>NC_138103.1:51752189-53077189 GCF_964146895.1 Miniopterus schreibersii
TATGGGCTGAATGTTTTCCATTTGCTGGTCACCCCCATCCCTCTCTGTACTGCTGTGCCCTGTGGACGGCATCCACAGGCTCCCGAGATCTGGCAGCCAGCACAGGAGGGAGCGAGGGACGGGGAGTGGGGCCGGGCTGTTTATTCTCCCTGCCTCCCTTGGGTCATTAAGACGGGCTGGCCATGTGACCAGAGGCTACTGGCCCTGCCGGTCGGTTCTCTCCAAGCGGCTGTAACTGCCCTCTCCTGCTTCTTCAAGCTCCTTCTGATCCGTGTCCCAAGTGCTGAGACGGCACAATTCTAACATTTGCAAAGCCATTTCATAGTTTTAAGTAAATTTAGATAACAGAGCAAAATACTACAGGAGTTAAATTAAAAATTGATTTTTAGCAAAGAAAAATAGTAAAGCTTTCCTTGTTAATAAAAAAAAATTGTCTGTTTTATTACCCCGGCTAGGAAATTGCACATGGGGTGATGTTATGAAGATAAAAGCCTCTGGACTATAGCATTTTATCATATAGAATCTGTGTGAATGGGAAAATGTATTTTTAAAACTAGCCATTCTTTTGGAGCTCCACCGCTAGCAGGAATGTATGAGAAGAATATTCTTGTTATTTTTGAGTGGTTTGGAGCAGAGGACATTTTTGGGAACATACATCTCAGTACTGCGTACACTCAATCCTTGTCTTGACAGTTCTCTTAAATGAAATGAAACCTACGCTGTGGTTCATCTCCAGTATCTTATCCCTGGTTCACATCTACTGAGATGTTTATTTATATAAAGATGCATTCTGGGATCCTAGCCTCTTTTCTGACACCGGTGCAGATGTGCCTGAGACCAATCATTACCATCCAGATCCAGCTCTCACCCTAGAGAGGTAAAGAGATTACCCATGTGCAGTCTACCTGCGTGTTGTGGCTGCATCTAGCAGACTTTGAACTGGACAGCCTGCTTTGACATTTATAATATAAATGGAACAAAGCTTACACCAACAAGCCTGAAGACTCTAAAATGAGAAACAACCTAAACACAATTTAATGCATCTCTTCAAAAGCACAATCTCTTCCCTGCTTCTGTCCCTTCACACCTTTCCAAACTTGGGCCAATTTTGTGAGTTCATTCAGACAAAATTTTCTTCTCTTTTTCCCCCCTTTTTAAAATAGAATTAAAAGGGAATTATTTAATAGAGTACTGTAGAAAACTTGGTAGAAAATAAGTCACCAGCCCATTCAATTGAAGAATACTAAATATAGTTATGAATTTATCACAAATTCTAGTGAACAGCGTGCTTAGGGAATGCAGCACTTCACCTTCAAGCTGTCTTTCTGTTTTTCTTTTTTGCATTTTTTTAAGCTAATAGACTTTATTTTTTAGAGTAGTTTTAGGGTTACATAAAAATTGGGCAAAAACCATAGAGAATTCCCATATTACTCCACCCCCCAACATACTTGTTCGCACACAGCATCGCGCGCGCGCGCACACACACACACAGTTTCCCTTATTAACATCTTGCATTAATGTGATACATCTGTTAAAATTGAAGAGCCACTATTTATAGATTGTTATTAACTGAAGCTCATAGTTTACCTAGGAATTCGCTCTTTGTGTTATGCATTCAATGGGTTTTGCCAAATGCATACTGTCCTGCATCCCTCATTACAGTACCATACAGAAGAGTTTCGCTGCCCTACAGGCCTCATGCTTCTACATACTAATCCTTCCTCCCCCCTTGCACTCCTGGCAACCACTAATCTTTTTCCTGTCTCTATAGTTTTATCTTTTCCAGAATGTTATATAGTTGGGATCATATAGTATGTAGCCTTTTCAGATTGGCTTTGTTCACTTAGTAACATGCATTCTCAGGGCTTGACTGTGCATTTCTTTTTATCATCGAATAATATTCCACTGTATGGATATGCCACAATTTGTCTTTTTTATATAAAAAAATGTAAAACCAATATAAGATTTTTTTAAAAAGAAAGCCAATCTAATATTTTTACTTTTGCAAATGTTTACTTTTCATTTTAGGTTTCTAAAAAACTCACCAGATGGCATCGAATGAAATGACTGATACAGTGACTTTAACTGCATCTTTCTGACAAGGGTTAGCGGAGAAGAAAATACTGAATAATTTAAAGTACATTTTCCTTCGTAGAATGATAAACATAATCCCTTGTGAAAACTTTTGTAAAAGTCACACAAAATAAATAAATCTGATGTGTATGGGAATTCTTTATGTAAAGAGAGGGCTCTTTTTAGGGATCCCACAGGTACTGCTACTTGGCAAACCCAATGACTCTACTGCCTGGTGTGTCTCTCTGCAGTCAAAACTTTCTTCACTCTTTCAATTCCTGGAAACAAAAGCTAAATGCATAAAGCACTGTAAGTAATTAGAAGTTCAAATCTGTACCAGTTGTTTGAAACATTAGTTTTTAGTTGGTGCTTTGTGTAGAAGCTAGAACTAGGGAGCAGCAGGATGAACTGAATGGAAGTAGCTATAGTTGGTCCTGAGTGGGTGACATGAGATTTTACCACCCAAGTGGCGGTTTCCATGTGGAGAGCCATTGGATATGTGTGAGGGGCAACAGAACATTATGTGGGTTGTTACTTAAAAACTGAAAGCAACTCCCCATAACAATTGGTTAAGGGTTTTATTAACTCAACATGGCTGTGACTTACTGCCTGTAATTTCCCCTTTCTTTCTCTTAGCACTAAATAGTTGTATTTTTATCTAATTATTACAGGAAACCTTTGAGCAGTCATACTTTTAAAAATTCGCAGGGTTGATAGTGCTATAGACATACCACCTAATTTTTCTGCATAATTTCCATTTTTAAGTCTCCAAGCTGCCTTTCCTATTTCCGATAATATTATGAGACAGCTTTTTGTATATACTAACATCTCTTATTAATAACCTGACCTATGTAAAAATTATAATTGATAGGCATAAAATAAATATTTAGTTAATAGGGAAATCTACCAAATTTTGAATGAGAGGGCTTAACATTATAAATATATCAACCTATCCTCATTTGGTATAAGCATTTTTTAAAATTACAATTAAAGTTAATCTATAGGGTGGTGTGTGTGTGTGGGGGGGGGGGTGGTGAAGGGTAGGACCTTGAGAGGTGAAATAAAATTTGATTTTAAAAGTGGAAAGTAATTGTAGAAAATGTTTCTCAGCAAATGTTTGTCTCAGCAAATGTTTCTCATTCTTCAAAACCTACTATAATGAGCAATATATTTGAAATAAAATAGAGTTAGATGCCTAACTCATTACATACACACAACAGATGCATAAAAGATCTAAACTTAAAAAACATAAAAATATGAAAAAATATTTGATACTATTAAGGAAGGTCTCCCTAAACAAGATATAAAACCACAAAACTCAGAAAACCTATATGCTTAAAGACATTGAATTAAAATTTTTCTAGATGAAGTATACCTTAAATAAATTAAAAAGACAAAAAAACAGGCTCCGAAAATATTTACAATATCTTTAGCATGAAAAGAGTTATGGCTCATAAGATATAAACAGCGCCTATAAAACAATAGTAGACAAATGCAAATAGGTGGGGCTGCAATAATAGAAATAGGATGCAACATTTGAACAGGCAATTCATAGAAAAGAAAACAAACGACTACTCAACATATGATTAAATGTTAAACTTCACTAAGTTAGAGGTAAACTTACCAAAACAAGCCATAACAAAACAAACCTACTCTCTACCAGTTTTGGTATAAATTGTAAAGATTGGTATATCCAGGGACAAGTATGGAGGAAGAGGAGATGCTCTCACACACTCCTGCTCCTAGTGACTGAGGACAATTAGGGAGCACTCGTGAAAAATTTAAAAGGCATAAACCTTTTGACATACATTTTTTGTTGTAGTTTTGGGATTTGATCCTTGAGTTATATGCAACTATGCACAAGGATTATCTATTTATTAAATACACAGAATTTGTAATAGCAAAATTTGGAACCAAGCAATCAGTATGAGAATGTTTAAAAACACTACATAATATAATGTAGCTGTTAAATGAGGTAAGCGTACACATTTTTCTATAAAAGTGCTGGCAAGGGTGTGGAGAAAGGGGAACCCTAGTAGATTGCTGGTGGGAATGCAGACTGTGGCAGCCACTATGGAAAGCAGTATGGAGGTTCCTCAAAAGATTAAAAATTGACCTGCCATTTGACCCAGTGATCCCAATTCTAGGAATAGATCCTAAAAATCCTGAAACACCAATCAAAAAGAGCTTATGCACCCTATGTTCACAGCAGCGCAATTTACAATAACTAAGATCTGGAAACAGCCCAAGTGCCCATCAGTAGATAAGTGGATAAAAAAGCTGTGGGACATTTACACCATGGAATACTATGCAGCTCTAAAAAAGAAGGATCTCTTATCGTTTGGAACAGCGTGCAGGGAACTGGAGAGTATTATGCCAAGTGAAATAAGCCAGTCAGAGAAAGACAAGTAACACATGATCTCACTCATATGTGGAATGTAATAAGTAAAATAAACTGATGAACATAATGGATCCAGAGACATAGAAGCATAGAACACACCGAGGGATCTCAGAAGGAAGGTGGGGGTGGGGGAGTGGGTGGGAGAGGTTAATCAAAGAACCTATGTGTTTATATGCATAACCCATGGACACAGACATTGGTATGGGAAAGGCCTGGGGGTGGGGTGGATGCAGGGTGGAGGGGATCAATGGGGGAAAAAAGGGGGACATCTGTAATACTTTCAACAATAAAGATAAATTTTAAAAAGTAAGTAAATTAAGTCATGTTTAAAACAGAAAAATATATTTAGAATATTTTTTAATGAATTTAACATGAAAATTTCAGGTACAATGTGGTCAGACTTTGTAAGGTATTTATGAGTATGTTATTTAGTAACATGTTTTTACTAAAATATGATTAAATAGATAAATACTTATGCATGCATACACATATCCTTATAAGTAAGAAATAAAAAGTCTGGAAAGCTAAGAACTAAATGTTAGTAATCATAACCTTGGGGGAAGGGTGCAGTTTTCCCTTCTAGATTGTATTTCTTTACAAAAGAAGATGGCTTATGTGTAAATTTTATTTTTGTTTTGTTTTCATTTAATTTTTCTGTATTTTTAAAAAAGCTAAAGATATATATAGTTGGAACATAAATAACTCAGAACATAAAGCAGCAGCAGAATTTGGGAAATAGATTTTACGTTTAAAGATGAAAGAAAATGCAGGTGCGCAACAACATAATTTAATCTTAGTGTCTGAATTACATTTCTAGACCTCTAAATAGCTTCCTTTTAAAAGTTATTTAAATGTTCATTTTAGGGAAATTACTGAGCTTATTTGTATGGAAGGACCGCAGTACCACATATTGTATTCAAGGGATGGCCCTAAAGGGGCCCACAGTGCATGTCTCAGCAGTGTTTCCCTCTCCCTCTCCTAATATTCTAAAACTTTTCCCTACTTGCCCAGGAAATGAGATTCATAATGATCAGATATAAATTGATGTTAATATTTTCGTCATATGAGGAGAGCAGGGTGAACATAAAATTGCTGAGAATTTGCAGCACTAATCTTGGTCTGGCCACTTGTGAGTCTGGTCTCCATTCTGTCTGACACAAAGAAAGTCTGTGGAAGTGCTCAGTTGGAACAAACAGGAATGTGGTGTGTCTCTGTGATTTCCTGTCTCCCCCCACCCCTCTTTTTTCTCCACAGAGATAGGTCCTTTGGTGAAAAGACATCTGTGCTTTCTTCTTTCTTTTCAAGACTGAATGTCATGATTTAGGACACACAAATGTAATTTCAACTTTGACTGCCTGCTGGTTTATTTCATGCACCTGCTTTTGGAGGAAGGAGAGACAGGATTTTAAGAGGACTTTTTGAGGCCAGAGCTGACATTTGACCTGATATATCCCCTAGGAACATGGAAAACAAAAGCACTTATTCAACATGGGTGATTTAAACAATGGAGGAACACATTTGCAATTAGATTTACATATCAAGACATAGGCTTGTTTTTTTCCTTGTTATTTTTCCTTTTACTTAAGTCATGAAATGAAAAGGTAAAGATTTCTTTTTTTGTTGCATTGATATCCCTTAATCAAATCTTGTATTGTTTTATAAATGAAACTTTATATTTTGGTTTCAGATTTTTTTTAATGTCCCTTATATATTTTAACTTTTTTGATTTAGGTATAAACTGCCTATGAAAATCTGCATATATAATTTCCAGTATCTGTGAATTTAATTGTTTCTAACTAAAATGTCTTCTATTAAAAATGTTCTTTAATATCTGAGTATTAAGCAATTCTAAAAATGGAATTATTATAAATAGCCATCCTAAACAGTTTTGCTAAAAGTCTGACAGCTAAAAAATTGAAGATTGATTTAACAAACAATTCTTGGTCCTTAAATTGCTTTCTGTAATGAATGGTTATGCAGCCTAAGTTAATTGCCAAATGCTTAATTTGTTTTTAAGAAAATAAATATCAGATTAAAATACCTCCCCCAAAATAGGCAAAGTAGATGTTTAACACAAATAGATTATCCTCTGCTTTTCTTTGGCTCCTCAAAGGGCATGGTTTTCTCTATCTTTGATGCCTTAAACTAAGGGAGTCCTTCTCTACAACTGCAGAACAAAAGCTGCCTAGAATAACTAATTCCCTGAGGAGTATAAGAATAGAAGCAAAGTATGAAAATAAAGTAGGAAACCCCTAGATTGTACATATAAGAGCAATGCTTGGGCTTTACAATGACACTGTGTACTTGCTGGAATTGATGGACTGCAGATGTCCTGAAACTTGTGAAAACATCTGCAACAATCACTTGAAGGTGAGAAAATAATCTGATTAATTTCCTTTTTTGGGTTCGTTCTGTGCTTTCGTATAAATTATTTTTCAATCAAGTAACCTTTCTTTCCATCATTCCTGTATGGAATTTGGTGAAATAAGAAGTTTCACAGTTCCTGACTATTGTTACAGATGGATAGGTCATGTGGCTTGTATTTTTCCTTTAGCTAACAGTGCCTTCTGCTACCACCATAGATGTTAAGCCTGCCTTTTACTCTCTGAATATTTTCTATGTTTGCTTGCTAAGTTGGTAAGACTAGAGACATGAAAACAAAGATGAGTTATTGGTAGAATATTTTTTTGATAAAACATTGTCTTCCCGGGATGGGGTCATATATGGTGGCAATGGGGCCATGTAGGTGAAACAGAAGCCTATTTCCAGCACATTCCTCCAGTGGCCTTTTATTCCTGAGCCCTCAACTTGAGTCAGTTGAGAGAGAGCACACAGCAAGCCTCCCTAGGGGGCGGGGGGGGGGGGGTCCTTTCCACTTTTCTGCTTTGTAAAGCTCACAGCACTTCTGCTTCTCAGGAAGGCTAATGTGCTGGGTTGAGTTACAGATTTTCTGGGAATCTGTAGGGTAGAGGCATTTGCCCTGAGAGGAACTGGCCATATCGTGGTGCACCCAGCTCTAACTGAGGGAGGTAAATGAAAGGAACTCTTCCTAAGGAAGTAGTATTTTGTTTTGTACTGAGATGGGAGAGTCAACTAAGAATGTGTGGAACTACATAGAATTAAATCCTGCTCTCTTTTACAGTACTTTTCCTGGCCAGGAATTCTTTACTTGCATAAGCACAGTAAAAAGCGACCTTAGGATGGTAACCTCTGGGCCAAAGACCTTCCATTTCCTTTGATATAAGATGGCTCTTACCTTTATTTCGTCTGTGCTGTTTTCCTGCCATCTGAAAAGGGACTTGCCAGCACTGCACCTAAGCTGCTTTTTCTTTATAAATTTAGTCTCTCCCATTTCTCTCATCCTGATTTATTCTCTTAATTCTTCAGTGACAACAACTAAACTTAGCTTAGAAGGAGAACAAAAGGTGTCACCTTTGTAGGTATAAACACAAGTATAACCATCGGCTTAGTGACTGCTGCTGCTTTTGAGGGCCTTTCTCTGATACCTTAGGGGTTTAGTTAACTGGCACCTCCAGGTCTCCATGGCCTGGAAACAGCTGGAGCTGTGCAGCACATCTCTTCAAGGTTTGTGTGAATGACAGCTGGTTTAGCTACAGAACTGAAATCTGATCACCTAAAACCCCTCACAAGAGAATGAAAAGGAAAGAAGTAACTCCCGTAGACTATTAAAGTCAAAAGGAGCAGCCCAGGGTGAATCTACTGAAGAGGGCAGAGTTTGCTAAGGCTTCCCTGCAGAAGTCCACAGTGGACAGTGACAGAAACAAGCACAAAACCATCCTATTGGTGAACAAAATCCTACCTGTAACCAAAGAAAAAGACCTCTTCAGAAAAGATAAAAGAGAGAGGTTGAGGCTTTCTCTGTGGAAAGCCGAGGAGGAGGTGAGTCAGAGGCAATGAAAAACTGGAAGCTTCTACCAGCTCAAAATGAGATTAAGACTCTGATTTGTTCAGCACTAAAGTACTCTTTCATCCATCGGCCTTTGCCTTGGAGGGAGTTTGCACCTACCAGGTCCCAAATCAATTATCCTGAAACTGTCACTAAAAACATTAGAGAGTTGAGCAAAGATACTTAGAAGAAACTAAGAAAGGGAAGAAATAAATGAGGGATTTCCTGAATTCAAAAGAGGCCACTTATGCAAGGAAAACCTGAACCATTAGCAAAGTCTAATAAAACCAAAATGATAATTACGTATGCCATGTCTGTTATTTGTGAGGCTCTGGGCTAGGGCTATTTTGGAACCAGGGTAAATGAGATACAATTTCCGATTCAGAAAATTAGTGTATAGTGAAGGAAACACACAGAAAGGCAGAGATAGAAAATTTTGGAGAGTGAAAGTATTAATCAGAAAGCAATGACATAGTTCAAGGTCTACAAATCCCACGTATCAGAAGACTGTGTCTTCTTCTCCTCACCCAGCCAGATTTTTGTGATATTGATATTAAGGTTTCAGTGCCTCTTCACCTCCTCTTATCTCAGGACAATAGATTTCAGTCCTCTTTTCCTCTACACCTAAGGTAGCTTCTACATAATTATTTTGCTGATTCAATCATATAACACATATTTAAGGACCACTGTGTACTGACGCCTATACTAGTTTCTATGCCTCAATCAACAGAAATTGCATGTATAGTCTTTAAACTTAAAATTATTTTAATTTTCCTGAAGAAATACAATATAGAAAGTTAGGAAAGTGCTTGAGAACAATATTAAGGAGTGGTTAAGATTTAGATATTCCAGTGTGCTACTGCAACCAATTTACCAGATGCTCATATTAAAATACACAGTATATCCGAAGTCTTTATGTCACAATATCAATAAGCTCACACTTATTTTATACACACATAGACATGATTTTGCTGTACATATTGCTATAGTAAAAACAGTCTTAAAAACAGAAATTGCTATAACCTTCTTACCTACTCATTTTTTGGTTGAATTAATCAATATAATGTATTAACTTTTAAACATTTTTAAAACTCCTGAGTTGACAATTCACAGATGGATATAAACATATGAACTAACTTAGGTTGCTGAAATGTTTTTACATAGCCACGCAAAAGAAAGTATAAATATTATGATTTTTAAGATTGCACATAGAACTATTTGGTCATGTTGCTTGAAGAGTGAATTCCTTTTAAATTTCTGAAATGTACAAAGTTCCAAGCATGTTACAGATAATCTTTTTTCTACTATGTGATTTCCTCCTTAAAAATACTTCTGAATTTGAATATCATCTAGAGGAGAAGGCTGCAATGATACCACTGATTTTGCATATGGATTAAATAGAATTAGCTATTTATACTTTTACTTAACTTTTAAATATCTTTCGATTATTTCATTTAATCCTCATAACTAATTTGTGAACTATGTTGTCCTTATACTTTTTCTTATTAAAGGAAAGTAAACAGGTTAGAACAATCGAAAGCTTTGCTGAAGTTTCTACAGCTAGGGTTGGGACTCACAGGCTTTTTGTGTGTTTTCCACAATGCAGTGCTGCCTCCCTGCAGTTCTCAATTTAGATAGATCTGCATGTGTTATGAGATTCATTGAGTCACAAGATTTCTACATAGCAGTGTTTGTTCTTATGCAATATGAATATTTGCTTATTAATGAAAATAGACATAATAGTGTAAAAATTGTGACTTGCATTAATTTTTTTCCTTGATTTCCCCCTTTAGAAAGCCACCTGATCATGCAGATTAATCATTTACTCGAAGGATGTTTCTTTTTTGTTTAAAGCTACTGGTATTTCTTACGTGCCAAACCCCTTTCTCAAAGTCATATTGGACCTGTGATTTAGGAATAAGTATCACCTCCAAGAGTTCAACATAAGGCTTTAAAAATATGCCCTGTAATTCCAATCTTGCAGAACAGTGAGTTGAGGGTTGCAGTGTGTTGAAAGAGGACGCATCATTGAAGGATAATTTCTGGCTAGTTATTTTGAATTCTTTCCCTCCCACAAATTCATGACCAGCATCGAAGAAGCAGTACTTATTCTAATTTTTTGTCAAATGCTCTGAACAGTGGCGAGCCTGAGGCACCACTTCTGGGAGTTTGTAAACGTAAGAGCAATATGGATGCACAACAAATCAAAGATCTCACAGTCCCATCTTTAATAACAAGACGTACTGTCTATAATACCATGACTTTATTACTCCAGGAAATGCTTGCTCAGGAAGATAAAGGTACAAATGCTGTATTATTTCCCATACTTGCTGAAAAGCCATGTATCTGACCTGAGGTCATCGAATTGCTTCTCGCTTCTTCAAGTTTCCTTTCAAACCCTCACATCTCCGTGTTCACTAATCTTAAAGTAGCTTATCAAAACCTTAACACCTTTCAAGCCCTCCGCATCAAAAGACCTTTAAGGCAGCACCTCCAGACCTACAGAGGCCCCAGTTTTAGCCTCTCTTCCAAGACAGCGGCCTCTTACCATAGTAAACAATAGACACGTCTTCACCGCATGATCAGGGTATTTTTGAGGTCTTTGGGGAAGTCATCAGTAGACAAAGATAATGGTTCTATAGAAGAAAGTCAAAAAAAGACTCTCTGTTAGAGAAGGTGTTTTCTTTTCATCTTTTTTCCCCACAGGGCAGGCGCTAGCCTCAGCCGTGAGGTGTGAGCATCTCATCTTCAGCGCTCCTCTTTCAGGCCGTCTTCCCTCTCCCCGCATCCACTGGAGGGTGGACAGGCCCTTCACATTAGCTCCTCTCCATGGCTTCACCTCCAAGGCACACACCGGCTTAACCACATCATTACTGTGTCCAGTGGGAACGAGGCAGATAAACTAATTAGTTGATGAGCTGTCAATAGTTGATGGAGCAACTGTGCTTTTCCCAGAGGTAATCCCTGTAGAAGTGTTTCTAGTGTCAATGAGTTAAAGCAGATATGAAAGGTGCATTTTGAGGGCCTTTTTTTTTTTTTGCCCTGTGTATGTTTGCAATCTTTCTTCCATGTAAAATGTTGGTTTTGCAGACAGAGCCACCAGAAATATAAGTATTTTCATGGGCATGTGTTTAATTTTGTCTCAGAACTCAAGTGATCCGCTTGCTTCAAATTCTTAGACAAAAATCATTTTTATTTCATCAAGAAATAGAAAAATATTCAGGTATGCTGCAGCCATGTTTACTGAATAAAGAAAAATCACTAAAATATCTTGTGAGTGGGGGAAAAAAATGACTGACCAAAGCAAAGATGATATACCCAACTTTAATCACAGATTAGGGTGTTAATCTGTGATTTTAAAATTTAAATAAATTTATTTATTACATAGCTCTGCATTACAAATAGCAAATATTTAAATGAACGTTGCTTGTGTTACTTAACTGTAGATAGGGAACCAAATACTGAGCTTCTATTATTCAAAAAAGAGACTAATATATATTTTATTTTTGTTGTTACTTACCCTTTCTCACTATTATATTTGAAGCACTATTATAATTATACAGCAGCTGTTAGACATATCTTATTTCTTCTATTAAGCTTTACTCTGTCTGAAACATGAAGGTTGCACTACTCAACCTCATTTAAAAGGGGTACAAGCCCAAAACATATCTGTGGAGCATAAATTCCTGTGCCAATGAAATTTATGTTTCTGGATTTAATTTTAATGTAAATTATTGCTATCTCCACAGTACACTCCTGTTCATTAAGAAATATTTTTGAGAGGCTGCTTACTCTCAGAGAATTCTATTCCAGGAGATTTTTTTAGCATTCCAGAAACATTTTAAATAACAATCTAAATCACTTTATAAAAAATTATTTTTTAAGTATAAGCTAATTGGGAGTCTTTCAGAAAATAACCTTGGAGTAAAAACTGTGACTTGAAATCCATTTTACTGTTTTACTAGCAAAGGGATATATTTTTTTTAATCTGTAAAAGAATGTTTCTTAGGTGATAAGATTTATATTTTTTTTATAAGAAATTTACAGTACTCTCACATGTAATAGCCATTGCCATAGAGACTCTAGAGTTGGACATTCAAGTACCTATAAAAACAGTAACAGCATTAACTTTAATATTATAGTCATTTGATTTTAGGTGAAATGTGTTTCAATGTGACTGCAACTCATGGAGTTGTTTTGTTGTTTTATTATTATTATTTCTTTGCAACTGATAACCCTGGAAGAACTGACTAACAAAAATACATTCTCATTTTTAAAAATTTTATAAGACGCTCTCTTTCTCTCTAATACACCCCCCCACACACACCAGTATTGCTTCTCCCAACATGATCCTCCTTCCCAAGTGTCTTTAAGCCATGAGGGTGGTTGGTTTGTTTATTTTGTTTTCAGCTATTTTGGTTAATGCTAGCAGTAGCAAGTAATTCCTTTGATCTTGATATTATGCAGTGTGTTCTCCCGAATCTTGCTGCCCCTTCAACAAAAGCAAAGTCTGAAAGGCCTTCTTTCTTATCCATTTGTATTTATGGTAAAGGTGTCCCCCGGGAACAGAGGCTGCCTGATGGAAGTTTAGGGAGTTGGATTTCTATACGGGTTGTGTGTGTGTGTGTGTGTATGTACTTTGGACCCTGACCCTGACAAAGTCTCTCTCCTTGTCTAAACTTAATCAGGCTCATCTGAGCCCTTTTCTGGGCTTAGTCCTGGAGTCTTCACTTCAACAGACGTCCATTAACATGCGCCTCATGTACAGGGGTGAGTGCTCAGTGATGAGTAGTAACGCAGAGGGGTGGTGGGGGCTTGAGATGACACAGCATCCTAGCAAAGAAATACAATTTTGTGGAAAAGAGGCAAGGCAAAGGAAAAGGACCTGGAGCTTCTAGGGTGGGAGATGGTGTGAAGTTAAACGATATGTGGAGGCTCCGATAGAAGTTAAGGGCTAGTTAGTAAAGTTTGTTATATAGGTCCCTCCGCTGCCATCTCTGGGCTGATAGAAATCTAAGTTGTGTCCAGTGATTAATTAATTTCTGTCCTTTCTGCTGGGGGGGCAACTTTATAAATTTATAACTTGCTTTTAGGCAAATGGAGAACAGAGAGCTTTTGCTGAATCTACTTTTCAATTGACTTCAGCTCAAAATAATTCTTATGCTAAAGTAGTACATTTTGGGGTAGCATGTTCTGTTACTCTTCACCTGCATAGCTCAGTTTAGTAGGAATCTTGCTAAGTGAGTTTAGAGAGAATCCTCCACTCTTGCTATATGATCAAATTTCTCATCCCCTCCCCCACTCTTGATATCTGATCACCCTGCCCTGCCTTTTGCAAGAATCCCCCTTACCTTGATGCCTGCCTCCTTGTAGTAACTTTCCACCCATCGACCCCCTCATTCTGCTCATTGCTCAAATTCCCAGCTGTCTTTGTTGTATATGGAGCTAAGCTCATCTTTTCCCCCTATTGTAATAGTCTCGAGATCTACCACAATAGTTACAAACAAGGTGTTTTTTCTACTTTAATAAGTGCCAGAATAATATATTTCTTTAACATTCCTACCATCAACCCTTCAGCCTAGTTCTGAACCCCACAGCAAGAAGTCAAATGTAACTGGAAATTTTATCTTATAGAATTTCCTGCAAGTAAATGTCTTCTGACTGCTGTTGTGCATCTTCTCTTTGGAGTTTGCACAATGGGGAAGACATGGATGTTGCACACATATTCAACACAGTCAGAGCTACAGTTGATATAAATACAGATGGGGAATGGTTGCAATGATTTCCAAACTTTCCACCCCAAGGTTTAAGCAGGTCTCTTATCTTCCTTTTTGGGAGGTCTCATAGATGTGACATATTGGGCAGAATGTTAGAATCACAGACTAAGAACCAAAGAATAGGTATTCAAAAGAGGGCAGAAAGGGTTGGTAACAAAGCAAAAATGCACCCAGCGGTGGAGAGACTAACATTCATGAGTGGAAGATGAAGAGTGCCCTCCTGCTTTTCAGAACATAATGTTTTAGATTCTTCACTCTTCTGTTTTCCTTCTCCTTCCTATTTTCTCCCATTTTCATTTTTGCTCCCTCAGAGGTAATCAATCATTATATCATTTATATGTGCTACAATTTATAGGTCCCCTAATAATATGATCAACATTTTACATGTGTTATTACAATAACATTCAACATAATGCTCAGAAGTTGATATTACTATACCCCTTTTATAGATGAGGAATTTCGAGTATGTGGAGATTAGAGACTGGCTCATGGTCACATAGCTAGTAAGTGGCAAAGTGAAAATTTAAACTCAGCCCTAACTAAAACTTGTTCTTTCATATATTACCAGCACCTTTTAAGGTTTAATATGCATCCTTAAATTATCTGGAGATCTTGTTAGAATGCTGATCCAGGCTCAGGAGCTGTGGGTGGAGACCTGAGATTCTGTATTTGTGGGGGATGCTGATACTGTATTTCTCTTGCTGTACTTTGAGTAGCATTTGATGTCATTAATTTGAAGTTGGAAAGTTTTCACTGATAATGTGCTTATAATTTTATCTCATTATTTTCACATACATTTAAAAGACTACAGGTTGCTTTATCACGAAGTTTAATTCAAAGATTAGAACTTTCCTGTATCAGTAGAATTGCCCCAAACAAATTCTCCCTCAAATTTTTTGCTTAGAAATTTTGTATAGCACTTTCTGTCTTCAGTCCATCTATACAAATTTTCATTCCATGAATTGTTTTTTCTCCCTCTTTTCTGGACTCCTTTAAACTTATCTAGATCTTTTGGGCACCTACCAGCACAAAACTGAATGTTTTATTCCAGGTGAGGACCCATTACTCACATGAAAAATACCGCCACATCACATTTCTCTGTTCTCAATACTGAGATTTTCTATGATACAATCTCTCTCAGTAATGAGTCCAAAAGAACCCTGAATGATTTTGTGACTGAACATATTGAAGATGTCTATCTAATCTGACACTGTAATTTATAGCCTCAACTATCATCTACTTCTTCCAAAGAACTAATTTACATCTTTGAAGTTCGATGACATGTTTTTTCTTATACCATGCATGTTTCATCATATTTTTTGTTACTGATGTTAGCACACAGCTATCTCCATTTTCTAATCTGGTTTGGTGGCTGTTTGGGAGCCTCTTTCATATCCTCTATAGCTTGTGGACTGCTGTCAGGGCAGAAATAATGCCCTTCATTTTCCAAGTGCCTCTAAATTGAAATGATAGAGCTCTAAGGCTACAATTTTCAATTAGTTAAGAGTAAGACATGGTGTCATGGATTTTTCGGGGGAGGCCCTGTGAGACAAGTCCAATAAAGGTTAGTAGCTAAATAACTGGTGAATGCATTTGAACATCTGTATAATGCAAAACATTCATCTTCAAATTTTTCCTTTTTTTTTTTAATCTTCCTGCCACTGTGCTTGTGGCACCCTTAGCCACCTAGAAATGTTTCTTTTTAAAAATTCCAATTTGATCTCAGGTGAACCAGGAGGAAAAAGACCAATTCATGTGTGAGCCAGGAGGAAAAGTTATGTGGAGAGCTAATTCTTAGCACAAGGTCTCCTTTCAATTATACTTATACATATTTAAAGTATAGTAGTGCTTGTATGTAAGAGGCTTGTGTTTGAGTTTATAGTTGAGGTTTGGTGAATTGTCCTTCACATTTATAAATCCACTAGAGGGATAGTAAAGTCATTTGATAAGGACAACTGGAAAAGCCTGGGGAAATCTAACTCTGTGTGTGTGTGTGTGTGTGTGTGTGTGTGTGTGTGTGTGTGAGAGAGAGAGAGAGAGAGAGGGGGGGGGGGATAGTGGCAGATTTTCAATCATCTTTCCTGCTTCCTTTGTAATTAGAATTAGAATTTTCTATCACAAGCCTCTTTTGATTCTATAGTTCTATCATTTTTTAATTCAGCAAATACATACTAAGGACCTCCTATGAGTCAGTGACTGACTAGGGATTAAACAGGAGAGAACTGAAAAATATAGTTTATACCTTAAGGAGCTCACAATTCCTAGTGAGGTGAACTTCTGCAGATCAATTAGTTTTTAACTCTATTGCAGTCCTAGTTTCATTTTGGTACTTTGCACCATGGCAACCTCATAGGAGGGAATAGCTCTTTATTCTGAGAGTTACAGGAACATCCTAGAAAGCTCTATTGTCGAGAGGTATTTGGACAGGACCCTGAAAACTAGGCTGGATTTTTATTGGGTAATGGTAGGTGAAACAAAATATCATGAATTTTTGTTTTGGGAGCCCCTTTGAGGCAAATTCCAAAACAGGACTTAGTTGCTTGCACAGTTAGAAAAATAAATTTGAACTTCCATATATTACAAAACTCTTATAAAGCCTTTCTTTAACAAAGCAATAATACCTGGGGAATGTATATTTAGGATGGATAGATATATATATTCCTCACAAATAAACTGCTTTTAAAGACTTGAAACTGAATCCTACTTCTTGGTTGCCTGAATTATATTTGTTTCAATATAATTTGTTTAAATATAATATAAACAGTGATAAATTCCTGTTTCATTGAAATACATTTTGTTGGTTGACATCTGTAGTTTCCATCAGTATAAATTTAAGTGCTTAGAATTCTGTCACATGACATAGATTTGGGTATTTATGATACTCATAGAGTATTTCCAAACTCTATAAATTATTTGTGATATTTGTATTTGAATTGATATTTGATGTTGATTTTTGGTTATATAGTGATTTATTTTAAGTAGCAACCATGTGAAATTATAAAAATGATCATAACAATAATAATAGCTAATATTTATTGGGTATTTACTATGTCGGATACTATGCTAAGTGTCTTACATAGCATTATACCATTTAGTCCTCAAAATCTTCTTAGATATTTTTGTAAATTCATTTTACTGATGAGGAAACTGATGCTAAGAAATGTTAAATTGTCCAAGGTTATTTATTTTGTGGCTAAACAAGGATTCTAATCTTTATTTTTCTGACTCCAGAAACTATGTATATATCTCATACACTATATTTTTATGTATGTCCAAACCCCTTTTTCATATGAACAATTAGTCAACTCAAGGTAGCAATAAGTTAATGCTTAATAAACTGATGCAAAGCAAGTTCTATAGAAGAGAAAAAAATAACTATTATGTGATTCTTATAACCCAAGAACATATGTTGTAGTTTAATACTTTTACATTTATACAATATTATGCTAAATACTATAATAGAAGAAGAAATTCATATTAGTAAAGGTTACAGAAGAGAGATAAGCTTTAACTAGAGGACTCTGAGGTGATTTTCAAATAAGGTATGAGCTGAAATGAAATTTAGGGAATATTGAAAATTCCAGCAGGTGATTATAGACTTTGGGGAAGGGGCAACTGGCAATCATCCAAGCAAAGACAAAGAGTCCAGAAAATAGAGGATATGTTTAGGAAATATTGCAGGCGGACTGAAAAAGGCAGCAACAGAAAATATAGAAGGGAAAGGGGACATTGATGTATGGGAAATGAAACTAGAAAATTAGGTAGAAGATGCATTCTAAGCTGAATTATTTAAACATTATTTAGTAGTGAATTGGAGCCATCGAAAGTTTTTAATTGTCATATGACAAGATCAGACTTAAAGGGACATGTAATCACTAAATGTGAATAGTGGTTTGGACAGGAGCGGGGAGTCCGCTTAAATAGTAAGAGAAAATGAGCTACTGAACTATTGTTTTGGCTATGGCTGGGAAAGATAGCATTTATACTCAACTCTGGTGACTCTAAAGTTAAGCTATAATGTAATTGTAAGTTTCAAATATGTATATCTTATTTATGCTTAGGTAAACTTTGAGTGATTTATTTATTATCTAAAGCAATCTCTACTTAAGTCACTTGCTAGTATTCTTTTATTTGGGACCTATGATGCTTCACAGTATCAGCTGACATAAAGTTTTTGAATTTTATACAAGAGAACATTTATTCTTCTTTTATATGTCATTTCAAAGATTTTCACAGAACATTACCAATCTAACTCCTGGCATTTTGAAAAAGATTCATGCCAAGCATATCTTAATATAACTAAGAATAGTTAGTTTAAAAGGAGAAAGATAGGCCTGAAGGGAATTTTTAAAAAATGAATGGAATAAGACTCTTTCCTTTAAATTCCTGAGGAAGTAATTCTTTTTGACAAAGAGATGGATTAGATGACTTTTTGGGTCATTTTCAAACTTTAGTTTCCATGAGTCTGTGATTCATACGTAAGAGAAATTGTTTTATCTTCTGACTAATGGTCCTTCCAATCTCTGCACCCCCTTCCCCCACCAAAAATAAGATTTCTCCAAGTATAAAAGTGTTTCAAGCAGACTTTTTGGCTCTGTATGACTCCAAGTGATAAATACAACCCTCAACATTGCTGTTTGAGATGTTAAATCACCCGAAGTTGAATTTATAAAATTCTAGAGATATATTTTGTTCAGCCACTGCCTATCTGATATCCAAGTCCAGAATTCTCTGACATTCTATTAGAAACAAAGTTCAAAACATTAAAGAAAAATAATTAAATGTCTTGAAAGGACCCTTTTAAGCAAACTCTATAGATTTTCAATGATCATGAATTTATATTTTATTTCCATGACTGCCCAATTATCTGTTAGTTATATGTATAATTTATTAAGAAAATCCTCAGCCCTGGCAATGTGCTGCAGGCACAATATCAGACCAGATATCACAAAGGGACTTCCTGCTACAAAATGTTGAGATATTGCATAAAGTGTGCACATGAGTATATTCACAGGGAACAAAGAACCCAGGAAGCCAGGAAAAACCCCCAAATGAGTACAATTATCAGAGGTCAGGTGCCAATATCAACTCAATAGTCCAAAAATTAGGCTTTGGGCCAATAACACAAACTTGGGAAAGTTGAATATGAGACTTTAAGGCAATCTGAGAACAAGAAAGGGGCAGAAGTGGCCCTAGTTTGGGAACACTGCCTGGCCCCTTGCAGAAGCAAATGCAAATTCTGTCAAGGAGAAAATATTCTCAGTTTTTGTTAGTGCATTATCTGTATAACAAAATTAATCAAATATGAGCTTACAATGAAAGATCACCCTATACACAGGGAACCAAATTACCATGGAAAAGAGTCATCAAAATAACAAACAACATATGTGAATTTCCTAAGATTCAAAAATTGCAAGTATCAGACATACACCTTTAAATTCCTATGTTAGAAATGTTTATCAAAATAAAAATGAGACAACAAAAAAAGTAATTAATAACAAGCTATAGAAATGTTCAGACATTTGATAACTGTGTCAATTAGATCTCACTGGAGAAACAGAACCAATAGGACATATCTTTCTATCCACACACACACATACCTCTTAAACCTATCTAGATACATATCTTCATATATCTAGATATCTTATATACCTATTGACCCATATATAAAGAGATATCACTCTATTTACCTACGTATCTATCTTCAATTGACTAACCTACCTATCTACATTTATTTTAAGGAATTGGCTCAAATGCTTTTTTATAAGTTATAGAACAAGATGGCAGGCTGGAAACTCAGGCATGATTTCTATGTTATAGTCCTTAGAATTTCTTTTTCTTCAACAAACTACTCTTAAGGCCTCCAACTGATTGGATGAGGCCCAATCACATTATCAAGGGTAATGAGCTTTACATATAGTCAACTGGTTATAAATATTAATCACATGTACAAAATACTTTTACAGCAACATCTAGACTGGTTTTTGACCAAAAAACTAGGCACCATAGTCTAGCCAAGTTGACATATAAAATTAAACATCACAATAACAAATAAACTTTTTAAAATGAAAAAATAATTATTGCAAATTTAAAATTTAATAAAGAATTTAGCAGCAGAGTAAACAGAATTAAATTGAAAATTATTGTAGTGGAAGATAGATCTGAGGAGATTATACCAATGTATAAGAAAATGGAAATTAAAAGAGTGGTTAACAGATAAGGACAGAATAAAAGTTCTAAACTATGTCTAATTGGAGACCCAGAAGGAGATAATGAAATGAAAGAAGTAGTAATATTTGAAGAAATAATGACAAAAAAATTTCTCATGATAAGTAAAAGATGCAGATTCCCAGGTATTAGAAGCACATTGTGTCAAGGATGAACCAAGCCAAACCAAACACTACATATAGCCCTCTAGTGCCAGCAAATATTGAACAAGCCAATATAGCACATCTATATTAGTTACATTAATTTCACCTGAAATCTACAGATATAATACAAAAGCCAACTATCTGAGGATTCAAAAAACTCTATGCACAGATGGTTGGGGCATTGGGGAAAATTCTACCAATTCTACCAAAGCTTTTATCACCTAATTCTCATTCCACCTAATTATCCTGAATCAGAATGAAATATCTTACAAGGAAAGAAATTACATGTGAATAGCTCCCATAAACATAACAGATGTCTTGTAATGAAATATTAATAAATCAAATACAGCTATACATTTATCATATATCTATAGCTGTTGGTAAGGTGTTATGGACTGAATTACGTCTCCCAAAATTCATATGTTGAAGCGCCTAACCCCAGTACTTCAGAATGTGACTCTATTTGGAGATAGGGCTTTTAAAGAAGTAATTAGGTTAAAATGAGTTTTTTTAAGGGTAGGTCCTAATTCAATATGTCTGGTGTCCTTATAAGCAGAGGAGACCAGGATGGACAGAGAGACACCAGGAATGTGTGTGCACTGGAGGACAATGTGAAGAGGCTGCTTGAAGGCAGTCATTTGCAAGACAAAGAAAGAAGCCTTAGAGGAAACTACCCCACCAGCTACATTGATAATGAGCAGTTCATCAGAGTAGGAACTATTGAGGAGAGTGTGTGTGTACATGTGTTGTGGGTGGGACATGGCAGTGGGATTAAAAAGAATTACACTACAGTGATAATATTTTTGAGGAATTTACAGTGTAATCTGAAGAGGAAAACAATAAAAATGAAAACCTTGACCATACTAAGTGGTTCAAGCAGAAAACCTCAAATATTTTTTTCTTCATCTCAGAACATAGCACAAAATCCAGTTGTTCACACACCTAGAGCAGAAAGTTCAGAGTAAGGGAGTGACCCAGAAAGTCTCCCCTGTATATCCTTTGAGAGTCAGTCATATTTCCTTTTGTTTAACATAGCACAGTTAGTGGTAAATGTTTAACACATCCTTGTTGAAATAAATTATGTCAAATTAAGATGGAGAGATCCAATGCCCACTCGGATAATTTTGCTGTCTTATCCCTCCCATAGTGGAGGAGCATTTTCTCATACCAGACTTGTTAGCTTGAGATAAATGGTAACACTATTTTTCAAAATGGCCAAATAAGCCATTGTCAAGAGTGTATACTATAGCAAAAACTTGAGCTGTGAGGCTGCTGATCAATCTAGAGGAAACGTAAACAGTGCTCAAGTGGCTCTTAGGTCTTCGGCATGTCCTGTCGAGACCAGCATTTTTCATGCTCTAATTCAAATTCCCAAATGCACTCAAGTGGGTGAAACCTCCAAAGTGATGTTTGGTAGAGGAGGGTAAAAAGGAGACGGAATGTTCTCATTAACTTAAATATTTAGTAAGTTTATTTTTAAATTTAAATTGTTTGGATTAAGTTTCTATGAATTATTTTCTGGCCCTGGAGTGCTGATTCTGTCTTTCTGCCCACCCCTTTTTCATGCTATCTAAATGTAAAATGTTGTCCTGTTCTTAAAGTGGCCCTGATAAACATGACACCTACACAAGCAGGTCATCACACTGCTTGCGAAGACTTGTTTTTCTTTCCCTTATTGTGTGAATTTCAGTGACACCAAATCAACAACCTAAGTCTTGAAATTGATATATATCTAACCTAGAGTTTCCATAAAGGATAGCAGCTCATTATAAAAAGAGGAATCGTATTCTTTCAGAGATAAAAAAAACGTTTTTTTTGCATTGCTACCTCTGCTTCCCACTCATTCCCATTTGTCTCATGGAGACCATAACTTAAATAAGTAAATGTCTAGAACCAACACTGGTAGGAGAATAGTTTCTTATTTTATTGGAATGAATGGCTTTGATAAATGGGAACACAGAGTTATGTTGTGTGACAGCCTGAAACTTTGATATAAGAAAAAACTGTTATGTTGGGTGGGTTTAGTTTGTTGCTACCAAAAAAAAAAAAAAAAAAAAAGAGTTTCCAAGAGATTTGTTGGAATGAAAAACAAGACTTTTCTCTTGAAGCATTTTGTGTGCAGGCGTATAGGTTGTTAGTATCTTTCTTTTTGCTGCATTATCACCGTACAGGTCAGTCAAGGCACTCGCCACAACTACAGCTACAGTCAGCAGAGCCTTCTTGCATTGGTCCTCTCTAAGGCCATACACTGTCAGATGTGCAAATTAAACACATAGTTTTAATTCATTTGCGTGACTGCAAAGCATTAGACATTACGAATGTAGGGTAATTTAATTAATTCTTACATTTAATGGATATATAGATTTTTTTTTAACCCCACTGGACATAAATAACTTTGTCCATTCTGCTTTTTTATTTTTGTAGAATAGATTTTTAAGAGTTTATCTTCTGTGTGAAAGAGTATTGTGGCCCAGCCGGGCGTGGCTCAGCGGTTGAGTGTCAACCTAGGATTCAGGCGATGGGGGTTTGACTCCCGGTCGGGGCACATGCCCAGGTTGCGGGCTCGATCCCCAGTTGGGGGCGTGTAGGAGGCAGCCGATCAATGACTCTCTCATCATTGATGTTTCCATCTCTCTCTCTCCCTCTCCTTTCCTCTCTCTGAAATCAATAAAGATATATTTAAGAAAAAGAGTACTGTGTATGTGAAACAATTTGAGATTTAAAGAAAAGTTGTAAGTACATTTTCCAACATAACTAAAATACAACTATAGGTTTCAAGAAATGAACACTGATTCATACTACTATCTAATCCTGGTTGAAGTTTTTCCAGATGTCACAATAATGTCCTTTATAACAAAAAGATTTCGTTCAGAATCATGTTCCAAAGTTAGTTATATTTCTTTACTTTTCAATTTTGAACAATTCCTAAGTTATTTCTTGTCATTTTTGAAATTTCAGTTCCATCAGCCAGCCAACATTTCTTCACGAGCCCAGCAATATTGGATGTTGTATTTAAAAACATGCAATATTTTAAGAAGTATTTATAAACCTTTTTTAAAAAATAACAAATATAAAGTGGTGTCTGTTATTTTGTTTGCATTTTATAGACTACTAAAGAGACTGAGCATGCTCTCTTAAGTTTTTTAGTGATTTTTTTTTTATCAGATTGCTATTATTTTTATATTTTGTAGATGCTTAGAAAATCAATCACATATTTTGCAAAAATTATTTTTCTATAGTATTTTCTGGACTTTGTAAATATCTCAGTAGTCAAATCTATCACTCTTTCCTCTTTAGTATGTTACTAAAGGACTTTTCATACAAAAATTTATAAATGTTCTCTTAAATTTATTTTAACATTTTTATTATTATTTTATTTTGAGATTTTAATCTATGTAGAAATTATTTTGATATGGTGTGAAACAAGTATATAAGTTTTTATTTATTTTAAATCAATCACAAATTATGTCAGTGTTATGTATTATAAAAGGACATTTTTTCTCTAAATTAAGTTGGTTGTTCTGTCATACATTACGTTTTTGCATTTCTAATACATCTATTTCTGGACGTGGTCCTATTTCATTGACCAACTTGCCAATACTGTGTTTATATTTTATTATGGTAACTTTATAATAAGTTTCAATTATCTTGTATGGCAAGTCAACCCTTATGATTCTTTTTTCCTAAAAATGTTTTGGGTAAATTTTACTCATTCAGCTTTCCATATTCATTTTAAAATATTAATAACATTAAAAGAAACTATGCCAATATTTGGGTTCTAATTAGAATTACATTAAATGTATAGATTATTCTTGGAAAGATTACATTTTAAAGATATTGCCTATGTCTTAATTTTTACTCTTGGTTTTGAATATTTTATCTGATATTAATATGCTCATCTATTTTTTGTCACATATTTGCACAACAATTTGTTTTCTACTTTTAACTTCATTTAAATATACTTCTTTGACATATTTAATAGCTGGATTTTTTAAATAAGCTAGCTTATTATAAGAGAGTTGCCATAAATCATGTTAAACATTATTTTTGGTTTTAATTAAAACCATCCTAATAATTTCAAATTTTACATCCAGATGGCAGAAAAATTGAATTATCATTATCATAATTATATAAGATTAAATTTTATTTTCTTCCTGTTAAGGCTGAAATTAGAAATTGTGATACCCTCAAAAAGTTCAACAAGAGTGCCATGAGGAGGCAGCTGATCTTCCTGTCTGATTCTGTTAACTCCTTGGGATCTTAGATTTAAAACTTTCAATTTGTATCTTTTAAGTTTGTAAATATCATTGTTATTATTTTTTTATGGGTTTAGCCTCTGAGAAGTCCCTTTTCATCCATTGTTGACTCTTCTTTCTAATAGTCTTTTGTATCTTAGTGCCCATTTCCAAATTCAAACTAGATTTAATATTCAGAGCTCATTAAAAAGTAATAAAGATTGAATCATTTCTGCGACAGGGTATTAAATAGGCTTGCTAATGACATAATGACAAATACTATTGTGAGATTAATGCTTTGATTATTAGGTTTAATTGATGACAGATCTCATTCAGGAAAACAAAATAAATGTTCATTCCATACTGCTCGGTTCAGATTAAATACATATTTAAGAATATAAATAATGTCATTTTTTATGATTGCCTATACCATTGCTTCTGGCTTTAATTCAGAATGCTCTTACAATGAAACAGAAGTATTCATGAAATAAGTAAGGTTTATAAGCTTCCTTTACAGAAAGGCTTTTAAAAACAATGATTACTTGTAGTAGTAGTTAAAAATTTTGCATGGAAATGGAAATTACTATCTCAATGATAGTAAGAATTTTGCACTATGGAATAAAGGTGGGTGATTATGAAAGATTTAAGATTCCAACTGGCTTATATCTTTTGTGTAAAAATTATGGGAAAGGATTCGGAAGTATTTTTTTGTACATGTTTCCTACAGCAGCTCTTTCTTAAATAATATAACCAGAAAACATTCTCCCCACTAATTCAAATGTATCATTACACATTTTTTTTTTTATCCTGGAAAAGATCAAGATGCCACAGAACTTCCCCAGCAAGACTGTTAGGACATCTGCCAGACCATCAGGCCTTTGGAAGCAGTGATCCCTGGCAGATAGGTCTAATTTGTACAGACTGTCAGTGTTTAGCCCTGGATTGCACTGATCTCTAGGTTTTCTTCACTTCTAAGATAAGTATTTTAAGGCTATTGAACTTCCTTATACTGCTTTAGCTGCATCCCACAAGCTTTGACATTTAATTCAGTTAAAAATATTTTTCAATATCCAGTGTGGTGATTTCTCTTTTAACTTTTTAGCAACCTTTAAAAGTTCATTACTTCAATTCCAAGTTACAGTTTTTCTACTTATCTAGCTTTATCAGTAAGTATCTTGAAGGAAAAAGCAGTGTCCAGAAATTTGGGCTAACCATAATGAATGTTATTTTTCTCTCTCCAGTGTCTGTCAGGCTGTCTTAGCTCCTGTGATGCATTTGAACGGGTTTGTTTGGGTTTTTTGGCTGCCTTTTCTAGTTGCTCTTGATGGAAAGTGTTATTCTGACACAGTCTATTCCTTTACAAGTCATGAGTGGGAAAGCTTTAGTGGAAGCATTTCTAAAAATCTCTTTCATTGTTAAATTTAGTGCAAAAACATAAAAGGAAACACCTAAACACATATGTAGCTTAATCAATTACTGTAATTTGACCACCCTTTAACCACCTCCTTTACCCATGCAGGATAGATTTTTGTGGCCTTCATAGATGCCTTCTATGTGCTCCCTTCCAAATACAATCCCCTCCCTATAAGAGTAGCCACTATGCTAACATTATGGTAAACTATTCTTTGTGGTTTTTTTTTAAATTATTTTATTATTTGCTGAAGAGATTGGAAGATTTGTCTAATAGTGTTTCTCATCATCAGGACTTTGTTGATTGTATTTACATGGTGTAGTTTAAAATGTTTCTCTGTATTTTCTGTAAATTGAGTTGGATTTAGAGGCTTATTTTTTGACAAGACTATTGAATAATCTGGTTTGTCTGTCTTCTTGGTAACGTTACCAACCACTGATACTCATTACTTAAATCATTAATTTATTAAAATTTGCAAAATAGTGATATCCAATTTCACCATTTCTTCTTGATTTGTTTGAACGCTGTCTGAAGAGATATGCCACTTTAGTTATTATTTTGTCTTCCACAGATATAGTTTGTAAAGAAAAGACATGATAAATGCTTGATTTTGTACTTTTATTTCCCAGTTTTCAAATAGTCATTCCCTAACATCATTTAAAAGTAACTGACTAGATTTTATTTATTTATTTTTTGATACCATTATGTACTCATGGGTTCAAAGATATTAAATGTGTTGGGATGCATTGCAGTTATTACCCTTACTGAGGCTCACATTGTCTCATCTTGGCCATTGAAAGCATCTTCAACTTGGCTCTTAAGTCCTTTTAACATCCTACTTGTCTTTAATAGCTTCTTTGCCATCTGACATATGAAAAGTTGTTAGAGACTCTTCATGCACATTTTCTTCATCAATCCTGGAAGCAGCCACAGGTGACCACTGAAATATGTGTGACTCTAGCTGAGACCAGAAGCACTGCCCAGCTCACCCAGATCCTTGGGAGCAATAATAAATATTGGGAGCTTTAATTTATTGAGATTGGGTAGTTTGTCACATAACAATTGCTACTGATACAGAAGATAGTCAAAAAGAGAGGAAAACAAGAACTAAAAAGTAGTCACCTGAAGAATGAATCTAGAAACATCAAATTATATCTGGTATGAAGAGAGAAAAATGACAATAAACGGGTGGAGATCATTTAAGATCTAATGGAACACATCTGCCTGGGCTAAAATGAAAGCTTTCAAATGGAAAGTCTAATATAAGCTTTATCTAACGTAATACCAGAACCAGAGGAACACAGGAAAAATTCTGTAATATTTCATGGAAGAAAAAAAGAGGTTAACTGCTCAGGACTAAGTAAATGAGTGTGAGCGTGGCATCAGACATCTCAGCAGCAGCACAGCTATTAGAATATAATGAAGCAAACTTTTAAATTTTCTGATAACAAAGAGCTTGACAGAATAAGACACACAGGTAACTGGCCCTGATTAGTGATGCCCTGTCCTTCAGGCTAGGACTCAGAGAAGTGTTCTAGCCCAACAACAACAAATGTTTTTGCCCTCCTTGAAGCATTCTCCAGTGTGGGTTTCCATTTATTTCTGGCTTTCCTTCTATATATTTGCTGGTCCTTCCCCCCTTTCCTGGTTCCTATAGTCCATCCAAATACTATATGCTTGAGCCTCCCAGAGACAGGGCCTATGACTCTGCTCGTCTTTTGCTTAGATTCATAGGTGACCTCAAACTTCGCATGTCAAAATATTAAATTTTAACAGTTTCCTTAGAGAACCCTTTCTTCTGTGTCTTACCCATACCAGCAAAGCATATCACCATTCATTCAGTTACTCAGGCCAGAAACCTAGCACTATTCCCTTTCCTCTGTATCCCCAATATAATCCTACAACAAATCCTTTTATTTCTATATCCCTTTGCTCTGATTTACTGGTACACCTTAAGTTCAGCCTATCATAATATTTTGCCAGGGTAATTGCAGCATTATTAAAACTGGTCTTCATGTATTCCATTCTTCATACATCCACAAAAGTTATCTTAACATAAAATCGATCGCTTTACACCCCGTTATTGTATGTCAGTTGCTTCCCACACATTCACTTAATAAAACTTAAAAACAAAGGCCAGTATACTTTTCTGTAAAGAACCAGATAATTAATATTTTAGGATTTGCAAGTCATATATGATCTGTCTTTCATGTTTGTTGTTTTTTTCTTTTCTTTTTACAATCCTTCGAAAATGTAAATTCGGTCTTTGCTTACTAGTAGTCTTTGGGAAAATAGGATGCTGACTGAATTTGGCCATGGGCAGTAGAGTGACAACCCCTGAAATAGAGTCAAGTACATAGTAAGTGCTAAATAAATGTTAGTTATTTTTATAAATTGCATAATGCAATATTACATTAATTGTCTGTTTACTTTTTAAAATATCTCCCATTAAAATGTAAACTCCATTAGGGAAAGGATATGTTAAAACATTAGTGTCTGTGTTCACCATTGTCATATACACATATAGATACTCAAGTATATTTGCAATATTAGTATCAAATCAGTGAGAATAAGATAGATTATTCAGTGAAAACAAAAAATATATGGTATTGTTATTGGAATGATTAATTATTTCTTTGGGAGGAAAACAGAAAAAATTGAGCCTATACCTTATTAAAGAATAAAATTCAGTAGAATCAATGGGTTAATACTAAAAATAAAATTGTAAAAGTAGTAGAAGAAAACTAGGAGATTAAGAAAAACTCTAGTAATAACAAATGTGTTCAAAGAATATATAATACTCAACATTCACTAAGGAAAATATCATAAAACTTCTATATGATAAAAACAATAGCTAATTCAAGTACCAAATGACAAACCAGGGAATAGGTTGTATTATGAAATGTCTGATAATACAAAGTCAGAGTACATGTTAATGAGTGTAGGTAAGATAGGTTCACTCATGAACACATAGTGGGATTTTAAATTGTTAAATTCCATTACTTAGCCATTACTAATAGCTGCCAAATTAAACATAGTCTTTGAAACAGAAATTCTATGTAAGATTATACTCTAGTAATTTATTCTTATAAAAGACCAGATATATGCAAGAATATTCACTGCAATATTGTTTATTAAAGAAAAATCAAAGAAAAGCAACAACAAAAAAACCAACAAACAACCCCACAGAAACAATTCAATTGTCCATCTGCAGGGACCATTTGTAGGTAAATAAATTGTGATAACTCCATATAACATATGGAAGTGTGTTGAATGTTTTACAACTGATATAAAGAGTGTAGTGGATCTAGATGCATTGTATAGAATGATACAGAGATAAACTTTAAAAAGCATTAGGCAAGATGGTACATACATATTGTTACCAATTTTTAAAAGTTATACGTGATTGTATGAGGTTTGAAATGGTTATTGGCTCTGGCGAAGGGGGACTGGGGGCAGCGTTGGTGTGAGAGGTATAATGCATTTAACATTTGAGCTATTTAGGTTTTTACCATGTTCATGTATTATTTTTCAAATAAAAACACAAAAAACTTGAAGCAGTATTTTTCCTAAAGAATATATATACGTTGAAAGAACAGACTAAGCATATTTTAAAATTCTGGCATAACAAGTTCTTATAAAAACTTTCTTGATCATTGAATAACTTGAAGTTCTCAGCATAGTGCTTCCCATTTTTGCCACTTGCTAATTTGCTATTTCCTAAGGGTTTCTAGCAGATAATTTCTCTCCAGAAGGTTTTTTTTCTCTTTCTCTATACTTACCTTTAAATGTCTATCTCTATAATTTGATTTTCATCCATATTAAAGGTATATTATCATTTAAAACTTTAATGAAAATAGAGGACATGGTAAGTGAAACTAACTCATGTAGAAACAACTTGGATTTGAGTTTCTCTTATTTTACCATTTTAGTTACTCAATTATCTCTTCATTGCTCTCAAATTGCCTGAAATTAGGCGAATGCTGTACAGAATTTTAGTTCCATGTAATATATCCAATTGAGGTTTTTTCTTTCACTCTAGTTAACTTAAAACTGAAAGGAGTTTTTAAAAAGTGAAATATGAACCAAGAAACTTCTTCAGTTCTTCTTTACCCTATACAATTCATGGTCAAGTCTAATTTTCCTTGACTGTTGCAAACCAAACTGACTTTTTCTTTTGCACATTAGATTTATGAAATCTTTACAAAATCCTTTTCTCTATTCAAGATGATAAATATTATTGGGTTTATAATTTATGCAAGGAATTGTCAAATATTATAAAGGTAACACACAAGATGACTAGAATATTTCTCCCCCTAATAATTTTTAAGGTATTTGAGGTAAATGTTAAAGTAAGCAACTAAAAATTACTGATGTACTGTTCTGATAGATATCATGCATCTCCATGGCTTTAACAGTTTTGCAGATGAAAAAAAGGAAGCTAGAGATGTAAATAACTTGACCCAAATCATCCAGCTACTAAGTGGCTGAATTTGGATTCAAACTTATTTGATTTGTCTCCAGACAAATCCAAAGTTTCCAAAGCCCATATGCTAACCACTTATTCTATGCTACCTCCAAAACAATAATTGCTAGACTGTACTGAGCATTGATTAAGCAATGAACATGATTTTAAGCCCTGTAACGTATTAATTCATTTAATCCTAACAATGATCTCATGAGGTCATTAACTACTGTGGCCATTTTACAGATGACAAAAACATTAGTTTGAGAGCTCAGGAAAAAAGGCCCACATCTAATCATGAGCTAATCTTGTTGGCTCTACCTTAAAAATACATCCAGAATACAACCATTTCTCAACATTTACACCACTTAGTCACTATTGTTTCATTTATTTAAATTTTTATTTATTGATTGATTTTAGAGAGAGAGAGGAAAAGAGAGAGAGAAAGAAAAACATCGACTTGTTGTTCCACTTATTTATGCATTTACTGGTTGCTTCTTGTATGTGCCCTGACTGGAGACTGAATCCGCAACCTTGGCATATCAGGATGGCACTCCAACCAACTGAGCTGCCTGGCCACGACTACTATCACTTTTTGACAGGTTCATGCCGTAGTCTCCCAGTTACCAGCACTGATTGATGACATTTTCCCCTGCAGTATATTCTCACTGCAGCAGCTGGGGTGATTCTCATAAGACTTAAATCAGATCATGTCACTTTTCAACACAAAGCTAATGGCTTTCATCTCACACAGGTTAAAAATGATAGTTCTTACAATGGTCCACGAGGATTAATTTAATCTGGTGCCCTGTTGCCTCATCTCTAACCTGTCTGAATGCTCCTTGGGGGCTTTCAGCGCTGTTTGCTCTGTCTGGGTGTGCTGTCCCAGTTGTCCATACGGTTTGGGCCCTCTTACTACCTTTCTATCTTGGCTTAAATATCACATTTTCCCTACCCCCCACCATCTTAGACTATATCCTTATCTACATTACATCTATCTATCATCTATCTATCTATCTATCTATCTATCTATCTATCTATTATGTATCTATCATCTATCATCTATCTATCATCATCTATCTATCATCTATCTATCTATCTATCTATCTATCTATCTATCTATCTATCTATCTATCATCTATCTATCTATCTATCTATCTATCTATCATCTATCTATCTATCTATCTATCTATCTATCTATCATCTATCTATCTATCTATCATCTATCTATCTATCTATCTATCTATCTATCATCTATCTATCTATCTATCTATCTATCTATCTATCTATCTATCTATCTATCTATCATCTATCTATCTATCTATCTATCTATCTATCTATTATGTATCTATCATCTATCATCTATCTATCTATCATCATCTATCTATCATCTATCTATCTATCTATCTATCTATCTATCTATCTATCTATCTATCATCTATCATCTATCTATCTATCTATCTATCTATCTATCTATCTATCATCTATCTATCTATCTATCATCTATCTATCTATCATCTATCATCTATCATCTATTATTTATCTATATCTATCATCTATCTATCATCTATCAATCTATCATCTATCTGTCATCATCTATCTATCATCTATCATCTATCTAATCTATCATCTATCATCTATATCTATATGTGATAAAATGTAATTTTACTATAACGCTAAATGATTATTTTAAAATGTTAAATAGTTATTTATAGCACAGATATTTGTTTATTATCTATACCCACCTAGATTGTACTGTGGGAAGAGACTTTTTATTGTTATGTTTAGGTCTAAGGTAATGCTTGATACATAGTAAGTACTCATAAAAATATTTATTTCAAGAATGAGAATGAATTGTTAAAAAATCGTGAGATAATTTAGAAACATATATATGCTTGACAAAGTGACTATGGACATGACTGATCAGCTAGATTAAGGAAAATTAATTGGTGTCTGATTGTTTGCTTTATAGATGACTATGGGGCCAAGATTGTGGCTATTCTATTTGTCACTCTGAGGGAAGACATTGGATGAGCCTTGATAATAAAGAGGGAATTGCATTTTTCAAAATTATGGACTCGACAGGGATGCCAGCAGTGTGGTTATGCTGGGGCCTGGGGAGAGGATGCATGCATAGGGTGCCACTGGCAGAGGCACCCTTAGGTTGGAACCTGTGAATGCACATCTGTTCTGCAGCGGGGAGTGGCAGCAGTGGCAGGGGTCTTAGAAACCAGCTGCCTTTGAGTGAATCTCATCACTTAGCCAGGTAGGAAATGTGATCCTGAGCACCAGAAAAACAAGTCTTTCCTCAAGTCCCAGGAAGGAAGCCCTGCACAGCAGGAGGAGGCTGGGATCACAGCTACTTCCGGCCTAGCCACACTGAACGCCATGAGTGACTTTTTGAAATAGCTTCTTATATGTGCCTGTGTTTATGTTCAGGGACAATGTAAATGGTTTGGAGGCTGTTCACTGCATTAGGTAGGGCACATGGTAAGTGGGAGCTGAAATCCAGCTCATCCTCTTTTGCCCAGAAGGGACATATTTTTCTAATTTCACTAGGGCCTTGGTAGGTAGGTGACCTCTAGACGTGTGTATGCAGTTTATATGCATATGTGTTTACATGTGTGAATTAGGTGAGAGAAATGAATTTCTTTAAAGAAATAATGTGTGATCAACCATAGTTGGATAAATACTGGAAAAGACAGATTTCTTCTCCCCTCCCTCCTACACTGACTCCCACTCCTCTGGATGAACTGCTGCAGGCCAGTGAGGAGGTGTAGGCCTGAGTCACGTCAGAGGACAGTGTCTCCTACTGCGACTGCCTGAGGGAACAGTGGCAGTAACAGTGGATGTGTACAGGCTTCTATGTGCCTAACAGGCTTTCCAGATTTCTTTTCCTGAAAATAATAGTAAACAGGGCTGAAATTTAGATAGAGGACATTGTCACAGAATTGAGAATCTCCAGGAGGAATCACAATGCAACTCTTGAGAAAGGCAGGATGAGGCCTCTGTGCAATTTAATTTGAATATTAAATAGAAAGTGACCTCATTTTGTACTGAAGCTGGTAAAACAAGACGGATCAGGAACAGAAATAAGAAAAGGTAATAAAAGAATGGACAGAAAGGAATTATTTAATAAAGACAGAGCAGGAGTTAATGAATTACATACAAATAAATAGAAACTCTCATTGAATTGGCATGTAAGTACTGCTTTTTTTGTGTGTGGTAGGGGACCAATTAAATAGATGAATCACTGGCTGAACTGAACCAAAAAAAAGAAGATTCATAGATGCACAAAATTTGTCATTAGAAGGGATAAATAATAGATTAAAAATTAATTAAAAATAGAGACCCTTGTATTTGGAAAGCCAGCAGAAAGGGATAGTTTAAAATGAAATATTAATTAAAAAATTAACTATCATAAGAGATAGGAAATCCAACTAAACCAATAACAGAGGGAGAAATTTAAAAGTTTAAATGATGTTGGGAGATTTTATGAATGGACAGCCACATTTACTAAGACATTATGCGTAATCAGTATAACACTAATTCCTAACTTTGACAGAGAAAGTATCCAAAACCAATCCCGCTAATAACTGTCACGTTTCTTGAGTACATGCTTTTTGTAGAGCCTGTTCTCAGTGCTCTACATACATTAATTCATTTAATTTTCGTAAACCATGTTCAGTACTATTCTTATCCTCCATTTACTGATAGAGGAAAATGAAAAGCAGAGGCTATGAAATGACATGGCTAGAACTGGAGTCAAATGCTAATGCCTAGGCTAAAGCTTAATACAATATTATCAAGTGTGGTTCAGTCCAGAAGATTTAATAATAATGCACTTATAACAAAAGTTATTATCTAAGAGGCCAAAGCAGAAAAATCATTTAGTGTTTTGATTGATGTCAAAAGTACACTTAATAAAATTCAACACTTACTTTTGATAAAACTGACTTAGAAAACCATTTACATGTTACCCCAAATAGACATATAACTATTTCTATTTAACACATACATGATACCCTCATCGCAACAACATGAGGAAGGTACTGCTACTGTTTTCATTTTACAGATGAGGAAACATCTGTGTAAAGTGACTTGCCCAGCTCATCCAGGCAGAGCTGAGATTCAGATCTAGGCAGACTTGCTCCAGAGTCTGAACTGAGTCACTGTGCTGTTGTCCCTCTTACAGAAACAACGCCACAGTGATGTTTCTTGGAACACGTGAGGGTATTTTTTAAGGGAGACAAATATAAGTAGGACCAATGGTCATAGCATCATAGGGTTACAGCTTCACACATTTCGGTTTTAATATGTACTTTCATACTGCCCTTGGTGGTGAATGTATCAATTTAGTATTTCCTCTCGAGGCAGAGGAGGGAGAATGGATAACATACGCTCACCACACGCTTGGTATTGTGCTGTAAATGTTATGTCTTGAGATTTGCACAGTTAATAATTGGGGAAAAAAGATTTGAATCCAAGTTATCTGGCTCAAAATCCACATTAATTCAATTTTACATTGCATTTTGGGATACATATGACTGAAACAAGGTTAAAGAACCTAATAATCAAGATTTTGAATGTATTTTTAATTTTACTCAGTGACACTCCAGAATAACAAACGTGAAACAAAGAGTTTGACCCTGAATACAGGAATTTCTTTGTAAAGGCTCAGATCAGAGGAATTGCTATTGATCAAATTGTTGTAAAGAAACTAAACAGCCATTCAGTGAAAACAAAACAAAACACGTGAACAAACACACAGTAATTTGTCAGCATTTGAACCAAAATGATTGGACATTTTTTATGTCAAAGTTCACTTCAGGAAGAGAAAATATATCACACACCAAATATCTCACTCACTCCAGCTGACAGCAAAACTCAAGTAAACATTTGCATTAATAAGACTGCTGCTGCTATTTCAATAAGTGATGTGAAGCGATATTTGTTTTTAATTAAATGTCACATTAACAGAGTAAGGCATTTAGACATTGCTATATAATAAAACTGAGCACTCCAAAAGACCAGCCTGTGGATCACCTGGGGTAACTTTTGTGGATTATCAGTAGTCCTAAAATCACATCTTAAGACCTACTGATATAAAAGTAATCATTTTCACTGGGAGCTCCCATAGGCAGGTATGAAAGACGCCAGTGCCAGAGCATGTACTCTGAATGTTACAAGATAGACATATAAGGTATTTACTCTGTGTCATCACTATTTTGATGGGCTGATTAACTTCAAATCTGTGATCTTTTTGTGAAGCATATAGACACTATATAAAAATAAAAAATATATAACATTAAATCCTATGGATATTATAAGAAGTAAAATCTTAGGGAAAAGAAAATCATCAGCATTGACAAAAGCTTTTCCACTTTCTTGATTATCTGGTATCCTAAGGTTGAACTGCCAGAAGGGAGAGTAGAAGAGATATAACAGACATGAATTATCCTGAAAAGGCACTCTATCCGAGGTGATTTTTTAAATTCCTTAGATTTGATACATATAAATATGTGAAATATGAACAGTTTGACTTCTTGGGAGGTCAAAACAATTGATACTGAATCCTATTAGTGTAATTATGGCCAAGATCTTGTAACTGACTAGAATGTCAATGTTCATTGCCTCTTACATTGCTTCTCTTACCACATGATTAAAACCAGGCTGACTGTGGGTATCTTCAATATCTGTAGGGATGGTCCATGTGGTGATGGTAATGCATACACATAATATAGTAGTTTCACTCAGACTGTATATGTGTTTGGGAGGACAGATGGGGGTGGATAAACAGGGCTAAAATAATCACCAATACTCAAGGGCATAAAAATTCCCCTCTGGGCTTAGTGAAGTTTTTCTGATTTAGTTCTTACTATGTATGGTTTGTTTCCCAACAAGTCAGAAACCATAATCCATCATGAAAAAATTTTAGACAATTATGCTGCAGAGGAAAGAAATACAGGGCAAAGTTTGTATTTCCATAATGTACTGTTCTTGTTTAGTATGTTTTTTGAGATGCCTATATGCCACAATAATTTCTATACCACAAGGATAGTTCTGCTTTCATAGAATGAACAGCCATACACAAACATAATTTTTATTGGATCTCTTTTGGTATTACTCACATGGCATTTCTAAAAGGTATATTATAAACATTTAAATTAGATAATTCTCCTTAAAAATGACCTATTCATTTTGCAGTTTTTGTAGCTGCCCTTAGACTTGATCAAGTCCAGCTAAATAGCCATCCAGAATATATACTTATCAAAAAATTTGTATTTTAAGAAGCGAAATACTCCAACACAAAAGAGAACAGGAGTGAAAACAAAATGAATTAGATTAAGGTCATAAACTGTTGCTGAATTGGTGAAAGTGCATTTCAACCTTTGCAACTGCCCAATCAAAAAATCACTTCACTGCATAATTCTATAAATGAAAATAAAGTGCTAGTGATCTTTTAAAGATAAATTATTGCTCTGTTTTATTAAAAAAATTTAAAGTTTTAACAAGATAATTATTTGGGATTTTTTCATGTTTTCTTCATTTTTAAACAAATAACGCTAGATTTCTTTTGGAGTTTATTTTTAAACAATGACAGAAGTTTGAACAGGTAAATAACAGTTAAGGTTTAGATGAGATATGTGTCCTTCTCAAAGTATCATATCAGAAGGTACACGATGTCAATATGTCATTACTGGCAATGTTATTTGATTAAGAAGTCTGTTTTCTCCACCTTAATTTATAAATTTAATGTGACCCCAATAAAGAGATCATCAAGCTTTTTACAGAGTTAGACAAATTGTTTTGGAGGACTTTAAAGGAGAGATTGACAGCAATTTTGTCACAGTAGGGAACTTTAACACCTCACTGAGTTTACTGGATAGATCTTCCAGACAAAAAATCAACAAGGAAATAGTGACTCTAAATGATACACTAGATCAGATGGAGTGAATTGACATTTACAGAACATTCCACCCCAAAGCTGCAGAATATGCACTCTCCTCAAGTGCACATGGAACATTCTCAAGGATAGACCACATCTTAGGACACAAAACAAGTCTCTACAAGTTCAAGAAGATTGAAATCATATCAAGCATCTTCCCAGACATTTATACCATGGAATACTATGCATTTGTAAAAATGAAGGATCCCTTACCCTTTGAGACAGCATGGTGGGACCTGAGAGTATTATCCTAAGTGAAATAAGCCAGTCAGAGAAAAACAAGTATCACATGATCTTACTCATATGTGGAATCTAATGAACAAAAACAAAACCCAATGAACAAAATAGATCCAGAGACATAGAAGCATGGAACAGACTGAGGGATCTCAGAAGGCAGGCAGGAGTGGGTGAGTGGGTGAGGAGAGATTAACCTAAGAATTTGTATGCATATATGCATAACACAGGGACACAGACAATAGTGTGGTGAAGGCCTGGGGGAGAGGTACAGGGTGAAGGGGATGAGTGGGGGGGGGGGAGGGGGGAGGGGATATTTGTAATACTTTCAACAATAAAGATAAATAAATAAAAATAAAGTTAATATGGAATAACAAATGTGTAAAGAATATCCAGAAAAGCACTGAAAAAGAAAATCTATGGGGAGAGATTATATTTACAAAATATTAAAGTATATTATAAAGTTTTTCTATCAGCATGTGAATATATGCATAGACTAAAGAAGTAGACCAGAAAAAGGCAGAAATAGCTGGAAGTACAAGTAACAATTTAGCATATGATAATATGTCATTTTAAGTTACTGATGCAAAGATGGAGTTTTTAATGAATGGTGCTTGGAAAGCAACATAGTCATTTGGAAAGTGATAAATTAAGCCATATTTCATTATCATACACAAAAATAAATTTTAAGTGGATAAGAATTATAAAGGTAAAGATACAAAACCATAGATATACTAGAAGAAAACACAAATAGATTCCTCTTTAATTTCACATTAGGAAAAGAATTTTAAACTATGACTCAAAATCTAGAAGTAATAAAATAAACAATTGATAAGTTTAGCTATTTTTTAAAATAATAATAAAAAATACTGTACAGAAAGTCAAAAGAAAACTGATAAAAGGGGGAAAATGTAAAATGCATATTAAACACAAAGGGATAGTATTCCTAATATATAAAACTCTTAAAGATGAATGACGACAGATTGAAAACCCAATAGAAAACTGGCATAAAAACACAAACAGTTGATTCACAACAAATATAAAAATTATTCTTAAACATATGAAAATATGGTGCTCACTCATAATTAGATAAGTAAAATTTACAATAACACTGAGGCACCATTTCTCTCCTATTAGATTGATGAAAATTTTAAAGTATGACAATGCTCTCATTCATTGCTATGAAATTCCCTTCTGCAAGGGAATTTGGCAATACCTAACAAAACTACCTACTCAGTTACCTTTTAAACTAAAATCCCTCTTCTAGAAATTTAAACTGAAGATACCTTCAACAATGTGAAAATAAATATGGACAAGATTCTTTATAATAGCATTGCTTGTAATTACAAAATATTGAAAACAGCCTAAATGCTCACATACAGGAAAGGTTGAATAAACTATGGTGCATCCACAGGATGAAGTAATATGCAGCTATAAAAAGAACAAAGAAGATCCATATGAACTCATAGAGGGTAATTTCCAGGGTATACTGCTTGGTATAAAAGAAAATATTCAAACAAGAATCTGTTGTATGCTACCCTTCAAATAAGTTAAAGACGGAGATATAAAACAGTATGTATAACTGTTCATTTGTGTAAAAAGAAAGACAAGATTCTAATAAGATTTGTTTTCTACATGAGGTAGGTAAAAATGGGTAAAAATAATTGGGGAGCACGAATGGGGTGGAAGGGAGAAGTGGGTGTGACTTTTCTCTGAGTATGACTTTTTGTATAATTCATACACTTAGAACCATGTTTTATATTCCTAAACACCAATAATGAATGAAAATAATAAAGAAATTCAAAATATAATGCAAACAGTAACAAATAAAGCTACCTAAATATATATTTTAAAAGTAACATAACCACTCTGAGAGGAATAGGGAAGAAATCAACTAAACTAAAGTAACTTTGTGAACAGTATTTTGACTATATTTTATAAGGATAAAGATAAAAAACTGTGTATAAATATTGTACTCAGTAACTGTTTTTCTATAGAGTTATAGATTAGTAATTTTGAAACTATGCGAGTTTTAGGATTGAACAAATATGTAAATATATTGTGGGTGATGAGAGCTAGGTTTTTCACAATAAGGGAAAAGGTTTAAAAAAATGAAGGCTGTTGGATTAAAATCACTAATTACTGAAGTTTTCTTGGGACCTGATTTTATGGAATATGGTCTCGAAAAAATGTCTCAGCTTCTGCTTCATTAACTTGTTCTGCTCACCTGCCAGGGGCCACTGCTCATCTTAGTATATGCACCTGACTACTGGAATATCTCAATTTAGTGTGAGCCAATTCAATGGCTATTAAAGGAAATCTTTAGGTGTCTCTAAATATTGATATCTGAGGCCAATTATTCCCTTCATCCAGAGAAAGAAAAAAAGATCTTTCTTTTCCCAAATCCAGCATAATGTCACAGGCTGCTATAGTTGGTGATATGAGTTAGAAATGAATATATAATTAAAAGTGAACAAACTGTGGTTCAAGTCATTAAAATGGAAACAAAAGTGATTTTCTCCTAGTGTTGGAACTGATTCCTATTACCTATATTGATTCATAAAATCCTATGTACACTGAAGTGAGTTGCTGTGCACGTACTCAGTGGCATAAAAATGTTATAAAGCAAAACCTTCATAGGCTAATTAATGGGTGCATCATATGCCTCACATTTTAGGTGGGAACAGGACATGATAATTAAGAATTATCATTAAGCTTTGAGTTGCATTTATATTGTACTAGGGCCAAAGGAGAACCAAAAAATTCTGCCCTCAAGGAGCTTTCAATTATTAATCTTCCCTATGTGTTTTTCTTCCTTTCTTTTCTTTTCATTTTTCCTTTTTTTTTAAACAAAAACTTAACCCATGATGCCAGTGCTCTGAGTTAAAACACGAGTGAGCAAATCAGATTATACTAAAATAATGTCATGAAATTCTGATCAAATTTCAGGCCCAAGTGGTGTAAAACAAAACTGTGTGAGACCGTCTACTTTTTACTTAATTTTTAAACTTGCATTCAAGTAACTTAATACCTCATTTTGATGAACTTAAAGCACGTCCTCCTGCCAGAACCAATAGGAAATAACTATCCTTTTCTATGACATAATTTTACTATTGGCAGCCAGAAACAGCTCCACAAAGCAATGATACTGTTGTTCAAACATATCCAGAAGGAACAGTTTAATATTAATTATGTTAAAACCAACATCATTTTTTGGCAGATGTTCTCAAATATCCAAACCAATGATACTAAATAAACCAATTTGGAAAGCCAATTCATTCAGTTATCTGAGAACAACCTTTTCAGTTACCTCTTCTTGATGGGGCCTCCTTGACGTAGTTCTAGCCTAAACTGTACCTTCTTTAGCTGCTTAGCAATGATTTTATGATCAAGGAAGTTGATAAAAGCAATCTGGCATTAACATTTTTTTCAGGATAAAATAATCTCTTCCATGAGCTAAGCTCCGAAACACTGGTTATTTCTGGTGGAGGTGGGAAAAGGGGAAGTGACTAAATTTTGTGCTGGTTTAAATACTTAGATGCAAAGATGGTTTTTGAAGAGAATTTGGCCTTGCAGGCACTTAACTGCCTTATTTCCGCCACTGTTCTGTGTATTATTTTTAGTACACAAAAATTTACCTTCTAAATGAAGCTGTATTTAAGTCAGGCTATACCAAATTCCTTATCAGAGTTGTACCATTTGCTTCATAGAAATGTCTTCTGGGAAAATAAATCAAGGGCTTCAATTTTCAAACTTTAGAGATCTAAAGCATATAATTTTCCTTAGAAAAATAGTATATGTACATATAGTTCAAGCTTTCACCATCAACGGTAAACTTGAACGATTACATACTTATGTCAAAAAACCTGATGGAATAATTGATACCTGGGGAGAAAATATAAAAACTCAGTCTAGCAAGATTTTAAAGACATATTTGTTATCTTAGCCTCCTAATTCATGTCTTGGTCTTGGTCATCGTAAGTCTCTGCATGATATATAAAAATGACATTGATGATTATTCAATGTTTATCTTTTAAATTCTCCCTTGTGTATTCTTCAAAAGTGTTTGTATTCATTTTTGGATCTAGACTGTGACATTAGTCTAGATTTAGATGTATTTTTTATCTCCTCTTATTTTTTCCCCTGAATTTATATTGTGTGTATGTGGGTGTGTACATCTGTATTTTAGTGACATCAAAACATTTTGGGGAATTACATGTGGTATATAGTATAAATATATTAATAAAAATGATGATTTGAATGCTTGCTGCTTTATTTTGTAGAAGCTCTGTAGAGTAGGGATTAAACAAAACCTATTTTTAATAGAATTTAAATAAGAATTATGTTTGGTCATAAATTATTGTTTAAATTTCTTTCATTACTTAATAATTTTTGTTTAAATTCTTTTATTTTTATTGTTGCTATATGACTGAACTGGAATTCTATAACATGGTTTAAAAACCATCCTACTAAGTAATTAAATCATTTCAAATTTCTCTTCCTGCCTTCATGCCACAACTCAGTATTGTATCATCCTATCAGATTCAGAAGATAACTCCATCTCAAACAAGTCATGAGAAAAAGTATATTGTAAAAAACTTAATACCATGTATGACATAACTTTTAGAAGAGAAAACATTATGAACATTTAAAATTTTAAAATCTAAAAATTCTTAGACTATTGGGTTTTAAAGTGATTTAAACATTAATTCACAAAACCAAAGATAGGAATTGTAGTATAAGTGAAACAAATTACATCAAACATTTTTATAACCATGAATGATTTATAACGATGTTTTAATATTTAACCAAAAATATCTAATCAATTTATTTCTTGAAATAGTAATATTTCATTGAATTTTTAAAAAAATATACCTTTATTGATTTCAGGGAGAGGGAGAGAGAGAAACATCAATGATGAGAGAGTCGTCATTGATGGGCTGCCTCCTGCAGGCCCCCAACTGGGGACTGAGCCCGCAACCCTGCATGTACCCTGACAGGGAATCGAACCACGATCCCCTGGACCCTAGGTCAATGGTCAATGGCTGAGCCACAGCCGGCTGGGTGGTGGTTATCTTTTTAATTTTTAGAAATCTCTGTACAGTTTTCCATAGTGGCTGTATCAATTTACAGTATAAACAACTGTACACAAGGGTTCTCTTTTCTCTACATCCTTGCCAACACTTATCTCTTGTCATTTTTATAATAGCCCTTTGAATAAGTGTAAGGCTTATCTTATTGTTATTTTGATTTGCATTTCCCTAATGACTAGTAGTGTTGAGCATCTTTTCACGTAACTATTTACCATTAGTATTTCTTCTTTGGAAAATGTCTATTCAGGTCTGCTGACCGTTTTTTATTGTATTGTTTGTTTGTTTGCTATTGAGTTGTATAAATTCCTTATGTATTTTGGATATTAACCCCTTATCAGATATGTGCCTTGCAAATATTTTCTCCCTTTCCATAGTTAACTTTTTCATTTTGTTGATTGTTTCTTTTGGTATGCAGAAGCTTTTCACTTTAATGTAGCCCCATTGAGTATTCTTGGCTCCTTTGTGAAATATTAGTTGACTGCATATGCAAGGATTTACTTCTAGGCTCTTGATTCTGTTTCAATGGTTTATGTGCATATTTTTATGCCAGTACTATTTTTATTGCTGCATGTTGAAATCAAGAAATGTGATGCCTTCAGCTTTGTTCTTTCTCAGGATTGCTTTGACTTCAGGGTCTTTTGTAGTTCCAAATGAATTATCAGATTTTTATTCTATTTCTGTGAAAAAAATGCCAATGGTATTTTGATAGGGATTGTATTAACTATATAGAGAGCTTTGGATAATATGGAAATTTTAACAATATTAATTATTCTAATTCATTAACATGGAATATCTTTTCATTTTCTTTCATCAAAGTCTTATTGTTTTCAAAGTAGAGATCATTCACTTCCTTGGTTAAATTTATCCCTAAAGACTTTATTGTTTTTGATGCTATTGTGAATGGGATTGTTTTCTTTCTTTTTCAGAAGAGAATCCTTTTATTTATAATTGTCAAGTATATGGTAGACATTGCTTTGCAAAATGGGGTTCCTGGACCAGTAACAGCATCATCTGGCATGAGATTGCAAATCTGTATTTTACAAGAATTAGGTAATTCTTATACATATAGAAGTTTGAGAAAATTCCTGTAGGGCAGGACAATATAAATAATTTTATTTTAAAATTAGTAGAGCTTTGGGAAATAATCTAAACTTTAGGCTTTGTATCTTCTCTCTTTCTTTTCATCATACTCTGATCCCCAAAAAGAAAAGTTGACACTAGTTAATTTAATTTAATTTAATTCATTTTCTTTTCAAGTCCTATGTCAGTGTGGGAAATAGGGCCAATCTTTCTCGAAAAGAAGGGTTTGCCTCTTCCAAAATACCATAGACTCATGAAAGCTAGAACATTATTCCTTCTGACTCTAAGCTATGGCACTGCCTGTCTTCCACGCAGAACAGATTCAATTTTCTGTTTTGTAAGAGGCTTTGGATCTTCACAATAATTAATACCTTTGATGTCAAGAACACACAGAGAGAACACAGATTCTCAGTCTCACTTTGTATAACCTATTTCCATAGAGATTTTTCTTTATTGCTGACTGTATGGGGAGTCCTTGACATTATGACTATGGTGCCAAAAATCTTCCCTTTTTAAACTATGGGTTATATAGTCTCTCTCTCTCTCTCTCCCTTACTTTTCCCTCATGTGTGGGCTCCAGAAAAATGGGATAAAACCTTAATCAGTAAATTGGACTGCTTGTTTTAAGCTTAGAAAAAAATTATGGGCTCTAAACTATTATTTAAAATAAGGCTTCTATTTCTCCCTGAATTTCAAATTTCACGCTATATAGATAATTGAGAATAACCTATTTATGTATTGCTAATTTTAATAGGCAGTACTATTTCCACCCATGTCACTATGGTACAATTTTTGGATATATATTCATTAAATTGAATATGGTTATAGGAAATGATTTTAAAAATTACTGCCAAATGTAACAAAGCTGTACAAAGAAAAAAGTTTGCTTCCTTAGTAATTTTTTCAAAATATTTAGTTAGTATTTCCAGAACAAACACCAATTTTCAAAATTTAGTATCTTGGCTTCTTTAAAATCACATCATATTAAATTTGATTTGATCCATTTGGTCATTTGAGACGTTACCTCCAAAAGCTACAATTCTGACATAATTTCAGAGGTTTTTGGCCAAGTGCAATAGAAAAAAAAATTAAAAGAAAATTGAAAGGTAAAAAAAGCTACATAATTTTAGAGACTAATATTTTTAAGTGAACAAAAAGGATAGGTATACATTGGCTGAACATTACAGTTCAATTTATTTAATATAAATTTTAATGATTGATTTTCAACAGATTTCTTTTATTGGGTTTATGGAGACTTTACTATAGCACATTTTCTAAATCCTAGCTCCTTACGATTGATACACTTTTAAAAATATTTTGTCAGTTATTAAGTTATATAGGTTGTGATGCTGCCTATAACATTCTGGCTTTTGGTACATTAAATAAATGAGGACAAATATATGCATACAGCAGAAATGCAGGTCCTACAAAGTGGGACAGAATGATGGGAGAAAATTTCCATTTTTCACTCTAAGACTCACATCAGAGTATATGCTCGCTATTCCAATACATGCTTCACTCATGGGTTTGGGAACATTAAAGTTTTGAAAAAAACATTAGGTTACCTTTTTCTGAATATAAAAATAATACAAGTTTATTTTAGCTAATTAGGAAAATTTACAAAAATATAAAGTTAGAGTATATAAAAATCACTTGTTATCCCACCACCTAGTGTGTATTTTACTAACAATTTTTCCTTTCAGAATGGTACTGCATATACTCTTTTGTACCTTGCTATTGATTGATCGATAAAACAGTGTAACTCATTTTTTCTTTAACATATGATCTTTCTTTAAAGTTCAAATACATCCCGCACAAAGTTAAAAATAGAGCATGTAATGTACAATGTGTCAAAGACTTTAAAATATTTCCATAACAAGGCGTAACCAAAGTTAATAGTTTGATACACATTGGTAAATTTTCTTTTATGAATTTATGTTGTGTGATGCTGGCATCTAAAGCAGCTGCTTAATATTCCACAGTACAATTGGAGCATAATTTATTAACTTTAATTGATAACCAATTGTTAATTTCCAAATATTCCCTATGAGAAGCATGCTGCAGTGAATATACATGCACATATATTCATATACTTACAGGGTGCTTTAAGCATTTCTGTAGGAATTTCTTGTTTAATAGGTAAGAATATTTTATACATTGATAAATACTTTTGTGCTTTGATAAATTTTCTCTAAGATGTTCCTGGACATTTCGTTTACACATGGTGTTTGAGAACATTTGATCCCTTGCTAATGCTGAATATCAATCCTTGCCATTTTTGCCAACATCATAGAAAAATAGAACTTCATTTTTGTTTTAATTTTAGGGTCATTATTGATTTATTTATGAATTTTAACATTCTTAAGCTTTCATAAGCTTCCTTAAAAATTGCATTTTAAAAATTCTTTTGGGATCTGCCTGTTCATTTAGCTCATTTTTTCCACATGTTTTTTGTTTCTTACTGATTTATAAAAATTCTTTACCTGTGATCTATGTTGCAAATATTTCCTCTCAGCATTTATTTTCTGTTCTAAGGTTGTTTATGGCATTTAGTTTTTATGTTGTAGCATGTTTTTAAGAAGTTATTTTTATAAAGAATAGTAATATTTTATATCTATATAACACTTACCATGTACCAGGCAATATTCTGAAAGCTTTATAAATATTGATACTTTTAGCACTCATTACCATCATTGAAGTTCTATTGTTATGATTCTATCACTATAATGATAACAAAGGAGAAAAGTGAGATACAGTGGAGTCAATTAATTCAATGCCTAAATATACATGACTAGAAAATAACAAAACTAGGATATGAACCTAGACTGTAGGCTACAGAGCCTACACCCTTATCCTCTCTGTTACATCATCTCTACAAAAGAAGCCTTAGCCTCTAGTTATCCTTAGGGTGGTGAGATTTTAAAGAATACATTACAAATGATATGGGTATGCTAAGGTTGGCTTTATGTGGAGATGGACCATTAACTGTGCATGTAGGGGGCTTTCTCCCCAGCAATTCCCTAGAGTCCCCATTCCCTCACCTGTTGAATAAAATATTAAAATCAGTGCTTTTCTTGAGACTTTCATGCTTCTTGAGATTGCCAAAAAGTTAACTGAACACTTTCATAAGAATAATGCTCTAACTATTTGTTCATGTTGGAGAAGTGACATCAGCAAGATGGCAGAATAGGAAGTCCTAGCCCTTTTTCCCCCATAGAAATGCTTGTTTTACAACGTCGCATGGACCAAAATACCTTCAGGAGGATTCCAGATCTAGTTCAGAAGTTTCAGTACCACAAGTGAGCACAAAAATTGGAACAGCTGCATTGAAATGGATAAGAAAATGTGTTACCTACTTCCACTGTTTTCCTTAGTCTGCACCATTCAGTGCTGCAAGAGGACACTTTAGCTACAACGCTCCCTGGGAGTGAAAATGAAGAGTGAAGCATGCTTAGAGCACGTCAGCTTCTTAGAAGGCTGCCCAAAGAAGTGGTTTCTGTCTGGACTCATGCAAAATGCTGACAGGCCAAAAGAGTTTGGATACCTGAGGACAACTGCAAACAAAGGAAAGTAGCTGGTGGCTACTTCAGCAGATGAATGGACAAAGATAAACATTATCCTTCAATAGATGAGTGGATGAAGGAAATGTGATACACACACACACACACAATGGGATATTATTCAGCAGTAAAAAGGAGATTCTGTCATATTGTACAGCATGGATGGGCCTTAAAGACATTATGCTAAGTGAAATAAGCCAGTCACAGAAGAACAAACACTGCATGATCTCCCTTATGTGAGATATCTAAGAGTCAAACTCATACAGACAGATAGTAGAATGCTGGTTACCAGAGGTTCAGGAGAGGGAGAAATGAAAGAATTGCTATTCATTGGTTTAGGTTTTCAGTCATGAAAGATGGAAAAATTCTAGAGACCTCCTGTATGAATTGTGCTTATAGTTAACAATTCATACTGTACACAAACATTTGCTAAGAGAGTAGACCTTATGTCATGGGTTTTTTTACCACAATAAAAAAGTAGTCACTTATGTTTACACTTTTGGTGACTAGCTTTCAGATAACTTCTATGAAATAAGAATCCATTCATGGAGTAGATGGGGGAACTGAAAGCCTTAGGGACTTGGGAAGCTTGCTGTGCACAGAATAAAAGATAAAACTGGGAACATCCAGTAGGAGGCCCTAGAGATCACAGCCATTTTTATGCCACATTTTGCCAGGCAGGAGTTCTCTCTTAATTCCCTCAAAGTGGAATGAAGTTCATGGGCTCACCACTTAAGTGGATCAATGAAGACACCCTGGGCAATTCAGGGTTACACATAAATTTATTCCCATCACTTCGAGTGTCTTATTGATCAAATTAAATATCCAACCACCAAATTTCCTCTTCATTTTATTACATATATACACGCATTTGTGTATGCCTCTTTCAGCTTTGCTAATGGCTTTGTAGACATTTGAAGTAAGCTATCAATTTGGTTAAGGTAATGAGATTTATCAGCAATTTAAATAATTGTATAATATATGTATATGTGTATATATAAAACCTCACTTGCTTTTGACAGTAAATATACAAAGTACAATCTTTCTTCTTTCAGATAAAGCATTGCTCATTGTACTAAAACTTTTGGTCTTTTGTTTCAAATATTTCTGATGGTACAGGCTGGTGTAGAGATCTGACTTTCTCTCTCAAAAAAAGTTAGGTATTTTTGTCATATCTTATGTAGTCCTATACATTTTTCTTTAGAAAGTTGTTGTCTCTTGAAAGATTTGTGATATTACTTTTAAATGTCATCATCTAACATAAGAAGTTTAAAAGGAAAAATAACCAAGTACTTTAAAAATAAGGCTTCTCACTTTATTCTATCATGCTTTCAGTGTGAGCATGAAGCAGAGTAAAACTGTACTTAATCAGACTATTACAGAATTGGATGCTTTAACAAGAAACACCAATATCTGATTCATTCTATGCAATAAACAGATTTTAATTCATTTTGAAATGAAGCAAAAGTTATTTGACATCAAATTGTAGAGTTTCTTATCTTTATTTCTAGAAAAAGAAAAGCACAATGAAAATAATACAAATGTCAATATACCAAAAAAAAAAATGTACTGAAAATAACATTTAAGTGTAAACCTCAACCTGTAGTAATTTTACAAATTAAAAATAGTATTAAATTGTTATAGTATATATTATTTTGCTACTTATATTAAATAAGAAAAATGAGAATAGTAATTTAAAGTCATAACATTCCCTTAAGAGTCTTGCAAAAAGATGCATTTTCTTTATCCCTCTAAATTTTTATAAATGTTTATGTCCTTTGCACTTGGACAGTGTATTGTTCCAAAATTTGCTTTTTTCTAGGATTGGTTACACGCAGTTACTTTAGTGTGGTAGTATTCTGGTGGAATTTAGGTTTTGCTTTTTTAGTTCTGCTCTTAAAAACAGGCTTACATTTTTAAAAATTGAAGAGGGTTGAGAGAGAATTGAGACAGTTGGACCATGCCCATCTTTATCTGCAATCAAAACTCATGTATGAGAATATTTTGCATAATAATTAGACATGAACATACACACACATATAGAATTTAAGGCTGGGAGTGACTTTAAGTGGTCATTCAATCCAGTATGAGAATACATATTTATAAACATAAAACACATATGTGCTCTTTGTAGGCTCCAGCCTGGGTATTTCAGCTTTGGAATGCACACTCACTAGGATTAGAGTTGAGCTGGACCACCCACAAAAGCAAGGCCACCCAAGGGAAAATTGGAGATCTGGGCAAGCGGAGCTGCCAGGTTTGCCTCGTGAGAACAGCTGGCCATACCAGCACCTGCTGCTTAGTTCCAGACAGCTGGGGTTAAGGCTCGTGGGCCCAGCTGCTTTTAGGATGGGCACACACAAAGACCACTGCCGCTTGGGCATCTGTCAACTCTTGCTATATTTGGTGCAGAAAGTTTGGCAGGGATCTGTGTGGTCTACCAACTAAAATTTGGGCTGATTAGTCACAAACCAGAACTGTGAAATCATAGGGCTGGAAGGAGTCTCCAGTGAAGGAGGTCTCAAACGTTGGTGCAAATTAGAATAACATTGGGAGCTTCCTGTAAAGGTTGGTTCCAGACCCTGTGCCTTAGAGTCTGATTCAGTGGGTCTGTGAAGCTATTTGCAACTTAAATTTTTTAGTAAGCCCCAGAGTTAAATATAGATAATATATTGATTTAATATAGATGAACCTAGGGTTTCATTCTAAGAGTTCAAATAAATATCAGTTCATAACTAATTCATCACTCCATATCTTTATTAGAAATAAATATTACCAGGACTTATTATTAACTCAAAGTTAGGAAGTGTGTGAATCTACCTGAAATTGTGAATTCACTAATTTCTAAATAGATAAATACTTGGAGATCACCAAAAGTTTTTGTTTTAGATTTCTTACTGGTTAAATGAAGGGTATGAGTCTTATCGTAAAGAAAAAATTATTTACATATATAGAATCCTGTATTTTTTCCTTTGGGATGTAAACTAATAGCCTGATGAAATTGTAGGGATAGAGGTGTCAGCTTGATGTACACCTGTTTATATTCCTCTTTTTCTCAGCACTAAGTAAAGCTTTCAGGATTTGAAATGGAAACATACTCATAATTTAAAATGTGGCAAATTATTCTAGTTACAAAATGAATATATTTGTGTGGTCCAAAGGGCAACATGCACATCTTGCACTAGTTTCTCTAGCAAAGGGAGGAGAGCAGCTATGCTGTCCAGTGTCATACTCAGGGGGCATTCTGCCCCAGCAGGAGCTCTGGGAGACTGTGTTTATATACTCCTCCCTCTATTTGAGGATTCACCAGGCCTGTAGGGTGTCTGTGAACCTCTTAAAATTATATTCATGTGAATTTTATTTTTTTGGAAAAGAGGTTAATGGCTCTCATTACATTTTTAAAAAGTGAAGAATAAGACCTACTTTACCAATGAGATGGTTACTGAGCTTTGTAATCACCCAATACCATAATTTTTCAAGTAGAAATGAGGAAAAGTTTTATATATCTTTCATCTCAGTAAATGTAAGTGAATCCAGAAAAGAACAGGTGGAAACTTTCAAGCTTTAACAGTTTTTTTCTTCTCCTGTCAGGCAAGTAAAATATCTTATTCAATTCAAATGTACATTTTAGCTTATTAAATATTTTAAATGCAGCGTGATGGCTTTGGATTTAAAAGCTTGTGCTGCTTGTTGGTAGTTCCCTCTCATAAATGTCACCATAACGATATCCTATGCAATTGCCTCTTTCACTACTTTGATGTAGTTGAAACCTATCTATTCTTTCATCTAATATGTGCTCCTCCACATACATATATGTAAACACACACATACATACACACTCAGGCATGAGCATGCATATACATTTTGAAGATTCTATTTCCTCTTGCTCTCCTTTTCTTGTTGTTATGATAGAATTTTTTCTGGTACTTGCTTTGGGGAGAATAGCTGAATAGAAGCCCTGGAGTGAGCAAGGTCTGGACTGGATTTTATAAGGTTTCTGCCACATGGAGAAGTAAAATAATTGACCTTCATGTTTCTGTAGGCCTTGAGTGATGGCTGTGCTGTTTGAAGACAGAGAAGTGGTGTTGAAGGGAGAGAGAGGGAGGGAGGGAGAACTTCTCCAGAACTGAAGCCCATTTATAAATATTAAACCTGTGCTAAATATCCCAGAATGTACATATGTAGATTCATTATTTTGAAATTGTTGACGTGTTTTTTTTATCCTGAAATCAGAACCTGAATGTTTGCATGTTGTTTTCAAGACATTTTCTGGTTTATCAAAAAATATTTAAAATATAGGTCATTTTCTTTTATTGAAAATTAATATTCTTGAATCTTTGGCAAATTTGGAGGGCAAGATATTTCATTTTTGTCAAAGTTCTTCAATATGATGCATTAGCAGCAAGGTTGGTAGCAGAGCTATGGCTCCCAACCAACTTTTCCTCCCAATTCCACCATATGGTATGAATATATACAGAGTGTCCTAGAAAATGTATATACACTATACATTCAGCTGCTAGCTCAGTTTTGAAAATGAAATGTATTTTAATAAGCACTGCTTTTATAATTATTCAAAGTGTGTGTATGCATTTTTTGGGATACCCTATATATATGCAGTGTGGGGCAATGTTAGGTTTACAGTTTTGAGTACATGAAACAGAGTTTATTCTTGTTTTATTAAGTATTGTATTATTTTTCATACAAATATATAACATATAAATATATATATATATATACACACACACACACACACATATATATATATATATATATATATATATATATACACACATATATATATATATATACACATTGGTCCATGTCCAGATTTGTAGCACAGAGCTCCTAAAACCCCCAGGATTTTCTGGGTGAGAGATTTGCCTTTTGTTATTCAGAACAAGCCAGTCATGTGATTAAAGGGTTGACATTTTTAGCCCAGACTCTGATGGACCTTCGGAAAGGAGAGAGGGACTGGAGATCAAATTCGAACACATGGTGGATAATTTAGCCAACCATGCATATGTACTAAAAGCTCATGAAACAATGAGGCTGCTGGAGCTTTCAGGATGATGAACACATGGGTGTGCTGGGAGAGGGCATGGAAAGATGTGCACCTGCTGTTCTACTCCGCAACGCTGCCCTAAGCATCCCTCCCATTTGGCTTTTTCTGAGTTGTATTCTTTATAATGAAACTGTAATCATAAGCAGAGTACTTTCCTGTGTTCTGTTAGTTGATTTAGTGAATTATCAGATCTGAAAGGCAGTCATGGGAACCCCCAAATTTATAGTCAGTGAGTCAGTCAGAAGAAGGGGTGGTCCCTGGCATCTGAAGTAAGGGCAGTCTTGTGGGATTAAGTCTTTTAACCTGGGGAGTCTAATGCTAACTGTGGTATTACTGTCAGAATTGAACTGAATTGTAGGACACCCAGGTGGTGTTGGAGTATTGGTGTTGACATGCACATACCACAACATGTGACATTCTGTTTGGAAATAGAAACGAGTACCACCAACCCTCCCCACCATGTTGACTCTGCAGTTATTGGCTTTCTATTAAACTGAATTTCTTGGGACCTGACTATGTGCATATCACTCTTTTAGGGCAAGGGGACCAGAAAGGTGAGTGAGACATAGGTTCTGCAATGTAGGATCTGGATTTACTAGCAAAGGAAATTCATGTTTAAGAGCTACAACATAAATTAGAAATATTATGGCAAATCCAAGTTATCATGGAAGTATGTAGAGCTGAACAATTCCTTTATGTAGGATGAAAGCAATGAGTCATAATAATAACTTTAAAAACTCTGTGAAGAACGCTTATTTGGACTGGTCTTTGAAAGATGGTGGCAATCAAAGGCATGTAAAGAGATTTAGAAAAGCTCGTCTCCACCAACATGTTGAAAAATTTCTCACTTAAGTAAATTGAGTCACATAACTTGGCAGAAATATAGCAAAAATGGTAGATACTTTATGAAAAAGCAAATTCATCCAAGATACTGTTTGTTTCCTATTCTATCATTTTAGTATGGTACTGTACATTGCACTACTCTATAAATGTTTGTTAAATAAAAGAAGAAATGATCTTTGTTTAAGAAAAAGACTTGTGTGGCCAGCATTGGACTGGGAACTGGGTAAGAAAAAAAGATAGGGTTCTAGTCCTACAGTTTGGAGTGGAAAGAAACAATACTCTGATAATTTTACAGATAAATATAAAATTAAAACTAGTATAGAAGAGGCTGTAAGAGAGCAAACAATGAGAGAAGCTGCCGGCAGGTGCTGGCTGGGCGAGGAAGTCTGCTCCGAGGGAGTGAGCTAACTGGCCGCGGGGTCCTGGGCTCACCGCACCGGTGGTGGGTGGGGAAGGCGGCAAGGAGGGTTCAGGCCGGCACGAAGCGAAGGAAGGTCAGCCTTTCACACAGCAAATCACTCTCAAGACCAGGGGGCACCCACTGGGAGGTGAACAGAAAGGGCCAGGTTATACAAGGTGTGTTTTGAAAAAACACTTGATGGATTTGTGACCATGGGCTAAGCATCTAATCTTTCTGAGAATCATTTTTCTTGATCTTTATAATGGAAATACTAATATTACCTCATTGCACTGCTAGAGGCACTTCGGGATAATAGATGTGCATGATGTGTGATATCTAATAGGCTCAGAACAAGTTGGTTCTTTATTATTGGTTACTATTGGGCTGTTATGAGGATTGAATGGAATCACAAACGTGATGTTCCTGACAACTGTAAATTTTAAATATATACATAAATATTTATATATTTATATATCCTTCCTCCCTTCTCTTCCTGCTTAGCATATTGAAAAGAGCACAAGGCTTTGAGTCAAACAAACAAAATGAGTTGAAGTTCTGATTATGACTCTTACCTTAGGAAAGTGCCTCTCTAAGGTTCGGCTCCTTGTCTGTAAAATGGAAATAATGATAGCTGTCACGTATGCTTTAGAACCTGAGTAAGACAGTATATCTGAAAATTCTCATAACCTGAAAAACTTTATAGAAATATATGGTGTTTTTATTATCTTGACCTCTTCTCCAGAGTGGCAACTATTTCAGCCTAACTCTGACAGTAAGGCCATCAATCTTTATGAATTTCTTTCCACTTTCATTACTTACAAATTCATCAATAAAGGGATTTCAAACTCCTGGTCAAAGGTTCCCACACCTGGGTAAACCTGTCAAATCACCACCTTTGCATATCACCTCTGAACATTTCCGGCCGATAGTGAAAATAAAACATTTTTTTGATGGCTGACTATAAGTTTTATTCTCTCAGTTCATGCGCTAAAGGGAATCATACCAAAAATCCTTATTTTTATCTATTTTCTTGAATTTCTGACCTCTTCCCTGAACTGATTTAATCTCTTCCTCAATTGAGTTATGAAAAAGGGTTAATCCTTTCATCTTGGAGCCTAACTCCTAACTCGATTTCCTTTACTATTTCTCAGATGTTCTTTTATTTATTTTCTGTAAAAACAATATGGCTGTTATATCTTATTTACTTCAGGAATAATTTATGTTTTAGGCTTATTAATCCTTTGGATTTTAATTTATCTTCTTACCTGAGGCTTTTTTTATGAGGAATTTAAGAAAACATATAAACACATAGAATTTTTGTAATTATCTGTTCAAAAGATCTTGCAGCAAAGGAAAATATGTCAACATGTTTGTGTTAGAATTCAAATCATGATGATGATATCTGTCATCTCAATACCCACTAAAGTAGAAGGTGTCATGCTGGGTGGAGTTTCACACATGTGGAAAGCAAAGTACAATACAGTGGAGCTGTGACTTATTTTGTATTATCTTTTTTTGAAAAATATATAACCTTAAGAATATAAAAGTATATGGAAACCTCCTATTATACTTGAGAAAACAGAGCCCTTGATATATTACTTGATTTTTTATTTTATTTTTTGGCCAGAAAAGTTTAACCTAGACATTTATTGTCTTTTGTATTGTTAATACACAGCAGGCTCCTATGTACATTAATTAAACACTTTGGGTAGAGGAGATAATACATCCTGAAAACATTATTTAGAGAGCCAGAAATTGTCTTTAGTAAAGACAAAGAAAATAAGTGAAATACATGAGTTTCCTAAAAACTCATAAGACTATTGAAAGCTATTACCTTTTGCCACCTTTTCATGCTAAATTCTTGTTCCTTCAGGAATGTGTAGCTAGTACGATAACATCTGTGTTTATAATACTGTAGGGTCAATGGGCATTGATCTCAGAGTGGCCATTGACTTCTTTGATTCCTATGATTATTATTTTTTTTCTTATTGTATTGATGGGAGACAACTAACTAGGAATCTTGGAATCCCTCTTTTCACTGGAACAGAGAATAAGGTTTTCATTGGTCATAGAAGGCAAAATTGGAGCTGGCTCCTTTCTCTTTCTTTAGCTGCCTATTCTTCATGGTTACAATTACAAACAATAAAAATGCTAACATTAAAAAAAATTTACTTTGTACCAGGCACCATGCTATATGTTTTACATTAGCCCTAATAATAATTTGTTAAGATTGGTATTATTAGTTTCATTTGTATTAATGGGAACCCTGGGATTATGGAATTCAAATAAATACATTTCTGAGAATCACACAGTTAGGAAATGGTGGAGCTGGAAATCAAACTCAGGTCTTGGGTGCCAGGAAAATTAAATTGAGGCAAGAATGACATAATGGGTCACAGGAAGCCACCAATAACTAAAATAGCAAATAAGAAAGAGACTTAGAGGCTGACTGTTCTGGAAAACAAAACAAAATAAAACAAAATAATAAAACTGAGTCTAATGTGGTATAGGAATTTCATTTTTATAATGGGTCTACTTATTTTCTATCATAGTAGAGTCAATGAAGAGCAATAAAAGGATTTTAGAGAAACACAGAATCATGAATTTAGAAATAATATGCCACACAGCAATGCCAGATAATGGGAGGCCATAGAATTCCCTGTATGGAAGTTTATAAAGGAAATAGAAAACGCTCTGGGTTTGAAATTGTGGAGGTTCACGTGGAGATATGGCCCTTTACTATTCTGAGTCTCTCACTGAAAGACAGGCACACGAAGGGGGGGTCAACGAAGGGGGGGTCAAATAAGCCTTGCAAAGGCAGCTGAGTGGACTAGAATTTTTGATCTTCAATATGAAGCTGTGAAATGGTAATATTTGTCAAGAAGATTTAACTAAACCCAAAAATAGTGACATATGGGAGGGCAAAAGAAAGGCACAAGTAACTAAAATAGGAGCTTAGAGGCTAACCACACTGGCCTGAATATTGGTGAGAACTTGAGAACCCTCCAAAATACAATAAAGAGCAGCCCCACTGTAGTGCTGTGTAAGCTGTTCCATGGATGAAAGCCATGCTTCATGAACTCTGTTCCATAAATGGAAATTGGGCCTTGGACTGGCTCCCCTGCCTCCCATTTAGATAGATGGAATATTGGAACTCTTGATCCAAAGTAGAGGTACACTTAAGAAATATCTTCCTTAAGAAATGGAAATTAGTAAGACGAGTCAACAATTTTAGATCGATCCCTTTAGTATTATGCAGTGACCATTTGTGTCTCTTTATGGTCTTCATTTTGAAGTCTCTTTTGTTCAATATGAGTATTGCTACCCCAGTTTTTTGGTTTTTTTTTTCATTTCCATTTGCATGGAAAATTTTTTTTCATCCCTTCACTCTCAGCCTGTGTGAGTCTTTTGTTCTGAGGTGGGCCTCCTGTAGACAGCATATATTTAGGTCGAGTTTACTTATCCACTCAGCCACCCTATGTCTTTTTATTGCAGCATTTAATCCATTTACATTTAATGTTATTATTGATAGATACTTATCTATTGCCATTTTAATTCTTTATGCCTATGTTTCTCTCTCTATTTTTACTTCTTATTACAGCAGTCCCTTTAACATTTCCTGCAATGCTGGTTTGGTGGTGATAAACTCCTTTAGCTTTTTTTTTTTTTTTTTTTAATCTGGGAAGCTCTTTATTTCACCATCTATTTTGAATGATAGCCTTGCTGGATAGAGTAGTCTTGGTTTTAGATTCTTGTTTTGCATTACCTTGAATATTTCATGCCATTCCCTTCTGGCCTGTAGAGTTTCTGAGAAATCAGCTGAAAGCCTTATGGGAGCTCTTTTGTAGGTAACAGATTGCTTTTCTCTTGCTGCCTTTAATATTCTCTCTTTGTCTTGAATTCTTGGCATTTTAATTATGATGTGTCTGTGTGTGGTCCTCTTTGGATTCTTCTTGCTTGGGACTTTCTGTGCCTCCTGAACTTGTGTAACTTTTTCCTTCACCAGGTGAAGGGAGTTTTCTGCCATTATTTCTGCAAACAGATTCTCTAATCCTTGCTTACTTTCGACCTCTTCTGGAACTCCTATGATGCAAATATTGTTACATTTCATGTTGTCCCACAGCAACCTTAGACTGTTCCCCTGTTTTTTAATTGCTTTTTCATTTTGGATCTCTGTTTGAGTGATTTTTTTCTACCCTGTCTTCTAATTTGCCGATCTGATCCTCAGCTTTCTCTAATTTGCTGTTTATTCCTTCCAATGTAGTTTTTATTTCTGCTATGTCATTCTTCATATTTGACTGGTCATTCTTCATAGTTTCCATATCTTTTTTCATGCTGTTAAGCATCCTTAAAACTCTATATTTGATAGATTGCTTATCTCCATTTCATTTAGCTCTTTTTCTGGAGACTTCTCTTGTTCTTTTATTTGGGGCTTGTTTTTTTGTGTGTTTTTTTGTCTCCCCATTTTGGCTGCCTGTTTGGGTTTGTTTCTATGTAGTAGGTAGGCCTGCTAGACTCAGTCTTTTTGGAAGGTCTCTGGTGCAGGTCAGTGTCAGATGCTGTTTGTGACTGGCCTTGAGTACCGTGTTTGGAGCTATCAATAACCCATGGCTTGAGGTCTCCTCTGTTGGGGCTGGGTGTGTTTGGACAGGACCAAGATGCACACCAAAGTCAGCCTTTCTAAGGCCCGGGTCCAAAAGCAGATCAGGCAAAAACTCAAAGCACTTTGAAGTCTGCCTCTGCCTGCAGGATGATTAAACTGATTCTCTTAATGAGCCTCAGGCAGTAGAAACTCCAAGGGGAAGGGGGAGAGGTTTTCCAGCAGGGTGGGGAAATTGCTTCCTCCTGAGGAAAAGCTGCTTGGAAGGTAAATGTTTGCCTGTGAAAGATGTCCTCTGCTGTATGGGGGAATGACTCAGCACAGGAATCCAGAGGGGTGCCCTCTGAGCTCTATCTCCAGAGCCCACAATCCTAGATTCTTCTAACACAGCTCCATTTCACTCTGCCCTCCTCTGCTGGAGCCCAAGGTGAGTGACTGCATACAAAACTTTGTACATTGGATCTTTAAGAGGGTGCCTGCATTTCCAGCTGTCTTGTCTCTTCCTAGCAAACAGAAACCCTGCTGCTTTTCACAGCCAGATGTTATGTGGGCACCTTTCTCAGTTCTGGTGCTCTTGGCTGGGAAGCTCAGGCTGGGGTGTAGGCGCCAGTGTTCACAGTGGGACCCCCCCCCCCCAGCTGAGATATCCCTCTGGACCTTCAGCTGCTGCCTGTGGGAGCCCAGCCAGCCCTCTCACGTCCACACTTCCTACCAGTCTCTATGCGGTCTCCACTTTTCATCCTTGGTTATGAGGGTGCTCCTCAGCTTGTCTTCATTTGCAGTTGATTATTCAGGATGGTTTTTCTGTATTTTAGTTGTAATTCCAGTTTGGTCCCTGGAGAGTGTCAGTGTAGCTTCCACTCAGTCTGCCGCCATTTTTAATCTCCCAAGCCAACGATTTAAAAGGAATGCATTCAATTAATGGAACTTTTTCTGGGGAAATTTGATGCCAGCTTTTGAGAAATTTAAATGATAGTCACTTTATTCTAGTAGTTAACTTAGATTGATCTAAGTTTTATCTACAAGAAATCTAAGAGCTCTTAGAAATCAATTTTTGTTTTCATCAAGGTCTTTACATGGCCTTTAGGTTTATAGAAATGTCTGATTACAGCAACTAATGACTTTTTACTTGTTGTATTTGGAAATCTCTGAGAGAAGGTGTTCTATTATAAAGGAATAGAGGACTTCAGAAGGTGTTCATTCCAGGTGAAGCTTTGTCTCCTAATTTGGACATGTGGTAAAAGCTGAATTATGTCACCTCTTGAGGCTAATTTCCTCATCTATGGAAAAGTGAGAGTGTATTATTAGACAATCTATGAGATATGTTATATCTCAAAGATTTATAAAATTCTCAACTGTTATTCATTGGTTAAAAGTTAATGAGTTAGGTAAATATTCTGTTTGATAAAAAGAGTATTGTTATCACCAAGAATATTAAAATCATTTTGAAATCCTTATATAGTAAATTTGCATATCAGTTGCCCATTATTAATTGCTCTTAGTGGTACACAGTGAGTTCCAAAGCACAGAACTGGCAACCATCACAAAGAGATAGCATTGTCATATTGATATTTGTCTTTGCAAATTCACATTAATAGAGGCACCTGTTCAGTACATCAGATACCTCTGTGTAACCCTGTAGAAAGAAACAATAGAAATAAATCATTGCTAATGTTTAATTGGAATCAATGTTATGAACTGCATAAACACTCTCTAGTCAATAATTTCAGTCCCAGCTGGAAAATAAATAGAAAGTACATCTATTGTGCTTATTATACTCATGTAAACAGGCATCAACTGATTTTTCCTGCTCCTTCTACATCACTATTATCAAAGGTAGCTTAACATTGTTATTATCTGGGACCTTAGAAAAATCCTTATTTCCTAGGCTGTGCTCTGTATAAGTTAAATCTGAATTTCTAGATGTGAGGTTTAGGCATTATTGTTTTAAATAATTCCACATATGATTCCAATATGTAGAGTTGTTTGAATGCCTATTCAACTATTCTTAATAGTTGAATTGCTTCACATATAGCCATTTAGCATTATTTCCAGGGGAGATTTTACTTTTTAATACTTATTTCTCCAACTCTTCACTTTTATTTTTAAATCGAGAATTCACAATATTCTTTGTTTGTGTCTACAAGGATTTGAAACAAAAAAATAAAGAGAAAGAAGAAATTTTGATCTTTAGTGTAAGTTATAGTTAGAATTGAGTACTCTTTTAAACCAAAAGATGAAAAAATAATCCAAAAAGAAGAAAAGTTAACCTGAAGTAGCAAAAAGAAAATAATTTGAGCTAGAGAGAGGACTCAGTACATAGGCTTGATTGGAAAAAGAGCTGTCTTAGAATCTTCAAAGGATTTTATTAGAGAAAATACTCAGACAGAATTATTGGAAAGATAAATTAAACAAAAGTCAAGAAATATGATAGAAAAGAATTTATATGCATATATGCATCACCCATGCACACAAACAATAGTGTGGTGAAGGCCTGGGGCAGGGGTTGGGTGTAGGGTAGAAGGGGTCAATAGGGAAAAAAAGGAGACATCTGTAATTCTTTCAACAATAAAAATACATTTAAAAAATTAAGTTATTGATCATTCAAATGAAGAAGTGGACTTTATAAGATTATTTTAGGGAGATGCAAAGATGACATCAGAAAATCAGTATTATTTTAAAACCATGTTGATCAACTTAGTCATATTCTCTTTTCTTTCACCCATAATTAACTCATATAAGTAATATACAATAACAACATAAAACATAACCAACACCATTTGCTTTATTAACAATCATTTCATTGGCTACTGTATGGTAAGGTCAGAAGGATTTGGCACAGTGAACTGTAACCCCTTGAAGGCAAAAATCATGTTTCCTACATCTTATATATCTTTCATGGGATTTGGCACATCGGAGGCTTTGAACACCGTCTTTAACTACCTCTTACTGGTTGACCCCAGAAGTTATTCTATTTCTGTAATGGTAGTAATGGGTTTATTTCCGTCAGGATAATATGTTTTCCACTGTGCTTTAACTTTTTTTTTTTTTCCAGATAGGAAGCTCAAAAGCATGAAGCCATTGCTTCAGTGCCTGTGTACTGCACATTTCCCCTTGGGCTGTCAGTTGGACAGTGCACCCTCAAGAGAGCAAGAATAGAGGAGGAAAATGTTCTTCTTCCTGTCCTATTTACCTCCATCAAGTGCTCTCCTTCCTGTGCATATAAAAATCATCAGAGGAGGATTATATCATCATGAAAATGCAAGAGGCCCAAGTGATGAGACCTGTAATAGTGGACAAGCCAATCTGGAAAGCCCCAGAGGTATTAGTATCTTCAAAAATAAAAAGTGTTCAATTCTGTAATAGGTGGCTCTTAACAAAGTGTTTTAAAATAAATTATCTTCTCTGATTCATATGCCAGCCTCTTGACGTACAGAGCATGTTTTATTATGTTCATTTTGTAAATTGGAAACTGGAGCTTAGAAAGGTTCACAATGCAGGTTTTGGATTCTTGTTTTCTATTTCTTTCAGTGTCATGCTATGTGGCAGTTTATGAACCCCACTAGAACATTCCATAGGAATGAAGGAAAACCTATTAGACTCTCTATTAATCTACAGGTGTGTCTATGTGCTTGATTGTGGCTAGCACATACAAATTTTATAAATGAGAATACATTTTTAGGGATTATGAAATTCTGTGAAGCAAGGATTAGAAAACAAGATTTAAAGTATATTCTGAGAAACTGATCTTCCTGTGGTAGCACTGCATTCCAAATGTGTGAAAAAGGCGGGAGAAAACATGAACTGCAATAAATTATGACTAAAGCGAGTTAGCTTATTACCTTCCTTTCTCGGTTTCCTGGCAACCTGCAGCTAACAGTTCTTAGAAGATTTCAGAACCTGGGAATGATAGGCATCCTCAAGTTCAAAGACTCCCTTGAACCTTTTGGACCTACAACTGCAGCTAGAAGTCCTGTTGAAACAGGCTTCCCTGGGTAATTTCCAACACAGTTGGATACACAGCACTGTTCAAACTAGCTCCATCAAGGTTGTACATCACTGACATTCTGTTCTCAGATAGATTTCAGAGAACAGAGGCCGCCTGTAAGACTGGCCTGGGGCGTGTACACCTGGTATTTCTTATCTGAGCCACCTGACACTGGTCACTACAACAGGGCTGATGAGCCCTCCCCTACTGACGCAGGTGTCAGGCACTGCTGGGTGTGTCTTATATAATTAAAAAACACATCTTCTGTGTAAAGGGGGGGGGCTTACAGAAGGAAACCTTTGCTATCTTTCTTAAAAATCCAAATCTAAAAGGACTGTTTATACATGAATAAGTTCCCTAGGGATAGACTGTCATCATTGAGATTAAGTCATATATATTAAAGATTCTAACATTCACAATAATTGGCTAAGTAGACCCATGTTCAGGAAGAAAGAACTCTGCTCAAAAATAAAAGATGCTATAATCTTTTCTTGATTGTTTCTAGTGAAAAACTGTCAGAGTTAACACTACTCAAACAGATATTATTCCTTTTGATTTTAGAGAGGGAGGTGGGTATGTGGAGCAGGAATGATCATGTCTGCAAGATGAAACACATAAACTTTTGGTCCTTGTTTTTTTTGAAAAATTGCAATTAATTCGGTAAGCAACTCTTAGTGGTGCTTTTAAAATTGCAAAATCAGTGCCTTGGCAACTTGCTAAGAAAACTCATCTGCAACCAGCTGGACTCAGGTTTTAGAAGCCAGTTGTTCAGAGTACTTCATTACATATCAAGTACATATCAGTCCTTTCAAGAGGTGGTTTACCTAAAGACTGGGATCTGAAAGATATTTTATCACAGGAACACTAGCTCTTGCTATAAAAAAGAGAGAGCAGTCTTTGGTCCCATGAGGAGGTTCATCCCAATGGATCTCAGGTCAAGAACCCTTTTGGAAAAAATGCCAATAAAAGGGCTGATTGCTCCATTGTCTGATTCCTTAATTAGGTTCAGTACCTAGTTCAAGTCTTTCCCTTTGTGTCCACATATAATCCCAAATGATGATAGTCCTGATTTATGCTCATAAGGCATCCTTCTCTTCATTTGATAATAGAAGTAAGCAAACGTTTTAAAGATTATAAAGGATAGAGTGGCTTGAACATGGATTTAGGAGATTTACATTCCTTTGCTGTGGAAATGGTAGAGGAATATGAGATGTCTTATATGAATTGTAAGATGCCTCATCATCTTCCTAAAAACTAGGTGACTTCACCATGACATGGTGACATCTCTTCAAAGGCAGGCACATGCATTTCCCATGTCTCTCTGTGAGAAATGCTCCCTATTTTTAAGGTAGATTTGACATAGTTACTATAATAGTTTGCTTCAGTCAAAATTACTTATTAAAATTTTATTTAAAAATAATGCAAGGTACTTGTTGGAGCTACAAAAATGTGCAATATTATTTTACGATTCCTATATTAAGATGCTTAGGTTTAGTTTGCCAAGTAGTATGAAAGATCACTTGTTCTTGTGTTTTTTATAATCCACTCTAACACACGTGGACTAAAGTTTGGAGCCAAAATATTTTTTATCCCTTACTGTTAATTCATTTGCAATTCTAGACCTCCAACTTAGGTGAAACAACTTACTTGCTTCTCAGAATGTTCCAGTTTTGTAAAAGATCATGGAAAAAATAGACCAAACTCACCTATACATATCAATGCACAATGTAATAAATATTTATTTCAAATGTACTTCTTGAATACCATGCTTCTTACAACATTTTCATGAGAAGTCATTGAAAGAAACACTGTCCATTTTGATCCTTCAGTAAAAATGGTATATTTCTCAGGTATAAACTGAATTAGCTCAATGCATTTTCTTGAATTATTTGGAAACAGTTTTTCCCTGGCCAACATATGTAAAATCCATCTCTCTCTCTCTCTCTCTCTCTCTCACACACACACACACACACACACACACACACACACACACTTTCTATTCTTATGCTTTTGTTCCTTCTAAGGAATTTTATATCTAACAGACTAAATATTTAATTTTTTTCTTTAGTTATTATCTGTTTGTTTTTCCCCCATTAGAATGCAAGCTTCACAAGGGCAGGGATTTTTCCCTACTTTAAAAATTGTTGTACCCTAGCACTTAGAATGTGTCTGGTACATTATAGATGCTCAACAAACATTTGTCAAATAATATGTGACTGTCCTTAGAACATGAATTCACTAGTCAATGGCACAAACTCTTTCTCAATTTTGGGTTTATGTGTCTAGATGGAGTCACTGTAGCCCTGATAAAAGTGGCTGAAAAAGATTGATTTACTTTAGTAAGGAGTCAATAAAATATAAGGATTAGTGTTTTTCAGGACAGACATAGATTGGAAGTTGAGCCTTCCTTTAAAGGAAAAGAGTAAGGCATGTTTACTATATATTTGGCTTTAAAATGAAGTGTGTATTATAGAAACTTTCTTCTTTCTAAATTGAGCTTTTTCATGAATATAAACTCCATGGTTAAAAGTCACACAAAAAAGACCTTTCTAGCACTTACACTTGACATCTGACTTTTTTCCATTAAGACATATCCAAGTACAGTGGTACCTCGGTTTTCGAATGTCTCTGTTGACGAGCATTTCGGTTTCTGAACGCTGTGAACCCAGAAGGAAATGCTTCGGTTTTCGAACACACCTCAGAAGTCGGACTTGCCCCGCAGCTTCCGCTGAGGGCGAGATCCTGAGGCCCAGCTGTCGGCTGTTGATGCCTCGGTTTTCGAACATTTCAGACTCGAGAGGCCTTCCGAAACGGATTACATTCGAAAACCGAGGTACCACTGTAATGTTCAGGGATACTTTTAAAAAGATACCTAGTGTTTAAATATCTTAAGGAGTACAATACTTTGTGTCAAAATATTTAAGGTAAATTTATAAATATCAAAGGATGAAATCTTTGAGTATGTACTTTTTCAGATTTAACTTATGCAACAAATCTGTGAACCTCATTGCTTAAAACAAAGGAAGCACTACAAATGAAGGGTGATTAAAACACTGAATTATACAAAATTGGGTTCTGCTCCATTAGGAAACAGTCTTGTTGATTGAATCTAAATAATAGCACAGAGAGCAAATAAAGCTATTATATGTGCTGGAATCAAAATATTTCTCTATTGCTGTTTGTTTTAGTAAGTAGAATTTAGAAAACCAAGAACATAATAGAACTATTTACAGTGAATTTACCTGACGTTTCTATGGTCTTCATATACATTTGCCATAGTTTTATCATGATTGGGAGTTTCTCAAATGAACACAGAACCACTCTTTTGAGAGACATTTTATCCCATAAGGCAAATCTTTCACTTAATGGTAGTAGCAATTCTACAGCTGCTTTGTTCATAAAGATTCTATGACCAGTGATTTTGGAAAAAAAATTATCACTAAAAATAAAGCAATGACCTCAGTATCCATTCATCAATAAGCTGAGAGCAATTTCTATTTCTCTTATGGGTCTACTTACTATAATCATGGGACTTATGGCGTGGTAATAATTCAGGGAGAAGATGAGTGTATACTAGATTCAAGTAGGGACTAGGTAAGGGAATTCCTCCCAGAGGTGATAAATCCATACTTGCTTCAACCCAATTACCTCTCCTGTTACATGGCAATAAACAAACAAACAAAAAATTGTGACTAACCAATTTACAAATTAATTTTGGAAGCAGGAGATCTTCTCTATTCTAGAATAAAGTTTTCTTGATGTGAAAATCATACCAAAAAGTAAAAGTACTGGTCAAATGCATTTTTTACATATTAATGTTACTCCTTAAAGTGTGATACCATTAATTTATACATAACAAATCATAAAATTACAATATTTACTTTTATTTTTCCAATCCTAATTTAAACTATGCTTTATTTTGATACTATTTAAAGTAATATTAAATAAAGAAACTTGAATACAAATATAACCACCTGGTTATAATCAACATTAAAATTAATATTGAATATGTATAGGAGTGATTTGTAACTTTTTTGTCCTTGTATGGAGCATCACAGGACCACTCTTCTGAAGACTAATTACTTAGTGCCCTAAGAGCAGAGTTTTTTCTGCCTCCATTTTTCATTATACAAACTAAGCTCTTCACTATTTTGGGGGCTACTCCCTGCTCTTGTCTTCCTGTTTTCTACTGATATTTCTTAGTTTTCCAAAGTTCAGAATGAAATAATTTCCATGAAGATTGCTCTAAGAAGATTGTCCATGCATTAAGTTTTATATTCTCACAATTCTAGGCTAGGACATTATAATTATCAATATGTGACTAATACTTTGGGGAAAACATTAATTTCTCAAGGTAGCTTTGGAGGTTTTATATAATTCATTATGGTTTATAATTATTACTCTCATCAGGGGGACAATGTTGTACTAAACCTTTTCTGCTTCTAGGATTGGGACTCTTTCAGTCACACTGATTCCATAGCCTTTTTTAATGTGCAAGAAGAATGTGTCATAGGTAGATTTTGTAAGATAATGGACAGGTTTTCAAATTTGTTATTGTGCTTCTGTTGGCATTTAACACTTTCTAATTATATTCTTTTCTGATTGAAAAGAAAATAGCATTTGTTTTAATCCAAAGAAATTATTTCTAAATTAATAGCTCAGAAAATATCTGAAACACATGGTTGTTCTCATTTACTATTTTTAGATAAAGGCTCACACAAACCTTTGAGACTGAGGTACTCAGATTGTTGCCTACATCATCTTCTCTACATGCCAGGTTGTCCCATACAGTAACAATTGCCTATATATAAATTGTTAGAAAGGAATAAAAGGATTTAGGAAGGTGTGTCCTATAGCAAAAGCAATGTTTCTAAATTTCTAAGTACTCTCTTTCCTACTCTCCCTCCCAGAACCCCAGTATATAGGAAAAAAATTATATGCAAACTAAGTTCCCAAAATATATCTAAATAAATTAATAAATTATAAGCTAACACTTTCTGACCTCAATTATTCAGCATTTTTCATGCATGGTAAAAAATATCTTTATAATATTGTTGCAATAATACCATAGGATGTCCTGATAAAATATAAGCATGAACAAAGGAATAAACAAATATGCATTTGAGGTTAGGAAATCCATCTATATAGTCCCAATTTTCTAAATACTTTCCTTTGATTAAAAGCTTTGACATGATGTGAATAATTATTTCCTTTCAAGTGCTCTTGTAAATTCATGTGTTCTTTGTCTTTGATAAACTATTTTGGGATCATTATTTTGCAGCTGCAGAGAAAAGTGATTTCAGCAGTATTCAACTTTGTATGTTGCCCAGGGACTGACTTAGTCAATGGGGAATTCCACAAGCTCTCATACCAAGGATCTGATTTGAGAACCAAAGAGGAGAGACCTTGGAGAGAAAAGGGTCTGGTACTTGCTCATACATTATTTAAAAACCCTTGTTAGTGCTTTAGATGTCAGAGAACTCAAAGAAGGGGAAAATGCCTTTGTCTCTAGTACATAATGAATCCATCCCTTAATAGACTAGACATGAACAGTAAAACACAATTGTGGTTTACTTGCATAAGTCAGCTGACTTTCCCCCAGGCAGCTTTGTGTGCAAGAATGAGATGTGCTCTTGGGAATTAGAGATGCACTCATAAGTAAGAGAGCTTGAAAACTGTCCCAACAGCAATAGGACTTTATTTCAATGCATGTTGGGTTCTGATTAAAGTATTCCCACTGGGCCTAATTCTATACTATTTCCTGCCATAAAACTCCTACATATGTCACAGGAAGCTTCAGGGGAAGAAGCCCCTAGAGAAGAAGTAGTCAATTTAATAGCATGTCTACATCTTAGTATTAAGGAGACATGCACCTGCACGTCCACAGCTGCTGAAACCAGAGATACACCACAATGTCACAGCCCTGTGCCCTGGACTAGGAAAGCACAGCACAAAATGATGGATGATTTCCACTTCCCTACACTTTTACCACTTCTGTCTTTAAGATTCTAGGCAAGACAAGCATTAGAGAAGCAGAGCCGGCAAACATTTATGAGGTATGACTAGAAGGAGATACAAACATGGACTTTTACCTGCAATTGTCTCTTAAAGTTGTTTGAGTTTTCCAATATTAATTTTTTTCTTAAAATACCTTCATAAAAGGCTGACCATTTGAACTGAGTTTGGTAAATTTTTAGAAAGACATCACGCTAGTTCAATCCCACCAATGGCAGCGACATTCAGTGTTTTGCAAAATAAAGATTAAGTAGAGAGGGCATGGTGAAGCAGTGGATTTGGGGAGTGTGGGTTCCAGACAAGAGAGACTGCATAGTAGACTGATCCTGCCGTGGGGGCCGGGCCTGAAAATAGGTTCCTGGATTTCAGAGCAGAAACTAAATGGAAAGGTGTTGGGACAAAACCTCATCATCATTCCATCATTGATAGGAATGGGTCCTGGTAGAGACTTGTCAATGATAAGTAACAGTCCTTTCACTAATTTGGAGGAGAAAAATTTCCAAAAAAATATAGGGGGGGGGACAGGGGCTGCGTGGAGGAGATCAAAGGGGGGAAAAGAGGGGACATCTGTAATACTTTCAACAATAAAGATAAATTTAAAAATATATAGTAGCAATCTTTGAAATGACTGTTTGTAGCCCATACTTAGCCTGGCCAATAATATCATTCATTTCTACAGATTAATAAAACAATTTAAGACTTTTACTCCTATATCACTTTACTAAAACTATTTTTAGAAGTTATTAATGGCCTGATAACTGATATATTTAATTGTGGGGTTTTTTCATTCTTTATTTTCTTCAACCCATACTTTTTGATACTCTCTAATCCCTTTATCCTTTGTTCCTAAAAAGTGACAGGAAGGTTTTGACTCCAAAGTACTGATTAAGGGGAATTAAGGCCGCAAGTCACTGCTCTACTAGGAGTCGGAAGGTGGTTGCCTTACCGCTTATTGCTAAGAAAGCAATTAATTAGGCAATTAAAAAAGGAACAAAGAAAAGCAAGAAGAAACTTCCTGTAACATTTTTCGGAACATATACCTCCCATTATCTGATGGACCTCAGAAGAATTTTCTTAGTCTATGCACAACCCAGAGTTAAAAGCACATGGAGTTTCTCCAGAGTCAACGTCTTAACTTGGTGGCTATATATCCTTCCTTCTATGGAGAATCAAAGAATATACTAGGTAAATTATTTAAAATCTTTATTTTCTGACATTTATAAACAGTGTTCCTCATGTTTTCAACAGGGATTATTCTTCTCTTTCATGAGGTTTGGTTTTGAATTCAAAATAGGGGGATTTATATGATTCTGGAATACCTCCAAATTCACAAATTCTTCATTGCAGAGTTAAGGGCGTGAAAGGAAGTGTAAATATTTGGGGAGTAGCCTGAGTCATTCCAATGGAAATATTCCCCTTCTGGTATTTTGGCACGATCTGAAAATGCCCCAGGCCTGGGCCTTGACTTTTGATCAAATGTGAAAGATTGAAAATAAATGTAACATATAGGAACATCTTAATCATCCCCCTGAGCCTTATATTTTCCATAAATACCCATTATAAAATGGGAATTTCCTGATACATATTGAGTTAGGAGAGTGTAGTGCGAGTGTAATGTCTGAGAGAGGGCTGGGGTGGGGCAGAAAGTGAGGAAGAAACCATTTCACTGCCACTCCTTCCTCGCTGAAGCAGGTAGGGAGCAATGAGTGTTTCTCGGGTTAAGTGGGAATTCCCGCAATTACCTCGAGTAGCTGATTCAGTGAGAGCTAGCAGTAAGAAATTCTAAAACTCGAGGATAGGACCAGATTCTGCTTTTACTAATTGGATTTTCCTGTTTTAATTCTCTGTTAATGGTTTCATGGAAACTGTACTTTACAAGTCACCTAACCTCCTTTTTAGCTGTTATTTTTTGTGTGGTCTAAACGTTCTTTTTGAGGTATAACACATTTACCAAAAGTGATGAAATTTTACATATATATTCAGCCATTTCATGACCCAGATCCAATAGAGGACAGTAAGTGCATCAAAAGAGCTATTCTCATGCCCCTTCCAGTCAATACCAGCTCACCAAAGGTAACCTTTATCACTCTTAATTACACTTGTTTCTGAACTTCATATAAGTAGAATTATATAGTACTTATTTATTTTTATTTATTTGTTTGAGGGGATTTGCTCAACATTATGTCTGTAAGATTCAGCTATGATGTTGCATGTGGCAGTAGCTCTTTTTAATCATTGTAACATTCGACTATGAACATGTAAAAATCCACTTATTTATTTTACTGTTGAAGCATACGTTGGTTGTGTCCAGACTTTTAATATATATATTTTAAAATATATCTTTATTGATTTCAGAGAGAGGAAAAGAGAGGGAAAGAGAGAGATAGAAACATCAATGATGAGAGAGTCATTGATTGAGCCTACAACCCGGGCATGTGCCCTGACCGGGAATCGAACCCCGATCGCCTGGATCCTAGGTTGATGCTCAACTGCTGAGCCACGCCCGGCCGGGCCAGGCTTTTAATATTAATGAAGCTTCCAGGAACCTTCTGGTTCTTTTTGCTGCACATACACCCTACTTTTTGGGGGTAGACATCTATGAGTGAAATTTCTTGCTCACAGGTATGTGACAAGAGTAGATAGTGCAAAGTGTTGCTCAGAGTGGTTGGGCCATTTCACAATCCCATAGCAGTGCAGGAGAATCTGGCTGTTCTGCAGCCTCCCCAGAACTCAAGCAAGTCAACTGTATTGCATGTGGCCGTAGTTTTTTCTTTTTAGTTGCTGTGTAGTGTTTTACTATTAATATTTGACAATTCACATATCCATTTTACTACTGACAAGTATGTGGCTTCTTAGCCATTATGATGGGATGCAGTGGAATTTCTCTCTGGCTTTAAATTTTATTTCCCTGAGTACATATGATGTTGAATATCCTTCTCATATCCTTTTGCAAGCAGGAGGAATGTCCTTAAAACACTTAATTAAGCATTATTGGTTACATCGGTCTCCCCAAATTCATATGTTGAAATCTTAGCCCTCAGTGCTTCAGAATGTGATTTTATCTGGAAATAGAGTTGTTTCAGATAAAATTAATTATGATAAAGTCATACTGGAGTAAGGTGAGCCCCTAATCCAATATGACTTGTGCCCTGATGAAAAAGGGAACCTTTATACATAGTAACATACACAGGGAGAACATCATGTGAACAGATGCAGGGAGAAAATGGCCATTCATATGCCGAAGAGAGAAGTCTGGGACAGATCCTTCTCTCACAGTCTTCAGAGGGAACCCACCCTGCTAACACATTGATTTCATATCTCTAGCACCCAGAACTATGAGACATTACATTTCTGTTGTTCTAGGGTACCCAATTTGTGGTACTTTGTTACCGCAGCTTTAGTGAACTAATACAATCAGCACCTGGCTACTCAACACTCTGCTCTTGGTCAATAATCCTAGTGTTGTGATGTTACCTGTTTCTTCTGGGAAAACTATCACTAATGTTGCAGCCTGAATGGCAGCATTTCTGCCTCAGAATACATTTTGGAACCTGCCATTACAGAAGGGACTTGGTGTGGGGGTAAAATAGGATGGGGTTGAGATTTTCATGCTAAAGCATTCACAAAGAGGAAACAATGTTAGAGTGCATTGGTCTCTGTGCTTAAAGTCTCTAGGTGATGTTCCAGCCTTGTTTTCTGCTTTGCCCATTCTGAGGATCTCAAATGAATAGTCCATTTGGCCCTTGAGGACAGCCTGCCTGTCAGGATGCACAAAGACCAAAGATCTTTATTTGTGTGCCTCATTAATCTCACTAATTAATTAGAAACATGATGTAAGCAAAGAGAATTTATAATATTGACGTCAAAATTACATTTGTGAGGGGTTTTGCATAAAAGATATAATTAACTAATAGATGTAAGCCTCTGGTGGGAGAGAAAAAAGTTCAGCTGTTTCAGTTCCATACAATGTTTGCCTGAATGATCCATCAGCATTATAACTTTCACTCTGCTATTATCTGCCTCAGTAAAACAGCAATTGTAACAGAGCCAATGAAATATGGAAAGAAAAGAGTTTTCCCAGAGGAATATAAAATATACAAGAGAAATGCTTAGCAAAACAGCACATTTCATAGAATATAAATACACCTTTACGTACTGCAGATGGGAAGACATATCTCAATAGCACTTGTTTCTGAGAGACATTCTACCCTCTTAGAAAGTAATGGCTGGAGCAATGAAAACAGAGAAATTAACACACCAGCGTGACACCATGACGGTATGTAGTGGTGACTAAGTTCCTAGGTAGGGAGTGGGCCGACACAGAACCGGTGGAAACAGAAGACTGCTTTCTTTGCTCTCCTTTTTTTTTTCTCTTTTGAAATATACATAAGGATGTTAAAGGGATTCGAATGCCCTTAATGAACAATCTGATATGAACTGACCCTCACAAAGGAATGATAACTCTGAACTGAAATTAAAATTGATATCATCTCCATTTATTTCCTAAATCAGAGTATCTGAAGGCAGGGCAGTAGGCTGGTATGTCTAGTTATGAAGCACTGACAAGGAAATGTGCTATAGAAAGGGTCAGCTCCTTTTTCTATCAACCCCTTCTGACTTCCCTCCAGAAAGCTGCCCTTGAAGCATCCTGACATTGCTCGCTGTCCACAAGGGGCACAGTGAAAGGTCACAAGTGGGAAAGCTCTCGAAATATCCTCGCTTCTAGCCTGCAAACATTTCTGTGAGTAGTCCATTAACACTACTCTTCAGAGTAACAACACTAAACATTTCCCTTTCCCAGCTGCCTGGTAGTCAGCCAATTCTTTGACCAAAGTTTATGTTAAAGATTAGGGAAATGGCCTATTTTATTGTTCAGTACTTTCCATTTAAGTCATCTCCCCTGTGACTGGTTCAATATTCAGAGCTATCTAGCCCCACAAATTGCAATATCAATGGAGAGTCCTTTTGGCATGAATTTTGCATTAGTCACCTTGAATCCAGGCAAATAAGGAAAGCAGCTCAACATATATGAATAGGCATTTATCACTTGAATCTACTATGCATGTTAGATTTAATAACCAGAGAGTAGGGGCAGGATTGGGTCCACCTGTGTTTGGGAACTGTTCCTCAGGCTCCAGATTCAGTTTACACATGAAAAGTGATAGTTTTTGTTCCAACCATTAAAATATAAAGTTCCAGGTGCTATATAGTTCTAGTAATATTGGAATATCCCTTTCAAATAATAAAATAAATGCTACCTTGGGGACATCACTTCATCTTTGTATATACTCCATGTATAATCCTGTATATACAAATCTGAAATGATTTCATACACTGCATGTAAACCAAACCTGAATTTCAAAACACATACTCTTATAAAGCTCCCTTATATGCCAGCTGTCTCTCTATAGCCAAGCTATGAGGCAAATCTTCAAACTATTGGGCCGGCACCACCTCCAACTTGTTTATTTATTAGTCTGTTTTCTCTATTGGGATATATCATCCTGCTATTCCCTTAAGATAAGGAGAGCAGGTGCACACACTGGAAACTTGCTCTGTTTAATTGTTTCCTCCTAATAGAATTTCAGGACTGCAAAGGCCTTTAGAGGTCACTGAGTGCAGCCTAAATTGACTGGCTATCGTCTACTCAGGAAAGCAATGGACTAATCATGCTCAGAATGTCTTCTTGTGGCTTGAGGTGTCTTTATCAACCTAAAGCTCAGCAATACCTGGGACCCACAGACAATGGATCCAGAGAGATGGGTGCAAGGGTCCTTTCAAACGAAGTAAGGAAACTCAGTAAAGCAAGACTACTAGAGATCTATTTATTCTCTGGTTGCCTTTCTCCACTTCTGGTGACATAAAATGGGAATGGATAAAAAACATAATAGATTTAATTTTTTTCATTCAGTAATTTCTTCAGGGAGGAGATGCTAGAAGGAGGAAAATTCCTATTTTCAAAATCTTTGCAGTAATACACAAATCACCTGTGATTGTCCAAAAACCTAAATGTACTTACATTTTCACCTTTCCACAGGCTATTCCTAATTCTCTCACTGTCATTTTGCTAACAGAATACGAGCTGATATCTGTAGTGAAATAGACTCACAGTTCTTCCTTTTAAGTTCTTAGCAATAACATACGAGATAGAAGTAAAATGTTCCCATTTATAGAAAGATTTTTGACTATATGTTCTGTGTTCATATGCCAGAAATATGACTTAACTAGAGAGATGAAGCGACATAATGAAAGCACCTTGTGCCTGGCCGGGCATGGCTCAGTGGTTGAGCATCAACCTATGATCCGAGAGATCGAGGTTCGATTCCTGGTCAGGGCACATGCACCAGGTTGTGCGCTGGATCCTCAGTAGGGGGCATGCAGGAGGCAGCTGATCAATGACTCTTTCATCATTGATGTTACTATCTCTCTTTCTCCCTCTCACTTCCTCTCTCTGAAATCAATAAAGATATATCTTTTTTTAAAAAGAAAGCACCTTGCAATTCAAAGGACTGACAGCACACAGAAACGTGATGTGCCCCTTTCATCGCACACACAACCTCTGTGATCCTACGCTGCTGGGAGCTTACTGAGAATTGACAGATTTGCCTGATGGGTCTAATCATATTTGAGGTATATATAGACATGGTGCCTACTTCTTATACAGTGAGTGTTTTTCAAGAAGAAATGTTATTTGAACATATATCCCATACTGAGGCTAAAGAGAAAAAGATGCAAAGGGACCGATTGGAGAGTAAAAGTAACAGTGAAAAAATTTGGATCTCGATTAAAATTGGAAAAAGGAAAGAGTAAGGCATTATTTATAGTATTTATATACTAAGACAATAAAGGGGACAATTTCAAGAATATATATTATTTTCCAGATTCATGACAAATCATGAATTTGCACTACTGAGGCAAACTCAAAGAAAGTAGGTATCTCTTAATTTTCTCAGACAACATATATATATTCCATATTTAATTGAAAAATATACAGCAATATATACATGTGGAGATATGTCTCCACGAGTATACCTACAGTTTGAATTCTCCAACTCTGAATATTAGTGGGTAAAAACACACACAACTACATTCCTAGGCATAAACTCAAGAGCTACATGCCAATATGTGTCTTTCTCCACTTAAGTCACAGAAGAAAGTTTACTATAAATTAAGAGGAAGAAAAGGAGTGACATTATGGTTAATGCAGAGATGAAACAATTACTACCCCTTACAAAAAGGAACACTTTGTGCTGATATAAAATCAGTGAGATCCTGACCTTTAATATCTGCACAGAATAGAGGAGGGGCATAACCATGTTCTTGGTGATATATCTATGACTTTGGGGTTTATATTGTTTCTGGCCCCAGGTAAGCAATTGACCACTAGAATCAAGACCTGAAAGATAAGCGAATAGTTTACTCTCTACAGAAATGGATGAGGCAGAGCCTATATCATGATGTATACAGAACCACTCCTTAACATACAAATCAATAAAAAATAGGTATAGTTCTGTAAATGTGTAACACAAAAACAAAGAGACTAATTCTTCAAGGTATTCAGCTATAATAGGTAAAAAATGAAAACTGAGAACCATTGGAAAGATACAAGTGTATATATAAAATACAAGTACAAAAATATATACAGATAAACATTACAGATATATTTGACATATGCAAATATATATTTATGCATATGAGAGATTGTACTAGAATGACAAAGAAAAAACTCAGAATACAAAAGAAAATCATGTAAAACAAGATTAATTTGTCTGAGATATTTTGTCATTGATTTAGATTCATAAATGGGGAAAAAAGATAAACGGCAATGGATAAATATTCTTATCTTAAAATAAAAACTAGAATGTTATAGAAGAAACCATATGTAGCAAAATCTCAGACATCTCTAGTAGCAACACATTTGCTGATACATCCCCTAGGTCAAGAGAAAACAAATGGGACTGCATCAAAAGAAAAAGCTTCTGCACAGTGAAATAAATCATCAACAAAATGAAAAAGGAGCCCACTGTATGGGAGAACATGTTTGCCAATGATACATCTGATAAAGGGTTAATATCTAAAAAATATAAGGAACTCATACAATTTAACAAAAAGAAGACAAACAATCCAAATAAAAAACGGGCAAAGGACCAATAAATAAATAAATAAATAAATAAATAAATAAATAAAGGCAAAGGACCGGACACTTCTTCAAAGAGGACATACAGATGGCCAAGAGACACAGGAAAAAATGCTCAGCATTGCTAATCACCAGAGAGATGCAAATTAAAACGACAATGAGGTATCACCTCACACCTGTCAGAATGGCTACCATCAACAAATCAACAAATGACGTGCTGGCGAGGGTGTGGAGAAAGGGGAACCCTAGTACACTGCTGGTGGGAATGCAGACTGGTGCAGCCACTATGGAAAACAGTGTGGATTTTCCTCAAAAAAATTAAAAATGGAGCTGCCTTTTGACCCAGTGATCCCACTTCTGGAAATATATCTTAAGAAACTCAAACCACCAATTTATGAGAATATATGCACCCTTATGTTCATAGCAGCGTAATTTACAATAGCTAAATATGAAACAGCCCAAGTGCCCCTAAGAAGATGAGTGGATAAAAAAGCTGTGGGACATTTACACCATGGAATACTATGCAGCTTTAAAGAAGAAGGATCTCTTATCCTTTGGAACAGTATGGATGGACCTGGAGAATATTATGCTAAGTGAAATAAGCCAGGCAGAGAGACAAACATCAGCTGATCTCACTTATATGTGGAATTTAAATAACATAATAAACTGATAAACAAAATAGATTCAGTGACATAGAAGCATGGAACAGACTGAGGGATCTTAGAGGGAAGGCAGGGATGGGTGGGGAGAGATTAACCAAAGAATTTATATGCATATGTGCATAACCCATGGATGCAGGCAATGTTGTTTTGAAGGCCTGGGGGTGGGGTGGGTGGAGGGTAGAAGGGGTCAATGGGAAAAAAAGTGACATCAGTAATACTTTCAACAATAAAGATAAATTTTTTAAAAATGCTGTGGGACATTTACACAATGGAATACTACACAGCTATAAAACAGAAGGGTCTCTTACCCTTTGGCACAGCATGGAGGGAGCTGGAGAGTATTATGATAAGTGAAATAAGCCAGTCAGAGAAAGACAAGTATCACATGATCTCACTCATATGTGAAATGAACAAAATGAACAGATGAACAAAACAGATCCAGACACATAGAAGCATGGAACAGACTGAGGAGCCTCAGAGGGAAGGTGAGGATGGGTGGTAGGTGGGAAGAGATTAACCAAAGAATTTACATGCACATACGTATAACCCATGGACACAGACAACAGTGTGGTGAAGTCTTGGGGAGGGGAGTAGGTACAGGGTGAAGGGAGTCAATGGGGGGAAAAATGGGACACCTGCAATACTTTCAACAATAAAGATAAATTTATAAAAACTTGAATGTCAATCCTCATGACTTAAAAGCCACAGATAATTGTTTTTCTCTTGAATGGATCATACTACTTTGTTAATGAATCATTTAAAGCTGAATGAAGGGAAGGATATTTGGAAATAGTATTTGGCCACTGATGGTGAAGATGACAAGTATGACAAAATAGCTGTGATAAATTGTTTCCTCTGTGTTAAACACTACATGTTCCAGGCATTGTTTACATGGACAAACTCATTTAATTCTCACAACAATCCTTATTTTAAAGATGAGGAAATATTACATTAGACAGAGAGGCTCTGACTCATACAAAGTGACCCAGAAAAATGGCAGTCTGAACACAGAATGTCTCATTTCAAATAACTCTACCATAACAACAGGGACTACTAAGAAATGATCAGTAATTATAATTGTAATATGATAAATTTCAATTTATCATAAATTCAAGGTCTATAAATTGGGATTAGGTTGAAGCTGAATCACCTGTGCTAAAGAAATAATTGGGGTATTTGAGTCTCATCTTCAAAAGAATAATCATAGAATATTAGAATATTAGAGCTTTACATGTTATTTAAACAAAATCTGATGATTTTGTAGGTGAAGAAGTTGAGCCCTACAGAAGTTGAGACGAATAGTACAGATACTGCCTAATCAGGACTAGAATAGTGATCTACTGATCACGCCATTGTTCTTTTCTCCATATCACATTGTCTCATTTAAGTGAGAATATCCAAGATTTACATGTTTGACACCCAGTTTTATGGGCAGCTCTAAGCATTCTTTTTTTAAAGTTAAAAATCATCTTTTTACATAAATTTGAAGGCTAAAATAGTAGAATGCTTTCTTTGAGTTTTAATGCTTGAACTGATCTGTGTATGCATAATGGAAGTGTAAACACTACACAAATGAAGAATTCATTTACACTTAATTATTTTTGTGGTTATTAATATTAATTGTTCCCCCCAAGCACTGATAAGAATGTTTAACATAAAATCTAAAGAAATCTAAAAAATATTTGGGCTAAATATTGTTTTTACTTTTACAGATGATGAAGTTTAAGAAAATAAATGCTAAGTCATTTCCCTAGGTTTGTTAGTATCATATCCATTACATTAGGATACATTTTGGACAATTTGAGAAATCCCTATTCTATAATCAAATCTCAGAGGAAAAAGTAGGCTTTATTTTGTTAAATTACTAAAATTTATAACAATTAAAATTTAAGAGAAAGAATCTGCAAAGAGTAAATGGATTGAATCAAATGAGAATGTTGCACAGAGAAGTTATTTTCTCAAAAATTTATGTACAAGTTTTAAACATTAATTTAGTGTTTGGCTTTAATTTTAATAACCACTTACTGTTTGCCTGCTTTCACCTTTGTGGGAGTATACAAAAGCTACATGAATTGGCTTGGTCATACTTGAGTTTAATTGAAATACAATGGGAAACCTATTATAATAAAGGTGTTTCAAAGATATATCAGCACAAATGAGGGGTAAATTCACTCAGGAAACTTGAGAAAAGGATTGTAAGTAAAATTTATCAGGAGGTAACACCTGATTTGGTGCCTTGGTTTAGGGAGCTGAGTGGGATAGATGAAAGTGATGAATTGAGTCACATAGACTAGGGGTCAAATCCTGCTTATGGGACTTTGGTCAGGAGATTCATACTTTTTAGGCTTTAGTACCCTCACCTGTGATAAGCAGATAAAAATGCCAACCTGACAAAGTTATGGTTATAGCTAATGGATGCAAAGTGCCTGGCACTTGGGTAGCATTCAATAAATGATCATAATATCTTTAATTGAAGCCAAGGCAGAAAGTGGTTTCCAGTTCAAAGGAAGAGTTTATATAAAATCACAAAGATATGAAAATAAAAGCCTTAGTGTTCTCATGCTTTTAAACCCTATGTATTCTATGTTCTGATTTCTTTCTTGTAATTTCCTTCCTATTGTCACATGTTTGCCAGACTGCACCCTGTGTATGGACTGAATTGCATCTCCCCAAAATTCACATGTTGAAGCTGTAATCCCCGATGTGATGGTATTTGGAGGTAGAGCCTTTGGGAGTTAATCAGGATTAGATGAGGTCATAAGGGGGGGGGGCTCTGGTCTTATGGAATAGTGTCCTTATAAGAAGAGACACCAGAGAGCTTTCTCTCTCTGCGTACACACAAAGAAGTCATGTGAGCTCACAGCCAGATGGCGGTCACCTATAAGCCAAGAGAAGAGGCCTGAAAAGGAAACCTACATTATTGATTGGCACCTTGATCTTGGGCTTCCCAACCTCCAAAATCAAGTGAAACACAGCCATACAAGGACAGATGCTGAAAAACACTGGAAGTAAAGAATAAGCATACAGAGAAGAGACAATGAGAGGGAAAAGGTGACTGGAAGGAGAAAATAATTAAAAAATGTCACTACAGGTAAGGTAAGAGAGAATAAAATTATGTGATTGCTTATTTCTTACTTATGATACTATCTCATTTTATGCCATTTTCCATCTCTTCTCTTTATTCTCCACATTCATGTTGTAAGGGAATAAGTGACTTCAGGCTGCACATGTTACCGCCTCACAGGTTATCTGCAAAGACTAAGCGACTTGGTCCTTAAAGGGATATGTAAGGGGCTATAATTCTATAACTTTTTTTTCATCCTACAGAGAAAAGTTCAAGCTTTCCTCCTAACAGCTTCTTTAAGCTGCTCTGTAGTCTCTCCAATGCTCAGCCTAAAGAAGGGAAAGCAGAGGGATGCTGTCTTTCTGGAACACTGTGAAAGGCTAAGGAAACCCACAGGCCAAGTTCCTTGACATTTTCAGAGTTTTTGCAGATCAAGAGTAGATCAGCCTTACTCCCTATGCTGCATTTTCATCACAGCCTAAGCAGAAAATGGTGACTTTATGCACACATAGCAATTAATGATTGGATTTATATTCTTGGAAAATCTAGAAGTATGAGCTTCAAATTAAATTTGGTTAATGTCTAATATTTCCATTGTTTTTGTTAGCAGGTAAATTTGAGTCATGGGATAAATGCCCTTATTTAAAAAAAAAACAACTTTATTTGTGTATAAGAATTCATTCATTGTGTTTATTATTTAATTAAAAGTGAGGGAATTTAGCAAATTTATTTAAATGTAATCAGCTTGGATTTGATTATTGTGCATTTATCCAGTCCTTTTATAGTTAAGCTTTTCTCAAATAACAATGCTCCTGAGGAAATTACTGATGCTCATATATTTTGTTTAATGAAATTTAATCAAGCAAATAAAAATCAAAAGATGGCACTATGTTTCCAATACAGATAAAATTAAGGCTGATTGTGTAAATGTTTTGCTTTGTTTTGAAACATATTTTTCTGCACATTTTCTGGCCAATAATCAAACTCTTCTGTGCTTTTCATGATCTCTATCACTTGACCCTTCTCATTTACGTAGGGTTTGAAACCCTTTGCAATACCCTAGAGGTCCCAAAGCTCTGTAACTTATTTCAGAATTCAGACTGAAGAGAAGCTGTATTATAAATGTTATAGAGCAATTCTTGATAACTTCCAGCTTCTGCTGAAGTCAGAACTGGTAAGAAAGCAACAAGTGTCATCTTGAAATATTTAAAGATGATACTGTTTATAAAAGCAAGGTGACTCCTAAAACTATCTTCAAATTGAACTAACTCATTTTAAACCTTAACGAACATTTGATTTAAACTATTAACATGTGTCAATATTTAGTGAAAAAAATACCTTTTAAATCTCATCAGGACTGGGACTTCATAGATTAGTATTTAGAATTTTGATCTTAATTAAACTAAAATAGCATCTGTAATTTGCTACTCATCTATAGGCCACAGAAAAATCTTTTTACTTCTTCAAATCCATGTTTCAATCTCAAACATGAAACCCTCCATCCTAGTTCTAAGACAGCATTCATACAGGGTGGGGCAGGTTTATGGTTGTGAGTGAAGCACAGAGTTTCTTCTTGTGTTTGTATTTATTAATTATTGTATTATTTTCCATACAGGCAACTGTTAGCCTACTTTTGCCCCACCATGTATATGATCTTTACTGGGAAAAGTGTTTGAGTTGATTCTGCTTAGTAGTCCCTGTTTTTTTAAAATTTTATTTTTGTTTAAAATATTACAGATGTCCCTTTTTCTCCCCAATGACCCATTCCACCCCGTCCCATCACCTTCCCCAGTCCCTCTCCCCACCATTGTTTGTGTCCTTGGGTTGTGCATATATGCATATAAATTCTTTGGTTACTCTTTCCCCCTCCACCCACCCACCCTCCTCCATCCCTCCGACATTTGTCAGTCTGATCTAAAAAAAAAGAAAATTATGCTAAGTGAAATAAACCAGGCAGAGAGAGACAAACATCACATGATCTCGCTTATACGTGGAATCTAAAGAACTTAATAAACTGATGAACAGAATAGATTCAGTGACATGGAAGCATGGATCAGTAGTCCCTTAGAGGTTAGTTTTCCTTCTCTGCCCAGATTTCCTGACTCCAAAGATTCAAATGAGACCAGCTCATCAGGCTCTGCTTTTCTCTCAACTGAGACAACATCAGAAAAGGAGAAAGAAGGGTGATTTGGAATGACTTCCTTTTAGTAAACTCATCTTTGCTCCTAGTGATCAGTGAGCGGGTTCTTAACTAAGTCTTCAATGATCTTCCAGAGTCTATTATATTTTGGGGGGAGGGTTACTGTCAAGTATCCACTTTTTATATCACCTAGAAAACCATAACTTGGTCTTTCTTCCATTTTTGGACACCTTTCCCATCTTTCGTGAAGATTGATTTAGTAAGATCCTGCTGTGAGTTTTTCACATAACCCAGGGTGTAATTTCTCCAGATACACAAGATTCTTTTGCTGGATTAATCAGCTCCTTTAACCCCATTTTCCTAACTCTATCAATGCTGTCTGCAAGCAAGAGTCATGACTGCATGATCCACACCTTCTAGAGAGTAACTCACTATTATGTCAGCTTAAAATGCTATCATTATGGACCTGATACTTCAAACAACAATTTTTTATCAGAATTTAACTACTGATTTATAGTCACAGACACTTTAAAAAGTGATTGATGAAAATTCACTGATATATTAAGGGTCATTTTATTACCTTCATTATTCACTTGGACAGCTTGAAGTAAAATCTGTATGTCCTAAGTCCTATTTAAAATATTTTTTCTTTCCTTTGAGGTTTGCTGCATGTTTTCCTCTTAGTAGGATTAAATTGGCTACTACCATTTGGGCAGTTTATACATTTCAGGTGGTGTTTTACTATCTCAGTCCATTACTATATATAATTAAATAAAATAACATTTGGAAATAGGAGGAAAATAATCTACCTTGCATTACTGTTCAAGTATAAATATTAGAATGGGAGCATGATAACTTATAAATGTTTACACTTAGAGCCTTATGACTAAGTATAGGGCCATTATAACCACAAACAAGAAACAGAACAATCATTTCCTGATATATTTGGATAAATTACCACTTGGTTCTTAATTAGTGAGTTTGGAGAATAAATGCAGACAATTGTGTGATTTAATTCACATTGTTTTTATAGTGTTTTTGAGATGTCATAAATAAAATAACAGCTTTGGACATAAAATACAGAATAAAATCAAAGTTTTAAACATATACAGGCTCTATGTGCATGTAACTTATATCTAGAACTTATGCAAAAAGCCCAAAAGAGAAAGAAGAAAACTTCTGGATTCCTCATTCATTCATTCATTTATTCATATGTTCATTTATTAAAAAACAGCCATCTCTCTGATTTAATAATCCTAGGTTTAGAAAGTAACAATTTATCTTTGTCTTTGAATTAAGGGTTCAGCAGTTTGTTTTACTATCCAAGATTTTTAGGAAGCTTATTAAATGCCTACTGTGTCCAGTATAGATAAGATTCATAAATAAGATGAAATTATTACAGCAAAAACTTTTCATATTTTATTAAATAAATGACTGTTTGATAATAATTGCACAAGTACAAATACTGAATATTCAGGTGATATTTTAAATTGACATCATATAAAATGGTTGCTATGATTACATTAATTTACAAGAATAAAAAACTTAGTTATCTTCCATTGTTTAACATTTAATTTCTTATATTAAAAAAATTTAGATTCAGAGCCACCCTAGGCTAGGGATTCTCATTTTCTCCTCTGTATCACTGTAAAATTTCCCACTTTTATTGAAGTAGACATCCAGAGACAGAATGACACCCTCTTTTTTTTTTTCTTTTTCGGTAGGCAGTTAATGCCAGAAAATGTTTTTAAATTCTGTTTTTTACTTAACTTAAGACTTTTTATTTTGGTATGAAAATTTTCAGCATATAGTTAGTTGTTCATGATATTATTTCACCATTTTATCCATATCTATATTAATATATTCTTTTAATATCTATGTATCAATAGAATATATATTAAATATCTAACTTACATTTTACTTTGTTTTATAAAAATAAACAAATTAAGAAACCTAATAGTCAGGTTTTTAATAAGAGTTTTCATTTTTCAATAGAAAATAAAATGGCAGGACAGTGTGCCAACTGGAGGAAAATACAGGGTATATATGGATAACATACAGAAAAAAAAACATTGTTCTTTACTTGAGATTAGAAAGCACTGGGATGGAAACAGAAAGAAGACTCCACCCCTGAAGGGATAGTTCTGTGGGGCTTCTGGAATGAAATGGCAAGATTGTATTACAAAACACCAGCTGAGCTAAGGGGAGGAAAAGGCCAATGTTTCTGTTGTGTAAAATTCCAAGCTTTAGTAACTTTATGAGTGCCAAATACAGAGACATTCTCCTAAGTCTTAGAAAAGTATGGAGAGCTAAAAGTGAATTTTGAAAATTCAATAGAACATGATATTGCCTAGAGAAAGAATATATAAAAATTAAAAATAAGGGAGGGGGGGACAGGGAAGCAGGAAGAGATTAACCAAAGAATGTATATGCATAATCCATGGACACAGACAATAGTGCAGTGAAGACCTGGGGAGGGGGTGGCAGTAGAGTGGAGGGGGTAAATGAGGGGAAAAGGGGCTATCTGTAATACTTTCAATATGGGATGAATGATCTTCATTTCCTGTAAGTAATTTAATGTTGAAAAATCGTGTGGGTTTGTAAAACGCATAATAAATATTAAAAAGACAAATATTTTCTAGTGCAAATGAAGACATTTTATGTTTAAGGCACTGTGCTAGATGCTGCATTGGGGAATTCAAAAGAAATAATGGGCATGGTTTTTATACTCAAGAATCTTTAAACTATGGGAATATTAAGGGAATCAACTCTGGGAACTTAGATTGAATGTTTTATCCTTGATCTTTCAGACTACACACTTTATCCCGTAGCCATTAGTCTCATATGTAGGGGACCGGTGGGCAGATGGGGTGCATTACTGAACAAATTTGACTAAGAGGTGCATGAACAAAACGAAGCTTTAGGGTCATTAATCTGGAAGCTGGTATAAAGGAAAAAAGTTTTAAAACACAGGATGCACACCATATACTTGAGACAAGTCAAACATGTCAATGCAAATAGCTAAAATGAATACTTATAAGATATTTGTGGTATTATATCTTTATTGTTGTAAATCATTTTCCAAGTTTTTATTGAACTTATAAAAATTATCAAGTTATATTAGTTATTATGAACATGTCCTGGGAAAGGAGTGGGTACTTTTGGGGGACAGAAGTACTTTTAAATATCATGTATATATTGTGTATTAAATAAAATCTAACATATTTTTTATTTCTTTCTGTGGGAAAATATCCCAGGGAACACTAATTCTCCTTAGATACCTTTCTCTTTTGTGACTGTCATGAAAATATGATTTTTATTACAATAGCTAAAACTATTTTTAATTGTGTGTGTGCTTCATTATCACTAAGTGTAAATATCTGAGAAAATGCCTACTCAGAATATTTAAAACTTTAGAAAATGTGTTGCTGTAATTAATAAACTAATTTTAAAATCATTAAAAACACATGGGATGCATGAAATTGGATTTGGGGGTATCCGATTGTTTCACATCTGACACTGTAGGGTGAGGGGTACAAATTTAAGCTTTTTGCAATTGTCTGGGAATCAAATTGGCCTTAAGGTATAGGTTATTAGTTATCTTGGGCAGTTTAGATCAATCCTTCCCTTGAATGAAAACAGTTCTGCTTTCCCGAGTCTGTAAGAGTGAAGAATGTGAATGGCCTGTGCTGTGGGATGGATGTGCGCAGCTATACAAGTGGGTGAGCGAGGTGTTTCTTAAACCAAAGTCTAGTGCATGCAAAAAAACAGCTTTAGTTTTAGTAGCTCTAGGAATTTATTATTTATTTATTTATTTATTTATTTTAAATATGTCTTTATTGATTTCAGGGAGAGGAAAGGAGAGGGAGAGAGAGAGATAGAAACATCAATGATGAGAGAGTCATTGATTGAGCCCACAACCTGGGCATGTGCCCTGACCGGGAATCGAACCCTGATCACCTCGGATCCTAGGTCGATGCTCAGCCACTGAGCCACGCCCTGCTGGGCAGTAGCTCTAACAATTTAAATACGTAGGAGTGACCTGGCCTCATTATTTCAGCCAACACCACACTCAGCCAGGCTCTGTGGTCCTCAAAGATCTCAAGTAACATCTCAGTCCTACAGACTGTGTGTTTCCCAGGTGGAGTCTAATCTGTCTTTCCACTGACTTCCTCCCTTAGAAGCAGTACACGAGGGCCATGGCTTATGCAGGTCATTCCCAGCTTTGTTCACCTTTTAAACATCACTGGAAGAGCTGTAAGTCATATTTCACAGATTGCAGAACTCTCTCGAGGTGAAAATTTGGCTTAGAGAGAGCTAATGTATGTTACCACGTGACCACACAGTAAGATAATGGAAAAAAATACATAATCCTTCCTTCCTGCTTTTCTGTCTCAAAGAAAGTTAAGGAGGCAGATACTTCAGATCTTCAACACACTTCAACTTGCCTCCCTCCAGCCTCCTGGATGTGCTTGACGAGTGGCCAGAGGTGGCTGTGAATGTTCCCTGAGTACACACCACCACTCACCCAGTTACACTTTCTTAGGGTTACTTTTTTATGGCCATTGTTTTTGGTGTAGTCAATTAGTAGGTCCCATTAATTCTTCCATTAAACCTAGAGCTAATATTTAATGATAAAATTTTTACTAGTCTTATGTATTGTGTGCATGTGTATGTAAACATACACATACATATACATATACATGTACATATACATATATACACACTTTTTATTTATTTAACAAAAGGCATTAAAACTTATCAGCAAATCCATTTTTAGTGTTATTTAATCTATTTTGGGACATTTTTTCTGATTTAAAATTAAGTGACAAGGGTTTGGGTACATATTTTTGTTTTTTAGAGATAATTTCTCTTTATTTAGTTTTGGCTGAAAGTTGTGTTTTCCTTGAAAAACATCTCACTATATAACCTTTTCCTGGATATTTGTATAATGGATAAGAGCACATACAATGAAATCATACATTTGTTCAAAACCCAACATTTTCATATCTGTATCATCCAGAACTGCCAACACAGTATCTTGAAAAGCAGACTCACAAAAATCAACTAAATCAACTAAATAATATATTTTGTTAGTAAGATTGTTTAAAGTTTGTCACCATATTAGATTGCAAGCTTCATGAAAGCAGGGTATGTACCTGTATTATTATTATTACTTTTTACTATGCCTCTATCAGCTAGTAGAATACTTGACAATAAATGATTATATAAGACTTCAGAGAAGCAATCCCCAAAGGTACCTACATCCCTAGGTAGGCTGACCCAAAAGTAGCAGCTCCTATATGAGCACGAGAGAAATAAACTCAGAAAGCATACTCGTGAGTAAGATCATCAATTTTTTTCCATGATGTCGTAGATGTCAATTGCTTTGTACTATACAGCATTTCTGAAAAATTACCAACATAATGGCTACTCTAAAATTACAACAGTAAAGGTCATTTTATACCAGGCTCTTAGGCATTTAAAAGTTCTTGAGAATATTTTGAATATTTTCAATCACAATGTGTTATTGGTTATTCTTAACATATGCCATGATAGTCTTTTTTCTACTTAGGACTCAGAAGTCTTCAGGCAGCCTGGTCCTGGCTCCAGGGGACAGAGAGCCATCCGAGGTGAGTTAACTGTAAGAATCACGGCTGAGCACACAGGATCTGCCTGGCCGCAGAACTCCCAGAGCCGCCTGTGAGGTTACCCAAACCAGCACTTTTTGCCCGCAGTGAGAAATTACAAGATGTGGCCAACCCATGTTGAGAGAGCTCTTGCTGTTTCTCCTGTCACCTTGACTTTCTCTCTTCGGGTGTGTAACAGTGAAAATGGATCCCATGGGCAGCTCTTACACTTGCTATTCTCCATTTCCTCAGTCTACCTGAGTGTAAGTAATGGAACCCCGTCTTAATGGCCCACTATCCCCAATGCCCTCCTAACCCTTCAACAGAGCTGCTTTGTAGCTGACAAATATGACAGGCAAGGCTAACCAACCCCTAGGCCAGCAATATTCTCGTCTTTAATCCATCATAGACATCAAAAAATAATGAGATTTCTTGAAACAGTGCCAGCAGTGAGCTCATATGACACCGACATGATAAATTTACTCAACCACTTACAAAGAAGTAGCCAGCACACCAAAAGACCCAGGTTAATTTCACAATGCGGAGTGGCACTGTGTGAAAAACATGAATGCGTTACCACTTTTTCTAGATGATATCTAGCCCCAGAACCTAGTCTATTTCCATTTTGAATCTTGCTTCTAAGTCATGCTTTTTATTTCTCAGTGTCTTGCATGTAAATTTAATTTTTCCACCTTTCTCCCAGAGGGGCTTATAAGGGAGGTACTCAAGTCTTTGTGCATCATGCTATTGCTGCTGTAAAATTATGATGAAATGAGACATTCAAAAACGATAGTTTTATTTTAGAAAAAGAGAGAAAAGTAGACTTTATTTTCTTTTAAGATTTAAGTTGAACTGGTTTAACCTAGAGAACTCAAGTAGGTTTGAAATGGCCCCAAGCACTGATCCTTTGATGGAGGTGATTTAGTGGAAACACTGCTCAAGCACACACCCTCCTCCCTCTAGGCTATTGAGGTTAAATGTGTTTCTTTTATCAAAGTTTAGAATTTTGAGTTGAGTGACAATTGAATATTAGATTGCATATGTTTTTGTACTTCTCACAAGGCCCAACAGCTATTACTTTTCTACTTTGCATTAATATGCAAAGGATGTTATTTTTAAAAAAGAAGAGTTTTCAACATCATGGAAAAGTCAAAGACAGAAAGACAGTGACTCTCTCCTAACAATCAAGGGGATGCAAATAATCCAAGCTCTGCAGTAGGTGCTATGATTAAAATGTCCTAATTTTATATATTTTTTATGATTCTACTCTCTGGCTTACAAAGCACCTTTACCTGCATGATATCAGAATGACACCAGACAATTGTGCCACCAGAGTATCTGCCACCTTCGCCACAACCTTGAGGAAGTTCACGGGGCTGCCCCGATCTGCCACTGCAATTTACTCTAGACTTTCACAAGGCCAGACCCGCTGTCTCAAATGCCAGAAGGTGGAAACTGTTACTTAGCTTCTGCTTTATTGTGCGAAAAAAATGCCAACATTTGAGAGAAGAGAGATAATTCTCAGACCTCACTAGGTAATACGGATAAGTTGATTTGATAGTTGCTTCTCAGAGTGTCCTCTGTGACTAGCAGCATCAGAATCACACAAGAGCTTATTAGAAATTCAGAATCTCAAGGCCCATCCCAAGCCTTTCTGTGTTTAACAAGATACCCAGGTGATTTATACCCACATTAGACTTTTAGAAACACTGGGCTAGATAGCTTGCATATAAGGTGAGATGTTCAAAGAATATAAACTGATATTTTAAAAAAAGATACAGGGAAAGCAGGTCTAAAATGAAACTTGGCATATTTCACACTTTTCTGGGGTTTTAGTTTATTACATCAGGACTAAAGGAGTATACTTACGGTGATTCAACTCTAATCATATTAAGAAAGTGTTTAATTTACAAGAAAATATTTTCTTTTGGATTTTAAGCTGATGTTCAAGAGCATATTTTATAGAAAATTAACTCTGTAGGTGAGGAAAAAGCAAATTATCCATATATACGAAGGAGAATTCTTTAAAACTACCATACACAATTAAAACTCAATTTGAAGGCTTTCTTCCTGCCCTTTAAGGAAGATCAAGAGCAATATCTACTTAATTAACATCCCAGATACTGAGGTAAAAGAAAAATACTGGTGAAACACTGTGTGTGCGTGTGTGTGTGTGTATGCTCACGCGTGCATGCTTATATTTGAGATCTGAACACTTAGAAACTGAAAATGAAAGAACAATTTATTCCTTCACCTCTGATCAAGAGCTTGACTCAAAAATATTGCTAGTGTTATTCATAGTGCAAGCCATTTGTATATATAAGCCAAATATAGTCCTTACTTGCTTAAGCCTTAACCTAACTCCTACACAAGCAGGGGCCTGAGCCTGGCTTATGGCTTTTGAGAGTCTCAGCTGGGCACAGAGTTGGGTCAAAACCAGCCCATGAGTTCAGAGATGCCAAGAATAAAATCTACAAAGTAAAACCGGAACAGATACCCAATTAGACCATAAGAACACACTTCACAGTGAATGTCTGAGTAGAGAAAGAACAAAGAACAGGATAAGGGGGTAGAAATGAGAGGCATCTGAACAGAGCATGTGCATTCAGCATAAGAATGGAGACAGAATGTTGAGTCACTGAAGAGCTAGGGTGCAGGAAAAGGCCCTTTCCAGCCTGCTGTGTTAGTTGGCGAGGGGATGGTATATCAAAGAAACTGAGATCATTCAGATGGCTTGGAATCACTGGTGCACCAAGTGGTGGAAGTCTGTAGGATGAAGGAATTGATGATTTGTTGTGGCCCAAATTGAAACCACATGCAGTCTCTACCTCCAGCAGAGGCCCTAGTGCAGCTGTCATGAAAAGCCTTTGGAAAGGGTCTCCAGTTAGAAATTCTGACTTAGGTCCCTGTTCATGACATTGTGCCAGTTTTTAGTCCACTAGAAAATGCCCCGATGCTCCTAGGCAGTTAGTACTTTGCTCAGATGGTTCGATTTTGGAGAAATATTATTCAAAGAGAAATGTAGACAAGGACCAGGTAGAAAGCAGAGCTGTTATCCATGAGGTGCCTCCAGTGGAGTGTCAGCAAAGAATTGCATGTCAATTCTGTGGTGGAGAGTTAAATGGATTAGTGGTCTTATGAGTAGAAATTATGTAAACTCGAGTCTCTTTTAGTTCCTGAATGATGTGATCTAATTTTCCTATTAGCACTGGGGTGGGGTTGAAGAGGGGTGGATTATAGATAATTATTACAATCTCTGAGGACTTTGAAAACTCCAAAACTAATTCCAAAGAAGAAATGATTTGGCTTGGTTATCCTGGGATGTGAAAATCATGTCTGTGTGAGGAAGATAATATTAAAGAGGTTAGTGTTCTAGAGCACATGGGATTTGAAAGAGGATCAGAATGTAGCTCTGCACCATTTCCATCTTATGGTTTAGAGGATAGTTTCATTTTATGGTTTAAAATTCAGTGTAAGGTAGGATTCATCAGGTTTCTCAGTTGGGTGCGTGCCACCACCATGGATTCAACACACATGGGAAAATTGGCTACCTTGCCAAATTGGAAATACAGCTTCCCCACTGAACATATTATTCTCTCCATGGGCATCAGCAGGTGATCAGCCTGGACCAGCAGCAACACACCTTTATTCTGTTTCCATATTAGTAACAGGAGGTCTAATGGCAGAGGGTCAAGGAGAATAGAGAAGTTATTACTAGAACGCTTCTGATGCTTCCAGGGAGGTCTCCCAATTCAGAAGGTCTGGAAACCTCAGGCAATTCATCCAGCTGTTCATGCAGAAGTTCCCTGAAGCCTTCCTGGACCTGGGCCTACACAATTGAATCATTTCTTCTTTATGTCCTGGAATTAGGGCCAAAATTTCACAGGGTAACAAGTTATTGATTTTGTCCCTGCCAGAAGCTACCCATCTCATTGGTAGGCATCATCCAGGGGTGAGGCTGTGAAACATGTTGCTTAATTCTGCTTGGAGATAAGATATCTTCAATAAGCCAGCTATCTGGCAAGTGTATGGCTAGGTATCTGGCCTCCATGCAAAGCATGAAACCAGAAAGATGCCATGTATATTTATTTGGAAGTTGCCCTTGTGTGGGGACCAGCAGTAGTAGTACTGTTTGTGATGGACCAAGTTCAGAGAACCATCTGTAATTTCAGCATTGATATAGACTGTCTGTAACTGTAGGCAGTCACAGAATCCTGTACTCAAAACCCTGGGCACACCCTTATCAGTTCAGACAGAATGCTTATAACTATGAGTGAATATACAATGGGCAGATAGTGGCCATAATACCAATAAACCTGAGAATTGAGTCAAGTGGTAGAACATGAACTAGGACTTCAGGGAATAACTATCTTTATAATTTTTCTTTTTGCTTTCAGATCCTTTACCTCTCATTCTGCTCTGCTCTGAATTGTAGGGCACTGATCCTGCAAATTACATTTCTTAGCTTCTTTGTCCATTGTCTTCTGGTTAGGCTTGGTCAATGGGAAATACTGATGGGAGATTGGAAGGTGAAAGAAGAAAGAAGCTAGGGTATTTATCTTTACTTTTTCTGCTTACAGTATTCTTTAACAATGGCTGTGTCTCCCCCATAGTCCCAGCTACCACAAATAGGCTCTGATGTCTCACTACATGGCCTTGGCTTCAGAATTTCTGTAACATCTTCTCCCTGTGTCTTTGCAGTTTTCATAATGCTAGCAGCTTCTTATTTGAATTTTTAGCTCTCTAAAACCTTTTGTAACTAATTATCCATACAAAATTCTATTTTCTTTATTTAATCATTTAGCATGGGTTTTCTGATACAACCGAATGCCCAAGAGTTTTTCTTGGACAAGAGGGAGTGCAGAATATGAGATGTGGGTTGGAGATGCATGAACATGGGCTTGCTTCAGCAGGCAAGTTGGACTGAAATCAAGAGGGAGTTGAACCATAGTTTTTATGTGCAAAGCCTCAAAATCAGCATTACTATTTGACAGAGGAGGCAAAAACATACACTGGGGTAAAGATAGTCTGTCCAATAAATGGCATTAGGAAAATTAGACAGATATGTGTAAAAAAAAAAAGAAACTAGACCACCTTTTACACCATACACAAGAATAAACTGAAAATAGATTAAAGACTTAAATGTTAGACTTGGAACCATAAAAATCCTAGAAGAAAACATAGGCAGTAAAATCTTGGGCATTTCTTACAGCAATATTTTTTCTGATATATTGCCTCGAGCAATGGAAACAAAAGAAAAACTAAACAATGAGACTACATCAAATTAAAAACGTTATGAACAGTAAAGGAAACCATCAACAATATGAAAAGACAACCCACTGAATGGGAGAACATATTCGCCGATACATCTGATAAGGGCTTAATATCCAATGCTTCTCACAGAGAACATACTCAATGGATGTCTGTCAAATGAATGCATAACACCTGAAATACAGTAGGTATTATGAGTTCTAGAGAAAATAACTACTAGATATAAATATGTCACTATGGTAGGATTAATTCAGAATTCCAACTTTGAATATGAGAGAGAGATCTTCCAGGCAATGAGTTAAAATCTCTTTCCCTCATTTTTCCATTTCCTGTGTAATAAACAAACTCCCCCAACTCCTACTGACTCAACTACTAATTACTGACAATATCTCCCTGAGACAGAAAAGGGAGATATTTTTCAAAAATGAGCTATGGCTCCAAGGGGATCAAGTGAATAGGTTGCCAGGGAGACAATCCCACCCAAGGAACAAAACTTAAATTTCTTCCATTTCTTCTTATTATGGTCCCAGAGAATGGCTTACCAGCTTCAGGTTATTGCTTCTGATCAGATGTTATCTTTTAGTGTTTTGCAGTAAATCTTTACATCCTTTCTTAGCTTCCAAACAAATTCATAGCTCATTTGGAGGTACTAAGTGATTTATTTGAATAATAAGAGGGAGAAGATATCAAAAGTAAAAATAATAACAATCTTAGATGTTCTCAGGTGGTTGTTCTATAATTTAGTTGTAATTTTTATGTGATCACGGGAGGAGCTGAGCACAGTGTTTATGTACTCAGCCATCTCTACTGGAAATCCTGTGTCAAATAAAGTACCTATATATCTACTGGAATGGCTATAAACAAAAAAGAACTGATATACATACATACATAACCCATGGACACAGATCAGTGGTTGCTAGGGGTTCAGGTATAGTTTGAAAAGATTGAATAGATGATGCACAGGAGATTTTTTAGGGTGGTAAAACTATTTTTAATGACAGATACATAACTTTGTGAATTTATGAAAACTCATAGAACTTTACAGCTCAAGAAGAAAGCCTTGTTTGAAAATTAAAAAACAAAACTTATTTAAGAGGTCAGTGGATCCCAGGATGAAATGAAGACTGATGAAATAATCTAACTATTATAAATGTCTGAAAAAACAGGATTAATTTTCTTGCTTATCAGATTGTGAGCAGTCTGAGTTCAGGAATTGTGTCATATTCATATGAAAATAACTTGTATCTAACACAGACGGCACATGACTAATGCTAGCTAAAAAAAAATGCATTATCACTATCATCTAACCATTACAAAAATAAGAATTGATTCTTCCCTTCTATAGAAATCTGTTCACCTTATGTGAACATCATTTTATATAATTGATGTTAACATCATTTTATTTTCACTGTTATATTTAGGTTCATACTTCCAGCCCTAAGCAGTCATTCCTCTACCACTTCAGAGGTAGCAGCAGCTGTTACATGTTTTCAGTCTTGAAACAAAAAGCTCTATATTTGGATTTGTTTGAAGGAATTGAAATCTGTGCCTTTGGACAAAATGAGCATGCCATTCATTACCCGTCATTCCAGAGGTCTCCCCTGGGTGCCTTCACTTCTATCAGCCTGGTCAGGCAGACATCTGTTGCATTGTCTCTTAAGACTTCTCTTGCAACTGTGGTAAATTAGATTAAAATACTACCAATATTTTTCTGTATGTAAATTGCTTCCACTCTGATGAATAAATTTTGGAATGAAATTGTATTATCTTGACCTGAGTTCCTTGCTAATTATTATGTTTCCAAATTATCTTTATTATGGCTTTTTTCAAGAAGGTATAGTAACATGGTGGGAATTACAGATGAGTCAATCAGGGAATCTAAATAAGAGGAACTCTTTTTATCATTAAGTTACTTGCTATCTCTGAGACCTTCAAAATCATCAACTATTTATCCACCCTGATTGGATGCTATCCCATAATAGGGATTCTTAGTTTTCAGTACCAGAATATGACTTTATTTATTTATTTATTTATTTATTTATTTATTTATTTATTTTTATATATTTTTTTAATATATCTTTATTGATTTCAGAGAGAGGAAAGGAGGGGGAGAAAGAGAGAGATAGAAACATCAACGATGAGAGAGTCATTGATCGAGCCTGCAACCCAGGCATGTGCCCTGACTGGGAATCGAACCCCAATCACCTGGATCCTAGGTTGATGCTCAACTGCTGAGCCACGCCCAGCCAGGCCAGAATATGACCTTATTTAGAAATAAGGTCTTTACAAAGGTAATCAAGTTAAAATGATATCATTAGGATAGGCCTGAAACCAACAGAGCTGGTGTCCTTATAAAGAAGAGCAATTTTCAGACAGGTACATACACAAGGAGAATGCCATGTGAAGACAAAGATAGTGATTGCTATGATGCTTCTACATACCAAGGAGTGCCAAAGATGCTCAGCAAAACTCTAGAAGCTAGGGGAGAGGCTTAGAACAGATTCATTCTCACAGGCCTCAGAAGGAACCAATCCTGCTGTCATCTTAATCTTGGACTTCTAACCTCCAGAATTAATTTCTGTTGCTGTTTAAGCCACTCAGTTTATGGTATTTTGTTATGTTAGTCCTAAGACACTAGTACAGTTCCCTATTCAATTATTTTCTCCACAGACCTTTGTGTGGTAAGACATGGCCTGCTCATGGAAAGACACTACGAGGGAATATATGAGCTCTGTGCTGTCAGAGTAAGGATTTCAACCAAGTGGTCATGCAGGAAGAATGTCATGCCTCATGACCCCATACATTAGGCCTAGGTGATGTCATTTATGAGTATAACATTTATTCGTTCAGCATATACTTGAGTAACTGATATGTTTCAAGCACTGTTATAGTTGCTGAGTATTTAGCAGTAAACAAGACATAAAAATATCTTTTTTTTTCCTCAAAGAGCTTACATTTTGGGAGTGAATTAGACAATAAACAAATAAATAAAATGTATAGCATATCACATAAAGCTAAAGGAGGAAAGAAAATAGAAAGTATGGTGGAAGGGGGAGACTAATTTTAAATAGTGGTCATTGAAGGCCATAAACAGAAGGTGCCACTTAATAAGGACATGATAGAGATCAGGAAGGAACACAGGTAGATGCCAGGAGGAAAGTAATCCAGGAAGAAACAAACATAAAGGGCAGGAGTTCTGAACTAGGAGCATACTTAACATGTTTAATGAATAGAAAGGCCAGGATAGCTGAAACAGAGTGAGCAAAAGTGAGAGCCCTAAGACATAGGGTAAGAGGGAATGGTTTTGTAGGGCACTCTCATGGCTTTGACTTTTATTCAGAGTGAACTGGGAAGCCATCCCATGTTCTGAGCACAAGAGTGATAACCTGACTTACAGGATCACTCTGGCTGCTATGGTGAGAATAGAATGAAGGCATCAGAGGTGGTGGCATGAGGCTAAGTAGGAGAGAGAAGATAGTGGCTTTAATCAAAGTGATGATGGAAGGAGTTGGGTAGACATACTGATTCCTGGATATAAATTTAAAGGTAGAACTGTCATGATTTGCTGACAGAGTAGGGTGGAGTCAAAGATGGCTGCAAGGTCACACTTTGGCCTGAGGTGACTGGGAAGTTTGTTTTATAATTTTCTAGTATAAGAAAGACTATGAAAGTAGCATATTTGGAATGAATATCAGGAGTTGAGTTTGGATATAGAATTGTCCTTCCCTATTTGAATCTTTTTAGTTTCTAAGTTTATGTGGCAACATTTCAGATAGTGAGAGTTGGGATGTAGAGAAAAACCTGTGGTAAGTTTGAACTGCCTTCAGATTGTTAAATAGAGATGCTAAATTGTCAGTTGAATGTATGATTCTGGAGTTCAGGGTAGATGCTTTCACTGGTTATAGAAATTTTCAAACTATTAGAGTATAGGTTATATTTAAAATTGTGAGGCTAGATGAGATCATCAAGGGATTGATTGAAATGGTATTGATTGAAAAGAGAAAATATCTGAGGATCAAGTCTCAAAGATTTCCAAAATTATGAGAATGGAAAAATTAGGTAGGGGCTGAAAAGAAACTGAAAGTGAGTGATCAGTGAGGCAGAAAGAAAAGCAGGAGAGTGTTATGTATTGAAGTCAAGTAAAGAACATATTTTAACAAAGAAGAAATGCTCAACTGTGCCAAGCGATGCTAACAGGTCTGATAAGAGGAGCACTGACTTACTAACCTGGAAAATAGATGAGCTATAAGGTAAAAGTATAGAGTATATAGAAAAGAGGGTTAAACCATAGGTGTGATTTATGCCACCTGGCAAAGTAAGAGAGGGACAAGAAGTTGAGGGTGTGTGAAGTGGTGATATATAATAGCTGGCCGCAAAATAAAAACAACTAGATAAGGAGGGAAATGAGAACATGAAAGAGGAGAAATAGTGAGAAGGTAGGAGGATTGATGTATTGATGTATTGTAGATCCTGTGTGGTTAAATAATTTTTGGAATTCTAGCATCACAGAGAGTAAATCAGAAAAAAAGTAAACAGCAAGTTAAGAAATGACCATAGAGTGAGTGGCTGGGAGGAATAAATGGAGAAAAGGATTGGAGAGAAGAAGTCAATGAACTGAGAGACCAGGGTGTTAAAAGAAACATTTGTGTAGATATTAAAACCACCAAGAATTATGACAGAGTAGTCTTAGAGACTGACAATGAGTCTTTAAGAAACAAGGAGAAATTACTGAAGGGTTGATAAGAGAGAGAGCCAGGGACGGTTGGTTAGTGGGGTGTGTTGCAAGAAGAAATAAGATTCCAGGCTAGTATGGGGAGAAGCTGAGAACAGGAGGAATGGTCTGGAAGCAGGAGGAATGGTCTGAGAAGCAAAGAGGACCATTAACTCACCTACAGGCCCAGGAGTAAAGGGACTGAGTAAGAGAAAAACCTGTCATTTCAGAGAAGTGCAGGGGAAGTAAGTATTGAATTCAAGGGAGAACCAGTTTTCACTCAGAGCCAAATAGTAAGGGAACAAAGAAGAATTTGAGGATCTATGGAATTTGCTAATGATGGACTTTAAATTCCAAAGAGTACAGTAGAAGGGTTTTGGGAATTGGGAAGAGAATATACAGAAATTATGAAAATTAGTATCTAGAAAATAAGAGATGACCTAGGACACCTGGGCTCCTTTGACTTACAAAAAAATGAATAAAGACCATGATGAACCCTGGCCAGTGTGGCTCAGCTGGTTGAGCTTTGTCCCATGCACCAAGAGGTGCTCACTTTGATTCCTGGTCAGAAAATATACCTGTGTTGTGGGCTTAATACCCAGTAGAGGGCATGCAGGAGGCAGCCAATCAATGTTTCTCTCTCCCTCTCTCTTCCTTTCTCTCTCTCAAATCAATAAAAACATATTTTAAACAAAGACCATGATGAAGTAAGTCCTGATGGTTCCAAGGCACACAAAATCATAGTCTGTGAGTGTTATGAGCAGGAAGGTTGGAAATCTTACCAGAAGTTCTAGAGCTCCTATTTGACTTCTACTGACAGATGCCTATCTGACCGAATAGGAACTATCTCACTCTGAACATGCAAGTTCCTGGTATTTCGCTGGGAGAGCACTATGTTTTGCTTTAATATCTGTCAATAGATGGAAGCTTGTAGACCAGTAGAACATACAAATTTACAAGGCCCCTATGTGAACTTTACAGACAGAAATCAGCATACTAGTGTCAGTTGACCCCTGTAAGGAGTAGGAGCTAGAAGTGTAGAAATCTTAGCTCTGGTGGTTTCTCACCTCACTTGGGCTCCTAAATCATCCTGAACATGCCACTGGGAGATACAAAAGGCAGAGACTGTGAGTTTGGGTTTACTCAGGAGTATCCTTGTCTTATGTATCTTCTTTGTGCTCAATAAAGTCTGTGCTAAGAAGCCAGTGCATTCTGTAAGCTTTTAAAAAAAATCCTTTTAATCTATCCCCCATTCCCTTGAACTAAGGCCCAGGATACTTTAGCTGTGTCTTTGTCCTTAATTTGTGCTCTTCACAGCTCTGCTGTCTCTCTTTCTCTCTCTCCCTTTCTCTCTCCCTCTTTCTTTCGCTCTCTCTCACACACACACTGCTGGGAGATCTGGTTTTGAAAGTACATACACTATTGTGCATTTATTTAGAGTGCTAAGCGCAATGCAATATTCTCTGTACATATGAACTAATTTTAGCATTCCAGCAACCCCATGAGGTAAGTATAGTTTTCTCCACATTACAGATGTGAAAACTACCATCTATGGAAATTATGCAATTTGACCACAATTAGGAAATTAGTAAATAGAGTGTCCTGGACACTGGGCTGGTTCAGCACGGAAGATGAGAATATTGGTACTTGGGGTTTTACAAGGGCATCAGAATTCACCCCTAATATCACAGAGCTTAAGACTTTTGAAATTAAGGGCATACAAGAAAGCATACGGAAACTCAGTTGTCAGAGCCAGATTACTCAATTTTCTCAGTTAAATAGCAGGAAGGCCTAGCCATCAGTGAGGGATAGCATGAGCAGCCCTAAAGAGAGGTCACCTAGGACAGAGAACCAGGAGTATTTAAGCTATTCTAAAATGGAAGAAGTTTGGTAGTTTCCAAACTCTTAAATTTCCACTGTAAAAAGTCCCAATCTAGTTCTATTTTTTCAAGTTAAAGAGGGGGGATGTCTTTTTCTAGACTTTGCAAACCCTGTTTTGTCCATCTTGGGATGTATGCAGACACTCTGCAAATTGCAATGATTTGACATTAACCTAGACTTATAATGTCAGCTGGAGGCACACTGTTTAACTAGGCAGCTTATGCATTGATAAATGATGGTTTGGCACAGCATGGAGGCTTTTCATCATTAAATAGCGGTCAGAAATGGAATAAATCTATCCTCAAATAATAATAATATGAAAACACTATAAAGCCCGAGGAGCTCAAGAGGATTAGCACAGTAATTGGCACATTTTTCTCTTGGATTACCTTGAAGTTTTGCCAGTATACCCAAAAGAAAAAGAACAAAATATGCAGCGTGACTTTAGTAGTTTTTTTTTGAAGGATATTTTTAATTGAATTTATTGGGGTGACATTGGTAAGTAAAATTATATAGGTTTCATGGGTACAACTCTATAGTACATAATCTGTATATTGTATTGTGTGTTCACCACTCCATGTCAAGTCTCCTTCCATCACCATTGATCCCCCTTTAGCCTCTTCTACCTCCCCCCATCCCCCTACCCTCTGGTCATCACCATGCTGTTGTTTGTTGGTTTTTTGCTTAGACTCTTCACCTTTTTCACCCAGCTCCCCAGCCCCCCTTCCCTCTGATGGCTCTCAGTTTGTTCTCTGTATCTATGAGTCTATTTCTATTCTGTGTTAGTTTATTTTGTTCATTAAATTCCAGATATAAGTGAAATCATATGGTACTTGTCTTTCTCTGACTGGCTTATTTCACTTAGCATAATACTCTCCAAGCCCATCCATGCTGTTCCAAAAGCTAAAATGTACTTTTTTATGGCTGAGTAGTATTCCATGGTGTAAATGTCCCACCGCTCTTTTATCCACTCATCTACTGATGGGCACTTGGGCTTCTTCCAAATCTTGACTATTGTAAATAACACTGCAATGACTACAGGGGTGAATATATTCTTTCAAATTAATGTTTTGGGTTTCTTTGGGTAAATTCCCAGAAATGTGATTGCTGGGTCATAAGGCAGTTCCATTTTTAATTTTCTGCGGTAGCCCCATACTGCTTCCCACAGTGGCTGCACCAGTCTCCATTCCCACCAACAGGACACAAGGGTTCTCTTTTCTCCACATGCTCACCAACATTTGTTGTTTATTGATTTATTGATGATAGCCATTCTGACACGTATGAGGTAATATCTCACTGTAGTTTTAATTTGCATTTTTCTGATGATTAGTTTAGAAGTTTTGATTTCACGTTCTCTGGAGTGAGAACTGTAGAGGGAATGCAGCTCCCTTTACCATACGCACAGTTCCAACTGAGACTTGATTAAAGTATTTAATGAGAAAATGCCCTACTTGGGACCTCAACGTGTCTGGTATGTGATTTTCTTTGTCATCTCTGAAGCATGGCTTATAAATATGCATTAAGGACAAGCACCAGAGTGAATTGTGGGGGTGCTTGATATGACTTTTGTATTGGACTGCCACCTGAAATAATGTGATTCTCTCCCTACTGGGTTTGATTTCACAGTATTTAAAGACTAACTGAATCACACTTGAAATTACTACAAGTCTTAGAGCAGTGCCTCCTCCATCTTTAATGTTCATGCAAACCTGGAATCTTGTTAAAAATCAGGTCCTGATTCAGTCAAGTTGAAGATGGTGCCTAAGATTCTCCATTTCTTATAAGTGTCCAGATGATGGCAATGCTGCTGGCCCCCAGATCACAGTTTGAATAGCAAGATTGTGGATAACTGTTTCTCAGCCTTGACTGAATATTAAAGCCACCTGGGGAGCTTCTAAAAATCTCAGTGCCCAGGCTGAATCTCAGACCAATTAAATCAGGGTCCCACCATTTCCGCTTCCCTAATTTTCTGCCTTCCCTTATTCATTCAACAAATATATATATTTAGTGTCTACTACCTACTAAATGATGGGTAAATAATAATGCCTAATAAAAGTGGCATCCTTGAACAGAATGCTTTCACAAGAATAGGAAAGTAGTTCAAAAGTCAAAATTGTCTAAGTATATATATTTTCAGGAATAGGAGAACATTTTGGAAGTTACCCTTGGTTGTGTACTGGTAAAGGTTGGCTTAGTGTGCTTGCTATATAGTTCAGGCATGTTGCACAGACCATTTAATTTCATTTTCAGGGAGATGATATTCCACCTTTTGAAATAAGGTTCAGAGTATGTTGTTCGACCCCAAACATTTGGAAAGAGACAGATGTGGAAGTGGGATTTATGATTTTCTCACTCCAAAGGCTTTGCACTTTCTACCACATCTTATTCCTAGATGTTCCCATGCTTCTTGTATAAGAACCAGTTATCTATAGTAGGAGTTCATGTCACTGGATACACTTAAATACAATTTAGTTAGACATGTAGTTTTCATTTCTAACACACATTTCCAAGAGCCATAAGCTAGTTATCACTTCTACATTTCAAAGGAGTTTGGTTTATCTTTAATTAACTATATTAGTCAGGGTAGGTTAAATGTTATTAAAGCAAAGCCAAAATATCATTACTTTAACAAAATGGAATTCACAGGGCAGTCTAAAGTGGTGTTCCCTTCTTAGCAGTTATTCTTGTAGTAATGATTTAGGTATGCAATCTGCCCCTCCTCTAGGCCATCTGATATCTCCCCAAGGCTGATGGGTAAAGGTCATGGAGGATTTCACATAGGAAGTTTATATGGGAAAAAATCGTGTGTCCTGTATCTCTTCCACCTCCATTCTAATGGCTAAAACTCATTTCCATGGATACATAATAGCAAGCAAGATGTAGTCTACTTAGATGCCCAAAGGAAAGGGAAACTGACTTTTTAAAAAATTATAGAACATGAATATAAGTGTTAAGTTTGCATGTGTGGAATAGCCCTTGCCACTACTTTTTCTTCATCCCAATATTTCTGTTCCTTTTAAAATTAGTCATCAATATCCTCCAGATGAGGTACTACTACACTCAAGTCATTAATAAGAGGAGGAAGAAACACACAATAGGAAGAGCCCATACCTCTGGCCACATCTTTCATTGCATCGTTTCTGAGACTATAGAGTTCAGTGGAAACACACCACCTCACCCTTTAGGAGAATTCCTTGCACCTGTCCCTTGGCAGAATCAGCTGTATTCTTTTTATTTTTAATTCAGGTATACAGCATAGTGGTTAGACATTTACATAATTTATAAAGTGATCCTTGCAATAATTCTAGTACCCACCTGGCATCATACATAATTACTACAGTATTACTGACTATATGCCCTGTGCTGTACTTCACATCCCCATGACTACTTTGTAACTACCAATTTGTACTTCTTAATCCCTTCACTCTTTTCACCTAGCCCCCCAAAACCCCTGCAACTAGCAGTTTGTTCTCTGTATCTATGAGCCTGTTTCTGTTTTGTTTGCTTATTTTGTTTTTTAGATTCCACATATAAGTGAAGTCCTATGGTATTTGTCTTTCTCTGTCTGGCTGATTTCACTGAGCATAAGACCCTTCAGGTCTGTCCATGCTGTCACAATGGTAAGATTTAATCCTTTCTTATGGCTGAGTAATATTTTGTTGTATACACAGGGGTGGGCAAAGTAGATTTACAGCTTTGAACATGTGAAACAGAGTTTATTCTTGTATTATTATTTATTAATTATTGTACCATTTATTATTATTAACAACCTACTTTTGCCCACCCCGTGTGTGTGTGTGTGTGTGTGTGTGTGTGTGTGTGTGTGTGTGTGTGTGTATCTCCCCTCTTCTTTACCAGTCATCTATTGATGTGTACTTAAGTTGCTTCCATATATTGACAATTGCAAATAATACTGCAATGGACATGAGGGTGCACATATCTCTTCAAATTAGTGTTTTGGATTTCTTCATATAAATATACAGATGTGAAACTCCTGGGTCATAAAGCAGTTCTATTTTTAATGTTTTGAGGAGCCTTCATAATGTTTTCCATAGTTACTGCACCAATTTGCAATCCAACCAACAGCGCGCAAGGGTTCCCCTTACTCTACATCTCTGACAGTACTTTGTTGATTTGTTGATGGTAGCCATTCTGACAGGTGTGAGGTGAGATCTCATTGTGGTTTTAATGTGCATTTCTCTGATGATTAGTGACACCGAGCGTCCTCTCATATGCCTCTTGGCCATCTGTATGTGCTCTTTGGAGAAGTGTCTATTCAGGTCCTTTGTCCATAGTTAGATTCTTATATTCACTCCACTCTCATTGTTTTATTCTAAGAACAGGAACGATAAACTCCAATCCCAAGATAGTAGCAAAGAGGTATCACATTAACTTTGATTTGGGTGCTTTCAAAGGATAATACATGCTCTGATGAGCTTTTTTATTTTTTGTCTATTTTTGGACTCCTTTTTAATTGACTATTGTAGAAAATCTTTTTTCTTTGTTAATATACAAACTGTGCATTTTCTTGCAACTTTTCAAGTTTTTTCTACCCTTCTAACACCAGAAAGAAACACTGAAGGTTTATATGTGTATAATACATTTTTCAGTAATTACTAATCATTTAAGGGGCAGGAGCTACTAGACCATGGACTAGTTACAGAGAACAACAGCAGGAATAGTCACCAGGGAAAAATAGCAGGCAAAGGCAGAAGTGGTTTAAGTGAGCCACAGGCAAATCAATGCAGAGGGACCTGATGATTAATATTTTTAACTACAACCATACATCCTTAAATCTGGAAGGTGAGCTCTATTGACAGGGGTTAATTACAGTGATCATAATATCTTATTTGAAGTTTCCTAGAATTTTCTGAGGTAGTTCCTTCAAGTCGGGTAGCCTTCAAGATTTGGTAAAAGCTCCACTATAGTCATCCTAAAAAGTGGTACGACTTTGGAATATAGGCCAGAAGGAGTGGTTTTCCCCAGGCCTCTGAATAAGGCAGCCAATGTATATGACAATTTGGTCACCACTCTGTCAGCAATAAATAACTGTATCCATGTAGGTTTTTATGACCAGTTTACATTGTGCTTATGCCAGGCTCTGAATCTCTTCCAATTCTAACCACATGAGAGAAAACACATTAACACAAACATGAAAGAGATCTGTTTTCACTTTGTCCACTTTCATTAATGTTGGAAAACCCATAATCTTTCCATTTGAGAGCTTAATTGGTAAATTAATGATGACTGACAAGTATGTTGGTTGGAAATATGTATAACTTCCCCCCTTTACTTTTTAGAATCTCTGCCCTCACTAAATCTACTATTATTTTTGAGATAAAATGAGAATAGTAAATAATAACTTTTTTTTTTTTTTTGGAAAACTGCAATGGACATCTAGGGAGTGGGTGCTGTGTGATGGTTAAGAGCCCAGATTTGGGATTGAGCAAATCTGGGCTTTGAGTCAGTTTTGTTATTTAGAAGCTCAGTGAATTAACCTCTCTGTGACGTGAGGGAAAATGAGACCTACTTCAGAGTGTGTGAAAAGAACTGAGTGTGATAATGTAAAGCACTATGCCCAATGGACGGCATCTGGCAGATGTTCATCATCTGGGTCATTAACCTCACAATGTGCCAGCATTGAACAAGAGGCTTTACACACTCTCTCTACTGTAATCTACCGTAGGAAGTGAGGTTTTTCACACTGTTTTGTAGGGGAAGAAATTGAGACTCTGAGAATTGAGCTGCACAAACATGATGCTCATTTTTGTGGAAAAACCACTTATTCAAGAAAGAGTCATTCTACTTCCATGCTGCTGGCCCTAACCTGAATGCAATAAATGGCAGTCCTAAAGGTATAAAATGTGACTTTCTAAAATAACTACTGATTTCATATATGAGTTAAAAGCAACAAAGAAAAATGCACTGGCACTTGGCTGCTGTACGAAGATGGCTTTCTCTGCTGCAGAACCTACAGCCCAACCTGTCTTGTTAGAGCAACAAAAAGGTGCTGATGAGGTTTTTCCATGAACTCTCATCCAGTTTTGACAGCAAGATCACTTACTCTTCTAGTCTTTTTTTTTCACCACAAGAAGAATTGCTTACTCCAATATTAAAAATAATTTAACTTCTTTAGTAACTAGCTCTGTGATATTCACTACAATAAATAAGAATAGAAATATATACTTGGCATATTATTTTGAGAGAAAAAATTAAACATTCAATCCTTAAAAATTATTATTTAGGCTTATGGAATATTTAGAAAGGAGAGATTATATATAATTTTTCATGGATATGTGTATATATTCATAGATATATTTAATCTCAAATATTTGAGGAAAGAGAAACCAGACCAAAATGTGTTCTTATCTCTTCCTTTTCCTACTTGAGGTACTTAATTTCACTACAAACCTGATTCACTACCCAGAAAATTTGTCATGACCTCACTCTTTCCAATTTAAGTTAAAAATAATGATAATGTGCGAAAATTCAATAGAAATACTGATCATCTCTTTGATTCTGAAAACATATGAGAATTTTCTTCTTCACTTGGGATCAATCAGATGATAATCCATACAAAGCTCAGTGAATTATTTTCTAAAACCCCACACAACCATTTTTGTTTGATTGATTTTACCTGTAAAATGTTCCTATATCAGCCTCTTGGCTGATTCCTAAGTTTAAAAAGGTTTTTTCTTGGTCACACCATATAATTAGATTGAAATCAGCATTTCTTTATACAGATTTTGTAATTTTAATTTTGATAACAGGTGATTATAACTTTGCCCAGTATTTCCTGTGTTTCATGTTCACAGATGTTTGTTAAGCAAATATAATTTATAGCACATCTTCCTAATGACTCCTGCTTCCTGTGAGAGGCTCAGCTCAAAACTTATGAATACTTGGAGGATGAGGCAGAACAGCAATCTCATCAGCTCTAATTTGTCATTCTGCAGCTTGCATCCATATTAAGGCCTCACTTCCAAAGATGGTCCATAACTTTGAGATTAGCTAAGCCTATGAGATAATGCAGTTTATTTCTTTAACCAACTTTGGTGTGCTGCCAGGGATTTATAAATGCCGGTCAGTGCTTATGTTCACTTCAGGATACTTTTGCAAACAGTCTGCAGAGCTTTAAAGAAAAAACACCCAGCCTTCAGAAAAAAATGACATCCCCACTCAGATAAATAAAGGTATAGGGGAAATATAATAGCTAAACAAACCATGAGGGAGCTAAGTCAAAATGGAGAAGGCATATTTCTTAAAAGGGGGCATAGCATTTTTTATAAAATAAGACTTTTTAAAAACTATCTGATTCTACTTGCTCATTTTAATGATGGGGGACAAAAAGCTCCAAGCAGACTTTGACAAGGTCACCGGGATATGTGAGTTGAAGTGGGCTCTGAATCCAGTCGTCCTCTCACCTCAGTGGGAAGTGTCCCCCAGGAGGCCACCTCACATGGAAGTTGCCGCAAGCATGCTACACACCAAGAGCCTGTGCGTCTGCATTCCCTTAAAACAGGACTTAACAGGGGTGCACACACACACTCACCAAAGGTTTCCTGTTAGTGAACCGACGGCAGAATCACTGGGTCTTTTCCACTTATAATTTGAGAGGTTTATGATTCATACAGGCCGATGTGAGAGGCCACCTCAGGATGAAAAAGCCTGAGGAACTGAGGAAAAAATGGGAAACAACAAAAAGGCAGTGGTGAGAACCACAGAATCGACGTGACGGCGTTGGCCAGAGGTTACTGGCAAGACGAGCGGCGCTCACTGCGGGGAGCAGAGGCTGGACAGCAGGGACACTGGCTGCGCCTGCCGCTCTCTCCACGGGCGGGCAAGCGGCTGGAGGTGGTCCGCCCCTCTATCTGTAATGTTTTAAAAAAATCCCGAGGCTTTCACTGTGCTAAAATGAGCTCTCTGAGGCGACAAGGATTGTAAACACTGAATAATTCCAGTTTGGGTCCACATGTATGCTTTTGGGGGCTCTAATGTTTCATTGGAGCTGGTGAAAAAAGTCTGTTATGAACTAAGCTTTTCCAGTTGTCTGTAGATGTATTCTTGGGACACTCTGACTAAACACGCACTGCATACATTTACATAACATGATCAGGTGGCCTGTAAAATCACGTAATCAGATTATGCCTGTTTATGCAGTAAAAAGTCCAGTCCGTATTTATGTATCTCCCAGAATTATGTATGGCAATATATTAGCGAAGGAAATCTCTTCACTATATTATGCATGGTGGGAATTTGTTACTACGCATACAACCAGGAAGAAAAAAAATTGATGTGAAAATATACCCCTAACTTATATAATTATTCCCTACCCCTGGCTTTTAAAATATTTTATACCCAATTCTAAAAAAGGTTAAAATACAAGCATAGATTCAGTAGGACTCACCTGACCTTTACTTGATTCCAAGCTGACTAGGGAAAACCTCATTCAGGATACATTTCACATCTGTATTAGAATCCCCAGCATCCCATGGATGGAGAACCTAATTCAATAGGGCCAAAAAGGGGCTAAAAACACGTGCTTTTAAAAAGTCTTGGAAAGCTAAGTAATCGGTCATATATTTGTTTAATTGTAAGACTCTCCGACTCACAGCTTAATCACTTGCCCCTAACACAAATCCCAAACATAAAACCCTCTCAAGCTAAATATGAGAACCGTTCTCAAGAACCAAAGATCTAAAGTCATGTTACAGGACAGACACTCTGAAGGACCAGCGTCTGCCCATGTGTTTGGGTGAGGAGAACTGAGTCACTTCCTCAGGGCAGCACATCAATCTCCTCAAGGACAGCAGTGAGGACTCATTGGCCTCCCCAGCTTTTAGCACAAGGCTTAATCCTGAAAAAGTGTTTGGTGAATAAAAGCATATTTATGGAGGATATTTTGTAATGTCTGTGTAACTGAGAGAAGACCAGAAAGTAAAATCCTCTTTTATACTTTATGGGGTTTGAACCAAAATTTTGATGGTCAAGGACATAGAGGTTGGGGAGTTGTCCTTTGCTGCACTTAACAAATGAGTGAGTGGCTCTGGTGCTTATTTTTCACTTTTCCTCACACTGTCAGGCTTCCGTATCAAGGCTAAGAAACTGTATTTATATTTATGCTTATCAATCCCTTTCCTTGACAGTAATAAGAGATGAATGTAGCTACTTTAAAAGAATTCAATGATGAGGATGCTGAAGGGAAGTAGAATATAGCGATTAGTAGGACCACCGGTAGATCTCTACTGCACCAGTCTTTTTAAAAAAATAAAATGATGATTTATATGTAGAAACCACTGCCCTTTCACACTTTTTATGTCTACGTCTTTAAGGGGAGGGTAAGGGAAGTATGAGAAGGATACCACCTGAGACAACATGAACTTGACATTAGCTGGCACCTCATTTCCTCTCAAATGCCAGATTACAAATGTTTTACTGTGTGTATACCCCATGTCTATAGGGTAATGAGATGGAGGTTTTATGTAGTTTATAGAAAACAGTTCCATTATACAGCCACTTCCCTCCCTTCTCCCCATTCTCAGGAGTAAATTCTTTCTTTTAATGTTCTATATCCCTACCTCAATTTCTAATCTTTTGGGGCAACAATTTTCTAAATGTCCAATAAGTTCAACTTCAAGTTTCTCCCACTGTTTTTCATCTCTGACCCATCAGAACTAATCACTCATTAGGTGCGAGAAAAATACTCAGCCGTTCATAGTTTCTATTGCTTAGACAGGAAAGTTAAATCATAAAGAAACTAAGATGATTTTTTTTAGGTCACTAAGAAGTTCATCAATAACAGGAAAAAATAAACCAACCTATGTTTAAAACATTTAAAGAAATTAAGGGTTGTTTTTATTTACTTGTTTGTTCTTACCTATTTTACCAACAAATTTTTCATTTGAGCAGATATGCGAAGAAATTGTGGGGTTCTCAGATAATCGAGAATAGAATAACCTATAACTAGTAGATTTAGGAGTAAGACAATTTGTTTGTGGGAAAAAGTGCAAGTATGTTATCAATTAGAACCATAGCCTCTTTCTGTTGGAAGGGGAGATTAGTTTTGGGTTGTAACATGTAGTTTTATGGTGGTTTCCCCCCCTTAGATTTGGAGTTTGAGAACTATTGCAAGGAAAGCTTTCTGGTTTCCCACCATGCACGGGAGGTTTGTTCCTGCACTTTTGCTCATACCCCAAAATTGTGTTAGACTAGTCTCTCTCCCTGGGGAGTAGATGATGCCTCTTCATCCCCTGCAGAGATGGCCTCCAAATGGTAATGAAACTCACAGAGGAATGCAAGAAAAATCATGAAAAAGAAAGAGCCAGGTTAAATGATACTCCAACTGCTAAATCTCAGTGATGTCAGCTCCTTGAGAAAAATGTGCACATGCATTTCCACCCCCAAATCCTACTTACAGTTCCTATCCTCCCACTCTCTGAAATGTTTTCACATTCCCTCAATCAACAGCCTACCACCAAGGCGCACACCTAAATCATCCTGCATGTACCATATGACATTCAGAGAAAGGGTTTTAAAGACACTACTCCTCTGTTTGGACAGGAAAGGAAATGACCATTGTGAAATTTCTCAGCTAAATCAGTTTACTGAGAGTGACTTGGAAGGTCAAAAGAAATTATTTTTTTCTGCTGCAGCTGCTTAAACACTAGCTAGAAATTAAGTCTTTGGAACAGCTTCTTTGCTTTATGGCTATGATGCAACCCAGTGGTTTCAAGCTTTTTACCAAGGACAAGCTAATCCTGAAAATAGGTCTGTTTTCCACTAGTCCTTTAGAAAAGAAAATGTTTAGCTTTCCCTAGTCTGTCAATCTTGTGGTAAGAAAATGCCACCGGGGCACCTTTTATAACAATCTGGGCTCAGAAACAGCTGTGCAAATCATAAAATGAGTTTTTTCCCCTTTTAATCAGACTGGCATTCAAGTCAATGGGCATTTTCAGAGACAGAGTATAAAGCCGGCTCACCTTGAAACACAATCTGGAGGAGAGGCATACACAACCATGGCAGCTTGCTTACGAGTGGATATTGTGATCACTGACACTGAAAACAATGAGGAAAATATCATTCAAGATACTATAAGCAAGGCTCTCCTAGATCTGTCTTCTTGCTTGTAGATAGAAAAGCAAATTGATGCAAAAACTTTGGGTCTCTGGAAAAGGGAGAGAAATGCCCTTGAGAAGTGCTATGGAGGATATTATTCTTTCATGAACTAATATTCCCTCCTTGTCAGTTTTAAATGAAAAAGAGACTAAAATCCCCAAATGGGAAGCTAAATAAAGGCTTCATAGTGTAGAGCAATAACAAGTGAATCGGTGAAACTAATTTCAATCCCAGAGTGACAGACAATGGTAAATCATTTCCTTCCCCTTACACCTTTCCCTCCCTGCCCCCCAAAACTGCTGTCAGACTTCACCCTATTAAAATGTAATTTTATCTTACTCTGTGTCTGCCCTTGTTGCTGCTCAGGGTCTAGCCTCCTTCCTTTACACTCCAATCAGTGTGAAGTCACTACTGACAAAAGGCAGAACCACAGCTGCCCTGGTAACAACACTGAGAGGACTGGCGATTTAATTGTACAGCCCAATGTGTCCCCCAAATGGGTTCTGAAAGCCCTATCTTAATGATATCTGATATGATAGGGTTAGGGCAGATCTCCTTTCCTGGCTGTCTTCCCTCCCCTGTGAGAAAGAATATAGGTCATGGGAGGAGACAAACACTCAGGTCTAAGATAGGCTTATCCATTTAAATTGGTTCAATATGTTCTGAGCATCTCATCTAGTGCCTCACAAAATATCTGTAAAAAAACCTGAACCCTACTTCCTTAGTGAACTGATTTCAGAGAAGCAAACAGCAGAATTCTGTTACAAATAAATTATTATGAAACCGTTTTCCCTAAGGTTTCAAATTCCAAAGAGCTCAGTATGACTTTGTAGAGCAGGAGATCTGGAAGAAAGGGGCATTGTGGTAATCACCTAGGACATAACCCAGTGGTTTGAGAAATAACCCAGAATTTGGCCAGTAAAAGATAAGGAGGAAAGGTTCCAATTGCTACACTTGTAGCTGCTGGAATCTAAGTATTGGTGGGAGAATACTCAAGTCGTTAGGATGGAGAAAATCAATAGACTCTCTGATAGAAAAGTAATAAATGGATAAGACCGCCTTTCGAGTCCTGCCCTACCCCTATTCCTTCCTATTCACTTTGGACAACTGAATATCTTTCAACAGCAACCAGCATTTAATGATCACCAACTATGAGAGAGGCACAGAGCAAGGTCCTAGTTCCACAAAGTCGATCAAGACATGGCTCCTAGCTATAATACACATAAAAATCCTTTAATGTGCTGCTGCTTTTTGACTTTTAATCTATCATCAGTTGGATGATGGGGGGTGTGATCTTTCCAAGGCCTAAGTTACCTGAGTGTTCCATATGTGTCAATGACTCTGCTAGGCACTTTAAATCTGTTTCCTAATTACAGTCCTCTCAATTAGCACTGTGAGTTAAACGTTATCTACTGATGATGAACCCAATTCTGAGCAATAATATAACTTGCCCAAAGTCACTTGTAAATGGCAGAACTGAGGTTTAACTGCATTTATGACTCAATGCCTATGGGTATTCAACATGTCGGTGTTGGTGTTCTTTATTTAGGTAGTTTATATAACTAATATCTTCGAACCTATGGTTAACAATCTCTCAGCCCCTTTGCTCCTGAACACTTTATGCAAAAATGGAAGCACAGGAAAAGTGATGATAAAGTGTCTCTCTTGTTGATGAAAATGTTCGAATTGAATATAGTCAGTTGGATTATATAAGAGTGCTCTCTCTCCCTAATTCCTTAGGAGATACAGTTCTGCATATCTGGTTGCCAGGGAGAGACTGTAGCTGACTGTAGACATTACACAGTATTGTGGGAGCCTGCAATGCATCATCTATATTATACTTTCTGACTATGGCAAAGATTAAGCTCACAACTTCCTCATGTGTTAGAAAGTATTAGCAAAGTTCAGCATGAATAAAGAGGCTAAATAAAAACTAATTTAGCCTGCTTCTCAGGGGTCCACCAGTTTCCTGTATTTATTTTTTTTAAAGCCATATTTATATCACAGATTTCAACTTTGAATGTTGTAAATGTCTCCATTTGTTATTAAATTTTTTATTTATCCATTCTCCATACAGAAAAATATACATTTTTAGAAACTAATATACACAGAGTTCAATAAACTCTTATACAGTATGGAGATTCCTCAAAAAATAAAAAATAGAACTGCCTTTTGGCCCAGCAATCCCACTTCTGGGAAAATATCCTAAGAATCCTGAAATACCAATTAGAAGGAATATATGCATCCCTATGTTCATAGCAGCACAATTTACAACAGCTAAGATCTGGAAACAGCCCAAGTGCCCCTCAGTAGATGAGTGGATAAAAAAGCTGTGGGACATTTACACCATGGAATACTACGCAGCTGTAAAGAAGGATCTTGTACCCTTTGGGACAGTATGGATGGAGAAAATTTTGCTAAGTGAAATAAGCCAGGCAGAGAAAGACAAATATCACATGATCTCACTTATATGTGGAATCTAAATACAATAATCTAATGAACAAAATAGATTCACTGACATAGAAGCATGGAAGAGACTGACAAATCTCAGAGGGAAGGTGGGTGGGTGGGTGGGTGGGGAGAGATTAACCAAAGAATTTATATGCATATATGCATAACCCATGACAGAGACACTAGTGAGGTAGAGGTGTGGGGCCAGGAATGGGTGCAGGGTGGAAGGAGTCAATGGGGAAAAAAGGGGACATCTGTAATATTCTGAACAATAAAAGAAATAATAAAAATAAACTCTCACACTAATAGTAAAATTAATTGTTCACAGATTCTTAACATATTAATCCAATAGATTCTTTATATGATTTGTAAAAGTGGAAAATCAATTAAGTACAAAATAAAATGAGTATTTTGAGTTCTTAAACTCTATTCAAAATATTATACAATATGTTATAAACTAATCTCCTCTTAGGTTTATGCAAATATTCATCTGATGCACAGTTATGCATTTATTCGTGGACAGAGATTAATTGATAACTATCACTGAGTAACTGGGAATAGATGTAGCATACATGGCACTGTAAGTCACATAATAGAGAACTGGCCCCCATCCTTAACCCTCAAAAATAGCAATAGAGGTAAGAGAGGAGAATGGAGACAAAGGAAACTATATTCATTTAACACAGGTTTACTAAGCATTCACTACGGAAGAAGTGTAACCCAAGCAGAAAGAAAAAGCAACTTGGCAAGATCTACTGTGGCTTATCCTGGAATGAGCAACAAGATCAGTGTAGCTAAAGAGAAATGTGCTGGGGTTGAGTGGTAGGAAAGGAAGTCAGATGGCACAGACATGTCAAATCATATAGGGCACTGGATGCTGTTGTAAGGAAACTGAGCTTTATTATCAGTGAAATGGGAAGACAGTGGAGGATATTAATTAGAGGCATTTGCATGATCTGAGAATCTAGTACTATATGGACTTGCTTCTTCTGTTTTAATAAATATTATTTATCTATGAGCTGAATCTTTACAGACTATATATATTCTTGCACAAGATGAGTCTTTTAACTAGTCTTTTGACTAGATCCATTAATGGAATACTTAAGGAGAAAGATCTATGAACCAGAGAAGGGTGGGGGACAGATTAGAGGGATGTGCTGGACCAAAAATCAGAAATAGGTAGACCTTTTGTGTTGTTCAAGGGTAGATGGATTAAGATAGGGAGGAAAACCAAGTGACACACTGAAAGTGGCAATTTATAATACCGTAGCAGGAGTAGAGGAGTGGGACAGGCAAAAAGCCATAAACCTGGGATCAAAGATGAGTCTAAAACCAACACCACCAAATATTTCAAGTAGCTTCATGAGATCCAAATAAAATTCGCTAGATCATTGCCTGCCATTACAGTAATGTCTTTCACATGAGAAGAATCAAAATTTTGTTAAGATTCTGTCAAATAAAATTTCCTTCTGTTTGATAATGTCTTAAAGTTGAATTTACTTTAATTTCACTTTATCTTTTAAAATATTCTGCCATTTCTAGGTTGAGGAAACTTTATTTAGAGAACTTTAGCCAAAAGACATGGAATGAATAGTGGACAAACCGGTTATTAAACTCAAGTATTTTGACTTGAAATCTAGTGACCTTTTCACTCAAACTTTTAAAAATCTTTTAATTGCACGATTTGAGACCATTTGAATTGGGGGTTTTACAGTAACATTTCATATTTTTTTAGGACTCATTGACAGAAAACATTAATTCAGACCATAATATTTGGTAGCAATTGTCCTTCCTTGTCCATATTTGATAGCAATTGAAAATAAGGAATCTATTGATAGTTGGATGATTTTTGTAATGAATCTGCCACTTAGTTGGGGACCTTTTGACTAGGCTTTATTTTTAATATAGACAGAAGTAGCTTAAAGTCAAATATGTGAAATAATTGGATACTTCATGTTATAATTAAAATCAAGGTATGACTATAAAATCATAGGCTTGTTTTTTGAGCTATTTCTAAATTTGAAATAAAGTAATTAAAGATAAATACTAAAATTTCTGTTTAACCTTAGGCCTGGTTTATGTATATTAAAAAAGGGCACTATTATATAAAGAACATATAACAGACTAGTCACTGAAAAGTATGTTGCTAGAGAAGCCAAGATTTTCTTCCCTGATGGCTGTATAAAATTTATGTAAATCTAGCAGATAGAGGAGCAGAATGCTTGTCAAGAAATGAGTAACCATATGTAATTGACTTCTTGGAACAGTAACAATGAAGAAGCAGGAAAAATTTCAGGATATAATGCCACTGAGTCACAGGCTATAATCAACAACTAAGTATATAAAAGATCTCACAAAAATTAGCATTTAAATATTTTTTAAATCCATATCTATTGTTCACAATAGAGGGTGATTTTGTTCCACCTCCTCCCCCAGGTAAATTTTGGCAACATCTGGAAACTTTTTTTAATGTCACAGCTGGGGGTGCTCTCTTGAGGGCAGAACCAGGGATGACGCTAAATATCCTACAATGCATAGGACTTCCCACAGCAAAGATTTATCCAGTCTAAAATGTTACTATTGCCAAGGTGGAGAAACACTGGTGTAAATGAAGATTTCACTGTGAAACCACTTGGAAGAGAATTATTCTTTTTCTAAATCAATTGCAATGAAGAAGTCAGTGGTGGTTAATGCAATAAACTGGGGCTAAATGCTGTTGGTGATTTGGAGGCAACCTGAGTCACCAATCACTAGGAGAGGGGACTAGAAGAAAGTGATAGATGTCTACCATGGAGTACTATACAGTAGTTAGAAGTAACAGGTTAGATATATGCATAGCACTATTCAAAAACATAGCATTGTTTAAAAAGCAAGGAGCAAAGTGAGCTATCTATCAAAACACTCTTCACAACATAAAAGTACAATAAACAACAAAATGCACATAAGATAGACATTTTGCAAAGACATCAATAAACGAAAGATGCTTGTTAAACTTAGCACCACTGCACATTCACAGGGGAAAGAGAGGATTTTGGGAGGAAGAGAAGTGATCCACTAATCAGTCCATCAAAGGAGACACCAATGAAGATAATATACCTTCAACTGAGACTTATGACTTCAGCCCTTTTCATCTGATGTTCAAATATATCTAATGCTAATAATATTAACCTTAAGTGTGCATACTCAAAATCAGGACAGATGGTAATCACATAGAATCTTAATTGTTCACATCTGGATTCATGAATTTTCTCATTGAGCAGAGATATGAAGGAAGCATGTTGGGAGGAATAAATAACTGTTTCTTAGATCAAGTAATTTTAGAATCCATATGGAAAGGAAGTACACTGACTGAGTTCTGCATAAAAGACAGGAAGTGAATCAGAAATTATACAAACCACTGTATATTAGTGATCAGTATATGATTAAGTTTCACATTCTGCTGAGAGTGGGAGAGCCAAGAAATATCGAACACATGCTAATTCAATTTTATAAAAGAGACCTACATCAAAATGTGGATATTAGAAAAAACTGCAAGGAGTTGGGGGAAAAAAAGCAAATAATCTACCAGAAAACTGGAGACTGTTTAAAACACCTTATTAGAAGCTCAGGCAAAATGTATGCCAAATATCAAGAAACCCAGGTGCTCAAAGAAAATCCTGGTATGGCTAACTGGCAAAGCAAAAGAGGTCATTGTGGGTGAGGGGGAAAGGATGGCATTTTTAGTGGTACAACTGGCCAACTGAGCAAAACAAGAAAATCCACAAAGTAAGGCAAATCAGGTGCAAAAAAAACATAAGTCCAACTAAAATGACTTGAAGGAATACTGTGCTTGGTATTCCAAAGAAAATAATAAAAGTCTTTAAAAACTAAATCAACAGTAAGATGCCAGCTCAAGAATCACTAGAACTATATATAATAATGGTAGTGTAAAAGTTGACCTTTGAAATTAAAAGAATCTGACAAAAGAAATCAATGGATTCTTTATTCCAATTTTTATTATCAAAAAATGTTAGCTGGATTGTTCCAAATAATCCTGAAAATAAAAAAATATATATATAATTTTTTTTTAAACTCTGTAATTTATATATTCTTTACATCAGTGGTTTATCATCATAATTAAGTCAGTAACATCTTTCAAGTATGGATGTAAGGGCTTCAATCTTGGAGATTCTGATATAGACATCCACAGGTAGAGCCAGTTACTGTATTTTTAGCAAGTTCCAGCACGATTTGATGATTAGCTTGTTTAGGAACCACTGCTATAGATCAAATTAACAACCAATTTAAATATAAGCAGTTACCATAGCTAAAGTAAGTCATTATTCAAATCATTTGTTATGCTACCTCACCCAAATCCATACTCTGACACAGGACTGGTACAAGCTAATAACTATTGTGATTCTCACCCAGAGAAGACTGAAAAGTAGAAAATGTGCAGAAAATGTGCTAATTTCACCTCCATACCTGACCATTTGGAACTATAATGAAGTCAGGATGATTCTACACCTTAATATGTACGGCAATTTAGTGGACAGGCAATACAATATTCTTTTAAAAAAATTGTTCCTATTAATTATTAGGATTATTTGACAACTTTATAAGAAAGAAGATGATATGCTTTACTCAGAATTTAAATAATTCAAAGTTATAGAATTAAGGGTATTGAAATTGGTTGATCAACATGGCATGGGGAGATCAAATGTTTTAGAAGACAGAATAATTTGCAGGCAACAACAACAACAACAACAATAAAAACAAAACAAAGGCTGGGAGAGATAGGCTCTTTCTAAAGCTGAGGAAAAGATACCAAGGAACAATGGCTAATTTATCTGTCAACTTGGCTGGGCCACAGGCTGCCCAGAAAGTTGGTCAAACATTATTCTGGATGTTTTTTGAAAGTGTTTTTGAGTGACATTTACATTTAAATTAGTAGACTTCGGAAAATAGGCTGTCCTCCACAATGTGAGTGGCTGTCATCCAATCAGGTTAAGGTCTGAATAGAACAAAAGACTGACTTTCTCATGAGTAAGAGAATTCACCTTCCTTCCAACTAGAACATTGACTCTTCCTGGTTATACAGCCAACTTCAGATTCAAAATGGGACATCAGTCTTGCAGATTTTGGGACTTGTCAGCCTTCACAAGCATATGAGCCAATTACTTATAATCTGTCTGTCTCTCTCCCTCTCTCTTCCTCTCTTCCTATTGGTTCTGTTTCCCTGGAGAACCCTAACACATAAGGTATCACCTACCTGGTGATCTATCAGAACCTACCTGGACATATCTATAATGACTTGACAAAACATCACTTAGGAAACTTTGACTTTCAAATAGCAGTAAATATTGAAAGAAAAATGACACGTCTAGTGGCAGAGTATATTCTAAAGTTGAGTCTCATGTAGGAGTTGGCAGAAGAATAGAAACTAAATATCTATGTAAACTAGTTTAATATAACACATTTAGCAAATAGGAGTTAGACATACACAGACTCACATTATGTGTAAGGATAATGATTTTGTCTTGTAGAATTTTTCCTAAAAATACTATCTAAATAACACGAGGTAAACAGAACTATGAAAATAACAGGAAAGGTTGCTAAAAAGGAAAATGAACCAGTAAATATATTTCTATCCTTGAATAAAATATAATGCATCTAAATGAGAATATTAATGCAATTCTGGGTACCATACATTAAGAAAGAAATAACATAGGAATATAGAAACTGATTCAGAGAAGGGACAACTAAAAAACAGTATGAGGGTTTTTTAAAAAGATAAAATTTAAAGAGATAAAATCATGAGGATAAGAATAGAGGTGGAGTTGGAGGAATAACATTTATAAAATAATGGAATATGTTAATATGATATGTATTTGTTTTTCCAGGTCTGAAATATTATAATTAGAAGGTATTTTCTTGAAGTATAGAAGGGGTAATCCCAGGAAAAATAAATAGAAGCAGGTTGTAGAACTTAAGGAATAAAAAATTATTATAGCTTGGTCTCAATTATTTGACTACAGTGTTCATCATTTATAGATTTTATCAAGTAGAAAAATACTATTTATGAATTATCAAGTTCATAAATGCTATTTATATAATGTAGATTATAGATCTGGGGAAAAAAATCGAGATATTGCAAGATCTATGCATCAAAGCAGGCAAATAATTGTCATTTCCATTGTAATACCGGGGCAATCGAGACACAGAGTGGTTGACTAATTTTTCCAAGAAAAATTTCCAAGTGATTAAACAGATATTTTGCCTTTTAAAAAGTGTTCTTTCTATTGAATAACATGCATCTGTACACATATGTGCAAAGAAATCAGCTGTATGACGATATATTCTTTGTAATTGCCACTGCTGTCACATATCCCCTTTTTAAAATTGCACAAAGTGAACATAATCCTATGACTCTACCATAAAGTTAACCTGCCTTAAAATGATACTGTTCTGTTGCAGTCATTCTCAACAGATCAGCAATAGAAGCAACATCTGGAAACTCATGAGGAATATAAATTTTGGGGCTCTACTTCAGATCTACTGAGTTAGGAACTCTGGAGTTAAGACTGGGGGATTTGTGCTTTATGAAGCCATTCTGGAGCACGCTATAGTGTAAGAATCACTGCTTCAAAAAACAGCAATTCTTGGAAATGAGTGGGAGGACAATTTCTCCATATGTCATTTTTTTTTCTTCTTCAAGGGTTCTGTATATCTTGAAAGAACTCAACTCATTAAAAAAAGGTTGATTGTGTTAGATGCCATTTTTCAGACTGAAGATGTGAACTCCTGTATCTGATACCTTACACATAGATAGAGTTCTGCTGCAGAATAGTGACTGCGACTATGAGTAAATAAAATAAAAGACCTCAGATCAGGGCTTTCTTACAGGCCATTTGTTTCTCACCTCACCTTCTTCAAGACACTTGTTTATTTTTAGTGATGCTGGGCCACAGAGGTTTCACTTGGAAATGTTGGTAGATTGCAAACCATTAAAATCTGGTGCCACTCGCATAAAGTAATGTAACTAAGCGTGATACAACCACCTGTTTCTTTCCTTAATTCCTAGCTGAAGTTACGTAGCTTTAGCATTAGAGCTTCAACAGGACAAATAGTTATTCCACTGTAGCCCAAGAGAACACATACATGCTCAAGAATTATCCCATAGCTTAAAATAAGTTTCATTGCAAAGATAAATTGATAGGTAAATATTTACTCCACATATCATATGCTACGCACTCAATTCTGTTCAAAAATAACATGCTACATATTTGAAGTGACTTTGACCTTGAAACTAAAACAATAACTCTGTCAGCATTGGCATTCAGTTTTATTCTAGAAGATCATATACAAAATCACTTCTCCAGGTTTCAACTCCAACTTCAGGCTATTCACAATTTGAAGAGTGCTACCTATGACTCCAAACCATTTCACATAGCAATTTGAGATCTATTTAAAATGCAACCTGCACTTTAGAATTGGAATAATCAATATTCAAAGTTCCTATGCCCCCATTCCTTTATCCATAGATAATATTTTTGAAATAAAAATGCAGAGGCATAAAACCATAAGCATTAAACTAGTATTAATTTTAGGATGCAAAAACTAAAAGAATAGAAATACACAAAATTAGTTTATTTAACTGGCAGTCTTTGATTGCCTCAAGATGGGTTGGTGGGAAACAGATTTCTTCTACATGAATACATCTAGGATTTATTCAAATATTTTCTCTAGGATTCAAAAGAGAAAAAAATGCTTTACATTTGCAAAAATCAATGTCAGACTACATTATTCTCCATCTCTTATGTTTGTTAAAGTCCTACATTAACTGCCCAAATTAAATTTCATTTGAATTAGATACTGAAGGAAAATTCACTCTGGCGATGTTAAAGATTCTCAGACTTTTTATTATTTTTTTAATGTAACCACTCTTTCATTAATTTTCTAAAGCAGAATATTTGTCTTGACTGAGATGGAGGGTACCAAGAAAATGCCATTTTCTTCCCCATCCTAGTCTAGGAACTATATTTATCTGTCTTCACAAAGAGAAAGATGTTTCGAGTTATTGAAGAATTAGTCAGTAATACTCTGAATTTTATGGGGCATGATTTACATTTCATTTTTAACTTCTGCTATTTTTATTTTATTTCCTTTTATTGGCTCTTTGAATTTAGTTCTGCTGCTTCTGTTTCTGATATTTATATATAAATAACTATGGAATTCAATAATTCAGGCAATCCTGGAATAACAGATAAATAAAGAATCTCTGGGCAGTTTCTTTCTATCAGGCCACACAGGTCTTCTCAATGGAACCTCATCCAAGAATTTAAGTAAAGATGAAGCTTAAATGAAGCTGATTCACAGAGGTTTCATCTAGAAAATGTTGGTACAGTGCAGACCATCATTTAGATGAGCACACACATATTTTTCCAGCGTAACAGCACTATCACTTTTTTCCACCACACACTAGCTGACAGCATTCAGTGTTAGCACTTTGTCTCTAATAGGACATATTGATTATACCATCATGTCTCCAGAGATACATATCCACATATACAAATCACTCGGCACCTTAAAACAGTTTCCACTGCAGAGAAACATCAATGAGTGTGCATTTGTTTCTCTTATCTGGTGCTGCACACTCAATTCTGTTCAGCAAATATTGATCAGCATTCTTGCATTTGGCCAAAAATGGGAACAGTTAGTCAATCTATAAGCTGGAAATGAAGGAAAACCCAAACAAAATAGAAATTTACTAGTTAAATTAAAAGAAGAAGAATGGGGTAGAAAAGACAGAAAAGTAAGCAGATGAACTAAAACTGATTTTTCTTGCAAATAGGTATATGATATAATCAGGTCAGTATCATTAATCAAAGTTATCCTTCTTAGAATATGTTATACAGAGCACCTGAAAGCAGCTTTCAAATTGCTAAACAATAGTTGTTTTTAAATAAAACACAAAAAGCTGACTACCTGGGGCCATAGGTGAAAGATAAATCTTGTCTATCTTCATGACATGTTTATACACTCTAGCAACAGCTTACCTGAAAGCGAATAGGATTGTACATGTACAAAAATCTTTGAATATATTGATATAAATCATTTTATGATCAATGAAAAATTTGGCTGAAGATACCTACTCCACATTTTTTATCTCTCCCTGCTTTTATTTCTGCATCCCTTCTTTATTAACATATGTGGCTTCCATTTTTATTAATTATTTTCACAATGTCTTTTACTTGTATATATTACTCCTGCTATGATACATAATGTGACATGATTTCATCTGCTTTTTCTATTTATAGATACTCTTAGTATCTGCAGTCAGTTCTATAGGGGGAATGAACCATTCATCATTGTAAAGAGTTTTTCAATGAAGACTTTGAAGGGATTCCAACTTGGCTGACTACATTTCCACAGATGTGTGCACCCTATGACTGAGATAACCACATGTTCAATTATCTCACTTGAACTTGCAAGGAAGATTAATATACTTTCAAAAACAGTAAAAATGTTGGAATAAGCAACATGTCTTTTAATAAAATATCTGCTAAGAATAACCTTGCCATTTTCTGAATATAAATATCTAAATTCTATGACCAAAAAAATTGTTGTAAAACTATGTGATGATTATCCTTTGATTGAAAGAAGTAGCAAGGTCATATCTAAATCACCTGGAGAGGCAAATAGAGAAAAACAGAGAAGGGTTTATGTTTTAAAATTATTAAGAAAAATTCAAGAGGCCCTCCTATCCATAATAATCTCCCTCAGAACCAATCTCATGTTTGGAATTTTCAATTCCACTTCTTTCCAGAAAGAACTTCAACTAAGCTGTCTTTCCTCAAGCACATGGCCCTCTCTCTCTTGTCTCTGTCTCTTCTCACATGCAACATTGTGACTGAAATACCCTCTATCTTCTGTCCCCTGTAAACACCGTCTGTTAATCTAGATTCACCTTCTTTAGGATGCACTCCCTGAGAACTTTCTAGGCTAAATGTCCCATTCCCTCACTTCTGGGTTCCCTCTATCCTTTGCCTCTACAATTTTTATCATGCATCACAAAGCTGTAGTTATTTTTAAGTGCTAGTTTTTCTCACTAAACTGAGTGTACCTGAAGAGAAAGATTAAGCAACTATTAACCATTATCTCTTTATTTGAAAATCATTTATCACACAAGTGGCAAGCCAAGTGACACACAGTCCAAGCTCTGACTACAGCTAGATTTTGTTTTATACCTGCACAGTGTTCCAAAAGGACTGGACTTTTCTCATGAAAACCCCATTTCTGGTTTTTATTTAAAACATTAAAGCTCTTACAATACCAAACCTTCATTTGCACATGGTACCATTAGGCGATAGATGAATAATGGCTTTCCATTTTATTTTATTTATTTATTTATTTTAACAGATCTTTATTGATTTCAGAGAGAGGAAGGGAGAGGGAGACAGAGATAGAAACATCAATAATGAGAGAGTCACTGATCAACTGCCTCCTGCACACCCCCGACTGGAGATCAAGCCCGCAACCTGGGCATGTGCCCTGACCGGGAATCGAACCGCTATCTCCTGGATCCTAGGTTGATGCTCAACCACTGAGCCATGCCTAGCAGGGCTGGCTTTCCATTTTAGACACGGCCGAAGTCTCCAGTTTGCCTCAGTCCTCACCTTTCAAAGCCGTCTTACACATTTCTTACTTTTCTATAATATTACATATTGGTCCATGGTAGTCACTTATTTTGGAGATTCCTGGTCTATTAGATTAACCACTAAGACTACTAGAACATAAATAAAAGAACAGAACACATTAATATGACTTAAATTTCATAGCATGCAGAGCATTGTGGGAGGACAGTCCTGGTTCAAGTACAAAAAGTGAGATTCCAGGCAGTAATAAATATGAGCAGAAAGCGGTAGAAGGCGAGGATCACAGAATACAGAACAGGAAATGCCAAGGATTATTTTCACCTTCTTCACAGCTTTGCTTAAGGGCAGTAGTAACCATAATAATTGTAATTGAATCAATAAAGCAAACATTAAAACATTCAGTGTCGTAAAAAGCAACGATTTGTAGAATAGTGTCATATGGATCTTCCTGGTAGGTCCTTTTAAAAAAGTTATCTACCTCTTAACAATATTTTGACATCTCTTTATGTCTGTTCTTTTTTTTTCTCTACAGCTGATAATTTTGAAATTATTAATTCTAATGATCTCCGCTGCTGAATTGCTTTAGGCACTGTTTCTGCAAAGGTCCTCAGACACGATGATTTTGTGAATAATATACATACATGTGGGTATTTTATAGGGGGAAAAAAAAAGAAATAAGGGAGAACAGGGAATGGAAAGAAATAAACAGAAAGAGATAAATATAGATATAAGAATGTGGTTCATAGAAAGTTAGGACTCACACCAATTATTAAACCTAAAAGATATATGATGATATATGTTAAATTAATATATATTGCTGAAATTCAATACATCTTTAAGTTAAAAATGGCCAGTGTATACTGATTAAAACTGAATTATGCTAAGAATTCAAAACATTTCTACCTATGAGAGAGTTATGATATATTGTGGAAAAGTGAGATGCTCTTTTCTTTCATTCTGTAAAAGGTAAGTGCGTAGACCTTTGGCCATCCCGTTCACGTATGCATTGTTGGTCATGATGGATTGTCTACTTACAGAGGCAATTATATTACGTGTGATTTGGATCTTGATGGAAAAGATAAATTAACTGTAGGTTTATTCGACATAGATAGAATTACATTTGAAAAAGAGTTCCACCTTGAACAGCATTCAGACCAGTCAACTCGCCATCAGCCAGGCATCTTTTATAACACACTCTCAGTGGTTAATGCTGCTTTTATGTTTCTTAACTGCCCACCCAAGTGGATATGATAGCACTGAGTCATCAGGAGACTCTGGCCTTTCAGTCACAATGGATTCATTTACATCTTATTTGCATAACAAATTGTTTTGTATACATATAGATGAATACTAAGGCATGGCAACAGCAGCACTCATAAATTATTCTTGCCCTGATGGTGCAGTCTGGAGTATTCAAGAGGTGTTATTAAAATGCTTCTTAACAAAACCTGGAACATAAAACAGCCACATAAGCACCTATTTTTAAAAGCCTTAACACTGTGTGTATTTTCTTGTTTTCAAGATTGTAACTTATTGGGGGCATACAGTTTCTCATAACTCATTATTCCTCTTGTCACTCCATTCATTTTCATTTTCTTGTTCATATTTTTTTCTTTTCACTTTGTCAGCTTCTCTTTCCTTTTTCCATTTGCCTTCTTTTCTCTTAGCTCCCTGCTTAGCTAGCTTCACCTTTCTCTGCAGTCCCTTCCTCTCTTACTCTTTATTTCCACTTCCCAAATATGGATTGCAAAGAGCGAAGAAAGAAGGCAGATATCAATGAGCAGAAAGAGATTGGTAATGGAGTGGCCATGAAGGTTTTTATTCCATAATTCATATTTCATGGGGTATTTGTCTCTTTAATTTTGTTGTTCTGTGCTCTTTGAAAAATGTCTTTGTACTTTAATAATCACACAGCCCATTGTTTGTGTGTTTATTTGTGGGGGAAAAAGCTTCAAGAGAGATTACTGTCATATTTTTTTCTATTGTGGTAATTGTTGCAAGTAGCAGGAAATTATGAAATAAAGGTCAAAGACAGAAGGGGAAGAGCAGAGATGAAGAAAAAAACAAGCTCACCTCCACCCTTGCCTGTGTATGTGCTGGCATGTTTACTGTGAGAAAAGCAAATCTAAAGCAATAACCAAAATAAAAACACCTTACTCCAAATATGAAAATAATCACTGGATTTAGAATTTTATCTTCCCAATTATACTTTTCAGCTACCTATCTGTATGTCACTGGATTCTCCATTCACCATTATCAATTTAAATTTAAGCTAATAAAATCTTATAAATTAAGGGTAAACATAAACTATCTACTCCTATAATCACAATTTACAGGTGAGGAAACTGAGGCCAATATTTTAAATGGTTTGGTGCAAAGATCCATTTCCTCATCCATTCTACGTATTCTGTACCATTTTCATTATTAAGCAATAGAGTACAAAGGTTAAAGCATTGTTTGAAACTTTTCTGCCTGGGTTTGAATCCCAGCCCTGCCATCTACCAACTGGACGACCTTGAGCAAGGCTATTAAGTCTGCCTCCTTATTTGTAAAATGGAAACAGCACTTACCACATATGCTGATTGTGAAGATTAAATGATGGTTGTACTTTTAGAGCAATCACCAGATTCCTCACACAAGTAAGTGCTAGGCAAGTACTGCTATTATATTACTTCTGAACCTGCTTCTACTAATGCAACCGCTTTTAAGAAAATCAGTCTTAATTAGAGAAAACATGGACTTTATCTGCTATCCTGCCTCACTTATCCCCCACATTACTCAGTCACAATGTCCCATCAGCCCCCAACACTGCTCTGCTCTAGAGCCATAAAATTGCTCACTTTATCTTCTTTCTCTGGTGTTTTATGCAGTTGAAAAATGCAACCAATTTTAAAGGCAACGCTTTACTGATCTTCTGCTTCAAAAAGAATAGCTAACATTATAAACGATTAAATTATATTACATATTATATAATAAATATGATAAATTGCTAATAGTCATTGAATAGCTAGAATATGCTCCATACATTATCTCCTGGCCCTCACAGCAACCCTGAATGTTAAGTATTTTTACCTCCATTTTACCCATGAAAGAACTGAGGGCTAGAAAGTTAAGTAGTTACACAGGTTACATAACTAGTGAGTATCAGATTCGGAGCTAAGTCAGGTAGCATTCAAAGCTTGTGAGGTATAAAACATGCTGTTTCTGAGACTGCATAGGGACTTGGGCCCAGGGATGGAAAATACCAGTGGCCAAGAAGCCAAGGTATGATCAGGTGGCCAGAAGGGCCGAAAAAATGTCACCACCCCTCCACTCCCTACAAAAAAAATGCAGAGATAGCTGATTTTATCTCCCTTCTGGCTGCCTGCTTAAATTACAGACCCGATTGTGCAGGTCATCAGGATTTGTCTGCTATATACGACCTTCCCAAGGGGTGCAGTAACGAGCAGAGGAGTCGGCTATCTTACCCCCACAGCGCAAGCACAAAAGTAGTTAGTTACCAGGTAGGGAAGCTGAAAAAGAAAGTCATCCAACCCTGAAATAAAAATTCTGCAAACCTGCCTCTTTCAAATAGCTGGCTTTCAAAAAGTCATCCTCTTTGTGCAAACTTTCTTTGTCCCCAGCACAGCCAAATAGTCAGCCCAGGAACCAGTTCAGAGGACCTTCCTTTCCTCTGTGCTGCCTCCCTAGTGCTTGAGCCTAAACTTAATAAAATCAATCTGGAAATCTTTCTGGGGTTTCCTTTTGATTTCTGTCTTGAGGGACCCAAGAACCCCAACATTGGTAACAGTTCCTCACTCCCAACAAGAGAAAAACCTAAGCAATCTGGCAGGCCCTTATGATCTGGCTCCTTACCTATCCCTTCAGAATCATTTTTCCTGAGAGCATGCTCCCATTATACTGATTTAGCTCTACTTTCAGCCTTGAACGAAACATTCTTTGTATGACTCTGTGCCTGACTTAAATGCTACTCTCCCTGGCTCAGACTCTCCTTCTCTGTTTTGTCTACTCAACTTCAGAAAGGCTGCTCTGCCCTCCTCATGGTTTCTGAGTTATGAGCTGCACCTTCATGGTCTATACTCTATACCAATAGAGAGCTTAAAAAGATTGATAAATGCATGGGTAAACAGATAAACGGATATACAATATTAGAGTTAATTATTATATTTAAGGCATCTGCTTCTTTATTTTTTCTCTTATTGTTATATCAAATTCTGAGATTTATTAACATCTTTCATGCTCAGCAACCAACTGTCTTCCATCTGTTCAGTACAGGGTACACAACAATTTGGGCTTGACATGAAACTAAAGAGATTTATGTTAAATATGAGAATTTTCTGACAGTGATGTTTAGTAAGGCATGGAATGTGTAACCAATGAAATGATAATCTCTCCATTGGAGGTCTTCACATAGAAGTCATTTTCTCCTCTGTCTAGGATGGTTTAAATTTTCTTGCAACTATGAAATGGACATAATGACTTATTCCAAACAGAATTCTTTTACTACGTACCAACACTTCATTTATCTAGCTTCATTCAGGAATGAATTACTGTATAAAGCACCAAATAAATAGCTTATTTTCAATGCCAATGTAAACATTTTTGTTATAAATCCTTCCAAAGTATATTTAATTTACAAATTACTTAAAAACATATTATGTTAAATTTATTTTAAATCATATTTTAGGCTTTCAGTAATTAGAAAAGATTATAATTAAGATCTTAATGTGTTAAACATTAATCTCAGAGAATTTTAAACTTTGTTTTTTAATATATTAAGTCATCTTGCATTAAAATTTAGCCTCAAAATCTTTTTTGTTTTCCTATTGGACTCCCTAGAGTCACATCTAGCCACTGGAGATTTGGCTGCATTTTGAAGTTTCCACGTCCATTTTTTTTTTTATTTTAATTTGTTATTTGCTGGATAATCTGAAAAGTTTGATATTTGAATTGTCCCTGAAGTTAAAGTAAAAAAGAATTGAATGAGGACCTGAGAAGACTATTGTTAAAGAATAAAGTGGAGGACCATTACCTGGTTAAGAAACATTTTTTGCCTACTTCTGTGTTTTTCGCTAGGCATTTGGATATTCCTGCATAATTACCATTTTGATGGATGTTGATGTGTTAGATATCTATTGTTATTTGACAAATTACCTCAAGATTTAATGGAGAGGAAAAGAGACATATGTAATATTTTGAACAATTATAAAAAGCCATTAACTGTAAGAGTGTGTGTGAATACGTAAAAAAAAATTAACAGCTTAAAACAAACCACATTTATCATCTCACAGTCTGTGAATCAGGAACATGGGCACATCTTAGTTGGGCCTTATGCTCTGCAGTCTTTTACAAGGCTGTCATCAAGGCCTGAGGTCTCACTGGAAGGCTCTACTGAGGAAGTAACCACTTCTAAGCTCATTCATGTAGTGTTGACAAAGCTCAGTTTCTCATGGCTGTTGCAGGAGGACCTCGGTTTCTTATTGACTATTGGCTAGAGGTCACTCTCAGTTCCTAGACATCACGTGGGCCTCTTCATTATATCTTCTGCTCATCAAAGACAGAAAGAGAGAGCCTGCTAACAAAATAGAAGTCCTGATCTTTTACTACCTAATCACAGAAGTGATATCCATATTTGTTTATTCGAAGAAAATCACCAGAAGAAAATCACTAGATCCAGCCCATAATTGAAAGATTATACAGGGGTATGAATACTAGGAGGAGGGGATCACTGGGAGCCATGTGAGAAGCTATATACAATGGCTGCAATACCCAATAGCTCAGTCAGGCAAGTGTTAAAAACACTTATATGCATCTAAAGGTTGTTGTTGTTGTTTTTCCCCCCATTGGGTAAGTATACTATCAGGCTTATTTATGTGATGTGATAAAATATGTGAGATCCAACTTATGATAAATGACTAAGTCAAACAAAAATTTTAAACTGAAAAAGACTAAACATCTATTTAAATTTTTGTTCAATGTGAACAGCAATATTTTGGAGTGCAAGGGAATTAGAGTGTGTGCAGTTTAGATTAGAGTACAAGACCTAAGATTCAGTCTTTTGCGAAGCCAAGGATGCCAGTAGGCTTGTCCTGAGGACTGAGCTGCTTAAGTAGGGTGAACAGAAAAAGTTCTGAGAACAGAACAGCAAGATAGTGAACTGTGATGGGCACTCTCTGAGATTAACAGGCAGCAAATTTATTCTTAACTTTGTTCCCCACTTCTTAGTTAAGATATAGCCTAGCCTTGCACATGCTACATAAAGCATTCAGCCTCAGAAATAACAGCAAATAAAAATGAATTCATTCTTTAGAACTTTGGTTCAGATGATGGGATAAGATTCACTTCAGCTCTCAGAGGCAGGATTATACTACCAGTGTGAGATATGCTAAAAAGCAGTTGCCTTGGCTGGGTTTAAGATTTCTCCATGCATCAGGCCCACACTGACTCACATTGGAAAGTGGTTGAATAAATGAGCTAAACCAGACCAATACCTTCAGTGTGAGCAGGTAGCCACACTAAAAAGCACATAACTAGCATAAACTTTTAGAACCCAACAAGTCCAATTTAGATTCAAAAGATTTAAAAGACATAAGCACAAGTTCAAGTGGAAATAAACTATTTCATTTTAGAGGTGACGGATGTATCTGGAATACAAAGACACACTACAAGCTTTGATCTTATCTAGGAGCCATCTATCTCACATTTTAGTTTCAATTTTAATTTTAGGGAAAAACATAATTGATTCTCATGGGAGTTGGGAGGCAATTATGACATAGCTCACAGAGAGTATTTTTATTGTATCCCCAGTAATTAAAATGATGAAACCAGCTAGTGGAAGAAAAAGAAAGGCAAAATGAGGTTTCTTCAGAATAAATCCATATCCCATTTATTTCATATTATGACCGTGACAATGATGTTAATGATCATGGGCGAGTATTTTTAATAAGCTCCTTCCCAATACTGCAGTCAGATACATAATTATTTTCGTTGTCATGGATAGTGCATATTCAAGAAAGTGTAATGCTAAAATATTAAATACCAGCCTATCTGTAGGTATTTATTCATTTGATATTTTTTATTTCCAACTAGCAGATTGAGGATGTGAAGGAGAGGCTAACACAACTGGTGAAATTAGAAACATAAAACAATGTTAAAAGTGACATTGTGGCTCAGGTTTTGTAATTCAGCATTTATTATTGGTATACTCCTTTACTCACAATGCTATCCAGAGAATTTCCATGACTGCCCCACTTTCCCTTGTCCTCTCCCTTTGCCTATACTATCAGCCTTCTTAGAAAAGTAATCAACAATCTAACTCATTGTGTTCCAGCTTCTGTCTCTATCACCTAATTGAAAAAGTATCACAAAAGTCACTAGAGTCCTCCTTTCACCTATATCCAGAGTTTTTGTTTTTCCTAGTTAACCTGGTTTATTATCTTGATAATATTGATCCTGCAGATTTCTCTTCACCTTTAGTTTTGAAAGACAAACAAACCTTATTCATTCCAAGGGTCCTCTCAGAGATTCTACAGTCATTCTTTGTTTATTAATTACTTAGTGGGTAAATTCCATACGTGTAGTTTGTACTCCAGGTTTCCCTTTTCCATTTCGCATGCCCTCTCTAGGAAATCTCATCCACTGTCATAGGATAAACCCTCACCTTTATAGCTATTAATACAGTTTATGTATCTCTGGCTCTAATCTTTTTCCTGAGCTCCACATCAGCCAGTGAGTAACTCTCTCTGGAGGTCCCACAGATACGGCAGATTCAGCATGTCTGAACATAAAATTCCTTCCTCTTTATATGTACATTCTGTCCTGTGTTTCCTATCTAGCATGAAGTCTTTACTACTCAGCCAGTTTCCTTAACCATCCTTGACTCCTTTCTCATGACCACCATCCCATATTACCAAGACAGACTGCTTACACCCCAGATGTCCAGGATCTGTATTCCCTGCTTAGTCCCTCTGGCATACCTTTACTAAAAGGCTTCTTGTTTCCTCTGATGGTATCAAAATCACTTCCTAATTGCTCGTCCTATTCATCCAATCTCTTTTTGCTTCATATCTTTATCTTCCTTTTTGCCAGAAAAATCTTTTAAAATGTATACATTAGGTGTATATGCTGCAAAAAGTCTACTTCACTACCTATAGAATAAATTCAAGATCCTTAGATTATATAAAACTCTGCACATTCTTGTCCCAAGTATCTTTTCAGACTCATCCTCTGGCAGCGTTCTTCAAGTATATATTTCTCTGTCTGCACAGATCTCCCTTATTTCCTAAATATATCATGCACTGTGTCTTCACGCTTTTCTAAATCTTCTTTCTTAAGAATCACCTTCCATCCACCTACTCCCGCCAATCTTACAGGATCCTAAAATCCTAGGCAAAAATACCACCTCTTTCCCAGATTGAAAGTTAAGATTAGTCATTGCAACACATTCTTGATGAGCACACTTCTATCTAAAAATATAGATTACATTATTTAATTAATATTTTCTAATGACTTTTCCACCTACCAGACCATGGCTTACCTATGGAGAGAGACCTTTCTATGTCTGGAACATTGTACTTGAGTATTAAATATATAAATGAGTGTTTTTATAAATTAAAAAAACAAAACAACACTAAATTTTGTAAGTAATGGCTACATTTTTCAATCATCTCCCTTTTTACTATTAAATGTCAAGCTACTTTATATAATCTTAATCATATCACTTTATAAAGTACTATTTTTTGGGTCCCAATAATCTATATTTTAATTATTATGTATACAAGGTTGAAATTGTAGTTTGTGATATATAATTGTTGGAAAAGAAAATTCTTAAGAGTTATTTTTTAAGAACATATTAAGCATCAGGGTATGTGTGTATCCCATAAATCAAGAGTAGATGCCTACAAATTTGTAGTGTAGCTCCTCAATGGGCTCCCAAAAGGGGGAGAACAAATCTGTTACATAAGCACCTTTTCTGAACTCTATAGCCAAATATAAACCTTCTTGGTTATGTTTCTAGATGTTCAGTTCTCTTCAGTGTGCCTTCAACATATTTTCTATGGGAATAAAGGGCTAAAATAGTCTTTGAGATTGCAGTTATGTATAGATAAGAAGATGGAAAGTTCCTAATATTACTTCTGCATTTAAGAAATAAATTTCCCCTCCATGGAGGAAGAGCTTTGAGGGTTGTAGCTTTCTTCTGCTGGGAGTACTGGACTGCATAGGTCCCAGCAGATCTGCACGAGAAGTGACAGTGAAGCACAGCTTGTTTTGCTGCATTGTGTCTTAATTCCTTAAAGCTTTTAACTGATGATGCAGAGCTACTAAGGATTGGGGTTTTGTAGTCGGTACAAAGCAAACCATGGTGAAAAAGCATGCTTATATTAAATAAAATCAGAATAATGTCACTCTAGAACTTTTATATCTGGTTATTCAAGGTCTACTTCAATGACTCATCTACTTCTCGAAGGATTTCCAGCCTTTTATGAGAGATAAGCTATCTGGAAAGAAATACTTCTACTGGGTCACATACAGATGCTGAAAATGAAATTGTTTAGCTTCCTAAAAGATCAAAGTCTCATAATGTTTCTAAACCAAGAGAGTCTTGTCAATTTTTGTGAACCAAAATCTGGAACTGAGCTAACAAGCCATTTTAAATTTACAAAAGAATATATTTTCATAATTTGGGGAATAGTAAAACATAGTTAAAACTTTCTATATGAATGTATATGTGCATATGTATGAATTTTTAGGACAAGAATGATGTGTATTATGTGATCTTATATGATGGGTGTACACACTATTTATTAAGCAGCTAATTTATTCAGCATGCATTATTTGTTCATTCAAAATAGTTATTGATGGCCTTCAACATGCCTATGATATTAAGGACAGACATTAGGGATATTCAAGTGAACCGTACTGACTTTCTGTCATTGTAGACCTTTCAGTCAAGTAGAAGATAAAGACAAAACAGTAGAGTATAAAAAGGGCTAAGATATTAGAAGAAAGGAATGCTATTTAGAACCACAAAACAGGCCACCTAACACTTAGTAAATAGAGAAGAGATGTCTAAATTGAGATTTGGTGAATGGCAAGAAGTTGCATGCAGAGAGAATCTCATGAATTTAAAATATTTGAGCTGACAGACAGCAAGGTGGACAACTGCAAGAAACTAAGTATGGCTACATCAAAACAAAACAGCAGGAGCTTTATGAGACTGTGATGTGAGTTTAGTGATTTTTGCAAGTTCAGTCCCAGATGTTTTATTTTCACTACTAGAGAACACAACTGGATGATAGAAAGATAGAAGAAGGGCAGCTTGCTATCACTATTAGTAACCCTTTAAAGGGCAATTTTTCCGCAGCAGCTTTTGGCAGAGTAGCAGTATAAAGAGGTTAGGAATGAGGCAGTGGCAGAAACCAGAACACAGATTATTCTGGTTTCTGGACTCATTCTGACTAGCTGGTACAAACTGCAGTCTACAGGGTGAGGAGGAGGATGGTTAGTTGCCCTCCCAGCAGCCAATTTCTTTTTCTTTCTGCTTTACAAATACCAATAGTGTTCAGGTGTCATCCATCACCAGCCAGCCTATGGACACCACAGGAAGCCAACTCTATTCCTGTAACAGTAATGAACTCAAAAAGACTAATGATTATATCATCTTTCTGCCAGTGATCAATTCAGGAATGGGCTTGTGATCTAATTTTAGCCAACGTAATATGAAAAGAAGATATTTGCTCTTCTGGGTAAACTCTCATAACTATGCCTTGCTTTGATATGAATGATTTCATGTCTGATTAGCTGCAGCCAACACACTACAAGCCTGTGGATGATTCTGCCATATGGTATGTAAGGAGGCATAGTGTGAATTGCACTATCCAATACAATAGCCACTAGATATATGTGGTTATTTAAATTTAACTTACTGAATATTAAGTAAAATTAAAATTCAGTTTCTAAATTACACTAGCACTTTTCAAGTGCTCAATGACCACATGTGGCTAGTGGCTACCATTGTATTGTGCCCTAATATAGAAGATTTCCATTACTGCATTAAGTTCCATTGGAAGGTGTTTGACTGGAGACTCACACACACAAAAAATAGCATGGAAAACATAAGATTAAATAAACCTTGAAGTTTGCCCTACCTCTGGACTTCCAGACATGTGAACTAGTAAATGCCATTGTTGTTTAAGCCATTTTGAGCACAGCTTTCAATTCCTTCCGGCCAGAAGCATCCTAGCTAATTAAATAATTAAACTGTTAAAAATTTAAAATTAAGATACTTTGTGCACAGAATAAGAACTGTGATTCCATTAAATGACAGCTTCTATCATTTTGCCTGGTCCTTTAATAATTACTAATATTTTAGGTAAATTAGTAAAGGAATGATTAAATAAAATGCAAAGCACCTTCCATTTAATAATGTATGCTTTTCTCACAAAAACATCCTTTTGGTTTATTGTTTTTCTGAGATTAATTTATTTGGGTCATTTGAAAGAAAATGCAGCATTCTTCAAGTTTTGTGTGTTAATCAAAGTCCTGCTGAGACAACCAAGAAAGAATTCTTTGATTTTGCAAGACAAAAGATAGCTTCTCTTTAAAGCTGTGTAGCCTCATATGGTTTAACACCAGATGTAAATGTCAACCCTCTGGCACACCATCCCTTCCCATTTGTCATATTTAGGTGCTGGGTGGGATTCATTAAAGGGCAATGTAACAATAGGGGGCAATTATATTTTTATCATGAAGCAATCACTTTTCTCAGGAAAGCTCAGGCACCCACCTGGGGTTTTTGCCTTAGGGGGTAGTTTTCTTTTGATAATCTCACCTATTGAACTGTCATGTTCCATTGCTCAATTAATTTAGCCCAGTAGATGGTTCAATAAAAATGTTCCCTCTATTCAGGCAATTTGATGACTCTTTCTGTTCTTTCAGACCAAACACAATGAAGTCGTGGGCGTGAGTTCCTGCTGCTGCACACAAAAGAACTTAGATCCCCTGGCTGCCCCTGGATGTCCTCCCTGTGGCTCTGTGCTCCAATGCAGATGGAGAGGGAGTGTCGCTGATCTTTCTTCATCCCTCTTAGAAAAAAACAGGCAGCTTTTTCTGCAGTCAGAACATTCAGGTTAAACAACTAACAGAAATGCCAGATTGAGATTTTAGCTTCATATCTGACCACAGCAATTAAAAAATAAACCCTTGTATTTGAGACAAAGGAGTGATCTTATGTGTTTTACACAATATCCAAAACTTTATTTTTCTACTAAAAGATGTCTTTGAATGTCAAACTTTGTAAACAGCTATTGCATTGAACTGTCACTTATTAAATAGTCCTTTAAAAATGACCATAAATGGCTTGGCCAGGTGTGGCTCAGTGGTTGAGCTTCAACCCAGGAAGCAATAGATCACAGTTCAATATCTGGTCAGGGCACATGCCTGGGTTTTGGGCTCAAGCCCCAGTAGGGGCGTGCGGGAGGCAGTCTATCAATGATGTTGTGGAGAAAAGGGAACCCTCATTCACTGCTGGTGGGAATGGTACAGCCACTATGGAAAACAGCATGTCAGTTCCTCAAAAAATTAAGAATAGAATTACCATATAACCCAACAACCCCTCTTCTGGGTATCTACCCGAAAAACTTGAAAACATTTATTTGCAAAGATATATGCACCCCTATGTTCATTGCAGCATTATTCATGGTAGCCAAGACATGGAAACAACCAAATGTCCTTCGTTAGATGATTGGACAAAAAAGATGTGGTACATGTATACTATGGAATACTACTCAGCCATAAGAAAAGGTGAAATACTGCCATTTGCAACAATATGGGTAGACCTTGAGAACATTATGCTAAATGGAATAAGTCAGTGAAAAAAAGCTAAGAAGCATATTATTTTACTTATATGTGGAATATGAAACTGAAACTCATATACACAGACAACAGAATGGTGGTCACCAGAGGGAAATAGATTAGGTAGGAGGAGTAGTAAAGGTAAGGGGGGCCAAATATATGGCAACAAAAGATGATTTGACTTGGGGTGGTGGGCACACAATGCAATATACTGATCATGTATCATAGAAATCTACAGTTGAAACCTATATAATTTTATTAACCAGTGTCACCCCGGTAAATTTAATTATAAATAAGTAAATAAATAAGTAAATAAAAAGTTTATTAACTTTTGTATTAGTGACGGCAATATAGATTATTTCCAGTTTTTCTCAACATTACACAATACTGTGAAGAACATCTGTGTGCATGGGCACACATGCACATATGTGTGATTATTTCTAGCTCTTCAGTACCATATGATTTCACTCATATGCAAAATTTAATGAACAAACCAAACTACCAAGCAAAATACAGACAGATTCAAAGATAGAGAGCAGAAAGATATCTCTGGTGTTGGGGATGGGTAGGATTGAGCAAAAAAGAAAAAAAAAAAAGAGAGAGAGAACTCATGGACCTGGACAACAGTGTGGAGATTGCCAGGGTGGGAGGAGGAGGAGGGTAGATGGAGGTGGAAAAGGGCATAGAGGGGATAAATGGTGATGGAAAAAATAAAATAAATAAACAAGTCGCTAGAGTTTCTCCAGACAAGAGAAATTGCACATAAAACATTTTAATAAAGAGAGTATGCAGTCCAAAATGGATCTAGATGCTCATATCCCACACCTTAACGACTCTTCATATTATCAAATTCTAAATTTTTTCTTTGCAAATCTGATGGTCAACAAATAAATTTATATATAATTGATTACTAGTCAGGTTAAATATGTATAATTTTTGTATTTTTATAATTATTCTTCTAGGAATTGCCTATTTACATATTTGCCTGTTTTTCTATTAGGTTGCTTATTTTTCTTACTGATTTATAAGATTTATGATGAATTTATGAGATTTATGATGTATACCAAGCCTTTATTTTATTTGTGAAGATATTTATTCATATCTGTTTTTCAGTTTCTCTCTCTCTCTCTCTCTCTCTCTTTCTCCTGTATATGCCATCTTTTCCAGTTATAATTATTAAAGAATTTTTATAGGCATCTATTTCCAACTTTAATATTATGGCTTCTGGAGTCTTCATTCTGATTAGGTAAACATTTACTACCCCAGTATAATTAGCTCCTAGTCTGTAGGTTCTTCTAGGAAATTCATGCTCATAAATATATATATATTTATATATACATATATGTATACTTAATTTAACTTTATATATTTGAACTATCTGAATAAATATAATTAACTATGCATAAATGAGAGACTGGCATTAAGTAAATAAAAGATTTTATCAACTTTTGTCTAAATAGATATTGTTTTCCTAAGTTTTCTTTTCCATACTGATTTTAAATTAAAAACTATCTACATCATACTAAATTCCCATATACACATTAGAATGTTTCTAGAATCTCCATTTTAACATATAGATTTGTGTATTTCCTTACAAATGTGTTGTCAGTTTAATTATTCTAGCCTTACATTACAGTTACAGCTGTCCTTTCAGTTCTGGTAACATAAGTCATTTTGCCCCATTAGTTCTTGACAATTGTTAGATATTTCCTTTTCAAAGCAAATTTTAGAATTAATAAAGTTCCGCAAAATATTTTGTTTTTGTTTCTGTGGATTTATAGAACAATTTGGAGGATATTAATATCATCAAACAATGACTCTTCTCATCCAGAACCATGTTATGGCTCTCCATTTATTCTGATTATCTTTTATGTTCTTCAATAAATTTTTATAGGTTTTCACATATTGGTCTTGCATGTTTTTTTCTTAAAATTTATTCCTGGATAGTTACTGCAAAGACTCCTTGGGATTCCTCTATGTGGGTTCTGATAACAGCAGAAATCATCATACATTTCCCCCTTCACATAGAAAGCAGATGGAATTAGCACACTGCTAATCTTTTATAGTGCTTTAAGCATATCTTAGTGTTAGTGTGTCCATTGTTAAGGTAGACTCTAATTTTTAAAACTACTTGCTTCCTTATTTAGAATTTTTTATATGTTTTATGTATCCCAGAGTAAATTTTAGATAGGTCCACAGGAGATTAAGAACAAGAATGTTTATTACTTTTGGTGTGTGTGTGCATGCATGTGTGTGTGTGTGTGTGTGTGTGTGTGAGAGATGGTGTTCAGTTAGACATAGGATAGCTATCTATTCCTGAGAGTATGAGTAAGAAACTAACAAGATGCACACAGAGAAATATAGGGACATTACAACTGTAGTGATAAATGGAGAAAGCAAGAAATAGAATAGACAGGAGTTTATTCTATTTAAGTAGACTATAACAGCAAAATGGTGAAATAGGAGGTTCTCCACTCATATCCCCTTCAGCAACAATAATTTGGAAGCCATCCCCAGACAAAAGTGGCTTTATGGAAAATTTGAGATCCAAGTAGGAGACTGTGAAACCCTGGTGGAGCCCCAAACCAAGGACACTTATGCCCAGGTAGTAGACTTACCACTTGTGGTCCTGACTATAGACTTGGAAACAGCCCTTGACATTGATCTTGGTGATTATTTTTTGGATATGGCATCAAAGTCAAAGGCAAGAAAAAAAATAAAGTGAGAGTATATCAAACTAAAAGTCTTCTGCACAGCAAAGGAAACCATCAACAAAATTAAAAGGCAACCTATTAAGTAGGAGAAAATATTTGCAAGCCATATATCTGATAAGGGATTAATATCCAAGATATAAAAATAACACACATGACTCGATAGCCAAAAAACAAATACGCCAATTAAAAAATAGACAAATGACCAGAATGGACATTTTTCCTAAAAAAGACATCCAAATGGCTAACAGGTACATTAAAGGTACTCATTATCACTAATCATCAAGGAATGCAAATCAAAACCACAATGAGATATCACCTCACACAGGTTAGGCTAGCTATCATCAAAAAGATGAGAGATAACCAGTGGGGCAAAGGTAAGGGGAAAAGGGAAGCCTTGTACACTGTTGATTGGATTGTAAACTGGTGTAGCCATTATGAAAAACAATTTGGAGTTTCTTCAAAAAGTTAAAAATAGAACTACCATATGATCCAGGAATCCAACTTCTGGGTATAGATCCAAAGGAAACAAAATCAGTAGCTGAAAGAGATATCTGCACTCTCATGATCATTGCAGCACTATTTATAAAAACCAAGATATGAAATCAACCTATGATGGGTGAATGGAGAAAGATGCGAGGGTGTGTGTGTGTGTGTGAGTGTGTGAGATGGGGTATTATTCAGCCATAAAAAAGTAAATTTTGTCCTTTGCAAACATGGATAAACTTGAAGAAAAATTATGTTAAGAGAAACAAGCCCGACAGAGAAACACAAATGCTGTATGACCATACTTACATGTTGAATATAAAAAAGTCGAACTCATAGAACCTGAGAGGAGAATGGTGGTTACTAGGGGCAAATGGGTGGGAGAAATGGGGAGATGTTGATCCATCAGTTATCAGATGAATAAGTTCTGGGAGCCTAATGTACAGCACGGCAACTGTAGCTAATAATACAGTATTGCATACTTGAAATTTGCCAAGAGAGCAATATTAAGCATTTTTACCACATGCACACAAAAATGGGAGCTGTGTGAAGTGATGGATGTGTTTATTAACTTAGCTGTGGTAATCATTTCAAAATGTGTACATATATTAAATCATCACATTGTACGTCTTAGAAAGCATCATGAGCAATCTAAAAACTATAAATAAATAAAGATAAAGCAAAGAAACTGCTAAATAAATAAATGAAATGAAATAAGCAATAAAATATAATATTATTTTTGCATATTGCACACAAACACTAAATATTTTACATAGACATAAAGGAATGTGTATGCATATATATAGAATGGTGGTCTTTGGAGAGTAGATTGGAGAATAAGAGGAGTATAAATTAGTTTGATCAATGAAAGAGCTTTTCTTAAACTAATGATGATAGTGAGCCAACAATAATAGGAGTATGTTAATTCAGCATGCTCTTTAGACCTGAAGTCTAGGAGGGGGGTTATCTTTTCATTTAAGAAAAGGCACTCAGGGACATCCAGGATTAAATAAATGCAAATTAAAAATGAGAGAGCATATTTTGTATGCTGGTTTGGCAAAAAATCAAACAGTTTACTAACACACTGTGTTGTCTTCTGATTGGGAAAAGAAATACCCATACATACATCATAAGCATGCGGATTGCTACAACTTCGCAGGAAAGAAATTTGGTAATATCTATGATTAATGAAACTGCATACACCTTGACTTTGCATTTATTTTTCTAAGATATGTGGACAAACTTTGACATGGAGACCATGACAAGACATTTGTTAAATAAATTATATTCATGAAGTAGAGTATTATACAGCCATTAAAAAGAATGGCTATGTATCCTGGTTAGAACAATTTTCAAAAGATAGTGTGCATAGCATTTTGCTATTTTCAACAATTCACATCCCCCTATTTTGCATTTTTGAAAATGAATAAATTATCATAAATTCTTTATGCACAGAATGTCTGGAATGATAGAGAAAAAAGTAAAACCATGTTTGTCACTGAGAGATAGCTGAAGTTGGTGGGGAGATACAATTTCATACCTTTTTGTACTGTTTGAATTTTTTAACTATGCTTATATTTATTATAAAAACAACTGATTTCTATTCACTGTATCTAGATTCATTTCAGTTTACAGTGATAAGTCTTAGGCAAATGGCATTCACCTAGGGTCCCTCTACATTTCATAGAAGTATTACCTGACTACAGGGTCTCTAGCCCTTCTTGAATTTTTAGTAGCTTTGGAAATTCAAGAGTAATTTTTTCTTACTCCCTAAATTTCTTCTAACTTATTTTCAGAGATCCTCTGAAGCCCTGAAGTTATTTGTAGTTATCCAATAAAGGCCAGATTTTATCCCTATCTCAAATTAGTCACTTCTACTTTTCTGGCCTTAATTTTGGCTTCTTTAAAAAGTAGAAACATGAACCAGTGTTCTAAGTCTGGAATATTCTACAATCTTAAAAATGATCTTATTATTATTTTTTTTTTAAATCCTGAGTAGAGGATAGTTTTTCCATTGCTTTTCAGAAAGAGTGGAAGGGAGAGAGAGAAAAAACACACACAAAACATCAATGTGAGAGAGACACATCAATTGGTTGCCTCCTGCACACACTCCATGGGGCCAGGGATGAGCTTGCAACCAAGGCATGTGCCCTTGGCGGGAATCAAACCCAGGACCCTTCAGTTCAAGGGCCAATGCTCTAACCACTGAGGAAAACAACTAGGGCTTAAAAATGGTCTTAAAATGAGAGAGAGAATATATGAATTTAGTCCTATCCAGAACATATGGTCATCATTTATTTTGGACCCTTTAATAGCTCAGGAAGCAATTAGAACCATCCTAAAATTTGGATGCACCGTCAGTTAATTCATGTAGATAGATGCTTTATGATTGATATACTACCTCCCTACAGCTTATCTAGTGAACAGTCAGGCATTAGTTAACAAAACAATGCAAGTAAAATTCTTGGAATATTGCCTATCATACATGATAAGCATTCAGTAAAACCTGTTATTATTTTATTAATAGCAGGGTAATTTAGGTAGGTTTTAAGACTGTCCATTGCTCTACAGTTATAAAATAGGCTAAAATTTTAAAGAAATTCTCAGTGCTTCCAAATAAAAGTTGAATAGTCATGTAAGGAAAGTAACAGCTCATTTGAAAAAATAAAAATTATTTTAAACCTTCCAGTGTTTCTTTTTCTCCACATTCCAACAAAATTTCTTACCATGTAGGGAAGCTTAGAGGATTATGAATCTTTAAGAACCAATGTGAGTGAGGCAAACTTATGTTTACAATTTCAGTCTGTGAACCTCAATAGCTATAATTTTAAAATTACACCAATGTTTACTTCTCTGGAATACAAGGAACAACCCTTCTCCAGGACTGCTTTTATAAACAGTGCTGCTCATAGGTAGAGGGATAAATTACGGCCTAAAATTCTAAGGAGCAGTCCCCATGTATCTGAATATGCACTGTTTGTGCATAAAGACAGAATTTGGCTCAATTCCCAACACAATTGATGACAGAAGTTCATAGAGGCTAATCCTTTCCTATTTTTAAACATATGTATATATTAATGTTTAATTTTGGCAACCGCTCTTCATAGGTATGTTATTTGGATAATAAATCCTTTTTTTCTTACTCAGTTTTTTGTAGGCACATAATTTTACACATCACGTTGATAGTTACTAACAAGAAGAAGTGGTTAAAATAGAGCATACAAAATAATTTCATAGTTTTTGTAGACCTTAAGTTATTCTATTTAGTCATAAATCAGTATTAGAGCTTTCTATGAATGAAATACATTCTTTATTGAAATAAATATACATATAAAATTATCACTAATTTTTAATAGATTGCATGGGAACTGAAAACTTTATATAAAATCTTTCTGTTAAGAACTTAAAAACAATTCCAGCAAATCCATTTCTAATAGAGAAAGAACATTGCTATCAACAATATTTGTAGGGCATTTATATTTAATTTAAAAATAAGAGGCCTTGAAACTGAAAAAAGATCTGATAGCTTCTAAAAACCAGGCTAATGTTATCTAAGAGTGACTACTGAGAGAAAATAACTTGTCTTCTAAAGTTTTTGATTGGTCTAATAGGATCCTCTAGGACAGACTAGCAACCAATTTCCTGCAAAGGCCTACATGTTAAAGCACACATGAGCAGGATGAAGGACTCACATTTTTATTGGGACTTTTTGCAAAATGCCAAAATAAATAGCTGTAGATAATTCATGCAAGCATACCCTAAGACTACAGTTAAAAAGAGCTAAAGGAAATTTAGAGTCCAAAGCTGCAGTTAGCAAAATCTGCTGAAATATTCTGCCACCCCTTGGAGATTAAGGTCGGAACAAAACACCCTGGTGTTAGATTTATAGGTGGAATTTCCTTCCTTCCTTCCTTCCTTCCTTCCTTCCTTCCTTCCTTCCTTCCTTCCTTCCTTCCTTCCTTCCTTCCTCCCTCCCTCCCTCCCTCCCTCCCTTCCTTCCTTCCTTCCTTCTCTCTCTCTTCCCTCCCTTTCCTCCCTTCCTCCCTTCCTCCCTTCCTCCCTTCCTCCCTTCCTCCCTTCCTTTCTTTCTTTCTTTCTTTCTTTCTTTCTTTCTTTCTTTCTTTCTTTCTTTCTTTCTTTCTTTCTTTCTTTCTTTTTCTTTCTCTTTTCGCCTTTCTGCCTTTCTGCCTTTCCTTGCCTTTCCTTGCCTTTCCTTGCCTTTCCTTGCCTTTCCTTGCCTTCCTTCCTTCCTTCCTTCCTTCCTTCCTTCCTTCCTTCCTTCCTTCCTTCCTTCCTTCCTTCCTTTTTTTCTTTCTTCTTTCTTCTTTTTCTTTCTTTTTTTTTAGTGTGTTTTCTGTTCTTCAATGTGCTCTCAGGAGAAAGTCACAAGTAATTCAATTTGTTGTCCATCTTTAATGACATATCTAAGCTTGCCACCTAAACACATCTTCAGGATCACTTTGAATTATCTCCTTAGATTAAGGGTGCACATTCCATAAACTATCAGTTTATTAGTATGTTTATTGATCAACTTTTTATATCCACAAAGAAATTACAAATGCCCAGGAATGTAATTATAGCTTAATTCTTTGTGACAATAGCAAACATTTCAAGTTTTATAAAGGCAGGACTATCCTAAACAATTTTCCTCAATCAGAACAAATTTTGTTCTGAAAAAAAATGAAAACATTAATGCAAGTAGTTTGAGTCCTACTTAGATTCAAAATAGAAAAGAAAAATATTCCATTGTTTAATAAAAAGGCTGAAGATAATTTGTCAGCTCCTTTGTTCTTTATAGGCAGTGACCTTAGTAGCAATTAATGTGCAACTGTCAGTGAACCTTAATACTTGTATTTGATAAGTTTAATTTTAATTGTTACTATGTATGTAATGATTTATACTTTTGAGATGCTTCTACAGTTTTAAGGAACTGACTTGGGTAGTCTAAGAGAAAGTATGAAACACATCAGATTCAATACCAAATGAAAACCATATTACATTGTCCATTTCATTATTTCTCTTTGGTTGTACAATGACAGTCAAGGAAGAAGAAACAACTCAGCAGATGGGTAAAACCCATGATGCAATCCTACGTGATGCAGATAATGCACATTTCAGCTGTACTTAGGAAAATTCTTGCAAGGATTTCTACATTCTTGGGATTTCTAAGTATACTTTTTCATGCTACCATCATCACTGTGATAAAGGTAAAAAATAGTTAGCAAGTATCTTCCTTCCATGTATATTACCTTCCTGGAGCCCCCCTCCCTTCCCTATTTAACTGCCACCACAGATCTGTGAGTGAGAAGGCAATGGAACAGGAGTCTATTTCCCTATATCTCACAAGTAAGCAATAACACCTGGACATGATTCAGATCCTACTTAAGGACAAAGCTCATACTAGCATGGAGGCTCATGCTATCTTTCCAGTTCTGTATGCTGTGATAATAGAGACACCTGAAAAGATCCCCCACAAGTCTGGCCATCATAGCTAAGCATGAATAGAAAAGAAGACCCCTGACATATGTCAAAACTGGTTTCCTCAGAAATGATAACTTCAGCTAAGTTCTGATAAATATTTTGTTTTACTCTAAAGGGTTGAAATACAATTTGACTTCTTTGCGGACAGGGGTAAAATCAGTATCCCTGCTTTCTTCTGTATAGAGCATAACATTATTGATCTCTTCTAACTGGTCAATGAACAGTCACCATGGGCCACAATTTACAAGACGGTGCACAACCACCTGCCCTCACCTAGACTAGTACTACTAATGACCTATTAACTTAAGCAGAGAGAAGGCACATTGCCATGTAATCTCTCTTACCACACACAAGTTTACGCAAAAGTGTAGAAAGGAGAATCATGCTAGTAAAAAGAAAATTGACAAAGCATCTCCTTCATAAGTGTGCAAAGAGATTAGGACAGGATTCTCAAGTAAGCCCAATGAAGCTTAGCATGCAGTGTTTTATTTGTCACTAATGACTAAACCATGTTTATTTAATTAAATACATTAAAAAGGGGAAGATTTATGTACATTTAATTTTTAGGCTATTAATCATAACTCATCATACTTATTTTCAAAAGAAAATGTAGATTAAACACAATTCAAGAAATAGTCATTGAACGTTTAATATATGTCTAACATTGAGTGACAAGGAAATAGAAATGGGTAAGACAATGGTGTGATCACTGTGTAAGTTATTTAAATGTGAAATCACTATGTTGTACACCTGAAACTAACATATTGCATGCCAACAGTAACTGAAAAAATTAAAAAATGGGTAAGACAAGCCCCTTGTTCTCCACTTGTCCACAATATGGAAGAGGAAAGAGACATGCACTTAACTAAGTCAGCAGAAGGAGGTGGCCGCCCTTCTACTGAAAGTTCTACAGGAGTAGAGGGATGCGCTATGAATTAGTCCTCTGCCTGAGAGCACACAGTAGGATCAGCAAAGGCTTATAAAGGGCTTGGAGGATAATTGCAAATTACTACAGATGAATGGAGAAAGGCTAAGCAAAGATCCAGGGGAAGAAATGAACACACTATCTTCTGGACAGGCTGGCTGGGACATACTAGTGGAACCTACTGTACACAGGCAGGCGTGACAAGAGATGAGGCTGGACAGGAAGGCTGGGCTCTGAATGTGGCCTAATTGACTTTATATGGAAAGTTTAAAAAGATAATTCTGATAGTCATATGGAAAAGAAGTGACAGAAAGAAATGAGGCATTTAAAAGCCTTTCCAACATGAGACAATAAAGAAATCAACTAGAGTAAAAGCAGTGAGAGTAGAAAAGAAAGGACAAATGTCAGAGATGTTTTAGAGATACAGGATATTGTGACTATATGGAGAAGGGTGAGGAGAGAGACAGGACCAATTTGGGCTTCTATGTTGAGTAACCACATAAATGATTAAGTCATTAACAAGAAATATAGGAGGAGGAGCGTATTTGGGATCAGGATGGGGAGTGGAAAAGATAATACACCAGTTTCTGACAGGCCGAGCTTGATAGTTCTGTGAGTAATCTAACTACTGCTGTCAGGAGGCAGCCCAACATTCAGATTGATGAGGTAGACCTGAGACCAGCTGACCGATGATTGAGAACTGAAGCCATGGCAGAGGCGGACTAGGCAGGAGGGAGACAGCCTACTTAGCCTCCTATGCCCTGTGCACTAGGAGTTAGAGTTTGTCAGTGCCCTTTTGGATACCAGATACTGCTTTCTTTAGACCATTGTTCCACAAAATGTGTTTATATCCTTCCACATTTAACATCCCCCAAATCCAGCTCTTCAATTTTACTCTCAACTCCGCCATTCTCAACCATCATTGGCTTCAGCAACTCTGTTGACAATCACTAAATGTTTTCTAAGTCTAGTCACTTTCTACTACAACTACCCATGTCCAAGCCACGTGCATTTCTCACCTGGATTTTGACAACACCTTTAAAAAATGTTATGGCTATTTTCAAATATACCCAAAAGTAATGGGAATAGTATAACACATACATACACCGATCACTTGTATAACATTTGCTTTATTTGCCTTGTCTCAGCTTTAAGAATTTTTTTTTCCTTTTCTTCGTTGAAAAATTTTAAAAGAAATTAGAGACAGCATATTACCCTTATCTAGCTCCGTGTGCATCTCTAAAAATATAGACATTTTCTTAGATAACCATTATATTATCACACTTATAAATTAATACTTATTATCTATTATCATTTATTTTCACTCTTTTCAAATAAAGATAAAAGTTAGGTTCAGGAAATCTGAGGCATACTTATAAGGTAAGCAGAAAGATTATTCTTTTATCTGAAATATGAAGAGATATTCTTTCATCATATTACATTTAATATAACAAAATGACCTAAAAATACCACACAGGGAACTATCTGAAAATAACCAGATTGGTCATTCCCTAAAACTGCAAAAGCTATTCTTTTTATGCATGTTATTTGGGTTACTTATAAATGGTGACAAAAGATGGTTTAGCTTTGGGTGGTGGGCACACACTGCAATATACAGCTCTTGTATCATAGAAATTTACACTTGAAACCTATATAATCCTATTAACCAATCACCCCAATAAATTTGACAAAAATTACGTGTATATTCAATATCCTTCAGGTCACAATTTTTCTTAAGTCTATTATACACCCTGTGTTTTCAAACAGTGATGTCAAAGTGGTTGGGAAGTGGGATGTTACACTTACCTGTAGCTAATAATAAAAATAGTTGCTATTTATTGAGTACATACTATATGCTACTTTCAACTGTCTTACTTGAAATATTTTTAAAGACTTACAATCCTATAAAGAAAGTATTATTATAGCCAATAAAAATTTATAGACTTGAAAACTGAGCCTTAGAAAAATGCTGAATATCTTGCCTAAGTCCCATTGTTTGTATATGATAGAACTGGTATAAACTCACTTATTCATTTTAATATTCATTGAACTCATGCTCTGAGTTAGCCAATGCAACACATGCAGGAAGTCTAGTGTTTAAATATATGACTGGTTTCCTGCTGTCATGGCACTTGCATTGTAACGGAAGACACTGACAACAAATATATTAAAAAGTAACTCAAGTAAATGGAAAAACCCCCAATAGTTATTGTAAGTAGTGTAAAGAAGACAAAATATATACATGAGATAGGAGTTACTGGGTGTGAGTTAGGACGATTATTAAGGAAGGCTTATCTGAGGAGCAGACATAAGCTGAGATGAAGGCCAGGAAGGCTTGTGAACAGGTAAAAATTTGGGGAAGAATTATGCAGGCAGAGAAAAAGCCTGAAAAGTTTCTGATACAGAAATGAGCTTTATGCATTTGAGGGAGAGAATGAAGGAACATTTGTAGCATATTAAACAAGGGAGGAAGATGAGGTAAGAGCTGTAAAGAGAGTCAATGTGTTTTTATATAAAAACCAAATGCAAAACCTTCTAAGATTATTGCTTAAACCAACAAACATGCTGGCAGTTGTATGTAAAGCTGCAGCTGCTGATTTGGACAGGTATTCCTAATTACTGTTGCAGCTGAGGGGTAAACATAGCCCGCTGTCACAACACATATACGTTGGCTGACGATGGGACACTTTCTTTGATACAGCATCGTCATACCTGCTATTAAAATAAACTGGTCCAGAGAAAGTCAATTTTCTACCCAACAAACCATATGACAGTGGATATTTTCATTTAAAAAAAGACATAAGCCAGTCAGAAAAAGACAAGTACCACTTGATCTCGCTCATTTGTAAAATATAATAAACAAAATAAACAGATGAACAAAATAGATCCAGAGACATAGAAGCATGGAATAGGCTGAGGCATCTCCGAGGGAAGGTGGGGGTAGGGAAATGGGTGGGGAAAGATTAATCAAAGAACTTATACGCGTATATGCGTAACCTATGGACACAGATATTGGTATGGGGAAGGCCTGGGGAAGGTGGGGAGGGATGGATGCAGGGTGGAGGGGATCAATGGGGAAAAAAGGGGATAGCTCAACAATAAAGATGAATTTTAAAAAAATGACAAAACTTTCCAATACATCACTTTTGAGAATAAAAGAATGGTACTAGTAATTATATTAGGACAAAGGCACACATCTTGGATTATCCCAGGTAAAACAGAATATAAAATAGCCTTAAGGGAATATATTCTGAATGTGCAGAATACGAATGAAATACATCTCTCAGAATATCGAATATGGCATGCAGTTTAATTTAAAACTTTTTCTCTCATCTCTTAAACTAATTCTATTTATAACAAAAACCCAGATAAAATCCTTAATTTTGCCTCAAGGACTTGTGCAGGAAGATCACGATGTAGGTGAATACAGGCTATAATCACATGAAAACATTTATCCTACCGCTCCGCAGTGTCATTCTCTCTCACTTGAATTACTTAAATGCCTCCTCAGTTGCTACCATCTTCTTCACTGATCCCTCCCCAATCCATTCTCCTATTCTGTAGTGCAAGTGATGTTTCTAAAATAAAAATTAGATCACAGCATTTTTTGGCTTGAAACATGTCACAGTTCTCTCCTTGCCCTTAAGATCAAGTACAGATCTACCTCATAGATTCCCTCAAGAATTTATCACATGAGTTCATTAAAAATATAATTTCAAAGTCACCTGAGACCAGCAAATGTTCCAAAATAGGAGCCAGTTTAAGGGAACAGTTACCTTTTTGGTTTCCTGCTTTCACTCTATTTGAGACCTCAGAGTGTTTTCATTCATGGCCATTTCTATTCAATATGAAATTTGAAATATTTAGAATAAATTATTCAGCATACTTAATCTTTTCAGTGGGCAAGTTGCCCACACTGTCAGACTTAGACTAATTATTCTTTGCCTTCCTTGCTAAACTATAATCTCTACTAGAAAAAAGCTCCACTGTCTGCATTGTTTATCATTCCAGAAAATTTCTTTGGCTTTTGTCAGGAGGATCTGGACCAGGCAACACCTCTGCTCTGGCCCGGGCTCTCCTCTGGGCACTAGCACTGAAAACCCCCAGACAGGGCGCATGGGAGAGACGTGTGAGAGGCTGCAAATGTCGCCACGCACTCATTTTCAGGGCGAGGGAGGGGAGGTGTCAAAGATCATCATAAGGCTTCCCCGGAGAAGGATGATAGCAGGGAAATGGAAATGGAGCTTGTCAAGAAGATGAGTTGCCTTTGGGCGAGAAGCACTGGGCGCTGTTTTGATTAGAGCTTAGATAAATTGAAATGCCACAAAGTATAGAAATCATGATTTGGACCTGTGTTATAAGTGTCAAAAGTTGCCTGAATTTTCTCCAGATTAGTAGCTCCATTTTTTAAAAGTGCATAGGTAGAATTTAACACTCTTGGAAAACTATTTTGAGAAGCTTAACAGGCCTGAGTCATAAGACTCCCAACTAATCCTAAGGCACCAAGAATCCTACTAACTGATGAAGTTCAAATTAAATCAGTTCAGACTGAAAGCAGGAAAACTGTACACCACAGAACAGTTCAAGACAGACAGAAGCACCCATTCTGTTCAAGCCATCTCGATCCTGTGTTTCTTATGTTATCCCATCAAGTTCCAAATAACTTTTAGAGTGTTATCACTGCCTGTGGTTGGATTCAGATGTAATCATAGAAAATTACTGTTTTATAGGAGGAATATAAAACATTTCAAGCTAATAGTTTATAAACTTTCCCATGCACAACTGAAACACCCATTTTAAATGGCAGTGATGCTGACAGTGTTATTGCCTCTTATATTAAAAGGTGTGTTATTACAAATAAATTATTTTAAAACCAATAAAAATGTATAGAAAACTCAAGACTATGTAAGGAAGTCTTTTCATTGTGGAGATTATATATATACACATATATACATATATATACACACACACATAAATATTATCTATTTATTTATTTCTTGCAGCAAATCCAAGTTAGTTTGAAAAATTGAGTCTATTAGGAAGCTGTTTTGTACAGGCAAAATGAAAATATTTGGAATCTCATTACATTAACTGCAGGTGGTAAAAAAACCAACCCACAAAACTGCAGGTAGATTGCTGCTTTCTCCTAAGATAATTGAAAACCCAGAAACATACACTATTTTATTTACACACTTACAACATCCAGGGCTGGCTCACTGTGGGAAAATTGGGGAGTACAGAGAAAAGGTCTTCTTCTGAAGCAGCAATGCTCTCGACATTCACCAAGACGGTCTTCTGATGACACGCATTATATCTTCCCCCACACTAAAGGTTATTTTATCCTGTGGGTTAATTATAATTTAAAGTTTCCCTATCCTTTGCCCACTTTTTCTACCATCATCCTTTCCAGATCATCTGTGTACTTCACTTGTCATTTGTGCCCTTTCTCCACTCCAGTGGACTTTTGTATCATTTAAAAGCTGAGAATATACAGTCCACCTTCTTCATGAATGTTCTGTGCCTCCCTTCATATGTCATATTGTGGCACTTCCATCAGTCAATGGTAATGAAAATTATAGAAGGAATCAATATTTCTAATCACTCAGCCTATGGCTCCGGCAGCTGATGTTCAGGTGATTGGTAACACCTGTTAAGCTTTTTGGGCAAGTATATCCTACACAATAGAGGGCATGAAATAAATAGCAAGTTCCTTTGTGAGAATGTAAAGGGTAACAGAGAACATGTCAGGGAAACTACGTTCTGTCCAATAGCAATTCTGTGTTAATATTAAAAAAGCATTCAGAAATTTATTGTGACCATTATTTAAGATAATAAATAAAAAATAACTGCTTTTTCACCTTCAAGACTATAGCACAGCAGTTCAGGACAATAAGACATTCAGATTAGACACACACACACAAATTTTAATTGAGTAATAGTAAGTAAACAGCAGTAGACATCCTATAGAATTCAATGCAAGAAGATACCCTCATTGACAATAAAATTGATAAAAACTATACTTACAATGAACTTTGAATAAAGTGCATGAGCAAAGCATGGAGAAAGAACTGATGTATATAAGAATACACCTTTCCATGTAAACTGTCAGTGGCCAAGGGACAGCGTAGTACAAGAACAATATCCAGACCACAAAATATTCCAAGAAAAGAAATCCAGAGAAAACAAGAGAAAAGGAATGTGAGTCACAGCAGGGCTCTTCTGAGAAGGCTCCACAATGATATCAGAACACCTCTGTATGATGGTTGTTCTGCGCGAATGAACTCATGATAGCTAAATAACAAAAAGAAGAAAGACCTCATCATGACATGACTTTTATGCCTTGTCATAGATCCCTTGACTGAGTGGCCCTTGTCAGCCAGATTTTTGTTGAGATTACATAACACTAGGTAAACTGCATTCACCACAGAATGCTCCTTCACCACAGCACACAATTCACCACACTTTCATTCTTTCTTCCTTCTTTCGATGTGTTTATTGAGTATTTGCTATATTTTTGAAATTTGCCTAAATACAAGTGATACAATGGTGACTGCAAAACAGTACCTTCCCTCAAGTAACTCATAACCGAATATAAAACACCCAAATTTTGCACAATGCAAATATTGAATCACATCCTTTGTGAAACTGGAAGCTGTGGAACATGAAAACTTAATCCAGATGTCGTTAGCCAAATTGAGTAAAATGAGTGGGGAGGTAAAAGTGGAAGTCAAACTGTGGCCAGATCACTGAAGATATGAATATGCTTTGTTAAATGAGGAAATGGAAGTAGGCTCTATGTGAAAGGATGAGATAATTCAAACTGCAATGAGAGATTTCACAGGATAGTCTACTGGGGGAGTCAGAGGGAACACTTTCTGCATTAGGTTAAGAAAGGGCAAAGACACAGCAATTGTCCATTAGCCCAACATGGAGCTAAAGCTTCAGTAAGGAGTTCTTTTGGATTCTTTGTTTTCAAACTAAACCACTAATTCTATCAGGAGCAAAACCTTTTTAACAATGTTATCATCTCTGTGAGCTGCATTAGAGGCAAAGATCTCAGAAGTTATTACTCACCTGACCTCCACACAATGCATTCTCCTCTCTTATTGAAAGCATTTCCAAAAAATAAAGTAAAATGAAAAGAAATGAGCTTTCCTGACAGCTCAGTTTAAGTTCACCTCATTTTAAATCACACATGGGAAGTCTGTGAAACTGTACTGAAGTATGTGGAGGAAAAAATCAGAAAAACACACATTTCCCTAGACAGCTGCCAATCCAACACTTCTCTCTGCAATCATTGTAAATAATTATCTGTGGTGGAAACTATCTTTTCTTGTGCCAATAAACACAGGAAATAACAAAATGGAAGTGGGGAAAATTACTTATTAACCACTGTTGGAAAAAATGAAGCTTTTGGCTTTACTATTGATGAAAGTACAAATAAAACAGATCAGAGTATTTCTGAACATATTCCTCCCCGTTGGCTACTTCTAATTCATAAAATAAAGCTCTAATTAAAATTAAATTATTGTAATATAAAAAATAAGTTGTAACTACTACTTCAAATAAAAATTATTAAAAGATATAGATGACATTATAGTCTTATCATTATTAAATATTTTAAAATCTCAACCTATACAGCATTATATAGAATACCTATTCATTTTAGATTACATATATCTTATTTATCTCTTGATTTTATAAATATAACTATATGAAAACATATAATATGCTTTTTTGGAAGCATTTTGGGTAGTTTCTGGACAGATAAACTGTGTTTATAATTTTCAGCAAATATATGAATGAATGGTTTATTTCTTTGAGATTAAAAAAATAGCTTGCTTTTGGAAAGATACTTTTCCTATGAAGAGAGCTCATTGTATACCCAACTTTTCAACTTATTACCAGAGTTATGATACTGCTATTATGATGAAAAGATGGGATAAAAACATATGTTAGACTTTTAGCATTCAAAGAAGCAACTTTATGCCGAAGTGTTTATTCGACAACTATGCTTTCTTCAACTGGAACTTGATTTACCAGCCTCATCAATAACGTGCACTAGATTTTTAAAGATTGAAACTTAAAACAAAACAAAAAAATATATAATATTGGCCATAATCTCAGTTGACCTCTTTGTGTAGGACTGAACAAACAATTATAAAATATATTGTAAAATAGAGAGTTTCTAACAATTTGGTAAAACCACTTAAATAAAAAGGCAAAGGAAAAGGCAAAGGCAAGAGCAAACAAAGCCTCTACATACAAATGTGTATATTTGTGTGTACGAGTGTATAAATGAATATGCGTGTAGTGTGTGGTGAGCATAAAGTAAAAAGTGGAGACAGATTCTTCTCAAGAGATTAAAAAGTGTGTTCATACCTAAAAATAATACTAGTGAATAGTAATTCTCTTTTGGAATAACCAATTTTGCTTCTGACTATAAAATATATGTGTTAAATGCAATTTCATAGTTAGGTTAAATTAAGTTATCTTGAGTCCTAGAAATAAATGTGTTCATCCAACAAACGTTTATTGAACACGTATGGCAGCCAGACGCTCCACAGTGTATATAACATATCTCATCTTTCTGATTTGGAAGACCAACATAGGAACTCGTTTTCTTATGAAAACATAGCTTCTCATGCTCTCCATTCTCTACTACCCCTTAACCCAAATATTTGGTTTAGTGTTTTGTCTTTTCTTCTAGGATCAGAATATCTTTAAATTGGAAAATGTCAATGGAGATAGTGATTTTAAAAAATGGAGAGCTGTAGGAAGAGAGGGATGAAAAGGCAGAGCACAAGAGACATTTAGGACAGAGTAAATATTTTCTATAATATTATAATGTCAGATACATGCCATTATACATTTGTCAAAACTTATAGACTGTACAACACAAAGAGTGAACCCTACTATAAACTATAGACTTGCAATGTGTTAGTAATACAGGTAAGTGTATAAAAAAATGTAGTGCTCAACTGCATTTTCCTTGGCTTCAAAGTGCATATACAACAGTGGTTCTAAAACATAGTTTCAAATAAAGCTCACCTAAGGAGCTTTAAAAATTTTTTTCAGTGCCCGAAGTAATCACAAAACTGGTAACATCATAATCTCTGGGAGTGGTGCCCAAGGAGGTGCATTTAGTTCCAGGTTCTCAAGATGATTCCAATGTTAAGTTGAGGTTAGAAATCACTGATATAAGAAATTAATGCCATATTGAAAGACATTTGAAGCACTGTATTGGGTAAACATTTTGGTAAAAAACATGCAGGATCTTCTGGCAGTGTAAGAAAACAATATGTATTTGTTATTTATATATCAGTGGGAGGGCCCTAGTAATTAAGCATAATAAATGATAATAATTGCCATTTAAATTTAATTGGTAAATTAAATTTTAAGTTTCCCAATTATATTGACAAATTATAATTTTAAAATCATCACTAATAGACCAAATGAGGTCATTGATAGAGAAAAATAACAACAATGAAATTCAGGAAGCAAAATAATGTGTGAGCAAATTCAGCTGCTACCTCAAACTAGTCAAGACTTCATCTACATGAGGTTCTTTGTAATTCAGTATAGCAGTAAGCTAATTATTTTATGCACTTGTAGAGTTCTCCCTTGTATTAATTAACTTTTTCACTTAGTAAAGTGTCCTCTTCATAAAGACATTCTTAAGAAACTATATATTCTCAGCAGCAAATCTTCTGATGCATCTGTAAATCTAAGTCATTATTAAGTCATACAGTGTGGATTTCCCGATATCACTTATTCTTTAAAAGGACAAATCATAGTGTTCTCTTAAGTACACTACAATTAAGGTTTGAGGTTTTTTACTTTTCATTCCATTCTTCTTTCTCTTTGGTAGAAGAGTTTTATTCAGTTATCTCCTACTGAATGTGTATTTTTTTATGTAATACTAGAACATTTGTTTGAAATGAGAGAGACATTTTTCTGATATGATAGTTGGACTTCATTTTTAACCTATATTTCCTCACTTGCTAGAGGCAGTGCTAACAACATAGCTATAACTCTAGCACATTTCATAAACTTGCTAGTCTCATGTTTGTAAACTTCCTGACCAAAATTTGTAAAGCAAGTGGGAAAAATGCATTTTTTTAAAATAAGGGTAAAAGGACATTATTTTGCTAAAAAAAAATCTGTATCTTGTTTAATAAATTATTTACTAGTAAGGGGAAAAATACTAGTTGGGAACTAACCAGGAAAAGAACAATCAATACAGCCCACAGCAATACTATTACCAAAAAATCTGTTATTATTATTGTTATTATTATTATTAATATTACCATGGGATTTAAAACTCAGAGGAGAATAAGAAGACACATTTCCAAAATGATGACTTACTGACACTTAACATAGAAAACGTGAAGAAGCAATAAATGCCTGGGGGCCACAAAGAGCTGTGATTTACAACGCACATTTTCATGATTGAAGGAACTCTCATCTCCTGCGGGTGGGATCATCCTGGCTCCCTTTCTACAGCAGAGGTAGTAAGAACTAGATGGTGCTCTAGGCAAGCTGAGGATATTGACACACTGGATAAAAATATGTTTATAAAGAAGATATAACTTAATAGCCACACTCTTGGGAATGGAGAAAGACGATGGAAGAAAAGGTTAGAGATGGAATAGGTGATGGTGAATGTGGGATAACTGGTAAGGTGAAAGGAGTAGGGATGGGTAAGGAGAGGAAAGGAGAGAAGATAAATAGCTGGGATGGAGATAAGAACAAATGAGGAAGGGGAGACAGAGGAGGAGATGCAGAGGTGAGAGTGTGGGGAGAGGAGATGGTAGAAAGAGGAGAAAGGGACAAAGAGAGGCTAGGGGATGAGAGAACAAGGTGAGCATTTAATTATGAGACCATATGCTATAAAGTAATATTAGCAACACAAATGGCAAGATATAATGATAAGACATGACTTTGCAAATTATTTGGTCCAATTTCGATCCTTGTCTCCGTCAAGATGTTTCTAGAATTTGTAGCTTATATTGGATGCAGGAAAACCTATTTTGTTTTAAACTCAAGAATGTCCACTGGTATGAGTGTTGCTAAACATGAGCATAAATGAAAGTTGAATAAATTAATAAATGAATGAAATAGAACTCTGGGAATGATTACATTCATTTGAATTTTTAATTTAACATCAATACAAAAGAAAGGTATTAAGTTAAGCTTCCATGCATGACACTGTATGAATATTTTAAGGTCAAGAAATGACATTACTTGATTCATTAATATTACTTATTGATTATATAATATTGATTATGTATACATATGTAACATATTAAAAAGATTATGATTTATTCAAATGTCATATAATCCAAAAAGTACCCCTTTTAGGAATTGGAAGTCTCTGAAGAATACTAAATGTGACTATAATATTGAATATAAGGGATCTAAACTACTGGTAAAGAAGTTCTCCCTTTGGGCCAATTACATTTCTTCCTACTATTATTCACAAATGTTTAAACACTTTCAACATTCCTCAGAAGCCTGGCACACCAAATGGAAATTCAAGTTCCATATGTGGGTATGACTGCAGGTGTTGAATTCCTACAGTTTAGAATCACTTTTATACCTTGGGCCACTTATTCTTTATATTCCATGCACTGAAGCAAATAATGCATTTGGAGACATATGTGCTTTATTTTTGTCACAGTCTCATGGAAAATAAGAGTTGAGCCAGGTGTGGATGAGGGAGATTTGTTGACTCAGGAGAAGCTTTCTGTGAAGAAAGAGTGTTAGTACTGACAAGGACTAAAACCCAGACCCACTGGAAAACTAGGGAGCCTCATGGGCTCAGGGTAGAACCTTCAGAGGGCTGGAGCTGAGAAGTCCCAGATGGTAAATATGGGCACTAAGGATATTCCTAAGAAGAAGCAGATGGCCTCATCGAAAGAGTAAAAGCCTATAAGCAATAAATCTAGACAAAGAAGATAATTCATGGAATATAAATTAGGCATCTGAATAGAGGAAGAAAGACAAAGGAGAGTATTTGTGAGAAAACCAAGATGTGGGCACATAGACTGAATGCTCACTCTGCTGTTCACTAGCTGGATCACCTTGGGCATTCTCTCTCTCAGTTTAATCATATATTAAATGGAGATAAAAACTAATTGGGTCGTTGGAAGAATTAAATGAGGTAATATTTGTGAAGTTGCTTTGCAAACTGATAAGCTCCATACATATGGCATTTATTTTTAAGTAAATGCAAATTTCTTAATGGAGATGAAATAATTTATGCCAAAAAGCTATCTTTATCTGTTATCTTTCTGAGGTAGGGGTAGATGATTACTTTTTAAATTAAGATTTTTATTTTGAGATAATTTGAATTTATATGCAGTTGGAATGTACTCTATGCAATTGGTGAGAATTCAATAGAAGACATTATTTTTCTCTTGCTACTGTAACAAATTACCACAAACTTATGGCTCAAAACAACACACATTTCTCAGAATTCTGGAAGTCAGAAGTAGTCCAAAATATTTCTTATTGTGCTAAAACCAAGATGTCAGCAGGGCAGTGTTCCTTTCTGGAGGCTCTAGAGAAGAATCTGTTTGTTTCATTTCCTGCTTCTAGAGGCTGCCTGCTTTTCTTCTAGAGGCTGCCTGCTCATGGCCCCCTTTCACCATTTCAAAGCCAATAGCATCAGGCTGAGTCCTTCTCATACTGTCATCTCTCCTCTTTCCTCTGCCTCTTTCTTCCATCTATTGGGATGATTGTGATTACATTTGTATCTACTTGAAAAATTCAGAATAATCTCCCTCTCTCAAAGTTAGCTGATTAGCAACCTTAATTCCATCTGTAACCTTGATTTCCCTTTGCCATATAACATAACATATTCACGGTTTACAGGGATTAGAATACAGGCATCTTTGCAGGGGTAGGGGATCTGGAGACATTATACTGCCTACCACAGAAGGTATGTGAGCAGAAGCATTGGGCTGGAAAGGAAAGTCCACAGAGAGGAAAATGCTTCTGAGGAAGTATTGTAGGATCAAATTATAGAGATTTCTGAAAGATAAATGAAGGATTTTAGGTTTTATCTAGAAGACCATGAGAAATGTTTGGCTGAAGAGAGAAATGATCAAAGCAAGCAGAGTAAGAAGATGAAGGAAAAAGCACCACGCAAGTGAAATAAGAAGCAAAGTAGATCTGAAGCAGGAGACCACTTATGGGTTCTGGCTGTGGTTCGGGTGTCAGAGGGCAATGACATGGGCCAGTGTGATGGAAGCAAGAATCGCTGATAGAATTTGGCAGATAAGATGTGGAAATATACATGGCTCTGATTTTGCAAACCTGGGAAAGTAGGAAAATTGTTGGCCACATTATGGCACTATTTTATAATGAGGAAAGTCATTATGACAAGAATTCTTAACAGAAAACAGAAAATATTCCATGATAATCTAATTATTTTAAAATTTTTTTTAAAATTTTTTAAAAATTATTGATCTTTTCAAAGAATGAGCTTTGTTTTCATCGATTTTCTCTATTGATTTCCTGTTTGTGATTTCATTGATTTCTGCTTTACTTATTATTTCTATTCTTCTGCTTAGATTGGGCTTAATTTAATCTTTTTTTCTAGTTTCTTATAGTAGAAGCTTTGACTATGGATTTTTTTTCTTTCCTAATATATACAATAAATAATGTAAATTTTCCTCTAATCACTGCCCTGTTGCATACCACAAAATTTAATACACTTTATTTTCACATACTTTAAAATATTTTTTAATTCCTCTTGAGATTTATCGTTTGACCCATGTGTTATTTAGAGTGTGTTGTTATAATCTACATGTTTTGACACTAAGCATGTCTTTAAAAATAAAAAGCACATTTTGACATGTGTTCCTATGGCGCTTGCACATTTTAGTTCTATTTTGCTAATCTCACAATTATTTCTAAAGGATTTATAGTTCTCATCAGATATTGTCCAATTTTCATCCTTAGCCATCAGTTTCTCTCATTATCAGAAAGTGAAGCACAGCCACAGGCAGCCTAGTTGATGTACATATTTCTGGAGGGATACTTGAAAGCCTAAATCATCTTTATTTTAGATAAACTGAAGCAGCACTAGGGAACAATCTGTGTTGGAGATGACTATAAAATAATATTGATGGCACTTTAAATCTTAGGTAAGAAATCTCTGAGGGCCTTGTAACTCAAAAGTATAGTGCAGGGACCAGCAACATTAGCATTAACTGGGAACTAGTTAGAGATGCACAGTGTTGGGCCCCTTCTTGGATATTCTGAATCGTTTTTCATTTTAATAAGATCCCCAGGTAATTCATTTGCACATTAAATTTTGAGAAACACTAGTATAGGGTTAACAACTAAAACTAAAAATTCCTGTGAACCAAACAAACTTATATCTGAAATTGGCTAAGGTCAATACGGCTTTTGAGATTTATAAGGGAGAAAACTGAGCAGCACTCAGCAGAATAATTTTCCCCTTGTAAGATACATTGATTGCTTGGTCTGAGCATTAGGCATCATTTTAATGAAGCAAATTAATAATTTTACCTCTTTAAAAGAGAGAAAATAAGTACTTTAAAAATCTTACAAAGTACTATTTATCAAATCAAAGGATTTCACTTTTAGCTCTTGCTAATGCTATCAACAGAATAAAATATATTTTTTTATTTCCATACAAATGCTTTTAATTATTATAAAATAAACCTTAATCACAGTTTTTATTGGAGTAAATGATCAGATAGCCCAGTATATGATAACATAATCACACAAATTTAGGAAATAAGCAAGTTAGTTATTAAAATTTTTAAGATGTTTGGATTTCATTTTTGTTTCTCCGTTAGAGAGGTCCTACCTACCAACTGGTTTGTAAGATCTGAGATGTTAGTACTTTCTTTCGCAGCAAATTAAATCCCCATTAAGAAACGTCTTACTGGCAAGACTCATATTTGTCACTCATTTACAAAACGTATCTATTTTAAATATACTAACTGAAGCATGTTTTCACATTTAAAATACATAATAGTTACCATTTTAGTATATACACAAAATAAAAAATAATTATTTAAAATTCTGTTCATTTCCCACTTGCAACCCATTACACTCAAACATAGTTCCACTGGAACTTCAGTGTACTCTTTTAGTGGGTTTTAATGTGTACTGACATAAGTGAGAGCCCTAAAACAAAAACGTTCTTCTTGATATGACATCCATGCCCTATTTAAAAAAATCGCGGGCATTTTTCAATTTTGCAAGAGATATTAAGGATACTGTCTTGAATGGAAGAGTTTGCTGGAGTTTTATTATCCTTCACTCCAAAAAAGGCCAAAATGGAAAAATGCTTAAGATTAACGAGAAAGCAATGCAACTGAACATGGATTGAGATTGGTGTGTGCACAACTAAAGATAAAGAAGCTGGTGATAAAGAGTATGTAAATAATAGATAAAGAGGAGGTTAGGGTTATGCAAAAATTCTTGCACTATGTCAACGAGTCTCTTTTCCTCACCCCAGCCGCATATCCCTTGAGTGTCTTACTTCCCTTACATTTAGCATGAACTTAACAACCGACTTTATGTAATTCGTCACTGGTTTTGTAAAAACAGACCAGACTTGCTAACAAACTTATTGGAGCATCTCAAAAGAAATGGGATATTAAAAATACACTGTTAAGAGATACGTCCAGATATGACAAAAGAGATGGAGATAATCTGCATGTTCAACACACACTAACTAAATCACTGACCACTTCAAAGCCATCCTTCAGCATTCAAGGGAAGCCTCAGAGTCTCAGCTTACACAGGCACATTGGGAGCTCTTTGTCGTTTAGGAAGTGCTGACTCCAAGGCTCTCACTTTGAGAATTCTGCTTTGACATAATCAGTTCTGCTTGATGTGTCCTTAGATACCATGTTGTGATCCAACTGCACACAATGCTATCCATTCCAGCTGATTGGTATTTGCCAACCTTTGTCATAGCCCTGAATGCTCAATAGGCTCAGTGCACTGAATGCTATTAGATCCTAGCTTCAGAGAGCTGCTATTCTCAGCCTTGGGGAAGAAAATATTTAGCCAAAGCAGCTAAAATCTGGAAATGTGTCTCAATGATTACTTTTCTACAGATGTAGTCAGGTTGTGGACAGTTATGATGGAAATATTATTAGTAAAATAATAAAAGTAAAGATAAATTTCATTTATGTTACACTTAGAGTTAACAAAGGACTTTACAAATATGCAATACAAGTATAAAAGGCTAAGTAAGTATCCTACCAGTTTAATCTTAGCTTATTTTGTGTACTTTATCTTCCCTAATTTTCCCCCGTTTCTGTTCTTAACTATTTCTCTGTTGGTTAATTAAAGAAATGCTTTGCTCGATTTCTAGCTTGGGCAATTCTCCCGACTGTCAGTGCTAAGAAACTTGGTAAACCCGTATTAAGTGACACAAGTTGTTAAACTGTGACCAGTTCAAATGATAAAAGTTAAATGACTAACCAAAACAGTGTATATTATAAAACCTTAAACTAAATTTCATCGTGATCCTGTGAGAATAGATGCATGTACATAATACCTGCCTCAAAAATATGAAAATACAAACTTATCAACAAATTTATTGAGTGTCTACATACAACAACACTTGTTACTTAGAACAGGAATATGAAAATGAATGCAATTGTAGCACCTCCCCCCCAGGGATGCACATGCTATTGTAGTGATATTTGATCTGAGACCTCTTTACTTAGACCCAAGAAATTTTCTTTTTATTTGTCAAAAGATCTAATGCTTATAGAAAATAAAACTTCATGGGAGTCATACATTTACCTGTTGTAAGTCTTCACAGGCTAATTAAAATATTAAAGGGCAGCAAGCACTTTCATAGTAATACTAAGTAATAGGGACCATTATAAGTGCTTTACCTATATGAACATATTTAATCCCCACAGTGACATTATGTGAGTACCACTGCACCGATGAGGTAGAGACGGACAGAAAGGTTAAATTAACTGTTCATGGTAACATAGCTATACAGCCAGGATAGAAAGCTGTACAGCCAGGATAGAAACCCGGTCTTCAGCTTTCATACTCTTCATGCGGGTGCTATACCATTTCTTGACTTTTTTTGCCCTTGACTCTATGATTATCAGAATCTCCAATTGACTCTTATATAGAGGGGAAAATAATGGGAATTAAGCCATTATTTTTTTGTGAGTAAATTCTCTATACAGATCGCACCCAAATTTCAAAGTTCGTGGAATGAGTAGTCCCTAGGGACCAGTCTGGCACGAAATAAAAATGCTGAAGCTGGCAAGTAACAGTAGATCAGATTCTTATCTCCTCCTCTTCTCAAGCTCTTTCTTAAATTGTTCCCCAAAGGGCATTAAATTCAAGCTTAGAGACTCAGATAGCTGTCTTATCCTGTCTGAAAATTCACTTTCGTGCAAGTAAAGTTATCAGTTTTGAGTTTAAAACACTAAGATTCTTTGTCTAAATTATGAGAAGGGCTGACTCCATTTAAGTCTGTGATTTTCTTTGAAATATTTCCTTAGGTAATTTAACATTCAACTCCTTGACCCTCCTTTCATTCAAAGTCATGCAGGCATAATTTTATTAGCTGTTCCTCATTTCATATCCCACAAAACTGCTGCATACTTCGCTCACCTTCTGTTGTCTCCCTTCAAATTTAAACAATGTTCTTTCCTTATATAGACTCATTTCCACATGGAGTTTCATTATGACCTCCTGGAATGACAAATTAGCCTTAACGATGTATGTGTTCAGACTTTTTATACTGCCAAACATTATCCAGATGGTATCAGTGATAACAGTTTCATAAACTCTAACTTTTAACAGTCTCCAGTTTGAAATATTCAAGCAGTGTCTTCCAACATGCACAATTACAAAACACCCTTGTTTAAAAAATATTCATTTAGCCCAATCGGCATGGCTCAGAGGTTGAGAGTTGACCTATGATCCGGGAGATCAAGGTTCGTTGATTCCCGTTGAGGGCACATGCACAAGGTTTCGTACTCAGTCCCCAGTGGGAGTGTGCAGGAGGCAGCCGATCAATAAAGCTCTCTCATCATTGACGTTTCTATCTCTCTTGCCCTCTCCCTTCCTCTCTGAAATCAGTAAAATATATATATATATTTATATATTCATTTATATTTAAAATCAGTACACTTCTTCACATATGAAGCAAATGTATTTTCCTTGAAAATTTCAAGGACATATACAAAGAGGAGGTTACAAATAAACAAAAAATTGCACAGAAAAATTTACAAGGTTTATTTATTTAAACAGAAGGAAAGGAGGAAGGAGGGAGAGATGAAGGAAGAAAGGAAAAAAGGAAGGGAGATTATCTGTGTTAAAAATTATTTGTAATGACTTGCCAACAACTAGATGCATGCTTCATTAATAGACTGTTACCACCACATGAGATACACATTATAAAGCTGTTTCTTGTTTCATCTGAACTTACTACAGGGTTACTATAAATATTCATGTCCCATAAGGGAAGATATGAAACAACAGCCACCCCCCACACACACACACATACACCTTCAAAATATAGTAATTCAAGTTATTTGGACAAATTTGGTTCATGCCATGTTGGAACTATAGCTGACTCTATAAACACTGCCATATCTTTATCTTTGATGAACATTTTTTCTTTAATCCTTCCATCTATTCTGGTAGCTGCAAAGCATCTGAAGCAATACCTAGTTTGAGAGGTTCTTACTTAAGGTCCAATACAGCACAGATTGTCCCCTATGGTGGGAGGCCAGGAACAGTTGATAAAAGCTCTTATATATGCATATGTTCACACACAACATAATTAATCATTTTGTATATGATATATACATAGACACATACATTTATAATGTTCAAACTAGTGATTAATGGGCATTAAGTGCTTGATTTGAAGTATTTTAATATCCTATCAAGACATAGTAAATGAAATAATATGAATTTAAATCACATATTATGAGAATAAGTGTCATTTTAATTTTCACTGAATGTATACCAAAACTTTAAATAGACATTCATAAAAATAGGCTCAATATTGCATTATTGAACTGAGGAGTACTTTACTTTTGGCAAACACTTCCAAGCAAGCTGCAGAACATGCTATACCAATTACCTCTTTCCACTTAGATTTTTCTGCTGCATATGGTAAAAAGACCTCAGAAATCCAAATTCCAATAGCTTCCCCTCCTCCTCCCAAGTATGATACTCATTTGGTTGTTTGCCTTGGTGACAAAGTCAACCTTTTGGGTATCAGTTGAATTCTAAACTGCTAGAGTCCAGCAATTGGTGTGAGTTTTGTAATGTGTTAAACACTTGGAAGAGTACCTGGCTATAAAATACAAAACTGAGTGCCATCATACCAATATGCTGATACTAAGGAGAAACCTCAACTGAAGAAAATCAGGGCTACATATTAAAAATCAGACTTCTATAAATGTTAACCACTTTTTTGAATATTTAAGCAAGAAAAATGAAACCTAGGTATAAACCTTACACCAAAGGGATAGTTTTCTTCCTAATATATTTCTAAGGGAAGCAGTAGAGAAAAAAAGGAGATATTCAGATAAATTTTTCCCTATGTATATTTAGGAATGAGCCAAGTACGAACAATCTAAGGAGTCATTAGCTTCATGGTAAGCACAGGTTGCCTTCTCTCCATTGACCACTTCATACCTCAAAGTCTCAATTGGAAGGATATCTCTGGCATTTACAGTAATAAAATTGAATTCAGAAAAGGCATTCATTAATTTCTTTTTATGTAAGCATTAGCCCTAAAAATCAGTATTATTTGAAAATACAAGATATTGGGCTTTGTGTGATTCCGTTACTTCTCATAGCCACTAAGCCTATAATATTTCATAATTGTTTTAATTATGACCAATTTTTCACTTTAAAAGAAACACAAGTTATACATTAATTACGTGTAGCCCCTAAAATAGCAACATTTTAGAGGCATTAATTTTAATGAAACATTGCCATTAGAACTTCAGAGCAAGTTTATTATTTCTTTCAGTTTTTATTATTTTCTATTTTGTGTGTTTCAGCTACTTTATTTTATAGAAAATAGATAGTAGATAGATGTATGAATACCACTAGTTTTGTAAGGATCCTTGTAATGCTAAGTAACCAGTGTTATAATAGTTTATCTCTCAATTGATACTTTAGTTACTTAAATTAACTTAGCCCCTTGGACTTTAAGACTAGGCAACCTAGAGGTGGGATATACTTTAATAAAGCAAAGACATACCGAGAAGAATATAAGAACACTTCTTTACCATCTGCTTCTGATTTGTTTCAAGGATTATGTGGTTAAGAAATAAAGTAAATTAGGAATGTGACAGTAGAATTGAGTATAGAATCTAAAGAGATATTAATTCCCCATACACTTAAAGCCAAGAGGCAGGATGATTTAGTATTGGGGCTAAAAACATGCTTTTTGGGGTCTAGCATCTGAGTTTGATTCTTAATTCTGCAGTGTTCTGTTTGTCTAAGATGTTTTGCCTCTCTGAGACTCATCTAAAAATGGAAATAATAATACATCTCTTTAAAGCTATGGGAAATAGGGAATGAAATAATGTATGTGAAAACTCTTAGTAGAGTGCCTAGCACAAAATAGGGATGGTTATTAAGTTATTAATCTGAAAAAAGATTGTGTTCTTAAGGAAGGGAAGTGTAGAGAGCATACTAAGGAAAGGCAGTATCTGGCTTCTTGTCCACATACCGGCCATGTCTCCCTTTAGTCTTCACAATACCCACGCTTCGGCCATGGGTGCCACCATCACATTATTGGGAAAAATTTGCAAAATTCATCAGCATCGACTGCAGTGAATGCCTGGACCTTTTTAGTCATATCTGCACATATCACAGGAACAACTGAGAAGTAACTGTCTTCTCTCCCATCTAGGTTGCTGTCTACATTTCCTTCCCATTCTGGGTCTCCTACCTTAACGGCATCTTCTTAGCCACTTCTTTCTTCTCAATTTTATCGCAGAAATCTGACGCTGAAAATATCCTTAAAAATCAGTAGTTTTATCTTAATGTTCCTTTAAAACCTGAAGGAAACAAAAAAGAATTATGGCATCAAGGACCAAAAAAAAACACACAACACCCTTTCTACACTAACACTTGACAGGACTTTAACAGAAGTACTTACTTGATCTTCTCCTGAGGCAAGTCTATTTTATGTTTTTAACTATTGGCATTTCCTAAGAGTATATAACAGTGGTATGAAACATTGGCAATAGACTCTGGTAACCACCATTCTACTATCTGTTTTCACAAGTTCAGTTTTCTCAGACTCCACATATAAGTGATGTCATATAGTATTTGTCTTTCTTTGTCTGGCTTATTTCATTTTCACTTAGCATAATGCCTTCTAGGTTTATCCATGTTGTCACAAATGGCAAGATTTCCTTCTTTTTATGGCTGAATAATATTCCAATATATATATATATACACACGCATGTACATGTCTTATACATGTATATACATGTAAAACACACATGTATAATACGTGTGTATGTGTGTAGAGATATACATCCATTCATTCTCCAATTGCTGTTTCTTTTCCATGTCTTCGCTATTCTGAATAATGTTGCAATGAACGTGGCAGTGCATATCTCTTGAGGATAATGTTTTTGTTTTCTTGGAATATATATATATATATATACACACACACACACACATATATATGTATGTATGTATGTATGTGTGTGTGTATGTATATATATGTATGTATATATAATCTCCAGAAGTGGGATTGCTGAAACATGGTAGTTCTACTTTTAATTTTTTGAGGAACCTCCATACTGTTTTCCATAACAGCTGTACCAATACACATTGTGTGCTGCATAAGGGTTCACTTTTTCCACATTCTCACTAACATTTATTATCTCTTGTCTTTTTATATTAGCCATTCATCCTCATGGTGGTTTGCTTTGCATTTCCCTGACAGTTTATGATGTTGAGCACCTTTTTATGTGCACCTTTGGAAAAACATATAAAGAACTCATACATATAAATAGGAAAAAACACACAATTTAACTTAAAAAATGGGCAAAAGACATGAATTGCCTGACATTATTTTAATCTAAAAAATTGTTGCCCTCTTGATGGCTACTACCTAAATATTGACTCTCTTTCTCTTAAGTTCTAACATTTCCCACTTTCAGACACTTCGCTAAGGTACTATTCCACCTTTTGAGTTTCTCTCCAGCTGCTCCCTTCTTGCTAATGGCCAGCACAGCCTATTGCTCATGGAGTCATGCCATCCTGGCTCAAGGTTGGCTATAGTACTTAACATCCTCTTAATCTAAAGGAAATCTCATATCCTTTTCACCAAACACTAAAAATAAGTGCCATCTCCTCTTTTTGTTCTGCTTCCCAGCTAATACCAGCCAATCTTCTTTTCCACTGAGATTCAGGCATGAATTTCTGCACCTTTGAGCTCTTTGGATAGTTCCTCGAAGTCCTTTTCACATGGAAAAGAAGCACGCCCCTCTTCCCCCAAAAATGGGAGAAGAAAAGCCTAGCACTCCAAAATGTTCCTCCAGGAAATTCTTACTCATCAGTCCTCACCCATTAATTTACTGGCCTTTTCTACATATAGGCTTGAGGTGTTGATGGGTTAAGTGGACAAGTTCTGCATACATGGTCTAGCACCTCTGTAGAAATGCGTGGGCACTTAACACCCATTGTGCTCTGCTTTCAAACCCCAGTCAGGCATCTAAAACAGCAAGAAGTCTCTCTGCCTTGCTACAGGTTATCAAAAGGCAGCTGAACTGGGTAATTTCTCTTAGGGCAAGACTCTGACTCCCTTAGAAGGAACTGGCAGGTGAACAGTGAGGTGACCAAATTTGAACTAGCTGTTCACGTATTTGCATTTACTCTTGATAACTTTCTTTGAATCAATCCATAAGCATTTCCTATCTACATATATTTGGCAAGCACCAGGAGTTTTTCTGAATAACTTAACACTTGCTCTTGAAGCAGAATTATTTTAGAGACTTTTCACTCTAATGCAATGCTTCTGAAATGTATATACGTCATTAAGAAGAGAATAAAAGCATGATCTCCAGTGTCCGAGGGTACATTCTGAAGCATCTGTAGCCTTCAAGATTAGGTGGGATATAGATACCATGGGGCGTATGTAAAAAATATTTTAAAGGAATTAATTTTCAGATCTTCAACTCTCTCATGACCATGTAACCAAAAATGACCTCCCCAAGAAGGAACACATAGTTGAGTTTCACTCCCTTGTCTAACTTGGCCTAATTTCCCTTCATAATTTTTCTTTTCCAACTTAGATCTTATTTCTTTCCTCCCGGATTTTAGCACCTTCTATTATTCTAGGAGGTTAAAAACTCCAAAATGGCAAAGATAGCAACAATTTTCAAAATACTGATTTTGATTTTGAAAAAGGGAATGAATCTGATGAACAGACAACAAATAATAGATATTTTTTAGCTAGGTGGTTTCCATCTATTTGCACTCAATAACAGTAAAAGGCGCACATTACTGAGTTTTCATCTGACAAGTTATTAAATAGTTTTCTTGATAATAGATTACTACATGGTTTGAAATATGTAACTAAAAAGAAGTTTAAAGGATTCAGAGATATTGTAACTCCTTGAATTCTAAGTTATCTACATGTGTGAACAAGCCTCCTCCAAGTTTACACTAACAAAGGAAAAATAGAATTGATGCTAAATGCTATCTCATTCTAATAAGTAACACACTTTATCCTCAGAAATATTAATTACAAAAAGTCAATTTCACTCATTACTATGGATTTTTATAAAATTTTCCTTTTAATGGTTAATATTAAAAATAGTATCTTATATTATATTTACATATTTATTATATGTGTTTATATTTAAATAGATTATATATAATATATTATATGTATGTGCAGGTCCAAAATGTTGTATTTATAAAGCTATTAATTGCAAAACAAGTTTATCAGTAGGGAATTAGTTAAATAAGCTATGGTATAGCTTTACATAAGAATACTATGTGGCTACAAAAAGAAAGTGAGAAATCTGTCTATCTAATGACTGAAAGAAGTGATTTCCAGGACATAATGCTGTGTCAGGCTAAATAATGCACTCTCACCAAAGATATCACATCCTAATTCTCAGAACTTGTGGGTGTTGCCTTATATGGTAAAAGATAATTTGCAAATGTGATTAAATTAAGGATCTTGACATGAGGAGATTATCCTGGATTATCCAGGTGGGCCCTAAATGTATTCTCAAGTATCTTAATAAGAGGGAGCCAAGGGGAGATTTGGCCTAAGAAGTGAAGGCAATGTGAAGACTGAAGCAGATAATGGAGTGGTTTGGCTAGGAGCCAAGGAATATCAAAGCAGCCCCTAGAAGCTGCAAGAGGCAAGAAAGAGATTCTTCTGGGGAACCCACAAAAGAATCAGCGCTTCGAACTCCTTGATTTTAGACCAAAAAGACTAAATTCAGGCTTCTGACCTCCAGAACTCCAAGGTAATGAATTTATGTTTTTTATGCCACTATATTTACTGTAATTTGTTACAATAGTAGGAAATGAATATTATTGTTAAAAGAAAAAAAAATTGGTATATTTTATATAGTATGTTCCCTTTTATGAAAGAATAGATGAGGGCAGAAGAATATATACAGGATTTCCCCCAAAATGTATATACACTTTAACAGCTGATTTCTATTACATTTTGAAAATGAAGTGTATTTTAATGAATACTGCCTTTATAATTATTCAGTGTCTAAAAAACACTGGAATTATTCCAGCAACCTAATAAAAGTGGTTACCTACAGGGAGTAAGTGCAGAAACAAGACTTTTCAATGTCTGCCTTATTATATTATTTTTATTTTGAACCAAGTGATTGTATAAACTAATCAAAAAACAAACAATAAATAAATATATAAAATTTAAAGAGGAAAACAGGTGAGAAGTTGAAAATCCTGATTCTTAAAAAAAAAAAAAAAAATCTGTTTTCTCTCCACTAAAAAATAAGTAAAAGAATAAATAAATGATAAGTATGATTTTTTAAACTTAGTGTGTAAAATGCACTGAAGATCGAATCCTTTCCATTATTTAGATTTATAGGAAATATTTTTAACATCAATTTTAACAGGTTAGAAAGATACATAGTTTTTGTTTCTGTGTTTTTAATTATGAAAACAGGAGAGGGAAAGGGTTTAAAAATCAGTGTTACATGGCAAGCATTAATTTCCAATAAAATTTTATTCATTTTCTTAGGAATTCATGTAAAATTTGTATCCTGATTATAATGTACCCATTAAAATTCCACATATGAGATGAACTGCATTTTTGTCTGTTGATAGAGATATTAATGCATTGCCTCTTCAGATTTGGAAACCTGGGTGGTGCTGAAGCTCACCTACAGCCAGGTTCATTCACTTTACTGCTTGCAAGTCACATAAATATATGAGTAGAAATGACGTGGTGGCTGTGTTAATATTGTTTGTTTTTCCTAATTGCTATATGCACTCAGCTGGGATAATCATTGAGAAGAAATGTCCAGAATCCTGTCAAGGATCTAGTACAGCACAGATTTTTTTCAAAGACAGTTGGCAATATTTTCTATGGAAACATGTTTTTATACCTTATGGAAGACTGAAAGGGCTCTCTCCATTGCATGTCAGCACATCTCAACCCCAATCCCCTTCCCTCACAAAATCTCCATTTCCTGCCTGTTGCTCAAATTTTTACTACATTTTTCTGTTCAGCCAAAAGCCTTTTAGACTTCAAGTCTGATGCCCTCTTTATATTGTCTTATAATAAAGCCCTATATTCAGACTTCAAGCTTTAATTTCTGTATCAGTCAGCCAGCTATTGCTACAATTATGCTACATAACAAACCACCCACAAACTTAGTGGCATAAAGAATTAATCCACTTGTCTATGTGGTCACTGGGTGTTTCTGCTTCATTAAAGGACTGAAGATCAACTAGGGCAACTCTACCTCATATGTCTTATTCTGGACCCCAGGATAAAGGAGGAGGGGCTGTTTGGAAGTTAATAGGGAACATTTTGTTCTTATGTTAGAGGTTGGGGGCTCAGGAATTTTGGAGTTTAGAAACTTATTTATCAATAAAGTTGGCTTTCCTGCAATAATTTGAATTTCATACTCAAAGGTGAGCAGCAAACAATATGTCCTCAACAGTGAACAGATTAATTTCCATAGGTGGGAATTTCTGGGACAATTTGGATCTAGAGACTTTAAAGAATGTAATACATAATTTAATAGCACATAAAATGTACCTCTTTATGCAGTTAGCTCATACTTGTATCTTAGTCCTTGGAGTATACATAGGACTAGTTAACAATTTAAATATGATCAAATTAAATATATTAATTTAAAAAATAAGCAGAGAATGACCATAGAAGAAGAAGGAAAAGTGAAAGAATCAGAGAAGGGCTCTTGTTGAAGGGTATGGCTAACAACGGCAATGTCTTGGAGAAACCAAGGAAAAGGAAAAATATAGATGGTACCTTTGGTGGCCTTGAACAACATACTTTCAGAGGACTTGATCTGATGAAAAACAGATAATTGGATGATTTGTATGTAGGATGAATGAATAAATGAATGAAGATATTATTATTTTATTTTCCCTCATTGGAATGAGGATAGCTATTATTCACTTTTAAATATCTATAGGGTTAATATACTGAAAAACTTAATTGGGCAATGTAAATTGTAGCTTAAAACTTTTCCAAAAATTTAACAAATTCTAGGTACTTTGTAGAAAATAAAATTGGAAAGAATCTAAAATAATATTTTAAAAATATATCTCTCTTTGTGTTTAGAGATAAGCATATAGTGAATGATTGGGAAATAGTACATTCTGGTTAATTATGTAGTCTGTTAAACCAAATTACACTTCCAATTTCTTTGAAAAGATAGCAATACAATATAATTAAGATAGTATAAGACCTAATCTAGAAGTCAGATGATCACTTTTTGATCATGGTGGGGGAGCTTGGGATGTGGGAAATGTCCAGAAGGCAACCAGAGCCCCAAAGTCTGAAGATGTTCATGAAGAGCTTTGGCTTTCGGTGTGTAGCTCCACACAGCAGGTTATAGCAGGAAGACAGCTCTAATGCAATGGAAATAACACTGTACCTAAAAACCAGAAGATCTGGGTTGGACTGGGTCTTCCAACTGCACTGAATCCCTGGTGAAACTATTTGAACTTTAATTCTCATTTTTCTACAGAGGAATTGTACAAAACACTGTGCTTTGGACCCATTCTATACCAGTAGACTGAGCTTTGAAGGCACATGGACCGGGTTTAATTTAATCACTTTACTTACTAGTTACATAACCTTGCATACAGCACTCTGAATTAAGTTTTAGAATCTGTTTAATGGGAATAACCACAACTCCTTAACAGGGTTGCTGGGAACAAAAGCAAGGTATTATGGCACACCCAGCATATAATTAGCAATTATTCCTTACAGTAATCTGTAATTATGTACATCTTCATATTGGATTATTATACAAATTAAATTAGTACCTAGATCAAAGTATCTAACACAGTATCTAACATGTCATAGATATTTAAACAAATGTACTTATCCATTCAAGATGTAAGAGAGATACTGACTCTCCCCTAAATTCAAATATTGCATGTATTAGAGCTTCCAAGATGGTAAGGTACAATCTTCCTCCTTCAGTCCATTCATGCAAATTTTATTGTTCCCATTTTTCAGAATGACACAATATCCACATTTATTAAACCAAATGATATATTTCATGTTGTCTGAGGAACACAAATGGATTCATGGGGACAATGGGGTATATTTGAAATTGGAACAATCTTATCAATGTTTTTAGACTTTCAAATCCATTCACTACATTAATTTTAGAGTAATCTATTAGAAACACAAATATAACCCCATGATTTCCCTGCTTAAAACATTTCAACAGTTCCCGTACATCCCCTATCAAATGAATTCCAAACCACTTAATATAGTGTACACACTTTCCATTATTTTATTGCTTTCTATCACTCTTTAATTTACTCTCCCTACATTCCCTGCCTCACACTATTTGGTCTGGTAATTGCTCAGTGCTTGTATTTCCCTAGATATATGGCTCTTCCTTACACTCATGGCCTTGGTTAAGCTGTCTGCTCTGTCTGGAAAACCCATGTCCTTTTTACTCAGTTCATTCTGACTCAACCCTTAAAACTTAGCCCAGATGTTCTCTTCGCTAACTCAACCACCTGTGCCCACACTTTCTTCAGCCCATCTCTCACTAGAATGTAAGCACATCAGGGTGTCTGTGACCATCTACCTCCCAGTCCCCAGTCTAAGTGCATAGGAAAAGGGTTCACCAAATCACTGCTGAATTAATATATAAATGAGGCAAATGAAGCCCAGAGAGTTTATGTACTGTGCCTAAATACCCATAACTAAATGTTTCCCTTGGGAATAAATTCTGCTGCATTTTTTTTTTTTTTTTTTTTTTGGTCTTTAGAGGCCACAGAAAATAATAGTAATAGAATATAAAACAATATAATATATAAATATAAAAATTAGATAAAATAACATAACCATTAATACTTTTTTCCCCATTTAGTGTTTTGAAATATGAAAGAAAAAAAAAAAAGGTATTCACCTGTTAAGAGGCAGCAAACTCTTAAAAAGTGTTAAAATATAAAACACTCATACCATCTGGATAATTTATTGGTTGAAAAATATATGGGAATGTAATAACCATATAATTACCAAAGTAGTGTTTTCCTAAAACAAAAGAAAAAAATTCATAACATATGAAGAGAAATAAGTAACTTGACTTTTCTATTTATTTTTTAATGTTGTTTGTCATGGAAAAGGTGTAGGAAACCTAAGCTGAATAGTGCAGGAAAATAAATTAAGTGAATGCTGGCATATTTGCAAGCCAAACGGAAAGAAAGCAGCTCTTGCCTGTACAAAGAATGAGATTAACAGGAAACATTACAGACAAGATGCTCTGAGAGGGGATTAAAATCAGCAGCAAAGCAATTAATAGCTCTGATCGTTTTCAAGTAGTCTAAAGAAACCCTACTGGATTGAAGCACGAGTTTGATCAGTCATTCTTTACCTGTCCAAGAATGAGGACGAATGAGTCATAATGGCAAACAAATAGGTTAAATTAAGTGGTGATTCATAATAGTTGAAATTTATCATCAGAGCCTACATCTTATGTAACACACACTTATTGCATCCAAAATGTTCTCCTAAGAAATCCAATGCCAAGTTTTTAGGCAATGTAGTTTGAATTGACACCAAGAAAAATGTTATGGACAAAAAGTCACACTAGACGTGGGCTTAAAGACACCCACCTCTACCAATTAGCAGACTTGTAGCTTTATATAGAGTGAAGGAAACACTTCTTACTTCCCTCATCTCATTAGGATGAAGCAATATGAAGGTCTCAGGGAGCTGTAATGGTGCTTCTTAGACTTCAGAGGAGGTCCATAATCATAAAATGAAAGCAAAACACACTACAAAATCTGTTGGTGGGCCCGGCCGGCTGGCATGGCTCGGCGGTTGAGCATTGACCTATGATCCAGGAGATCAAGGTTCGATTCTCAGTCAGGGCACATGCCCGGGGTTGTGGGCTGGATCACCAGCGGGGGACTTGCAGGAGGCAGCCAATCAATGACTCTCTCACCATTGATGTTTCTCTCTCTCTCTCCTCTCCTTTCCTTTCGCTCTAAAATCAGTGCGTGTGTATATATATATATATTAAATGTGCTGATAGTGTTGGTGGTAGTATTTTTGTTTGTTTTAGTTTGTTTAATTTTGGGCCAAGATTTTTACTTGTTTATTTGCTATGATTTTAGATTATATCAGCCCTCAAATAAAATAAAAGAGAATGTAGGCCCACTGCCTGGGTCAATTATAAAATGTTGATGTCTGACAAAAGAGAAAAGAATTCCTCAGGTCATATTTTTCTGCTGTCATTTCTGGTAAAAATAAATTTCAAATGGAAAAGAATAAAATGAAAACAACTGAAAGATGCAGTCCAAGATGGGTGAGGAAATGCAGAATCAGTTTCTCTCAGGCTTTCTCCCAAAGCTGATAAATTGTGCCCACGCGATGATAATGAGCCAAGGTACAAATGATAGCAGCATCATTTATTATTATGATTTTCATTTTGAATATGATTATGATTTGGAATCAAGAAGAAAAAGGGGGAAAGTGTGAAAATTGGAGTTAAAAAGAGAAAGCAGTGTCATTACGGTATAAGCTGGAAACAAGAGGGCAAAGAAGGGAATACACAGCTGGCTGGCGTCTTCAGATGCTTTACTGGGGCAAGACAAAAGCTCCATGCTCCATGGCCTCCAAGGAAAAAGGTGGTACCAAAGGTGTTCAAGTTTTAGGAAAAGGAGAATTTCTAAATAAACTGAAGTTTTCTAAAATGGAGATGGTCCATCAGGTAGTGTATTCTCTGCATTGATGATTTTATGTTGCAAATTTTATATATGCCCGAGAGTAATGTCATAGGAGAACCTGAAGAATTATAAATTTGTTGGATTAAAATGTTACCTCTTACCTCTGAGGTTAAACTTTTGATTTAGATCAAATGGGTTAATAGAGCCTCTTATATGCGTGTGTGCATGTGAATATATTAAATAAAACAATCAAAAGAAAAGCACTTTGAAAACTACAAGGGCACAAAAATATTAAATTATATTAAGTCTTGCCTCATACTATGCTTATTTAAAAAACTGTGAAACAATCATACGTATAATAAATTAATTTTATGCTTTAAAGGAAGTGAACTTGGTTGTTCACTAATTTGGAAATCTTACTGATTGGTTCAAATAGCTATAAATCAGGATACACCCATTTACCTATTGTTGGCTTATTCTTTTATTATTTTTCTGTTGCTTCTGTAACAAATTGCCATAAACTTAGTGACTTAAAACAACAAACATTATCTTTCAGTTCAGAGATCAGAAGTCTACAACCAGTCTTAGAAGGTGAAAATCAGGGTGACAACAGGGTTGTTATTTTCCAGAAGCCCTAGGGGACGTTTCCTGCCTTTTATGGTTTCTATACTAGAGGCAGCTGGCATTCCTTGGCTAATGGCCCCATTTTGCATTTTAAAAAACAGCAACTATATCGCACCAACCTCTGTTCCCATCATCACGTCTCCTTCTTTGGCTGACTCTCCTGCCTCCCTCTTCTACTTAACAGAGCACTAGTGATTATATCAGGCCCATGAGGTTGATTCAGGATAATCAATCTCAAGATTTTTAATTAAACTTATGAAGTCTTCTTTGCATTATAAAGAAAATATTCACATAACCTAGGGATCAGGATGTGGACATCTTTGGAGGACCATCATTCTGCTCAGCACAATATTCTATCAGCATTATGCTGCCTGAGACAAATCCTGAGAATAAGCATTTATAAACAGTGGTGATTAAAATAACCCTCCAGTTCAGAACAGTTACTTTGAATATTGCCAACTGACGCAAGAGGGAAGTTAAGAGGTGGGAGCTTTTTGCCTCAACCAGGGCAACTCTAATTTTATATCTTATGCATATGGTTTCATTTTAAAAGGATTTTACTACTCAAAATTAAAACAAAATAGTTTAAAGAGGTAGAAATTATACTATCTTCTGAAATGTTGACTTATTTGAATGTCAAACCACAGGATAATTTCTATTATCAAGACTCAAACTTATATCTATCCCAGTGTACTAAAATTCCAAAGAATAACTAACTTTTTTATCCTATAAGAGTAAAGACAGGGTGAGGTAAAGCCCTTATAATCATGATGGTGAATAAATTAGATTTGAACCTTCATGTTCACATCCATGCATACACATCCACATACACAACACGTGGAAAAGTTGGTTAGATATTTAAAAACAAATAAAAACACACAGCCATCCTTGAAAGCAAGAAAGAGAAATAACTAATGGAGGAACAAAGTTAACAACAAACAAACAAAAGTAAATTGGATTGTTTAACCTTTATTGCTCAAGCCTTATAAAAATCACTTTTAGTGTGAACATCTCTTTCTTGGCTGAATCTGCTTCAACTCCATAAAAGCAATGTGTTTTCTGTTACTTTCTTTTTAATTACTTTTAATAAAGTAAATTGAACATATCAGCCTACCATTGGAGACTCTATTATAAATGCTTAAGTATAGAAAATTAAATAATTACTTACTAGGCATTATATATAAGGCATTCTATTTACTACAACATGGTTACGATTATGGGTGAAGTAAAGCCCTTGACCCTAAAAAAGTTTATTCAAGTAGGATATATTAGAGACTACACCTAAAATTAACTACCCATATCAAAAGGCAAGAGAGAATTTTAAAGGTCTCAAGGTAAGTACAGTTCAAAAAATATTTTCTGAAACGACAGTGACTTATTATAATCATGATGGTGAATGAATTAGATGCAAACCTTCATGCTCACATCCATCCACACACACTCACAACACATGGAAAAGTTGGTTAGACATTTAAAAACAAATAGAAACACACACATCCCTGAAAGCAAGAAAGAGAAATAACTAATGGAGGAACAAAGAAGGATTGGGCACGGCTGAGTGGAAGTTTAAGGAATATGACCTACACAGGACCTGGGGTTAGTTAATTTGCTTGAGTATTTATTTATTTCAGTTTGATTGAAACATCAATATTTATGGTTCTACAACATGGTCAAACCTTGCAAAAATTATGCTAAGTGAAAGGAGCCAGAAATATACTGTATGATTTCATTATATGAAATGCCCAGAATAGGCAGATCACTAGACATAAAAAGTAAATTAGTGGTTTCAAGGGCCTGGAAGCAGAGAAAAGTGGAGAGCCATTGCTAATTAATACCAAATTTATTTCTGAGATGATAAAACTGTTCTAAAATTAGTTGTGATGATTGCACAACTCCGAATATACTAAAAGCCACCTAACTGTACATTTTAAAAGGGTGAATTTTATGATACATGAATTATTTCAATAAAGTTATTATAAAAAGAAGAAAATACATACAGTAAAATATTATTTGTCTAAAATGGTAAATATTTAAAAATATTTGAATATTTTTGAATGAATAAAATAATGAATAAATGAATAAAATAAATGAATGAATAAAATAAAATAAAATGGTAAATACATGGAACTATTATTTACAGATATAAACATATAAATTTGTACAAAAATAAAGCTTGCTTTATACACATGCCAACTCAGGGTCTTGACTACTTACAGATATGAAGGGAGAGGAAGGGACTACAATGCCAGACACAAATTGCTGCACTGCTTTATTCTGGAAACTATTTGTATTTGAAGGAAGTACAACCAAATGCTGTGTTTCTTAAAATCTGGGGGGGGGGGGGGGGGAGGTGCATTCATTATAGTATTCAATATAGTACTCTTTGTACTTTTTGCCTATCTGAAATATTTTATAACAAAATATTTTAAAATAGAGAAAAAGTGGTCATCATTAGGATTATGGGCTAAAAAATTTCTTCCAGTAATTCTAACTCTGATCTATCTTCTTACCAACCAAAGTCTGCAGGCTAGCAAAGGCTTACAGAGAATCCCTTGAAACAGGAATAGCTTAGATTGTGCAACAAAAAGCTAAGAAAATAAGTACTAGCAATAATCTTTGTGAAAACAGTCAGCTAATCCAACAAAAGTTAAAGACCGACCACAAAAAATCCACTAACACAAATATTTAGTCCAGGCAAAAATCTGTCTGAGAAAGGTGTGGATCGCTGAAGGCAGGCACTATTGCACCATCTATGGTGTATGCTCCACCCCACATAGTGAGGACAACATGCCATTTGGAATGAAAGAATCTGGGCCAAGAACCTGGTATGCCCTTTTATCGCCTGTGTGTTCTTCAGTGAGTCACAACTTCTGAGGTTAATAGGTTAATTTTCAAGGTTATTTAAATGCTTAAATGAGCTGATAAAAATTGCGATGTTATATATAATTGAACTTATTTTGGGAATATGATTTCCATCGTTTGAGTGGACAAGGGAAAAACAGATTTCTAGTACCAAAGAATCAAACAGATTCTAAAAGAAGATGGTTATTAACAATATGAGTGGATGTCAGTAAAGGGATCTACTATGTGCCTATGCAGGATCTTGTGAATTATTTCTCATCATGATCCTGTTTAGAACTGAGGAAATATCAGGAGAGAGTCTCTCTAATTCCTGGATTTTCCTGCTCTGATAGAATAACGACAGTTAAAAACACGCCCCATAAAGAATCAGAGTTCCTAGAGTGTATGATATCCTTCCTTCTAAATGAAATGTAAAGATATTTTTTTTAAAGGCAGAATCATCTGCATTCTGTCACCTTGGATTGCTGTTCAGCATAAGGACTACAGCCTAAGAAGGACCCATCTCCTTAATTTCAAATACTAATTCTGTCGTTACCAGCTGCTCTTCTTTTACTCTACTGCCTAATTCAAACTTCAGTGCTCACTGAACACCAAGATATATGAGAGGTACAGAATGAGAGTATTGCCAATATTTTCAAATAAAAGCATCTAATTCCTGGAACACTCTGTCATGCGCCAAATCCAAAATTTTCACTTACTAGAATTCTTTCTTTGAGCCTCTTCCTACACTTCTTTTTAAAAACAGATTCAGTTATACTTTGGGGAAATTTAAGCGAGCAAGAGAGAGAGAAAGAGAGAACAGAATGAGAGAGGGAGAGTCATTACAAATTATATAGCTATAAGAACTAGGAAATAAAGGTAGTTGGCAGTTCCCCAAGATTCCCCAGTTCCTCACAGCACACCTTCTTATAGGAATTTGAACAACTGGAAGGTTAGCATATCATCCAAGGAAATAGGGCCACATGGATGAAGAAGCACTGTGGGTAAATTCCTTTGAACAAGATTTACATGCCCAAAGCCGCACAGAGGAGCAGCAAAATCTGTCAGAACATCCCCGACCCTCAAGCCTCTGTTTCCCTGGACTGAGATTAGGGGTTGGGCCTGGGTAGGGGGAGAGCTGAGGGTTCAGGGTAGAGGGTCTACGATATCAACAACAGTAGTATCAAGTAGCAGTGCCTAAAGTCCATCACAGCCTGATGATCCTTAGGAGACATCTAAGGAGGTCAGTTCTCAGGAAAGCGGTATTACCCTTTCAGTGCCATTGGGCTGGTAGAGACACAGCAGGAATGTTCACCATGATAATGTAGCTCTGAAGCATGGTGTGTGTGTGAGTGTGTGAGTGCATGTGTGTGTGTGTGTGTGTGTGTGTGTGAGTGTGGCTTATATTTCAATAATCATTAGGACTTTTACATTTTTATATTATTTTGTAACTGTGTAAAGGTAGATACATCCACTCAGATTACAAGGGTAAAGTGGAAAAGTATTGTTCATTACAATGCTTAAAATCCAAAAAGGCAAGAGAAGAAGGAAACTGAAAGGCATTAAGAAACCCAAAAAATGGGACAGATATGCAGTTAAAACAATGCTAATGAATTCATGGGATGTTTGCATTAAATTGCTGCTCAGGACGCAAAAAGAGACCTGAGTTTAATAAGTACATTATAAGAATGGGAAATTATTATTCAAACTCCATTCTACCCAAAAGGCATTGTTTTTATGTTGTTGTTTTTCAAAGGTGTGGAGGGGATACAGGAGGAAGGTGGCTTAAGTTCACTGGCTTTAGGCATACCAACAAACTGCTCTACCCTCCTACATATAACTATAAGCTATAACTATAAGCTATATTTAATAATACACAACAGATTTGAGAAACAAAACAACATGACTCAGGTTTAGAGTGTGTTATTTGATAGTTGATATTTTGGAGAAAGATATTTCATTTCATGTCACCCCAGGAAGCAATCAGACTTTGTGGGATGGCTTTTTCAGATGGCAGAGAAGTGATAATAGAATTCTATCTTTAAAAATGTTGCAACACTCGCTACAGTTATGAGAAATTTGCCAACCTATTTTGACAAAGCTATCCAACTAGGCCTCTTGATAAATTATAATGCTTCTATCATGATCCTTGCCAACTATTACACCGTAATTTTTGTTCCATCTGAAATAACCTTACCCAAAGAGGGAAAATAAATAGAATAGTCAATTGGTATTATGTGACCATTAGGTAGCAAATTAATGCCTCATGCAGGCTTTTAATCATTCATCTCCCATTCAGTATAATCAGGGTTATTTAGTATTGTTGATGCCTCTCTTTAATGTAATTACTCAAATATCAGGCCTTAGAATAGATCAAGAATTGACTGTTCTCATTAACATCTGGCACAGTGTTTGTAATTTGAAACCCTGAAAACATAACAAAAGTCCCTTTAGTGAGTCATATAAGTAAGAAAAACCAGGAATTTTCCCGTTTTTCTGTAACTTCATTAATTGTTTAAAAATATATATTCCCCTAATGTCCACAGGTAAATGATGCGGTATTTATCATTATAAAATGTTTTAAAAGCTATGTTATATTGAGAAGTAGTTCCTTCTTACATTGAAACAACCTCAATGTTTAAAAATAAATGTTTGAAGTGAAATCAATAAGCACAATGAATGGCATGTGAAGTTGTTCATAATGCATTGTAATATAAGAGTATCACAGCATCTGTCGATCTCTATTTACATATGGAAAGTATGTAAGGATATACAATAAAGCAAGGTACTTTTGGTGTTAGTCTAATTTATTTCACAGACCAATACTCGTATTCCCTATAGGGAATATGTTTCACACTCTGATAGAACAATCTATGACATAACATATAATCAATACATTTGTAAATGCTATTAGCAAACTCTGTCTAGAACAGCCTAGTTTTAGTGTTTCAATGAGCTGTGCATTGTGTAAAACTTGTGGTGAAATATTTGAGCACTCCTGGAATTAACTCATACCAAGCAAAATAATACATAGTTAAAGAAAGAAAAAAAATTTCTTCTCAGGTGATATGATTATATTTACATGTCAAAAATCCTAAGGATTATAGACAAGAGTAAAAGCTAGAGGAACTAATAACTGTGTTTAGCAAGGTCATAGGATTCAAGTCAATATCAAATATATTTCTTTTTACTAGGATTAAAACTGAGAAATATAAATATCACATTATAAAATTCCAAAACATGAAATTAATGAAATATGTTTAAAATTTATAAACTAAAAACTAAAAATTATTAATGAGAGAAATTAAAGACCTAAATAAATAAAAAGATGTAGCCATGTTCATGAACCTAGACTCAAATTTGTAAAGCCAGCAGTTTTCTGCAAATCCCTCTACAGATCCCAAGCATCTCATGGCTTGTTTGTGCCTCTTGCTATTTCTTTCCACTGTATTTGCCCATTTCTCATGTGGCCTCACGCAAATAAAGAAGGCTTTAAATGTTAACATTTTTTTTATTAGGGCAGTATATTTATAAGGCAGTATATATCCACATAGGATAACTTTAAAGTCTTGTATGAACATTGTCTTTCTGTATTATATATATTGTATTGAACCTAGCAATCAAAATTCATACTAAAACAATCTATTTAGGAAAAAAATGCTCGAACAAGTTAATCCATACTTACATAAATAACTTTTAACAAAGTCACCAAAGCAATTTAGAGGAAAAAAGAATGTTCTTTTAATATATGATACTGGAACAATTGGATATCCATATTGGGGGGGGGGAATGAAACTTAACCCATACTTCACACCAAATACAAAAATTAATGATCTATATTGGACCACAGATGTAAGCATAAAATCTAAATTTGTAAAGCCATTATGAAAATGTTTATACCTGGGGCAAATAGAGATATCTTAGGACACAAAAAGCAATAATCATAAGAGAAAAAATTTAAAACTCTTCTGCTTATCAAAAGACACTATTGAGAAACTAATAGGCAAGCTTAGCTTCAGATTGGAAGAAAATGTTAATAAATATATCTCACAAAGGATTTGTACCCAGAGTATATAAAGAACTTTCACAATTCAGTAATAAAAAGACAATTTAATGACAATAGGCAAAAGATTTGAGCAAGATAACATTGAGATGCCATTATACATAGAGTATATAAAAATTAAAGACTGACAACATCAAATGTTGATGAGGATCTAGAGCACTTGGAACTCTCATATATGTTTGGTGAAAGTGTAAATGGTACAACAGCTTTGGAAAAAGTTCTGGCAATTACTTAAACCAATTTAAGAATCTAGCACTTCTGCTCCTAGCTATTATACTAAAATAAACATAAACATATATCTACAAAAGGACTTGTACAATAAAATAATTTAAGATACATCTCTGACTGAAGGGACTATTAATTCTACAAATTTAGTTCTTCATTAATTCTACAAATATTTATGAGATCTTCCTGTGGTCATGTGGCTGCTGGCAAAATGAAGAAATGTAAGTCAGAGTCTTACAGATCATGGAACTTACAATTAATTAGGAACAGAAGGTTTTACATGTGAAATCTTAACAATATAATGCAGCACGTGATCCAGTATCAAATAAACAACCCAGTAAAACAAAATGCTAAAGAATCACAATGATTATCTAGGATAGTTTTAATGGTGTAACTGATTCCCCCACTGGATTTACTCCCCCATTTCTCCCCACAGAAACTTGAAGCAATAATTTTTTAGAGCACCTCCTTTTAATTTAATTTAAAACCACAGATATTTTATTTTAAGGTAGGAAGGTCCTCAAAAATTATCTGGACTTGCCCCCTGCTTTTTTTTTACAGATAAGAAAATGAAGCTTCAGAGGAGTCATACAATTTGAATGACATTTATATTCCTTCTGTAGTTTCACATATAACATCAATGGGAGAGTTTAGACATGAAAATTACTTAAAGTTAGAAATAATTAGACTAAAAATATTAGAAATACAGAATAGATAACTTGTACCAAAATTACTGATATTTTTGTAATAAGATCAGAACAACTGGAACAGAAATCACTAAGAGGAAACCTACTAGTGATAATTAGAAATCTGTATATACAAATTAAAATAGTTCAAAAGTTTCTGACAATGTAACAGGAAAGCATATCCATATTTATACCCATCCTGTTAAGTACAAGTAATTTATCTGCAGATGATTCCAAGAAAAACTAATAGGGGAATGGGTAAGTGAGGCAGGGAAAAGGCTGGGTGCATTATCAACTAAGTTCCCTCCATGGGTAATTGAAAACTGTTCCTTCCAGGGAACTCTGAGAAATGGTGTAAAAATATACTTCCGTTACTTCTTCCTTTCCTATCCAAGAGAAAAGGAAGCCAAAGTATTTATCCACCAACTTCTATCACTCCATGATGGGGGGGCTGCTTTTGGGCAGCATTATTTTCACTTCCCACTTACTGCATACATAGGCATAGAGAGCAGGGTGGGCTCTGCCAGCCAAAGGAGGACCTCATGCAAAGACATGCAGATGTTGGCAGCTGGAAGCCTGGATGATGTGCACTGAAATCTAAATGCTGCAGGGATGTGAGCAGGCAACAACAGCATCTGTTACAAAATTACACCCAAGAATTAGTGTCTCCTATATGTAAAGGCAACAGAAAGACATGGCCAGATGGTCAAAAGTTCAGAAATTGTATCTTTAAAATAATTACTTGAAGAAAATGTAACAGCTAAATAGGTACTGAATCAGAATTGGGTATTAAATATTCAGGACTTTGTAGTGGAAAGGACTGGAGGACTGTCCTGTGTGGCTTCCAACAGAAACCAGCTCTACCTCTATTCACTGAATAAATCTTCAGGAGAAATATTTCCAAGCCATTCCTGATTTCCTAAATAGCACAAATAAAGTTTCAGTAAAAAATAAATACTAGGTAACATTCACTAAATTTTTAGCATGTGCTTATATTGTTCTAAGAACTTGATATGTATTATCTCATTTCATTGCCTGAGCAACCCTCTGAAGCAAGAACTATTATTATTGACATTTCATAGATGAGGAAAGTGAAGCTAAGTAGCTAAGTTCCCATGTGTCCTAATTAGGAAGTCATGGAGAAAGGGTGCCCTGTCAGTCTACCTTGATATGCGTTCTCTTCAGAATAGTGTCCTGTTAATGCCTAGGAGCAAATACATTTTATCTGGATGAAAATGTCATTAGAACAGGCAACATGACGGTTGTGTTCACTATTGTCTCCTAAGGGCCTGGCAGAGAGCCTGGGATAGAGTAGGAATTTGATAAATGTTTGCCAAATGCTGACTTTTATTATAACTTGTATTTCCTCCCAATGCAAGAAATCCTATTGGATATAACAAATTATCCGCCTGAAAAGACTTTTCCTTAGGCACAGTGCACCACCACATTGAGAGTTCCCATTAATATTAAAAGGCTACACAAAAAGAAAAAGAAAACAGAACTATGTGAGAAAAGTCTAGAAAGAAAAAGGTAAGTCTGCAGGCATTGATTTTGGTGGTGAATAATGGGTAATTTTAATTTTATTGTGTTTTGCTCAATAGGTGGGACTAAGGGTTCAATGCACTACCGAGTTAAATAATTCAGAGATTCTCTACAGAAATGTGAGAAATCAATGGCACAATTATCTTTGACTTGAAATTTTTCATTTAACTGATTTTGAGGCACTGGATTCAGGGTCAATGTCCATGAGAGGACCAGCTCCTGGGGAGTGAGGTGTCCTGCTCCCTGTTTCTTTGTGGTGCCCATCCAGGTGCCCTTGAGTTCACTCCGGCTACTCCACTGAGTACATTATTGCTCCCTAGAATTTTGTCCCTCTAAGATTTTCTTATACTTAAGATCATCTCTACCTTTGAAATGTCTGATTCAAGGTACCGCATTCCACTGGATATGTTAATCAGAAGGAGGGGACAGGGGCTGGGTAATTAATGAGGAATAAAGGTTAAGAAGTGTGGAACCCAAGGCCTTAGCTCTGAAGCAGGATACCTCCACTCCCCAGGCAGTTGCAGTACAGCTTCCAAATTATGACAAAATCAGAATATTCCCCTATATTTAGAACCTCTACTGTGTTGTATTTGGGACTTCCATTTCAGAGTCTATGAGAGATAAGAAACTGTAAAAATATAAGGCCTCCCTAAAATATGCTCAGGGAATATTATCAGTGTTCTGCCAGATGATCTTTTTTTTTTTTTTCCTTCTAATTCTAATCCCTGCCAATGTAGGCAGCCAATGTGGTAAAGTATGAAATTAAAGGAGAAAAAAAAAAGCCCTAGGATACGCTGTGTCCTGGGATACGTTGACTGCCAGTTAATAACTATCTGAACTTGGAGTGATTGTGAGCTCCATAAGCCACAGTTTGCTCATCTTAAAGCAAGACCATAAGTATTTGCCATGCAAAATGTGTCCAAACACATAACAATTTAAACATTTATAGAATGTATATGTATATATACATATGGCAATAGATGAATCACACAGATCTGGCCATGAAAGAAATTGCCACCAAGATGTTTTAGTGAAATATTTGTATATGGCTATAAAATATTAATATCTTTACTCATTTGAGTTATGTGGATCTCAAAAATGTGGTCACATCTAGGAAAATGAAAGTGTTGACATGTCACAACACTTTATCTTGTGGTACTGTATTCAAGGTCAGCCAACAGCTATAAGCACAGGGTTTTTGTACTTATATAAATAGATAACTCTTTACATGGAACAGTATTATCAAATATAAACAATTATGAAAGTAAAATAATCTGCAAGAGAGCTACTTAAAGTTGTAAAAATAAATATGGGGAGAGAGCAATGTCAAAGCTAATTATATTTGGCTGACACAAAAGGATTATAGTGGTAAAAGTAGTATCTATTAAAAACCCCAAAATATCTAGTTACTTAAAAGAGATATGGCGATATTAGAACAGTAAAACATTTAATTCATTCTAATTATGAGAACAATGGCTCAACATTAAGTAAATGTAATAATCAGAAAATTATAATATTACATTGAATGTACACTCAAATGTAAGATTAACCACACAATTCTGCTTCCTTCTAAAATCTCATAAAAATTACACTAAAATTATTATTTAATGAGACAAATTAAAAGAGAAAAGGGTAAGGTTTGATAGCAATAAAATTTGAAGCCTAGCCTGGCCGGGCGTGGCTCAGCGGTTGAGCATCGACCTAGGATCCAGGCGATGGGGGTTCAATTCCCGGTCAGGGCACATGCCTGGGTTGCGGGCTCGATTTCCAGTCAGGGGTGTGCAGGAGGCAGCCAATCAATGACTCTCTCATCGTTGATGTTTCTATCTCTCTCTCTCCCTCTTCTTTCCTCTCTCTGAAATCAATAAAGATATATTAAAAAAAAAAAAAATTTTTGAAGCCTAGAAAGTAGGGGACAAGTGGCAACTGACTTGACGAACTGAAGAAAAAAAGCTAAGTTTATAGTTTTCAGGTAAGTTGTTAGAAATCAGCATAGTGGTAGAGTGGTTACCCCTTTGCAGAGGTGACTGGTGAGCAAGGAGCAAGAGGGAATTTTTTGGGCATTGGATGCATTCCATAACCAGGGGCAATGGTTACACAGAAGTTTACTTTTTACAAAACTCATGGACTCCATATGTAAATTTTGTGCATTTTCCTAAATATAAATTTTACCTCAATTAAAAAGAAAGTCTGAATATTTTACTGGTTCCCTTCTCTCTCTTTCTTCTCTAAAAAACATGCCATCCAAGATTGTATCTCCAAGGTAGGAATCTGGGAGTTACTTTCTGTGAAAAACTGACCAGCTTAAAAGGAAATAATAGAGTTTTAAGACATTTCCTAATGAAACCACTCTTCAATAAAATCCAACAAGTCCTGTCCATGCTCACAGGTTGGCCCATCTGCTTTCCTCTTTCTCATTCTGAGTGAATAGCTCACATTCATCAGACATTTGAAAAGGGCCTCTAATTGAAAATATAGAACAAAAACAAAAACAAGGCGCACAAATGGAAAAACAAAGCTATGATGAGGAAATAAACAATACAAAGATTATGAGACTTTTTAAAAATTATATAATGTATAACCTCAGAGAGCATGTCCTTACCTCTTATTCAAGCTGAACTAAAAAGAAATGAAATATCTTATTTAACAGAGAAGTTTATCGGTTGGTTTATACATTTAGTTCCATTCAAAACTTGATATTAGCTAAGCTCTCTTGAAGAATATACTTTTATTACTATTATCTTTTTTTAAAATGAGAATGCTATGAAATTGAGATTTGTTATAAAAAATCCATATTCTATAAAAGACAATTCAATTAAAGATAAATATTCTAAAGACATATGAGATTATATGTCTAACACCTTTCAAAGTGTATATTATTTTGTGCCAAGACAATTAAAAGGGAAAAGAATAGTCTTTAAACATATGGTGCTGGGACAACTGGATATGCTCCTGCAAAAGAATTAAACTGGACCCCTATCTCATACCATATACAAAAATTAATTTAAAATGGATCAAAAACCTACATATAAGAGCTAAAAATATAAAACTCATATAAAAATCATAAATTTTCATGACCTCAGATTTGGCAGTAAATTGTTAGATATGACATCAAAAGCACCATGAACCAAAGAAAAAAATACATAAACTGAACTTGATCAACATTTTAGAAATTGTGCTTTAAAGGAAACCACTAAGAAAAAGACAAGCCAAAGGGGCGAGAAAATGTTTATTTTCATCAGATATCATATATCTGAGATATCTACTAAGAGACTGTATTCAGACTATATGAAGAACTCTTCTACCTCAGTGGTAAGAAGTCAATCTAATTTAATAATGGGGAAAGGATTTGAATAGACATTTCTCCAGAGAAGATGTACAGATGACTAACAAATACACGAAAAGATTTTCGACCAAAATCATTGATCATTAGTGAAACACAAGTCAAAACCTCAGGGAGATATGACTTCACACTCACTATATTGGCTAAAATAAAAAAGACAGACAACATGTGCTGGAGAGGATGTGGAGAAATTGGGACCCTCACACACTGCTGTTGGAATTGTCAAATAATGCAGCCATTTCGGAGAACAGTTTGGCAGCTCCTCAATATGTTAAAAACGGAGTTATCCAATTACCCTGTAGTTCCACTCAGAGGTATACACCGAAGACAACTGAAAACATATGTTTGTACAAAACTTTTTATATGACTATTCATAACAGTAACCTTTATAATAGCCAAAAAGCAAAACCACCCAAATGTTCATCAGCTGATACATGGATAAACAAAATGTGGTATATCATACAATAGAATATTATTTGACAATAAAACAGAATAATGTTCTGTTACAACATGAATGAAACTATAAACACTGTGTTAAGTGAAAGAAGCCAGTCACAAAAGGCCACATATTTTATGATTTCAAGCAAATAAAATGTCTACAATATCCAAATTGATAAAGAAAGAAAACAGATTAGTAGTTTCTATCACTTATTTGTATTAGTGATAGTGATAGTAGGTATTAGTGGTAGTATGGAGAGTGACTGCCACTGAATATGGATTATTTTTTGCAGGTGATGAAACCTTTCTAAAATTAGACAGTGGTAATGGCTGTACACTCTGTGAATAGCAAATATCAATGAACTGTATATTTTAAATTGGTGAATTTTATGGCATGTGAATTATATCTCAATAAAAAATAGAATGAATTTTTTTTCTAGCCCTTTAAACTATTATTTTTTATTTTATTTTTATTTTTTAAATATATCTTTATTGATTTCAGAGAGAGGAAAGATGAGGGAGAGAGAGAGATAGAAACATCAATGATGAGAGAGTCATTGATCGAGCCCACAACCCGGGCATGTGCCCTGACCGGGAATCGAACTCTGATCACCTGGATCCTAGGTCGACGCTCAACCGCTGAGCCACGCCCGGCCAGGCAAACTAATCATATTTTTTAAATCTACTCATGGTTAATTTGAGGATGGATATTGCCAATATTTATCTTTCTTATTTATCTGGTTTCTTTGCCTGCTGTACCCTCCAGTGAAATAGAAGAATCCATCCTATCCAGTGTCGCTCAGTAGTTAAAGCATCGGCCCTCACACTGGAGGGTCTCGGGTTTGATTCCAGGTCAAGGGCATGTACCTAGGCTGCAGGTTAGATCTCTGGCCCAGGTTGGGGCAGGTAGGAGAGGCAAACCAATCAATGCGTCTCTCTCACATGGATGCCCCTCTCTCCCTCTCTCTCTCTGTCTTTGTCTCTGTCTCTCTCCCCCCTCCCTCTAAAAGTCAATGAAAAAATATCCTCGGGTAAGGATTAACAAAAAACAAGCAACCCAAACCAAACAAAATCAAAGAATCCAGCTCTCCTCAAATGTAATCACTCTATTTCCATTTGTTTTCTCGCGAGGAAAGCTTTTTTCCCCTATCTTTATGGTGGAAACCCTCTTTTTTCAGGACCTAGTTGAAATGCCACCTTTTATATATAGCTTATTCATTTCACCAAATGTAAGTAATTTTCACAAATTCATGCTACTATAAATACTTAGTACCTCTAATCACAATCATTAGATTCTGACTTTGTTATTATAAGCTACACAGAAAATTTTGAATTAAATGAAAACATTTCTTATGAATATTTACTTAAAGAAACCCTAAGCCATCTTCAATTCTCTCACCTCAAAATTGAAACAATATTTACAAGAACTGTTCTGACTTCTCTTCAACTGTACAATTCCAGCATGCTCTCACAGTTTCTAACTGCTTTGGGAAGAAAGGCAGGTCATTTTTATAGCCACATTGATTCAGCAATCATATTTTTCTTCTGTGAAAGCCAAGGCAGAGTTTGAGTGTAATTGTTCAGGGACTGTGTTTGTGTAACTGTTGTATAGGGTCAGTCATCTGTCTAAAATATGAACTGGACAACCTTCAAATGGCAATGGCTTCAATTCCTTTGGGATTTGAATTGGCCATAAAACTAACAATAAATTGTCATGTATGTAGTGATTTCCTGTTGGCAACTTCCATGTACTTTACAAATGTATCTCAACTTAGATGGAAAAGATAATTATTGCCATTCAAAGATTGAGAAACTGTAACACAGAGCCATTAAATGTATTGAGCAAGGTCAGAGAGTAAATGATCAGTGAAAATGAGACTATCCTAGAGTTGCAAGCTTGGTCTATCTGCCAGGAGACATAAATCCTTGGTAAACACTTACTGCTTTGCCCTGCTTTCCTGAGAATAGCAAGCAAGATGTTTAAAAATGATGTTTATGTTCACAAACTAAAAACTTGAAATTACTTTATGATACACATTTTTTAATTTTTTATAAAAAAAATTTCATATTTTTATAGAAGCTCCTCTCCAACACTTTCTAAGAACCCAAAACGCTGTATAAAAATATAAACATAATACCCTAAAGTTCAAACTGTACTTATAAGAAACCCTTGAAACTATCATTCAGCATCTATTTTAGGTAATCTTAGCTACTTGATCATCTGAGTGTCACAATTCACAGAAAAGAAGTAGCAAAATTAAAAGGGGAAAATATGTATCAACAATAAGTGCTACCAACTTTTCCTTCAAAATATATCCTAATTCATCTATTTTTTCTTCCCATTGCTACACTTCTGCCTAGAATAATATAATGTCTCCCTAACTAGTCTCCTTCCTTTCACTTTTATTTCCATACATTCCTTTCTCCACAGAGCAACCTGAATTATTCTCTTTCTAAAGTATAAAAGTGATTACATCATTCCCATGCCTAGAATACCTCAATGCTTCCTCATTGTAATTGGAATAATATTCCTCTCCTTATGACAGTCTGCAAGGTCTATATGATATGTGCCATGGTCAGCTCTCTACCCTCAACTCTTGCTACCCCAAACCTCTTGATCACTTACCTTCAACAATCTCTCAATTCTTCAAACTCAGCAAACTTGCTTTCTCTTATCTTTCTTCTGATTAGCTTCTGATTCTGAAATGCTTATCTCTCAGAGATTAACACCATCAGCTCCTTGTCATCTGGTTAGGCTTTACTTTAAAAGTTCTTGAAAGGTGATTTCAGTTTTGGCCCAGCGCCTTGCCATTTCTACTTCATTTCCTTAAAAGCACTTATTACTATATAGAATTTTATTGGTATTTTTGCCTCTGGTTGTTTCTCGTCTGCCTTTCACTACAGGGTGGGGCAAATGTAGTTGTTTGTGTGGAATATAATACAATAATTAATAGATAATAATACAAGAATAAAATAAACTCTGTTTAGAGTACTTACAACTGTAAAACTACATTTGCCCCACTCTGTAGAGTGTAAGGCCCCCAGGAAGAATGACTGTGTCAGCTTAGCACTACACCCTCCATGTCTAGAACAGTGTCTAATGCACTGTGAACTGAATATATAATTGAAGGAGTGAATGAAGTGAGAACCCATAACCTCAAAATAATTAAGGATAGAGTAACCATGGAAATCATGCAGGATAATTTAAATAATGCCATAGAATTCCCTAATTACCTATTATAGAAAACATATCAACTCAAGCCCCTGAGTGTATCAATATTTTATAACCCCAAACAATAATCGATATTCACAATTATTACCATGAGTCATCAAGAAAATTTGAGTTACATTCTGTCTGTGCGGTAGTAAGGACATGTGTTTTATTTAACTTGCCATTAGACAATGACTTAAAAAAAGTTTATGTATTTGGCATTTGGAAATTAAATTGTGGCCTCCTAAAATAACAACTAGTTCTTTCTCCCGTCTTTTCTATACACCATCTTCTCAAGCCAGAAACCTGAGAAACATTTTAAGTCCTTTAATCTTCCTTATCTGCACATCCAATAAATCATGTACTTCTAATTTTACTTCCCAACTATTTCTTGAAAAATATCCCCTCCTTAATATTTCTACTACCAGTTATGATTTATGTCCTCACCATCTCTTGCCTGAACTATTGAAGAGAGATTGTTAGCTAGGATTCTAGTCTTACAAATTTAAAGTGTATAATACCAAGAAAAGTGTGTAACTATTTAAGTTCAAAACACTCTGCTTAAAGCATACCTGTGGGTTCCTACTGTTTATAGACTAAAGTACAATGACCTTATTATTAGGGCCTACAAAAGTTTTCATATCTTGAACCTCCCAACCCAACCCACTTCTCTGTTGTACATAATAATGATGGCAAAATCCTGAGAGCCGGCCACCACACTCTTTCACAGCTTTCTGCCTTTAGCGTCTGTTATGTTTTTCTAGGAGGTAGTATCACATTTCTTGATAATTTTTCCATCCTTACTGAAACTCTGCCTGATTCTCCAGTTTGAGGCAAGAGCTCTTTTTTAAAATACTTGCAAAAACCTTGAACATATTTTCATGTATTCATTAGAGTGCATTGCAATCATCAAAAGAATCCAACTATAGTTCACTCGGTAGGGTTCATTATTTCTCATAACAAGATGATTGAAAGGGAGGCATTTCAGATTTGATTGGTGGCTCAGTAATGTCAGGTATCTGAGTCGGTTTTTCTGCAATTCTCTTATGCTTAAGATAGTTGCCAGAGCTTCAAACCTCATATGTTCATTCAGCTATATTCAAAGGCAGAAAGGCAGATGGATGGGTAACCAATAGCGCCTGCCTTATGTGACATTGACATTTCTGTTAATATATGTATCTTTCACATGCTTTTGAAACACTTCAAGAATATACTCCTTATGTTTAGCATTATGTCTATAACAAACTTAATAAATGTTTATCAAACTGATCTAAAACAGCTTTTTCGTAAGTGCAGGCTATCCCAGGATTCTGTTAGTTCCAGGAAACTAATTATGGGATTCTGTTAGATCCAGGAAACTAATGACCTAGGATGCCTTAAAACAACAGAAATATATTTTTCTCACAGTTCTGGAGGCTAGAAATTTGAAATAAAATGTCAACATGACCATGCTCCCGTCAAAAGCTGTGGGAAATAATTCTTCCTCACCTCTCTGGCTTCTGGGGTTTACTACCAATCCTTGGCATTACTTGACTTGTAGATGTTTCACTTCAATCTCTGCTTCCATCTTCTTACGGCTTTCTCCCCTGTGTGTTTATGTCCCTGTGCCCAAATTTCCCTCTTCTTAGAGGACACTGAAAAAGGTAACATTTCCTTCTTTTTTACAGTTGGGCGGCATTCCATTGTGTAATGTCCCACAGCTTTTTTATCCACTCATCTACTGCTGGGCACTTGGGCTGCTTCCAAATATTGGCTATTGTAAATAATGTTGCAATGAACATAGTGGTGCATATTTTCTTTTCTAATTAGTGTTTTGGGTTTCTTTGAATATATTCCCAGAAGTGGAATAGATGGGTCAAAGGCAGCTCCATATTTTATTTTTGGGGGTAACTCCATACAGTGGCTGTACCAATATGCATTCCCATCGACAGTGCCTGAGGGTTCCCTTTTCTTCACATCCCCACCAACACTTGGTTAGTGATTTACTGATGGTAGCCTTTTTGACAGATGTGAGGTGATATCTCATTGTGGTTTTAATTTGTATTTCTGTGATGATTAGTGACTTTGAGCATCGTTTCATATGTCTATTGGCCATCTGTATGTCCTCTTAGGAGAAGTGCCTATAAAGGTCCTTTGCCCATTTCTTAATTGGATTGTTTGGGCTATTTTTTTTTATTTGAAGAGTATTATGCTAAGTGAAATAAGCCAGTCAAAGAAACACAAGTACCATATGATTTCACTTATATGTGGAATCTAATGAACAAAATAAACTCACTTCCAAAGTGGAGACAGACTCACAGAGAACAGACTAACAACTGTCTAGGTGAGAAGGGTTGAAGGGATTAAGTAAAGAAAATAAGAAAGACTCATGGACACAGACAACAGTGTGAGGATTGTCAGAGTGAAGGGGTTGGCACAGTAGAAGAAGAAAAAAGGGGGATAAGTGGAGACTTGACTTGGAGTGGTAAACACGCAGTACAATATACAGGTGAGGTACTGTAGAATTGTATACCTGAAACCTGTAAAATTTTATTAACCAATGTAACCTCAATAAATTCAGTTAAAAATAAAATAAAACAAGCTAAGCTCTGAGGAAAATGTCACACAGGATAGAGAGAAACTGGTCTGACAGGAAGAAAAAGTTAGATGGTTAAATACGCTGATTTATTATTAAAGAGACGAGTCACTTTTAGTTTAGCTATATTAGCATTCATTGAGCGCTTATTAGATACCTGACACTGCTGGATGATACATAAATAAAGAGGAACAAGACAGGGGAAAGAATGAGAGAGAAAAGAGGGCAATTTCAATACTACCTGATAAACACTATGAAACATTTATAATCTACCGAGCATTAAGAGAGTTTAAAGAAGGCATCAAAAAGGTTTTCTTGGGAAAGAGAAGTGGGGAAGGGTTTCTCAAGGCAAATGAATAGCATACATAAAGTCTCTGTATGCACTGGAGGAAAGGAGTAGTGTGTGGGCGCAGAGCGGAGAGTATGAAGAAAAAAGGTGTGGTAGGAGATGACGCCTAAAAGTGACGGGGTCACATTAAGCCATACTTGTGAACAGTAACTACATGGCCATAAAAAAGTTGTTTCTTTCCCCCTCAATAACTGAGAATGCCTGATTTTCATTTTTCCCTGAATATAAATAATCTGGAAAATGAAAACTTTCTAGAGGTGACCTCCAAAGTTCTTTTTATGGTTCCAATGTCTTTTTTATGCTATTGAAATTCTCACTATGTTCCTTGAGCATCCTTATGACCATTATTTTGAACTCTGCATCTCATAATTTGCTTGCTTCCATTTCATTTAGTTCTTTTACCAGAGATTTCTCTTCTTCTTTCATTTGGGACCTATATTCTTGTTTTCTCATCTTGGCTGCTTCCCTGTGTTGTTTTCTATGTATTAGGTAGAGCTGCTACATCTCCCAATATTTGTCGAGTGGCTTTATGTTGTAGTTGTCCTGTGGCACAGCTTCCCTAGTCACCTGAGTGGGGAGCTCCAGGTGTGCCCCCTACCCCACATCTGTTCTGTGTGAACATTCCTGTTTGTAGTTGAGCCTTGATTGCTCTTTGCATGCCACTGAGAGGGGTTGCCCCTAGGCCAATTGTGATAGCCTTTCTTTTAAAGTCTATTTTGTCTGGTATAAGTATTGCTACCCAGCTTTTTATTTGTTTCCATTTTCATGAAATATCTTTTTCTATCCCTTAACTTTCAGGCTGTGTGTGTCTTCTGATCTGAAGTGAGTCCCTTGTAGACAACATATATAAGGGTCTTGTTTTGTTATCCATTCAGCCACCTTAAATCTTTTGATTGGGTCATTTAACCATTTGCATTTAAAGTAATTGTTGATAGATATATATTTATTGACATTTTATTATTTATATTTTTTATCTTTTTTTTCTTCTTCTTAAAGAAGACTAACATTTATTGTAATACTGGTTTGGTGGTAATGAATTCCTTTAGCTTTTTCTTGTTGGGGAAGTTCCTTATCTGTCCTTCAATTTTAAATGATAGCTTTGCTAGGTAGAGTAATTTTGTTTGCAGGTCCTTGCTTTTCATCACTTTGAATATTTCTTGTCACTCCCTTATGGCCTACAAAGTTTCTGTTGAGAAATCAGCTGACAGTCGAATGGGTGCTGCCTTGTAAGCCACTAATTGCTTTTCTCTTGCTGCTTTTAAGATTCTCTCTTTGTCTTTAACTTTGGTATTTTAATTACGATATGTGTTGGTGTGCACCTCTTTGGGTTCATCTTGTTTGGGACTCTGTGCTTCGTGGACATGTATGTCCATTTTATTCATCAGGTTAAGAAAGTTTTCCAACATTATTTTTTTCAAGTAGGTTTTCAATTTCTTACTTTCTCTCTTCTCCCTCCAGCAAGTCCATTATGCAAATGTTGGTACAACTGAAGTTATCCCAGAGGCTCCTTACATGATCTTCATTTTTTAAAATTCTTTTACCTTTTTTTTTCTTTTTTATTGAATTTATTGGGGTGATATTGATTAATAAAATTATATATGTTTCTGGTGTACAATTCTATAATACATCATCTGTATATTTCATTGTGTGTTCACCACCCCAAATCAAATGGATTCTTTTTTCTTTTTTGATGTTCTGATTGGATGTTTTCTGCTTCTTTATCTTTTGAATCACTGATTTAATCCTCTGCTTCATCTACTCTACTATTTATTCCCTGTAATTTATTCTTCATTTCAGTTAGTGCCATTTTTCTTGTAATTAAGTTTCCAAATGGGGAGGTGGCATCTGTGAGATTACCAAATTTATTACATGGGTGACTTAATGCTCATGTAATGGTTCTTTATACATACCAGACCCTTCCTAGCCCCAGTCTTTTTGAATTTCCTCTTTATTATGCCATGAATAATCTTCTAAGCTTGTTCCTCACCCTCTTTCACTCTTTAATAAAATGTTTCAGTATTGTCTTCCATACTGTTTTATTTACCACTGTATTTACAGTGCCTAAAACAATGCTTGGCAAAGTGAACTCAGTGCCCACTTCTCCTTTGCAGTTCTACCTCAAGCAGATAGCACAGATCTAGAATAGTTTTGGGTTCTTTGGTAATTCGATTGCAGGGAAATGCTATGTTATATATATGGAAGCTCACTACAAAAGTTTATATAGCCCATTGCTAATACACACTATCATTTTCAAACATCATTGAACTAAATTAATCCCTAAAGGCAGAATAAAGGTATATTATATTTTTCCAGAGACTAAATAATTCCTGGAACAAGTAAAACCTTGGTATATATGCTAACAGAAAGAATGTAAACAAAAATCTGTCACAGTTGAGTGACTTTTAAATACTTTTTCAGAATTATGTTTGCCCATGAAGGCATGGCTCAGGTAACCAAGAGATTATTCTCTGTAAATTCTTCCATGTGAAAAATCAAAGCAATCCAGAAAGACAGATCATGACTGTAAAATATGGTATAGGAAACTATGGAGACCTATGGAGACCTATGGAACGATATTTTATACAAAACATAGATCTCATGAAAACAAAATCTTAAAGGCTCAGGCTCTGTGAGTGTTCAAGTAAAAAAGATATCTCTAAACAATTTTCTTAAACTAGACCCTTTAAGGCAATCAGAAACATAACTCTAATAGTTAACTCAATTTTGATTTTTAAATTCTCAATATAAGTATAGCACTTTAGAAATCAGCCATGTAATTTTGACATTAACTGTTATCAGATTTTCCTAGCAAGTTTTTAAAAGACATTTTTTCATACAGTTGTAAATTAGAATTTAATCTGATTACAGGAAGGTCCTCTAAATATGACTGGAATAAGTAAAACACTTTTTGCTGCTGTAACAAGATAAGACAAACTTGATGTAAAAGATTATGTACTCTATAATACCCTAGAAAAATTGGTAGCAAAATGCAAATTAAACTCTTATGTTTGAAAGAATTTGTAGAATATCCTAGAATGAAGAAGCACTGGGTAGAGGGGAGAGATTAACCAAAGAATTTATGTGCGTATATGCACAACCCAAGGACAAAGACAGTGGTGTGGAGAGGGACTGGGGAAGGGGGTGGGCAGGGTGGAATGGATCACTGGGGAGAAAAAGGGATATCTGTAATATTTTGAACAAAAATTTAAAAATATAAAAATAAAAAGGAAGCATTCCAGTGGCTAACAAATCACAATCTAAGATATGGTGGGAAATTTGAAAAGAAAAAATGTTCTCATGTCAAATTTTATTTTCTGGTGAATTTGAATTCAACAATAGCAAAGTGAATCTTTTTTTCCAATCTTAAGTTTATTTTTCAAAAAATCTAGAAAATGTTATGAGAATCAGATGAATTTCTCTGTTTTCATATGTAAGTTTCTCTTCCTTTAATATGTTAAAAACTGAGTAGCATTTTTATCTTAATGCATCAGAATTAAAAATATATGTTCAATGGGGATTCTAGTCACTTCTCAAATAAATCAGACTATAAACATTTCTTATGCAAGTACAACAACAAAGTGAAATATCAGAATGAAGCTTTCTGAAAAACGACATTTTCAGACAGCAGACAACAGTTTTTAGGATATACAGATGAGAAGTCAAAGAAAGTAGAGGATCAGAAGCTGGTATAAAAGATAGCTGAGAAAACTGTGGTCAAATAAAGAATTAGTTCAAAAGTTCAGCTCAGTGAAGGAAACACCATACATGAGCAGAGGTTCCAAAATACAGGACCCAGAAGGAACACTAATTACCAAAACTGGGAAAAGTAGTAAGTTAAGAATATAGAAGGGAGACGGGAAAGAAGACATGGGTCACCTGGGGGCTGAGAAAAAATATTGCAGAAAATTTCTGTTCAGTTAGCTAATACCTCCTTCAGGTAAATAGAAATCCAGTTCCAGAATTTCCAGAAATTGGTAGGTGAAGCAGTTAGGTGCCGCCTTGAGGACAAGATTGTATCATACTCTTCTATTTAATTCCTAGGGCGTACCATGCCTGCTGTATAGGTAGTGCTCAGTAAATGCTTATCGAATAAGTGACACAAATCCTGGGCTTCTTGATGTCAGAGTGTATCTTGCACAGCACTGCATTATTCACAGCCCCAGGGACTATGCATTTCACAGTTCAGTGCCTGTTTGCTAAAGGAATGACAGTGATGGCAGTCTTCACACCCTGTCATGAAAGATTAATTCTGTGAGGTTTTCAAGGTGTTGCTATGTTGCTCATCTGCTCTGAAATTATTTACAAGGTTTATAAACCCAACCCACTCTGATAGGGAGTTTTCAATTCTTAGTCTCCTATTGAAAACGGGTTGTCAAATAAACTTCTCACTGGTTCTTTAAACACTTAGGCTTATTAGTCATGCTGTTTTTCAGATAATAAAGTAAATTTTAAAACTATTTTCTCCCAGTAAATTTTATGTTTTAATCTTCTTAAAAGTGCCTTCCACTTAGGGATTTTGTATTCTAACATTATATTAATTGCAAATAATTTCTTGGGTTGAAAAATAATACCATGCAGAAAATTAAACCCAGAGCCATGTTCAAACACTTAGCCCTGTGGTACTTTTTAGGGCAATACTAAAAAGCTGAGGTTATGAGTCATGTGCTCAATTGTCACTTTAACCAGATATTGTCACACTCCACTACTAATCCCAGCATCATTTAGCAGATATATATTGTTAGTCATAAATGGCTTACGGTATAGAGTATGGAAGAAAAGAATAAGAACTTATCACTGAAAAAAATTTAAGTGAATTTTCATTCACTTCCCACTGAATCATTAATCTACTGATAAATCTTGGAATAGAAGAGGGCTCAAAGGTGGCAAAATAATTAATAAAAACTTTTTCTTCTGAATAAGTAAATAATGCTATAGATGTCTGCAGTAAATTGGAAGTATGTTCTCAAAGTAAGAAAACTGATAAACCTTGCTAAATTCATTCTACAAAACTTTGTCTAGTTTGTTTACTTTACATTCTCTATAACAACGGATTTTGCCAGCTAAAGAATTACTAAAACATTTTTCTCTTTCAAATATTCTAATATTTTTCTAATCACAATATGTAACCCAAATGTGTGATTATAACCTGGCAAACTAAGTCCCTAATTAAGATGCTAAACATCATCCCAGTTCCATTATCCTTAATTCTCTCTATTGTTCTGATTTTTCTCGGTGTCACGACCTATGAGATCTGACAGTGAGATGGATAAGGCAAGCTGGCTGCATGTAAGTCAGATCATCTGTGTCATGAGCATCCTTGACCGCCCTGCAAAAGCATGGCTTGGTGAGTGTTAGACAATCCCCTGTCAGATGATACTTTCAATGTGCAATGAAGCAGAGCTGAGCCACTTTGTAATATGAAAACAAATGATTCACTGGCAAATAAACTTAAAAAGTGGAATAAACCAAACCTGGCAGTATACTGTTAAGTGGCTCAATAGAAAAGACAACACAACATATCATATTGATTTTATTTAGCAGGTGGTCCTAAATAAAAAGAAACAAAAGGGAATTTCCTTTCAACCTTCCTAACAAGGTTTTGGTGAGTGATTAAGATTTGTTCCAGTTTTGTGAAGTTGAATTCTGCCCCCTTGAAAATTTGCATGTTGAACTCCTAACCCTCAGTACCTCAGAATGTGACTGAATTTAGAGATAAGGTCTTCAAAGAGGTAACTAAGTTAAAATGAGGTTATCTGAGAGGACCCTAATCCAATATGACTTATATTCTCATTAGAAAAGGAAATTTTGACACAGGTACATACAGAAGAAAGATGATATCATGACACAAATGAGACAACCATCTGCAAGCCAAAGAGAGAGGACTGGAATAGATTCCTCGTACAAGGCCCTCAGAAGAAACCAATCCTGATGACACCCTGATCTGGGACTTTTAGCCTCTGGAACTGTGAAAAAATAAATTTCTGTTTAAGCCATCCAACTTTTAGTACCTTTTTATAGTATTCCTAGCAAACTAATATACTGTGTTTCAAAAGGATTAATTCTTTATCCATCAACAGTGGGGTCCTACAATTTTTCCAAATGAGATGATCTCAACTTGGGGTCAAAGCACTAGTTTCTGATGCATAAAGTATATTCTGGTGCTTATATTGAGCTGTTGAAGGCATTTTGCAAACAAGGCATGTGATTGCCCTTCTGAATATCAGTTTATACCATGAATCTGGTTTAATATCCATTTAGAAAAAATCAGGAAATTTAAACTTATCAATAACTAAAAAGGAACATATATCCACATAGGTGACAAAATCTGAACAAAACTGCTTCTAGAGAAATAACCAAATGAGGAGTGATTAGTGTGGCAGATTAACAGTGGCTGCAAGTTCTTGCCCACCCTAACCATTCAGAGGTGGCGACTGTTTTTCTACGCACTAAATCTGTCTTGTGCCAACTGAACATGAATGCAGTGACACTATGCCAGTTGCAGCCTAATCTTTAATAGGATTGATGACTTCTTCCTCCTATTTGGAAGGGAGTCGCCATGTATGAAATCCACTTCCTGAGACTGCCATACTGTGAGAAGTCCACCTTAGCTACACAGTGAGAGAATTGGCCACATGGAGAAAGACTGAGTCAACAAATATATGAGAGGCCTTCTTGGCTTGTCCAGCCAGTACAGCCATCGTTGAAGGCCAAGGAAGTGACAGACCTCAGCCAACTGAAAGAACTAAGGTTGCAATCCATTAGTTAAGTAAACAATCCCAGCCAGGGCGCAGCTGTTGGAGCTATCCCAAGCAAGACCCCTGACTCTTTCAGGCAGAGGTGAGCCACTCTCATGTTTCTGACCCTCAGATTTGTGAGCAAAGTAAAATAATTGCTGTTTTAAGGAACTTAATTTTGTTATGCAGAAGTGGGTAACTGAAGCAGTTTTAAATAGCTATTGAGACTTTATAGAAGTGTATTTAGGGACATAGATTTTATACCATGTATCCAAAATATATACATATATATGTAGATCACAGAAGAAGAAAGTCTCTAAGACCAATAAATGTTGACAAATTATGAACTACAAATAAGTGTGAATTTTTATTTTGCTCAGTTTTACTCTTGAGTCCTGCAATGTTAAATATACTTTCAGTAGTACAGTGTTCCTCTATAGTATTACAGCTCTTCCATCAACTTGGGAACTTCTGTAAGGGAAGTTCATTAGTGGATCCCTTTGGTCAGGACCACAACCCTTTGGCCCTGGAGGGCAGCTTAGAGATTAGCTAGTTCACAGTAGAAATAAAGGCTCAGAGAATTTAAATGACTTAACCAATGTCATAGGACAAATATTTGACTCAGGCTAGATCTCCTATCTCTTGATACCCAAAGCAGTACACTCACTCTGCAATACCATTTAATGGAATTCCTAAATTATTAATGATGATCCTTTTAGTAATTTCATATTTTAAAATGTCCAACAATTTCAACATTAGATCTACCAAGATATTTATTTTTGTACCACAATACCTTATAGATAAATAGATATACACATTTTTATGTGTGTATATATAATTCAAAGGCAAGCATACTAATTGTTCTAATAATATGAAAATTCAGTCTGTGCATACCACATCAGTGTTACGAGGACGGGTACAAACCTCTGAGAATTCCTGAGAAGAGTATGGCTTTTATGGAGATCAGTGAAAAATTAATACAATGGTTTATCAAGCATTATTGGATGAAGAAGAAATGCTTTTTCTGTTCAAACCCAATCTGCAGAGGTAGTCAGCCACACGCAACCAGAGACGGTTTCTTCTACTGTGTGACATGGCTGGAGCTCTGCCCATAGGTACCACTGTGACGTCAGCCAGTGGGGAACTCTCTGCAGACAGACTGAAATTACTTCCACATTACAGTAAATACAAAGGACAGAAACCTTATTAAACAGAGATTAAGTTCATTATAGTATAAATCCCTCCTTGAAAAATGAGCCTAATCCTCTCTACCAAAATATTAAACATAACACTGATATTACAGGAAAGATAGAGATAATATCCCCCTCTTTATCTTGGCTCACTTCTGTCATATTAATGAGGTGAACATGTAGTAGCTGGGTCTGGGGCTTGTGAATAAGAGGGGCCGCCAGCTAGATCCAGAGTCAGATTCCTCTATCTGGTTAGTTAGCTACACCATCTTTCCCACAAGATCTTTTTAGACAGATCTCCACTCGAAAAGGCCTTCAGTGCAAGCTAATCTGAGGTTTCATGTTGCAAAGGTCTTGGATGGCAAACATTATGTTTGTGTTCTTCGGTAATTATATTTGACTGAAAACACATTTGTAACTGGCTCTGCACTCAGAGTAAGATTCCCCAGAGCCAGCAGAGTCAACACCTCTGGAAGCCCGTTCAATTTGATCAGGGTTGGAGAGTAGCTTGGATTTATGCACATCTGTCTTTTTCATATTAAACACTTTTTTTTTTCTTTTCATGGAAGCAACAGAATTTTTTCTATCTTTAGTTTTTGGACTTAAGTTATGTGCTTGGACTATTATTTGATGCTATTTTCTTCTGTTAGAGAGTTTCGTATGAATGCTTTATATAAAGAGTTCTCTAGTAGAATTTGGGACTAACTCGAGCCTGGGTCAATTCTCAGAGAAAGTTTAAAATGGGAAATGTATACTTCTATGAACAATTAGCCATTGCCTCCATACCTTAGAAAAAACATAGCTTTGATTGATATTTTATATAAGTGAAGGAGAGGAAGGGAAATTAAAAACAATCAGGAGATGAAAGAGAAAAAAGCAAAGGAAAAAAGACAGAATTTATGAATAAAGGCTAGAAAACCAAGATGCTCTTAGAATTTAACTGCTCATTTTCCCTTTGTCAACTGCTTCATTACTACCAACAATCTTCTCCATCTTATTTTCCCGATAAACTATAATTGTTAAACAACATAATAGGAGGGCCTGGAGAGATGAGATTATTTTTTTTCCTTATCAAAATTCATACTCAACCTTCTAACAGCTGGGCTCACACAAATTGATCAAACAAATAATGGCCTCCTAATGTTTTATTTATTTTTATTCAGACATAGCATAGAAGGCAGCTTGCTAGAAACCAGTCATGGATACTAAAATCAACAAATGTCAGAGTAGGAAAAAATTCCAAATGATGTTGCCTCTTTATCATTAAACCAAACAGGCACTATAGGAAAGTCATTTAATCAGTCTATTGCGCTGTCTACAGGCAAATTTTCATTTTATGTCAAATGATGTCCTCTGTTCTTTGGTAGTTATTTAGGGGAAAGGTGACTTAGGTAAAAACTGCAGACATTTCATCATCAGTCTTAGGTGTCTTCCAGGTCCCAAGCAAAGAATGTAGGGATTTTCATGGACTAATTTCTGCATGATATTAACGTAATTTCCCAATCTCTAAGTTTCTATGTTTCTAGACAAACGAGACCAAGAAAAGTGGGCAATAATAGGGCCTCAGGTATATATGTCCAGTGACACAGCACACAGAGTAGCTATAATCATTCAATTGGGGGTTGGTTTCCTCCTTCTCAACCAGTTAGCCTGAGATGCTCTGTCATTTCTTCACCTCTATATGGCCTTTCCCACCAACCTGACTTCCTCTTCTCAGCCTGCAAGGACTACCTTTCTTTTTAATTATGGAAGACAGAAATCACTTCTCCCTCCTCTGAATTCTTACAATTCTTACAATGGAAACAATTAAAATAAAATGTTTTTAAACATCAGTAAATTTAAATGTATAAAACTCTAAAACTTCTCTCTGGAAAACTGACTGCAATACACATGACAAAGTAGTACATTCATTTATTTTTTTCTTTTTAAATTTTTAATTGTTTTTTTAGAGAGAGAGGAAGGGGGGAGAGAGACAGAGAAGGAGAGAAACATCTATGTGAGAGAGAAACATTCATCGGTTGCCTCCCACACGTTCCCTGACTAGGGATAGAACCCACCCACCTTTTGGTTAACCGGTGGACATTCCATTTACATTTCTATGATGTGGCAATGAGCCAGACATCGGGCTAGAAGATAAAGTTAGAAAGGTCAAAGGAAGCAGTCAGAAAAGCGCCATCTGGTCAAAGTACAACAACGAGGATTTCACAGTGTAAGCATCAAACTGTAAAGTAGAAACAGGACAAGGACATAGACAGACAGAATGCCACATCCTGCTGCAGGAAATCTGGAGATTTGAATTTCATAAAATAAATCAATATCAATAAAATGTTTGCATTATTAAATTAGGCCACCGATACAGAAGAGTTGGCTATCAAAATTTAAATGAAGCAAGAAAAGCTTTAAAGTAACAAGAACAAATACTTAAATACACCTGTTTGGGATTCTTTGGCCCAGTCCATACACCAACAGCTCCTTCTCAAAACACACATTTTTTTTAACCCTTAGGTAATTTGATTTTTCTCAGTGAAACTTTTGGTATCTGAGAGTTAGTTCATTGTTGATTTTCCTAGAAGTTCTTTCTCTAGTTAGGATTAGAAGATAATGGAATATTCAAAACAATATACTCACAACTTTGAGTTTCCTAAGCTATAAATGAGATTAGATTAGACGAATGCTAGGATCTCTGATAACCGTAATATCTATTGATCTATAGATTTTATGGTTAAATCTAGCCAGTTTTTATATAAAATCTGTCCAAACCCAAGATAGTTACTTATATAACTTTAGACTTGTCTCAGTGAGAGACAATTTTTCATCAGGATATTCAAAGCCTAATATATTCTCCTTTATATGCTGTACTTCCTCCATCTAGGTCTATATGGTTCAATTTATTAAATATTGGGGCTAACTAGATTCTATTCTCTCCATGACAGCAGGTGATTAAAAGTTTCATTGATTAAAACAGATGACAAACAAGAAGGGGAAGAAATGCAGAGCTCATTCTTATGGCTCCTTCTGCATGTGCCCTGGGACTGGTAAAGATGGTTAAGGCAGCCACACATTTTTTCATTGGACGTATAAGTCCATTTTTAGTGAAAGACTTCCAAGGAGGTCTAGCTGGAATAAGTTTCTTGACGTGGTTCTTAGGATCTGAGTGAGATTAAAGGATATTCAATCAAGGCTAAAATAATCAGGACATTTCAGAGCCAGACAGAAAAATGGCAAAACTCTAATGATTATAAATAATTAGAGTGAGTTGTCAGCAAGAGGCTAATAAAATATGTCACAGTGACTACCTGTGCCATCATCCCTTACATCCTTGCTTGGACTATACCAGGGAGCAAGGAGACGCTTGCCAACGCCAGGTGCACTTGTGATTCATTTGCTATCAATCAGCCGGGGGAAACCACCAGCTATCAAATGCATTTGTCAGCTTGCTTTTTGAAAGTATGAGGGAAAATCTCAGGCCTAAATTGATAAACACTCTGATTGACATCAAGTCTGACCCTCTTGTATGTCCTTGGTGTCTATGGCAACACCACTGCCCTTTCTCTTGAATTGAAAGAGCTACCATCACTCACTTATCTGAACAGTGGGTGAAATGTAATTTGGAAGATTCTTTCTAAGATGAGTAAAATAAGTCCTGCTAGTTCATCTGAGGCAAGGTTGAATTTTTTTTTTTTTTTTAAATCACAATTGAATAGGAAGCACAAAGAAACTAAAACCTCACAACATAAAAGTGATGTTACAGCCTATACATTCTAAATTATACTCATAATATACCAAATTCTGATCCCAATTTCTTATTCAAATTTTATCTGGAATGGATGCAACCCTTTCATAATCAAATTTTTGGATCTCTAGCAGGTACAGCCTTAATAAAATATTCCACATAACTCAAAACCTATCAAATCCCTGTTGTTTATTTCTGCCCCCAGATTCCACATTCTACCGTCTCACTCCCCAGTTTTGGAGATAAAACTGATTGCTACATATAGTGCCAGAAATTACTTTTCCTTAATTCAATTTCACCTGCCACAGACCTCGAACAGTCTCCCTTTATCTCTTTCAGAGATATTCTAGGACATCAGTCCTCAGGAAGTCCTAGCTTTGTTCCTCTGCTTTCCTCAGGTGCAAGGTGCCTACTTTTTAAATCTATTGTTCTAGGATAGTGTGTTGGTTTCCTAAGGCTGCCATAACAAAGCACAGTGGCTTGAAATAAAATTGAGTGGCTTAAAATAGCAGAAATGTATTTTGTCACAATTCTGGAATCTGCAAGTCTGAAATCAAGATGTCTGCAGGGTCATGTTCTAAAGGCTCTGGGGGATGATCCTTTTTTGCCTCTTTCTTAGTTTCTGCCCTTCAATCTTTGGCATTCCTTGGCTTATACCTGTATCAATTCAAACTCTGCCTCTATCTTACATGTTCTTCTTCCCTGTCTGTCTGTCTACCTCTGTGTTCAAATTTACACCTTAAATTTACACAGTGTCATATGTCAAATATATCTCAATACAGGTGAAAAAAATGAGTCAGAATAAAAACAAAAAAATTAGCATAATTTAGACAACATGGCTCTTTCTATAAAAATAGGAAAGCAATGGCTGTTTCTGAGAGTAAATCTACAACTGGGTGATAGGAGAAAAATAGTGATGTATATACCTAGAATGAAACAGATCAGATGCCTGTCTACCTAAAACTGCTCTCAGCTCAACATTCCTCCTGTGATCAACTAAATGCTTCCTCAGTACTACAAATGAAGAATTTATCACCTGGCCTTCCCCTCACAGTCAACATGAAAGTGGAAAGGTCTTGAAAACTGATTGATTGGTGAATCAAATGACACTACCAATACACCAGTGAGTAAAGCACAAGTAAGGCACAGACAGGTGCTGGACTAACAGCATTGTACAATAGATATATAACACAAGACATATATGTAATTTTAGACTTTCTAATATACACACTAAAAACAGGTGAAATTAATTTTAAGAATAAAATTATTTAATCCAGCCCTGGACGGTGTGGCTCAGTTGGTCTTGTGTCATTCCATGCACCAAAAGGTTGCTGGTTCAATTCCTGGTATGGAGGCACATGCCTGGGGTGTGAGCTCCATCCCCAGTAGGGGGTGTGCAGAAAGCAGCCGATCAATGTTTCTTTCTAACATGATATCTCTCTCTCTCTCCCTCCACCTTCCTCTTTCTTTAAAATCAATAAAAACATTTAAAAAAATACATAAATTTAAAAATTTTCATTTCAACATGTAAGTGAAATAAAACTTATTAATGAGATGTTGTACATTCTTTTTTGCAGACCAAGTTTTGAAATCCTGTGTTTATCTTACACTTATCGTACACCTCCACTCAAATTTGAGAATTTCAAGTGCTCAATAGCCAGGCCTTCATGTTAGAAAGTAGAGGTCTAACTTGCATTTGCCCTAAGTTTTGGCTTGCAGGACTTGTATAAATTTTTAAAAGAAATACTTTCTTTACACACGTCTTGCATTCTTTCTTAAGAAGAAAAATGGAAAAAATATCTAAATGGATCATTTGATTTATTTTAAAATGAATTTTCTCTTTTGCCAATGTTTCATCTGAGAAGGTGACGATGAAAAGCAAATGCCACAAATGATATCTAAAATATATGCTTACAAAGCAGTGACTTTTACAAACTATGAAATCATACAAACAACACAAATTGATTATTTAGTATTTTTAAGTGCCCACTGAAAGTAACTATGGATTCTTTGATACAAATAAATAGCAAATTGTACTATTGATAAGTATAAAAATGTAAGTATAGGATAAAAATAGGGAAATTTAAAGTTCTTTAAGTTTTGACTTTCACTGATGTTGCTAAAAAGTACTGACTATTTCCTGGCTGGGCGTGGCTTAGCGGCTGAGCATCGACCTAGGATCCAGTAGATCATGGTTTGATTCCCGGTCAGGGCACATGTCCGGGTTGCTGTCTTGATCCCTGATCAATGACTCTAATCACTGATGTTTCTACCTTTCTCTCTCCCTCTCCTTTCCTCTCTCAGAAATCAATATATATTTTAAAAAATTAAAAATAAAAATAAAAAGTATTGACTATCAGGAGGTATTTCATTATATTCCACTATTCAAAATATCAACATATTACTTATAGAAGAGTACAACATCTAACATGATGGAAGCCTTGGTTATATGTAGAAAAACTATACAATTTTACTGATCCTTAAACCTTTCAGTTCAGTTGTCTCAGAAAAAGCTTATTTTGGGTTTACATATCAAAAATACTGGAAGTTTCAGCTGAGCTCACATTCAGGAAGTCTGCAATTAAACCTGTGCAGAGAGGCCCCAGCTTTTGCCACTTGCCATCTTCACTCATCCAACATGCAAAGTTGCTAATTTAGATCTCCATTTATACTCACGTAAAACAAATCATAGAATGGTATACGAATAGATATGTATTATTTGTAAAGCAGAGTTCCATTAAAGTTAGGGAGAATTTTCAATATCTTCCTTAATAAAGAAAATTTTTAGTAAATAAGAATACATAATATCATATTGATTGGAGAAAAACTTTTAAAAGACCTTGGAAAACAATTCTAAATTCAAAGAAGATAGAAAGCATTGTTATTATTATAGGTGAACTTCTTAAATGTGATTAAAATTTATAACAGAATTGTATTTTATATACGTTAATGCCAGTTGCGACACCCAGAGAAACTTCTTATACTTAATATGTATACAAAGTGATGCTGAATTTTTAAGTAATTTGTTCTCTTAAATTAATATTGGTTTCTAATACCTATTGATATTTAGTTGTGTTACTGCATTAAATAATATTTAGTTTTATAAATGCTTTCATGCATATATATACATTGGTCACATTTATAATTTCATTGATATCAAGTCAACTATCCTGATGACAACTAAAAAACGAGATCCTCTTTAAACTATTATATTCTGTGTATTGGTTTCTAGGAAGCATGGGCGTGCCAGAACATCTGTAGTCACAGTACTATTACCAGAGTTAGAAGCTGGACTCAACCCCAATTTAATGAATGATATAGGACTAGAGTAACTTTTGACTTTACCACCAATATAGCTAAAGTAATATTTGTTATTGTAATATATCTTCCAGACCACGCTGTTCTTGAGAGATACAGGAGAGAACAGAACTCCATGTCCCACCTAAGAAAGCTCAACAATATGAGTCTTTAAAGGTAGGTTCTAGAGAACTGTGTTCTTATGAAGGTGAGAAACTAACCTACAAGGGAAATTGGTGAAGGAATGCATGAAAACAAGATAAAGCAACCCAGGGAGTTTCCTGGTTCCCTCCTTATCAGCTCTCAAGAGATGGACAGGAACATGTGAACAAAGTATTTCACATTCCTCAGGTACTAGTAGGAAGAGAGTAAGTGTTTGAGTGTCTGAAACACTTTTAATTATTACTCTAACTGTATTCACTCACAAGCCTTACCTTTATATATACAAAAATAAAACAAAACCGACTCAGAAATTAAATGTTTATATTTCAAAATATTTTAGTGATATTTTCCCTCCTTTCCAGCAATAACAGTAAAGTACTTGGAATATCAAAAAACCCCTAAATATACTTGATTTGAACATTACACTTCATTTCCCTTGGTTTGTATTGGGGAATTTGAACAATATTTACCTAGTAACTAAATACAGTCTCCCAAATGTCCACTGTTATTTAGGAAAATGTCACAAAATGAATTTAAATTTACTTGCTTATTTTTGAACTACTATTGAAAAAGAACATAAGTAGAAAGTTCCCTTTTCTAAGCATAGAGAATTGAAAGGTGTTTCTCAAAAAAGACTATACGTTGTATTGCAAGAGGAAAGAAAAAAATATTTTCTCATATATACTGCACAACTATGCCCATCCTCAATATAGCCTAGTACTCCTCAATTTGGGGATTCAATAAATATTTGTTGCATTAAAATGAGGGCACGTTCCAGGCAAGAACGCTCTCTTTTCTTCCCAGTATTCATTCAACAGCCATCTTTTTAATTAGGACGAGGTACTACGAAACGCACTAAGCATCGGGAATAAAACAGAATATCTCCCTCAAGGAGATTATAATTTAATTATACATGAGATAAAGGTTGAAACTAGCTCTGAGTAACCCCGAAATATCATAAAGATAAGTAGGTAAACAGTCCAGCGGTACCTGGCTTTTGGAGCGCGCTCCGTTCGGAAGGCCGCTGGGGTCTGAAACGGTGGAAACCGGGGGAGCCGCAGCCGGCAGCCGGCCTCCGGATCCTGCCCCGGCGGAAGCCCGGCAGGCTCCACTTCCGAGGCGGGCTGGAACCGAAGCACTTCCTTCCGGTTTCCCACGTTCCTAGCCCGAAATGTTCATTAACAGAGACGTTGGAAAACCGAGCTACCCCTGTATTTTGAAGCTTAAACCTCTTGGTAAACCTCCAGTCTTAAGTTGATCAAGGCAATTACATGTATCCGTTAGTCTGTAAGAATAGCAGTCCTTACATACAAAAGTTACCTTAGCTCAATGTGTTCTCTTCAGTGTTAAAAAACTTCAAGCAAAACCAATATTTAATCTTACTTCTTAACTTTAATATAGACTTTAATAATTCACCAGTTTGTACTTGTTAAATCTACTAGGGTTATTTATGATTCCAGTGAGACAAAACATTTCTTTACTATTAGAATATTGTTCATTTAAGAATTGGTTTTAAACATTGCAGATACTTTACAAAAAGCAGTATTTCATTTATAAATACCTAGCACTGCTATAGAAATAAAAATTATAATTTTGCCTGGGATTAAAAACAATAGATAGCTTGTAGATCCACAAATCTGGACAATGAAATGCCCAGAGAAACTGAGATTTATAGTAATAGAATACACATTTTTTATATGTTCTGAAACTTAAATGAAAAGTGTGAAAAGATTTATGAAACAGAATTAACCATTTTCTAATAAAGAATAATAATGTCTCCAAATTTCATACTTCATTTTAAAACTTTTCAAAAATTAGTTGTCAAGAAAAGAAATCTTATGAAACTTTATCAGTTATAGAAAATGAGTATGTCCAGCAATTATAGAGTCTACGCTAAATATAAGGGTGCTCTGCATGTGCCTTTAAACTTCAATGCACATTGGAATTTTCATGATAAAATAATGTTTTACATTAGGTATAATTCCTCATAATCAAAAACATATGTACAGGACCTTACATTAAGTAATAAGTGAGCTCAAAATATTAAGATAAGGTCTGTCCCTCAAATAATTTACAATCTAATGGAAGAAGTAATTTGCAGGAGACTGTACTAGTGCAAGAGACTTAATGGCAGGTGCTAAAAAGATGATTAGCTTTGAAGCTAAATAAATAAATAAATAAATAAATAAATAAATAAATAAATAAATATTTTCTTTAAGAAATAGTCTCAGGGAAATAAGACTTGAGTTATACTTTTAGGGATAGTAATGATTAGATAAATGGTTAGGAGGGAGCAATAGTGGGTGAGCAAGGTCGTGAGAAAAGTTACAAAGACAGTGAAGAGACATTTCTGGCGAAAATGGATGATCTAAAAAAGGAGATTGCCTGGGAATATCAAAGGTGGTGTGTTTGTTTGTTTGTTTGTTTGGTTGGTTGGTTGGTTGGTTTTGTTTGTTTTAGCCTCACCCTAGGACATGCCTAGAGAGAGGGGGAGAGAGAGATAAACACTGATGTGCAAGAGAAACATCCATACGTGCCTCAACTGGGGATCAAACCCTTCGAACTTCCAGTGTACAGGACAATGTTCCAACCAACAAAGCCACACCAACCAGGGCTCAAAGGTTGCTGAAAACTATTCCTGACTGAATAGAAAACTCCTTAGAAGAGATATGATAGGAGAAAATTACTTTTTTCAAGAAAACTTTTTTGCAGTATAGTTAAGTTTCCCTGGAGATACCACAGAGGTCATTGCACTTACGAGGAGATGGCAGAGCTGAGGCGCCAGAACATGGTGAAAATCAGCATCAGGTGAAACAGATTAGCTGGGCAGGTGACATAGGGACCAATCTATAACTATTATATTTTGAATTGTATGCTTGCTATATGCTAATAAGCATTATAGTGTGTTTAATCATTTTATAACTATATAATTAGATTTGCCTAAAACCTGTCTTGTTTTTATGATCCCCATTTTGTTCATAGGGAAACTGAGGCACAATAAAGTCTAGATAACTTTCCAAAGTCACCAGGCTAGCAAATAATGGAGCTAAGATGAAAATCTAGAAAATCTCATTCTAATATCTGTTCCCTTTAACAATAAAATATCTCGAAAATGAAAATGAAGAAGTGGAATTGCAGTTCACCTCAGGAAGAGTGTCTTGAACAGATGGGGAGGACTACTTTGATAAAACTTGGATCAATAATGCGAAGCTTCTTGAAGCACACCCAGGTAAAAAAGTCACCAACTGGCTTCCAATTAATGTTAAATTGGTTAAAAAAAAAAAATAAGACTTCTGTTTTAATGCATGGTACATGAAAGTTGGAATTGTCCTTAGTGCCCCCTTTTCTCCATACGTTCTCCATCTTAAAAGGTATTGGGCAAATATTTCAAGAATATTCATTGGAATGGGCACCTACTTATTGGTATGCCTGTGGTGTCCACATGTTGAACATGGGTTCATGTAAACACAATTCATTATGAACTTTTGCAGGTAGATTCAGAACTGTAAACTACTGTTGCTATTTGGTGGCCAGAGATGGTTCTCTACACTCATAGAGAACCACATAGATTTTTCTCACTACTAGCAAAGAGTCAAAGCAAGGAAGACGAGGAAACTTTTACATGGACCATTTCCTTTCTCTTATCTGTGCTAATGTAAACACACTTCATCAATCTATACTAATTTTATCTGTTGTTTATGTGATAACTTTCTTTTCATCCAAGTTATAACTATGAGTGTTTTAATAATGAAGGGATTTTAGAATATACAGAACCATGCTATTTCATTCACCACCTCTTTGAGAATGCTCTATGAGCACCAGAAAAGTTTGGGAAATTTTTATTAAAATAACTCTCTGGAGTTCCTTACTCACCATCATCAGGAACCAGAAAAATTATTGTCAATACAGCCTAAAAGTAGAAATGAAATATTCCTAAGGAATGAGTCTTAGAAATCTCACATGCCTATCATTTAAGGTCTGTGGTGTATTGATAGAAGAATACAACCAGCTACCTGGGGTATTAAAAACAAACATACCTGATTTGTAGCTTTTGCTTATTTCAAGCTATCACTAAGGCCAGTTTCTAGCTAAGAATGTGATATTGCTATACTCAGAGTTGGGAAGCATTATGCATAACTGGCTCCCATGATTGATACCACTGGGTTTTAATATGTTCATCCTGGTGAACCACTGGCACAGAGATAGGTCAATGCTCCAGAGGGCAACTCTCCCCTGTGGAAAGACCCAGGTACAGAGAAGTCTGATCGCTCCATAATTTCTGACTCAGAAATTTTTTTATTTGTGACTAAGTTTTAATGGTTACCTCTTAAAAATTGGTTGTGCTTACCAAAGCATTTGATAAAATAATAACCCAAGGAAACTTTTAGCATATATTAATCATATGCCTCCATTAAAAAAAAATAAGTCTATATGAGCCCTTAAATTGTACCTAATTTTTAAATATGGAAAATTGAGAACAATTAGTGTAGAATTATTGGCAAAACTATACCATGTGAATATAAAGTAAGAAAAAGTATGCTAACCAAGTCTTGCTCAGAGGCAAATGGAAATGATTATGAGCCATTCAATCCTAAGTCCCAATTCAGACTTAAAATTGGGAGTAACTGAAGCTCAGCACCAGGGATGGAGCACTAAATATTATTACCAGGATTGTCTCATGAGCAGAGTTAATTGCTTAAATATAATACTTATGAATCTTAAGGGGCCATCTGGTGGGATTAATTAATCCAGAGTTTACACCTGACAGTAATTAAAAATCACCAAACCAAAGAGATATAAGTGGGAATTTAACTGTAATAAAGAGAAGAGAAAGAAGATGGAAATGGAGGTTATTTATAGAGAGGAGACATTTAAAAGATCTAATTCTTCCAGAGGAATTTAGAATCACACAGTTGGAGTGGTTTTATTTCATGCAAAGACCACAAACTGGCTCCAAGTAGTCAAGGAGCATGAACTAAAGCTGACGCAGGTGCTCCTTGGGCTGTGGATGGGGCTAGGTCCCTAATTTGTTGTCCTGTAAATGAGGACACCCTATGCATCTGGAAAACTACAAATACAGGGCGCCCCCATAAATGTATACACACTTTAATAGCTGATTCCATTACATTTTGAAAAAGAAATGTATTTTTATAAATGCTGCCTTTATAATTCTTCAAAGTGTGTATACATTTTTGGAGACACCCTGTATAATGTTCAGGAAGAAGACAAAGTATTCCTAATTACTAAATGACACCTCTGCCAAGAAGGGAGGCAGTCATATGGTTGAGTTTTTACATTACATTCAATATTTTTAATTTCTCAACAATCTTGAAAGTTATGTACTTTTGTTGTGCTAAGAAGAAAACAGAAGCTCAGAGAAGTTAAGAAAATTTCTCAAAGCTACACAGCCTATCAGCTTGATGCTAAAGCCTGTGTAACGCTATGAATGTATTATATACAAAAACTGCAAGAACTTGCTCTGGACAGGGAAAAAGAAATCTTTATAATTTATAGAGATTGGAATGAGATCATTGCTTAAGAATTTAAGAATTTGATGAAAGACATGAATACCAAAGCATCTGTTATTTCTTCACTGATGCTAACGGAGGAGGCCCCTAAATAAAGAGTCATTTGTTTAGCAGAGCACCTTCATCCATCAGTTTTGGATAATGTAAAAATAGGTTCTGACCTTAGGGTGGGTGGGGTTAAGAAGTAGACAACTCTGCATAAGAAAGAAATGGGATTCAAGAGCTTGGAGGAGAGATTTCTGCAGAAAAAGTTATAAAGAAAATCAAGAAAATGGAAATTAAGAGTTAGAGCCTAAGAACAGAAATTTCCCACAGCCAGGAATGCTCGACAACCTTTAAGACAGCGGTGTTTCATATTCTATTTTGTATTGTTTCTTATAACCCACTCTGTTAACCCCAAACCAACCTTCAGTAAGTAATGGTCCATTAAAAATAGCTTTGTGTTAATGAAATGTTGGGGAAATGAAGAAGTCTGAAAAATGTCCAGGCCGGTTTGTTTGAAGAATTCAGAACATCATCTTAAGGGGCAGAGAGAGGAACAGGCAGGAACCAGGGCACACCAGGCTGACCAGGATGAGGTGAGCTCCTTGGAAACTCATAAATATTAAATGAGACTTCCCATCGTTAGTGGCTGGAAAGTCAAGGCATCACCTTAGAGTGGCCTCAGAAGCTGGAGAACACTGAGGTATTTGGGCTACACAAGATAAATGCCTGACCTAAGATTTTTCTCAGTGCTGGAAGTGAATTTCCGAAGGACAGAATTAATTTTACAAATCCAGGCAGCAGCCCAGTTGCTGAGAGGGCTGATGCTGTTCCGATGCAGCCTCATTTGCTGGTCTGTAGAACTGAGATCTTGAGAAAACTGCCCTTGTAATAAATACCACACGTCATACATTTAAAAGTTCCAGTCAGAAATACATAGTATTTTCTCTTTTTTAAAAAAATTTATCTTTATTATTGAAGGTATTGCCGATGTATTCCTTTTCCCCCCGTTGATCCCCTCCATGCTGCATCCACCCCACCCCCAGGCCTTCTCTATACCAATGTCTGTGACCATGGATTATGCATATAAGCATATAAGTTCTTTGATTAGTCTCTCCCCACTCACTCCCCCATCCCCATCTTCCCTCTGAGATCCCTCAGTCTGTTTTGTGCTTCTGTGTCTCTAGATCTATTTTGTTCATCAGTTTATTTTGTTTATTATATTCCACATATGAGTGAGATCATGTGGTATTTGTCTTTCTCTGCCTGGCTTATTTCACTCAGCATAATATTCTCCAGGTCCCAAAGGGTAAGATCCTTCTTTACAGCTGCATAGTATTCCATGGTGTAAATGTGCCACAGCTTTTTTATCCACTCATCTACTGATGGGCACTTGGGCTGTTTCCAGATCTTAGCTACTGTAAGTTGCACCACTATGAACATAGGGGTGCATAAGCTCTTTCTGATTGGTATTTCAGGTTTCTTAGGATATATTCCCAGAAGTGGGATCACTGGGTCAAATAGCAGCTCCATTTTTCATTTTTTGAGGAAGCTCCATGCTGCTGTCCATAGTGGCTGCCCCAGTCTGCATAGCATTTTCCATAAGGGTTTCACAATGTGCCATCTCAGAGATGGACGTGAAAGTGATAACAAAGACACAAAGTTATATTACTCCTTTTGCCAGAAAAAGCAAATTCTTAAAAATAGTGGCTGTGGATGTTTCTGAGTATTACTCATGGACGCTCTGAGGAAAAATACATTTTAAAGTCTAGAAACCAAAAACTGTTCTATAATAATGCTTTTGCAAAATCTGTGACTGTTAAATACATAGCAGAAATTATATAAAAATAAAGGATTATTTAGCAAGAGAGTGGATGGTTTTTATTGAGGAAGCCTATCATTTATGGAACATACCCAGGGCAAACAAACTTCTGATTGCATTAATAGCTGATCTAATAAAATTAATACACTCCTATAAGTCACATGAAGCACAGGTCTAAAGAACAGATGTTTGACTATGTCTGTAGAATCACATTCACGAACTACAGATAAAAACCTAATGAACACTATTAAAATAACTCAAATATAAGTCAAACCTCTTCTCTTTTACAGCTAGAACAATAAGTAACAGAATAGCAATGGAATCACTTTTGCCCCTAAATAATCATTGCATTGTTCCAGATGCTTAAAGGAGGATTCATATTAAAAAAAAAAAAAAAAAAAAATTAAGACTATTTCTTTTTTAAAAATTTAAAAATAAATTAAAAGAATAATAGCATAAGACAGCAGCTAATTTTTCTGATCTGTATACTTCCAAATATTCACAATGCTGTATTTTATACACATTATACAATAAAGCAATAATAACTTTAGCTTCTTATCACTTGAAAAATGGTCCATCTTTCAGAGTAGGCTTGACTACTCTTTATGCGACTGACATGCAAACATCAGTATCTATTTGAAGATACCAGTTTTGGTCCATTTGGTCAAGATAAGTTGTTTAAAATTATGAATGAATTCAAGAGCAATTTACTTTCAAAGGGGAAATAAAATTTAAGGTATATGTTTGCACAGTCTTATCTCTTTTCACAAGATCTTTAAAGTCACTGTTAATTTATGTGAATTTAAAAGTATACAGAAAGAACCATTTTCTATTATAAGTATAAATCTGGATAAGTAACTAATTGAGAGTATATTGAGACAATTTATGATGTAATTTGTTACTTAGTTATTTCTTTAGGAGGATTATCCATGCCTCATGACTAGCTATAAGAATATGTATTTAAATAATGCCGATTCTTAAAGAGGCACAAGGTAACCTTTAATGAGTTAACCAAATAAAAGAAGCAATTCAGAATTATAAATAACACTTTAACTTCTCTTCGCTTTGTATCTTTCTGTTTGTCTGATTAAAGCTTTTCATAGCTAAACAACCATATGAATAAGGGAAATGTGTCTGACTAATATCAATATGAAAGTCATGAATAAAACAAAACGTCAGTAAATATTTTTATTCCCTGGGCTGTGATGAGGCTCACATTAGATAATGTATGTGAAAGTACTCAGGAAACTGAAGCAGTACATAAATGTAAGTTGTTGTTATAATTATTACATGCTTCCAGCAGAAGAATGGCAGCCAAATCCATTGTAAAGCAGCATACTTAGAAGACAATGAGCATATAATAGCTTAGGGCTGATTCCCAGGTGTCGTTTGCATTTGAAACACTAAGCAAAATGAGCAATTAAAAAAAATAATTTGGAGAAAACTCACAGACATCTCAGAATCTCTCACTGAAAAGAACTTGTGCCTTTCTTTTGTCACAACATATGGGAATTTGTGTGTCTTTTAAAAATGTTTTTATAGAATTAAAAGAGTCCAAGATAGGAAATCAGAAATCTGAAATCTGGCCCTACTTTTAGTTCTAGTTCACCACATGACTACAAGCATACTAATTTCTCAAACTTCAGGTTTTACTTGTGTCTAAAATGCCAATTTCTCAAAGCTTAATAAAATAAAACATTGGAGCACCTACCACTGATCATGGTATGTAGGATATTTAAATAAGCGTGTTAAAGAATAATCTAAATTTTTTTCCCTTCTTTACCAGCATCATTATGAACCAATGTTAGCATTTTCTCACCAATTTTACAGGTTTATCATTCCCCAGCTTGCTCACACATCGTATTACCCCTCCCCCATTTCTTCTGACTATTTCTGGAAGGCTTCCTGGGCATCTTGATTGGCAGCACTATAAATGCATGGATCTGCACTCCAAGGAGCCCTCAGTAACCAACCATGTTTCCTAAGGCCCTCTGATCAGGGTGCTTGTTGTACCTCATGGCATATTTTTTTCAAACTCCACTCTCCCAGACCATTGACTCAGCCACTTTTCACCTCACTTTCAGCAGATGACATTTAGACTATTTTGCAGAGAAAACAGAGGGCAGTAGTAACAATTTCTCTTTCTTGTACTGTCCTTTCCTCCTTTTTTTGACTTAGTCACTCTGTGCTCTAGAGCAGTGTTTCTCAAAGTATCTTTAAAGGATCAGATTTTTCTTATTGCCAATAAGCATGAGCCTATATATAAATTTTAAATATTCAACAATGAATAACTAGAAAAATAAAATAAAACATATATAAAATGCAAGTTAAAATTTTTGTGATTAGATTCAAATATAAAACACTTGTCAAATTGCTATAAAAATGTATAATGTTTATCTTCGATTTCTATACATCTGCTTCACAAATTACTAACAACAACAACAGCAACAAAGCCAGTTGAGCCAGCACCAGTTCTTAGACCCGAGTTAAGCAGTATTTGTGAATGTGTGATCTTTCCCATCTTTTCAGAGCCCTTCATATATTAATTAGCCTCTCCTTCACCTTTTCCTCCTCTACCGGCTTCTTCTCATTAGCAGGTAAGCACGCTCACGTTTCTTCCTTACGGTGACCGTTGTAGAGCTCAGGTCCACTTTCAGCAAAACAGTCTGGAAGAGTAATTTATAACTATTGGGCTGCCCTCTCCCCACCTTCTCCCTCAGTTCACTACGGCCCAGCTCCTATCTCAGTCACGCCACTAGAACTACTCTCGCCAACCTCACAAATATCCAGGGATCATTTTACCATCCCCATGGGACATTGGGAACATCTGAAGACATTTCAGTCGTCACAGCTGAAGGATGCCACTGACACTTGGGGGTAGAGGTCAGGGATGCTGCTAAACATCCTACAATTCACAGAACAACAACCCTCAAAACAATAATTATCCATCTCAAAATGTGTGGATGTTGGGAAAACCTGTTCTAAAAAAGGGGTCCATATTTCAATTCTTATGGATCTTATTTCTTCCAGGATTTGACACTGTCAAATAATCTCAGATTCCAGATTCAGAGGTTTGGGTGGCAGTACCCAATTGGATGAGTTCAACTCCATTCCTCTGCATTAAAACCATTTAATGGCTTCTAATTCCCCTTGGGATAAGAAAAATCACCTTTTTTTGGTTTGCACTCTTCATGATCTTGAACCTGTTGTCAACTTTAACTATTTTTACCCTTCCACCAGCAACACATTACATCTCTCCAGTCAGACTTTTAGTTTCTTAAATTCTATATACTCTTATCAATAATTTTTTGTATAAAATGTTCTATTTATCTGGAATATTCCCCCCTTTTCTCAGGCAAAATCCTACTCAACATCTAGCTATTTGGTAATGGAACTTCAACATACCATTCTTGACACCCCTAAATTTAGACTGTTTTCCCCTCTTATGTTCTCACAGACATACACACATATGTTAGTGTGTTTGCATACTCATTCGTGTTTATTCCCTCTCTTCTGTTTGAGAGCAGAAATTTAATGTCATATTGATTGCTTTATCTCCTGTCCTTAGTTTACTGTCTGGGACATAATAGATGCTAAATAATGGCTTTATATGATATCGATGCCTGGCTGGTATTCTGTCTCACTGCTGCTACTTCTTTCATGACAGGGTTCATCTTCTCTTGTACCTTGTCATGGTCTTCCTGCTCACCATGGGTTTCCCAAGAATAGCACTACCCTTTCCAGGACATACTTTCCCTGTGTTTCCCCAGAGCAAAACTTATTTAACCAGTTGGGGGTGTCAAGATTGTGTTATATTCCCTCCAGTTCACTGATCTGAGTCATACCACCTTTTAGAGACGTGGAGAAAATTCCTCTCTCTCTGGAGCTGTCAGAACAAGTCCCCAAGTCCAGGTTGGGACTACATGCTCTTCCTTCCACTTCTACTTTCTTCTGACTCTCAAACCCAGCTTTTATTTGCCTTAAACAATATCTTCAGAAAACAGTCTCCTCATCAGTCTATCTCATGCCCTTCATATAAATTATTTATGTATACAGACATCAAGCTGAACCAGGACCACTTCCAAGATAGAACATATTACATTTTATTCTTGCTCATATTTTTTATTATTATAAAATGTTCTCAATGGGAAGAATCAGAAATATGTCCCTAGTTGAATAAAGATTATAATATCTGTGCAGCTGATACAAGCAAAAACATTTTTATGTCTTTGGCACATACTAAGCTTTCATTTCCATTTATCAGAATCACTTACATTGATAGAATGGATCCTGAGCATAGTATATGGGTCCTTGACTGAAACACAAAAATTTGACAGCTATTTTGCCTCTAAGAAATAGCCTGTGAAAAAACTATTTAATTAAAATAAATGACAAAACTTCTAATAATATATACCTAGTTGATAAAAAAGCATGTCTCTCTCTTATACTCCAAAGCATTACTCCTGTGCCACTCACTCGAGAATGTTCACTAATTCTATATTCTTAAATAAGAAATAAAAGGTCAAGTGGGAGCCAGAATTTGTGACTGTTATCCACCATGTAACCTCATTATTTAATTTATAGTACTATAGCTTTAACTTTTCTATCACAAAATGACATTTTATAAACTTTTAGTTCCAGGTTTTCAGGAAAAAGAAGTAATAACTTTCCACTGCTCACATTTAATTTGTATTATTATTTGCCATTGTTTTCATTCACAAGTAGTAGAGAAATATTAATTCTATAAGAGATGTAAGTTATCTGTATATCTCTTTACCCACAGCAGCATATCAAATTAAGAAATATTAGTAAAGCATTTGTCAAGAAAAATATAATGACCATATTGAGGAAAGACTCTTGGATGTTCATATTGTAAGCAAATGTATCCCCATACTGTAGCAACTTTCATCTGTTCTGTCTGCTTATATGTGTTGCAGGACTGCTATCCATCACCTGCTTCTATGCCTCTGTGTCTAATTTCCCCATTGTTCTAATTGTCTTGAATGTATTAAACTATTGGATTCATAATTCTGGCTCATCCGTACAACACTTGGGAAATTCCTGAATGAAAAACAGATTTTCAGTGAACATTTCCCATTTTCACTTTGTGCACCATTTTTGGTTTCTTTTAAACTTTTTCCAGATGAGCTATATCTTCCATAATGCCATGCTCTCCCAACAGCAGAGGGACATGTTTCATGTTTCAGATGGATTTGTGTGAAGAGAGAGACTAGCATTCTTATCTATTAGAAATCATTTTTGAGCAGTAGTGCTTCCTTTTCTTCTTTTTATAATCTCTCTCTTCCTCTCTCTGGAATTTGTTTTCCAATTACATTGCAAATTTCAAATATATATATTTGCTCATTATATTAATTCTTTCATACACTTGTGGTCAAACCTAATTATATTGCTTAGTTTTGATATGTTGGCCTTCTGTTTTCCTACTATATACATTATCATATATGGCCCTTTGTACCAGACCTCCCAAACGATAGAACTGAGTTTTCTCCTGGTTAGCAGATGTCTATGTGGTATCTACCAAAATAAACCTCATTTTGTACACCAGATTACCACATTGGGACTTGCTTTGTTTCGCATTCAAATTTCTCACTAATTCCTTTTTACTAACATGTTCCTAAATTTGTTTTGAAGTTTCAACTTCAACAATTCAAGATACACATTATGAGGAAGTTTTATATGGCTGAATTGTTTTTCCATGTTACATAATTAGCATCTCCATCCCTTAATCTTTTCTCACACAACTGCTGGCTGTGGTGTACATATGTGTTTGGAAGGATTTAAAGCTGCTTTATAGGATCTCCCCAGGTGTTCCAATATTTACATTTTTACCAATATGAATCTTCATTTTCCTTGCTTGCTTTCTATTGAGGGCTTGGCATGACTTCCCATTTTTTATCATATTGGTAAACTTTTGCATGTATTTATTTTAAGCTATCATTATCTCCTATGCTCAGTAAAAAACCTAAGCATCTTCTTTAATTCCTTTTTCTGTCACTCCCCTCCGACATCCCATGAGAACAAACTGTCTACTCAAACTTCAGAATACACCTCTATTACCTCCACTAACTTCAGGCCATTATTGTATCTCATCTGGATCACTTCAGTCGTCTTCATTCCCACTTGTGTTCCTGTGTATCTGTTCTCAACTAGCAGCCATAAAAGTCTCTGTGAAACTTCATTCCTGTGCTAACACTTTTCAGTGGGTTCTTACAACACTTACAATAAAATGGAAACTCTTTATCAGGAGCAGAAGGCCCTTTATAACAAGGCTCTTAGCTGCACTCTCCCCTCATTCCCACAATCTCCCTCACACAAACTCTGCTCCAGTCACACTAGCCTTCTCACTTTTCTACAAACATGCCAAGCTCCAGCCTGCCTCAGAGCCTTTCCCTTATTGTTCCCTCTGTCTAGAACACTCTACCCTCAGCTCCCCATATGGCCTACTTTTTTACATTGTTCAGGCCTCCTTGACCATATGTAAATTATACTTTCTACCTCATATAATATCCCATTTCCTTACTTCGCTTCATTTTTTTTTTCCTTTTAGACTTTATTATTATCAGAAACCATCTTGTTTGTTTATTTGCCCCTTATTTTTTGTCTTTTTTTTTTTTAATGTAAGCTTAAGGACTCTTTTGTATCCCTCTCTGTGTCCCTTGCATCCAAAACAACACCTAATGTATGTTAAATAATGAATGTATGCTAAACAGATTGGCTTAAGTGCCGCCTGAAATATATGTTATTGGTCTTATTTTACAGCTATAGAATCTGAGGCTCCAGAAGGTAAAGGAACTTCTCTGGTGCTAGTTGTTAGTGGCAGAGCCAAGATTAGAACCTGGACACTTTGGCTGTAAAAGTAGGTTTTTTTACTTTGCATGGCATACTCCCTTCCAGCCACCTCACCAACATTCTTGCAGGCTCTTGTTAAGAGAAGTCGACTCCCATAAGAAATATTAAAAAGGAAAGAACTTAATCCTAACCTCTATGGCAACACATTAAATAGCATGCGTAGTAAACACAGTCTTCTTTCTTAGTCTCAATAATGTACTGAACATTTTTCATGTACTTGTCATTAAAGAATTACAGAATGTGCTCTGGACATGATTAACTTATTAATCTTCACAGAATGTAGGCAAGGTTGGCAAAATTAATTATCCTTGTTTTCCACTCAAAGAACTGAAACCCTCAAAGATTATTAGGTTTGTTGAAGGTCATGCATGGCAAATTTGGGACAAGAACTTGCCAAGTTCTACCTCTCTTCCTTTGGAGCAGTTCTCACATCTTTACTAGAGGAGCTTTCAGTCTACATGCCAGCATCCAGTTCAAACCAATAGTGACTACTCCATTTCTAAAGAAACACTATATATTGTTATTAAAAAGCAAAATGTTAGCTTAATTAATACAATCTATTTGTTTGGTTAGAACTGTACAAAAGGTATGGAGTGAGAGCTGATATTTTCTAAAATCTCTTCCAGCTCTATGGTTCCAGATTTGTTCTCTTTATCTCATGAAGCTAGTTGAATACTTTCTTTATTTTTAATCTTAAAATTTCAATAAATTGTTATGAAATCTCAGTGATACTGGTGAAGCAATACACTATGGGATTTGCAATCACACAGCCCTAGGTCAATATTCCAGCTCAGCCATGCTATAGTTTTGAATCTTTGGGCTAATATTTTAAATCTCCTAACCTCTGTTTCTTCATCTGGCTAATGTGGGCAGTAATAGTACCTATCAGAGAATTCTTTTGAGTATTAATGACATAGTGCATTTTCAGGACCTGGCACTTAGTAAGCTCTCAATAATAAATGATTCTTACTTATTATAATTTTACTCTATCACTAATACTATTATTATAAAAGGTTATTTGACATAAATGAAATAAAAATTTACATTTTTATTATTTGCGAAACATATTATGAAAAGCAACCATAGAGTGTAAATATGTCAAAGGGATTATTCAGCATCTTGGTGGGCAAGCTGCTTTCAGTCACTTTATACTAATTGTAAGCTTCCATTTACTTTCAACTATATGCTTTGTGTAACATGGGCATCTATTAATACAGCCAGGTAGGACTTAACTATTGGTAATGATACGCACCATTTTCTTCAGTTAACCACAGCCATGTCAAGATAGTACACTCATTTTTATTTATATCCCCTCCCCCCCGATTTTAAATGCATTATTTTTCAGCTACTTTGAACTTCAGGGGTTTGTACTTTGATTGCAAAACCTGATATTAGGAATAGTTTGGTTGATGAACAGAAGCCAACTCAAGCCAACTTTGGGGTAATAATTTAGGAAAATCTCAGAGGCCCATGGGAGGGGGTCCTGTGAAATCTCGCAGGCACTAAAGCACTATCTGGCAGCCACTCTCACATCACGTGGAATTAAATAGAGGACCTGCTCCTGTGAATGTTTGTATTTGTGGGTTTTGTTCACCTCTATGAACCTAGCTTCCTCAACAAAGTGTTCGAGTTATGATTCCCATCCCTACTCTTTTCAAGTGGCTCTGTGTGGCCAGGTCATCTAGTCAGGCTTGATCTCACGATCATCTTTCAGTCCCAGTACCTAACACCATGCTACTGATTCATGCCTGCAGGTTGCTTCTGAATTTCTTGGATACATAATCTGATTAAACCATAAATCCTTCTATTCTCCTGTGATTCAATTATCTATGACCAGGATGTGGTATTAACTCTAAAATGAATCGTGTAAGCAGGGAGAAAATGATGGGATTTTCTACTAATGGCTTGTAAAATAATGACTTCACAAATGAGTTTTCTTGCATATTTCTTACATGAACAATGTTTACTTTTTTACTAAATGTCTGACCTTTCCAGTTACCTGCAGTTATAAGAAAGATCACATGATAGCTTAGTATCAAGAGGAAATCCATGATTTCCATGCACCAGTGTTCTGCAAAGACACACTGGCCATTTTCACCAAATTTCACATGCCACATTCTGTATGTCCTGGTCAGGTATAAAATATATTGTTAATAATCCAGGATATTTGGTAGAAATTGGATGAGATATAAATAAGTGATTTGTAAGTCAGATAATTTTTAAAGGAATGGGTCACTATTATTGTTTAATAACTAAAAAATCCATAGATTGCTCAAATGACTTGTGAAAGTTGTCTTAAAATGAAAATAACCATATGCAGTATATGTTTGTAGTGAATTAAGTTGTATCCCCCCAAGAGATATGTTCAAGTCCCAACCCCAGTACCTGAAAATATGACCATATTTGGAAATAGGGTACAGTATTTGCAAATATAATTAAGTTAAGGATCTCAAAATAAAATTGTGCTAAATTTAGGGTGGGCCCTAAATCCAGTGGTTAGTGTCCTGACAGGAAAGAGGTGAGGAGAATTTGAAGCCCTGAGACATACAGAGTAGAAGGCCATGTGAAGACAGAGGCAGAAATTGGAGTTATGAAGCCTCAAGCCAAGGGATGCCAAAAGCTACCAGAAGCTGGTAAAGTGAAGGATTCCTTGCTAAGGCCTTCAGAAGGAGCAGAGACCTGCTGACACCTTGATTTCAGACTCTGGCCCCCAGATATGTGAGAAAATCTGTTTCTGTTGTTTTAGTCACCATGTGTGTAATAATTTGTTGTGGCAACCCCAGGAAACTAATACAATGGTCCTCTGATCCACAATTATAATTATCTCCCATGTGCTAAGAAAATAATAGGTGAGATATATACACTTAAAGTTATATAAGGTATTATATAACTTTACACATATGTTATAGAAAACTACACACATGTATGTTATATAAAGCTATACACACATACACACATATATAGTGATTACTTAATAGAAAAAGTAATAAGCAAATGATTCCCCAAATGTTTGAACCATTGACGTTATGTACATCAGTATCCCGCAAACCCATCTGTGTAATTAGCCACAGAGCTTCTTAAAAATAGACATTTCTGAGCCCCAGTCGGGAAACATTAAATAAGAGTTCTAGGGGTTGACTTTACTCATAGATGTTTTTAATCTCCATGGGCAAGTACTGAAAACCATGTCTGAAGGAATATGATAAAGTTCTAAAAATGTTGATCAGCATATTTTCATATATATATGAGATATCAATATCTCCTATAAAATGTACATTATTTTCCAGGACAAAAAGCTGAACTTTAATAAATGTACTTCATAATATTAAATTTTCAGAGAGAACATTCGGAGAGTAGGGTATATTTTAAAGACTTTATTATTTATATAAAAAATATAAATGCCTAGTTCATGCACTTCTGTAACAAGATAAGAGAAAACATCTGACTGACTCTTATTAAATAACTGACTTGTGATTGTAGGTCAGACTCTACTTTTCAAAGAAAATCATTTTTTGTTTTATATCTGCCGCATTAAATATTACCCAGAGTGCCTACTTTTATTCACATTTCCGTAAGAAATGTCATCCTCCAAAGAAACTCATATTCGTCCTTTCAAATATCTTTAGCCAAATAGAATACAGACAACTAAAAAATTATGACTCATTAAAGAAAAGAGATACAAAAAATTCTAAATCTTGTGTAGTCAAAAGTAACTCTTTCAGATATTTTTAAAAATCTCCTTAGAGTACAGAAGTAGAAAATCATTCGTTTTTGTTAAAGATGGCCATTAACTATAAGGACACAAGGGAGAAAAAATGGAATGTAATAAAAAATAATCACCAACCAGTGACTAAAATCTGTGGGCCTGGTATCCATAGTCAAATAATCAGATATCAGATATGGAGAGTTTGGGTATGATATTCTCAAACACTTTTGTCTTTTAATAATTGTGTTCTCCCTCGACTTATGTTAACTTCATTATCCTCAGCTTTCATGTCTCTGTTGCTTCCCATTTTTACCAGAACCTGCTTAACTTGTTTAACATTCAAGATCGAATATCCTTGTTCTTAAAATGCTAACTATATACTACAAATGTAATGAAACTTAATCATTGAGATAAATAAAATTAAACAGGGACAATCAAGAGCACCTTCTCTAACTGTCATCTTCACGCATGTTTATGAGAGGCCCCTGATGCTCTCAAGGTTCTTGTTGAGCCTAGTGATCTATAGATATTAAGAAATTAGAGGGTACAGAAAACCAGGGAGGAAAGTTGGTGGCACTGATAAATGGCAGTGAAGTTAATGACAACTGCTCAGTCAAAACAATTTTGTAGAAGTTACTCATTTTTAAATATATTTGCTAGGTTCCATTAAGACTTAGTGTCAATTCTATCTGTTAGTATCACTATCACAATATGAACTTTTTGCTGATAGTGTGGAGATGTTTTGCCGTATGTCTAAGTAATGGAAATTCTATAACTGGATAATTGTAAGCATTATTTTATTGGATCATTTTTCAAGGAAAAAAATAACATTGATTTTTTTAAAAAAACAAATGTCTCTACCTGAGTGTCCATAACTGATTCCAAAGGTTTGATTAACTAGTTACCAATAATTACAGTAAAAATGACACAGTCTTATAATTTGCATAAGAATTATTGATGAAATGTCTGAAACTAATTTCCACCCCTGAAGAGCCTACCATCCATCTCCTTCATCACAGTGATGACCTTAAACAACAAAATGTGACCCGAGGAAAAATAAGGCTTGAAAATACCAGACCTTATCTCCTTCACAGATTCACTAGAGAAAACAGACACTGGGAAATGCACTTAAAGGAAATGTCAGCTCTTACCAGGACTGAACAATAGAATAGGCATTTTTTCATCTAATGAAAAAGTGTGATTTCCATAGTTGAAAGGTTTAATTTTATGTAACAATTTTACTTCAGAGTCTGTCAAAGGAACATATAGCAAATGTTGACTTTGGAATATGCAAGCACAGAAAATAAAATTTGTAAATACTCATTGATAACTCTTCTTTTTTATGGAAAAACTATGTCAGAAGTCAAAACAGGAAAACTCAAATCCTACCATTTTAATAAATTACATATTTTTATTTTTCTAATTTTTCTCCCAAGCCCTGTGTATTTGCATTCACTTTCATGCATAGTTGTATCATTGTTCTTTGTAAGAATGTTTATAATTGATTATATAACCTTTAAAATTCAATTAAGTTGATGTAACATTGTTCACATAATGATTTCTCAATGGTTGGACATTTACTCTTATAACTTTTTGGACAATGTCGACTTTTTAGTTTTCTAAAATGCCTTACCCAGTAATCTTACGTCCCAGAGAAAATCAATAGTAATTTTAACATTTTTCCATGAAAATAATAATAAAGAAAGTCTGTTGGTTAAGCATGTGTGCTTGTTTATAACTTACCTTAGAATTGCTCAGTCTCTGACTTTTTTATATGCTTTTGTATCCATCCATTTGTCTATTTTCCTTCCCATCTCTTCATTCACCTGGCATTTTCTGTTACCTACTCACACTTTTATTGTATTTGGTCTTTGTACTTATTGAATAGTTTTATAGTTTCCTGTCTACAGAAATACCTCTCCTTTTTTTTATACATATGTCAATATTAAGTATTAGGAAGAAAAAAGATAATAGCAATTTTTATAAAAGTACTAACAAACCTAAAGTTGATACATGATAGTTGTAAATGAATATGACTTAAAGTGTAAAACAATATTACAAACATACTTCTACTATGGTGAATTATTATATTTTATGTTCTTAAAATAAACTATAATTTTAATTAGATTTTAATAATTATTATAATGGAAGATTAATGTATTGACAATAAATGGTCTTTTATTAAGCACTATATTTTTCTTTTTTTGCTACCCTCTGACCAGACACACAGGCATCAGTCCTTTACATAAGCAAGAAACACATGTTCATTGTATTAATTAACCACTGGGAATGTGGAGTTTATTTGCTACACTATCTTGTGTTACCATAGCAAATATTATCAGGCTACCCATACTTCTCTACTTACTTGAAAAAATACTTTTTTTGTGACTGACCCATGAAGATTATATATATATAATCTTAGCCTGGGTATATCTTTTCCAATGATTTTTAGAGAGAGTGGAAGGGAGGGCGGGAGAGAGAGAGAGAAACACATCGATTGGTTGCCTGCCCCCACCCCGACAAGGGCCAGGGATCAAACCTGCAACCCAGGCACAAAGCACTACATTTTCAAAACCAGCAAGCAGAGTTTCTTTATAAGTCCATAGTGATCCCTACCCCTTGCATAGGATCACACTGACTTAAGCTAACTCAGAACATCACTGTTGAGACTGGTCTTTGTGATTTTCAAAATCCCAAGCCCTGAAAAACTCATTACCTTAAATATTAGTTGAGAAAAGCAAAAGAAGCCCACGTCATCTATCCCCTAAAAAGATAACATGTCACAAGTTTAAAAAGGGGGGGGGGGAGAATAGAGGAGGTAACAAGTGACATAGGTTGGTAAAAAAATAAATAAATAAGCAACTTGCTAGTTTCTAGGGCCACATGGCCAGGAGAGGCCCGCCTCCATCCAGTCCTGCACCATCAGCTGTCTTTGCCAGTCTCAGGAAAGCTGGAACAGCACCCACAGCTCCAGGTACCCCTGAGTGTGCGCTTTCTGTCCCTCAGGGCAAAGAGCCATTCTGGCTTGCTGATGCTGCTGTATGGGGAGGACTTCCCAGTTTGCTGATCCGTGTCTACTCTATCTGCCCTGAGCCTTTTCTCAACCCCATTTCAATTATTCTGGACTACTTGGCTTTCCAATGGCCCAACACTCTTAAGTGGAGGGTGGGGTCCTGAGCACAGAGGAAGAGCCCCAGGACTACGGGGCGAGGAAGCCTGTCTCTGTGGATTGGGAAGCCACAGTAACCCAGGTTTTCCCACCGCCAGCGCTGATGTGGAATAGGGGAGTTGTTACGGTAACACAGAAATGTAGGTGGCCTATAAAAGGAGAAACAAAGAACAAAGTGCTCTTTCCTACTTCTAGGGGCTTTGCATCCAGTCGTCTGCATTCTCCTGTTCCTTTGTTCTCTCCGTGGTACACTTCTCTACATGCCTAGCTCACCGCACCCTGGCAAATTGGTCAAAATCAATATTCTTTTTCCCTTCCACTATTTTAAGGTATTAACACAGGATAACCAATATGAAAAATACCACAAGTTATAACTTTAGATTCCTCAGGTCTGGATTTCTGACATGTATGTCAATCAAGTGATGAGGATTTGAATTCCATACAACACTGATTTTCAAGAGTGCTAGGTAGGCAATGACTGCATTTTGTACCAATTAACATCTTTCACTGGAAGAGCTCAAGTACTCGCTGAATAATTACTATAAATTCAAACCCACCTTGATGAAAAGATGGAAATGATTTCAAGGCTGGGCCACGGACTGTTTCCTTTTGTTTGGGGAAGGGAAGAAGAGTTTACTTTTTGTGACCAAACTCAGAAAACCAGTTTACCCCACGTGGAGACTGGGTGAGTGCAAAGTACTCTACAAGGATTTGGTACTTTTCTTTCATGACCTAAAACTTATATTGATGAATAAAAGGATACGCATTTCGTATTCAATATTATTATTATGTAAACCTTGAACAATTTGAATCTTTATATAAAGAAATGTGTACATAGGAATTGGAATGTGTACATAGGAATTTTATTCCATAATTTTACTCAATAATACAACAAAGCCTTAATTATAGAGATTTCTGCCCAAATGCTCAGACACTTCTCCCTCTCCCTCTCCTTCTCCTTCCCCCTCTCTTTCTCCTCCTCTCTCTCTTTCTCACACACACAAAATCATTCATTTATTTTTAAAAATCCATCATATTATGTTCCAAGAAGGCACTGAGGATGCTGTGAACAAACCAAACAAAACCCCTACTGCCATGAATCCTTTTTGTTTTTATGTAAATAATTGCTCATGAAGATTTGTATTTGACTATATTATATAAGCAACAAACTATAAGAATGGCAATAAAGGGAGATATTTCTGCTTACATCAATATTATAACAGTTATACATATTCTTACATTTAATGGTACACATAATCATGGTCCTAAGGGATTTCAGAATACAGAGGAGGCAGCTTACTCAAAAGGCAGAGATGGACATTACTTTGTGTACTAAAGCCTAGTTTTCTCATCACATTTTGATAACTCAATATTTAAACTTCAAATTTTTCCTGACCCCATTTTTAGCATACTCTTTAGTCTTCACCATCACTGACACACACAGAGATATACACACACATAACACACAGATACTGGGTCACAAACTCCTATTCTTGTTTCCTACCAACTGCAGTTTGTGTCCTGGGCCCATCTACTCTCCTTGATGCTCCCCTCCCCCCCCCATACACTCCTTAGAGGAAGAATCTACCCATTCTGAGGGTTGGTGCCTTCGTTGCTGGTCTGCTCAAAGCCATGGGTCATGGACAAAGAATGACTTCCATTAGCCACCATTAGCACCATGGGAGAGAGGAGGCAAGACTGCTGGGTCCCTCATTTGTGATAGGACAGAGCATGGGAAAGATTAAGATAATGGAAAATGATAGAGAAGGGGAGAAAATGAGGACAGTTCAGTGATCCCGAATGCCTATCTAATTCATTCTTAGAACAAAATGAGTAAATGCAAGTTTCTCTACAGAGCTATTCAAATACATGACTTTGAACATCAAGAGAAGTGGCCTAAGCTTAAAGCTGCTCCCACACTTGTGTGACAGGATCTGAAATTCCTTCAATGCTGGGATCACGGGGCCAATGGGGAAATGTACTGAAGAGCTCCAGGCTGGGATTTAGGCATGAGCAAGTGGTGCTTACTGTGGGGAGTGGAGATTACATGACTCAGTAAAGGCTGCAGCTGCTTCTCGGGTCTTTCTGACTTTCCTGTCAAATAACGGGAGGCCCAGAGTTGCAAAACCTTATTTTTCAAGAGTACTGCTGAAAACGGATCTAATTCTGTTTGGACATGATCAGCTCTTAGGTTTCTCTAGACAGCAGTGGCTGCTAAAGAAATTTGGGCTGATGAAGCTTAGCTTCTCACCTATAAATTTACTACCAAGTTATAAGGAGAGCAACTTTCAGATTGAAACCTGCCACACACAGCTATTTTTTTTGACAAACACTGAGTTGCCAGGAGGCAAAATTTAAAAAAGTTAATATGACATGTTCTTTATAGAAGACTTATTCTGGCCTTTCTGATGCTCTGGTCACAAACTTATGTAAGGTTTACTCAAGGCCGAAATTGAAATAGTCCTGAGGTAGTGTCATGTGGCCCCTTTTTGGCATGGTGCAATCCTAAAAGCTCTAAACCAATGGATATACATAGGACAGGTTAGAGACTGACCTGGGATGCCATCCCAATGGTGGGAGGACACAGCCTCAGATGTGACTTATAATAATCTCTGGAGGATTTAAAAGCATATATGAGCTGCCAATGCACATATCCTGTGGAATACCTTTAATTTCATTGCTGTAACCCAAATCTAACATTCATTCAAGCTAAATAAAAAGACCAAAGTTTCACTGATAAAAATCCGTTTTTGAAAGAAATAAAAAAGAGACTTAAAACCACTTTCTCAGGTGCATGAGCCTTTCTGCAAATCACTAGCTTTGGCTGACCTCCCTGAGAATAAAAATTAAATTAACATGCAGCTATGCAGCATCATACCATAAAGTATTTTACATTACAGACATTTTGCCAAGGAAGAACTTCACATATTTTCTGTAAAATCTCTTCATTTAAAAATATCGGCACCTTATTCAAATTATTTTGAAAATATTGTTTACCAAATGAAATACACATTCATTTGGCAAGCTGCTATTTTTTGGTCCCTGCTTTAATAAAAGTTGAATTTTTTGTGTGTTTTTAGTTAAGTTAAAGAGCTAGAAGATGTTAATAAGAGATTTATAAAGCAGAATGAATGAGTTTCAGTTTGAATATAAAAATCTACCAGCCCTTTTCTGTATGAGGAGGTATGTTTAAAGAGTGAGAAAGGAGTGGAGAGAAGGATACTCCAATATAAAAGAAAGGAGAGCTGAGAGGAATCAAAGACCACAGTAACTAATTGGAAACATTCCCATTACTGCAGCCAGTAATTACAATCACCCTTCATTCTCATTCATGCTGGGCGGGGAGTAATAGCTGGGTCACAGAGGGGTCTTCTTTGTGTAGGGTTACATCAGAGCATCTTAGCAGAACAGAGCTCACTGTATAATCACTTCATAGCATATTTTTTGTCTTTAAGTATTCTTGATACTAAAATATGTTACTCTGTTTTCCAACATCTAATTGCAGTGTTTTTTCAACCTTTTGAAGGGGTCTCACATAAGAATTAGTGAATCTGATATTTGGGAATTGGATCTAATCACATATATGTATATATATATATATATATATATATATTTTTGTGTATATATATATATATATGTCATTAAAATATAATTAAAATACAATATTATATTATTAGTTTCAGCTGTACAACATAGTAATTTGATATTTATATACCTTCTGCTGTGATCACCACTATAAGTCTAGAAACCATCTGTCGCTGTACAGTTATTAACATGTTATTGACTACATTCCCTATGCTGTACATTACATGCCCATGACTTAATTATTTTATAACTGAAGTTTGTGTCTCCTATTCCCCTCCACCTTTTCACCCATCCCCCCCCACACACACACAAATATATCCCTCCCTCTGGCACCATCAATTTGTATGAGTTTTTATTTTGGATATTAGTCCCTCATCAGATATATCATTTGCAAATATCTTCTATTCAGTAGGTTGTCTTTGTTTTTTCAGTAGTTTTCTTTGCCATATGATGTAGTAATTTTTATTTATTTTTACTTTTGTTGCCCTTGTCTGGCAGAAATATAAAAAAAGTATTGCAAAGACCAGTGTCAAAGAGCTCACTGCCTATGGTTTCTTCTAGGAGTTTTATGGTTTTGTGTCTTACATTTAAGTCTTTAATCCATTTTGAGTTTATTTTTGTATAAGGAAGTGGTCCTGTTTCATTGATTTAAAACTATACTACAAAGCTGTAATAATCAAAACGGTATGGTACTGGCACAAAAACAGACACACAGATCAATGAAACAGTAGAGAGCCCAGAAATAAACCTACGATTATATGGTCAATTAATCTATGACAAAGAAGGAAAGAATATACAATGGGGAAAATAAAAGTCTCTTCATTAAATGGTGTTGGGGAGATTGAACAGACACATGCCAAAAAAAACAAACCAAAAAAAAAAAACTGAACCACTTTCTTATACCATATACAATAATCACATATTTTTAAATGCTCCACAGACCATTATAAATCGTACTAAAGTTTGAAAATTACTGCTCCATATAGTAATTGTATTAAACAATAAAAGTAAAGTATAGATGGCTCCAATCAGTATCCTGCAATGTTGGACTCATGTAGAGAGAGAAATAAACAGAGGAGACTGGAAGAAGCAAAAGGGGTGGTAAGGAGGCTGTGTGTTTTCCTTCACACCGTTCTGGCAGCCCATCTCCTTTATTTGACTCTCTCTTCACCATTTGTTTTCCTTTTACCTCTTACACATTTCTTTTGTTCTCCCTCTAGTTCAGCCTCATTTTCTCATGGACTTGCTCCCTCTAATCAACCTACTTTATTTTACCACTTCAATCACCCCTCAACTCACCACTTCTCTAAGAACCTTTTAAAACAAAGATCCATTTTGATATTCTATAGATTGATTGTGGTGGTGGCTAAACAACTTTTTTTAGCTGTCAAAACTCATAGAACTTCACACTTTAAAATGTGAATTTTATTCTATGTAAATTATACACATATATATATACACACACATAAATAAACCTGATCTTAAAAATAAATTATAGTTTAAAAATCTTATTTTTAGTTTCATTTGCTTTTCTCTCAACCTGCAAATAACAGTGAAGAGTTGAGAAGCAGGAAATAGTGGGTATAAATTGTGTGAAGTTTATTGAAGTAGCATATTATATTTGTGCTTTAATATACCTTTACAAAATTGAATAGTTAAAAATAAATCCAGACATATAGCTTTTGTTTTACACTAATTATGGCTATTGGCACAACCAGCGGAGTATGGCCAAAGGGGTATAAATTAGAAAAGAAGTGGTAAAGACACTTTTCTACTATTTTATAGCTTGATGTCCAAATTCCTCCTGGATAAAAATAAAAGAATAACTTTTTTTCACTGCCAACTTTTTTAGAGAAGAAAGATTTCTCCTTTAAGTAGAGATTAATTGGAGTCTTTAATAGTCTATTTTGGTGGTAGACAGTCTTTCCCTGGGGTTTCATCAGTAGAGCTATTAGATGGTCAGAGGATAATGCAATTAGTAAAGTTTGATAAACATACTTCCTCCTTAGAACTGTTTCATTAGGTGCTTTTATCTCTAGAAATATAAGAAAGCCCTGGAACCATAGCAGAGATTGGGGAAATGATTCATCAGGTTATGCAGCTTTTGCAAAGTCCAATTTCATAAATTGTCTTTAGTGCCCTACCTTGGCTGAGTTTTAATTACAATAGGTCATGTTAATTTGATCAAGGCTTCTAGGTCTTTGCAGATATAGGGCTAAAGTACATTCTAGAAATATTATTTCTAATCTCATTTGTGTTTATATACTTTTATGATAAATTGCTAATGATAATATTGGAATTGTTTGTGTAGGACATTTGGGAGATTTGCTTTAATAGCACAATAATAAAACATTGCCAGTTTCCATTTTATTTCCCTCAGTGTAAGTTGATATTTTAAATACTTATTGTGCATTTATTTTCCTTTTGTCACATCTAATAGTATGTCCCTTATTTCCAGGTTGCACTGTCAACTGCCTCCTTTTTCCAATAGCATGGCATTCATAAGAGAGAACTACTAAAACTCCCACTGAATCTCTGTAAAGGTATTTTCCCTGTCTGGCTTTTCTTATAATTGATAACTTCACTAGTCTACATTACATAGTTCAATTTCAGTTGGTCTGGGCTGAGATAACATAAACACAGGAAATGTGAGTAATTGGTCAAATGGTGACCTTATAAATTGGAAAAGTAGATAGTTCTCAGTATGATGTGACTTCCAAATCCTGGGAAGACCCTTTTTCCCAAAACATGTTCCCTTTTTACTAAATTCCTTTCCCTAGTCACTTCATTTGATGGAATTTCAAGTTGACAAACTCTCATCTCTTCCATACTTCCTGAATTTCATGCTTGAAGATCTTGCAAAAACACTTATTGCAACATATGAGATATTTGTTCAAAAGAGTTTAAAATGCAAGTACGCTCAGGGAGAAATATCATCCATTGACACTTTAATGAACTTAGTTTCATTAGAAGGCAGAGGGGAATGAGGGGGAGAGAAATGAAAGATTATTCTGCAGTTTAGAAAGAATTGATTTTGCATCTAGGATTTCAAGGCCCAAGAAACCAGAAGTGCATTTATCTCTTAGTCATTTGTAGCAATGAATCAGATTTCTATCTCTTATTGAAAGAAGGTTTTTATAAGTAGACAATAGGTGAAACATGCATATTCAAGGGAGAAACACCTGCAGGTGGAGTAGGAAGTTGGGAGAATAAGTTAACAATTTAAAAAGTTTTTAAGTGATGAAATAATATGTGGCACGAAGATCTAGAAATACCAACATGTCAGAATTACTATTAAGATTGTTACTCCAATGGGATTTCTTTTCAGTAATTCAGATATAAGTGTGTTACAAAATTTTCTAAATTGTCCATAAAATTTAATTTAATAAATTAGTTTTGATTTAAAATATCACAACCATTTTTTCTTATTTTATTGAAATTGAGGCTAAAAAGATTCATTGCACTTTTACTAGAAATGAGTTCTTTCAGTGAGCTCCTTTAAATGCAATTACAAGCAACCTATGGTCCTATTAACCTATTTTTATCATAAAAAAATAATATATGGGTAAGTTACCAGATAATGGGTCTTTAGATCTCCATTAACAGCCATTTGAAAAGACTTCATGTTACTACTTTGATGTCTATATTTAGGATGTTGTTTAATGAATCAAACTAAGTGGCAGCTCAATTTCACATTCCAGGTCACATGATCACCACTGGGAGGACAGGAGTGAATATCTGACCCACAATTTCATCCTTTGCTGCAATTTCAAAGTTAATTACATATGTAAACAGCTATAATTAGAATGCTCTGATTCAGATTTTTGGTAATTCTTTGCAGTTTGTTGCCACCTGCTTTCACTGCTAAAAATCTGGAAATTATCTTTGGTTTTCTTCATTTTTCATCTTCTATATCCTAACAATTGCCAAGTCACTATAATTCCATCATATTTACTTCTCATATTTTACCACTACTATATTTAAGAATGTTCATGATATTCCTAGTATTAACAAAAAGTTTGCTTCTCTAGATGGCTGCTCCCTTGGCTAGTTTGGGCTTCTTTACAGAAGTGCTTTCAGGACAGTGGATCATCTTACAGGGTTATTGGCTTCCAGGTGGTGAAGACAAAAAATACAGACTTTTCTATGGCAGAGACCGAAAAGTCTCATAACGTCAATTTTGCTATATTCTGCTGGTCAAACGGGGACCAGGGTCAGCCAGGTTTCCAGCAGAAGAGAAACAGACTCCGTAATTAATGGGGTCAAGGAAAAATCACATTGCAGACCAGCATGTGGGATGAGAAACATTTTTGTGATGAATTCTGAGAACACACATTCTGCCCTCTGTCCACAATTCCTTCCCTCAAGCAAAATACACTCACCCCTCTCCCCAAAATTTCAATTTGTAACATCAGGCCCAGGCCCATTCCTGAGGATCAGGATTTCTTCATCTAAGCTGAGGCCAAATGAGAATACGTTTCTTCAAGCGTAGTTCTTTGGGTGCAGCATCTCAGTTTCACAGACATGTGAATGAAAAACAGAAAGGTTGTCTTCCCCCCACCCTCGCCCAACATATAATAGGCAAACAGAGCCAGGAAACCTGCATTAGGTCCTCATTCAAAAAGGCGGGAGTCAGGGGGGAATTAGGAGGCATTCAGCAGTCACTCACCCGTAGCAATTTTGAAATTCACTGAGCATATGTCACCAGATCCCATTGCTGTGGGGACAAGGAAGGTACATTGATTATAATCCATCTCTGCTCCCAGGGAATGCTTCTCCTTGGAGCTTGGCTCTATCGTTGGCTTTATGTTTCACAAGACATTGTCCATGTTTGTAGCTGAGTGGTTTTCTGTGCTTGCTTCTTGCCTGTAAAAGTTTGGGGACCCAGAGGCCTCTTTTCATTTTTAACTTTCTTGTCCCTTTCAGTCCAAATGGGTATGGTTTCTATAAAATAAATGTGCCTTTCCTATATATCAAATTAAAATACACTCTAGTAAACAAGAGCCACATCGACAAATCTCTTCAAGACATGCTACCCTATATTTTGGGTTGCGAATCAGGGTGTCATAGGACAAATCACTTAAGATTCTTAGAAGACCTTTGTCAAGCTGAGAGTTAAAAGCATTATCATTTCAAATTTTCTGAGGTCTTAACAAATGGTCTTCCAGAAAGACCCTTGACTTGATGTTGACTTAGAGGCCACATTTTACAGCAACACCTGGATTTGATCTTGGCTCTGTGTCCATTTCCTACTTTGGGGATTTTGTGCCAGCTGGAGAAGCTAGAATAAGAGCCAGTTTTATTTTCTAACTTGGCATGTCCTAGGTTAGAAATAGTTCCTCTAATTCTGCTTTAAAATGAAACAGCTCCTTTTTTTGTTGATTTTTCTCACCTTACATTAAAGTATGCACTTAAACGAAGTCAGTTAGAATTTAAAATATTCCGCCTGAAAACTACTGTAGCTAGCCAGGTGAGTTAATTGGATATATTCCTACCTTCCAGGGTAACATAGGTATTACCCTAACATTGCCTAACATTTCACCAACAAATGAAACAAGCTGAATTTTTCCTGGGCCTCCAATAACAACAGATTCCTCTCCTCCTTGTAGGCCTTCACCTGTATTTGGTCACTAAGCCAATGACACATATTTGAAGTTTTTGTTAGTGTAGAAAACACTGACTTCTGTTTCAGTTGAGTGTATGTGACTGATTGACCTTGTCTGTCTCACTCTGAGTCCACCATGGTATTTGTGCAAAGGACATACCTCCTTCAGGCTACTCCTAGATGGCAACTGAGTGTGGCAGGAATGCTAAGGCAGGTCCATCTATATAGTAACAAATGCATCCAAAATTTAGTGGTTTAAAACCATAACCATTGTATTTGTTCATGATCCTTTGGACCAGGATTTTGAGCAGGGTTCGGCTGGGCAGTGCTTCTCTTCCATGCAGTGTTGGCTGGGGTCAATCTCTCCATTGCATTCGCTGGTATCTGGGCTGGGCAAGAAGATCTAAAAGGGCTTAGTTCACGTTTGGTGCCACCATGCTCTTCCAGACAGACATTATGCTTTTCTTTATATGGCTAAAGTGGGCTTCTTCACGGTTATCTCAGGGTATTCAGACTTCTTATATGACATCTCATTTCCCAAAGAGAGCATTACGAGCAGTAAAGGAAGATACTGCAGACGTAAGGCTCAGTTGCAGAAGTTACTTGCAGGCACTTATGTTGCATTCTGTTGGCCAAAACAGCTGGTAGGCCCAGCACAGACTGATGCAGAATGACAATAAATTCCACATTTGGTGGGAGCATGTGTAGCAACAATGATAATGTAACACTTGGAAATCTGCTACTGTGAGAGTCATTGATTGACATCCCAACCGTTGTACTCTGAATCTACTACCATGTACAGGCAGAAGCGACACTTCCTGTGGGCTGATCCCAGCCAAAGACTGAGAGTGGCAGGGTCACTGAGTCTGGTCCATCCTGCAAGATGTGGTGATGCTCTGGCAGTTTACTTTGACCTGGGACGTTCCAGAAAGCCAGGCATAAAATTTGCCCTCCTAAATCAAGTTCCATCCTCCATTGCAGAAGATTTAACATTTTTTCTGGTTCTCAGTAATACATTGGTGAGTTATCATATGCTCCTGATGTTGGAAGGGCAACAATACAAACTTTTTTATTTATTTGACTAAAACAAATTTAACTAGGAAAATGGAAAAGAAGAAATGATTCTAAGTCAAAAACAAGCACTGCCCAACATTATTAGTAGGGTTGCCCATCTTACCAAATGAAAGTCTTCTCTAAGGTTGTATTGCAAAATAATGAACATAACAAGAGGAAATCGGAAGATGATCCGCTGTGCAGCTGGAAGGTGCTCGAATTTTGTCACCTTCTCCCTTAAAGCTGAAAAAGAACTTATGACGAGCTACTGGAACAGGCAGAGTGGGAAAGAAACAACTCATTGTCTTTATGAAAATGCACACATTACTTTTATGAATATTTTTAAAGTTGAAAGTAATTATGACCATCAAGGAGAAATGAGGAAAGACTGGCTGGGCTTGGCCGAGTCTGAGAATCCTCCTTCCTTTCACCTGAGGTAGGGGCCCCACAGTCCAGCAGCAATGGTGATGACACTCACCTTCCTGGTTCTTGGTGTCCTCACCCATCCACTTGAGGGTGAAGCCAGTTGTTCTCTTCTGTTCCACAGTGTAAGAACATTACTAAAATGCCACTCGGACTGGATCATTTCCCTTTTTATTTTAAAGCTGTAATCATATTTCATATAGATGCCATTCAAGTTCAATCTATTGTATCAAATGATATGGAATCAGCAGAGCACCTCTAGCAATTACACTGGACTAGCCATGTTCTCTACAGCCTCAATTTAAATTCCAATGTTCTGGACAGAGAGTGCTCTTTCATTTTGCACTTAAATATAAGAGGCAAACAGATGAAGTAGGAAAGAGAATCTTTATATTCATAAAAATCATCATATTGCCTTAATTAGCAGATACACATAAACATACATTCATCTCAATATACAACTCCCAATTTATGGGTGAACATGCTAACTGAAAGTTCCAAATGTTTCTTTATTAAGTGGAATGTTTTAATATTGATATTTTTTCAATTACTCATTTATAATTTTAAGAGTCTCATGCTCTACCGACTGAGCTAGCCGGGCACCTCACTCATTTATAATTTTAGATGTTAAATGATTTGGAAAACATCCAACATCTTAAAGGAAATAAATACCAGAGTTATGTCTACAGAAATGATTTCATATAGAGAGATAGAAAGAAAGGGAAAGGAAACAGAAGGGGAGAGAAGATTCTGCAGTTCCTTAAGCAGGGCTGCATTGTCTTTATTCCCACATAATTTTGAAAAGCACTAACAGTTATACTTTGCTATTCAAGAAAACAATTTCTTTGCGATTACTGATCTCCCAATTTTACCTTCAAAGAGTGTGTAAATGAAAGAAACGAAAGGGGGCACTGTGGAGATAACTCAAAAACATACGTTTTTTATAATAGAAATATTTGAAAGGAAAGAAGTGGAAATGATTAGGAAATCTGTTTCTACATCTAAAGCTGTGTGCTAAAGAACACATGTGAAAAATAAGGCTGTGATTCCAGGTTGTGGTTTAACATCCAGGATTTCATAGGGTTATTAAGTGTACCACAGTATCTATTAAGTACTGACCTTTGCCACAGAAACTTGGCACAAATGGTTCTCTTCAGGAAACAGACATAGCCACGGAGCCTCTGGTTTCTGTTAGATTTATGCAGAACATTGAGCTGATCAAGCCACATTTAAGGTAGCTGCCCAAATGTAGACTCTGAAAAAATATGATAAATTATTCTTAAAAGGGAAAAGTGGGGTGATATTAAGTGGTCTAAAATTTTAATTTTAATTAAGCAATTTTTTAATGAATTTCCTGCAATTCCTCACTTAGAAAACCAGGAAAAGCCTATAATAAAGGAAATACCAAGCATGTCATTAAAAAGATAGGTGCTCTGGAAGTATTTTTATATATGGTGACATTTTTTTGCTTTAAAGTCTTCAATACTTAACTTGGCATCTATCCAGTACTTACTATGTCAAGCTCAGTCTTATGAGAGATATATAAAAAATCATTCTATTCTCACAAGTATCATACTATTCTTATCCAACATTATTATCCACATTTTTCATATAAGGAAACTGAGGCCCAGAGAGGAAAATACCTTGTCACTAGTCACATACTCTCAGATGCTTAAACAGGAATATTTGGCTTAACATACAAGACCTGCCCTGATGTGATCCTTGGTCTCCTTGGGAGCCAGCCTGCCCTTCTCCTCAAATCCTGCATGTTACCCACGCTTACCTACTCAAGTCCGTCACCACTTCCCCCTCCCACTTGGCCTTAATTATCCTTGAAAATGTAAGGTACCTCTTACCAGACGTTCCCTTCATTGACCCCTCTGTCTTTTCACCCTTCCTCCCATGTCCTCCCATAAATACCCTATGGTTTTCTCTGTCACTGAACCTATCAACTAAATTATAAGCGATCTAGTTACCTCTTTAGAGGTAAACAAGTGCCATCTTCTCTTTACCAGACTAATACTCCCTCAATTGTACATACTGATTACTAAATTCACCTTAAACCTAAACCCAGATTTGAGGATTAAAAAAGAAAAAAAGATTACATAACACGTACAAGTCAATTGTAAAGTGGGATCTTTCAGAAACAAAAACATGCATTAAACATATCCATCCCCCAAAAGAGGCAACATCATATTATAGTGCAAGTACATACTAATTGTTTGATGATGTCAGTGAAATGACCAAATGAAAAGAAAAATAAATAAATAATTTCTGCCTTCATCTTGGAATGGTTATAATAATATAATCTTGAATAATTGCTTGATGTGAAAATACTAAATACGTTTGTCCATCTTATATAAGTGGATTTACATATAGAAGTTAACAATTAATTGACCAGTAATAATTACGTTATTTGTTCGTCATCTCAAAATGCAATAGAATGAGATGAATGGGATAAAATTTAGAAAATGGTAGAAAATATTTAGAAAATATATATATAAGAAAAGAACATTGCAGTTTTCTTGAGTGACAGGTAAATAATTTTGCCAAACCCTAAATGATAAGAAAGATTTATTAGTACTTAGACATCAGAAGAAATATTAGAGTAAGGAAGAATATTTAAAAACTAACTAGATCTCTGAAAGCAAAGTGTATCTTAGTGATTCCTAAGAATAGTCTATTATGAGTGTTATGTGTAACCTATGGAAATGTTGATGGAGAAAACTGGCTCTTGATTGTACCGGAAAGCCTACTTATAGAATTGGGCATCTTTAAATGTTTCAATACCTAAAGTCAATGCTGTCAACTTCTTAGGAGAAGAAATAATTTGTATGGAAAACCTCTATATAATGGCCAAATATATTCCCCAAAAGAAAAAATAACAGAGGAAGATAATATTCAATAATAGTTGCTCATAACGATACAACCTAAGCAATGTGCTACATCAATTAGGCTGGCTTAACTGAGTCATTTCCCTATAACTCCTGAAGATGAAAAGCTATTGGCAGTAACTAGAATGATTCATAACTATAATAACACATTTCACAAACATCCTCAGGAGCCTGAGCCATATTTTATAAGATAACAGCTATTAGCCATGTAAACCAACAGTTCTTCATAACAGAGAATCCAGACTACAAAAGGAAGGTGAATTATCCAACACATAATTGTTTGCAAGTATCACTTTGGCTGTTTTCTCTAGTTTCAACAAGAGTTTTTCACTTTTTCAATCTCAAACCGAGAAATCTTTCTACTCATTTTTAGTTTTATTCTAAACTATTCCCTTAAAATGTTCTTCCCACTAGTTTTAAATTATGACTTTTTATGTACTTCTTGGGTTTATATGCATTAAATATTGGAAGATATTAGTCTACACCTGTTCTAAGAATCTCCTACATAAATATAAACATACTTATTTAAAATAATTCTCTAGAACCCAATGGCATGATTGTAATGATCTGAAATGGAAAGGGCAAAACCTCTGTCCAATGCATCAAATATACAGTTAGCATATTCTGTTCAAACTATTTAAGTGATTGTGTATTGTAAAACATTTAAAGTCAGAGAAAATTGTAAGGAGATGACTTTTTTCCTGTTTTTCCGAATCTAAGAAAATTTTTATTTGAGAGGAATAAAACTGAAAACAACCAAATCCAATTTAGGCATTTCTGTAATTCATGTTTGTGGCTATTTTAAATTAAAAATAAATATATAGTGGCTGCATAGCACATATTAAAAGAATCAAAGTTAGAAATGAAAAGACCCATTCAAGTTATAAAATGGATAGGGTAGAACCAAAAGAAAACTGAGCAGTGATATTAATTCCTATACACGAGTTTCTCTACATATGCAGGCACACATTAGAGATATTATGGGTTTGGTTTCAGAGCACCACAATAAAGCAAATATCGCAATAAAGTGAGTCACACAAGTTGTTTGTATTCTGTCCATATAAAAGTTATGTTTATATTCTATTCTAGTGTGTTAAGTGTGCAATAGCATTATGTCTAAACAAACAATGTACGTATGTTAGTTAAAAATATTTATTGCTAAAAACTGCTAACCAGCACCTGAGCCTTCAGCACATCATTATCTTTTGTTATAGCGGCCTGAACAAGATTGAGACACCCATCATGTCACAAGATGAGAGAGTCAGAGAAGCTGTGAGACAATCTAAAATGACACAAAAAAGTGACATTTAGAATTGTGACTTCACAGGTCCAGAGACCACAAATAATATGCAAAAGAAGAGGCCAGAACCCCCCCATATCCCTCACCACTCTTTCACTGATGCCTTTCCCTCAGCTCACATGCATGTCCCCAAGGGAGTTTCTCTGTGATGAGCTGAAAGAGGAAGAAAAAGCCCATGGTTAGTTCAAAGATGGATCAATTTTGCATGAACTACTGTTAGGCCACCCCATTTGGGAGTACTGTGAAAAACTGCAGTGAGTGGAAACCTTCCTGAGGGTCTCAGGTTTGGGCAGTGATTCAGGTGATCCACTTTGTCTGGAGAAAGTGGCCAAAGGTATACTCAGGTCTTTGGGCAGTGGTAAATGCCTTAGATGGTTGATCAAGAGCCTAAAAAGGACGATATTGAAAGATTGTAGAAGCATGTGGATGGGACTATGAGAACGGGTACAAAGAGTGAGAATTTTTCCATGAGAAACTATCCTATAGAGAAAAGTCACTAAACAAGCAAGTTGCAGGATGAGTTCACCTGCCCTATCCTGTTCCCTTCACTCCTCTTCTCGGAGAGAACTTCCCCAATAAATCACATTAAGAGGGATCTCCATCTCACATTCTGCGTCTAGTGAACCTGACCTATGACAGTGGGAGATAAAACTATCTTGTCATCAAATAAAAACAAAAACCTAGTCCCTAGTCCACTTGGACTGAAATTTGAGTGATAAAAAATTCTCTGAGAATTTGGAACCATAGGCCTTCCATCATATAGGTTTAAAATTTGAATATATATTACCTTTGTGTCCAGAAAAATCACATTAAAGACCCCAAAATAAACTTCAAAAATTAACTTTATGTGATCCAGGTTGGTTATATACTCCTAGGTGCCTCTGTCCTTTCAGATGTAAAAACAAATTATCTCTGAAGGGATAAATGCTCAGTCAAGGTCTAATATTTTTTCCACATTTAAAACCTGATGACTATAAGTTCATGATTCACAATAACAAAACACATGAAAAAACAAGCTATCATGTATGAGAGTCTGCAGAAACAATTAGCAGCATAATTACACACTCTAGGATACATATTTAAATCATCTGATGCATAATATACAATAATGCTATTTAAAATATTTATAGGCAAATGGGGAAAATTTACAAGACTATAAATAAATAATAAGGATTTGAAAAAAATATTTTAAAAACTAACCCAAATAATACTTCTAATTATCTCTATCTAAATAACTCCAACTCCATCTTTGCAATTGAAACCTCAGTGGATGTGGATATCAACAGACTAATTCTGAAGTTTACATGGAATACAAAGACCCATAATAGCCAAGACAATACTGAATGAGAGTAAAGTCAGAGGGCTGACTACCTAACTTAAGACTTAATATAAAGCTATAGTAATCAAGGCAGTGTGGTGTTGGTGAAAGAACAGACAAATATATCAATAGAACAGTGTACAGAGCCCTCCAAAAGATCTGCAAAAGTAGTCAACAGATCTTTGACAGAGAATCATGGCAATCCAATGGAAAAAGGACAGCATTTTCAACAAATGGTGTTGGAACAACTGGACATCCACATGCAAAAAATAATAATAATCTAGACCTGACTTTATAACCCCCCCAAAATTAACTCAAAATGGATCATGGACTCAATGTAAAATGCAAAGCTAAAAAGAATTTCTAAAACATAACATAGGTGAAAACCTAGGTAACCTTGGGTTTGATGATGAGTTTTTTAATATAACAGCAAAAGTATGATCCATGAAAGAAAAATTGAAAAGTTATTAAAATTAAAACTTCTGCTCTGGAAAAATACTGTTAAAATAGTGAAAAGTCAAGCCATACATTGGGAGAAAATATTTGCAGAATAACTAAAAAGAACTTGTATTCAAAATATTCAAAAAAAAACCTCTTCAAACTCAAATATAAAGACAAACAACTCAATTTAAAAATGGGCAAAAGATATGAGCAGACATCTCATAGCCAAAGAATATATGTGCATATATGCATAGCCCATGGACACAGACAACAATGTGGTGAAGGCCTGGGAGGGGGGCTGGATGGAGGGAGGTAAAGAGAGGGAGAATGAGGGATATCTGTAATAGTGTCAACAATACAAAAAATCTATCAGCAAAAAAAAGAAGATATACAAGTGGCAAATAAGCAAATGAAAGGCAATTTTTATTATTGAAGTTATTATGGTGACATTGGTTAATAAAATTATGTAGGTCTCAGGTATATAATTCTATAATGCATCATCTATATATTATATTGTATGTTCGCCACCCCAAATCAAGTCTCCTTCCATCACCATTTATCCCCCTTTACCCTCTCCTACTTGCCCCCCACCCCATTTCCCTCTGGTAATCACTATACTGTCGTCTGCATCTATGAGTGGTTTGTTGGGGTTTTTTTGGCTAATCCCTTCACTTTTTTCACTCAGCCCACTCCCGCAAACCTGCCACCCCTCTGATAACTGTCAGCCTGTTTTCTGTATCTGTGAGTCTGTTTCTATTTCGTTTGTTAGTTTCCTTTGTTCATTAGTCTTCACATATAAGTGAGATTGTATGGTACTTGTCTTTCTGTGACTGGCTTATTTCACTTACCCTAATAATCTTAGGTCCATCCATGCTGTCACAAAAGGTAAAATTTCCTTCTTTTTTATAGCCAAGTAGTATTCCATTGTGTAAATGTACCACAGCTTTTTTATCAACTCATGTACGGATCAAAATCATATGTATGAGGGATGCCAGTACACACCTTCTAGAATGGCAAAAATCCAAAGCACAAGCATCATCAAATGCTGATGAGGATATATAGCAACAGAAAATCTCCTTTATTACTGGTGGGAATGCGAAATGGTGCAATCACTTTGGAAGAGAGTTTAGCTGTTTCTTACAAAGCTAAGCATAGTCTTTTGTGAGAACATAAGTTTTCAGCTCCTTTGGGTATGAATGGTATCTCTACCCAAATGAGCCGAAAATTTATGTTCTCACAAGAACCTGTGCATGAATGTTTATAGCAGCTTCACTCATAACTGCCAAAACTTGGAAGCAAACAATACATCATTTAATAAGCGAATGTATAAACAAACTGTGGTATATCCATACAATAGAATATTAATTATTTAATAATAAAAATAATAAGCTATCAAGCCATGAAAAGACAAAGAGGAAGCTTATATGTATATTGCTGGTAAAAGAAGCCTGTCTGAAAAGGCTACACTTTGTGTGATTCTGACTATATGACATTCTGGAAAAGACAAAACTACAGAGACATTAGAAAGATCAGTGTTTGCCAAGGGTTTGGTAGGGTAGGGGTGGGAAAAGGGAGATTAGAATGGTGAGAGATAAACAGGTGGAGTAAATGAAATTTTTAGGGCAGTAAAATTAATTTGTATATACTAAACAGTGAATACTGATGTTATGCATTTGTCAAACTCCATACAGTGTACCATACAAAGAGTAAGCTCTAATGTAAACTATGGACCAGAGTTAATAATAATGAATCAATATTGATTTATCAATTGTAACAAATGTGCCAGGCCCATGCAAGACATTAATAATATGGGAAACTTTGGGCAGGGGGAGAGGGCAATTATGGGAATTCCCATTAATTTTTATTTAATTTTTCTGTAAACCTAAAACTTCTCTAAAGTAAATTATAGTTATTAAAATTAATTAATTAGTTAATTAATGTGAAATAATCTAAATGGACAATTAAATATAAGTATATATTACTGAAAAGAAAATGAGTGAAACAGAAAATAGATATGTAAAATATAACAAAATGTAACACAAAGATATAAAACTACAAAAATGTTAAAAGAGAGGACTTAAAAGAAAGAGAATAGAGTGAGAAAATCAACCAAGTGTACCTAAATTAAGTGTAAGCAGACTATAGAGATATTGAATTAGATGCAATATTTGAAAATAGTATATTAGCTAAGAAATTCCTAGAATTGATTAAATACATAAACCCTAAAATTCATATAGTATAGAACTCTTAAACAAGATAAAATTTAAAAATCCATAACGTTAGTAAAATTGCAGAAACCCAAGTTAAAGAATGTAATTTTAAACAGCCACTTAGAGAGAGAAAGATGACAATTAGATATACAGCAGATTCATAATTATCAGCAATGCACACCAGGAAACAATAAAATGTCTTCAAAAATTAAATAAATATAACTCTCCATATTAGAAAAATGTCAATTTGCATTTACCTAGTGTAGAAATGATCAAGATTTTTATACACAAAAAGAATTTTATGTAATATGTGTTTTAAAATACCACCAACAAAAATAAGTAGCCCAATAAAAATGTATAGCTAGCAAAAAAATACTGAAAAAGCTTTATAATGACTGAAGTTATGTTCTTTTTAATAATGGGTAATAATAAAATTGTACAATTTGTCAGACTGATGTCGATTGGAAGGCAAGATGTCTTAATAAAAGAGGATGATTATCTAGTGAGCCCAAATAACTTTAAGCAAACAACTGTACATGTCAATTTATTCTAAAAACAGTTAAAAGGCTATATAACCATTATATGAACTTGCAGATTTACTATAGTTTCAAATATATGGAAAATAAAATGATTACAGTAATCTTGAAGTGCAATGAAATTTAAGAAGAATTTATGTAGAGAAATTTAACAATCAAATAAAACAAAACTTGAGAAAGGACTAATACAACTGATAAGGCTTTATATTAAATGTATCAATATCTAAAAAAAATACTGACTTTGCAGTTTATCCCATCTAATAAAAAAACAAAAATATACACATGACCAAAGGGAGCATTAACTTGGCACAGAGAGTGGGATGTGAGAAATGAATACATAAAGTTTTATATAAAAGTGAGATACTCTTAAATAGGTTATAAGGCATTAAAAATTTACAGGCAGTTTGAAATGTGAGTAAAAGGATTTTATTTAGGGCTTTGATACCAGCAAATCCCTTGAGAAGAATCATCATTATAAGAAAGACGTAGCCCTGGGTGGTTTTTCTCATTGGTTCAAGCATCAGCCACAGACTGAAGGGTTTCGGCTTCTGGTTGGGCCAAGGGCACTACCCTCGGCCCTGATCAGGGGAATGCAGAAGGCAGCCCATCGGTGTCTCTCAATGTCTCCCTCTCTCTTTCTCTCCTCTCCCTTCCACTCTCTCTGAAAGAAATGGAAAGAATATCCTCGGGTGAGGGTTTAAAAAAAGGAAAGAAGAACAAATATAAAAATAAGTTATAAATCCATAATTTTCTATGTAACAAAAGAATTCAAATATATTATGTTAGAATTATAGACTCCTTCATATTTTATATTGGTTTTGTAAAGTAAAATATAGTGATGGAAAAAAATACAGAGAAGATGCAGCCTGCTCTGTGATTCAAAAATATAAGTTCTGGGTAGGCAAGAAACACAAATCCAATAATTGCAAGTAACTAAAAAATTCATAGTTTGTGGAGGTTTAATTCGATAAAAAATATTTATAACTGCTGGAAAATAAAAAATGACTGAGCTGTTACTGTTCATGATCTTCAAAAAATATTATGTCAAAGTCCACAAATGTAAACAAAAAGAAAACAAATAGATGTTGGAGGTAAACATCTGACTGGGAGTGAAATGAATGGCAGGTTAAACACTAGAGGCTCTTTATCAAATCATTTACACAATGGGAGGGGAAAAGAGAGTCTACATCTTAAAGGGCAAGGACTTCTTAATCAGTACATTATTTTTATCAAGTATATTGATTGATTTAATTAATACCAAAGACAAAAATATATATGTAATATATGCATGCACATATATCTGTACTTAACTAGACAGGAGGATGTGGCAAAGGAATCTCAAAATTAAGGAGTTGTTCTGGTCAAGTAAATGTTGTCAATAAGTGATTATGTTATAAATTTTCACCCATGGAGCACTCAGAAGGACAGAACATGATATTTGTAAAATACTTATTGTTTTAAATGTTTAAATAGAGATATTATGAGCTTAGGCTAAAAATAATAAAAGTATGTAAAAAGACATGAAATACACAATAAAATGTCAACTCATAATATTCTTCTATACCTTCCTTTGTGCAATCACAAAAAAATTTAAATATATAATTTTTTAAAATGGAGATGATGAGTAGGAGGAAAAGTTTCATAGTGTAGAAAATTAGTAAGTAAGTTTGCCTTATGGTTAAAGGGTTAAAACATCATGGGGTGACTAGGAGTCCTGTCCAAAAAGGACAGGAGGTAAAAAGGACAGCAGGATACAATTGTGCATTAATGAGAATACTTCCTTTGTTAGCCATATAAACAAGATTCCAGGGACAGTCAAGAAAAGGCCTACTTATGTCTGGTATACATCAAGAGGCCACACAGAGGCATTGGGCCTGAAAAGGGATGAACTCTAAGGAATAAAAAATAATAAAAATAATAAATGTTAAGCCTCAGGAGGCTGACTGGGAGAAGAAAACAGGGTGAAAAAGAAGCAACTAGATCAGACCTAAAGACTATAGCAACTTATGGATCATGGGAAACATTTCCTGTTTTAGAAGACAGTCTTATTTCTAATTTCTAATCAGTAGTAGCTCCTGGGTTTCTTATCATCAGCAGGAATACAGGCAGTGGACTCCACCAAAAGCAAACACTTCCAAAGGAAGAACAGAGACTGGATGAGAAAGGAACCAAGGGAAAGACATTATGAATTGGTATTGCTTTTTTGTTGATGTTGTTTCAGCTTTTTGCATCATTGGTTAGTGGTTTTATTTTAGGGGAACATTTTCGGGTATATTGATGTCATTCTGGAAATCTGAATGATAATATTGGAGCATTACCTTTTTAAAATAAATGACTAAGGAGTACCAGTGAACCTAAGTCAAATTGGAAAGCAAGGTTAATCCTGGGATTCATTTATAAAGCAAAGGTAAACTAGTATCCAGTACATACTGACAATCATGCAGTTCACAACATGCAGACAAAGGATGGTAGGTTTAAATTTTGTGTGAAATGGAAAATGCATATTTTAAATAGTATAAAAAGAGTTATCAAAGATTCCCTTAATGGGTGCATACACACAGGCATGTGTGCATATGAGCACACACATGTGCACCCACACACCTCTCGTCAAGTTTAAAATGTGCTTCCATTAATTATATGTAAAGTTTTATGAATTTGTCTCAATGGAATGTTGATTGTCTTTTAAGACTTTTTTCAAAGTTTTAGCTGTGTTTTAATTTATTTTAGTTTCCCCAACATCAATTTGCCATGGTTTCTCAGTGCAGCTGAGATGAAGTATGTCCACTGAGTGTATTTCCATTTCAGACACTTAAGATGCATTACATTTTCAAAATAAATATAAACTACTCATTTAATCAAGTAATTCAAGACATACACGAATTAAAATATATTTAAGAAAAGATTGGGTTGAAAATTTATTCAAAGAGAAAATTTTTGCACTTTGAGGGAAAAATCCTTGATATTCAAACTATGCAGGTGCTAAAATTAGAAGTATGTAAGATATTTTCATTTTCTAATGTCAAAGGCCCAAAGAGCAGAAAACAAAATGAATACATTAAACTTTGGCAGCCTCAGCAAAACAGCAGTAATAAATTAAAGTAAAAGTAAGACTGAAATGTAAAAACGTCCTCAATGTTTATAGAGGCCATTATGCAACATAAATTGCTATAAACTCTGCTGAAATTTTTAAAATAGTGACTTGATTATTGAGTAAATATTGATGTTCAGTAAATTACTTTTTGACAAATTGGTCATTTGGCAAATTGGCTTTCTGAGAATTGATAGTTTTCTTCCCCAGAAAATTAAAGTCATATTGTCACTTTCTCTCACCGTGCTAGTCACACTAAAGCATGTCCCTTCAACACATTATGCTTCTTTCATAAATGAGTCTTTTTGGGTAGTGTTTCATTTGGCTAAGCACTCTTTCACTCCCCTTCCCTATTTGCCTAATGAAATCCCATTTATCAGTGATAGGTCAACTTCAGAAAGCACCCCTGTAAACTCAGAGCAGATAATACAAATATCGACCTGATCGGCCGCGTTTCCACCTGCTGTCTTGCTCTCGCTCTTCTGTCATTTACTGGAAGGAGAACGTGCACTAGAGAGGCAGACGCTGAGAAATGCTCGGAGCAGAGCCGCGTTCAGCCTGCAGCCTGCAGTCAAGTTCCGCAGGGTCGGAGGCCACCCAGAGCTGTGAGTGGAAAATATAGTGGTTTGGTTTTAACTCTGCCAACTAGCATACAGTGTTACTGTGGCAATAGCCTGCTACTACAAGGACTGTATCCTAACTACACTGAAATAATTCTTGAATGAACGAATAAAGGCATGAAAAAGAAAAATAACAAGAAGTGTAGATACTGTAGCCCAATATTTAAATAAAACATGGTTCATCCTTTTGAAGATGATTTAAAATTTTGTTTTCAATTTTTTAAACGTATAATACCAGTTTTTAAAATATAATGACATTTTTGGAAAATAAATAATAAATAAAGCTCATTATAAAAAGTCAAAATATGTATATATAATTATATATATATAAAATTCTAAAGAAGACATATATGTTAAAAGCATGCAAAATATCCATGCCCGGTGTGTGTCGGTTGGTTGGAGCATCGCCCCGCACACCGAAAGGTGGTGGGTTCGTCCTGGTCAGGGTGCATACCCAGGTTGCGGTTTGATCCCCAGTCAGGGCTCATGCAGGAGGCAACCAATGGACGTTTGATGTTTCACTCTCACATTGATGTTTCTCTCTCTCTCTCTTTCTCTCTCTCTCTCTCTTCCTCTTTCTCCTTCCCTTCCTCTCTCTGAGATCAATAGAAAAATAAAAGTGTGCAAAATAAACCATTCACACACACACGACACAAAATTGTTAATATTTCAAAGAGGTATGTATGTAGATGAAATAGATACAAAGATAGAAGTAAATTTTAAATAATTGGATCACATTATATGGTAGTTTTAATTTAAATAATATAATTTTACTTAAATGGAGCAGAAATATTTTAAAGTGAAACTAAAGAAAATGCTAAACCCCATACTATTTTCTAAAAATAAAACCTTTTCTGTTTAGAAAATATATTATAAAAGTTAAAAATTCATGCTTTCATATTATATATTTCAAATGTGGATACTACATATTGACTTTCTTTTATAAGTCATCAGATAATTGACACTCTCACACTGTCATAAAAAATTTCACCATCTCAATTTTTATTACCTTCATGATCATAAAGGTTTATTGCATTTACATTATATTTTATAACCATTTTCACACAGTTGTTTAGATTTAAGTAAATTCTCTTTTCACCAGTCCTTTAATTCATCTCTTGTCAGAATTCCCTTCAAAAATGAGTCACGAGTGCTTTATTACATGAGTTCTTCCATGACTGAGAATGTGTATCAATTGTTTCTGAGCTAGAATGATATATTGGCTTAAATTTTTTTTCTGTTGTGTGTTATATTTTCATTTAATTATCTTATGTCATTGAATATTTTTGTTTACAAATTTACAACTGGATATTTAAATTTTTTTAATTGACTTTGAGAGAGAGAGGAGAGTGAGGAGAGAGATCGATCAATTTGTTGTTCCACTTATTATTGCATTCATTGGTTGATTCTTGTATGTGCCCTGACTAGGGATTGAACCAGCAACCTTGGTGTATTGAGACAACACTCTAGCCAACTAGGCTCCCTGACTAGGGCTTATATCACTATTAGTGATAACTGTTTTGAATAAACACTTTTTAGAATTTAATTTTGCTTTTTGATATATAGATTTAGCTATTCTTTGACTTGAAAGACTTTTTTCTTATTATTGCCTTAAGTATATATTCCTTTGTTGAGCTCCTTTACAAACTTTTAAAGTCCTAGAAAACTCCCTATATTAACATTGTAGGTAAAAATTGAGGTTATAAAACTGATATGAGAGAAAATACACTTATTTACACAGGGAAAGAAAACAAAAAACAAAAAGAGATTGTATAGAAAAACATATTGAAGTGATTCAATGTTTATACTGGGCTGCTATGGATAATTTGTGTTTCTATCTCCATCCTCCAAGGTCCAGGTTTTTTATTTGTTCTGTTTTGTTATAAATAATGAGCTTTTGATATCCAAAATAAACACGAAATAGAACAAAACAGAGACAGACAGATTGGAGGTTAAAAGTCAGCTTAAGCTTTTATTAAATGATCTTGGGAAAGTTCCATAGTTTCTTTGAGATTTAGTTTGCTCATCTGAAAACTCCACAGAGTTATATGAATAAAGTGAGATAAAGGAAAGCATTCAATCAATATCAGTAAATAATAAATAACCAATAAAATATCTCATATTCATTGTCTTTTCAATATCTCCATCTCCTCCATCTTAGTCCAAATCACCTTTATTTTTTGCACTACTCATATTCTCCAAGTAGCAAACTACAGTGTTGTTTTAAAAATATAAATCATTGTATGTCATTCTCCTGCTTATGCAGCCAGTACAATCAAGTTTACAAACACAAAAATTGTTACGTCTCTTATTTTTCTATTAAAGACTATGGCAAACATAGGTGAACATAAGGAAGAGACCCCAAATCTCCCTCCAAGTTTCTTCCAAGATTCATTTCAAGACCCCTAAGGACTTATTGAAAACAAATGTCTCTGAGACTCTGGAATTTTATGATCTGAGTGTAAATCAAAATAATTTTTCTTGAAAACAAATTGACAATAACTCCTATAATGTAAATGTATGTACTTTTACTTGAGCAATTCTACTTCTCAGAACTTATTCCTACATATTAGCAAATCTGCATGAAACTATAATATAAAGCTAAATAATGTTTACTTAATGTTTTGTTAGTTGAAAGACTAAGAACAACATTAATATTCATCAATAGGGTAATAATCAAACATACTACACTCTACCCTACATTATAATAAAATGATGTTATAAAAACAAAAATGAGGTAGAAGGATAGGGCTTCCCAATAAAAATGGTAGAATAAAGTCTTCTTCCTCTACTTCCCCTTTTTGAAATCCCTAAGTGTAATGAAAGGAGTAAAAGACATAAACACCATTTCCAACTCTGATGACTGCAAGAGACAGCTGAACCATAAACAAGGAGCCAGGGTGATTAACAGTTAAGATAAAAAAGGTGTGAGAAGATGTGGAGAGAATGCCTACTGATGCAGATCTGTGTAAACTCTGATAGATTTATATAGAAGGTAATAGTATACAATAAGATACGAAATCATCAAGGCTTCATTGGAGAAATGAAAGTAGGGTGAACTGGAAGGGAGAGCAATTTATTTAGCAAACATCATGCAAATCTGGAAAGGGGTGCTCCATAGAGAAGCACACAGTGAAGCCATATTTACAGGAAGCACTCTGTCCTTGTGGCAGGGTGTGATGAGAAGTCCTACTCCACTGATTTTTGTTGTTGTTTTTTCTGATTGCTGACAGCTCATAAGCTTCCCCCCACCCTCTTCCCCTAGTGCCCACATCTCAGCAAGCTGATTAGAAAGCCTGGTGTTCCCAACTTTGGCTCTGGCAGGAGCTGCAAACCATGCAAACCACCACATGTGCAGAAACTCACCCTTGATCCACCTCTGAACCACCTTAAAGCTCAGAGCCAGTCTCATGAAATTACATTTTAATAAGTATAGTCTAAAAATATTAACAAAAACAGAAAAATAATAAAACTGCATACATTGTTTAATGATTATATATAAGTAATTAATATAGAGAATTGCTATTATACTTTTTTATTGTTCTGTATTTGTTAACCTAACAAAAATTATGATATAAGTGATTCCCCATATTAAATGGACACTTTAAACAAAGATTGTATTTATCAAAATTTAAAGTTTTTACTATGACAAATGCATGTCCTTCTTGCTTGTTAACTCATCTAAGCTGGATTGACAATAATGCTACTCACAACGGATAATGCATACCTAAACTGATTTTATGTTTTACTTTACAAGCACTCCAGTAAAGAGGGCAGTCTTAAAAAATCAGAAAATTGTCAGTGCTTCCAAGTTAATCAATAAATATAACACAATATACCCAATTGTCAGTATATATTAGGTCTGCAGGAATGTCTATATCTAACTATCTATGATTTTTTAAACTATGCTTTTGTAACTAGATGAGTCCATTTAAAAGTAGCTCTGGAAAATATACATACAAGAAGAGCCAAGAAAACCTGAAAAGGTAATATGGGGTCTAGCTTTCCCAGATATTAAATATTATTCAGCCAGAATAATTAAATGTGGCATTAACTGGTGAAATAAATGAAATTTCAAAAGAATAAAAGAGAAATCCAGAGATAGTACTCAATATATCTGGAAGTTTAGAAAATGGCAAAGTTGACACTTCAAATTTATATTAAAAATTAATCTGCAAATGGTGTTGGTACTATGACTATCTGGGGAAAATGGATTCTTAATCATACTTTATTACAAGTTAAATTTCAGATTGTTGAATAACCCCAAGCAGAAGCCATAAAATAAAGGTTAGCAAACTTAGTTCATAAAAAAAAAAAAATGTGTTACTGGAAAAAAATACAGTAAGCAAAGTCAAAAAACACATGACATGCTTGGAAAAAATATATCTATACATAGTTATAACACAGACACTCAGTAAATTACCTCAGGATATAATATTTCTACCAAATCAATAAGAAAAAAGCCAATAGCCCAACAGAAACATGGGGAAAGTACAGGAAGGGAGTTCACAGAAATGGAAAAGCAATTGGCCTACATATGTGAAAAGATATTCAACCTTACTCATAAAATAAGAAATACAAATTAAAGCCACAATGAGGAAATATTTTTAAAAAATTAATTAAGTAGGAAAGGAACCAATTTTTTTGTAGATTATGATGTAAAAGATGTGGGGAAAGAAGCATCATTATACTTTGCTGGTGGAAATGCAAACTTGTACAGCAACTGTGGAGAGCAATTTGGTATCATCTATCAAAATTGAATTCGCATAAGCCTTTGTTCCAGCAATTCATTTTCTAGGAGGAAATCCTAACACATACATTACATAGGCCCTGTTGTATATTTTAAAGTTTGCACTGTAGCCTTGTGTATAATACTAAAAAATGGGAAATAATAACTTCCATCAAAGAAAACTGAGAAAATAATTTATGGTACTACTATACCATGTCATATCATACAGCTATGAAAAAGTATTAAGCAGCTCTGTACATGCTAAAATGGAATCATCTCCAAGATAACATTTTATTTTTATTTTACTTTTTAATTGAATTAATTGGTGTGACATTGATTAATTGGGCTGACATGAGTTAATAAAAGGGGAGAGGGGGTGGTGGGCTGGGTGAAAAAGGTTAAGGGATTAAAAAGGGAAAAACAAACCAAGGAGATGAACAAGGACTGCAGCACGGTGATCGCCAGGGGAAGGGCGGTGGGAGAGCAAAGGGGTACAATGGTGGCGGAAAGAGGCCTGGCTTTGGGTGCCGAGCGCACCGGGTAGTGTGCAGAGGATGTGTTATGGAGCAGAAAAGAATAGAGAGCCCAGAAATAAACCCACACTTTTATGGTCATTTAATATTTTGCAAAGTAGGCAAGAACATACCATGAGGTAAAGACAGTCTGTTCAATACATAGTGTTGTGAAAATTGGGCTGATGCAAGAAAAATGAAACCGGACCACTGTTTTATACCATACACAAGAATTAACTCAAAATGGATCAAATCCTTAAGTGTAAGTTGTGAAATCATAAAATTCCTAGAAGAAAATATAGGTAGTAAAATCTCAGACATTTCTTGTAGTGATATTTTTTCTGATATATCTATTAGGGCAAGGGAAACAAAAGAAAAATAAACAAATGGGACTACATCAAACTAAAACGTTTTGCACAGCAGAACTCTCTCTCTCTGTCTCTGCCTCCCTCTCTCTCACTCTGGCGCTCTGGGTCCCCGGCTCTCCTGTTGCAGGGGGCACGCTCCCCTGCGTCCATGTGGCTCATGGCCATGTGGGGCCCCACACAACAGATTCAGGGACTAAATGTGGCCCGAATGCTGAACTACACCCGGCTGCAACGTGGAAGGGAAGCTCTGGACACTGGCCTTGCTTTTGGCTTTGCTGAACCCACAGCTGCCCCTCTTTTAGGACTGACTTAAAAGTGATGGGACATGGGAAACTGAGGAATGTAACTACATGCTAATAAAGTCTTCTATAACCTCTCATTCTCCCATGGGGCTTCTGAAGATTATTTCAGTGGTACCCCAAGAACCCCATTCCCACAAACAATGAACAACAAAGGAATCCCACTCATGTGCTCCTCCAGTAAAACAGTGGTCTGGTTTCAAATAGAGCCACCTTTCTCATGAAATAAAAATAAAAATAAGTTCTGCCCAGCTGGTGTGGCTCAATGGTTGAGCATCGACCTAGGATCCAGGCGATGGGGGTTCGATTCCCTGTCAGGGCACATGCCCGGGTTGCGGGCTCGATCCCCGGTGGGAAGCGTGCAGGAGGCAGCCGGTCAGTGACTCTCTCCTCATTGATGTTTCTATGTCTCTCTCCCTCTCCCTTCCTTTCTCTGAAATCAATAAAGACATATTAAAAAAAAAAAAGAATTAACTCCATGTGTGGCTGGTACATGTATAGATGCAAATAAATCAGATTTGATTCGAGCAGGCAGGACATCACTTCTATGGCTTGTTTTAATGTATTTGGCAAATTTACATTCTCCTTATGCTTGTGATTTACAATCATAAACGGGGCTAATCTGACTCATACCTCAGTATCATCCATATTGTAAATTACAAACCAGTCCTAGAAGGTTGCTGGCCCATCCAAACACAAGTACAGGCAAATGGTAGCATTGGTCTTCTGACTTCATATATTTTAATGAAATAATTTTTATTATTTTACAAGATTTCCAAAACAGTTAGTATTCATTTTAAATGCCAACTATATCATTCCTATGGGGTTATCTTCCTTTGTCAGTGTATTTGTTCTACCTGTTTACTTCTTAAAATGACATTCTCAGAAGTTTCAGGGCTTAGCATCTGAAGAAAAATTTGCACACCTCTCATCTAAAATAGGCTCTGACCCTCTCCTTAATAGGAGAAATGACTACCCACTAGCTGGAGAATTCACAGAACAGCCACAACTGCTAGTTAAAATATCATTTACTTTCTATCCCTAACCAGTTTATTAGTAATGAATCATGCTATTGTTGACAAAATAATTTTTTCTTAAAAACTTGTCATTTATCCAGAATAGTCTTAAGATACGATGGTTATTTAAAATTCCTCCAGGTTAAAAATCTGTAATACCATATGAGGGATATAAAACTGAAAGCAACAAATGAACAAAGACAAACAAAAACTCACAGACACAGACGACAGTATGGTGGCTACCAGAGAGAATGGGGGTGGGGGGGTAATAAAGGGTAAAGGGGTCCAGTATATAGTGACGGAAGATGGTCTGATTTGAGCGGTGGGCACACAGTGCAATGCACAGGTAATGTATCATAGAAATGTGCACTTGAAACCTATAGAATCTTATTTACCAATGTCACCCCAATAAAATTAATAAAAAGAAAAAAAAACTGTAATACCCTTCAACAGACTAGGGCTTTAGAATCTATTTCTGCTATTCATTTAAAATAACAATACAAAATCTGTAACCACAAGAATCAGTAAATGATAAAAAGTGGTAAAGTATATAATAAAAGAACAAAGAAATGCATATAGAAATGCAACTCCTTATGATAGATCATTTATTTTTGTCTCCTTCCTACTGCCTCTCCACCGCCCCCCTGCCCAGAATATAGATCCATGAGAACATGGGTACTCTTTCTATGGTGGTATTTTCCATGCCTAAAATTGTACTTGACAAACAAAAGCTACTCCAAACACTGTTATCAATTTAATAAACAGGATACTGAGTAGAATTTGTTCAACTAATTATTGGAAAATAATTGATGATAAGTGATTTAGAAAAACCCAAACAACTAAACCGATTTTTACATTGAGAATTTGTCTTATTCAAGAAATGTAATTTACAATAGGAAATCTGACAGGCAGGTTTATGATTTTTGATTGGGGCAAAAATGCCAATTCAGTAAGTAGATCTTGCTCTATTCCATTTGATGACTGATGACTTAGTCTGGCATAAATCATTGTAAGAAAACTTTCAGATCCTGGGAACCTGCCAACCATATCAGGAAGGCAATAGAATCCAGGTTAAGAGATTAATCTGGAGTGTGACTATTCCTTTCAAATTTTACATCTGCTACTTAGTAGCTGTAGAATCTCAGGACCAACTTACTTAGCTTCTTCAAAATAGTGGCCTCATCTATAACAATAGTACTTATTTCATAGAGTTATAACAAAGATTCAATTTTTAAAAATCAACATATAGCATTTAGCACTGCTTGGCCCACAGAAAGAGCTCAATAGAAGTGTTTCTTTTAGGTTTTTATTTGTTTATTAAGATCAGGGACAATATCTTTTGACATCAGGGCAAACAATTTTTGAGTGACATCCAGGTTTTACTCATTGAATATTTCATAAGTGCTTGCCTATCACAGAAAATTTTGTGAACATTAAACACTTACAGAAATCATAAAAGTACATGATTTTCTTTGTTTCTAGACTGGGAGTTCTCAAAGATCAGAGAGAGGTTTATCTTTTTATTACTGTATTCTTAGCATCTGGCACAATGTCTGACATATAGTAGATACTCATAGATAATTACAGGATCAAAAAATGAATGATAAGCCCTTAAAATTAACTACTGATATTTTCATATTTAACTTTCTATTAACTATTTCCCCCTTTCTAAACTCCCTTTTTCTCTTAGATAAGTTCCAATTGATGTAGAGCCATGTTCCAAACAAGAAAAGTATATGTTTCTTCCTCAAGAAAATAATGCTTTGGCTCCTACCTCCTAAAAGCAACTAACCATGTCTTTGTCTTTTTCCAGCTACCCAGTTTGGATTATTTGTGACCTTTAGAACATCCTTCTCAAATCCTGTTTCTCCCAGACAATTATGTCCCTTCCTAACATTTTAAACTCTCCACAAAGATACAACAAAATATAGTTGGGGTTATTGGGGGGGGGGGAGGTTTTTAAATTCCTTTAATTTGTGTTTCTCATAAGAATGTATCATAAATCAACATAATTTGGTACGTATCACCATGAGTCATCTAGGAATTATAACTTCTCATAGAGTGGGTCCTCTATCAGGGCCTAGGACAAAATGAAGTTTACTATCACTTGCCTTATGGATAGAACTTCTATCTTCTTTGACTTTGAATCTCCAAGAAATGACTCAGTCCATAACATATACCTGCAGTAAATGATTCTTGGTTATTCAATCACTACTTCACAATGTCAGATAGACATAAAACAAGGGAGACTTTTCTACAATTTTTATGAATAGAATAAATCTAGACAGGACATAATTTTGAATGACAATGTTGAAAAGAGCAGGAAGAATAAAATATATTTAGAAGAGTATCCTTGATCTCTCAATGAATAGTTAAGAAAAATCTTAAAAACAATTTCTTTTCATTTCTGGGAAATAAGAGTTATTTCTAGTTTTGTATTCTAATTTAAATCATAAGAAAAATATATTTTGAGGTTCAACACAAAGTTGATAACTCAAGACCAAACTTTGTTGCCTAAAATAATTAAAAATATGTAGCCTATTCATTGGGACAAGAGTGAAAAATGATGTATTGAAATGCAAATGTTCTATTCCTTTTTTTGTTTTTCCTCCCTTAAATTTCCTCTATTTCTCAAGAAAATGTACCTTTACCAGCCTATTCTCCCAAATTTCATATAGGGACTTTAAAGAATGAGTGGAGAGAAACAAGACTAAAGAGGCAGGAAGAAAATGAAGACACAAGAAACTTCATGAGTTGAAGTTCAGGTAATTTTTTCTTTTTGAAGAGAAAGGGTGAAAAAGTCTGAAAATAAGGGGCTTTTCAGAACCTCAGGCTGTGAGCAAATAAGGAGAGGAAAAAGAATAATATTTGGAAGTATTTTTTGTGAGACATGAATTTGATTAAATTTAGAGTAATTTCAGAGATAGTTAATTAGTGTCACATTGCAATTACCTTTTTTATGTACTAGTTTTGTTCATTTGTTTGTTTGGATTTGTTTAATGATGCTAAAACTTGGCTATGTGGTTCACTGCAGTGACAATTAGAAACATATTTAATGGGTTGGACATATGAGTTGCTAGGGAAAAAGGATTCTAACACTAATTAAGCATCAATTATTACATGTGCTATTCTATTTTTAAACAGGTATTTTTGTATTTAATATTCAAAAATACTCCGTCATTATAAATAAGTAAATCAAGATTCAGAGAAATTAATTAGCTCACACTAACACGATTCAAACCCAGATATCTCATTCTGAATTTTATGAGTTTTCTACTATATCCTGCAAGTTCTGTATAAGCCACAGAAATTGTTATACCAGTGACACAAACTAATTTCCAATCTTAATAAGAAATAAAAACAAAACAAAAAAAATGTTGTATTGTAATTGTTACAAATATTTGGTTTGAAAATGATACCTTTTCAAAATAAGGTTGAAAGTTTTACTTGCTGAGTACAGCTTGACGCATCACTATTAAGCAAATTATTTCAGCAAATGGCTGTTTCAAGAGAACTCCTTTTACAAATTAGATACCTGTTTGATACCACGCCTGCTGTGCTAGTCCTTGATGCACTTCATCATATCGGAATGTTACAAAATAGTTTCTTTTCACGATTTCCAGACGCCTGTAATTGATCCAGATAGGAGCTGCTGTATTTAAAAGGAAGCTGGCAAGTGGAACGTGAATGGCAAGGAGGCCTTTCCTCAATCTGCTTGCCGCTTCGCTAGCCTAATTAATTTTGTCTAGTCTGAAAATCTCTAGTGGTAAATGTTCTTGTTATTCTGAAACACTATAAACATTTTCATTGAAATGTTATTCAATTTAACATAATAGAGTCTTTGGGAGGTACCCGCCCAAATATAAATAAATTTAAAATGTATTCTCAGGTCCCAAATCAATGTATACATTATGAGATCATATGATTTGTTTGTCTCTGCTACGTTCTAACATAATTATATTAATTTATACTACACAAGCCATTAAATCACAATAAGAAAGGGTCATGAGGTGAATTCTGTTTTATGAAGCTTTTACATGTAGTAACAGTCAATTTTGTTATCAAATGTGCAAATGATTAAGGAAATAAGACTATATGAGGAAGAAAATTCAATATAAATATAAAATACTGATCTTGTATGCAATCCATCAGATCTTGACAAAGTAAACATTTATAGTTGTAAATTAATTTTAAAATAGCCTAATGTAATGTATCTGTTCATCTTGATTTGGGGGTACATACAAAGAAAATTGGTTAAACCTAAAGAGAAAATTCTTAACAAAAGAGGTAGTTAAGCTCCAATGTACTTCTGGAAAGATTTAAAAATAAAAATAAATTTTCTGTCTGAAATTGTTTCAACATGGTCTATCAACCCACAAATGTGCTTTCTGCTCCTGCTATATCATATCATATCATCATATCATATCATATCATATCATATCATATCATATCATATCATATCATATCATCATTATATGCAAATAAGGGCGCAACAAAAAACAAAAGGCATAGACCCTACCTTCATAAAACTTCAGTCTAATTGGTACATGCATAAAATAATTAATAAAACCAAGGTAGAAACACGAGGCAAACAAGTAAATATATACAAAAATTAAAAGGAGGGATAATTACTGATGGGGGAGGAGGGAAAGGCCTGACAGACTTTAAAATGGAAATTGTATATGAGATGAGTGTACAAAAGGAAAGAAAGGGAATTCTGTATAAGGTACAGGCCATGTAAAAGAGACTGGAATTAGGAAAACACGGTACATGACACAGTAACATGCCAGATACTGCTTGGAGTAGAGCATTTATATATGAGAATAGTTGGTTAAAATATTAAATTTATGTTATGTATATTTTACCAGAATAAAAATTCAGAAAAATAACAAAATAACTGAACTGATTTGAGCTGTGTATGCTACATATTAGTTATATGACTTTGGACACAGCCTTAAACCTCTTAACCTGTTTGCTGACTCATAAAAGTGTGATTCCTCACCTCACGGGAATTAAGTATGACAACAAGAATCTGACAGGTAGTGGGTGTTCTATTAGTATGAAATTTTTTAGATTTATAAATATTGAACAGGTATCTCAGAGATACTTAAATAGGTGTTCTATTGTTTCTGTTATTGTCTTAAGCAAATAAATATTGTAGGAAGAAGGCACTTGCAAGAATGGATAATAGTGATGAGAATTAAAGAGAGGGTTTAATGTGACTACTTCCAAAAGCACAGCAGTGTTATTTCAATTCAGTTTTGGACTAAGAACCAAATGTTTAACCCAAGTTTCCAGTAATATTTAGCTTTAGTTATAGAAATAAAACTTGTGTCTGTCAAATTTTGGCAATTATCTAATCTAATTTATCTTCCATACTGCATAGAGAGGATTCTTCTCATTACGAAATTAAATATCTGTATCAAATGACAATGCAACTAAATTTTGTCCTGACAGTGTGGCTGTAGCTTTATCTTATTGGGAGCAGAGTAAAAGTTTTGTTCTTTGAAAAAATGTACCTGGATACATTTTTTTTTAATTTTTAAAAAATATATCTTTATTGATTTCGGAGAAAAGGAGAGAGAGGGAGAGAGAAAGATAGAAACATCAATGACAAGAGAGTCATTGATCGGCTGCCTCCTGCACCCTCCTCCCCCCGACCATGGGGGATTGAGCCTGCAACCTGGGCATGTCCCCTGACCCAGAATCAAACTGTGATCTTCTGTATGATCGGTCAATGCTCCAACAGCTGAGCCACGCCGGCTGGGCCTGCATACATTTTTATTATAATTTTATGTTTAAAAAAAGTTGGTCAACTTTTTGGAAGCCATGATCTATATTGCAGCTTTAAAACAGAGACAAAATCTGGACCTGGAATGTTAGTTCACATTTTATTTAAAAATGTCATTCTCACTGGTTGAAGGGCAGGGGAGGGACGCAGATTTGAACGGTACACAATGCACATTTGGCTGAAGCTGCTTCATGGCTGAATTAGAATGTGAATAAACTCACCCCATATGGTGTCATTCACCACCATTAGTTTAGGTGGACTTTTAAGAAAAGTAAATTGCTAAGAAAAGACTAACATGGCACTCCCATTATATCAGTTCTAGTACTAACCAAAATCGGAAAGAATGCAATCTGCATCAATTCTATAATCATCTTTGTGCATCTGAATTTATTGCATACCCACAGGGAACATACCAATTTGTTAAGAGCTTACAAGGTCCTATTTTCTTATTAGTTTTTGCTAAGTCAAACTCAAAATTAAAAACTAAAAGCAATTGAAAAATTCCACAGTGCTTGCATGGTACTTTTAATTAATTGAGCAATTAGCACAGGGAATAAATGTGCCATTTTTCAATATTTAAGAAAGTGTAGCCAATGAACACATCAACTTAAAGCAAAAGAAAATAAATTCTTGATAAAATAACTTTCCAATCATCATTTGTTTCATCAGCACTCTTTAGTGATGGCAGCCTCTACTGCAGCAAGAGAAAAATTGGCAGAAATACTGGTATGAGAGAAAGAAAGTCAAGCTGAGTTCCAGAACTTTACTTCACAATCCATGGGCACAGGTATGTGCTTGGACAGCAAGGCCAGGCAATGTTCCATGTGGTTTAATTCAGGTCAGGGAGGCAAAGGCCCTGCTGGTATCCAAGAATGTGAAACTGCTTGCTGTGTCCTCTGCATATCTCCCTTGTAAATATATTGTGGCAATAGGAAGATAGCTTAGGTTTAGGGGACATGAGTCCCAGCTAGACATGATCAAAATGCATCCTAGAGTGTGTGTGTGTGTGTGTGTGTGTGTGTGTGTGTGTGTGTGTGTGTGTTGGTAGAAGAAAATATGAAAACCAGGGAAAACTGGATGGGGGTGAGTTAGTGTAGCAAAAGGTACCATAAATTCAGCTGAGTGTAGTATTAGTACTAATAGTGTTAATAATAACAACAACAAATTTTAAAACAAAGAGAAACCATGTTTACGTGTCCACCATGTGCAGGAGCTATGCTGAATGCCAGGAATACACATGGGACAAGACTCCTGGCTCTGAGAGTTTTGGTCCAAGGACAAATGATGAAAAGATTCTGAGTACTATCAGAGTCAGAAGAGACATGTTTAACTCAATCAGAAAGTTCAGAAGAGGCTTCCTAGAGGAGCGAATTCCTGAACTGAATCTTGAAAGTTAAGGATAATTTATCTAAGTGGATAAGGGTAAGCAAAAAGGGGAATAAAGAAGCATGAGGTAGGTTCTGATTTGTCTGAAACTGTCACAGGTTTGTCTGAAACTGTCAAGTGCTCTCTGGACTTGGCCAATGTATAAAGCCTGCTTTTTAATGGACACATTTGTGTGCTCTTCAGGAACTTCTCTCTCACAGGTCCCCTTCATACAATCTTTTCTGACTCAAAGCTTTCTCCTCCTACAAGCACAAGAGATCCTTGGTTATAGTTTCTCTGTCCCAAGGCTAGTTTACCTCTCTAGGAGACCCTATTAGGCAGGATTTAATATCACTCAGTGCTGGTCCTCTCTGGTGTATGGACCTCATCTGTCCACAGAAAATATTCCTGATCTACCCTGACAAACTGAAAATGCAGGTCACTTATACAGCCATATGTCCTTTGCCCCACCACTGAGTTAGTAAACCAGCCCACTTTTGCTTTGAGATATTTCCATATGGGAGTTGGACATTAGTGCCCTGAGTTCCTCCAACTGCACAGCACATACATAAAACTCTTTACATGGCCTTCTCACCACTTTTAAGGTGGCAGGCAGAAATCTCTGACCCCTTCTCAAGGACAGGAGGGGGAATTTTTCCAAAATATCCTTTCCACAGACTCTCTCCTAAACTCTTTCCCCAACTACATATACCCACAATATATGTAAGAGATTTAAGAATTATCTAACAAATGCTTGGCCACCTACTTCTTGCAAAACCTTCTTGGTGGTCCACCTTATAATTCATCATGGTGTCTGATTTCTACCATCATCAGACCTCAAAACTGACACAGAACGATCAAATTTTAGCATCTTAATATAGATATTAAAAAATCCAAACAATTCTTAGAAATTTAATATTTGCAGAAACAAATATATATATACTCACTATATAAAAAATAGAACAAAAAAGAAAGTACAGAAAACTACTGAAGAGAAAAGCATGCCCATCACCCCAGCATCCATAGATGACCAACAATATATCATTTTGATTTATTTCTATCCAGTTGTTCTTTATTCTGTGCATGTTGTGCTTTAGATGTTATGGTAATACTCTATATACAATTTCCCATTGGGATTTCTTTTTACTTAACTCTGGCATTTTTCATGATTTTAAACACTTCACATCAGGATTAATAGGGATAAACTAGGCCCCCATGGGAATGTAGCACAATTTATTTTACTCTTGGCTATTGCTAAATACTTTGATTGATGCCAAATCTTAGCAATTAAGAATATTAATACCATAAATACTTTTTTCCCCCTAATACTTTTTCTTAGGTCTAGAATCTATTCACAGAGGCACAATTATTGTCTTAAAAGGAAACTCTCAAAATTTAAAGGCATTTCACTGGTCTAAAACCAGGACCCTTCACTGTTGTTTTATCCTGGCAGGATAACCTTTGAAAAGGCAGGAAGAGGCTCAGAACAGAGAGAGGACACAGCTCCAGTCTAGTGGCCACTGCTGAGACCTTTGAAAAGAAGGAGCCCAAGGCACGAGGACCCTCACACCTGACAGGATGTTGGATGATTTCAGCTAAAATAATCACACTCGGTTTGCAGAACTGAAGACTGAAATACTATTAGAGACTTAGTTCTTTAGTAAGACAGTGGCAAAATTGTCAAAGTCTTACAGGTCATACAGGCCGCCACATAAAGAAGTGAAGTGGGCCTGGCGGGCATGGCTCAGCGGTTGAGCATCGCCGTATGATCTAGGAGATGGCAGTTCGATTCCTGGTCAGGGGTGTGTGCAGGAGGCAGCTGATCAATGACTCTCTCATCATTGATGATTTTATTTCTCTCTCCCTCTCCCTTCCTCTCTCTGAAATCAATAAAGATATATTTTTTTAAAAGAAGTGAAATGGACTCTATGGGTATGCAGCAAACCGTGTCCCATCTAAGGTGAGAAATCACTGCTCGCACTCACATAAGCTTGTTAGATTTACATACATACAGGACAAACAGTTAAATTTGAATTTTAGATAAACAAGTGACATTGCTTAATATAAGTATGTCCCAAATATTGCATGGGGCATACTTATATTAAAACATTATTTGTTGTTTACTGAAATTCTAATTTAACCAGGCATCCTGTATTTTATCTGACAACCGTAGCCTCACCCAGCTGTTGCCATCTAGGAAGGCAGGCCTAGGATGGCTAGATCTTCAAATTTCTCAAGAACTACCAGAAATCTGGAATTTCTTGTGAAATCTTATTTCTAAATTTTAGCAATTGTCTCAAAATGTTTTGAAAACACATCTGGAGGCCAAATGATGGCAGTAGGCCATCACTTAGTTAGGGACCTCTGGTATTAGATTATGATCTAGAATACAGAATAAAACATATCTTCCATTGGAAATAACAGTTCTAATGCATGTTAATCATATCTTCTTCATGTCAGTGATTTTCTGTAAGCAGGTATAGACAGAGGAAAGATGGGATAAAAACATGTGGCCACAATTCCTTCAGAGGAGTTTGGAAAAAAGAGGGAAAGGTTGGAGTTGTTGGAGGAGAGAGACTCTGGATACCACATATAAACTCTTCCTACTTTACTAGCTTGGGCAGAACCAGACCTGTGGCTTAGAAAAGTTGGGCTATGCTCTGGAAATTCATATATGTTTCATTAACCCTAGTCGGGTCAATAATTTTCGAGTAATATTAAAGAAAACACAAAATTTTTCTTAATTTAAACTCCACAAGGAAAAGCTTTCAAAGAAAACAATGACAAATTATTCAAGTTAACATTTACTAGAATGTTACACAAACTGTAGCTTTGTTTTAAACCTCTGTTTGTTAAGTAAGCATATTTATGTTTCTTCAGTACTTAAACTGAACAGTTTTAATTGAAAAATTTTCTATATCTCTACTAGGTAAAAATGATTTCCTCTGGAAGTGTGCAAGTCCTGATCTACTAATTTAAAATAAAATAATGGCTTTTTGATCAGTTGTGGGAAGGAGACATTTAGAGAATTACCATGAGGCACTTTGCAAGGAACACCATTAAAAATGATGAATACAGGTAGCTGAACATTCTGCTGCAGCTAAATTGAATTCTGTGGACAGGTGAAAGAGCTTTTATTTACTTGGTGCCAAGCTTTCATGCATCTACATAAATTGTCTAGCATGCAGAGTATTATGAGCCAAACAACTTGATCCTGTAAAAATAATTCTAGATGCAGAGTTGCCTAGATGTAATTTCCAGAGTTCTATATTCAGAATATAGAATTCAATTCTTATTTTTGCTGAAACGGGAGTGACAGTGTATACTCCTTAGCAAAAAGTAGTGAGGTGCCCAACTATCCTTACGTGGTTATGAGTCTACAGTTCAGAGCTGAGTACCAGATTTCTTAGTGAGTTGTTTCATTAATTAATCAATGACTGAGTATAAGTACATAATTATTCAATCAGGGATAATATTTAAAATCTTTAACCTTCCATGTGGCATAAATATTGACCAATCAAAATGGATACCAACCCAATCAGAATAGATACTCATTGTAAAAAAAAAAAAAAAAAATGTATTTCTTTACCAGTTTAGCAGGACAGCATGCATCCAGAAAGAGGTGCTTTAAGAGGAAGAAAAAAATTAGGACCAGGCTCTCTGCCTTTAAAAATTATATACTATCCTTGATGTTATATTAGAAAGGCAACCTCTCTGATTATCACCTAATTCACTGACTCACAGCTATAAGGCCCAGGGAAGACAAAAAGAGGAAAAATCAGAGAGTGAGCACCACAACCATCCAGTTCTCTTCTTGTTCATAACATACAATAGGTTGCTGTGATTTGGAAAATTGGTGCAAGTACCCTACGCCCCCATGACCATGCTTGTTTCCAGTGTAACTTTGTGGCACCTCTCATCAAGAGGGCGCTGCTTCACTTTCCTTTGAATCTGAGCTGGCCATGTGATTTGCTTTGACCAATAATGGAAATGTTGTGCCAGTTCTGAGCCTTGGCCCCAAGAGGCATGCACACTTTCAAGCTTTTTCTTTGAAACTTGCTGCCACCATGAAAACAAGCCTGGGCTGGCCTGCTGAATGATGAAAGCACATGGTCCAATTACCCTGTGGCCCTAATGAAACTGCCAGCTCATTAGAGATACATAGAGAAGGTTAGCCAAGACCAATCCTGGCCAGATCAGCAGAGGCACCCAGCTGACACACAGACTTGTGAGATACAATAAATAGTTATTTTAAGCCACACATATTTGGGGTGGTTTGTTGTGCAGCAATAGATAATAAACACAGTTGGCCTGGCTGATTTGAGAAAAAAAGAAAACATAAAGTTTTATTTGCAGACAAGAGTACAGATATACTAATGTGTCAAGTTTTACAGGAGTGTCAGGAATGCTTGAGAAATGCAAGCCAGGCCTTGCTTTTATAGTGCTGAAGCTGACAAAAAGGTAGCTGTTTGAATATAAAAAAATGGGGGCATAATGTTTTTGTGCCATATTACAGTAAGAAATGGAGACATACATTTGCACTAAAAAGCCCCTATATTATATTTCTCATTGATGCTAAGATAAAAATGGGCAAAAACTATACTTGCAGAAAGCATCTGTTTACTATAGGTCCCAATGTATTATGTGAAAGCCTTCTGAAATTGAAATGGTCCTGATAATAAGACATTTCTTGAAAGATATTTCTTAATAAATATGTACCCACTTTAAATGCCAATTTACTAAGGATAACTAGGGAAAGAAGGTGACCTTTCTCTTCATGTAGATGGAAATATTTGGGTCCATATGGTACTTTTTATTTAAATGTCATTGATTTTCAACAAATGATCACAAGAATGGTGGCACTGAACACATATATATCTAGATGCCATGACAATACAGATTCAGAGCTGGGAAGTTGTCACTGAGGGATAAACACTGCACAAGGTTAAGGATAATGAGAAGCCTGACTTCAGAAAAGATCATAGTGACTGTTATTTCAGAAGAATTACAAATGAAATGCACATTACTGATTCATAATGCCCTAAAGTCCTGACGAGGTGGCCGACTAGCATGAGCTGTTGGCTCTCTCCTCTAAAATTGGCCTGGGAGGAACTGTGCAAGTCAGATAGAAGTCTAGGTCTAAGGAACTAACATTTAAAAAATGAGAAGCCCTTGAGAAACTAATACTAAAAGAATAAAACAAAAAATATTCTGAACTAGTGTGCCTGTGTGCCTGTGTGTGTGTGTAAGGTCTCAGGAGTGGTAAGAATAGTGGCAAAGTGGCCCTACACTGCTGTGGAAGGCTCAGCTTATCTCCCAGAATCTCTTGAGACAATCACAGCCTGTGTCACCCATGGATCTCAACGGAAATAGTGGAAGGAGAGAAGCCCGGGGCAGCCGGGAAGCCCACGGGCTAAGGAGCTACCGGCGGCAGGTGCAGGCTGCCCGCTGGCCTCGGCCTCGGGGGCCACTCCACCGCTGCTCCTCCCAGCGGAGAGCCAGAAGGTTAAAAACCATGGTGTTTATTTCTTCAGGACAACCCCTAACCAAGTGAGTCGCCTGAGGCCATGGCAGCAAATAGGACGGGTTCTAAAGTGTTCTGTGGGATGTGGGGCAATTGGACTCATATAACCAATTACCTACTAGATATTTTCATTTGGATACTTCATTAGGCACCTTACTCCAATATAGAGTGTCTTCTCCTTAAAATCTACTCCTCTTTCTGTTTTTCTTTTAATGGTGGGTGGAACTATCACCTATGCTGCCATCCAAGCCAGAAACTTGAAAATCACCCCAGGCTTTTACAATCATGTCATGTTTTCCTGTTAATATCCATTTTCTCCATTCCCATTGCTAGTGCCTTAGACATACAATTTTAAGTTATATAGTACCATATATAATTTATATAGTGCCATATAGATTTTTGCTACCAGGCTATTGTTCCTAACTCTATTAACATCAGAGTGAGCTTTCTAAAACAAAAATCTCATCACACAGCAGGATAAGACCTTAACAACCTCCTCTCAATCTTATTTCCAGATTTTATGTTCAATCATAAACCATGCCACACAGGTAAGATATACAATATTTTTAAAGACATCCAGAGTGAAAAAAAATGGTTTATACCAGTATTTAACCGTCTATGTTCTGAAGGTTTTTCTTATTAAAATTATGCCCTTTGTAATACTATTTGAAGGTCTCCCTATTTCAGTTTATAATGTTAACAATAATAATTTTAATGAATGATTCTTAATTATCCAGTATGTGACTTAACTGTTAATTTTTCTAATTTATTGCCTAGACAACTACTCTCTCCCTATTTCAAATACCAGCCACATTCTAATAAAAGAAATTAGAAAATAATGAAGGTAAAGGATGACTCCTCAGATTCAGCAGTTCTTTCCTTCCTCTTGTCAGTGGTGGCTGCTCAGCCACAAAAAGAAGCCTCAAGTCCTCGAAATAGGACGATGCATTTTCTCCCTGAAGGAGGTGGAGAGAGCAGAACTTCCTTTTATGTTGCCATGCTTTCTCTTCAGTTTTCCTAAGACAAGTATGTTGGCACAACTGTGTGTGTGTGTGTGTGTAATATATGGGAGAATATCAATGGCTATTATAAGTAGAAAGGGAAATGTAAAGTTCTTATTAGTTTGGACTCCAGAGTCAAAGTGAAAGCTCTTAAAGAATTACTTAGCGATACCCTTATCTGCACTCCCTGGATACTGACCCCTCGTATTTATCCTGAGGTCTGAGGATTCCTTGCCTGAGTCTCTCTACCCACATCTTCTCAGTCCTGTGCTAAGGAATCCCACCTCTAACCACAAATAGCTTCTTGCTCTCTGTACTCATTCCTACCCCTACGCTGTATTCATGCCCAAATCTATGACATTCTGCCTGGGACTCTGAAGGCCAGACAGAAGTCTCTTAGAAAAATAGCAGGTAGAGGGGCTCAGAGGCTCCAAGTTCTGTCACCCGGTTTGAAATTGGCTCCTCCAGCTTGGATTTTACTTTGGAAATCCTCACTAATATGAGATGAAGCTCATCTAGCTCTTTGGCTATTGAACCTATTAGATTAAACACAGATCTTTCCCTAAGGCAAAATTTTGGAGCTAGTGCTGTTGATACTAAGGCACATCTCTCTTCCTTTTAGCATCAATGAGCTCCCTACTGCATACTTGAACATTTGGTTTCTTTTTTAGTTCTTCTTAAGTTCAAGCAATATAAAAAAGGAAATATATTACTTACAATGGCTTCTTTTTTGGAATTGTGCAAGACTGATCATTATAGAAAAGATTCAGTTAAATCCTTCAATGTCCTCCATATTTATCTTACAGAATTTGGGGACGAGACAAAAGAGAAGAAAATCATAACTAATTCTTCCCCTTTTTGCCCCTTTTTCTCTAGGCTGTCGTGCTTGCCTTGTAAGTTCTGATTTTCCCTCAATCGGTACATTCCAATATATTATTGTCTAACTTAGGGCCTGACATATAACTCTCTAAATATATAATGATTACATGAATAAATTACTGAATAAAGAAATACAGTTCACAGTGAATGTGCATGGTTGTTGCAGAAAAGGCCCTGACCCTTTAATCATGGTACATTTTACCTGCTAAACTTTTACACCCAGATAAATGGGTTGTTTGCCATTTCATGAAACATAGAATATCAGAAAGTGGCATTTTGAATATGACAAAATAAAATCTTGGCACTACTGCCTTCAAACAATACCATAGCTAACTGAAATTCAAAAGGACTTTTATTAAAACAACAGTTGAAAGACGTTTATGCCTGTTCGGTTTATCCGGCAGCTCTTCTAGGTCTGTGTGTAAGGACCACAGAGTGCCGCAGTTGCCCCGAGGGAGAGGCCAGCCAGCTACTCATCCCTCACCTCCAGCTTTATTATTGCATTCTCAGCTCCCAAAGCCACAGTCACTGAAATCCCGATATTCCAGAGTATGTTAATCAAATCTTGCTTAACCAAAATTCTGATATATCTCTATCTTGCCAACTAAGACTATTTTACTGGCACTTGTCTTCACTCCCCCAGGAGGATTTATAGGCACCCACTGTTTGCTAGTGTTGTCCTGACCATTTGAAGAATTTCAGATAGATTTTGAGCTAGGTGTCAAGTAGAAGAAATACACAAAAATGAATTGGGGAAAGTACCCCCCCCCAAAAAACACCATTAAGCACTAAGAAAAGCTATATACTTTTTAGTTAAACAGAAAAAGAAGTGGGCAGGGATCGGAGAACTAGAATGCTCAAGTAGCAGCTTAAAGCAGGGCGAGAAAACAGGGCAGAGCAGAGTGGGGGGCCAGTGGAGTTGCAGCCGTAGATGCCCTCATCTCCATCTCTCAACCCCAAACTGTACCTTCAGTTCTACTCCTGATAATCCATACAAAGATATTGAAACTTATAGATATCTCTGTTGACCAAGAAATGCACCTAAAAGAGTACATTAAAATCATAGTAAAATATTGTTTTTCTTTAACATTTTTGAGTTTTGTGTTTTGTTTTGTTTCCTTCTGGCACAGTAAACAAGAGAACAAACTTTGGGTGAACACAGACGTTTACTTTACTATTATACATTCTGATCATGTGCTGGCGTCAGGGTGAATCCAATATTGTGGGTGCATCTGTCATAATAACACCTGGGGTTCAGTACTCATGTCAAATAAACTGACCAAGAACCCAGGGAGCTCTTCATGTCACCATCCAGTATCGCTGAGGTTAGAGGACTGATGAGAACCAGGAAACTTTAGTTTATAAAACAAAAGGGAAAACAGCTATAAAAGATGAGATCCAAACAGACAAGGAAGAAAACAGATGTTACTCAGATTTATTTCCTGTTTCTTCCTGTCAGTGATGTAATTCTCTGAACTCAGACTTTAAGCCCAGATGGTCCAGCCAAAAGGATATCTGTGTCCACAGACCTCATCTCAACAAATTTTGGTAAGAAAATATATTAATTTTTTATTATTGTATTCCAGTCTTCATCGGCTTTACTTTTAATTCCTGAATTTCAAAAATATTTTTAAAGATTTACTCAAAAAATATTCATATCTAGCCAAATTCAAGAAAGAAATTAATTTAAAACATTATCAAAATCAAATCCAAGCAATGAGAGCTGTTCTTGGCAGCGTTCACAGGGAAATTAATAGTCTGATCACGATTACAGGAGCATAGCCCATTACTTAATCTGTATCAGAGGGGGTCAAAAGTAAGTTAAAATGCACTTATAAGGCAAAAGATGGTTGGAAAATAAATAAGAATGGCAATCATTCAATTCAATAAATTTGATAAAACAACAAACAAAATAAGGAGATAGGTAAACAAAAGTAGACAAAAATTATTTAAAACTTAAAACTAAATGTAAGATCTCTGAAAAATTAATGCCACATGTCTGACAAAACCAAACAGGTAAAAATGAAATCAAATAAACAAAACCAAACAAAAGAAGGGATAAATAACCACAGATACAACAGAGATATAAAATGAATGAAACAAAATTATGAATAGCTAGCTACTTACTAATAAACTAGAAAATTTGGATTAAATAAATTTATTTAGGCAAAGTACAATAATGCAAAATTGGCTTAATAAGAAACAGAATTTTAAATATACCTATACTTTTTAAACATACTGAAATATTAATCCAAGACTCCCTCACAAAATGAGTAGTTCCTTCTTTACTATTTACTATTTTACTAGTGAGTTCGATGCCCACACTGCCACTCACATAGCTAAAAATTAATTTGATCTAATGCTAGCAATTTCAACCTGCTTTTGTGGAGAAATGTGTGAACTCCACTTCAGAATAGTGTTTTTATATGCATGAAATAAATATGCACAGTCTTTGGTTTGCACAGAACTATGTTAAGAGAGATTTTATGTCAGTTACCACTAATCTTTGCAAAGCAAAGACTGTCTATATGCAAAATTGCAAAGAAAACATTATAGTGAAATATTTATTACATATTAAGCAATAAATAAATGCATAACTTGCTTCTTTGCCAGTGCAGTAAATCAGTAAGTAAGGACCAGAAGTGATTCTAATATCTACTATAATTTCAAAAAGGTGATGAACATCAATGTTATTTCAAGATATCTGTAACAAGTGAAAAGTGATGCAAAACTTTACCTGAATTCTATCATTGGAGAAGCAATGGATACTATTAATGTTACTGTGTCATTCTGCATGTATTCATAGTTAGATGAAGTGCTAAACTTCAGTTTCAGGTTGCTGAAAATAACCATCTACTTTTTCCACATCCCAGTTTTCAGATACCCTGAACTCTATCCATGGAACCCTTGGTTCATAGGTCTGAGGTTAAAACCCTCAAAAGGCAAATGACTGAAGCTTTTGTACTTCAGTTTCCTTATCTGTAAAATAAAATTAACAGTAGAATCTACCATGCTATATTATTGAAAGAAACAAAATAAATAAATTTATATCAATTAAAAGAATGCAAATAAATATTGCTGCTATTGTTGTTGATGTTATGAATTTTTAATAGACAGTTAACTCCTACCTAATAAAATTTGTTTCAGAATATAGACAGAGATAAACAATGCTAATCTGATTTAATAAGGCTAGAGCAATTATTCAAAATCAGATGAGCACAGCATACTAAAGCAATCAGTTTCATTTCACTTGTGAACATACAAAGAGAACTCTTAAATAAATTTATTCATAAATTATAGATCATAAATACAGTTTAAGTTAATATCAGAAAATTTACCAATGATATTCACCACATTAGTAGATTCAAAGATAAAAATCATATAATTACCTCCATAGACAAAAAGGAATTGTCAAACTGCAGAAATGGAAGAAAACCTCCTTAATTTGGAAAAAGCTGTAATTCAGAGAACTGTAAAAATTATATTTAATGGAGAATATGTATATGAAAGCTCTTTAAGATCAGGAATTAGCAGGGTATCTATATCATCAGTGCTGTTTATCAGATTCTAGCCAATAAAATAAGCACAATAAAAGAAATAAAAGATATAAGGAAAATTAAAGAAGAGTTCATCTACATGAAAAAATTAGCAGAACAGAAAAATCATTAGTATCAATAAGAAATTTTAGCATATTTGCTATTGTCAAGATGAACATTAAAAATAAATTGAATTTATATTAAAAACAGCCAAATATAAAATGTAACGAAAATACCAAGACTGCTGCTTTATTAATAGTAACAAAAACTAAGAGTTATAATATTAACAAAAAGCAAAATTATCTAGTAATCATTTCATCAAAAATATTAAGACCATTCTAAAGGATATTAAAGAAGATCAGGAGAGAGATTCTATGTCATTGCTTAGGAATAGTTAATAAGATTAAAATAGAATCCTCACCTAATTAATCAATAAATTTACTCCAGTCTTACCTCTAATTACCTTTTTAAAGTGATTTAATTGATATGGCCTAAAATTTCTATTAAAACATACAAATCCATGAATATCTAAGTATACATTTGAAAAAAAGTGTATAGCAAAAATGGACCAGATAGTAAACAAACTTTAAACAATAGTATAAAAACATGATACAGGCAAAAAAAAACCAGATCAACAAATCAGTGAAGCCAAATGTAAAACTTGGACAGACCTAAGCATGAATGAATACTTAATACTGGAGAAAAGTCAGCCTTCGGCTAGATCTGTAACAGTTCTTTTTGAGTAAAAAGGAGAAAAAAAAAAAACTTGTGGAAAAGATGACAAAATAACAATAGCTGCCCAGCCGGAGTGGCTCAGCGGTTGAGCATGGATTGATGAGCCAGGAGGTGGAAGTTCAGTTCCTCCTGGGGCGCACGCCCGGGCTGTGGCTCCCTCACCAGCAGGGGGCGTGCAGGAGGCCACCCATCAAGGATTCCAGTGATGTTTCTCTCTCTCTCCCTCTCCCTTCCTCTCTCTGAAATCGGTAAAGATATATTTTTTAAAAATAATAATCATGACGATAGCTGTCTGGAAAGATGGAAGCAGCAGCGAATGCAAGTTTGCCAATCTTTCTGAACCCCTACATTAAAACACAGCAACTAAAAGAACAAAGGCCAGCAGAAACCATCTACAACAAAACTAGGCATGAAGGTATCTCCCCAAACCCCAAATACAAGAGGGTGGAGACAGACCAGCAACTGCTCTCCATGGTATTATAATCATGGGCAAGACCAAGTGACAGGGTCTGATGACATAGTTGAGTGATAAAGCTATAAAAAGAAAATCACAGGGAAATTATTACTCTAAATGCCCGCACAGGGACTACTTTTGGCAGGAGGCAGGCATGGTGACTGGAATGAGAACTCTGAAGGGGTTTTTGGGGTGGCAGGCAAAGTTCTATTTCTTCACCTGGGTGGTGTTTGACTTATAAATAATTCCAAAAATTGATAATTGCTGCTGTGTATGGATAGTTGGATATTCTTTATACTTTTCTATTGCATTAAAATTCCTCCAAAAATACAATAAAATATAGTAGCAGATCCAAATACCTGGCATATGTGTTTCTCACAGCCCAGAGCTAAAAGTCAGAAAACACAGCCATCACTCTCCCTAAGCCTAGCCTCAAGAATACGCTCTGAGCCCTGGCCGGTGTGGCTCAGTTGGTTGGAGGCTCATCCAGTACACCAAAAGTTTGCAGGTTCGATCCCTAGCCTGGTGCCTAGGGGAGGCAACTGATTGATGTTTCTCTCTCATATTGGTGTTTCTCTATCTCTCTCAAGCCAATTAAAAAAATAGGCTATGATTTTCTTTGATAGCAATGTCATATTTGATCATAAGTAATAAAATAGTACACATAGAATAGTATATTTAGAAATATCGCTCATTTAAAATTATGGAAGTTCCAAATAAATTTTAAATTAAAATATCAGTAATGTATCCACACAGAGACTTTGTGATTAACTGCTTTTATAATAAAAGTGACAGATTTTATTCTATCCAAATTTTGTATAAAACTAATACTAAATGTGTTCACTATGCTTTGTGTACTAAAATTAATTTCACATATATTATTATATTAGATCTTTTCAACATCTCTAACAATTAATTCAGGTACATTTAACACTTTTTTTTTTTTCATTCTAACCTGAGAAGTTTAACTAACTTACCTAAGATTACACAGAGAGTTAGTGGAAGAAATAAAATTACAAAGCAAATACTCATGTAACAGCCACTCTGATGAAGAAATAGAACATTAAAAGTACTCTTAGAAGCCTTGAATGTGTCCCTTCCTCATTACAACCCAATCATTTCTCCCTAGAGGAAATCAAAATTCTGACTTTGTGAAAATAATTTTCTTACTGCTGCTAAAATTATGTGAAGTTCAAAAACAATCAAAACTTCAACTATGATTCATTGTCTATTCTTTTTCACTATGATCAAATATAAATTTCAGGAAGCAAATGAGTGATGAGAGGAATGGAGCGGGGAGAGAAATAAAGAGGGGGAAAGACATATAGAAATAAAAAGAAATAGAAATAGAGAAGAGGAAAGGTTGATTTATTCAGTTTGACCTAGTTTGGGGAACATCTCCACCCTTGAATGATAGTCCCAATACAGACTAGATAAAATCAGCAGAAAAATAATACCTAAAGCAATACAAGGATGCTAATACCAGCAGAAATGTAAATTGATGCTGGTCAGGCAAAGTGACAAATGTCTACCATATCCATGAATTTTCTATCAGTGCCACTATAGAAAAAGTTTCTATATAGCAAAAGATTTCCAAATGTCAGAAAACTGTCCAGTTTGGAAGCATATCTCTTGACTCAGTCAAAAATTGAAATCTTGTCTCTTAACATTTTTTATAGTGCCATCTGACTATATCTTTTCCACTTTCTCTATATTGTAGACTTCATTTAAGACTTTGATCAAATTCTGCCTCTGCTAAGAGGACAGCTAAAGCCCTTGTAACTATTTTTCTATAGACTAAAAGTTGGCACACATAAGTATGATAGTTTCTTTGTGCTACTCTTATTATAATTTCTGTGTAAGGCACACCTATTCTGAATTATGCACTGTGCTAAGATTCAGATACAAATTTTAATTTAATTTTTATAGTTATCCCATAAGACAGGTACAGTTATTACTATTCTATGCAAGAGGAAAAATGAGATTTAAATATATTAATAAGAGAATAATTATAAAACTGTCATTCATCTTACATAATCCAGGACATGAAGTCCAAGTACACTGGTCACTTGAGAGCTGTTAGACATTTTTAAACCAACAGAGCTTTTAAGTACCAATACTGAAAGAGAAAATTTGGAAACAGAAAAAATAATCTAAAAAGTAAATTGAAATCTGTTTTCCATTTTAAGATACTCTATGGTAAAAAGTCTGTAAAACCTTGATATATTGCTCCACATAGATTAACTATAGATGATGTTTCTGGTGAGATATTAATAAATTAAAATGGAGATTTCAGAAAATCACCTGGACATAGACAAAATGAAAGAAATGTGAAATACCCTGAAGAATATATGTCACCATTATGAAGTTCCTTCCCAAACTTCAAACTTGTATACTCAACTGCCTCCTCAAAGTTTACACTCGGATGTCTAGTGGGCATTCCAAACTCAGTATGTCTAAAATTGAACTGATTCTTCCACCAAAAACTGTTCTACTCACCAGCTTTCCCATCTCAGTTGATACCAATTCTATCCTTCCAGTTACTTGTCCAATTACCTCGGTGTGACCTTGACTTCTACTTATTTTCATATCTTAAATTCCATATATCATCAACGTATTGACTATAGTTTCAAAATATATCCAATATCTGACCACCTCTCACCATCTCCGCTAATACCTCCCTGATTTGAACACCATCAGCTCTCACCTGTGATGATGGGTTACCAAAAATTTCCCCTACCTGGTCTTCCTGCAGTACCATTGCTGCACTAGAGCCAAGTCTCAGCTGTAGCGAAGTGGTCTCTTTACAGCATAATCAGCATTACATCACTCCTGTGCTCAAAACTTGATAAATAATTTCCATCAAAGTAAAAACTAAAATTCTAACACTGACCCTGCAGGGCCTATGCAGTGTGCTACTTGTACACACACCACTGCCTCTCCTACCTCACCCACCTTCTTCTGTTTCCTTCTTCATCATCCACTCTGCTCCAGACATAGGAAAAGTCTTGCAGTTCCCAGTTTACATCAGGCATACTCTGCCCTAGGACTTTCCTCAAGCTGTTGCTTCTTTCTGAAATATTCCTTCTTCAAATAGCCATATGGTTAATTACCTCATCTAATGCAAGTAACTATTGAATGCTATCTTTCCAATGAAGCTTCCTTGACTGTGCTATTTAAAATTCTGCCCCCTCTCATGCCAAGAACAATGGCTAAGCAGATGAAATAATAAGTATAGGTAATTATTATAATTTATATGAAATGTTTGATAAAATTGATAAACAATAGTGACACAATAAAACATTAAATTGAAAAAGTTACTTTATTTTAATCGACTATGTGAGCTACTTAAGACACATATAATACCACATTATAAAAGACCACAAAATGTAAAAAGGCATGATTGATATATTTTGGGTTAAAAAACTTGAGCCAAACTAATTTAAGTTCAAATACATGGAGAGCGGAGTGGGGCAGGAGTTGTGGAGGACTATGAGCCTGGTCACCTACAGAAGTTTCAAACTCAAATGCCAGTAGGAGCCAGCCTGACTGGAAACCTAAATGTGTGTACTGGGCAGGGTTTAACACAACAGGAAGTGGTAAGGTTTGTGGCAAACAAGAAAGTACATGACCAGTAAAGAAAATCAAATACCTTACCCCTGAGCTATACTTCCTCATGGGATGCAATTCCTTACTTAGTTCCATTTTAAAAATGGTAAGTCAACTAACCTACTGTTTCTGGGTTCCTGTTGCAGTTTTAACATTGCCTAAGATAATTTTTTTTTAGTAGGGGAGGCATTTAGACATCACTTAATAGCTGGTTTCCAAAAGAGTTAACACTCCTGGTTCTGTGCCAAATGTTCTAACTGGGAGAGTCTCTTAGGTACTCTTAGAGTCTACTCTTTTATTCTAAAAATAAATTCAGTGCTTGGGCTTGATCAGGCATTTGGGAATCCAAGTTCTTGTAGGCTTCAACTGTGATTTAGCTTGTGTGCAGCCTAGACCCTTGCGGGAAGAGATTCCTGTGACACATAGATCTCTTGCCATATGGTTTGCACATGCATTTTCTGCATGCATGGCTAATTCAAGGGCATGAGAAAACATATGCAAACGCTATTGGGCATAGAAATTTAGACATTCCTGTGAAATGTTGACCTTTAAATGTTTAACACCTGTAGTATACAGGATATGATAACATCTCACAAAACTACAAATCTTCATTGGAAATATAAGTGGAAATGGTCATCCTGTGAAAAGTAAAAGAAATCTCATTCTTTCTGCACAAGGGGGTATCTCAGCTAGGTGAATTTGGAATGGAAATATTTGTTCATTCCAATGTGGTTTTCTTTTTTCATAGTAGACAAGATAGTTTATTTAAATCACCATCAGAAATAAAATTTCCATCATCTTGAAACTGTCACAACATAAAATATAAAAAAACAACATATATCTCAAGATAAAATCCTGTGGAACAGAAGTAAAATAAATGCTATCAATTCTCAGTTTTCTGCTCTAAGATTATGATAATCTAAGTATACATTATCCTGAATTAATATATGATGATTTTTTTATTCATTTAATCTGAAACAGTAATAAGTAAGGAAAACATTTAGCTGTGGAAATGGAAAATCTGTGACACTACAGCTATAATTTTAATAATTGTAATTTTAATTAAAAGTAGGACAGCCAGTTAAGACAGATCATTTTAATTCTCTGAGCATCTGTAAAATGAGCTTAATTAATACTACCTTCCACGTTGTTTTAAGCATCAAATGAGATAATGTAAATCAATAGGCTTTGTAAATTGAGGTGTTGTCTATCAGCCAGCTTTTGCCATTTAGTTGCTATATGACCATAAATAAGTCATTCAGTAATTCTAGTTGTGGTGGTGGTAGAGTGTTTTTATAGCATATCAGAATCGCTCCCAATGTTTCATATTCTGTGCATTAGATGATTGCTTAGAGGTAGCTAAGGAGAGCAATGGACAATAGCACCAAGTTGAACTTAATTGACAAATTTCTATGGATAATCAGATGATCCATATGTCAATAATAATAACTAAAACTGGTCAATGTTTTCTGAAGAGCACAAAGAATTTTAAAAATATACAATATAAGTCAGATGATTCTCACAATATTCCCACTAGGAAGTATATAATAATGTTAGCTTTATTTAATATATAATAAAACCGATGGTCAGGCAGATTAAGTGACAGGCAGAAGTCACAAAGTAAGTAGAACTAGTAAAACTGGGAATATAAAGAAGATTTTCTTCTCCTTCACTTCAAGTGCATAACATTTAACTATTAATATATATTGACAATTGTCAGGAGAAAAGAGGATCCATTATATTTTACTGTGGCCAAATAAATACTCACTTCGGCAGAGTGTGTGCATGTGTGTGTGCATGTGTAGTACTTAATCTTAGAATCTACTCTCTAAAAAAAACTATTAGAAAAATTTATGTAAAATAAAATTCCACAGTACCAATATCATGATATATGCATTGTGGGCCCCATAATATCAATAGAGACCAGAGAAATAGGAAATGGACTCAGCTCTCATGAGGGAAGACATTTGCGGTCAGAACGCCATGGTGAGGAACAGCAAGAACCTAAAATGTGAGCTACTACTCTCCTGTCTCAAGCCTTTGTGCATCATAAAGCTCTTACCTTGAACCTATATATGACCATGGAATCATTCTTAACATAGATTTCTAGACAGCTATTAACAATTTGGTTGTTGAAATCATATTTGTCATCTGTAGCCTAGATTCTCAATTGTAGTTTGCACTAGAATCACTTATAAAATTTCTTTTAAAATAGCAATGCCTTGGCTCTGGGTGGAATCCAGTCATCTACATGCATCTACAATTTTTGATTTCCAAGGTGTTCTAATATGCAATCAAGTTGAGAAATCTTGGCTACGATTGTGGGTAAATATAGTTATTGATATGTTAAAAGGACAACAAAGAGACAAATAATAAAATGACATGGATCTTTGAGAAAAGAGCATACTTAAAAAATAATTAACTATGAAATTCAGACTATAAATATTTTAAGCTCTGAATATAAAACTTCTCTATTTTTATTCCTAATAAAAGAAGGCTGCATTAAAATATTTAATGGGCTTAATGGAGGATGTGAAGGGGAAACAAAGGCAAGTCTTCCTTTTCACCAAACATTTAGTAATATGCCTAAAGCACTACTAGGGCATGAAGTGAAGGAGAGAATATAGGTGGGATGAGGTCTGCAAACCAGAGGCACACAGAGAGGACAACTTGTTTTTAACAAATGTCAAAGCAATATTTTAACCACAAAGACATTCTGTTCACCCATTTTATATAAATGCTGATAATTCTAAAACAATCTTGTTTCATGCTGTTTTTTAATTTGCTTTACTACTCAGTCACTTTAATAAATGACAAATGCAGCAAAACACTGAACTAACCTCTTAGTTAACAGGTTTTCCTTGGGTTAAAGAACACCAACAGCAATAGGCAGGCAGAGCGTATGTTCGCCAACCGTGAGCTGAGACTAGCAACACTTAACATTCCATTCTCACTAATCTACTAAAAAAAATCATTAGACTTGACATTTGTGCCATTGACAAATTACAAGAGTATCTTCAGGACACTCAGTGGTCTTTTGCTGAAACTATAGTCAAGTTACCAGTTTCCACTGACATTCTCCAACAATTTGGCAAAGCCTTTGAGTTACAAATCAGCAGGTTTCATCTCAAACATCTGTGGACATTTATGTTCACCGGAAAATTGGCAAAATTATCCTAAGGGATAAAAGACACTTGAGAGTGATATCAGTCATCCATCATCTCTTACAATCCTTCCAGCAGAGCAACAGATTTAGAAAATTGGTGCTGGGCTCTCTCTCTTTTCTCCTGATTCTTGCCAAACGGGCCTTTCCCCCTCTCGCTCTCAAGCGCCGCACAAGGTGTTTTCATGGTGGAAATTGTTCACACGAGCATTCATCATGGTTGATTGATGGTCAGAGCAAACCATGAAAAATGCCCTCAGTGACCCCTCATCAGACATGTCACACAGCTGCCCTAAACCACACTCAGAATGTGACAGTAAGACAAGTTATAATGGGCAAATAAGAAGAAAGTAAATGGAGAAGGCATAAGAGAGAAAATTATACCAAGTGAAGATGAATTGTCAGACTGTGAATTATTTAATTTTACCTGTTTTGCCTAACTTTACATTGACATTTAACCCAAGATTTTACTGCTAACTCTGCAGAGTTTATGTCAATTCCTTCTCTGTCAATGAAGTAAATTTTTTTAAAAATCATCCTATGAAAATGATCACTGATTAAATACACAGTGGATAAATAAAAGTACAAGACCCAGTCTGTAAACTTTTTAAATTTCTCTCTTAAAACAGCATATTTAACTTAGCAAGTGATCATCTGGGTAAATCTCACACCCACCTGGCACCATACATAGTTATTAGAATATTATTGACTACAATGTCTATGCTGTACTTTACATTCCCATGACTATTCTATAACTACCAATTGTACTTCTTAATCCCTTAGTAAGTTATAAAATGTCTAAAACTGTGGTGTACACCTGAAACTAATATAATAATGTATGTCAAATGTAATTGAAAAACAGAAAATAATTTTTGAAAAAAACAGTTAAGATCAACAATTCTTACCATGTGGTTTGGAGATGTTTGTGAGCTCCCAAGACTTTTCAGGGAGTACACAAGGACAAAACTATATTCATAATAATATTAACATTATTATCTATCTCATAAAGATATGGTACCTTTTCCAAAGGCTACATGATATATCCAAAATTATCTGAAGGGCTATTAAAATAGTTCTCTTGTTTCCAATTACCTATTTGTGTGAGGCTGAATTTTCTTCATAGACTTTAACCAAAACAACAACTTACAACATGTTGAATGCAGAAGCATATCTGATAATGAAGCTTTTTTTCTATTAAGTCAGACATTAAAAAGGTAAGCAAAATTTAAAGCAATAACACTACTGTTGATAACTTTTATTTTTTAAAAAAATTGTTATTTTTCATAAAAATATATGTTACATAAACAAGTGTTTAGTTTATTGTTGTGTAATTTAAAGAGACTATTAAATAAATATTTTTAAAATGTCTCAAATTTTATCTTTAATTCAGTAAATATAAATAAATATTACCCACATAAACAAGAGCTTTTTGAAGTCCTCAGTAGTTTTAATGCATCCTGAGACAGAAGGTTTGAGATTTGCAATTGCAGACTATCCTTAAATGTCATCAATTAATCTTGTTAATATTCTGCACCGTTTGTTATTACTCTTTCTTAAAAAGATAATTGGACACCTAGCACCGAGACCTTGGATTTTAATACCACTATCCAGTTAAAGAAATCAGAATTTGTTGAAGAAATAGCTAATTCTAGATCTTGGATAGGAAATATACAAGATAAGCCAGAATTATCCTGCAGTTTTCTATTTAATGTCATTTTTTAACAATACCATCAGAAAAAAAATGATAATCACAGAATATATATATATTTATTATTATTTTTCATTTAAAAAAATATATCTTTATTGATTTCAGAGAGGAGAGGAGAGGGAGAGAGATAGAAACATCAATGATGAGAGAGTCATTGATCAGCTGCCTCCTGCATGCCCCCTACTGGAGATCAAGCCCGCAACCCAGGCATGTGCCCTGACTGGGAATCAAACCACAATCTCCTGGATCCTAGGTCGATGCTTAACTGCTGAGTCAAGCCTGGCTGGGCAAAGAATATTTTTAAATGTTCACAAAATTCAACAACAGAATCTCCAGTGCTTACAATTTGCCAGACAAACCTCAGGTGGGAAGGGGCAGACAGATATTTTAAATATTTAGAGCTATTTATTACAAGAGCTAGAAACAATGACATATTCAAGATAAGAAGAATATTAAAAATATACATAGTGACTATCAATCTCATCTACCAAATAAGATATTCAAGAAATGTAACTTTCTTTGCTATAGCTAAACTTAATTTGTTTTCTAAGCATCTGTCATTGAGTAGCAATAATTTAGTCATATCAGTGTCTCTTTTCATCTTTTCCTGTGTTAACTGCTAAATTCTTTTGGACTTCTATAGTAACAAGTTATGGAGAATGTGGGTAGAAATCTGGGCATTTTCCATTATCATCTATATACATACTACCTTGTAATCAGCTAGCTGCTTCTGTTCCAAGCAGTCTTCTGTTTTCAGATTACACACATCACTGTCACAGCCTCTTTGTCTTCAAAACAAGGTATTTACAATTTTATTTGCTCTCTGTGCTATAATCATATAGCTCTTTGTCGCTCAGAAAAATATGTCTCCTGCTTCCTTAGCTCTGCAGGGACACATGGATATTATAGAGGGTTGTTTCAGGCCCATTTGCCTGGGCACCCACACAGAGATGTTTCTGTATCATGCTGGGGTACAAAGAAACTGGGGAGTCTTTTATTTCCTAGGATCTGCCTGGAAAAAAAGCACAGGATCATTCCACTTTCCAAGTTTAGCAAGTACACCTGGGATAGGGGGGTTTGCTGCCTCTTTGATTTTGTAATTAAGGGTGGAAAAAGGGGGGGGATATATATATAAAAATATATATATATTTATATATATTTATTATATTTATATTTGTATATATATTATATAGTTATATATATATATATATATATATATATACACACACATATATACTTGGCCCCTTTTCAGGAATCCACCAGAGGCTAAGAACTCTTTTTTCCCTCTTTTCTTCTCACTACCACTTCCCAGTCTGGATATTCTTTATACAGTCAGTGGGACATGGGCAAATCTGTCTTTTATTTACCCTGTATCTTTCCAAAATTTTTGTGTCATATTTAATGTTTTAATTCAAAAGTTAAAAACTTGACTTTCACCCTCTGCTTTCCGAGTAACAAAACTACCTTGACCCATTGGATGGCTCACAGTCTAGCTGCTGGAACAAAGGCAGGTGGCAGAGCAATTTAGAAACACCAGAGAAGGGGGAGGAAAGCATAAGTTAATATTACAAATATCATTCTGCCAAGTGTGTGTGTATATCCTAGGAAATAAATCTCTGTACTTCTGTACTTTTGGTTTTTCCTAAAGCATAACCGATGTTCCTGGAAAGGATATAAAATTGAGAGGAAATATTATCACAGTAGAAAATTTTCACAAAGTGCATCTATTTCTGGTGCAGATTATTTTTCCATTTAGGCCAGTTTAGCTACTCAGTTGACTCCCTCTGCACCACTAAAAATATATAAACTGGGTATTTTATTGTGCGTTCACCACCCCAAGTCTCCTTCCGTCACCATTTATCCCCCCATGTCACCTTCTACCTCCCCACCCCCTTGCCTCTGGTGATCACCAGGCTGTTGCCTGTGTCTGTGAGGGGGGTGGTGGTGTTGTTTTTTGTTTGTTTTTGTTTCTGTTCCTTTGCTAATCTCTTCACCGTTTTTACCCAGCCTCTCAAACCCCTCCCTTCTGACAGCTGTCAGTCTGTTCTCTATCTCTGAGTCTGTTTCTATTTTGTTTGTTAGTTTATTTTGGTCAATCCTATATAATTTTATTAATTAATGCCACCTCCAATAGATTCAATACAACAAAAATTTCTCACTTAAAAAGTAAAATAACACAGATACATAAAAAAATAAAATAAAAATAAAAAGATATAAACTGGAATTGGGACATTAGCCTTTGTGTATTTATCAAAAAATATTGTCTTGATAAATATGAGAGAACAGCATATGGATGTTCTATGGATAATCATAAGTGTTTAGAATGGGTGCAGAATCAACTATCTGAAAATATTTATGTGTACATTTGCATTAATAAATACTTGAAATTTACATCTTAGTCCAAGAAAGCTATTTGCCTTTATTAAGAAGCCACAAGAGATTTCTTCCCTATCTCCAAATTCATTTTCAATTCTTGACTGACATACACATTCCTTTCAGGAAGAAATACAAAAAAGTAAGTGATTTGAAGTTATTTATGATTGGGGGCTATAATTTACATTTTATCCAAACCCACAACAACTATCCACAATGAGTGTTCAACCTGTGTAAAATGAAGTCATCAAAGAATATAAAGAAATGCTGAAAAAGACCGAAGATCAATATGTTGTTTGAAATTGCACAACTTGTCAAAGAAATTATTAAGAACACTTTTTAGATGAATGTAATATCCTACGCTACTCTTACGCTAAGATGAGAAGTCTCAAGCTTCATCAAATTTAGAAAAATTGTCTATCCCTAGTTCTATTCAGCAATAAATTGAGGTCACCTCTGGGTCATACCTGAAAGTGTTGAAGATGAGTCAAAATCTAAATAAAGACAGGTCCCTAGTGAAAAAAACTCATGGGAAGCAGCTGGACAAATCCCTTTGGTAAAAAACCTACCCAGAGAAGTGCCCAACCAAGCAAACAAACAAATACAACCTATATTCCAGAAAACTGTCCTCAAACAAGATTGACTGCTTTTGAAATTAATATTTAAAAAACACAAGGTAATGATTTTTCCATAAAAGTGTTTGTCCTTTTATGCATGAGCTTTGCATTCTAGAAATCCGTTTTTTTATAGTGTTGCTAGATCTCAGTGGCTCTTATTGGAGTGTGTGTGTGTGTGTGTGTGTGTGTGTGTGTGTGTGTGTATGTGGTGCATATCAAGTTGCTGTGGCCCCAGGAATTCTCCATATTTCTCCCCTACCTAACCGTGGCCCACCAAGCCACTCAGTGCTATTGTTTTTCTTTTCATTGTCTTTGTTCCAGTGCAATGTTAATCATCCAGGGAATAACCATTATGGTTTTTATATATTAGTTTAGTCACTACAGGAAATAAAAGTTTAAGTATCCTGAGTCTTATTTTTCTGTAAGAAAAATCTAGCACTTATTTTGTACATAAGGCAAAATTAATCACATTTTCTCCTCCCAGAAAAAGAAGATGATATAATAGACTCACTGTGCACACCTGAAACATTTTTTACACAAAATCTGTAATGCTACATTATCCTTTCTAAGCATTACATTTTCCACTGACCATTACTCAGGAATTAGCAATAATTCTATGTGCTATAGCTGTTAAATTGCGTTTTGGGTAGTCTGTTCCTGAGAAACCCAACTTTTTCACTCTGCACATCCAACCCTCTCATCTAATTGGTGCACTGAGAAAATGGTTCTCTGAACCCTTATCTTTTTTTTCACTTTCTGCATAATTATAAAGGATATAAATCTACCTGACAGCAACTCTGTGAAAACATACAACTGGGCCCTACAGAGTGTAGCCTTCTATTGGTTGTCTCCCTTTGTGCTGGGCTGACACAAATTGCCTTCTGACAAGAGCAGGATCAATTAAGCTGATAACAGAACTGTGTGAGAACAATGAGACGTCCCTCCACCAAAATGCCAGAGCTTTCATTATACAGATCCTGTGACTCCACAAATGAATAAAGACACACGTCTCCTATTAAAGTCGCTGTCACTAGCAGTTGGCTATGTTAGAGAAGGGGCTTAGTGGAATGCACCATATATGCACTTTGAAAGTAAAAGTGCTGACACCTCACTGAGCTGAGGACAATGAAAGCAACATGAACAAGGACAGGAAAAAGAGAGAATAATAAAGGCTCTGAAAAACAGGCAGGACACACTTTTGGAATCCAAGCAGCTCTGGAGCCTGAATGGAAATAGCATTCTGATTCTGATTTCATAAAAAGCTATATAAAATTTATATTGGGTCTACTTCTTAATGAATAAAATGTTGAACTCGATCAAAGGTGTCCTTGGTAAGAAGAAGCAAAAGTTAGATTCCTAGCCTTTATCTGTAATTAGAGCAAAATGAAAAACAAATTTTTACCAATGAGATTTTATCTGTCACTATATTTCTTGGTTATCGAGAATGTTTATTTTATATATTTTTTTCATATTATGCAACTTCAGACATGACTGTACATAGCTTTAAATAACAGGCCTACCTCAGAGGAAAATTACTATCTGGAAAAAAATTTCTAAAGTATTATACAATTCATTATTTAGAAAACAGTTTTGGTATTCTCACATAACTTTCTCTACAGAGCTTCTCTAGCCTACCATACATGTTCATTCCCTGGGGTCTTCTGTTTATTTACCATCACATTTTGAGTCCCTTTCTTTGGTGTAGGTTGTAAGAGCTACTCCTCAAGCAATTGTGGAGACTTGTAATTCAGCTGTTATTGTTTTGCCTCAGGTTATGTGATCAATAAAAACAACAATGCTTCCTAATGGGCCTCTGTATTTTCTTGATTTTAGTATTTTGGGGAAAAACACATTTAATAGAACTGACTTGAAATGTTTTATTACCATCTAGAAATGAAGGTTTTTCTAAAGAAAATAAATTGCAATTAAATAGCTAGTCAACAGTAAAATCCAGAAAAGATATCCAAGCATTCCTCATTATACGATTTCATGCATAGAATTAGGTCACTATTTTAAAAGAGCTAATCAATATTTTAACACATTATAATTCTCTTGGTCAATTCAAGAGGCATAATCTGAGTGTTACTAGCCAAGACAGTTACCTGGAGAAGTGCTTTCAAGTCTTCAGTTTCCTACCTAGGAAGTTTTCTTAAGAATGACTGCTATAAGGTGGTAGGACTAACATCCAATTGAATGACCATGTCCTGTACTAGTCCCTGAAGAGTACAGCAGAATTCTAAGAGAAGAGTATATTGGTTTAGACTCATCACAAAGCAGGCACTCTGATAGGCAGTATATTTGGAGGTAACCTCAGAAAGCACTTGAGGAAATGGGAACGTGAACAAGGGAGGAAGAAACAATAAACATGGCTTCACAGGTTTGATCCTGTCCTAGTTGGATCTCAGGGATCCTCTGAGAGACTGAGGGGACAGGCACAGAATTCTGCACAAAGAAATATTTTCTAGAGTCTAATAGAAGTTCTGGTATCTTAATAGAAACTCAAATAGTTGATTGCCTTCTCACAGTAGGCAATTGACTGCTCCCCACTCCAAGCTCTACCTTGGTGACTCAGCTAGTCCCCACCTCTACATCAATGACTTCTGTTCTTCCTGTCTAATTGACTGTTCAAAGCCCCTGGGCTTGAGCTTCATTCAACTAACTGACATATAATTCAGGCCACTGACGTTCATCCTAGTCTAGGTCATTTTGAGCAACTACAGGTCACTAATCGCTCAACAGATGAACTGAATTTAGATTGGGTCTACCCTGAGTCAAGGCAATAGAGATAATGAGGTGCAGATTACATGAACCCTTTCATTAGAAAAGCACTAGGTATGAAGCATGCCTTACGAGGCTTCCCAGAAGACATAAAATGACAAGCACCTGGCTTGACTATTCAAATTGTGGAGGTTAATAATTTTTCTTCCATATATAACCCATGATACATGACGTGTGCACTGTCCCTCATTCTCTCAACAGTTTTCATAGCTCTTCATACAATGCCTTATATTCAGTACCCAGAAGCCACTCAATAAATATTGTAGGCTCACTGGTGGACTCCAGAAATCCCAAGAAAAAGATGACAGTGTACACAGCAGGCAAATACTGGCTATAAGTGCCTACCCAAGTGAGTCTATTGATTTGGCAGGTCATAACTAACTACTGCTGGTTTACACAACCATCCCAGTAGAGAATATTATCATCCAAACTGAAAATCCTACCCTTGTCAGCAGCAGTTTCTTGCCAGACCATGCTTGTGTATTTATGAAGTACTAGGAGTAAACCATGAAAATCTTTTAGAAAAAAACCAAAGAGGCATAGATACCCCAAACCCAAATATAGTTTTATTTCTTCAAGTCACTTTAACACATCACTCACTGTATATGGAACAAAATATTCAGGACTGCAGGCAAAAGTAATTCAGAACACAATTTGGAAACAAGACATTGTTGCAAGTGAAATCCTCCCAGGCTACCAAGATTCTCATTTTTCTCATTGCTTTCCATTCCAAATCTTGTCAGAGAGCTTTGGGAAGAAAACAAAGCTTTTAGTCAATCTCACAGTGTTACCTGCACTATTTTAGTATTCTGTATAGCCAAGGGTGCTACCTTGACAGCACTTCCAATTATTTTGAAGGTTTTTCTTACTTTCTTTTGTATTAAATTTTAAAATTATTTTTTGTCTAGTTTTTTTGTAAAATATACTCAATTAGTGTATAAACACAGAGGCACACGATGTAATTTTTTTCTGATTATGTGTGCTAATTTGTCACATTTGTTTTGGCTAATAAAGTAAACAAATGCATCCTTTGTATTAAATTTTAAAATTATTTTAAAATGCATCTTTTATGTATCATGTGCAGGTAACCAGGTTAGAAGCTATAGAATGGCCAAAGGGTGGGGCCCACACCCTTTAGGAACTCACAAGCTATGCATAAGAGATATGTGAAGTAATGCTCAGAGGAGCAGAGTGGGAGGGTAGATCATTAAAAGTTCATGGAAAAGATAATATTTGAGGTACTCTCTAAAAACTAGGCAGTATTTTAACAGGCAAAGCTGGAAGGAAATAAGTTACAGGAGAAAAAAAAAAAAGATTAAAAAAAAGATAGGATTCCTTAATAGAAATGATTTCTTTTTAGTGAAAGTGTAGATAGGTTTAGAAAAGTTGACCAGAAAGGAGAGATCATTAAACACCAATTGAAAATGTTGTAATAATAATTTAATAATTTAATAATTTAATTTAAAAAGAGGATTCTAAAAGTTCAGGGGAGAGGAGTAGCATAATTAGTCCTATACTGGTTAAGTATATGGGATAACTTTAAGAAACCACTAAAGGTCTTCAGTTGCAAACTAGACATTCTTCAAAATTCATTTTCTAGATGACCCTACGTTACATGAAAGAGAAACTCCTGGGCACTCAAGATATTCCTAGGAACCCAACCCATGGGGATTTCCTAGTCTCAGTCCCTGGCTCTTAGTTCCAAATATCCCTTGCTCATGGTGGATACAGGAGACATGTATAAATGATGGAAGGAAGGAACCTGTCTTACATATATAATTTTCAAAAATATTTCACTCATATTAACTTATTTTATTCTTACAATAACATTTTAAGGAAGATAAGAGTACTCTGAGAGTTTAAAAGGAACTGGGCTAGATAACCTATGTAAGTGACATAGTTATTAAAGGTTAGGATCAAGTCTACACCATAATTTTTCCCATTGTTTTTCTCATTACACCAAACTGCACCTCTATGATCCTGTAGTGATCCATCTACTTATATGCCAGTGATTTTCAAATCCCTTACTTAAGCACAGATCTTTTCTTCACTCACCAGACCTATGAATTTAGGTCCTGGCTGAAGGTCTCCCTCTTAATGCCCAATAGACAGGTGAAGCCCACCTAGTTCACCATGTAACTCACTGTCTTCCCAATAAACTTGACTTTTTCCTGCCTGTTTTACAATGAATCATGTAAAACAGAATCATATATGTTATTCTCAATTTTTTCCCTTCCTTTAATCCACCATATCTAGTCATTGAACACTCCTTTCTTAATATTTTCTCCATTCCTAGTGCCAGCACTGTGGCTCTGATCTGCATTATTTCTTAACTATTAAGAGATAATAATCTATTATGATAAGCACATGTGATCCTCAAATCCATGTCTTTGACCCCTAAAAAAACACAAATCCCTTAGAAAAAACAAATGAAGCATATAATTGGCATCCAAATATTAAATCAAACTACTTTACATGAGATTTATGTTGCATTTGCTATAAAACAAAAGATTTTTATTGCTGTTCTTAATATTTTTTAGGAAAATGAGTCAATAAATAGATAATTATTTCTTTTCTCAGACTTCGGGTAAATAAAATTCAGTCCCTAGGAATGAGCATAGTGTGAACTCATTTCCTAAAATATTCTGCTCAAAAACTTCATGTTATAAATAAAATGTCTTCATAAGGTGTGCAAAACCATCAAACTAAAGAGTTACATGTTGGAAGAATACATATTTATTGCTGAGGTTGCATACCCATTTTTTTGCTGGTGCCTATAGAGAATCCTATAGTGATCTAGCTCATGATAATGACATTTGTATTTCTCAGAACTACTTCACTGCATGGTGCCACGTATTTTGTATCCCATCATTTATCTACAACAAGACAGGCAAAATGAAAATGCTAAAACATAACTCAGTTGCCTCTTGTATAAATAAATGAAAAACACGTGTATGTCTGTATGTATATATATATGTATATGTATGTGTGTACCTACATGCATACATGCATGGGGAAGGAGGAATAGGAAAAAGCCCTCTGGCTCTCCTAGCTGCTTATGCCACGTTTTGCTCCCACACTGTGCCCGAGCCACAGTGGGCTTTAAGCAGACCCTCAGATAACAAGGTCTAGGCCATCCCTAAGGCGTTTCTCGATACAGCTCTTTCTCTCTGGAGGGCTCCTGCTTGCCATGGGCCTGGAGAGCTCCTTCCCTTCCTTCAGCATCTTAGACAGAGAACCCTTCTCTACCACCCTGTGTTCAACTGGTCCCATGCTATTTTCCCTTACAGTATCCTCTTTTTTCAATATAACATTTAACAGAGTTATTCAATACTTACTTATTTGTGCATATGACAAGTATAATGTCATCTTTCACAATAGACAAAAGGGCCCATAAGGAAGGGCCCTATTTTTTTTTTACCATTGTTAAGCATCACACAGCACAATGCCTGGCCCAGTACATGGTAAATGCAAAATAATTATTTAAAGAGAGGAAGAACAGTGATGAAAACTAAAAAGTAGGAAATACAGAAAGAAGGCAGATAATTTTTAAAAGAAAGGAAAAGATAAAAAAAGAAAAAGCAGAAAATAGAGGAAAGACAAAGACAGGAAAAACTATTTTGAGGAACAAAAATAAAACAGAATAAAAAGAAAGCATAACATAGACACAAAATGATCACTGATGACAGTTCAGCCAATCTAACATTTTTCTATGAATATCAACTAGAGAGCCAGACTGAAACAAGATTATGACTGTCACCAATGAAAAATTGTCATACTGATGTCTCCTTGTAATACATGCATTGGTTTATGGACCCAAACTCCTTGACTCAGCACCACAAATCTGGCTAATGTTTTTGAGAGCAGCATTTGCCCTTTAGGGTTCTGATTTAGCTGACAGATGTGTAAAATCCCTTGTAGCCAGTAACCTTGCTATTGATTACACATCTGTAAGGTTCACAGACTCGTGTTTTTTCTAGCTAAGATCAGCATAAGCCCTGCGTGCGCCCTGATACCAGCTGTCTGTTTTAGAGGGCATGACATAAATTCAAGCTATGCCTTGGCCACATCCACCTTATACCCTTCTTTTTTCTGTAGATGAATATGGAAGATATTGATTTAAAGTTCTCTGCTGGGAAATGAATGTGTGTTGGTGAATTTTGGGTTAAGGCCAAAGCCTAGTGCCACCTCTCCCTTGTACATTAGCAAAGCTGAGGCTTGAAATTGTCAGAAACTCCCAAGTGAATTTAGGTAACAAGTACAAGTATTCAGCTGTCAATGAAGTCTCCCAAATGACCTTGTTTAAAATTGCAAACTAACCTTTCCACGGCATTCCCAATCCCCCTTAATCTGCTCTGCTTTTTTATAGCCCTTATTACCTTCTAACATATTCCATTTGTTATTTATTTGCTTCTTCCACTAGAATATAAGTGAGTGAGGTCAGAAATATCATTTATTTTGTGCAATAATGTATTCTAAGCACCTAGAACAGTGCTTGCCACATAATGGCACTTGATTAATATTTTTTTCAGTGATGAATAATTGAATGAATAAATGTGTGAAGATCAGCATTCTGTATTGTTGGGGGTGAGGAGGCATGTAACAAAGATATAAACATTGGGATTTTGCCTTTAAAGAGCTATGGTTTAGTTGGGAAAATAAACATACACACAGGAAATTGGACCATACCTCCTATGAGATAACAAACATTAATAACTATAACTACATGCATTAATAAATACAATTGGACCATAAGGAAAGCAGCTTCCTGTAGCAGGAATAATACTGGACTTAGAAAGTAGGGTTGAATCCTGTACCAACCACTGACCAACTATAACTTTACCATTTACCAGCTACACTCAGAAAAGTCACTTAAACCCTCTGAGCATCAGATTCCTTATTAGTATAGTTGAATAATAATGGCTTCCTCATGGGATTCTTGTGAACTGAAATGACAAATGTGAAAGTAACAGGCTAGTAATATTGACTCCATAAAAGCCTATTGAATGAATGAACATTCCCATTTACAAATAAGAAAAGACAAACAGAGTGGTTAGTTTACTTCCCTAAGGTCACCCAGTTAATGTCACATTAGGAATCCCAAATCTCCTGATTCCCATTCCAGTGCTGCTGAAATAGAATATAGTGCCTACCCTGTCTCTTCACTTTATTCCAATGAGCAATTCTGTTTCTCACACGTAACAAAAATTTATCATTTGTTCTAGAAAAGGAGCATCATTTCCCTGAAATGCCCTTATTAGGCTCCAAGATGTCTAAGCTCTGTCTCCCTTTAATCGGTTTACTTGTGAAGGAGCAATTTGCTTTACGACCTCTTTGCAGAAACTGAAGGGTTTATGATTATGTGGTGTCAACAAGGAGCTCTAAGATGCTTTCAGTTCCATTTACTAGCTTCAGAGTCTTCAAATTGTAGGAGACTATTTGTTCTGAAAAGGCTGGAGTTTGGACATTAAATCTGAGCAGCCCTGATGCTTTTCCTGTTACTGTCAAGTGGAACAATCATTTCTCATGCTCCATTCCACAACAAAGCAGCTTCTCTTAAGGAAATAGGATCAGTACCAAAATGATGTTTTTAATAACACAACAACTTAAAACACATCATCTTGTCTTTTCACAACGCTTCTAACAGGCTGGGTGATTGTGCTTTGGTCAGTCTCATAACTTTTTTGTGAATGGAAATAAAGATTTCCAAGGAGCCAAGAAATCCATTTGCTCTAGCCTAGAAACCTGGAGTATCAAACTATGATCATGAAAAGGATATGGTATCTCCTTACTTTCAAACGCATCAGTTAAGGCCAATGTAAACAACAGGGTAGAATCAAGGCTCAGAGGTCTCAAACCTATTCATTATGCAAACCAGCTAGCAGCACATTAACCCTAAATTGTGTAGTAGAATCCCGAAATAATGCTAAGAAGCAGGGCAGGAGATGTAGTAATGACTCAAGCAAAAGCTCATTATAACTGGCTCAAGTACAAAACCGTATGGTTGTTGTACAGATACGACTGTTTGGTGATTTAAGAGCAGGCTATGGAGTAGAACTAGGCAAACTCAGTCTCTCAAATACTACACTGACTCTTGCCTCTGCCATAATCTGTAAATCTTTCATTTTCCTCCCTCTGATGATTAGGTTTTATTCTTTGTTTAGTTTTTGTTTTTGTTTTTGTTTTTTTTTCTCTTTAGTCATCAACAGTTATATGATTTTTGAGGTCAAATTCATAATATTTGCTGATCCAAGTTTTTTGTGTCTTATTCCCATAATCCTACAAAGTAACAGGACAATCTCACTGGCTTTGCCGATCTTTTTGAACCAGAGCTGGGAACCCCGGGGGAGGTGGGTCATATGGACAGTGGGGTCTGTAGTAGAGGCAGTTTCTGCAGAAATCTGGGGCTGAAAACAATAAACAGAGCCTTCTGATAAGTGAAAAAAGGCTTGCTTTTTAATTCCAGAATTAATCCACTTCTCCCTGTCTCTACTTTTCTTAATTCAGCTGAAGCTACTGCCATCACTCGCCTTCAGCATTCACTGTATTGCCTCTCAACTGGTCTCCCTATATCCAGAGCCTCATCTTCTAAACACTTCCTACCCGCAACCAGGATGGTTTTACCATATCATCATTCATCTGCTCAGAACTGCAAAATGGCTCCCTGCTTGTCTTCAGAGGAAGACAATCTAACTTCTTTAATGTGCCTGCAAAGAGTAGTCTGACTCCCTGTTACTTCCTTATGGCTCTCCCTCCTCTCCCTGCATTCTTGCCCTGGCTCCAAACCACAGCACCATATTGCTCGAACAGGCCAACCCCTTACTGTTCCTGAAGTACAAGGTTCTTTGTTGCCTACAAGACTGCATATTCTCTTCTACCTGGCCTACTCTCCTTCTTCCTTGCTCCTGTCTAGAGATATTTGTTTCTTAGAATTCAATTTAGATTCATACTTCTGAAAGAAGCTTTCCCTGATCACCTGCACTTAAAATGGGCACCCTAGGTGTAGTCCCATTCTCCCACACAAGCACATTCTACACTCTATTGTCAAGGCAACGCATTTACTCTTCTATTCCCAACACCCCACCACCCTGTGCGTGCCTAGGAGGCAGACCCCTTGTGAAATGCATTGTATGCTCATTCCACCAGAGAGCCTGTCACATAGTTGGTGCTCAATAAATATTTCTTGAATGAATGAATGAGAAGGCAAAGCCACCTCAAGGACCTCTAGAACCATCTCCCAGTTCTAGCCTCTTCCTGACGTGATCATTTAGCCACTGATTAATAGCCTTCATCTTCTCCCTGCATCATGATAATATAAAGCAATCCACAGAGGTCATAACCGTAACTCCATATCTTTAAAATACAAATTTCTCAGAAAATAGATAAGCTTAACCCATATGTTTTCCCCTAAAAAACTCCTAAAGTGATTGCAAAATATATTACTTTTCTCCTCTGCAATATCAACTCTTAGGTTTGTCCCCTAGCACCAAAATAAATGAAGGGCTTGGAGTCGGCCCGCTGACAGGCATTTAGATGTACACATTGCCAGAGAAATGCCTCTGAGTTGCCAAGTCCCCACTGTCCCTCTAACAGAAACCAGAAAACTAAAGTCATCAACTGAAAATGTAACCATAGCCTTCTAAATAAATAGCACACCAATATATCCCCCACACAACCCTTAGAAAAGAAATATGATACCTTACAGCATTAAAAAAATACCAGTATTTTTTCTTTTTATCTACCAAACAGAACTTCTAAAAGCTTTTTACTACATTTAGATTCTATTTATCATTTGGTAGAACCCAATTAGACCTATAGATAGAGTCCTCCTATAGTATCCAGGTCCACAGGTTACCCCCCAACCCAAACATGCCTGACACATTTAAACATGTCTGCGGGATCAGTGGGTCTCATTGAAAGCTTGGTAAGAAGACAAAAAACTGTCTAACCTTTCAGCTGCCCAGAAACACAACTTGATTCACCTGAGTGGACTTTTTAGTAGTTTATGAAACCAGATTCTAACTAGCTTTTAAATATATTAATCTTCTCTCTTGGTTGTGCCCAGGAGTCCCAGAAATGCAACCACTTAGCTCTCAGCTCATGTCATCTAATTGCAATCCCTCAGTGAGTTTTTTACGTATTACTTTATGGTCACTGCCACCCCCAGCAGAAGCAACTTGTGTGAACTGAATATTTAAATGCTATCCATGCAAAAATCACATTAAGGATTCTATTTAATCTTTAAGCTGAAGTTTTAAACTTGTTTTATTTTTCTTTTCCTTTTTAAAAAAAGTTTTGAATTAAATATGTATTTTTAAAAAACAAAACTCTACATTGTCTTCATCAGGTGCCATTTCACTAAATCCTAACAAGAACAATTTTTCCAACAGGAGCATCTCTCTGCCTCAGTGTTTCCTTGCATACCTCAAGATCAGTTTTCATTTGTACATAGCATGTGCTGTAAATGATGATGTGGCAGCTAACTGGCTGGCTCATGGCACATAGGACTCTTGTCTTGGGCAAAAATAGCAAAAACTAGTATATTATATTCTCCAAGAAGAGGGCTTTGTCCAGGGTGAGTGACCATGTTATAGTCTTGTCTATTTATTAGCTTCAAGATTCCTAAAATAACACCAAACTTCTCCCATGGTGATGAGCCTCTGCAAAAATGTTAACTTATACCAAATATAGATAGAAAGCTACTTACAAAAAAAGAAAATATTCTTTCTGTTTCAGTGCAGAAGAGTATGTTTTCTTCCCTCAGCTATACAACTCTATAATACACCCTCTGTATATTGTATTGTGTGTTTAGCACCCCAAGTCAAGTGTCCTCACATCACCATGTATCTCCCCTTTATTCCCATCTGCCTCCCCCACCACCCTCCTTCCCTCTGTGATCCCCATACTGTTGTTTGTGTCCATGAGTTTTTCTTTTTTTTCTCTGCTTAATCCCTTCACCCTTCTCACACAACCCCCAAGCCCTCACATCTGTTCTTTGTATCCAGCTTGTATACCACTTTATTTTTCCTCATATGCAATCGGAAGTCAATGAAAATTTGTAGAATAAGTTAATAAATCATTGCTGACATCACTTAAACTTAGCAAGAAATATCTGCGCTCTTCACCTTTGTTTTCCCTGCAAATAGTCTAGTGCCAAAAGTATAAAAAGTGCTTCTAAATATTTATGGAATAAAAAAAAGAACACTTTTAAATATTGCATATTTACTATATGCCATACACAATATTGGATATGTTTATTGTGTTATCTCAATCCAATTCAATGCCACCAAGAAGGCATTATTACAACATTACAGTTAAAGAAACTAAAACACATGGAAGTTAAACCTATACAGAGTAAATATATTATTGAGTAAATATATTATTGAGAAGTTAAACCTATACAGAGCAAATATAATATTGGAAAGAGATTCAGGCCAGTTATGTATAATTACTTAGATGTATGCTGTTCATAGAAACTCTACCCAGTGACCAATTCGGGTAAGCATTTATGAACAAGTAAGTAGAGGAATGGGTAGGGATAGTAGCATTCACATAGGAAGCTCCTCAAAGAAAGTGTTAAGAAATAATCTCAGTCCTTCAACACTGGATATCTTGCCTTTTTCTTTTTTAAATAGCTGGTGGGTAAAGGTAATGGTGGTTGTGGTCCCATAATCAATTTCTAATAGTAACAAAAAGGATTCTACATGAAGCTAAAGTGGGAGAGTTAGTTCTCATTAGGAACAGAACAAAACCCACAACTTTCAATCCATGAGTCAAAAAAAAGTGATCATAAAAATGTTCCACCCAAAAATCTTCTAGAATTTTCTGTGGTGTTTTTGTGCTGACTAGAAAATCAATGTAGACAAACACTGCTCGGCTTCCACTGGCAGTGATTCCCTAGCACACAAGGGCATGCTGAGGCCATGGACTCGAATGCCTCCACATTACTTCCTTTCTTCATCTTATTTGAGAATTTCAGGACGTAAAACTTTACAAAACAAAGTGAGCCCTCACAATAGCGGAGCAATGGAGTGCACCTGTGGTTAGTTGTACTCGGCTACTATTGTTTTTAAGACCACAATAATCTTCTGGTATTTTTTTTCCCACTCAAGCCTTTCATGGGTTTTATATTATAGGATGGCTGTGTATTACATGAAATTTAATCAAGCAGCTATATTTGTGTCATTAAATGAAAATCCAGTCATCTGCTTTGTTGATGACCTTTGACCAACCCTGTCTTACTGTACAGGTGTATACAAAAGTAAAAAAATATATATATATCTCAGAAGCTAAGGAAAGTAGTTATGGATGTTCCAGCTCTATTTTTTGCTGCTTGGACATCAAGCCCTAGTTCCTTTCCCATTGCAAATTAGGCAAATCTCCTTCCAAATTATTTTTATGTCTCTTTCACATAAAAAAAAAATTCAGTTGTGACTGTGTGGTACATGTGCATGTGTTTCTGTATGTAGATAGACCTATTCTTAGCTAGTATGATTTACACTTTTTAACTTTAGTTTAAGATATTTGTAACTTAATTTTCAAGAGTACATTCCCAAAGATAAAGCTAGACTGTTATTTTCAAAGTCAGTGGTACTGGATTAGCAAAATATATTTCACAATGAGAATGAATCTCCTGGATTTCTACAGGGAGTTCTTTTGGGAAGTTGTCCTAATTGCCCTACTCTGAGTCTCTACACCTGCTCCTGGAGTACACAAGGGTGTTAGTCAGGATTCCCAGAGAAAAAGAACCAGTAAGATATATATGAGAAAGACAGACAGACAGAGATTTATTGAAAGGAAGTGGCTATGTGATTACAGAGGCTAAGTCCCACAGTCTGCAAGCTGCAGACCCAGGAAAGCCAGTGGTGCAGCTCCAGACAGGGTCTGAAAGCCTGAGAACAAGGAGAACCGATGGTGTAAGGTCCAGTCCAAGTGCAGGAGAAGACTAGTGTCCCAGCTTGAAAACAAGCAGAGAAAGCAAATTTCCCCTGACTCTGTCTTTTGTTCTAGTCAGGCCTCCAATGATTGGATTGAGGCTCACCCACACTGGGGAGGGCACTCTGCTTTACTCAGACCAATGATTCAAATGTTAATCTCACACAGAAAGGCCTTCACAGACACACCCAGAAAAATCTTTGACCAAATTTCGGGCACTTCTTCCCCTAGTAAATTGACACATAAAAGTAACCATCATAACCCTGGCTGGTTTGGCTCAGTGGTTAGAGCATCGGCCTGCAGACTGAAGGGTCTGGGGTTCGATTCCGGCCAAAGGCACGTACCTCAGTTGTGGGCTCAATCCCTGGCCCTGGTTGAGGTGCATGGGGAAGGCAACCAATCGATGTGTCTCTCTCACATCAATGTTTCTCTTTCTCTCTCTGCCTCCCTCCCTTCCACTCTCTCTGAAAGGCAATGGAAAAAAATATCCTCAGGTGAGGATTTTTTAAAAAGTAACCATCATAATTATGGAATTCCTGTCTCAGAAACTCAAGAAAATATAAGAGCTAACAGAGTATTGATCTAGTCAGATTTAGGCTAAAAGGCTGTGCATTCCTAGAGCAGGTTGTCTATATCTCACCAATCTTATCCCCAGCACATAGCATAGTTCCTGGTACATAGTAGGCACCCAGTCATTGTTGAATTAATGTCTCTGGGCTGTGTAAAGTTTCAGTGAGCATTTGTTTTAATTATGTTGTTAATAAGCTAAGATTATGTATATCACCTTCTCTCACCTCTGCAGCTCTCCAACAACCAGCATCTACAGCAAATGGATGAATTTCTATATGGAATCCTATACAAAAGGAACCCAAGATACCAGAAATCTATCCAATATTTATGTAGCACCTATTTAGGTATGTTTAGGGCAAAATAGGTTTCACATTGAGTCTTCAACAGATGTCTCCCTGAGCGACACATGACCTTCTGCATTCCCTGCTTGCCAATTTGCTTGTTAGTGTAATAGAAAGTCAATATTATAGCATCATGTGGTTTTGTTTCCTTACTCTTCTCTCTTGGCAGGAAAACTCTCATTAAGGGTGAATTCAGAGATGCATAAAGACAACCTTTTTACCCAGCTGTTTTCTGAGCTCTTACCAAGAAATAAAAGAAATACAAATGAACACAGAACTGACATTGGGATGCAAGTTTACATCTATTATCTGAAACTGCTTTTCCCATAATCTCTAAAGAGCAATCATAGCCACTAAGTTAATAAATGAATGCAAAAATGAGCCCTAGATTTATCTTGGCTCCAGAATAGATTTCTTGGTCTGTCAGAGCCAAGTGAGTTATCTACAGAATGCCTCCCACCAAAGCTTTCTCAAGCACCAAGGCTAAGAGGAGACCCCAAGGAACTGCCAAAGATAGAGAAGCAATATAAGTGGCCCAAACTGGACAAGTTAAATCTTCCAAATGCTGCCCCCAGGAACTCTAAACTAGCTGTTGATTCTTTTACAGCCCAATTGGGAAGCCATGTGGTTAGTCTATCCCACAAAGGGTTATATCATCAACTGCAGGGATCATATTAACAAAATATATTTACTTGATATAAAAGCCATAAAATTTATTGGTAGAAAATAATTCAGCCTCTACATGTTTATATGCTTGCAGATACACATGCATACACAGAAATACTCAACTCATAACTCTACAAATTATCATCATTTAGGAGGTAAGATTTCTTTAATCTACAAAATGGAAGCTATCCTATACCTATGAATGTTCATCTTTCATGTACAGCTTTCAAAAATACTCTATTAAAGAAATATGATTATTTTCCCAGTTCAGTTCTTCTGGTTGACTTCCTATAGCTATGAGGTTTAGAACACCTGACAAGACAATTAAGCAAAGGTAGCCAAAAACAACGGAATTTTAAAGACTTGAATAAAAAAGCAACCTTCCTGGCACAACATTATGAAGCTGCCCCAAATGCTTTCTCATACGTTCAGTAGTATGTTGATTACCTAGCACCATCCTCTGTCAGCCCCAATGGGAAGCTGTAATATTATAATGGTAACAGAGAAGCTACTGTCAGTAAGCTACATTGTAATGTCATTTGATTGCTCAGTTAAAAATTGTAAAAACAACAACAAAAAATGACTTTTATATGGACATCATAGAGAGTAATATTAAACTCAGGAAAAATGGAATTTAACATGATAAAAATAACATAGACTACTGACTTAAAGAAATAAACAGCAAGTTGAGAAACCTCAGACTTTAGGCATTTCATTTTTCTTCTGTTCTCTGCTCTCCTCTCATTTAAGTAATCTTACCCATTCCCAGGGCTTTAAAGTCCATAATCAGATGATTCCCAAATTTAAATCTCAAGCCCCCCTTCCTCTGGCTTCTGCACCATTCTGCTTTCTTAGCATCTCCATTTTTATGTGTAATGGAAATCTTACAGTTAATATGTTTAAAATAAACAACTTCATTCCAAAATCTCTCCAATCCTGCTTCTCCCTAGATTTTCCAGTTTCAGTTATGCCATATCCACCCAGATGATAAAAAAAAAGCCAGGAGTCATCCTTGATTTCTCTACAGTAAATCCAACAGGAACCTTAAGAACTCTACTTTCAAATTAGGTCTCAAAGCTAACATTGCACCTTACCCACGGTGACTATCCTAGTCGGCTACAAAAGCATTTTTCTCCTAGACCCCTTTTGATGTTCTTCTAACTAGAACCCATATTCTAAGCTACCCCTCTAGTCCAGTCTCCACATAAAAATTATAGTTCTAGTGGACCATGAGCTTGTTGTCATCTATCAACTAGCAGGTGACACTGGGTGGTACAGGAACTCACCTCCATTACTGACCGGTAGCAAGCAGTCAAGCTGCTGAGCTTAAAGATGTCGAATGTAAGAGATTGGCCCAATTAAAATAATGTAAAAGGGAAAAGCACCAGAACCTCTGTTATCTTCCTTCAGTCATCAGTGGCTCTGTCTAGCATATGTTCTTTCTGCATGTGACCTACTCTCCTGCATGTCTCTCCCATGTCATGAGCTGCTGAATCTTACCTGTAGAAGTCATACTAAACTGTTGTTGGGGACCTGAATGGACCCACAGTGCAGCCATAAGTCTGAAAGGGTACCTGTGCTCACTCACCTGGGTGAACTTTCCTCCACTATATAATTAAGGAAACTGTGAAAATAAGACATATTTTGATGATGAATATTTCTGAGAAAATGGAATCCTAAGTAAAAGAATTCAAGAGATTCAATTTAAATGTTTATCAGTTACCTAAGTCTTGTGAAGTGTGGGGTTTGTCAAGGCCAGTTGGAAGAATATTAAAAATACATAGGTGAATTTAGAGAATCGTTCTAAAATTTTAGTATGGCTTAGAATCACCGGAAGGTCTTAATACAAAAATTGCTGGATGCCACCCCCAGAGTTTTTAATTCAATCAATATAAGATGGCCCCAAATTTTGCATTTCTAACAAGTGCCCAGGCCATGCTGACTCTGCTGATTCTCAGAAACCTTCTATTCCACATGTCAGAAAGTGACTGCCAATGAAATGAATTAATTGCCTTGGCTTCACCTGAACTTATTCTTGCCCATCAGAGACTTCCTTCAGAGAGTTTAATCTGTGTATATTTGTAGCCTCTCTGCATCACAGGAAGCTCATGGCCAAAAGAAGTAACTCTGGACTCTGAAAAGAAATAAATTAAAATATGAATTCTGCAAAAAGGAGACTTTGTGCCCCAAAGGCAAAATATCAAATTCACAGGGCAACCTACTTCAGTCAGTTTTATCAGTGGCTCACCATGGATATTTATTCAACTGCTCTGGGGTGTGTCTGGGTATTGGTATTTTTTTAATCTCCCCAGGTGATTTGAATGCACATTCATGATTGAGAACCACTATAGTATGGAATGGTCTGATTTCCTAACTCTTCAAAAGTTTTTCACTTTGGGCTACATTAATATATCAAATTAGCATTATACAGAGTACCTGAAATGCACAGGAAATCATCTAAGCTAGTGGTCCTCAGAGTGGGGCAATTTTTGCCCCTGCCCTACCCGTAGAATATTTGGCAATGTCTTGAGATATTTTTGATAACCTTGACTCAGAAGTGCTACTGGCATCTAGTAGGTGCAGGTTAAACACTCTACAATGCATTAAAGAGTTTCTCACAACAGAGAATTACCCAATCTAAAATATCAATATTACCCAAGTTGAGGAGCCCCGGTCTAAGCTTGGGGCATGAAGTCCTCATGTTTCTCCTCAAAAGGTGTTTTTTTTAACAGTATGTAAGGCATCAGTGAATTTTGATAGAAGCAACCCTAGATCTTTTGATTTATGATGGTGAAAAAAGGGAAGAGAGGAAACTCAGATCAAGCCAAGTAAAAGTTTGATAACTTAAAACAAACAGTAAAAATATATTACCTTTCTCGTAATTCTGCATAGAGATAAGACCTAAGGGTGCAATATTAATACAATTTCTTAATGTTTCACTTGGTTCCTGCTTTATTTGTTTTTTCAATTCTGAGACTTCATTTTAAAATTCTATTTGGTGAAACAACTATAGTAGTTAATGGGAAGGCATTATTAGTTACAAAACCTTGTTGTATCCTCTCTCAGGGAAATTGGAAAAGCTTCACATAGTTGAGAAAGGTTAAAATAGTTTACAATGTATTTATGACACACTGTTTGGGATTAAGAATGTCATTTCTCAATCATTTGGTTAAGTCGATGTGTAAATACCTGATATGAAAAACAGAAGCCCCATTTGGGCTTCACTTTATTGATGTTGGTCATTGATTCCTCCATCACTGTTTTTCATCAGGCTGTTCTTGCTAATTACTGCTGGCACACAATTGCATTCTACATTTTCTCTCAAAATTGGATTTCCCCTCCTCAAGTGAGCGAAGGGGAAAGGGTGTATCCAAAGTGATAATGCATTTTATTACCTTTCTGCCTGTTTTTTAATTACCACTGACCCTGGAAGCATTTTGTTATTCCTATTGTTTTTACATCAATAAAATTAAATTAAATGAAGAAATAAAGTCAAGATATGTAATTTATTTACTCTAGGAGCTTATTTCAGACAGACAATAGGGGAGCAACTGACATCATTTTCACTGAAGGAGGCCAGGGAGCAAATGCTTTCTATGCAAACAAAGCAGAATGCGAGAAACCTGAGAATGCCAAACAGCATGTGCCCTGAGTACACATACCCTTTGCTACCTACATGGAAACAAAGAGCCCTGCCCTGACGTTATTGCATAACCAGGCATTTCCAAAGAGTACACATTTGGGGAACTGGGAGGAAAGGAGAAAACAAGAACTAGTGTTTGTCAGGTATCTACTGTGAACCCAGAAAAATAAAGGTACATTTGACATATGAAATCTCATTTGGGAAAAAAAAGTATGGGCACTGTCAACAAGACAAAAAATAGGTCAAAGGAGATCAATTGGAAACAGCCAGCTCTCCCTCGGTGCTGACAGGTAATTGACAAGGCAATATATCTGATTTCAAAGGTCTTTAGAGTTTACAAATTCCAAATCTCATCCCATTTCATCTCATAAACTGAGAAAGAAAAGACATTATTTTTCTAATTATAGGGGGTGAGGAGGGTGCAACTTACTGGTACTGAGCAATAGTCTCAGGATCAACCAGCTAGTAAGCAGCAGAACCTGGAGACAGTAAGTATCTTTTTTCTACCACTCCATGCGGCCTTTGAAATCACTGTTTGGACTTGACTTAAGATTGCTATATTGTGTTATATTATGGGAAAAGAGTTCTAAAATGATTATATAAATCTAGTTCTCAATAACCCTTTCAGAGATAGAATCAAAGAAGAATTAGTTATCAAATGTATTGCTTACTTAAAGATATGGGCAGAGATGAATCATATTTATTTTGGCCGGAGCTTGGCTTGACATGGAGTTACCTGAGTTACACAGAAGTTTCTACCCCTTTTCATGTCAAACTGCACTCACTTCTTCCCATTTCCCTGTAAGGTTCCTCTCTTCTCAGACCCCTGCTTTTATTCTCTCCTCCTGTCCTCATTTGCCCTACTTTTCTTTTCTCAATGTTATGTGGTGAGGATGAGAGTATGAATTAATATTTCTATTTGGGGAGGTGCAAATTAGTAGCATATGTCTAGAGCCTTACAATGATCATATTCTTTGATGCAGAAATCCACTTTATATAGTCTATCCTAAGGGAGTGATTGTAACCAGAGGTAAAATCAGGACTCCTGTGTCCATTTTCAAGGAAGCCCAAAGGCAGCAGGTAAAGGGGTAGAGGTTGGGGACAAATTGTGTAGGGCCTTATAGGACATTGTAAAGACCTTTACCTTTATTATGATTAAGAAACCATTAGATGGCGTTAAACAGAGGAGTTACAGAACCTGACATGTTTTAACAGGAAACACACGGGCCGCTGATGGGGGTAGCACAAACGAAGGCATACCCGTTAGGAAGTTATTGCGGTATCACAGGGAAGAGATGATGGAGCCTCACCAGAGTGGTGGTAGTGGAGGCGGTGAGAAGTAACTGTAGCCTGAATATATTCTGAAGACAGAGCTTATAGTTGATTGAACATGAAACGTAGGAGTAAGAGAGCCATCAAGGCTGATCTTCAAGGTTTAGCACCTGGGAAAACAGAATGGAGTTGTCATCAATCTAGAGGGGATGACTATGGGAACAACTTATAATTGAGAAGAGAGTTTCTCAAACTTGGGAAATACCAAGTTTGAGGTGACTTTTATACATCTAAAAATCAAAGTCATTATTGCAAACTTCATTGATAAATGGAACTGAGCTGGCCATAATGAATGACGAGGACTTGAAAGAATGAAATGAAGGGAATTTAGAAGAGACATGAGTAAGACAAAGTTCTCTCTCTCTTTCTCTCTCTCTTTCTCTCTCTCATATTGAATGAAGGAATTATATATGTAATCTGTGTAGAAAATGTATGAGTCCGCATTGGGGAGAAACTGGGAACAGGTTTGATTCTACAAGTCTGTAGTGGTCACTGACCTCCCCTTTCCTCTTCCCTGTGGATCCAGCCCGCTCCTGGTGTCTGCTTCCTCAGGACCTGTTCCTTAACCTGTCACCCATGATTAACCAGGCATGTCACCTGGCACAGAGCACAACGACCTATGCCTCAGGAGCCTCTCTGAGGAGGGTGGAGACTGGCAGGCATTCTGAGACTTTCCAGGAGGGAGCAGTGAACCTAACAGGCATTCGGCCTAGAGCACCACATACTGACCTAAGTCCTTATCATCATAGAAATGAGATTTAACAGTTATGATTCCAGGTTTCCTGGGTCACTCCTCTAGTGGTTGCTATAGAAAATAATTATGTTAATAGCTTGCCAATATTCAGGTAGAGTGAACTGTTGCTACACATTTTAACTATTACTTCCATAATTTTATCCTTGTATTCCTTTAAAACTCTTGGGAGAATGCCAACTTGTCATAGAAATTTTAGAACATCCAACTCATTTTTTTATGCTATTAAAAAGGTAGAACCTCAAGCACCAGCCATTTTTATTTCTACTTTCAAATAATTCACTTTTATCATATGCCCATAATTATCCTTGTTTTCCCATAAGTTATGAAATTTGTGTTAAAACCCAAAAACATTTGTGAAAAATTTATTTTCTGTTAGTGAATGTTAGCTGAAAACCTAGCTATAGGATTGATCCCCAGAGGCTCTGAGAAGAAACACAATCCTAATGGTACTTGGTGAAGTCTATTTATACTTACCCTCTCTGGTTATACACTGCATGACTGAATATCCTAAGATCCAGATATAGCCCCCGTGATAGGGTGTTCTGAATACCTGACCCAAAAAGACAAGGTCATACAGTGTAGTACAAGTGTACTACATTTAGTGCAATGAGTGTGAGCGTCATAGTCATGCCTCCTGGAATCAAATTTCTGCTCAGCCACTTGCTAGCTGTGTAACTGGGTAAATTATTTAATCTTGCTGGATTTCAATATCTTTGTCTATCAATTTATTACCTACCAGAAAGGTTTGAGCCCTAGCCAGTTTTTCTCAGTGGTTAGAGCATCAGCCCAAGGACTGAAGGGTCCCAGGTTCGATTCTGGCCAAGGGCTGTGTGCAGGAGTCAACCAATAGATGTTTCTCTCTCACATCGATGTTTCTCTCTCCTTCTCTCTCTGTCTCCCTCTCTCTCTCTTTCCCTCCCCACCTCTCTCTCTTCCTTCCACTCTTTCTGAAAAGCAGTGGAAAAAAATATCCTCCCGGGAGGATTTAAAAAAAAACCTGAATCATTTTCTTACAGGAGTGAGAGAAGATGCTGGGGTTTTTATTTGTTTGTTTGTTTTTGTCCTCAGAAAGAAACTGAGTCTTTCTTTGTAAATTAATTGACTTGACCATAGTCATTAGTGTCAATGGCAGGCTTATATTCAGGCAAGTCCCTCATTCTCCTTTGGTCTTCTATTCGCTAAGCAATGAGCCTCACACAGCTGGCAAAACTGAACTGCACAAGAATTAAGTGATTGACTTCAGGTCAGAGCAGAGACCATGAGATTGGCATGTGAACTTGAGGGGACTGACATGAGTGCTTTTCTGTAGGCATCAACTGTGTGGAAGTCAATAATCACACACAAAATTACTTCCATATTAACCACAGCATTGTTTCCAAATGGAACAGTAGCAAGGAACTTCTTTATAAGAAAGATAATACCAATTAGTAATCTCTATCAAAAGCTTTTAAAAGTTATATTTTCACCCTAGCTGGTGTGGCTCAGTTGATTGGAGCACTGTCCTATGCACTGAAGTATCATGGGTTTGATTCCCAGTCAGGGCACATACCTGTACCTGGGGTTTCGGGTTCAGTCCCCAGTTGAGGTGCACGTGCAGGGGGACAAATCAATGTTTCTCTCTCACATAGATGAAATAAAAATTAAAAATTAAAGTTATATTTTCCACTGTGACTTATCTTCTCCCATGTAAATGAATACCAATAGGAAGAAGAATTTCAAAACTAATTCACATGGCCAACAAATCCCTGCCCAAGGATAAACAGAATTGAGAAACAATAAGAAGTAGAAGATAGAACTTTTCTTCCTCCCAAAATTATGTTCAATGAAAACAAATAGTTTGACTTCAGTTTTAGAGGTTCTAAGTCCAGAACTCAAACATAGCTTAAAATGAATTCTGAGAGTAAGGAATCCTGAACCTGGACATAAAGAGCCAACCCGTGTAATGCAGAAAAGCCAAATAGAAATGAACAATCAAACAGACTACCAAGAACAGAGCCCTCATTAACTCTTGGAGACTAGCACAATATTTCCTTGGGCCTTGACGAGTTCTTGTTTCAGAGCTATTTTTGCTAGAATTATGGTATTCAAGGTTAGTAATAAACAAGCAGGACTCTCATTCCTGTAACTAGTCTTTCATGCAAGCCCACTCCAACTTCTTCGCTTCCCTCTTCACTGTGCTACATGCACATCCCCATGTTTCTCCAACTATTATTCTACTTTCAACTCTTTCCTATCTGTGGAATTTCTTTCCATCATTACAGTTCTATCTTCTGAACGCTCTTTCTATATTTATCTGAAACTCTCTCCTGTACCTATCCCTTCTCCTCCCAAATTCCCGGCGTCTTCTAATACACTCCAGTTCCACTCCCAGAACTACACGGAGTATTATGTCATAATCCAGCTCTACTCAACATTTCCTCAGCTACCCCAAACCCTAGACCATTTGCTTGCTTATCCTTCCCTATCCAGCATGTGCACTAAGGTATATCATCTGAGCTACCCCGTGCTGCTTCTAGTCTCATTAAAGCCATAATCTCCCTCTTCCTTCCCTTTCCCTACCTGGTAAAACCCTAACCCTGGATCTATGCTGTCAATAGCCCTCTTTGCTCTTGGACTTAACAGAGAAAATCATGCAACAGTACAGATTTGTGCCACTTTCATTCACAGTCTCTAACCTCAGTAAGATCAGTTCCCTCCTCTAATATCTTCAGTCATTATTTCAAACTGCATCTATTCTCATTAAGTCTCATAATCAACCCTTGCTCCATGCATTGTTAAAAGATGATCTTGAATCCTATTAAGGCCATCTGGTAAGATCTCCATTAAATTAGTGTTACAGCCTAACACATCCATAGAGCATCTTTATCAGCTTTCTTCTGGCCACAAAGAGGAAGATCTTCCTGTGCAAGGCCAATGCTCTATCTATGCCTTTAATTGCTCCCTTCTGCCCTTTTAATTAATTTTTGCCTTAAGATCCTATATTTCTGAATTCTTCTCCTCATTGGCTTTTTCCCTTCAGCCTAAAATTGTGTCCAAACCGCTCCCAATCTATAAGAACCTTCTCTTGACACTGTCAACCACTGTCCTTCACCCAAACTTCACAGAAGAGTAGACTCTATTTGCTGACGACTTCTTCAGAGACCACTCAGCACACAGGAACCCAGCTTCTGTCACTATCATGCTCATGAAACCGCTCTTGCCAAAGTCACCAATGACTTCATATAACCAAATAAACATTAATCTTTTGGGGTTCCTTACATGCACTTAACACTGTTGGTCATACCTTCTTTCTTAAAAGTCTCTTCAGTATTTTTTCTCTTTGATACTGTTCACTGGTGTTTCTCTCTCTCTCACACACTCTCTCTCAATCCCTGAAGTTAAAAGATTTATTAATAAATCTGATTTTGCATAGAATAAAATTTTGTGTATCATTAAATAAAATTCATCTTTCAATAATAGGGGCTCGGAGTATAGGAAACTGTTGGTGACCACAGTAGGATAGGGCAGCTGCCCAGTTTGGGATTAATTTCACAGATTCCTAACAAATACGTTCTTTCATATACGCTCTACCTAGTTGAGTGGACAAAGATTAAAAAAAGCTGCCAAGATAGGGATCTGCACAAATGACTTCCACTTCAAGTTTTGTTAAGTCTGAACTTGTTACCCCCACTCCCATCCATGGACAGCTGCTGAACATATTTTAACTCCCACATGAGACTCCTGCCCATGCAGGCCAGAACCTCTAGAGTGATCCTCTGCTCTCCTCCTCTCCCTTCTGTTTCTAATGTTTGCATTTAAAGACAACACAGGGTAAAAATGTTGTTATAAAACACTGTAGACACCCACAAGTTGTTGGCTCCCTTTTTAGCCATGGTTGTGTTTCTATCTGGCTCTCTAGTCAAATGATCAGCCCACATTCTTCCTTTTATAAACTAGATTAAAAAGAAAAGTCTAACTGCCAAAAAAAACCCAAACAAACAACAAATGTAATGGCAAACAGAGGAATTGATGGAAGGGGGTGTTAGGCATCAATCCCCACATAAACTTCAAGTACTCAGGAATTAATTAATTTAGCAAATGACTTTCAAAATTGAAACACTCTCTAGGGTTGTAAAAACATGTTATTTTGCATGGCACTTACAAATCTAAAATATGTATTTATTTATGTGTTAACTTCTTTTAGCCTCTTCCCACTAAAATTCAAGTTCCATTGTTTCAGGAAAGTCACCTGTCTTTTTCACAACTGTACGCAAAATACTAATATTCATGCATATTTTGAGTGACTAAATGATTTCTTAACTTCTGTGTAGTATTTTAAGGAATGACTTTTCTCTTCTTAAAAAGTCTTGGTTTTAATAAAGAATTAGGAATGGAGGGTAAGAGTTGATTTTAAAGACTAGAACATGTTAAAGAAGGGCTACCCTTAAATTACAGAACTGATGCCATTGTTCATGGGAATCATGGTAGGTAAGGGTGCTGGTGGTTTCCCCATGAGACTATGATTTTAGTGTGCAAAGTGTTAGTCATATAAGAAACTAACTTGCAATAAGGGTGAGTGTCATGAATAAACTGGGGAGCATTTTGGACAGCTTTATACTGACAAGAAAAATACATATAGTTATTGATGTATGCATGCTTACATATGTGCACACTTATGTGTGTGTGTGCCCCATACTTTGCCTACTTTGTAATATTTCCTAAGATCTTATTGGTCCCTGTTCATAACTAAAAATCTTCTTAGTTCCATGGCACTAGGCTGCTAATGCTTAGAAGAACAACACAGAATGATAATGAAAATGGAAAATCTGGACATATGCTAATATCTTGGTCCAGAATACTCAGTGAATTTCCAAACCTTACACTTGGAAGTCCCGGAAACAAGTGGAATTTACTAAGAAGGCCTGTGTCTTAAAGTAACCTTTAGTTGGGAAGAATATCAATTCAAGAGGGAATAGAGGCTTAGTATAAAATTTTGCACCTGGAGTTAGTGGTACAGCCAAACTTTACAGGATTTAAATCATATGGTGATACCTCAGCCAAGCAAATATGGGTCCCAGAAATTAAATGACAATACTGTGTTGGATCTAGAAAGTGATAACTAACGAAACAGCTGTTTCTTCTTCTAGACTGTTAATATGAAGATAGAATATTTGCATTTTCTCATTTTAAATATTGATTTTTGTTTGCTTACCTTGTCAGAGATATCAAAGTCATTTGCTGCTTGATGTATTTTGCACTGTTGTAAATATAACTACTTCATTAAATTATATGACTTTTGATTAACTCTCCCAGGTACCACACAATGAGACTGAATAGCTTGCCAGCTCCTCCCACTCTCTGTCCATTAAATATATGACGTTACAACAGGAAGCAAACAGTACCAGCCCCCGTAACGTCCTTCTGTTTTAGACATTCAGAATGACTGCACCATGTGTGTAGGTTCTCTTTCCACTCTGGCCAAAATAGAAAGACATGTCTGCGGGACATTTCCAGTTACACAAATTAGCAGATGCATTGTTTAACCTAAGGTGAATAAAATGCTTTAAGATTACTATAAATTACAAAATAAGAGGGTTTTTCTTCTGTGATTTACTCATATTAAAAAACACACTCAAGAATAAAAAAGAAAAAGCTGAAAAAAATCTTTAGATTTTAGAAAAAATTCAAAATGTCAGTCATCTGTAACTGTATGCACTATTAGCATGACTTCTTTAAGCACTCTGTGGTTACTGCTGGTTATTCTGTGCTGCTTCCCCATGCTCCTTCTCAAAGTAGAATCCATTTCCCCAGCCACAGAATAATCCAACTGCCCAGCCTTTGTAAACACAGTACCCTGGCCCTACCGATGGGCCAGGAACTGTCATGTGATCTATGGCAGGCCACTTAGATTCCTTCCCTAAGGTTTACCTGGCTGAATGACACATAAGGCATCAAAGAGTTTCCAGAACTCATTTATAAAGTTAAAATTCTATCTGAATTGTTAAATTCAAATACACTTACTCTCTCAGGCCTCTATTTTCTTCATTGCCCCCTGTTGCCCTCATCACAGCCCATAGGTACTGTTCCAGAAACAGAAACTAGCCCAAGAGAGCCAGTCTCATTGGTAGCTCAATAACTGCATTGAGAAGACAGTGAAACAGAACTGTCCAAGTCAGAATTGTCAGTTACCGAGGACAGATGATTATTGATCACCCTTTAACCATCAGCAAATTCACAGATCACTAAGTGGTCAAACTCCCACCATATTCCTTAATTAATACCAGAATGTAAAAGGCATTATTGGAAATTAACTTATGAAATTAGCATAATAAAAAGTTTTTAATATTTGGATTTTATATAAATCTTAGGATTAGAGTAGATGAGTCTAGCTTTTATTATAGCAAAAAGATTTTATGATATACAGTATGGAAATGATTTGACAGGCATTATAAGGGAATGTTTTCCAGGTAAGAACTTCCTTTGATAAAACAGGGTCTAGTCCTTCAATAGAAAAGCTCTGGACACAACTCTCTAAATGGGATAAGGGTGGTTGCAAATGTAGCTCAATCCAACATCCCCAAAATGGCTCATTCCTTTTGAGTTTTCACTTTGATTGATATTGCCTTTATCACTGTCGGCTCCCAGCAAGATGTTGCTCCACTTTCTTATCAACTTAGCCTTTCATTAGATTCCATTATCCCAGCAGGCAGCCTAGAATGGTCAAGGTGCACATTATGTAAAACTAAGAAAAAAAATAAAATACACTAGGAAAACACAAGAAACATTTGTCACAGAATGTAGAATGGAACTTTTTCACAATTTTAGCCAAATCTTTAAAACTGAGAGCAATGAGAAATGTTTCCATTTTCTAAAGGAAGACTCTAAGAAGTTACCAGATACTCTTCATCTCTTCAGTTGCTATGAGGTGACTGAACGTGTTCTTCTACTTTCACTTCCATCCAAGGGATTCTTTTAAAGGAAGCACTATGCCTTTCTCCCTTAGCTTGCTATGGAGTTATTGCTCTTCACACCCATTACTTCACCAGGTGGAAGGAGAGACTCCAAGGAAAAACACTGGGTTTTGTAGATGCCAGTAAGAACAGACTAGTAACTCAGTCCCTTGGTGGACATCTACTAAACTGTGACAATCGTTAGGCTCAACGTGGTGCCTCCTCCAGAGAAGTGTAGGAGAAATTGTCATAATTCTGCTTGAGTTTGGTTGTGTATTTGATGCAAGGGACCAGATTACATTTCTTTCATGGGAAATCCTGAATGCTGGAGAATGCCTGAGTCACCCCATGATTAGAGTAGGGAGAAAGGGCAGCAGTAAGACTTCTCTTCTTGGTGTGGTAAAGACACATGAGTTTCCTGATCACAAAGTGAAAACAATGAATTTGAGCCATTTTGAAGGTATCCCACCCAAGAAGAAAGTCCACAAAGGTAGCCAGCAGTGGGAGACAGAGAAAACTTCACAAAATGTCCCACTGAGAGCATGTCACCCATGTTAGAAAATGGAGTAGTGGAGTGGTCCATGCAGAGGCTCTGAGGAACGTACATCTAGGTTCACAGGAGACCCAGAGATTTCATATCAGCCTCACAGAGGACACGGAGTACAGGGAAAATTATAAGAGCATCTCCTTAGTGACTTCTGCACTTTTTCTCTAATTCCTCCTCCTAGACTAAAATCTGGAGAATCCAGAAACACATAAAAACAAAGAGTAAAATAATTGTCCACATCCCCTTCTTTCTGGAAGTCCCTAATTCATGGGTCAGGCTTACTGGGGGTCAGGGAAGATGTTTTAAAGTTAGAATGGGGATTGAAGTTTTAATTAAAATTGGAATAGGCTTTTATTACTTTAAAAGTGGACTTAATTATCAAAATAAGACTTCCTTATAGCTGAATATGACTGAAAGCTTTGATATCTGCTTGGATCCCAAGTTTTCAAGGGACAGGAAAAGGGAATTTAAGTTAATATTTTAAAGGTTGAGAGACTAGCCCTAGCTGGTTTGACTAAGTGGTTGGAGCATCAACCCTCAGACTGAAGGGTCCGGGGTTTGATTCCAGCCCAGGGCAGGTAACCTTGGTTGCAGGCTTGATCCCTGGCACTGGCTGGGGCGCACGCAGGAGGCAACCAATTGATATGTCTCTCTCACACTGATGTTTGTCTCTCTCTGTCTCTTCTACTCTCTCTGAAAAGCAGTGGAAAAAATATCCTCAGGTAAAGACTTAAAAAGTTTTTAAAAGTTGAGAGACTAAAGAAACATAAATTCATTCATTGCTTATATCCCATCTAATTCATCTTAATTAGTTAACTGATTATGCATATAAATAGGAAAACTTGCCAATTCCTCTGATAACTTCATGACATGACATATTTTGTATAAACAAAATACACAACCTATTTAGAATAATCTTAAATATTCTGTCTAGATGGTAGTTAACATTGAAAATAAACTCATCAGGCAAATTAATACCATTGACCTGGACCCAGAAAAACCTTCAGTTCAAAATCTTTGTCTTAATGCTAAAACTTAAAATTTCCTAATAAACCTCCTTCACTATCTAATCTTAATTTTCTCTCCTTTCTTATCTCCCCTCACTCACCTTGAATGCTGACCCCTTAAGTCTGATCTTAAAATAATTTATTTTCTCTGCCCTTCACAACACAATACCCTTTCACGTCTTTACATTAGAGTGCTCACAGTTCTTTCTTCTTGAAAGTGCCTCTCTCACCTGTTCTACCTTTCTAACCCCTGGTAACCCAGCACAAATGTCTCCTTCATTGCAAGCCCTAACTAAACCTCACCCCACTGTCAGAATCAATGGTACTCTGGTCTGTCTCCCACTGAACCTTCTTCAGATTGCTAGTAAGTGTAGCATTTATTCCACTGGAGTGCCGTGGGTCCCTTCAAAGATTTTCTCCTCAGCCAGACTATGAGAAGAGACTTATTTCACTCAACTGTGTCATTCAGTTGACTCATTAAGCACAGTTTCTGCACATGTAGAAGACATGCATTACACACTTACTAAAGTGTGCAGGAATGAATAAATGACCACAGACAAAATTACTAGATTCACAAATCCCATGGTTTCCTTCAAACGAAAGATGTCTCCTGCTACCAGTTGCATTATCTGATGCAAAACAAAAACAAAAACAAAAAACCAGCATACTTGCATCCAGCCTACAGAACTACAGCATCTTGTTTGGCTCTTTCATTTTAAAAACAGGAAAAATGAAGTCCACAGAAGTCTGGGATTAGACCAAGGTCAGATTATAACTCAGTGTGAGCAGCAACACTGGAATCCAGTTTTTCTCCTAATCAATAACTGCGATCAAGCTTTTGGATTTTTCTACATCTTCCCTCCAGAATATAAGTGTACAAGAAAAGAAATGTTTGTTGATAGTGTCTATGGATGTACCCTCAGAGCCTTGACAGTGTCTGACATATAGGCACTCAATAAATATTTATCCAATGTATACATAAATGAGTTGTATCTAGTAGAGCCCCAAGCTAAGTATCCAAGTTTAAACAAGCCAACAAATCAGACACCTATTCATCCATAAAAATTGAGTCAGTGGAGTTTCTAAGTGGAAAAAATGAAGAGGAAACACCGGAATTCTAACTGCAAGGTGTTGGTGAAGCCTCAGATATGTCAAAATGTGTATTTCTTCCTTTGCTTTTCAACGAGTATTTTATTTCTCAATTTGGTGTGTGTGTGTGTGTGCATGCGTGCATGTATGTGGGTAATTTTGCTGTCACAGAACACAGAACTTGAGATCAATTAGCCCAAAGTCATTTGTACCTCAGAGAATCAAGATAAAGAAGCAGAGTTAATATTTAAATGGCAAAGCTAAGAATGCATTGCTTTGGAAATGTTTTTCATAAGTATCACTTGTTAAAAGTAGAGGAATGACTGACTTTAAGACAAATACAGCACACGTTTGCAAACTTCCATTTTTAAGTGCGGAATTGATGTTATCATATAAATTCAAAACGCCTGTGGGCCTCTAAAGTTGGTCCGGATCACATCAGACCTCAAGCAACTGTCACCATTGTGTGCTCCAGAGCCTGGGCCATCTGTCCTGCCCTTTGGAGGAGCAGGAAATTATGAGAAATAGTCATGAGTTAGAAGAATTTGTGGGGGTGGCATCCTTGAGAGGATCCAGCAACAGCACCAGTTGCCATAGCACTGTGATCTGGCATTTCCAATGAGGACAAAGCTAAAATCTGTCTACCATGCCAGAAAGTGGAGGCGGCAAGAAAATAGGTACAATTCATGAAGTGAAAAATTTGGAATGCATTAAACCAGACTTTAAAGAGTAAGGAAGGGCTGTTTTTTAATGTTACAAATAAATTATCTTCTTGACGTGTGATCTGATGTCTATCATCTTTCAGAAGCTGATTTGGGTGTCAGTTAAGCAGGAGACTTCCCCAGGCATATGCTGGAACAATTGCATTGCTGTTGTTTTTGTTTGATTTTTTAATATTTCCCAATTCATCCTGCAGACCATTTTCAGCCTTCCTTCACTCATAAAATAAACATCCTGTTCAATTTAAACCAAGAAAACAGAAGGGCAGTGCAATGGCATCTGAGGACTTCTCACTTAGGAAATTGCATTAACTTCTTAATCTGCTTGTGGAATAAAGCCCTAGGTCTGTGTTTTCTCTGAATGTATTTTAGTAAAGAGAGAGGGGCTGCTGTGCTGCTTTACTGCTGAACTTTGCACATCACAATAGGTGGACATTTTCTGCATAATAATTGTTGGTCTCAGTCTCCAGAGAAACTGAGGACACAACTAGCTTGGAGATTTAATAACTTGTCATTATATATACCTCTAGCGTGGGATTTAGGATCTCTCTGCTTAAGTAAAATTAAATCTGTACTTTCTCATTGTGATTTTGGGGATTTATTAATCCCCTTTATGCTGTATTCATGAGTGACCCAGGCTCAATTTCACTTATAACAAACTTTCCCTCATGTTCCACCAGGCAGATGTTTATTATTATAAAAGAGAAAAGAATTACTCCTTATACATTTGTGTAGTGCTTTATTGTTTCTATAACACTGTGAACTCTGAGTGCTCAAAAATAAAGGTTAAATGATCATGGTGTGGGTGGGACACAGGCAACATGATAGTTTGGTGTAGGAGGAAGTGGAGAAAAGCAGTGCTACCAGGGGTGTGAAAGTAGAAGGAGAATAGAGAAGATTTAACCCATAGTAGCAGGATAGTAGAATTAATTCGTGAGCAAAAGCAATTGCTTGAATTTTTCTCTTTTTCTTTTTTTTCTTCTGACATTCCTTGTTTCTATAAAACAAGGGGTAAGAGACAACATCTGAAAAGAAAGACAGTTGGGGCATGGGTAATGCTTTGCAGCCCACTGGCTGCTGCTCAGGATCTGTCAGTTTAATGAATGTTGCAGACGTTTGCCTGACGTGACATTAGGATATTCGCTTAACAGGATTATAAAGAGTGCTCTAAAATGCACATTTTTGTCATTAGTTCCTTCAATTGAATTTGCTTTATGTTTTTTTCCAATTTCTGATCAACTGGAAGTGAATATTTCCATAGAGACATACTGATGTTGAGCAAAATAAAGTGTTAAAATGTTCCAATCAAATAAGTATGTAACTCTTCAAGACTGACAAACTCATATTTTAATTCAAAGACATTGAATGTAATGATTTCTCTCTGAAGCTGGAAGTTAAAGGCAAGGTCAGACATGAAGGGGTTTCTATTAAATATAATTAGTTTTTACAGGATCCATGAGTCAAATTAAAGTGTGGATTCTAAGTTTGGATTTTTCAAGAATAACTTTGTGTTTACCTATGCTCCCAACACCTTTGTGATGCAGGTTATAAAACTTATACTTCACATGTAAGAACTTTCAGTATCTAGTCCCTGCCACCTTTCCAGATTTCCCTCTCCATAACCTCTGCTCCTCCCAACCTCCTTCCTCATCCCCTTGGAACCTTTGTTCCAGCAAGGCAAGCTCTTTCATTTATCAGTGACTTTTGCATGCTCTTAATTCCTTTGCTTTGAATTTCAGATTCCCTCTGCTCCAGTGGGGGAAAATCCCACTTCTAGAGTTTTTTTTTCAATTTAATTCAGGCCATAGTTCCTCCTTCTTTCTTGTATTAACAAGATTTTGTTCTTATATAAGTTTATGCATGTACAGGCATTTGTATCCCAGCCATGATATCACAAGAGAACCCCAAGTTGGGAGGAAGGTTCAACTGGGGAAAGTCCTGCTTCTCAGTTTTGTCTGTATCTCCATTACATGGAGACTAGTACATAAGAGGAGCTCCAGCAACTCTTATGGTCTATGATGTTGAAAAAGTCACTTTAGCACTCTGAGCCTCAGTTTTCCCAACTGTGATTTGACACAATAAAAATCACTAAATTGTGAAGTTGTTTCAAGAATGAAATAATATGTGTAAAAACACCTTGTTGACTCAAAAGTGTTATGCAAACATGAGATGAGAAATGGAAGACTAGAAAACTATTTCCATCTTACATCTCAAATATGTCCTAGAGAGTAATATTTTAACTGTTTTAAAAGCATGCTGGTTTTCTCATTGGCATTCTTCTGTTCAGTAAAATAGGCAATCTAAGTTTTAAAAGTACTCCTCTGCACTCCCCTCCTGCTTTTTGAGATTCATAAGGCTGTTTCCATTTTTACATTTATAAGTGGAACTCATAAATACTTCTATTTTTTTGTGATATTTCCAAAATATTGGCCACCCTTGTTTCATAAGTTTTTTGACATTTGTAATAATCTCTCAGAGTCTCAAAAGAATGAATAGTAAATAACCTAAAGATTTTAAGTCTTCCCTCTCTTCCAATGCAGCCATTAACTTTTAGTCCTTAACTCATGTGACTTGATGTGTATGTGTAAAAGAGATGAGTTTACTTTTAAACAGACTGCACTTAAGGTTACAGCAGGACAGTGGATGTTGACTTTTGAAAATAATGAGGATCTTCATTGTGGAAAACAGACTGATATAGAAAGAATGAGCCTTAGATGGCTCAGAACATCCACTTAAATCAGAGCTCTCCTCTCTTGTGTGGTGCATAGTCACTAGGCAAACCCAACAAATTCAGTCATGTCAATAGGTCAGTTGTCAGGGAGCAGAATGTCTTCTGGTTGTGGAAGAATATATTTGACTCTGTATGCTTGTCCTAAATATGACATTAGTCTCTTGATGTCCAACACCCTTCAGTGGTTCCAGATAGAGATAAAAGTCATGCCCTAAACTATCTGTTTGCCTTTAGAAGCTTTGGTTTGCCTTTGGAAGATTTGTGTAATATGCCTTCTTCAATGTGGAAATCATGAGGCTTTTATCTTGCTGTTCCCAGCATTGTTCTATTAAGTCTGTAAGTTTCACTCTTATTGGCACAGAGGAAAAGGTCTTTTGGCATTAGTTGTAAATAGTCTTTTTTCTCAAAGAAAAAGCATGTCATAAGATTTGATGTTGTTTGTACCTTTTCCGTTAGTTTTACCTGTGTGAGCATTGGTCACAAAACCGTAAAAAGGTAATGTCTTCCCACCCTTGCCAGGTGGTTCAGTTGGTTGAGGCGTTATCCCACACACCAAAACGGTTGTGGGTTCCATTCTTAGTCAGGGCACAGGCCTGGGTTACGGGTTCCATCCCCAGTTAAGAGGTAACTGATCAATGTTTTTCTCTCTCTTCTTTCCTCTCTCTCTCTAGAATGAATAAAAAGACATATTCTCAGTGAGGCTTAAATAAAAAAGGTAATATCTTCCCATCTGGAGGAATACTCATAAGTATTCTAAAGACACTCTTTTTAATAGTATGAAATGAATCTCTCTACAAAGTCTAAGTCCCATTTTCTCCAATTGGTTATGTTTTTACCTTTAAACCAGTAAAAATGTTACTTTATATTTAAAATAATATTTTCAGATTCAGAAAGAAAATACAAAATAAAACATTGCCAGTACAGAGGTCTAGGGTTGTACAAGGATGAAAAACATTAAGTAACATCAATGAATTCCTCCAAATTCCCAGCAGCTACTTCCCCATAACTAACTTAAAACAAGTCAATCAACTAAATAAAGATTTATTAACCTTTACTACCTATACCCAAATTACTTTACTTCATTTTAAGCCTATAAGAACTGGGAGATTCCAAAATGCTTAAGTATACAAACAATAATAGATTAATTCTTGGCTATGAAAATCTACCTGCAGTGGTAAGTTTTATACAAAAGCAATACAATCCAATTTACTGGCAATATTAGACTTAAAGAATTCCTCAGCTTAAGCAAGCATGAGGATTTGGCAGGCTATCACCCAGGCATTGTTTGCTTGTTTTTCAAATTATTGAAGAAAAAAAACCAAAGCACGAAACCCTTGCCATTGCACCTGGCCTTGTCCTCTATTTTCTTACATCAGTAAAATGAAAGGCTTTTCAAAATCCAACACTATGATTGAAAATAGTCCCGACTGCCCTGTAAACACCACTATTCATATTGAGATGGTTCCCTCATAGTGTAACCTCAGAAGAGCTGTAATGAGCCAATCTCAGATAGATAAATACCAAAAGTACAGCATGAAGCCTGTGAAAACTAAAGAAAAACACCTCCATAAGCCATCCCCACAGAGCAGAAGTGTTTCCAAGATTGCTAAATGGGTGGCGTCCTCATTTTTACAGGTTTTTGTTTTTGGGTTACCTTTTGTTTAGTGTTGTGTTTCCTTTCTTTATCATTTTTGTTTTGTAGATTAGAAAATAAACAACTTCCAGGATGGTCCTGTTAAAAATAACATGAATCATTCTGTGACATGCATTTGTCCTGCACCAAATTGGACCCTTACTAGAGTCAGCTATCCTATTTAAATTCGTAAGTTAGTTGACAAAGAGTTAAAAGAGGCCTTGAAGTTGTCATAATCTGAAATGGACACATTGAGGAATAATTGGTATTTTACACATGAAGAGCCAAAATGCTTAGTTGTGCTTTTTTAAGGTAGTAATGATTAATAGTCCACATCATTTTCAAGCTGTCTGCTAAATACTGAGGAAATTTCAAAGATGAGTAAAATCTATAGGTTTGTTAGTTTTTTTTTTCAGTTGCTTGTGCAAAATCACGCTCTGGTTTCCTCAAGTGATGGAGTTTAATTATGAAGTGCACTAGAAGAGGTAAGAAGTCTTAGCAAATAACCTCAGCTGTGGTACCATGAGACCTCATGGAGCAGCACTGTGAATGCTACAGAATCTCTGCAGGACCAGTGAGAAACGTCGATGTGAGAAAGAAAACATCAATCAGTTGCCTTCCGTACATGCCCTGACCGGGAACTGAACCAGCAACCTTTTAGAGTATGGGACTACGCTCCAACCAACTGAGCCAACCAGACAGGGCTCATCTGCTCTTAATTATGCTCATTCCAAGCGTACAGGATACAGGTGCCAAACAAATCAAAAAACATTTATGTTCTGAAATCCAATCTAAATTTTCTTGAGAAAGTTTATTCCTCATCACTATTTGAAAAATAAGTTAAATACAAATTGCCTAAATTATCATAGGAATAGAAGTTCATGAACTATACCACCATGTCTTCTATAAAGAAATAAGAACATATTTCCAAATAATTAACTTTAAAAGTTCATTAAAAATTCACAAGTAAAACTATACCTACTTAATTTAACTATCCAACAAATTTTTTTTATTTTTTATTTGGTGTTTGTACACCTTGTAGATAGAATGAAAATATTCATATAACTTTGTGTACTATAGTTTCAGTATACTTTTACATGTATGTTCCAATCTATGTAAGACACATTATGCCAAAAAAAATCCATATGTATAAAATCGCTCAGACTCTAAGAATAGCATGCACTCTGAATCAATAACCCTCACTGGTTCTTCCCTGATGTGTGGTCTTGTCATTTGATAAAACAGTGCCTTGTCTTCAAAATCCTTTCCATCCCTTAAGCTTCTATTTGCCATCACTGGAAATGTAATCAGCAAAGCCAACTATTCTTATCAAGCATTTATATCAAAATCCTGTCACTGCTCCAAAGGAGCCATTACAGTGAATAACTTTATAAGAGGGTTGGACCCAAAGAAGCCTAAAAGACTCATTATAGTCTATTGTGTCAAACAAACTTGCAAAAAAAGAGGCCCCCAATTTGACTTTCAAATAAAGAGTGAAATCATTCCCCTAGGATCAATAGTGTGCATGTTAAGAGTCTCTCAATATGCAAAGATATGAACTATTTTATTTTAGTTTATCAATGACTCATCTTGTCCAAAAGTACCTAAATCAGAGCCAGGAATGGTCCCTCGTTGATTGATACAACCATCCTTCCTCTGGCCTTTAAAAATGCAAAACTTTTTAAAATTTTTTAGTTATTGGTCAAGAACAATTTCATTTGTGGCACACAAATAAGCTATCTGCTAATCTTCCACAAAGTTGGTCTTATCTACTATGCCTGATATTGCTCTAAATTTCTAATTTTCTAATACAATTAAATCACCCCATTGGCTCCAAAAATCCATATATTTTCTTTAAAAAATACAAAACAATTTAGCTTATCAAATTAATAAAATTTATGCCTTGGAAATCTTGAAGAGATTATGTAAAACAATTATATGAAAGAATATGATAATTTAATGATGGGAACACAGAGAGTTCTTACTGATAAGGGCAACTGTAAGAAAATTATCTCTTCCAATCCTCCTTCTTTGTATAGCAGCTAAGTGGTATGAAAAAAATCGACCCCCACCCCAGCTTCAAAGGAGGACTCTTATGAAACTAATCCATTTGGGTCATTTTTTTATTCAAGTATGATAACATAACTAAGGCCTAAGCCAATCAGAACCTGGGATGCTACTGGCATAGTTAACAGTTTAGGAGTGGGTGTGTAACCAAATTTATCTTGCCAAAGTAAGACTCTGGGTGTTTATTTCATAGTTGAGAAAAGAAATTCCCTGTCTTCCCCTCGATTTATGCAAACACTGAAGTTGTAGATGCTACATCCAACACCCTTGTTGCATTCATGGGATAAAGCAGCCTAAGGGCAAGTTAAATGTGCAGGGGACAGCACTGAGAGACCACACTCTGTGGGCTCTCAGACATGGACTGCCACTTTAATGATATGATCCAAGTCACCAATATTTGGATCAAACCAACCCTAAAGCTCATATTCTCAGAGCATTTTCTAGTTATATAAGCAAATTAGTGCTTGAGCCAAGTTTTAGAGCACTAAATTTTTAATAAGGACCAGTCAAAGGGCTATCTAGATACTTAAGAAAGGCAACAAAAAGTAAACAAAATATGGGAAGAACAAATGAGAGCTAAAGAAGCTTACTAACATCCTAATTTTTCCTAGGATCTCCATGAAACCTACCTCATACCTAAAACTTTGAAGATTTCCCAAAAAATGGATAGGCTGTAAACCACTGGTGCATGAACACCAAAAATTATAAAGTAATATAGTTTAATCTCTATTTTGAGACTCCAGTCTCCCTAATGGTAGAAAACTTAATTCCAGATAAACTTAGTCATTACAAATATCTACTGTTTTTCCTTTCCCATGTCCTCTATAGAGGCATCAAATTCCTGGAGAGCTTCCATAGCATTATGTCACTGAGGAGGTATCTGGTTCCTGGTTGTCATCAGTTGTTCATGCTGACAGCCACTGGATAAACACCATCCTATCTGTCCTTACAGTGGCCATACCTCCCAACCGTCACACAGGTCTTAGAGCATTGGTCAAGGTGCTCTGTTCTACAGGCTTTAGTTGTGTGACCCATTTGAATTAGTTCACTTTTTCTCAGCCACCTCTAAGCACCTCTGTGTGTCACAGAGAATTCACAGGTGCTCTCCTCTATCACCCTAAGAATAGTGGAGAATCAAGGGTGGCAATGCTGCCTGTGCATTTCCACCTAAAATATCAATCCCCTCGTAAGTCCTCTAGTGTTGCATCAAGCTAGAGCAGGAAATTTTGTTTGTTTCCTTCTGCTCTGCTCAAGAAATGAGAAAAAAAAAAGTCTTCTATTCACAGGTGCCCAAGGTCCCTTGGGTATTCTCATAATTAACTTGAAATGGGCAAGGAGTGGAAAGTTTTCTTGGAGATCTACTTCAACACCAAACTCTCTTGAGTTCGCATTGACTCTCCTTTCTTTACCAAAGGATTTATCTCTGACAGATGAAGTAGACAGAATAATGTCTCCCAAAAGATGTCCCCATCCTAGTTCATGGAACCTGTGAAGGTGCTACAGTACATGGCAAAAGGAACTTTACAAACATGATTAAGTTAAGGACCTTGAGATGAAGAGATTATCCAGGATTACTGGGTGGCCATTCTCATGGTAAGAGTCCCTATGAAAGAAAGACAGAGTCCCAGTCAAAGAGATCTGAAGATGCCATGCTAGAGATCTGAAGATGCTATGCTGCTGGGTTTAGAGACAGAAGAAAGAACCAGAGCCAAGGAATCAAGCATCTTCTAGACACTTGAAGTGGCGAGAAAATAGATTCTACCCTAGAGACTCCAGATGAATTCTAATCCTTGCCAACCCATTTTGCTCTTCTAGCCCATAGGACCATAAGATTGTTGTGCTTGTTTTGTTTTAAGCCACAGAGTTTGTGGTAACTTGTTTCTTCTAATATATCTTTATTGATGTCAGAGAGAGGAGGGAGATGGAGAGAGATAGAAACATCAATGATGAGAGTCATTGATTGGCTGCCTCCTGCAAGCCCCCTACTGGGGATCAAGCCTGCAACCCAGGCATGTGCCCTGACTGGGAATCGAACCACAATCTCCTGGGTCCTAGGTTGATGTTCAACCACTGAGCCATGCCGGCCAAACTGTGGTAAATTTTTATAGCATCAATAATAAAGCAGTGAGTTCTAGAAAATTCTTTCAAGCCTTTCTGATTTGTGCCCCAAATTGATGTCTCCTGGTTGTTCTGTGACTGTAATTTCTTATAGTAATGAAGCTTTATATCTAGCAGCCAGGTAGGGATAGGTCCCAGTGACTACTGCAAATATGTTGTCAAGGAGTAAAGGAGGGTGCAGATTCATAGTATCTCACAGCAGCATCCCATTACATTGAGTAACTTAGTGGATAAAATCATACAAGATAGATATCAGTGATAGGAAATGTGTTATATTTGTTATAATCCAAAACTATGTTGCTGTGTCATTTGCTATTTATTTATTGCAAATCCACACCTTCTGACATCCTAGAAAGACAGAAACTAAGGCATGAGATATTTTCTGGATAGTAGGTTGCTTGAAACCAGTAAAACCTTGGAGAGTTATAAGGTCTAAATAATAACCACAGAAAACAAGACTAAAATTGTTATGTAGATATTTCCGTGTTTATATTTTGACTTGTATGGATAACATGTACCCATGGATAGATGCAGCATTTGTGACTTCAGATATATATTCAGTTACTGACTGGTTTCATGTGGAATCATGATTTCCAAAAGCAACAAGAGATAAGTAGCCATGTATTCCTTAACAGCATTAGTTGATCCTAAAACACCAGTACTTCATCCAAATTAGCATTCTTTTTATATTTTAAGGTGTCAGGTAGATGCCTTATCCTAGAAAATCATTACTTAAAGCTATGGTCCAAGACCTTCTGCAGTGAAGTGTCCTACAGTGATTGTAAAAAAGCACATTCCTCGTTACTATTGAAGATCTATTGATTATGAGACCCAGGCATCTGCATTTAGTAAGTTCACTGAGTGAAGCTTAATAGATCCTAATGTTTAAATGCCCATGGCCAAGTCACAGAAGGCCTAATTTGCCATGGTTCAAAGGACAAGACAGTGTTTTCCTCAGATTCTGGAAAAAAGATAAATTGAAATGTCTTAATCTGATCAAATTTATGGATCTTAAAAGCACCCGTACCTTCCTGGTGGGTTGAATGTTTCAACATCTAAATTTATGCACTGCATTCCTCACTTGATTAAATTATAAAATTTATTCCTTCTTCCAAAGTTTATAAAGAGGATAAATCTAAGCTAGGGCTCATAGTCTGCTTTTCATTCTTTGGATTTTCAAGTATAAAATGTCCACATTTCTCAGTCTATCCCCATTAATTACGTAGATGGCCTTAGCAGCAAGATTGCTAGCACCACCATTGTGTGGCCCTTCCTTTTTAATGAATGGTGTGCCCTGATTCTGGGCAGAGTCCTGGCTTTGCCTGGAGTCAACTTGGGCACAGGCTGCTTGTGATGCAAGCCCTTCCATTAATACAATCACCAGTGAAACCATGGAAAGTTTCAATGTTTCAATCACACATAGGAAATGAGGCTAAACTGTTCATCTTTCCATCAACACAAGCAGTGGCCAGCTCATCATCCGTGCCTGAAAATACCAGGACTAGCAAATTATCCCTTCAGGTGGAAATTACACAGCTTGGCAGAATTTCATTTGCCTTCCTTTTGGGAGAAGGAACAATTATGAGCACAATTAATTCATTTTTTAAAAAGACCTCATTCTGCCACATAATCACATTTAGGCATGGCAGACCATAGAGAATCATTTAAGACTTGTACTTTCTAATTGAGTTATTTTACATTTCTTGTCTCTAATCTCCCATCTCTCAAGATGTCTTTCATTGATTAACTGTGGATTGAATTCTTTACAATGTGTACATATAAGGGAAGAAAACCACTGGGCCACTCAGCTTCTGAATCCATCTCTTGAAGTTGCTCCTTAACAATGCAGCATTCATTCAATAAGGCAAAAGGTTGGGGGGGGGGGGTGTTGTTTTGTTTTTCTGCCATTACCTTTTCTAGAAATTATATCTCAGCATTTTTAAAATGCAAAGGTAAAAGTCATGCTTAACCTGACATAGCTTGAGTCGGTCCTCCTAACTCTCCCCTGCAGACACTTCCTCTATAGGAGATGACATTCATATTCATACCTTCATAGCTTAGCCTCATACATGCTTCTTTGTGAAGACCTCTGTGAGATATCTATTTTCGGTTCTCCGAGCTCCAAACCTACATTTTCTGCTCCCTACCATACATTTCAGTGTAGCTGAGGCAATGTCACACCAAGTATATGTCTAAAGCTTCACCACTATCCCTTCAACTCCCCAAAGGCATTGCTTGCAGATAAAAATCTGGACTAGCACCATGCAATGGAAATATCATGAGAGACACAAATATAAGCCACACATGTGAGCTAAGTATGTAATGTTAAATATTCTAGTAGCCACATGAAAGAAAGTAAAGAAAAACAAGTGAAATTAATTTTATAATGCATATGTAATAATATAGAGTTACATTTTATTTAAGTACATCCAAAATATTATCATTTTAACATGTCATTAGTATAAAATTTATTGGGATATTTTACATAGTTTTACTTCACACTAAGTCTTAAAAATCTGCAATAATCTGTAACTCAAGGTTATCCTCACTCAGAACTCCTTCAAGGAAGGCTCTCTCCTCCTCAAGCATTCCACACTCCAGACAGGGTAGAGTCTTCCCTCAACACTTCCTGCTCTTCCCTACCTTTTTCTGCCTTTCAAAATCCTTCTCACGTTTCATGATTTCTCTGCTCTCAGAGCAGTTGTAGAAAATGTATATCTCTTTAAGTAACCATAAATGATTCATATTCTTATAAATCAATATCCCTTCAAGTTTCTGTTTTCCTCTGTGCTTGCCTTGCCCCATCACTTTTACCTGTCCCTTCTACCATGGTAGCTGAAAGTGTCCTAACATGATAGTCAGCTCTGCAAAAGTAAGAGGCCAGTCTGAGCCTTTTTTATGTTTTAGTGTCTGAAAAATAGAGGTAAATTCAGTGTCTGCCCCAAGACAATACTAAAATGTAACTCAGGGATTATTATTAGAGAGCAGCCATCTATAGCACAAGCATCTGCTGACTCTTTACAGAAAATTTGTTGGCCATCGAGTCCTTCAATCATTAACTCAGTCACTTATTCCATCAGCAATTAAGTACTGAGCTCTTGCTCTCTCTGATGTTATTGAAAGCTTTATCATGCCAGGTACTGAAAACAGTATATATTTTCACATTTGCTATGAAACATCTAATTGTTTTCTCACCTTTCTCCTCCCCCCAAACAATATTCTCCATACCAAATTTCTTAAAATAGTATTTAAAATGTCTCTATACAAGAATAATACAATTTTATTTTAAAAGGATTTTTTTCCAAAGATTAGAAGAGCATACCTGATTATTTCTTAACTAATGGAACCATAACTCCTTGCTTGAAGATGAAAAACTAAAAAAATAGTCATCTTAAAATAAATGAGTTTCATATTAAATAATCATATCCTCTTTTATAAAAGCAGCCAAACCTAGGTATGTGACTTGTTGATATAAATACTGAAGCTTACTTTCCCTAAAATAGCACAAATATACTCTATCCATACCACAATATACAACATTATTTTCCTGATATGTTTTAAATTCTAGTCAAGTCTTATATGTATATATTAATAAAAGACAATACAAAAATAAAACTATAAACAATATTTTCTTTGGGAATTTATAACAGAGTTACATGGCAGAATTCTATTCTCATTATGTTTTGTCTTTAAAAATATAGAACTATGGGGAAAATAAAAAAGTGATCACATACCAGATGTCCAATGAAGATCCACTAAAATGAAACATATGCAACCTGAGACATTATTGCTAAATAATAAGAAAAGTTCTAGTCACAATTTCCAATGTGTGAAAGACTTCTCAAAGTATGAAACAAAGCTTATTTAATGTAAAACAAATGTGGAAAATTAGTCAAATTAGATTACTATAAAAACTACTCTCTTTGCAATGACAGCAAGGAGAATCCTGCCTGGGATTGTATTAAAGGTAAATAGCACATGGAAACAAATTAGGTATCCAGCATTGGTGACTATTTAGGCAAATATACAATGGACACTACACACTCATTAAAAATGATATTGAGTATTTTATGTGTCCTGACATGGAGAAATAGCTGTTATGTATTGTTGAGTGAAAAAAAAAAAAAAAAAAGAACAGGTTAGAAAACAACATATATACAGGATGAATTCATTCATGTAAAATGGGTAAATAGTAGGTACAAACTTCAGAGTCAAAAACTCAGATTATGTGAACAACTTTTTTGATTTCTTACTTTTCAACACTTCATTTTCTCCCAGCCAGAAAATGTAAATTTGTCAATTCATGTTAACCTCAGCTATTACAATCTAAAATTTATTTAGGGGGTACATATGAATTACTTCAGAGTTCTAAAATGTAAAAATGCCCCATCCGCTCTCTTACTCACCTCTCCACCTTTGCCTTGCCTTTTGCCCATGGGTGGCCTAAGCTTTGGAGAGCTTCTATGTCGTGCTGGCACTAGAGGGAGGCGTCTGGGCCACGTGAAGGCGCATCTGTCCACTGGCTTTTACTAATGCATGTAGTCCACACCTGTCTTCACTGTTCCACAGTCTCCTGTCCTCCTCGCCCTCTGCCTTCCAGGCACCATGTCCATATGGGTTATTCTGCTCCCTCCTGGTTCTTGAAACCTCTCAAAGACTGTCTGTGGGATCCCAGCCATGTTCACATCCTTCTTGGGGAAATACAACAGCAAGATACCTCATTTAATCACATGCTGGATGCAGATTCTGCACAAGACTTACAGGTTCCACCAGCTTCATGAAGGGAAGCTAAATAATGGTTCTCTGCTAGGGGATCTACCCTCACTCCTGTCACCCTGAGCACCTTCCCCAGGGTACTCAGCTGTAAGTGAACAGGTTGCTGGGTCTCTGCTCACTGAACCACCATCGTCTTAATTCTCTACTTCTTCCTACAGCTGATGCCTTCATCTCCTATAGAATAGGATATAGTTTTTTAGATTATCAGGCTTTTTCTAAATTTTATTATTTATGGAATAAACAAATGGTAGGTTTATTCCTTGACATTCAACATCCAACTTATTCACTAAAAATTATTTTCTTCTCCAAATTCTTATTTTGTAAATGAAAAAGCACCCTCTCTTACAGAAGCCAACCAGCTTCTTTGTTCTTTCTAGATTCTTCTTCTGGGTGATGCCTTCCCTGGGGCACATAATTCTCCCCTGAGGCAATCAAGGCTGGTCCTGGTGAGGAAGCAAGAAGGAGGAAACCTCAGACAACACCAGTAAACCTCTGTTAATATATTCAAATTTTATCTCAATTCACACACACATATGTGCCTTAGTTTATATACAAAGGAAAATGCCAGTAAGGAATACAAAATGCTACTCTTGGGTATTACCGGGTGGTTGGGAATTTAGGTGAGTTTTTTATTTCTTCTGTGTGTTTTTTCTACAACCTAAATTTTTATAGCAACTATATATCATCTATCATAATTTTTTACAGCAATATCTTTCATAAGGTAATTTTCTCTCTTTCAATTGGGTGTTATGGGTGAGAAGCTGGCTTTTGAGTTATATTCAGAACTCTTCTAGGAAGTCAGCATGTGAATATGGGTGGAACCAGCAACTGAAATACTGATGCAATATTTTTCAAATGTAGCGTGATCTTTTTCTATCTACTTTGATATACACTGAAGGAGAATTTAGCTAACTCTTCTATATCCATCTACAAATGAATATCCAGATCCTGCATGCTATTGAGATTATTTGAAATCTCACTCAACTTAAACATCATCCGCAGGGTCTTGATGGATTTCCAACCCATATTACTGAATTTCATGAAGTCACAGAACACAGTGGTTACAGGCCAAAAAGAATTGGCAATGCACATATGTAGGTATTAGTGCTGTCTGCACTAATTATAATAGTTGTGTAACCTTGGGCAAGGTAATTAACTTTTAAGTCTCAGGATCCTCATCTATGAAATGGAATAAAGAATAATACACTCAACTAGTTATGAAAATCAGTGCATAATTTAAATGTAAAACATGGCAAAAACGAAAGGCTCTCAATAGAAGTTAGCTAACTAGGATGAGAGCTCAGAGAACTACAACCACCTGCTCCCACCAACTCTTCTCTGAGTGTTATTATTCTGCTATGTCCTACCAGGATGTGATCATTCCTAGCAAAGGGCCTTTTTATACTCTATCCCTTTAGGAAACACCTGAAATAAGTAACTAACACTGCCTGGTCAGACAGACCTGGTCCAGCTCTATACTTGGTAGTGGTATGAATTTGAACAACTTTCTTAGCATCTTTGAAACTTATCTACAGTCTGGGGATGTTATTCTCTCCATTCAAGAGTTATACCACAAATAATCTATAAATAATGTTCAGTACAATACCAACATATAGACAATGCACCGTATGTGACAGTTACTTCTTAGTGGGCACTATGAAATAGTTGGTCTCTTTTAATTCTCTGGCCTTAGACTATTTTTTCTCAATTATGTAGCTATTATAATAAAGAAAAGTCCTCTTGTGTCTTCTCAGTCATACAAGGGTAATATATTTCCTTATCTAAATATCTACTGACTAGCAGTACAAGATCAAACAAAAAATAATAGCCTAAAAATCAAGGAATTATGAGATGGTAAATAATTGATATGTCAATAATCACTGAAAATCAAACTCATTGACTGTTTTTAAATATATTCAAATAAATAATTCCATATGTTAGGCGCTCAATAATATTTTCCTTGTGTTTTAAGATGGCATTAAATACAAGCTGTTTATTATTATCTGAAAAAATAATAAATGAACTAGCTTGTTAATATTCTACAGCAGGGTATTATCTTAAAATAGAAAAGAATGTAAGAGACTGCTCTTAACTTTTTCAACATGAACATTGTCTTGTAATATCAACATAACAATAAAATAATTGTGATTTTAAGATCACTAAGCAAACCATTATTTCAACCAGTGCTAAGTGTATTTATGAATACACTTTAGGTAGACTGTCAGCCTCAAAGAGCAGCTTACAATAACCAGCCAATTCAATAATTTTATAAGGCAGCTGTATATTTTTCCTAATACAATATGGCTGTTTCAACCTTTTAATTTAAACTAAATCTTGGCTTTAATGAAGGTTTATCCTGGCAGGACACCAAACTGCATTTTTAGTGTGTATTTTAATGTGTCTCTTCTCTGTCTTCAATCAAAAATATAGTAGCTGTGGCAAGAAAAAAGGTACACACTGCCCAATTATTATTTTCTTTCTCTCTCTGATAATTATGCTTACTGGAAAACCTTGGTTAACATATTCAGCATTGGGAAGTATTATCATCTAATTTACTTCTAGGGAAGGTCAAAAGTTAAATGATTCAGACCTGAAGTATTTATATTTTCCATCAGAGATAAGTATCTAGAATAAGGGTTGGCAATTCTATAATCCCATAAGTGCCAGACAGTAAATGCTTTAGGTTGGTGGGCTGCAGGGTTTCTGTTCCAACTACTGAGCTGCACCACAGTAATATGAAAGCAACCAGAGACAATACGGAAATGCGTGGGTGTGCTGGGTGACCGTGCTTGGACGGTAGTTTGCAGACCCTTGTTACAGACGATGTATCATATTCAAAGTATAGGAAATACAATTCACTGTACTGAATACACTGTGTGAAGATTTAGTCATACAAAGCTACAAGTAATTACCAAACATAATCTATACCCAAGATTCAGTGTTAGGTGTTACGAAGGTACAACAGTAATATAAGAACAAATTCTTATCCTCAGGAAGCTCGTGATTTTCCTGGGAAGCCAAGAGGTGGACAGAATAAATTGAAAGCAATACTGACATTATGTAATGAAGCATTAGGTGGATAGGCTTAAATTAAGCCAAGGTCTTTCAGGACTCCACTGGGAATATACATTTATTCAATACATTTCAACTAAATAAAGAGTGAATAACACTATTATCCTGGAAAAGAAAAGTTGGTAGTTTTATCAGTTACTGTGATATGCAGAATTATCTGTTATTCTATATATCCACTTTCTTGATATTTTAAAACAATAGAAATTTTCAAAAATCTATATTTATTCTACGGACCCAACACAGAATCATACAAAGTTAAATTTAAATTGCATCTTAAAATTGTTGGAAAGTGATGTAACTTTAACAATTACACTCAAGAAATTCCTATCAGCTTCTCAGAAATTTGTTTTATTTTATCTTATTTTTTTAAAAACATATCTTCATTGATTTCAGAGAGAGGAAAGGAGGGGGAGAAAGAGAGACAGAAACATCAATGATGAGAGAGTCATTGATCGAACGCACAACCTGGGCATGTGCCCTGACCGGGAATCGAACCCCGATCGCCTGGATCCTAGGTCGATGCTCAATCGCTGAGCCACGCCTGGCCGGGATCAGAAATTTGTAATTCAGCCTCAAATTAGCTAGAGTTCAGAGGCCCAAACTAAGCAGAAAAAAAAGTCGGCAAGTATCAATAGTGAGATTTTTAAAAAGAAGAAAAAAATATATATCTGAGGATAAATACATTCAGACTACTGTAAGATGTGCTGTTAATTATCAATAAATGTTTAAGTTAGATATTTAGGGTTTTTAGGCTTCTCTGAAAAAATGTCCAAAATTATGTGAGTTTTTAAACTGTCATTGATAAAAGCCATTTCTTTAATGAAAAGCACTTAAAAGCAACATCTCAGGAGAAGTATTACTGCCAGAAACGTTTGACGAGGACCTGACAAATCATTGCTCTGAAGCAGAAGGTTGATCTGACATCAGAACAGGAAAATCCTATAGTGTCCTCTTCTACATTTTCAGCTTTGAAGTTTTTGAATTGTTATATAGTACTTACTATGCATGATCTGTCCTGTCTCCTGCAAAAATGCTCTTTAAATTTGCTTTCCTAAAGTAAGAGTTGGAATTAAATAGAGAGTTATAGCATAGCTTTAAAAAACAGCCCTTCTAAAGCAAGAGAGCTTTGCCGGCCGGGCGTGGCTCAGCGGTTGAGAGGCGACCTAGGATCCAGGAGATCGGGAGTTCAATTCCCGGTCAGGGCACATGCCCGGGTTGCGGGCTCGATCCCCCGCAGGGGGCAGGCAGGAGGCAGCCGATCAATGACTCTCATCATTGATGTTTCTATCTCTCTCTCCCTCTCCCTCCCTCTCTCTGAAATCAACAAAGACATATTTTTTAAAAAATTAAAAAAATAATAAAGCAAGAGAGCTTTGAATAGCTTAAATAATCATCTATGGATAATCAGTGAAAGTGGGCTCTACGTCAAATGGCCTTTGATGCTTTCCCACTGCTAACACTAATGCCACACCACTCACTGGCCCATTGGCTCACAACAGCCTCTGAAGTCTTGCTGAGATGTTTGCTTATTTCTTTCGGACGTTCTAACCAGGATTTTCTGTTCATCACCCTTATTCGGCGACCCCTGGAGAAGAGGCTCACATGCCACAGTGAGCTTTTCTGTTTGCAATTAAAACATTTTGGGAAAATATATGAAGCCATCAGTTCTTAACAGAGGAAAAAAGAATAAAAGTAATCTGTTTCTCATCAAGGTGTGCCAAATATTCTCTTGCTCTGTTTTACTTTCTTAGATTCTATGAACTATGGTAGCTACCTTGGGTTGGCTCCTTGAGCTGACTGACCCCAGAAATATACAACAAGGATTACTTCATGGTGCAGCAATGTGAACTTTTTCCAAAACAGAAGAGCTGATCCTCATTGGTGACTAATTGTTTTCAAAATCTTTTGTTTCTCCAAATAATATTGAAACAATCCTAAAAACAGTCCCAATACTTACTAAATACAGTTTTCCTTCCATACACCCATGAAGTTGTAACTAATATAAAGGAAATGAAACATCTTAGCTTTATAAATTGTGTTTCATGGAACCCTAGTGTCCACAAAAAGTAGTGACTCTTCCATGGAGTATCACAGTAGCAGAGCTAGGCTTTGAGAGCTCCTGTGATAATAAAAGCATTCTTGCCATATTTCACATTTCTAAATTTATATTTTTTCTTATAACTCCAAATCTGCCATCTTTATTCTTTATTCTAGACAATTGTTAAGGCACAATGATAGTGTATGATGACAGAATTTGAAGAATAGACATTGCTTCCTGAACAAGTCAATGAGGTTTTTTGAGAAGAAAAATTTACAATTTCAAAATATTTGAAAACAAGTTCAAAAAGAGTGATATAGGAAGGAAGGGGCTGTGGAGGCATAGGTTGAATTTTGAAAAGTAGATATCCTCATTAATATCTATAACTTTTGGCAAGTTAATAAACATTTTTAACTTTATTTTATCATTGGTAAATTTGGAATAATAATATTCTACCTGTCAGGGTTGTAGTGGGATGAGCAGTTTTGACTAAGGCTTGGCACATAATTGAGCCTCTTGCTACTAATACTATTAGCAACATTTGAAAAGTAAATCTTGTAATAGCTGTGTCCTGGCCCCTGTCACCTTACATGGGTAAAGATATCTCTAAAGCAACTCCCTTAGGTTTCTGAGGATAAGGCATGAGTGACTCATGAAAGCAAACTGGCCTGTTTCTCCAAAACTACTCTAAACTGCCTCCAAAATCTACTAATGAGACTCTTTTTACTTAATTGAACTATAAATTTCTTTCTGAAATCATGAAAGTCCGACCTGAATGATATACAGCTCCAGATTCCAGCTAGGAAACAAGCCAAGGTAGTAACGTCATAACCAGCTGTGTATATCTAAACTCCAAAGAAGTGTCAGGTATATAGTTTCATATTTACAATTTCCGTTTCCAGATAAATTATTTTTTCTAACTGTTCTGAAGAAAAATTGGTACAGTACTAGCATGGGAGGGTTGTTACTAATTTATATAATATGCTATCAAATCTCAGCATAAAGATAATTTCTTTTTCTTTTTTTTTTTTCACTCCTCACTGAGGACATTTTCTCCATCAATTTCTAGAGAGGGGGGTGGGGGAGAGAGAAACATTGATGTGAGCTGACTGGTTGCCTCTCGCACACCTGGACCCTTCAGTCCGAGGGCCGATGCTCTAACCACTGAGCAAACCAGCCAGAGCAAGATCCCTTCTTTAGTTAACACCTAAGTTAAATTTTCCTAAGCATATTTTGAACCTTTTTTATGTAAATACCTGTTCTGATCAGATATATTAATTAGACTGCATTTTTAGACAAAATATTACTTCCATTCTACAGGACGAGGGTCTCAGCGTCCTCTGTCACGTGACACAGTTGCTGATACATCACAATCAGAAGGCCATCCTAGAAAGAAGGGGGTCTAATGTATAGATTGCCTGAGATTGGCAGAGAGATGCTTGCGAGTAAGCTTATCATGAAAAGTCTACTATATAACAAGGCAATAATAATTGATGGGGGGAAGGTGGTAATATTGGGCTTTTCGTTTTCTTCATATTTTTCTGTAGTTTCCAAACTCTCTACAATAAATGTATACAATAGTAATTGTAAAAAATGTCTTTTTTAAGGAAACATACAAAAATGTCATTTACTGGGAACCTAGCTTAATTCTCTAAAATAGAGCAAATAATAGTTGTCTAGCCCGGCCAGGCGTGGCTCAGCGGTTGAGCATCGACCTAGGATCCAGGAGATCAGGGTTCGATTCCCGGTCAGGGCACATGCCCGGGTTGCGGGCTGCAGCTGATCAATGACTCTCTCATCACTGATGTTTCTATCTCTCTCTCTCCCTCTCCTTTCCTCTCTCTGAAATCAATAAAGATATATTTTTAAAAAAAATAGTTGTCTAGTTAATAAATTAAGAAAAAGTAATATTGTTTGGGGCAGTAGGGGAGGTAGTTTTGCTAAGGGCAATCATACTAGATAATATTTTTTTAATTACTAGAATTTTTTTTCCTTGACATCCCCTGAAAGTATAACTCTCCTGAAAGTCTCCATGAGATTTCTAACTTTCTGTTTTAAGAAACACCAGCTCAACACTTTCCGTAACATAAAATTGTTAACCTTCATGAAGTAATTTATCCTCTGTAGAAATTATCCCACCATCCCACAATATAAAAATAGCCAGGGTTAAGTCCAATTCCTAGAAATGACTCTAGAAACAACTTTCCAAGAGTGTGCTGATTTGTAGTAGGCTATTACTCTGAGGATGGACATTCCACATCACACACCTCAGACCTTGCTGAAGCTGGTTGCCCTCAGTGTTGCCTTCAACTTCTCTGTAGAAATATTTGAATCAATGAACAGTTTTACTAACTAACCTAAATATGAATGTAGAAATAACACCTTTTCCCTCTTTCTTCGGTCAAAAATAAATACCAGTTTACATTTCACAAAACCATTTACTCTCACTAAAATTAATATATAGTAAAGAGCATGCACATAAGTCAAATTTATCACAAACCAGATAGGAAAAAATGTTTAAGCTGTTTTAATTAAATGAATTGACCATACTGGCTTAACACCTGGACCATGCCACACTGGAGACACTTCCAAATGCATTTGCAGATGTGGACTTCACTACCCACTGGAGTACAAGTTCTTAGCAGTGTCCTCATCACCCTTACACTACCCCTTCCAAAATCATCATCAAGAAGCATATTCTGTGTTGCTCTGGGCAGGCTGTACATAGTAGGTCTATAATAAACATGTTAAATTGAATTAGATTTAGTATTAGATTTGAGAAATAATTTGATATACAATTTATTTTTTAAAACAAAAAGAAACCTTTAACAAACATTGACACTTGCTTTGGTTCAGCCCAATGGAGCTACTCAGAACCAGTTTCTTTACTCTTTTGCTCACTGCGCTACAGAGGAGCTGCCTTTTCATCTGTGTTCATCCCCACCAGACGGTAAGCTCCCTAAGAGTGATGAGCATTGTGTCATGTTAACTATCCCATGCTGCTTCATTGTGCCTTCCACTTAGAGCTTCATTCATTTGTTCATTCATTCATGTAGCCCTCTATCCAGCCACTCAATAAATCCAGGAAGGTTTAAAATATTTGAGGACAGTGTGCACATTCCTTCTAAGTATTCTCATCACTCAACTAAATATCCTTGGTATCCTTTTTTTTTTTTGGTCATCCTTCTTGTGACATGTGTTCTAGACAATACAATAGAGGAATACTGGGTTGACAGAGCCAGAATATGGGAGTAGGAAGAGCTGTTCCCTCTCTTGTTCTAAGCCCAAGCTTCTATTCTTGCAATACAGACACTCATTCAAAATATGTAAAAAGATAAATAATCAAGCCTGTTCTGGGAACATAGTCATAAATTTACAAATATATCTATATATCTAATTATCTAATTTGGTAAATTATGCTAGGAAATCATAATGTTACTGAAGTGTGTTTGAGGAAATACATATGCAATACCATGTGAAATAATCTTTTACCTACAAGCACTATTTTACTTTTCTAAATTTTAAAAATTTATCAACATTAAAACTCCAAAGACCTTGACTGTTTCCTAGAGATGAAAATAACATGAGCAAAGGCAGTATATCTAAGCTCTAAGCTCTTACTTAGTATTTGTGTGACATCATGAGCATCCTTAAAATACACAACACAATACTAACTTGATGATCGGTCTTGATCTTTTAACTCCTCTTCACATAGTGGCTTCGGTGAGCCTGGTGCTTTTCCACCAATAGCTCACTGAATTTTAAAAATAATAATAATATGACTGAGCACAAAGAGTGCAGCTATGTCCTGAAGAGCATTACATCGTGGGGAGCAATCAGGAGAAGGAAATCCATCACCCACAACTCAAGGACCCTGTATTCTGAGGACTGCAGCCACCAGCTCCACACCATGTCGAGTGCTCATCTTCGGATATCGACAGTGACCTTTGTTGTTGTGCAGCTTTGCCTCTCATTAGTCAGACAATTAGTATTCACACCATCTCTATTGGATTTGTAGAAACAAGCCCTCAAACATTAGGCAGGCTTCCAGCAGAATCTCTAATGTGAATGGTTTGACTTAGAGTCAATGAAAGGTGATATTAGGTTATACAATCAGCTCATGTCAAGTCATTTCAGTGGCACTTCTCTAAAATGTATGGACTTTGTGATTTATTTTTTAACAGCTCTGTGGCTGACATGCCTTCGCTTGAACAAAATTCCCTTCCAGATCACGGGGCCTTTCCACAAATGCCTGAAGTTGCATCTTTCTTCCTTGGTCTACCTTTCCTGGGGGACCAGTTGCAAGCAAAAAGGAATTCACTTTAGCAAGCCTTGGGACTTCTCTGAATCCTCAGAGCCTTCCAGAAATCGAGGCTTTGTGCCAGCTCATTATTATCCCAGCCATGTGGATCCTCCATTGAGCAATTAGGAAATAAAGAGTTTTATTATCCTAGGGAAAAGAGGAATGCAGTGAAATGTTCCTTGGAAAGAAAGAACATGAAAGTCAGAACTTCATGGTATTTCAGGATGACCAATGAGAAAATCCCGTACTCAATGCGGATACATAAAAAGATAGTCATGGAATTGAACCAGAAATAAGCCTGGAAACTTTCTGCCTCCCTTCTCTCTTCGTGCATTCAGCTGTATTATTCACAGCCATTTGCTTTACCCTTTCAGTTACGGGGTCATGCTTTCTGCTTAGGAGCTATTGTCCAAGGCTTAATCTGACAGAAATCACTAAAGCTTTTTTCTATTGTATCTTTCGGCACTGGGCTGAATTCTACTTAGGCATTTTGAAGTCAGAGAATCCACCGAGACAGAGAAAATAAATAAATAAATATTTTCAAGACATAGGTCAATTGAGCAAAACTAGAATTACCAGCTCAAGAAATTTTCGGGTCTAAAGTTAGGATGGCATCTTCCTTGATTTTATGTTTAATTATAAGCATTCCTAATAAGAATCCCTCCAATCGGTTTTTATTTTATACTTAATTGCTTCTAGCCTTTACACCTTCCACTGTTGAACAAATCAATATTTAGGTAAACTTTGAAGTGTTTAAAAATTGCTTTGTGAGTGTTAACCTTACTGTCCTATGTAAATTTTTAAAAAGCTTATAGGTGGGGACAATGTCAAACTAGCGCCTCCCTTTTCATCACACATATACACACATTCATATACAGACATAAACACACACATTGTCCACCTCGATAATGCTTGAAACCACTTCCTCAGAAATATTTATCTACAGATGAAAGCAGGGCAAATGGACTAGCTCTTTGTACCTCCAACTGTCCTAAAACTGGTGAGAGGAATTCTGGTTGGGGAGAGAAAATTCAATCTCTTACACAAAGTACAAGTAATTAAAATTAGGAAGTCTATTTGAACAATTCAGTAGGGAACTGACCACTTTGTCATTGCTGTGGCTTACCTTCTGAAAACTGCTCCCCCCAAATCTACAAGAATTAGAAGAAATAAAGAATACAAAAGCATGAAAAAAGACTGCTAAATCCCTCTTAAGAAACGTGCAAAAACTAAAGGGGATTGAGCCTCCTCAGTCCATCATTGCTCTTTACCTTGCCAGTCTCAGCCCCTCAAATGCAAAGCCACCCTCAAAAGCCAGGTCATTACTGCCAGGCTTCTGGAGAGGTAGTCATCTTCTATCCTTACGTTTTCCACACATCATCTCTTGAGTATCTCTGCTTGATCCCCCATTTCCCCTTCCTGTGAAAGCTGCCTTACCTCTTCTCTCTCTGCATCTCAAATGTGTTCTTTCAGCCTCTCCACCCTTCTCTTTCTCCAACATTCAGTGTTATGCCAAAAGCTCACCTACCACATTAGCAAAGCAAAAGCCAACCACTACAAAAAAAATTAAAACGCAATCTGTCACTAAGACCCGTCCACCAATACTCCTCAGGCATATCTGCGTTGGATGAGATCCAAACAACTGGATGAATTCCAATCTGTATTGAATGAGACCATCAATCTAGTCTCATGCAAACTGTCCTTTCTGGTCTACACTCTCATCATAACTAGTTAGCTCTCTTATCCTTTAAATCTTAGCACAATTGTCACTTGCTCAGAAATACTCATCTGGATTCTTTGAGAGGTCAAATCCCTGTTTTATATATCACTGTAGTCCCATGTACATCTCCTTTGTAACACAACACAATTGAAATTTACAGTGATTTGTGTAACTATGCTGAATGTTCATTGCATACACTATGCAACACTGCACATGAAAACAACCACACTGCCTCATGTTTTCTCACCACAGCATCACAAAATCGAACACAGTATGTATCTAGAATAAAGAAGTTGCTCAATTAATATTAGTTGGATAAATAAACAAATAAATGGGTATGTCTATGTGTATGGGTTTACGTCATCTGTGTTTATAAATAATATTTTCAAAGACTTAATATTAAGAAAATCCTTTTAAAATGTTATCTAAATACAAAATAAAATAAAAAGTAAGTCTCCAATAGATGTGCTTCCATAGCCTCATGGAATCAGAAGTAGCTAAAGATTTGAATTTATTCACTCCCATGATGATTATACATCCATTTTTACCTCAAACAGTCCCAGGTTTTTGTCCCAGCATAATTTTCAGAACACCATCCTTCACCCTCAAAGTTGCTCCAATTTGACCAACAAGTTATATGGTCACTTTTCTTGTCATAAAAGTAATTACTGGGTTCTTACCCAAGGTAATTTTGTGAAATATCACTGCACCATAAGAGAGATCTATTACAGGTTTCCAATTTTAGATATTTTCATTCTAGGTGAATATGGAAACTATAGGTATAATGATAATATGCTAAAATATAAAAATACTAGAATTTTGGAGCATCTTGTTGAGCTTAGAGAAGAATTATCAAGTAAGATAAATATCAAATGCAGTACATTCCTCCTTAAATATTTAAATTCCACACAGGCCATTACATTATGTACAGTTCTCCAATTGCAAGTTGACAGGCCAAGCTTTATCCCTGCACGCCATTATTGCATTCAGCTTGCCTTTGCAAGTTAGCAGCTGGTGTGGTCCCTGTCAGAGTTGGCCCCAATTTGGAATTCAATTAAGTTGCTTGGGACAGAGACATACTGTGCTCATAAGTCCAAACCTCACAAGATTGTTGTAAAATTAATGAAATGATCATAAGAATATCAGTAATAATAATAATAAAGCTGCTAAGAACTTTAAAAATGTGTTTCCATTGGCAAAATCTAGATACAATTCAGATTTATAGTAAATAATTCTTGAATAAAGTAAAGAATGCACAGAGTCAATCCCTTTAAAAATATATCATTTCAAGTCAGTAAGAGGCACCTTCTTTATTCCAGTAAAATAACGTGGAAAGTGTAGAGGATTGAAGTATTGTGCATCTCAGCTTTTCTACTTCGAAACCTGTGTCTACAACAGAAAAATCAATTTGAGAATATAATTGAACAACACAGGTGCAGATAGATTCTTTCTTCATTTTAAACTCTTAATGAAAGTCACTCATTACAAATTCTGTTTTTAGAATTCTTTTAAGCTTATTCCTAATAAAAAACAAATACTGACAGAATAAATTATTCACAGATAATTGGGACGCATTATTAAAAAGCCTTAAAGTACCTGTCTTCTTTATTTTAAGACATTTCATTAAAATAACAGTGTAGATATTCATACTGCTAAATAAGTGTTTTTAGTAGATCTGGCTACTGTCAAAGGGGAATCTTGAAACGCAGAGGGGCCATGTGAATCCCAAATGCATCCATACAAGACTCTGACAGTAATAGAATATAGTGATGATATGCATTGGGTCCTTGTTCCCCAAATGTGTCTAATTCAAAATTTAATGATGACATCTTAATGGGTAGGAAGTAGAGAGTCTCTAGAGCAGCCCAGAGCTTGGTTGGCACTAGCTGGATCAGACCAAGAGGTTCCAAACTTGTAGCAAGACATGCCTGCTGGATGTCTTTTTACACAGGTCCTTGAGGTAAACACAACTTCAGAGCATAGGAAAGATCTGGGCCAGGGTACAAGCCTGTCAGTAGTCTGCAATGGAAAACCTAGGAGCATACACTATGCTGCAGACCATATGCATTGTCTCCCTCATTTATTCACTTATTACAAGTAATATTGAGAATGCACAGTGTGTCAGGCACTGTACTGGGTATAGTACTGAGTGAATCAAACACAATTCCTGCCCTTGTGAAACTTACAGTCCAAGAGAGGAAATAGGCATTAATTGAACATTTCCACCAATCAATGTATGTATAAGCATGAAATGAGATAGGAGCTCTGAAAGAAAAAGATCATAGTAAAATGAGAATCTATGACAAAAATCCCTGGCCTAGCCAGGGGAGCAGGAAGTAAATGAGGCCTGATCAGATCATAGAGATAACTAAGCACATAGCTGGGGGCGAGGAGGTTTTGGCAGAAATTACATTCCAGCTAAAGGGCACTAACTGCATGTGCAAAGATCCTGTGGCAGGAGAGAGCATGATGCAATCACATAACACACATGTGGCTGGAATACAGAAAGTGAGGGGAAGCATGGCCAGCCTGGAGAGAGAAGCTGATGTCAGGAGATATGAAGAATGTGGTCTTCCCCAGAAAACTGGAAAGGAGCCAACATCTAGGAGCTGCTACTACTACTGGGGTATGGGAAGATGTTTTTATGGAAGTCACAGTTCAATTTCAGTTCACAGACAATTATTTCTATGAAGAAATAAGAAACAAATTATAACCAATGTTGCTATCTGTCTGCTTTTGAAATAACATTGCTCACTGCAGCCATGTAGTAGAGAAATAGGGTAGCTACTCTCTACTTCAAAATCAGGCTGAATGGGTCCAAATTGTGGCTCTGCCACTTTCCTGCTGGATAACTTTAATTAGTCCACGTAATTTGTGCTTCAGTTTTCTTAAATTTCAAATGGAGAAATGTTATTATCTACCTCATAGAATTTACATATCTCAGACATGTAAAATGCTTGTAAAAATGCTGGACCCTTAAGCATCAAGCATGGAATTAAATTGGTCATTGTTGCACTGGGTTTATGCACCCACCCATCCTCCAGTTGCTATCACAGTGAGCTACAAATAGCTCAGAGCTGTGCCTCTCCAGAAAAACTGCCTTCAGGGGACAGGAGCCATCTCACTCAGAAATGCTACACCTTACAGTCAATTTTGACTGATAGGGATACAAAAGCCTGACCCAGCACTGAGTGAGACAATTCTGTGGTACCAATCATGCACCAGAGCTCCCTGCAGGATCGGGGTGAGAGCACATTTTCTGCTGGCTTCTTCCCCGCTGCCCTATTCTGCTTCCTTCACCTCAAAGCTGAGGTTTCTTCCAAGAGCACTCTCAGTAATTCACACTTCTGACTTTGCTTCTTGGGAACCCCACCCAAGACAGTTATTATCATAATTACTGTGCTGATCCACTCTCACTCTGACACTTCACATTCTTTTATTGCCAGACTAAGAGCTCAACTGAACTGACTTCCAATAAATAGGTTTTCGCCATCTAATAGTTCTATACTTAGTGCTCAATTAACACCTTTTACAGGTATATAGAGGGTGGAGCAAAAGTAGGTTTACAGTTGTAAGTACACAAAACACAGTATTTATTTTTGTATTATCATTTATTAATTATTGTATTTTCCATGTGAAAAACTATAAACCTACTTTTGCCCCACCCTGTGTTGGCTGTGTATTTAACAGTTTACTTCTCTGACAGGAAGCCCACCAGGCTATGAACTTCATAAAAGCAGATGTGCGTTTGTCCTTCAGCTTCTTCCACATAGGACACAGCACAGGGTCTCGCATGTAATAAGGACTCAGCAAGTCATCTTGACCCACTTGATTATGAAGTGTGAGGTTGTACGATACGCAGAATACGACATTACTGTTGGAAGCAAATCTCCCATGGAAAGAAATGATCTGAGTGCATTTTCACTTTGGAGAGTAACAAGCCTAACCCAAATGACACTTTTCCAGTTCCAAGCTGTTGGATCATCTGTTCACTCACACACCAAGTTTACTAATGCTGGCTTTCAGTCGTTTCTGCCTCGTTCCTATGCATCATTACAACAGACTTTACAGTCCTCTATGTCACAGCATATTGGGATATGAATCAGTCAAGAAACCGGCCACTAAATACCCTTTGGGCATGAACAAAATAACTCTCAGCATGAAAAACTCTCCACAGTCACTGTACCCTTGAAATGTAGCTTAAAATACTATTATCTACACTGCACTCACATTCAGTACACTCGCAGACTTGACGCTGCTGCCCAACAGAGGCAAAAATATTCAGAGGCTAATTCTTAAATAGACAACTGACACCTCCTTATGTCACACTGAAGGCCCAACCAAGATTACTGGAGAATTCTAAATAAGGAGATATTTGCAAATGAAGCAGTTGGCTGATGGAGTCCTATATCTGATAAAATGACTGGAGGAGAAGCCTAAATTCAGAAAATTCAGCAATCAGCTCCTAGATGGTGGGGAATGGACCACATACGCATGACCTCAGTTCTGCACAGCGTTCTCCCCGCTGCACAGGCAAGGCGTGAACCTACACTGCTCACCGACTGTATCCACAGCTGTGTGCAAACGGAGTGTCGGGTGCAACTAAGGGGACACTTCTGATTCTCTCACTGTCGTGACCAACACATTTACGTTCACGCTTCTCCTTATTCGGCTCAAGCACCAGTGGCCAAGAAGCACCAGGCAGAACTGTTAACCTCCTAAGTCTTGTTTTTCTCTGTAAAATGAGAATAAAGCCCATTTAGGCTCCAAGTCTAAAAAGCCTGCAGATCAGCAATAAGAGGAAAAAATATGCCAAATTAATCATTTTTCTTTTTATAACTTCAACTCAGATAAAAATGAGCATCACCGTTAAAGTCAAAGAGAACAAGCTGGGAAGAATGTATGTTGAGAGTAGATTTGACCAAATAATTCAAGTTGGAGTGTCTGATCCACAAAATAATATTTTTTTTTTTAAAGACAAACAGGATAGTTTCCTCTCTCGAACCTATAGAAAAAGCCTGGGCACAGACGATGGCTTTGTTTTCAACAATAAAAGAGTAACGGCTCATCTAGAGACAAAGACATTCTAAAATTTGCTATTTACACATACACATATATTGACAGGACCTAGAATATAGAGAAATTTGTCTCTGAGAGAGGAGTTTACAGGACAAATTTTAGTAAATAATTTGAAGCACAGTGTGAATAATAATCCATTTTTTCTCCCTGATAAAAATGTCTTACTGCAACAGTGAAAAGCACTCTTTTCTCCTAATTAAGGGCCACATGCTGCCTTTGCAGTGATCACAGGGTCTCATTAGTACCCAATGAAGTATTTGTATCAATCACATTAAGTAGAGACTATATATACAGCCCCATGTGTTTCATGCATTTGCATCTTTTAGGAGTTGTTGCAATTAAATTCTTTCACTGCAACCTGATTTGTAGAAATTAGTGTTAGCACTTGGAATGTGAAATCATTTTTTTTTTTCCTTCAGAGGTATAGGGGATGAAGATAGGGTAAGATGTGTTAGGCATTGGTGAGCTCAAGACAATAAAACAGGTCTTATTTTTGATATGTGGTTTAATACCTTTTCCACAATCTACCATGAGAAACTCAGTGGAATTTTAATACATTTACAAATAACACATGCAGGATTTCTAAAATCCTTTCTCTGTTGATAATCTTTCTGTTCCAAAAAGGAGGAGATAATAAGAGGTTTTAAAATCATGTATTTATGACTTATTCTGTGCCGGACAGTAAATGTTTTACCTTGTGGATTTTATATCACATTTATACCAGCAAATGGAGGTGAAGCATGGAAGCCACTACCTGGGAGTGGAGACCAATGGTCATCAGATTCATTTGCTGGTAAACTCAGAGCCCCAATGGCTCCCACTCCCTGGTATCCATCTGCACTTTTGTGAAATCTCCCCCTCCGCCTTAAGTGCAAGTGGGACCTGTGACCTACTTCCAGTCTATAGAATAAACAAAGGTAACAGGATGATTCTGCTGTGATTAGGTTAAATTTTATAAGGCTCCGTCTTAGCATGGAGGGAGAGTCTCCTTGCTGGCTTGATTGGGTCAGCAGCTATACTGGAGAAGTCCAGGGGGCGAGAAACTACAGGCAGCCTCTAGGACCTGGACAGACTTCATTCGATGCTAATAAAATGCCACCATCCTTTGATTATGGTTACTGGGAACCACCCAACACGCCTTTTAGTAATTAAAAAAAACAAAAACAGTTTAGGACTTAACAAAACATCTTGCTGTATAGCTAAATTAATCTTGACCCTTCCCAACAAATAAAGTCATGAATTATAGAATTCTCAAGAGTTTAAAAATTCCAGAGGTTGCAGACACATGCTCACAGGTCCAGACCGGGAGCATAAACGAACAAAGCAGATCAGCTATAGGAAAACATGTTAGTGCAAGGGCTGCATAAATGGCAACTATCATTAAGCCTGAGCGTTAGGAATCTAAAAACAAGCAGCAGGACTGTGGTACAGTGGAGAGCCACACCCCATGTAAACGGCTTAGCAGCTTCTTGCCTTCAAATTATCATTGGCTCCAGTGTTCCTAGATCTTATGATTTTTTTTAAAAAAACACATGAATTATCATTAAGGAAAAAGATCATATCTCTTAACATTGAAAAGCTAATTATTATAAGTTTTTAAGGATTGCCTTGGTAATGAGGTGCTGGTCAAAGAAAACATTCACTCTGATTTGACCCAAGCCCGCGGTTTGGAGCTGAGGAAATAAAAAGCCAAAATGGGTCCTACAATCAGGAAATAGAAGACTCGGTAATTAAAACCCCAGCTCATGCACCTGGAAACTACATTATGAAATTAGAAATTAAGGATTCACATGCAATCCTTTTTGAGTATGAATTATTAATTTCGTCAATTGGCTATAACAAGCTACAGATGGTTTTATAGTAGAAACGGCATGTTTATGAGGTTAAAGGACTCATTTTTTAAATTCAGACATTCAAAAGACAAAGGCAAAATAAATGCAAAATTCATTCAGTTCTAAGCATGACAAATCACTATTTACTAGTCACGTGCAACCCTACATTGTATTAAATATTCATAGACTTCAGAATGAGGCTGTCAGCTTTCTCCTTTGTCTGAATCACATTGCCTTCCACTAACAGAGTGAATGTCAGACTACAGCTGAGTTTCTTGGGATACTGCCAATTAAGGGAGTCACAGTAAAGGTATTCCTCCCCAGGGTTCACAAGGAGTAATGGGGCAAAAGAAACCCAGCGTCACATCTCTGTGCACAGAACCACTCACCCTTTCACTGAGCTCCAGCTTTGATTGATGAGTTTGCACACTGCTCGGCTTCAGAACATCTGATCATTTCAGTGATAACTGCCTAGGTGTGAAAATGGGAATGATCAATAACATTATTGTGTACTGGTTGTTCAATGAGTATACACATTCATGTGATTTACTCAAGCAAACCTGCTAGCACTTATACTCAGAGTGTCCAATAATGTGGAAGATTAAAAAATAGCAAGACACCTGGCTGGGTGTGGCTCAGCAGTTGAGCATTGATCTATGATCCAGGAGATTCCCGGTCAGAGCACATGCCCAGGTTGCCAGCTCCATCCCCAGTAGGGGGCGTGCAGGAGGCAGCCAATCAATGATGACTCTCTCATCATTGATGTTTCTATCTCTCTCTCTCCCTCTCCCTTTCTCTCTCTGAAATCAATAAAGATATACTTTATTTTAAAAAAATAGCAAGAAATATATCAGTAGGTACTTTTCCTTTTCAGAGAAATTCAATGGATTATTAGATGTACATTATATAGCCGTGTTTATTTAGTATAATATTAAGTTTATAAATGCAGTCCAGGCATTATTTATACAAATTGAGGGAATGGTAATTTAGTCAGGCTAAAATAGCAACTAAAAAGCATTTAGATTTGGCTTTGGGGTACATAATAGAATTTTTCACTCATCACATTTCCTCTGTTAAATCCTTATGGCAGGGATGAATCACTAAGTAGCTCTAGAAAAAAAGGGGAGACACTGGGAAAGTAGCCAAACACATCTTAATTTGATTGATTGAACACCTTCCATTCATCAACAAAAACTGGGGTCTTACTGACATGTCCTTTGAAGGACATTGCATTCAAATTTTATTCAAATTTCTGGCTTCTGGTAGGATATTCCTCCCTCCCAGCACCTCCCCTAAAGTGTTGGAAAGTTAATTACTTTTCTTTTGATATTAAAAATATGTTTATAAAAGTAATGTGTGCACATGGGTTAAAACAAAAACAAGAACTAGTAGGGAAAGCCTTATTTTGAAAGGCAATGAATAATTGTCATACTTTATCCCCTATTCCTGATGGCAAAGGGGAAACAAATTCTTCTAATTGTTTCTGTTTCAGTTACAATGTTAATATCTCCAAATCTTACGAGAAAGTATTATACTATTACTTCCAGGTATATTAACTTTCACATACCATTTATTGACTTTTTGCTATGATAAATCAAGATAAACCTGATTCCCTAGCAGGATTCCTCTGGTTCATAATTGGGTAGATGTGGTTACTCCTCATCTGATTTCTCTCTAGGAGGTGACATTTCAAAACTAAGAGGAAAACAGTTCAACAAGTAACCTGCTTTTCTTCAAAGAATGTATTTTGTCTCATTACCAAGGACTCTGCTCCTCTAGGCATCAGTGAATCGGGATTCTACAGAGGGATCAGAATGTTGAAACTAAAGAATTGAATTGAAAATACTGGCTGGCAAGTCAATTACAACTCTTATCTCCTCTGTCCTGTTTCTCCGCATTTGAACCCCATTCTAGGAAATGTTTTAAGGGTTTCCTTCTCTATAACATTAAGTGATGCGCTTTAGTGACAGACTTTCACGGTCTCTAACTTCTTGACGTCTTTCTCACTGGAGTTTCAGCTTCACTCTTGTCTCTGCCAATGGTTTAGGTTACACTTTTAGTTATTCTACCTATAGGACTAACTTGCCTCTGCTGCATTACTCAGCTATTTTGCTGTCAGCAACCAAATCATTGTCTTTCTACAATATTCTCACCTCTTTTCTATTCATATTTAGACATGATGCAGTGCAAAGCGCTGACTACTAGGGACCAACACCTGACTTCCAGTTCTTGAGGCGAATGTGTGGTCTGGGGCACATCTAGGAAAAGAGGTGGTGAAATAAACCCTGTCCCTGGGTATCTGTCCTGCTTGATGCAGTCGCAGTGGTCAGTGGCAGGCTCTCAGGCTGACATTTAGTCCATACGCACCACTGAGGCCACGCTTTCCTTCAATTGATCTCTGAGCCATTAAGGAATTCACTGAATTCAGTGGAATTCACTTTTTTAAGGTTACAAGTAAAGGAAGGAAGTAATATATTTATAAAAGCAATAGGTTAGTTTTAAATCATAAAAATGAAGAAAGCCAGTATCTTGGAAGAAGGGGGGTACAGACATTTTACTCTTTAAATAAATGTCTAATTATTTATATAATGTCATTTCCAGTTTCTAGCCATATTTATATCTCCAGTTGTGATTAGAATTTTAGTCTTGAGAGGAGATCTTGATTTGACAGAGCAAAATATAAAATATAAGCTTGGAAATAAAAATCACTGAACTCTGCCAACTGCAATCATACCCTTTCTTCAAAACTCCCGTCAGGCTCTACCTCCTCAGCAAACAGATAGGCATGCACTCTGTGCTGGGTCTGTGTGAGCTACCTGGCACAGCAAAACGTGTCAGAAGTTATTCCCTCCTTCAAATAATTAAAATTCAGTTGTATGGCAGGCACAAAGCTCTAAAGCAACTGTAAACACACACAGCATGACCGCATGTCAGCAGCATTGCTTGAGCAGCCACTGTGAGGTTTCACAGAAAAGGGCTGGAAAAGACATGAGATGTAAGTGTCCTTGATATTTTTTTAAAAAATCAAGAGCTAATATACACATATAGGATAATATATACTTATGCATTATAGGCATGTATAATGCATATGCATATGTGTTAATGGGTGTATGTATATATGGTGAGTGAAATGGAAAGAAATGAGGATCCAGTGTTATCATTAGATTAAAAGAGTTAACATATATGATGTGCTTAGAACAATGCCTAGCATATAGTAAGGGCCATAAAAGGATGAGCTATCAGGTTATAGGGACACTCTGACATTGAGAAAGGCCGGCATTTTTTACCACTGAGAGTAACAAATGGTGCCTGGGCTGCCTCACCCCCCCAGCCCTGATTCTCTTGCCCCTCCCTCTGGCACGTTTGCCTAGCAAAACCCCACTAAATAGGCTTACTTCTCCCAACCATGGGATGGACATACAACCCATCAAGTGCCTCACCTGCTTTGCTATTTTAGGTTGGTCCCTCTTGTGGCCAGTAATGCCTCATCAGATCTCTTTTCTGGATTTTTCTCAAACTTGTCACTGCCCTATTTCTGTCAACAGTGCAAGAGTACTAATTTTTTTCATGCAAAAAGTAAAAAGATTATCTGTGGGAAAAGATGTCATTACTTGACAGGAAATGATATCTTTGAACAAATTAGATGAGCACCAGAAAATAGAGTAACTAGGGATTTGTAGCATGTTAAAATATTTTAACCTCAAGAATTATCTATAATCATGAATCTGTGGAATGAATTTTTATATTTATGAATAATATTTATTTTTCCTGTGAATGTTTTCTTGTAATTATAATAGTATACAGTTTCTGACTTGGGTCTTCTAAAAGCTAGTTGCAGATGGGATTTCACTCTGATTAGGTGAACCGCTAGCACTTGCTCAATTTAAATGTATATATTCCTTGTAATCTCTCCCTAACAAATTTCTTTAGAGCATGTCTCTTGAGAAAGTGTAACATTACTTGTTAGAAAATAAAACCCTCTCATTTTATCTTTTTTTAAAAATCATCAACATAGGGAGATAATAACCTTATTTTTTTAAAAAAACTTTTTGAAAGGAAATGACGCTTTTACAATCTTTAGTCTCACAACAGGGAAAAAATTAGTCTTTCTTCATTCATAAGAAAAGACAGAGGGAGAAATATTTTATATTGTAGAGAACAACTTAGAAGTAATGCCTTCCATGAGACAAATCTCAAAACCTTTCCATAAACAATTAAGCAAAGTACACCTGAATATGTTGTGCTATGAAAATGTTGAGTTAAAATCCATGCTGTGTGCCCCCCACCACTTCACTGCAGATGAAGCTGCTGCTTCTTTTCTAATGAAGTATCCTCTATCACAAAGCTTTCAGCCAAAGTAATGGTCCTTTTTCTAATTGCAGATGTTCAGCAATAGGCACTATCTGACTCAGTAGGGAAGCTGTTCATCAGGTTTTAGAGGTAGATGAATATTGCAATAAAAACCTGTCAGTCCTGCAGCCACAATTTCAGTTCAGCCCTGACCCACACGCAGGAAATCCACCAGCAGGGTCCTGGTTCCCCTCTGGTTTCTTTCTCAGCTCTGGACAGCTTTTGCATTACTATCTCCACTGCTGTTTCCATTAACTAGTTAGTTTCTGGGGCAGAAGTTACTTTAACACTGTTAGCCCCTTTATAGTTTTTGCAACTATGTAACTAGCCCATGCAGAAGAGGGTTAGAGTTAGGGTAATAAAGACAAAGGAAGACCAATGCACTAAAATAATAAAAAATAGATATCAGATTATACCCTTGAGTTAGAGCTGCTGACGAGACCAGAACAGACCATCAGGACCTTGCTGTTATAGGTACGGCTGTGAAAGAATTATGAAGAGGCAGACTCAGAAATGAGGATATCAAAAGTGATCTGCATAAACCAGTAGTGATCCATGGCAATTTCAGCAACCAAGAAAGCTAGAATAGCCATGTCCATCTTTTAAGACTTTAGGGAGGTATTTGTGAGTCCTCCCTAACTAAACCACTGGGCCCCAGGTCCCAGAGAGAAATAGTAACCCTGATGTTTACAATGTTTTAATTACTCATCAAAACACAAGCTGGTGGTTTGTGCTCAGTGCCTTTCAGTTTCTGAAAATCTGGGGAGCCAGCCTGAGGCTTTATCACTAAATCTGAAAGGTGGTATTTTTCTGAATTTGCAAAAAAAGTCACTCACCCTCTGTTTCCCCATCTGCACATCGGGGAAATCACAGCAGACACCAGCCTAATGCATGGGGATATAATGAGTTTTTAATGAGACAACATTTATATAGTGAGTGCTTTGAGCTTCTAGGGAAACTCTGCTATATAAATACTAACTATTCTCAGGGCAATATTAGCAGTCTATTGAATAAAATGAGGGCTTTTATTAAAGATAGCTAACAAGAAAAATGATCTTTCAGCAAAAGAGAAAAAGGCAATCAGGGTATTACCCTTGAAAACATAAACCTGTCCCTCCTCTTCCTCGTATTTCTGTTTTAGCGTGAGTGACACGAGTGGGGAGTAGGGAGGGGCAGATGTGGGTTGGAGGGGACTTGCTAGACCTGGGAGCACATTTACCTCTGGTGTTTGTTTTGGATTTGACCTCTCAACAAGGGAACACTTGAGGCTTCTTATTTAGATTTAAAATACAAGTATGTTGATATATATATACACCAACTGAATGGGAGAAATACAAAATAGTGTAGCTCTTTCACTTTTGAATTAATTATCTTTTCTTTAGAAGCCATGCTCTATGTTAAAGGCAAAAACAGAAATTGGGGTGAAGATGAAGATGGAGGGACAAGTGCACAGTGTGCTGTAGACAGTAAAGCAAAGTGAGTGGCTAGAGCAGCCGCTCCCACCCACCCACACTTTACAGCTAACCCGTGTGCCAACTGCAGTTACTCTAGAAAACAGTCTCTGAGGTCAGCGTTCTTCTATGAACCCTGTGTGTGTTGGCTAGGGCTGCCATAACGAAGCTCCACAGACTGGGGGGCTAAGCCATGGAAATGCATTTCCTCACAGCTCAGGAGGCTAGAACTCAGGTACCAAGGTGTCGGCAGAGTTTGTTTCTCCTGAGGCCTTTCTCCTTGGCTTATAGTTGGTTCTCTTCTCCCTCCGTCTTCACATGGTCCTTGCTTTGCATGTGCCCATGCCCTAATCTCCCCTTTTCATAAGGACACCAGTCACGTTGGATTACAACCTACCCGAATGCCCTCAGTAAACCTGAGCTCTCTTTAAAGGCCCTATCTCCAAGTACAGCCTACATTCCGAGGTACCGGGGCAAGGGCCTCAACATGTGAAGTTGGAGTGGGGGGTACAATTCAGCCTATAATATCCCATTTTATGATGAAGAAAATGAAGGTAAAGGAGGGTAAGTGATTTTTTTAAGGGCCACAGACCGCTTAACTTAAATATCTGGTGGCTTGGGTGCAAGTCCTGAGTTCTGACTCCTGAGTCCTTACTCTTGTGATATCAGTAGGCTAGAAGGGCCTGAGGGGGACGGGCTAGAAGGGCCCGAGGGGGACGGGCTGGAAGGGCCCGAGGGGGACGGGCAGGAAGGGCCCGAGGGTAGGAGAGCAGCACAAGTCAGGAATGGTCTTGCATATCTTCAGGAGACAAACTAATTCAGCTGAAGTTATTCATAAAAAAAAAAAAAGGCCATTAAAAAAAAAAAAAGTATTAGTTACATATTACCTCTTGACATTCACAAATATGCCTAAACAACTAAAAAGAGGCAAAGAGAAGCTTCGTAAGTACCAGAACTGAACAGTAATTACTCCCTATTATTGGATGTCTGATAACATATATGTCATTGGTTATGACTTACTTCTAGTTTTTCTAGTAAGTCATAGGCTTATAAGAATAACTTGGGGGATTGTGGGGAGAGGAGGAATAGATTGATTAGAGATGGTATGGGTAGGTATTTATTATTCCCACTTTCTCATAAAACACCTAGAATTGAGAGTTACTTCTTACAATATTTTTCCAACTCCACCCCCATTTGGATTAGGCCCACCCTAATGTCCCCAGTTCCGTCACATCTCCATGTGTTATTAGAAGATTTTACCCCAGGAGGAGGGGTAGATATTTCCATCTGTTTTGTCCACCACCCACAACACCAGGCTTATGAAGGTACCTCTTGGGAAGGCCCAAACATCTGGATAGAATTTATCAGCCAGACATCTCAGAAAATGGAGCAGAGCTGTCCAAAGAGTGTTCTGAAGATAAGTCACCCAGGGGGCAGCTTTAACAGCAGTTAGTTGGTTCTCATTTTCCCAAAGTCCATTCTTTATTCCTTTTGCAAAATGATCCCTCATTCTTTTTCTTTTTTTTTTTAAGTTTCCCTCTGTAGGCTTTGCATTTAGTCTGCATCATTTTTACTCATTTTATCTTAGAAAATCCTAGAAAGAATGAATATAGTCATCTTCTTGGCCAGAAAGGAAAAGCAGGTATAATAAGACCAGACTGTACACATAACTGAATGACTTACAAAGTTTCTGAGCCTTACTTTTTGATCTGTAACTTGCAAATAATAACACCCGGGGGCCAGCTTCATGGGTGCAATCCCACTCTTCAAAGGGCCCCACGGTTGGTTTAATACCATGTTGTCATGGTCTTGACATTCTTAATCATTTCTGAAAAAGGAGACTCACATTTTCATTTTGCTGGCCTAGCATACATGCTCTATCATCTCACAAAGCCTGAAAAACTGCTTTGTAAACAAGAAAATACTCTATATAGGCTAAGTCAAAGTCCAGTTTCACAGTATGAGAATGGAATAATGTGGAAGTACCTCTATGTTAGGCTGGCTGTGAAGAGGAAGCCCCAAGCAGGAGTCAGGAGACACGGCATCTAGCCCTGGGCCCTCTCACTGTCTGGGCGGCTTGGGGAAAGCATACCAACTCTTCATACCCCAGTTACCTCATTTGAATAGTGCTGACTTTTGCTTCTCTTCTTTGATGCACGTTAGTGTCATCTGGGGAGATTTTTTAAAAATATCAGTTCTTATGTCTTACACCAGAAATTCCAATTTAGTTATTCTGGGTGAGTCCAGGTGGACTTTGGTGTTGGCATTTTTTTAAGTCCCTAGTTGGGTAAGAATGGGGCGTAACTTAAATTCTAGTCATATTCATGGACATATCCCACAGTCCAGCAATTCCACTTCTGAATGTATGACCGACATAATGATTACAAGTGCTCATCAAAATACCCAGAAAGTAATATTTATGTCAGCACTATTTGCAACAAGCAAAAGCTGCAAACAACCCAAATGTCCATCTCTAGTAAAACAACTAAATAAATGGTGGCATATTCACAAGCGACGTATTAAACAACAATGAAAATGAATGTATTACTGCTTCTTACAGGCTCTCACAAACACAGTGTTGAGAGAAAAATAAGAAAGACACGGAGAGCATAATATATTGTTTCATAGAAGTAAATTTTAAAACTAAGCAAAAATAATTTTATTGTATTCAAAGTCAGGACAGGGGTTGCTTCTATAAGGAGGTAATGACTAGGAAGAACATAAGGGCTTCTGATAGCTAAGATTGTTCTGTTCATCAATCTGGTAGCGGTTACATGGGTATACTGTATTCACCTTGTGAAAATTAATTGAGCTAAACACTCATGTTTTATATGTGTTATATTCAATAACAAGTCAATATGAAAAATGCCTACATAATTTTAATGTACAGCCAAATTTGTGAATCACAAGACTAGGCATCTACGATGTCACTTGCCACACTGAACATTCTGTTAGACTTTCTCAGACCTTTGTCCCTATTAAGGTGAGTAACACTGACAATGTCCTTCATGCTTCATTGATACCTCTTTTCCCTCTGTTCTCACAAATTCACCTTCAACACGCAAAGGTCCCTCTATTTGCTTATACTACAGGTTGTTTAATTTGGTGGTCATAATGTCCCTGATCCAATCACGTACAAACTATTTGATCATGGAAACAAATATTTCTTTATATCCAAATGCCTTTTCTGTCATTCATTCATCATATACTTCATAGATAATCAATGACGAGAGAGAAGGAGGTCTTGGGGTCAACAGCCTGGTGCCACTGGAGGCACTGGGCTCATGCAAGCACACGGTGTTGAAAAGCAGAGTGTGCTCCTCCACTTCCAGTTGTCCTGGAGATTGCTTGTCTCCTCGGCACTGCATGACAGTAGGTAATAGCAGCATATTTACTCACTGACAGAAAAGAGCATGTTGGAGAAATCTAATCTCAAAACCAACCAAAACACCTAATAGAACTCAGGGCTAAGTTTATCCACAAAGGCCAATAATGCTTCTTCCATGATCTGTGCCTTGAGTACCCCTGTCTAAATGTGCAAATCGGGTAACAATTGCATTACTGGCATCATACCCTTTCAGCCCTTTGCACCTTAGAAAACAGAGTGCAAGAGATGTGCATGAGTGAGATTGTAAACACAAAGCCCCCAATCATCCAGATGTCTGGCAATCAGAACTGCAGAGTAATCAGTTGCACTACTTTTCATACCCTCAAGGAGAATCAATCCTATGTCCTCACAGAGATCCAAGGACCCAGGGACAATTTGAAGCAAAAACATTCATGACCATAGTGAAAGTTTTATGTATTTTCTTCAGAAGAAAGAATGTTAATAAAGGTACATCTACTGTGACACACTGGTAGCAGATGTAATTTTGTTGTAGATTCAAAGACATGGAAATAAAAAGTGAGGCTTGTAGATGATTACATTTTATACTTTGTTCAGTAGCAGAGGTGGTATTTACATTTTAAAGAAAAGGGAATTGCCTCAAAGGCTAGTGTGTTTAAGTTCCACATCCCCCTTCAAGAGGAAAGGAGAACCATTTTTATATATCTAAGCTGAGAAAATTAAACTGAAAGCAGTAAAAAGTATGATTTTTTTAAAACCTTTAAATATACCTTTTTTTTTTAATCAACCAGTTTGAAGTCCCAAAACATAATAACATATTTTAGAGAAATTGTCTTAAACATTTGTAAACTTTGCATTTCCATTTACTAACCAAACTTTCAATATAACAATTTTTCAACCAATAAAATGTGATTCTAATCTTCTAAGATTTTATGTTTATAATAAAAATGAACATATATTAAATAAAGGTAAATTCCCCCTTTCTCTCTCTCTCTCATTCTCTCCCTCTATATAGAGATATAGATATGTAGATAGATGATACAGATGATGATATAGATGATATATAGATGATATAGATATAGATATAGAAATAGATATAGATGATATATAGATGATACAGATGATATAGATATAGATATATATAGATGAGATAGAGATATAGAGATAGAGATAGAAATATATAGATATGGATAACATAGATATAGATGATATAGATATAGATGATATAGATATAGATATATAGATATAGATGATATAGATATAGATATAGATGTAGATGTAGATGTAGATGTAGATGTAGATGTAGATGTAGATATAGATATAGATGATATAGATTAGATAGATAGATGATAGATAGATATAGATAGGTAGATAGATGATAGATAGATGAGATAGAGATAGAGAGATATAGAGAAAGAGATAGAAATAGAAATATACAGATGTAGACTATAGATATAGAGATGATAGAGATGATAGAGATGATATAGATATAGATATATAGATATAGATGTATAGCTATAGATAGATATATCCAAGCTAATGTAGGAATTAGAATGTAGCTCAATAATTTTTTAAAATTTATAATTATTAACATAATTTCAGTTGACTAAATGTGAATATAGAAATTAATAATTTGCAGTGGAGACTGGTATATGGGAAAATCCATTTCACTGATTTAAAATTATTTGTATATCCAAATTAAATACTATCAGTAGATCATATTGTTTTTCTTTGTGACTTAAGTATTCACTGAATACCTACTACTTATAACAACCTGTCCTTGATGTTATAGGAGATAGAAAGAAGTCTAAGCACGGTACCTTACTTCAAAAAACTTATAAACTCTAATGGATAAAATAGCAAAGGAATGATATGATGCATGAAATGAATGCTCTAACAGTCCACACTTAGAGTGACTCCAAACTTAGGTCTTTAGGGACAGATTAGATTTGTTAACTAGTCTTTAAAGGGTGGTCAACTCAGATCACTGGAGGATCTTCCAGAAAGAAGGAACAGCATGAACAAAGCCATAAAACAATTTCTTCAAAATGTGGTCCATTAACAATCTACATCATAATCCCCTAAGAAAATAACACTGTTAGCCACGCTCTTATTTCAAGGTTCAGACTCAGTAAGTCTGTTCCAAGGCCCAACAATATACATTCTTTTTAAAGCTTGTTAATCAATCACTGGCATTAAGAATAGAATGTAAATAATACATTCAAGTTAAAAACTAATACAAAAAACAAAAAAATAAAAGAGGCCTGGGAAAGAGGCTTGGAGGAGTAGATGGGAAATAGAGTGTGGCCCTCTTTGAATACCAGAATAATGAGTGTGGACTATTTTGAAAACAAGAAAAACATACTGAAGCATTTTAAGCAGAGGAGTAACAAGGTCAAAGTAGTGTTCATTGATTCAGCAACCGTGAGAAGGATAGCATGGACCAGATAGCGTGAGAGAGGCAGGGGGAAAGTGAGGTAGCCACTCCAACTGTCCAGAAGGAGGGAGTAAGTTCAGATGTGGATGGGTGATGAGGGAATAGAGGGAAGTAAACAGGTTTGAGAAAATGAAAAGCAGACTGTGATGTTCACAGCAGAAAAAAGAAAATTCTCAGGCTACTGCATCACCATGTTCTGAGCAAGACATAGGCCAGGCCACTTTGACCACAGAATAGCCACCTGCCCCCACCTTGCTCTGAGGGATTGCTGTTTCTTTACCAATGATAACTCTAGCATTGTTTAATTCCCTCTGCCTTTGAATAAAAATTGTTGAGAATCTAAATCACTGAATTCCCCTGCTTTTTAAAAATTTGACATAAAATTGACATATAACCATTATTTAAGTTTAAGCTGTACAGCATGTTAATTTGACACATGTATATATTGTAAAATGATCGCCACCAGGGCATTAGCCAACACCTCTATCACATCACATAATTATCATTTCCTTTTTTGTGGTGAAAGCAATTATAATACAATGTTATTGACTATAATCAGTATTCTGTGCATTAGATCTCCTGAACTTATCCATCTTCTAGTTGCATTTGTACCCTTAAACATCTCCCCATTTTTCCAACCCCCTAGCCCTACTCTCTTTTTCTGTGAGTTTAGCTTTTTTAGAGTCCACATATAAGTGATAATCATACAGTATTTATCTCTGCCTGACTGATCTGTTAGCATAATGTCTTCCTTTTGATAGCATTCAATGGAGAACCGACCTCTACTTCTCTAATTCCTCCTCAAAATTATCCAAAATAAACCCAAATCCAATACAAAGACCTTCCCAACTCCCCGCATTGAAATGCTTCTGAGGTTTTCCTAGGGTATGTTCTCCCTTGCTGTAGCAAGCTAAATAAACCTAACTTTGGCCACCTGTGTACTCCACAGTGGGCTTCAATATGTAGAATATCAAAAGGACAAATCAATATCACTAAATGATTGGTTGAATAAAGAGAGGAGATTAAAAATTTTACTTTACATTTTGAAGACCTACTGAGCATAATAACACCCTTGAAAAAAAGAAATATCAGAAGCATGAGCTGATTTTAGACTAGCTCAATTTAAAGGGACAGCATGATATTCATGACAAAATTTGGGGCAGACAACATGTTTATGGGCCTCCAGCAGTGGAGGAGACATCAAGGAGAGGTAGAGATAAAGCACCATTGCGCTAAGGTGTCACCTTTAGCTGGGTGTAATACTATCTTCCTTGTCCAGCCCTGCATGGAATTCAAAGATCATTATTAAGCATCCTCAGTGCTTTCTGATCAAGCAATTCATTTGCACAGCATCACTGGGGAGATTAACAAATCATTATCTAAATTATTTCATTCAGCCTTCAAAAGGGAGAAAATACTGCTATTTGAAACAATGTGGATGAATTTGTTAAGTGAAATAAGTCAGACCTAGAAAAACCAAATTCTGCATGATCTCACTTATATGTGGAATCTAAAAAAGTAAAATTCATAGTAACAGAATATGGTGGTCACCAGGAGGTGGGGAAGGGAGATCTTGACCAAAGGGTACAGAGTTTCAGTTATAAGATGAATAAGTTCTGGAGACCTAATGTACAGCATGGTAACTATAGTTAATAATAATAGTGTATACTTGAAATTTGCTGAGAGTAGATCTACTGTTCTCATCACAAATAAAAGAAAAATAGTAATTATGTGAAGTGATAGATATGTTAATTAATTATGGTAATAATTTCTAAACATATATATATATAAAACATATAATAAAACCATGCTGTACACCTTAATTATATACAATTTTATTCACACTTCAATAAAGCTGGGGGGATGGATCCATGAAAGCAATGAGCTAGTCTATTCTGCTGTGTTCTCAGCACCAGATGTAGCACTTCCTATAGGCACTCAATACATGTGTGCAATGAGTAAAGAAAAAAAACAACAGAACCCAAAGGCATCGGTCCACAGAATACTAGGAATTTGGTTTCTTTCTCATTCCTGTGCTAGCTCTGGGAGCAATGGACAAAGTTTCCAGTGACAGAAATAAAAAAGTGGAGATATTTTTAGTATTAATAGGACATGGAGAAATTGGAACCCTTGTACATTGTTAGTAGGAATGCAAAATGATGCAGCCACTATGCAAAACGGGTTAGTGGCTCCTCAAAAATTTTTAAGTAGAATTACCATATAACCCAGCAATTCCACTCTAGGTATGTACACAAAAGCATTAAAAGCAGGGTCTCCAAAAGTATACATACTCCATGTTCATAGAAGCAATATCCACAACATCCAAAAGGGAGAAGCAACCCAAGTATCTCTCAGTGGGTGAATGAATAAAGAAAATGTGGTACATACATACAACGTAATATTATTTAGCCTTAAAAATGAAGAAAATTCTGATACAAGTTACAACATGGATGAACCTTGAGGACATAGTGCTAAGTGAAATAAGCCAATCACAGAAAGACAAATACTGTATAATTCCACTTTTATGAGGCATCCAGAGTAGTCAAATTCATAGAGACAGAAAATAGGATTGTGGTTCCCAGGGACTGGAGGGAGTAGGGAATGGGGGTTAGCATTTAACGGGTATAAAGTTTCAGTTTAACGTGATGAAGAGTTGTGGAGATTTGTAGCGTAACAGTGTGAATGTCCTTAATACTACTGAACTGTACTTTTAAAAATGGTAAAGATGGCAAATTTCATCTTATGTATACTTTACCACAATTTAAAAAGTGAAACAAAATAAACCTCAGCATAAACTTCAATAATGCCTGACAAGAGACAAGGATGAGTTGTGTCCAGCAGAGGTCACCCTCACTCAGAGCTGGGCAAACTCCATAACTGCCCAATAGCAAGTTTCTTCAGAGCAAGGCCTCTCAGCAATGGTTTTGTTTGGGGCTCTCAGTGAGGGTCAGAGCAAATAAAAAGTGTGACTGCATAACAAAGGAGGCATTTAAGTAACTTTAGGAAAGTCTATTGTCCTCAGAATTATTCCCCACAGAAAAGAGCACCTAGTTTAGGAGTCCGAAACAGGAAGACCAGGGAGCTAAGATATTTATATTAAAGCAGTTAGAAAGATGAGTGGGTGTCACAAAGAGAACATAATGCAAGAAAAGCCGAAATTCGGGAGGAAGAGTATGAAGCTAGAGAATTCCAAACCCAGGGAAGAGCAGTGAGTGATCGGGAAAGCAAGCCGCCCTGTACGTGAGTGGAAGAGTGGGTCATTACGAGCCAGCAGGCAAGTTGCATTTGACAGGGAACAGAAGCTGGGTTCAGTACTGACTCAGGCTACTGAGCTCCACCCTTCTTGGTTGCTACAGGACCTGTGTAACTGCCCACTAGTCTCTCAGGCACATTCTGACGCACAAAAGGAAAAAAACAAGAAGTTTGGTGATTAGGTGATCCATGTTGAGGTTGGAAAGAACATTTTAATATGCTGGTGGGATCTGACAAGAGATCAAAGAGTGAGAGTGAAATGAAAAATGGAGGGAAGAGATAGTGATCATTCTCTTAAGAAAGTTGTTTTGAAAAGAAAGGGAGAAATAAGATGTTATTCTTAGAGATCAATAGGGGCAAGCACGAAAGATAACATTGTTTTCTTTCCTTCTGTATTAGGACGCATGAGGTTTCCTCGACCTCAGATTTTCATACCCTAAGCCTTAGAGTCTGCGAATCTGTTACCTTATACGGGAAAAGGGATTTTGCAGATGTGATTAAGGTTAAGGAGCTTGAGATGGATAGATTATCTGGACGAACCCAATCTTATCACACGAATCCTTAAAAGTGGAGAACTTTTTCTGGCTGGGTCAGAGATGCCATTTTGCTGGTTTTGAAGATGGAGGAACGGGCCATGACCAAGGAAGACAGGAGGTCTCTAGAGCTTCCAGAAAGAACCAGCCCTTCTAATGCCATGATTTTAGCCCAGTGAGGCCAGTGTTGGATATACAACCTCCAAAACTAAAAGATAATAAATTTGTGCTGTTTTTAGGACAGTACATTAATGGTAATTTGTTATAGCAGAAATAGGAAACTAAGACACCTCTTTACAAGTGAACTTTATCAAATTGCAATAATATATTATAGCATGGTGCAAAATTATGTTATAAGTTATGGTATTAACTAAAGGATTGAACTGAAGTTAATAAATAAAGCTGTCATATACCCATGTGATAATATATACCAGTTATTTTAGCCATGATAATTCCTACTTATTCTAAATAGGTTTATTGAGAATGGAAATGTATTTCTCTTAAATAACTAAAAAGTAACACACCACAGAAGAGGAAAAAGGTATCCTTGAACCGTAGAAACATTGCTTCTGAATCAGAGTTTATTCATCTTTACCCAGCACATATTGATTCAGTACCTTCTCTGTATCTTGCTCTAGAGTAGGCTGTGGTGATAAGTACAGAAAACAAGGAACAAGAGGAACTCACTGCTCTCCAAGAGCTTCTGTTCTAGTGGTGGACTGAAACAAAAAAGAAACAAGCATGTAAAAATATGTCACATGATGATGTGTCTGAAAGAAAAATAAAGTGGAATTCAGAGGCATGGGGTATCTGAAGGGCATGCTAATATATAAGGGATGACCAGGGAAAGTCTTTCTGAGAAGGAGACCTCAGAGATGTATGAAGGCAGAAATATCTGCATATTTGGGGAGATGTGTTCCAGGCAGAGGGAACAGTAAGTGCAAAGTCCCTGGGGTGTGTGCACATTGACAAACTAAAAGAATAGTAGGAAGCTCCATGCGTATAGCACAGTGAGAACAGGAAATGAGGTAGCAAATGAGCTCAGAAAGGAATAAATGGGGAAGGAGATGACATAGGATCTTATAGACCATTTTTAAAACTTTAGATTTTACTCTGAGTAAGACATGAGGCCATTGAAAATAAGATTTTGAACAAAGTCATAACATGATCCAAGTTAAATATTAAAAGAACCACTTGGAGGGCTATGTTGAAACTAACTGAGGGAAGTAGGGGGAGGCAAACACACAACAAGAATCCATTTAGGAGATGGCGACTCGGACTACAGTGCTAACCTTACAGGAGGTAGCTGGGTTCTGGAGCTGAGAGGTTTTGCTGATTGGCTGTGATTTATGAAAGAGATAAAGGAGTTAGCCATGACTCCAAGATCTGGGGCCTGAACAACTGGAAAATAGAATTGCCAACCTGCGAGAGCCTTACAAGGTAACTTATGGTCAGCAACCATTTGGCTCTAGGGAAACATCCCAAAGCAGCTTGCCAAACGCTAGCTTACTGCCACACTCTCTCACTGCCTCTCTATTGGCTCTCCCTTTGTAGTCTGCTCCAGCCAGCCTCCTACCTCCAGGCTCTTCCATTATCTGTTTTCCCACAATCTCCTCGGTGCTATTAAGCCCTCTTGGTATCACCTTCATTCCGCTTGAGGACTGAAAGGGGAGGAGAAACAACATAGTTATCTCTACTTCTTGCAAGTCCATTTCAAAGTATTCTCTCCTACTAAACCAAAAGTAAATTTCTGGCTATTACTGGTGGTGACGAGTCTCTGAAAAACAGATCCTGAAATTTAAAAAATTGTGGTACTTTTTCCCCAACATCTGCAGGTTTGAGACTTTAACCAAAATTCGGAGGCAACAGGAAATTCTCTTTCTGCATCACACTAAATATATATATCATATAGTAAATAAAATAACAATTGTACATTTACTTTTATTTAATTAATTTGCTTTAAAATTAATTAAATTAATTTAAAGTGATTTATCTTCAATATAAAAAATGAAAAAATAGACCATTTACAAAATAAATAATATATTAATATGCTATAACTATATGAAAAATATCAAATCTCATTCACATGGAAGGAATGAAAATTAAAACAAGAAGATATTATCTGCCTATTAAATTGGATATGATTTTTAAAACCTTCCCATTACTGTCCTATGCATTATGAGATTGGCACAAATTCTGCTAACTGGTATAAAAAATGGATTCCAAAATTGTATTTTTAAAAATAACTGAGGAGTTACAAATATTCCTGAGGACTTTTATTGCAACATTTTATGTAAAAGCAAACATTTGGAAGCAATCTGAAAGCACAATACAAGAGGGTTGATTAAATCAATTATATAATACTCATATAATACAATACTATGTAGTTATTAAAATGTGTGTATTCATATCTGCATGTTATGTATGTATATATACATGTAAAGATATTCATAATGCATTTCTAAGCAATAAAAAGTATATTACTAAATAATCATAATGTGATCACATACTTGTACATAAATATTATAGAATTATTATAAATTTATATACACACAACAAATAGCATTAGTAGGTTTATTGCCTTTATTCTCTAAATTTTCTATAAGTATAAATTTTGTTTATAGGAAAAACCTCAACAAAAATTATGCAGATGTTGTTTGCAGATTTATACTGACTGAAGAAAACATTTATGGTATAGTGTTGGGTAAACAAAAGGGTATAAAATTATACAGAATGATCACAAGTAAGTAGAAGAAAAATTGAGTGGAAAAAGACTAAGGGAATATGCTGAAATATTCACAATGACGATCCTAGGAAAATTCTTCTTTTATAGTTATAAGCAATCCAATTGAAAAATGAGCAGAGAGCCTGAACCGACACACCTCCCAAGAAGACATAAATTTCCTACATCAAGTGTATATTATATTTATCACCAAAAAGGTTATTTTTAGACTTCTTATTGTTTGTATTGTTCTACTTATCTACTTAGCTGGATTGGATTGTAATCTCAAAGTTGGGAAGAGAACTAATTTTTGTTATTTGTTCCCCCTTTTTATACTCCCCAATGCTCTAATTGTGAAAAAGCTGGCAGCTAGTTGATTTCCCACTTCATCTTTACCTTTGTACCAAGCCAAGTTCTTATCTTCAGTCCAGCCCTTGTTGCTCCTTGTTTCTGTTGCCTCTATTTCACCCCGGGATGGTTGTTCAGAAACATGGTTCACTACTCTGAAATATGAGCATCAATCCCAGCAGAGAAGAAGCTATGCAGGTAGAAGTTGAAAATTCTGTACTTTTATAGCTCAATGCGTATCTAATATCGATATTCACAAAGAAGTTTCTATGTCAGAAAGATATAATCCAACAAAAGAGAACAATGATGAAATCTCTCACATCTGAGAGAGGAGAAATAAAAAAACAAACAAACAAAAACAGGAGCCATGACTATTCAGGCCTACAGGAGGGAGATACAGCTCTGAGTCACCAAACTAGATTAGGTCCTCAAGGAAATCTGTCAAATTAAGTTTATAAAAGCTGGCCCAGCTGGTTAATTAGCACACTGTACAGCAGATTATGTTTTAGAGTTTGATTTTTATATTCTAAGCTACAACCAGTAAGTCAAGCCAATTATATTACCAAGGACTTGACGATGTTTTCTTTCTCATATGAGCTCACCACCAATCGCTAAACTTGCATTTATATACAGAACCATTTTTATTATACACCTGATTTCTCAAACCTCCATGCTAAAACATCAGCTGACAGGGAAATGTTTCCAGAATTGTTAACCCACAGAATGCTATGCTCAGACCCCAACTAATGCCAGCCAAAGGAAATGATTCATTTATTAAGTCTTAATTACAGCTATGAAACAGCTGGTTATGGGTTCTTTCTCCAGGCCTGAGCTACTTTCTAACATCTGTTAGTATGAGTAGAGAAAGGCACTGACTTAGTATTTTAAGTATAAGAGGACTTAGGGTGTTCAGTCTGAACAATAAACAAGAGCTCAGATGTTGGGGGTCCAAGATGAACAATATGAGAAAACCCATGTCCTCCTGCTGTCCTAGAATTGGTCTATTGCTCACCAATTCCAGGCACTAGCTGCTTCTGCTGGAGCTGCTGGTAATGATGATAATGATGTTTTCTAATTGCTTAAGCTCCCCAGTTCCATTTCATTATAGAATCCATTTTAGTGTTTTGTTTTATATAATTCATTGTGTTTCTCTCTGTGTCACACACACACACACTTTTCATTTTCTTCCTGAATGTGCTGTATATTTTTCAGTTTTCTTGTATTTTCCCATGCTATTTCATTGGCTCAAAATGGCACCTTCTTTCACCCTGCCACTTCCTCCTGCCAGAATCATTCACCCTCACTCAGCGCCCAAACAAGGCCTTTCATGAGCACTTCCTCACCGTTTCCAGTTGGATGTTGTAAGATGAGTCAGGATAGTACAGTTGTCAAGAAAGAAAGATTACTGGATCCACTCTGCATAAGATCAGCTGTGTTTTGCTATTTCTTGCCTGCAGGATGTTAGGCAAGCTACTTAATTTCACTTTATAAGTTTCCTTATCAAAATGAGGATAATAAACAGTATCCTGGAAGAATAAAATGAGGTAATACTTATAAATTTCCTAAACGGTGACTGGCAAGTAGTAAGTGCTCAAAATGCCATTTTTATTAGCTTCTGCAGCATAAAACTCTCTATCTAAAGCACTATTGGTGGAGAAAATATTTGAAGGCTGAAATCACTTTAAAAAAATTAGTCATGTCTCTTCTGATGATCTCCTCCAAATAGAATTAATAAAGAGATTCAACGTTCTATTCAAGAGATTCCTGTCTTAACCATAAATATTCATCCTCATGTTCCTGGAAACAAAATGATAATTTGGTTCACTCTGGGGATTTAGAATAGGTAGGAATCTTTTTCGTGTTTGGTCACTCTGTGTTCATCCTGTAGTGGATGATATCTCTGCCACAAGCTTTCCCTTACATTTCCAGGGCATAACCTCTTAAAAAATATTTAATATTTATAAAATCCCCACTCCTGACATGAATCATACAGTAGGAGATACAAGGAGAAATGAATCAGATTTAGATAACATTATTAGGACAGCTAGCAACAATCACCCGTGTTATACAAATGGAAGAATCTTACTGCTACTTAAGGAGATATGTGATGAAAATTATTCGAAATGAATTCCAAGGATCGTGTGTCTTCTAATGCTTATATGCATGTATTTCCATTGAGTATATTTTTAAAATGGAATTTCTGGATTATAGAGTTTGCATATGTTCAGGGTCAGTAAATTATGCCATACTGTTTTTCATAGGAATTGTGGTAATGCATACCACCAGCAAATCAAAGGTATGAGAATTCCAGTTATTTCATAACGTTGCCCTTATTAATCTTTTCAATATTAACTATTCTGATGAGTGTATGCTGATATCTCATTGTGGTTCTAACTTACATTTCTCTGCTGATGCAAAACACATCGTCATATCCTCATTAGGTATTTGGACATTACCTTTGGGAGAAAAATAAAGCCTCTTGCCCATTTTATTATTGATTCACCTATCCTTGTTTTCACAACTTCTATTATTTTGTAGGAGACTTTTTTATATTCTGGATGCAAATACTTTTTTGGTTATTTATGTTGTAAAATATTTGCTCCCCTTCTCTGTCTGGTCTTTTCAGCCTCTTAATTCTGTCTTCTGATAAACAGAAGTCCCCATTCTTTATGTAATTCAATGTGTCTTTATCACTTGTTTGTCAGTATATGTAAATGTATGTTTGCTGTCTTTTATCTAGCATTTTGTATCCAAAGAATTTTTCAATAATCTGATCTTCCCTATTGTCAGAAACATATACCAGTTGCTTCTTTTTAAGAACACAGAACCCATTTTTCTGTTGAAGAAATATCAATACATTGATCACCTGCATTCCTTTTTATTTGTCATGATTTTTAAAATTATCAGAATTTATTTTTTTAAAAATCTTTATTGATTTTAGAGAGAGGAAGGGAGAGGGAGAGAGAGAAACATCAATGATGAAAGAGTCATTGATCGAGCCCGCAACCCGGGCATGTGACCTGACCGGGAATTGAACCCCGATCACCTGGATCCTAGGTTGAGATGCTCAACCGCTGAGCCACACCTGGCCTGGCATTATCAGAATTTTTTAAAGTTGATCTCATACAAATATTGCAGATGAAGTCTGATAGCAAGTCCTTGTCTTGGCTTCCTAGCCTCAAGAGACTTTTGAAAGTTCAATCTGAAATTCATTATGAAAAGTTCCAACAGGGCAAACTCAAAAGACCTATGTAGTCAATCACTGTTCTTGCTGCATTTATGCACATAATCAGGCCAAGTTTAATGAGACTAGACTTATTTTGTCAACAAATTAGTCTTACTCTGATTATCTTTAACAGAAATGGGAGTGACTTTAGACTATGTTTCAATGGAAAACTATAGCACACACTGTGAGTATTAATTCTAGTCCTGTTCATTGTCTTTGAGGTTTTGTTACCAACCTGCAAATTGGACTGGATCCTGAGTTCCTCTAGTTTCCCTCAACATCTGGCTACTGCTCTCCAAACATTTCCAATGTTTCTCCCTCCTTTCTGACTCGAATCACTAACAACTTAAACTGCCCTTTCCCTGAAGCCTTGCAAATAAAGCTGGACAACTTAGTATAAATTTCAGAAAAATCACCACAGCTCATGTATGAACAACACTGTGCCTGATGTTGTGCGGGCCACTCAGAAAGTTCACTGGAACACTTGAGGGCATTGACAAAGACATATAAAATGCAGACCAGGAAAGGCGGTCAGACGGCCACTGCCTGCCCTCGCTCCCTCTGAAGATGCTTCAAGACCAGCTCCGGAAATCTTGACTGACTGCCCTCTAGACTCAAAAAATGAATTTATAGTTTGTTCTAGCCATTTCAGGATGGAGAGACTGGTTGAATGGATTACGAGACAACACTTATTCAGTTGCTGGAATGTGAAACCTCTTGGGAAAGTTTCAGATGGCAAAATGATGGGATTGGGGATATACTACCCCCAAATATGACATGTTGGCATGTTGAATATTTTAAGCTGAAGGAATCTGAGAAAATGGTAGAAGCAGGGAGGTCTCTGACTTTCCTCTTGCCTTTCTGCTCTGAAACAGATCATAAAACCCTTAAATAAGAGGTACACTTCCTACATCCAGAAGAAAGGAATGTTCTTCTCTACAACACAGGATACCAAGAAAAATCCAAACAAACAGGCCTTGCTCAGTTTCCCCCAGTTTACTATACTTACCTCATGTCTCTACAACTGTCTACTTTTCTTTATTTTCTTATAAAGGCTCCTATATCACATAAAATTTATATTAAATAAAGTTGTATGCTCTTTCTCCTGTGACTCAGGCTTTTTCAATTTAATTTTCAGACCAAGCCAGGAACCCTAACAGCATCAGGCAAAACATTTTAGCTCCTCAACACTCTTACACATTAAAAGTTGAGGGCCAGTGGTTTGTTGAAATCTTCCTTCTAGCACACAGGTTTTTATAATCTGCAAACAGCCACAAGTCAAAAATTTGGTTCCTCTTATCATAAAGCCATCTTCATGAGTTGTATTTTGGGTATGGTATGAAGAGGTGCTTGTTAGATTGGCAACAATTACAGTGGATCCCCAAAAGGCTTGGAACCTTGCATCAAAAGAAACTAAGCACGGGGCATTTTGGGATTAACTTCAGAGGATTTTTTTCTAAACCAAAAGCAAACCAGAATGTATTTTATTATGAAATAGACACACTGTGCTGGAAGAATTAGTGTTTTCAGAGAAAACAGGTCTTCTGTTAGTCATATTAATTTATTAACTGTTTCCTTAAGATTTTTCTTTCAAAACAAATACTTACTGTCCAGTCACATGTTTTATATATAAAATTTAATTAAATCACAAAGATTTCTAATCATATAAAGACCAGAGAAGCACATACACACACACACAAATATAAAATGAGGTAGAAGAAAATTTCAAAGGTCATTTTTTCCCTGATTAAAATTCATAATAAAATTAGAACAGCTATGTTTTTCATCAAGGAAGTATTTAAGCAGCTAATTTTTATATAAATATATTCCATGCTAGTTCAATAAAATAGAAAAGGGAGCATAATCTTGTTAAGATGCAATTCAGAGAGAACAGTGGGTTGATAGCTATTAACATGTGAAAGCAATGAATGAATGTAGTGAATAAATAAACCCAATAAATTACTTAGAGCTAAACTACAGAATACAGATGTGTTGTTGCTGTTTTCATAAATTAGGTAAGATCTTAAAATATTTTTTAACATGCCAGGAAAATTTCCTTTTGGACATCTCGATGACAACTGAGTTCCATAGCAGCTTGGGAGTAAGGGCCAAGATCACATACCTATCAGGAACCTGTGACAAAGTTCTGTCATTATGCTAGGACTTGATGTTCTAATAAGCTTGTTAGTGACAACTTCAGAAATACCACAAAGAATTGCACGTTCCTATCAAGCACCCAAGGAAAAATATGATGGTAGCTTTGATTTACCCCCCAATTTTTAAAAATTATACTTTTTCCCCTCAAAACCTACTCAACTCAATTTTTATGTCATAAAATACTTTATTTCTTTGATCCACTTAAAAAAAATTAAAATACTGAAATTACAAGTTGCCAATCTTTCCATTTTTGTTTGTATTTGCCACCAGCATTAAGTATAAAGGGAGTGTGTGTCTCTCATTTCTCAGCTGGAAGGCTTGTCTTAATCAACTTGTCCTATCAAAGGTACTTACATAATTTCATCTTTCACATATACCATCAAGGCATTATTAAGTTTAGCCTAAATGGATAAAATTACAACTGAGGAGAGGAGGCAGTACTTACTGTGAAAGGAAACATCTCTAGAGATGTTCTGGGTTTCACCTTTGTTTTCAATTCTTTAGGGATTGCTAGTCACTCTAAAGTAAGAAGCATTTGCTTTGCCCTAATCTCAAAATTCCAACACCAATTTTCATTTAATAACACTATGGAAGAAAAATATTGTACAGTGCAACTATTTTAAAAATAATTTTTATTTAGAATTCTCTGAATGCTTAGTTAGAAGATGTGTGGATGAGATGAAAAGGAATTACAAAGGGGGAACATTTTTACATTGGGAAGATATATGAAGCATATGAATTGCTAGCAGCCATGTGAATTTTTAATAAGTTATCTTGAGATCATAGGTAAAAATACTTCTTAGTCAGGCAAACTGTGAGAAGTGGGAAGATAGGGATTTTTTAGCAAAAGGAGTTTGAAAATCAGGCAGATGCTGCTGCTAGGTGGCCAGTCCTTTGGGGTTTCTTCCACATGAAATCTGCCGGTAAAGGCAGGTTGTGCTTGGTTTTGTTTCCTTTATCGATTTAAAAAAGACTAGCACAGCTAACAGGTGTAGTTGCTAAAACTTCATGAGAGCATTTAGATGACTGTAAATTCCATAAACTTTAATGCTTTATAAAGGGCTCACAGAACGGAGTAGCAGCCTTAAAGTAAACAGCAGTACAAGTAAGAGTTCAGTTATTCTAGTAACGTTTTATATTGATATATCTAACCCAGTGCTTGATTGACTTTAATACATAAAGTTAAAAGGGCTTCATGTACATCTAGTATATCTTATTCTTCTAAATATTACTATTTTTATTTCCCTTTTTCTTACAGGAAAAATCTAACTTACACATCAGCTGAGGTGGAGAAAATCGATTGAGCTCCAAGCACAACAGCCTGTGTGCTAGGGCGGGGGTCTTTCATTCCGGCCTTCCTGTGCGAAGCTGTGTTAGAAATGGCTGTACTGGAGAGTTCAAGGGCCCTCCTATGGTTTGTTATTAAAATAATTCACTCATTCAAAAGATTTGATTTAACCTCTACTATGCGCCAGGACAGTGCCAGGCACTGAAGGTAACAATGTGAACAAGGCAGACACAAGCACTGACTCCAGGGCACTTACAGTTACAGTTACTGGGAAAGGGGCGCACTAATTAAATAAAAACTTTCTTGGGACAATTCTCCCAGTGGTGTGACCCTGGTCCGTGCCTGCCACTACAGTCAGCACTGAAATAAGAATTAAGTCCCTCTGGAATCACAGAACTATCAAGTGTCCTTCAAAGTGGAAAAGATGAAACAAGAAAACCTAACTTTGGCATTTCTGGTGCTTTCTAAATCCCACATGTACATGGCCACTTCTCAATGAAGTTTGCCAGTTAGGACTGATTCTCTAGCTCTTCAAACCCTCATTCACTTATGTTCCCAGAGGAAAGCACAGGGACACAATTTTCCTCTTCGTCTGAGAAATATGAGAGGGATTGTTAAATCTGTTCCCAAGATACACAGTATCATTTCTCTTCCAGAGAATGAGATCAATAGGTTCAAGCGACAGCAGTGAGCCATCTCAGGACTCACTGTAAATGTGAAATTGAAAAGTGAGAAAAGAACTGCAATTATCTCTTCCCATCCCAGCTTGCTACCTACAGAAAAACAGATGAAAACAGGGGTGAGTAAACCTTTGGAGGATGCTTGGGAGCAACTTTACCTGATGAGTCACATAGTATAAGTATTTGAGAAATAAAAAATTAACCATATATCTACAAAAGAATTAAAATCAGAATCTCAAAGATATATCTGGATTCCCATGTTCCCTGCAGCACTATTTGCAATAGCTTAGATATAGAGAAAACCTACAGATGACTAGTTAAGAAAATGTAGTATATACAAGCTATGGAATATTACTCAGCCTTAAAATAGAAGGAAATCTTGCCATTTGAGACAACATGAATGGACCTGGAGGACACTATGCTAAGTGAAATAAACCAATCACAGAAGGACAAATACGACATGATTCCACTTTTAGAAACAGACAGTAGAATAGTGGTTGCTAGGGGCCACAGGGCGAGGAGAAATGGACAGTGTCTGTATCGTATGCAACTATATACCTTTATACTATGGGTATATAGTTTTAGTTATTTATAATAAATGAGCTCTAGAAGTTTGCTGTGCAACATTATGCCTGTAGTAAATGATACTTTATTATGCACTTAAAAATTTCTCAGAAGGGGAGATCTCATGTTAATTGTTCTTGCCACAATAAAAAGGAAAATAAAAATGAATGGAATAGATAAAAGAATGAATGAATAAAATAAAATCTACTTTTTAAAAAGTATTAACCAGAATCACTGGTCTCACCTCACTTCTTCCACTCCCTCTACTAGAAACTAGGGCTGAAGATGGGGCCACACCAGCAGAAAGCTGAATCTGAGTTTCTTTGCTATTTTTTATGAAATCAACTTATTCCAACTGAGCAACTTCCTCATTCCACTGTAGCTTTTCATCCTTTTATCTGGCAGTCAAATCATACAGCTACACAGTCTGCCTGAGTTTCAGGATCTCATCTGTTCCACATGGTGGACAGAACCCTGTCCGCAAGGAGTTGGAATGATTGCATGGGGCACAAATCAAATTTTAATCCAGGGGAGCTGGGCACACTACAGAAAGTGCTGGTTAACTGCACATAATTAGTGATTAATACCAGGAAAAAGGGTCACTTACAGTGAATCTACTATCCTACAATCATCTTTACCGATTTCCTCCTTCCTCTACTGATAATGGTCTAATTCTGCAAGATCACCATTTGAGAAGTCCCCAGTATCACTTTCACCAACTTTATGAAACCTTACGTCTTTTGTAAAATTTGCCATTTTACTGGGCAATTGGTATTATATCATCAGCTAGCAAGAATAGATGGGCTGGTGCTAGCTAGTGCTAAATGCTAGATAGTACTTTGTGGAGAGAGGTGGTTCAGTTTTCAAGTGCTTGGTTTATCAGGAAGCCTTTTTATAAAGTGACATCAATCAGCATTATGACTGCAGTAACTTGGATAATAAATAGTTGGATAACTTAGATATGAATAGAATATCGTATTTAAGTAAAGACCAAGGGAAAGACCCCTGCTTACAACAGGCTAAACCAGAAGGTGGACAGCATCCATATCCAGTTAGCATTGAAGGAGACTTGGTCACTGTCATAAATTACCACAAACCCAGCAGTTTATAATAATGCCCATTTATGGTCTCACAGTTTCCTTAGGTCAGAAGTCTGAACCCAATATACCTCAACTGAGCTCTCTGCTTAGGTTCTCACAGGACCAAAGTCAAGGTGTCAGCCTGCCTGGGCCCTTATCTGAAGGTGCTGGGGTGAGAATAAGTTGTTGGCAGAATTCAATGCTGTTCAGTGTCCAGATGGATGTCTATGTTTCCTTCCTGGCTTGTCACCTGGGGGTTATTCTCAGCTTCCAGAGGCTGCTCCATTCTTCAGCTTGTGGCTCTTCCATCTTCAAAGCCAGCAACAGCATGTGGAATCTTCCCCAGGCATTGAATCTCTGCCTTCCTCTTCCCCTTATTTTAATAGCATGGATTTTAAAAGATTTTAAATGGTATTAGATCTACCAATAGTCCAAAATAATGTCCCTATTTTAGGGTCAACTGATTCATAATTTTAATTATATCTGTCATGGCCCCTTTTGCCATATAATGTACTATAACCACAGAAAAATAACACTAGGGGGTAAAAATGACAGGGACCAAAATTTTGTTTGCTGCAGAGACCTAGGGTTTGGGCTGAAGACTTCAGAAATATATTAGCTGTGGCTTGGAAGTGGATTCTGAGTAGGGCTAAATTTCAAAACTAGTGAATGGTAAGGTTGAGGGGCCAGAGTCTTTCCAGATTAGAGCACTAGCTAGAATAGGAGAAAGGTAAAAGGGACCCCTTAACTCATCTAGCTACAATGTAAGCAATGCTACCCATGGAGACCGTGAGGTAAAATAAATCCTAAAATAACCAAGACTAACATTATGTAAAGTGTAATTTTATTGCATTCTGTTTTTTAACCCATAGGTTCAGCCGCTTAATTTTTAAACGAGGGTGTAGCTAGTATTGAGAAAAAAATCATGCTTGACATTCTGAGAAAATGTTTAGCTCTGGTGGTGCCAGTGGGATAGCAAATAAGCCACCTTCATGCATGAGAGCCAGGCTGCTGAATGACTCAATTGCTCCTATCTAAAATATCAAAGGGTAAGCAACAGAAAAATATCTTTCATCGTGTGTGTGTGTTTTATTTTAAAGTCAATCAAGCAAAGAGTACAACATTGCACAGATGGAGAGAAAGGGTGGGAAACAGGAAGCAAAGTTGTCTCTGATGTTCAGATATTGTTGTTCTTTCTCTTACTTAGGAAAGCATCAATGTTGGGAAGGAAATATTCAACTCGAAAACAGTGACCCTTTACAAGCAGCTGGAATGAACACAAAGAAAGAAGATTCAGAAACACTTTTTTTGGCAAAAAAAAGTGCAAAAAAAAGTTTAAGTAAAGTTCAAATTCATAACCTAACTCAATAACTCCCTAAAAAGAAATAGTGTGGTGGATATGTACCATAAACTAGAACTAATGGAAACAATTTTAAATGCTTAAACTGTTTTTATAGTTCCATTTACTGTAGGAATGTTACTTGCACCTGAAATCAAGCTAAAGAACCAGCTTCTACTTGGGAAAACATTTTCAAAACAATTCAATTGTAGAGACCGAGGCAAATAACTTGTTTAATATTCTGGTGGGTGGGATATCTAATAGAGTATTGTTAAAATGGAGACTTTATTGAAAACAGAAAGCCTACCAAATAAAGTTCTAAAAAAGATTTCAAAATACTACTTAAAATCTATCCTCTCAATTTGGATCAGAAGTACTCCTTTTCTTTCTTTTGAAGCATCTTTATTCTTGTATGAGCAATACTTGTGGCCAGATCAATCTAACGGAGCTCATTAAGGCTGAATGAATTTATTATTTATTTAACCCTAATCACCAGTCTCCATAGCCACAGCTTCAGCTTGCTCCTGCCCTTAATACTTTGGGGTATTTTTTCACCTACATATGTTAAAAAGAACACTGTCTATACTAATTTTAGAGACAACAGAAAATATTAAATAGTATATATTTCTATTACATAATTAACAGAAAATAAAATAAAAATAACCAAATAACATAGACAAACATACTGACAAAAATTTGAAGGGAGAGCACAACCTGAAAGGAATACCTGCGTAAATTGTTCATGTTGGCAGGCCAGAAAGAGAAAGTGGGAAATCAAATGCTGCTGTTTGAGATGTCACTGGATTCTCTTTAATCCCCAAGATTTAGTTAAAATAAATTCACACTATCAGTGAACAGCCAATTTCAAGTGTCGGATCTTATCTCTTAGTTCATGCATTTATCATCCTTTGTCTGCCTACCATTTATTACAAAGTTTCCTAGTGGGTCTAACTGCCTCCTGTCTCCCATTTTCCAAATTCATACTCTGTGATATTCAGATAATCTAAAATGCATATGATTTATCTACTTTCAAAACTTGAATGACTTTCCATTGACAAAACAATAAATCCAAGCCGTTAGAATGCAGTACCATGTTCTTTAATATCTGCCCTGAACTGATTTCTCCAGCTTCATTTCCTACCACTCCTTGGTTATACTTAGTATTTCATAAGTTCAAAATTAACTGCAGGTTCCCATTTGTTGGATCACCTTTCATGCTTATTGACATTGCCGGCTGTGCCTACCCAACACTTGGCCTTAATTCCTCCTCGAAAACTTCTTTTGGATGCTTCCATAGATGCGCTATATGAGCCAAACCCAACCAGAAGCCAGAGAGCTAGGAGCCCTGTCAATGTGTCCATTCAGTTCAAACTCCCGGGGCACACAGCAAGGCAAAGAAAGGTGGAGAGTGGATCTGGTGGGACAAAAATAAGGCATCCAGAATAACACGTGCACACAGCTCCCAAGAGAAATTAGAGAAACAGCACGCGTACTTTTGTCCTTCCTCATGAATACACTGCAACGAGCGATTCTAATTCACTGAGATCGATGTCATGTGCATGTGCAAATGTTTCTGGGCATTAATGTGCACATGAAAATGCATGAAGTATCAGTGATACAAAAATGAGCGAGATGGGGGTCCCTCTTCCCAAGCAGCTGGCTGGCCAACAGAGACCAGCATGCTATAATGTAGCAAATGGTATAACGAATGGAATAGATAAAGTATTCCATGTTTAAGTTTCTAAAATCCACTTTTACTTACTATGATTTTGTATCTTTACAATTTATAGGACCTGTTTTTGTACAACCAAAATAATAATCTGGCTTCATTTAAAAAAAAAAAATCATCTCTATTTTGCAGGCAGATAGGCATCTGCAGGGGGAGAGGGGGCAGGAGTGAAGGGATTGAGCAAAAAAGGGGAAAAAAAGAGAAAGAACTCATGGACACAACAGTGTGGTGACTGGGTGATTGCAGGGCACAGCAGGGTGGGTGGAGGTGGAGGAGGTTATGGGGGGATAAATGGTTATGGAAAAAATAAAGAGAAAAAAAATTGGTCATATTTAAACAATATACATTTCATATATAACAAAACTAATTGTCAATCAACAATTGGCAAAACTAGAGGGAAAAGGCCAGAATAATAACTGATCTAACACAAACTTTATTTACTACTAGGAAGACACAAGACAACATTAAGGTTAGGTTTATAATTCCATAAACACTACATATATATAAAATTAAAATAACATTTATATAAATATTTTAATGTTTGTTCAGCTTATAAACACACAAAAAAACAGAAAGAACTTATATGCATAACCCATGGACACAGACAATAGTGTGGTGAAGGCCTGGGCTGGGGGGCGGGGGTAGAAGGGGTCAAGGGGGGTAAAAGGGGGCATCTGTAATACTTTCAACAATAAGGATAAATTTAAATTTTAAAAAATAATAAAGTAAACTGAATTTCAAAAAAGAGTATTATGCTAAGTGAAATAAGTCAGTCAGAGAAAGACACATACCATATGATTTCACTTATATGTGGAATCTGAAGAACAAAGTAAACTAGCAAAACAGCTTCATAGATACAGAGAAAAAACAAGAGTTGTCAGAGGGCAGGGGGACTGGGTAAAAAAGGTGAAGGGATTGAGAAGCACAGATTGGCAGTTACAAAATAGTCCCAGGGATGTAAAGTACAGCATAAGAAATATAGTCAATAATATTGTAATAACTGTGTATGGTGCCAGGTGGGTACTAGAAATATTGGGGGGATCACTTTGTAAAGTATATGGTTGTCTAACCACTATGCCGCACAACTGAAATTAATATAAAATAATTTTGAATGTAAACTGTAATTGGAAAAACAAACCATGACAGAAAAAAGAAATTAATCATTAAAGCATGTTTAATCTACTCTACTCACATACATATCCAGTTATATTAACAAGAAAACCCAGTGGTTCTGGTGTAAATAAGACAGAATGTTAAAGCTCTATAAAGATACAAAGCATATTCTGTGAGTACTTTATGTGTTAAAATAATAAAATTAATAATCTGTTCCATTTTCCAAAAATGCAATTAATGTAAGGGAGACACTGGGTTTCTCAGAAAGAAAGGAAAAAAAGCCTATAAATTATATCCAGTCTTGCTAATGTCAAGAAGGATTCCTTATTGAAAGTATTTCAGCTTCAACTTCACTTTCAGAAAGAGGCAAAAAAGCAAACAAAAAAGAATTCTAGTGACTAAAATTAGGTGTAACGTTAAGTTTATATTACAGAGGATCAAGAAAATGAACAGCAAATTCTCCTCAGAAAATCATCCGTCTCTTTCTTTTGTTAATCCCTCCACACATCTGGGCAGAATACAGGAATGTAAGCAGTAAGATTCAATGTTTCCCAAAAAGTTTTTGTTTCCTTTTGATTGTTGATATCTAAAGTCATCTGAATAGGGAAGTATGAACAAATTCTAAATAATACAATTACTGATCTATTGTCCTTCACAAGCAGTTAGGATTTAAGCCTAAGTGTTTTCAAGATTCTGAGACCAGAATAATGGCGGGCAGACATTCATAGGACATTGAGTCTTACATTTCTTTTACCAATTGCTAATGTAAAATATGACCCACCCCCACAAAACTATACCATGTTAGTATGGGTTAGTGTGGTGGTTTACCTTTCTATAAACAGAAATCCACCTCAGGTCCTTTCTGTCCTCATAGATTAAACTAACCCCAGAGAATTCAATGCACTTGAGAGAAAATGTGGGACAAACATACCATTTTAAGAATAGCCTGTAATTGGTTCAGCCAATATCTGAATCACCAAGCCTCTTATGCATCTGGACATTAAACTTCTTCATGGAACTACCTTGTCCTTTAGAGTTAGTAAGCTCAGTAAGTGACAAAGTATCCATTAATTCAAAAATTGGATAATTGCTTGAGAAACACTATTATTATTTTACACTCACACTGTTTTGATTCATAATCATAATAATAAAGTACTATCACAAACATCAGAATTTTTTTTAACTGCTGTATTTTTCACCAGGATAATAAGTTCACAATCTTATTTTTATTTCTTAAAATAATTCCAGGAAAAAAAATGATGCATCTAAATGGCTTGAAGTTGTCAATGATTTTTTGTATGTTATGTCAAATTCCAATAATATAGAAGACAGTTTGGAGTTTCTTACAAAACTAACCATGCTCTTACCACATAATTTGGCAATAACACTCCTAGATATTCACCCAAAAGAGGTGAAAACTTGTGTCCACACAAAAACCTGCACATGGATGTTTATAGCAGCTTTAATCATAATTGCCAAAACCGAATGTCCTTCAGTAGGTAAACAGATAAATAAACTCTGGTACATCAGCCAACAGGATATTACAGTATCATACATAGTATTGTCACAAGTGGGAGGAGGGTACTGGCAGTTAGTGCGGAGAGGCCAGGGTTGCTGCTAAATACCCTAGAATGCACAGGATAGCCCCCACGATAAATAATTATTCATCCCAAAACATCAATAGTGCCATTGTTGAGAAGCCCTGCTTTAAGCTATTTCCACAATACATTTTCAAGCTATTTTCTTTTTGCCACTATAGACATAAATAGACAATCATCAATCACTATATAAACTGACAGCCAAAGAAAGTAAGAAAGAGGCTGACTAGCCTCCACTTTGGAAGCTCTGCTGAATTAAAATAATCAAATGTATATGGTACTCCTGTCTGCTCCCCAAATTCAAGACCCTTGGTTTTATCTTTTGTTGTTTTGTTTTGGTTTTGTCTGTTTGTTTGTTTTTGTTCAGCAGCCTAGTAAAATGTTCTCAGTCAGTTTGTGTTGAATGATATTACTCGCCTGAATTGATTGGCTCCACTCCAAAATACAAAGGATAATTTAGTTTTAAAAAAATGTTGAAGATATCAATTATGGCTAAAATTTCTAGGTTCAACTGACCAGATTTTTACATTTGCATACCTCTGCTTAACTGGACAGGGTAGTACGGAAACATCGCACACAGGTACAGGCGATAAGTCAATTTTCTTTACTGCTAATTTGCAAAGGTATGACTATTTCTGGTTTACAACTGAGTCATATATTCTACTTAACCAAAAGTAAATTTAAATGATTTAGGAATATGTTTTGATCATTTACATTGTTTGTCGTTATTATGTCCTAAAGAAAGACTACACTGACTTGTGATCTCTTTAATTAGCACATTCTTAAAATGACACAGAGAGTCAGATTTGAGCACTCCAGTGAGCTCAAGTTTAAGTGGGTAACTAAAGAATATATTTGCTCACAGCATGGTTGGTCCTCTGGATAAACACACCTTATGAAAAATGTGTTTAATTTCACCTGTTACTGCCAGAAGACTTGGCTAATGTCCTTATGTAGCTGCAGTGGAAATCAGGTCCTGCTGAGAAATCATTCTAAAAGACCAAGTGTGCTACTTCAAAATACTGGCTTGAAAACAGCACATATTTTTCAATTAAGTTCCTAGAACAACATTTTATATAAATGGTTTAGTGCTTTTTCTCCCTAAATGGTAAAGTAAACTGACTGACTAGCATTCTAATCACGTGGAGGTAACAAGTTGTAAGCAAATTGAATAACATGGCCATAAGCTTGTCACAGAGCCACTGTGAAATCTGAACAATTAAGTAGCCTCAAATTTGAGAAGCCCGCAGAGTGACTGGGCAAGTAGCAAAGGCTTAATTATCACCACACTCCTCAAAACTTAGGTTAAAGAGAATCAGCAGCTAGACAATGTTGACACCCTAATGGGCTTCAAGTCTAATTTTTAATATTAACTAAACTTTTCAAAGATCCCTCTCTTCCAATGTAAAGTTAAATTACACACCTAAATTGTTGAATGCCAATTTGGAGGTCAATCAGACTATGTTCACTGTTCCCAGAAGAATTAAACTGCCTTTTAAATATTGTACATGTAGCTCAAGTAAATTTGCTTTAAATTCTGCATTAAAGGGCATTATTTTTTTTTAAAGGAACAAATTAAAATAGCTTGACAGTTCTACTGTAATGCTCCTTAAGGAAGCTTATAGATTTAGAAGAACACCATGGTTTTAATGCTTCGAATTATACTCATATATACACACCAGAACCCTTACATTTCTTAGGTGCTTCAACCATTCACAAAAATGTGAATATGTGTCTTTATAGTCATCTATATGTTAACATTGTGTGGAGCAGAATGTTTCATCTTTATTTGTGATTTTCATAGTGCTGAAATATCCAAATGCAAGTACTGAATGAATTCAAAATTAAAAAGCTATAAAACACCTGCTAGAAGAATTTGATAAAAGCAACACATTTGTGGTTCCCTTTTAACTTGGGATATGTGGAGAGAGGAATGAGTATATATGTATGCATGTGTTAGTGTTTGTAAATTTTATTCTGACAGAATAAAACAAAATACATAGGCTGTTCAATAGTCATAATATAACAGCTCTCCTGATCACCACTGCCTGAGGTAATCTTTATATTTTGCAGCTATACCATTTAATGGCAATTAATTATACACCATCTTATATCAACTACAATTGTCTATGAAATATAGTGCAGTATTGCTATTTTATTTAATGTGGATTTTCTTCCCTATCACATTTCATGTTCTTTGAAGATAAGCCATGTTTCTCCCCTATAATCTTTAAATTAGTGCCACACTCATCATATATATTCAATACATATATAATGACTAGTTCAATAAAGGTAAAGAACTCGCTTTCTATCAGTTTTAAAATAGATGTCCACATCTCAAAAATAAAATCCTTTTATGCCTTTTTCATCTTCAAGTAGCTTTTGCACAGCTCTCTGTGAAGAACTGGATACTTATAGAACCTGTCTAAGGTCTCACTGATAGCTCACTGCTGTATGTCTGTTTTCCGAATCCCCTGACTGCACCACCAGATCACTCAGGGTAATTGCCCCATCGCAAGAGTAATGCTGTTTCACCAGTTGTGGATAAGGATTTCAGTGTTTCTAATGAAGTTTAGCAAAAGCAGATTGGTTTGAGATATACTGCCTTTTACTGCCTTTTAAATCTATAATGAGGATTTGATTAATTAGAAATGGTCTTTGTTTGGACTTTCATTGTTTGTGGGTTGTGGACCCCCTGGTTGCTTACTCTACGGCACATACTGTTCAGACAGGTGTTAGATATTAGCCAAGATGTCTTAGCTTGTTTAATATTGATCATAGCCCTATGGGATAAGCATTAATATTACACTCACAGACTGTAGAACATACTCCATTTGTCCTTTACTTTTGCTGTTCCTTCTACTAGGGTTACCACTCTTCTTGCCCAGCAACACAGTGCAGTGCATAAAGTGCAGAATTTGAAGCCAAAATTTTGGATCTGATTCTTGTATTTATCCATTCATTCAGCAAATATAGACTCCTAGTACGGATAAAGACACTGTTCATATTGCTGAAGATTTAGCACTAATGGAGATAAGCTTCCTGATCTCATGGAGCTTATATTCCAGGATCAGACATTAAACAAATACACTAACAAATAAGAAAGCAGTAATAAGTGCTATAAAGAAATGAAACAGAGTGGTGAGATAAAGAGTAACTGATAGGTGTGTTTTAGATTATATGGCAGGGAAGGGCTTTCTGAAAAGGCACCAGTCAAACTGAAATCTGAGTGCCAAGCAGGAAGTGGACATTAAAGAACTGGAGGAAAGAGAACTCCAGGGTAAGAAATCTTTTGTCATATCAGAAAAAGAAACAAAACTAGTTTAAGCAAAATAAGGGTAGAGATTGACTGACATGAGTGGAAGTTCAAAGATTAGCATAGTGCAGGGCAGTCTCGATCCAGTGGCTCTGTGATCTCAATTCAGCCCTCATCTATGTATCAACCTTAGTAACTGGTGTCAAGAGAGCTGCCAAAGTCCCAGGCTTCACATGCAATATCTTACAAATACATTGTCTCTTAATGTTGCTCTATTTTAAAAGCAAGAAAACATTTCCCAGAAACCTAGAGCAAGCTTTCCCTGTGTGTCACTAGCCTGAATACAGCCACCTGCCCATTCCTGGCTCAATCCCTGTGAGCAACGCTATTTCTTGCATTGCCTGGCATGGGCATGGGCATCTAGCTCAATGCCTAACAAAGGATCGGGAATACCACTATTGGCTTTGACTACTCAGAATTACCCCTGGAGCAGGAGTCAATCTCAAAAATTATGTGGCTGCAATGTAACCAGAGAGAGGTGGGCACCTGAACAAAAAAAAAAAAAAAAAAAGGATGCTTTAAGGGAAAGGCTGAAAGTGAATGGAAGCTATATAGACAGTCAACAATGTACAGGATAAGTAGCTGGTGGAAAACCTTAGATCCATATGAGAGAGAAAGGAGGTTCAAAGTGGCTAGTGTTATTAGCTAGGGAAGAGTGATATGAAGTAGAGTCATTGGTAGACAAAGGTCACCTCTTGTAGATACTCATAGGTCATGGTGAAGAGTTCAAATTTTATTTAAAGAGTAATGGAAAAAAGTAGATGAAGAGGCTGCAATGTGAGACCTATGCTTGTATCACTGGGTCATTTGGTGGTGAATTCATTTCATCTTTCTAAATTCCATTTACTGTGTTTTAAAGGAGAAATGGTTTGATTACTTATTACAAAAGGTTGTTTTAGGTTGTAAATAAAAAAATGTGTAAAAGTGTTTTTGAATTCTGTGTTACACAAATGATAACAAAACACTATCACTCCTTCGGTCTCATTCAAGTTGTCTTCTCAGAGCCTTATCTGTCCAGATCAGCCCTATACTGACTGCTCTGCCCATAAAAATCACTTTAGTCAAAAGTTTTATAATTATAGCAATGTGTGGTAGTGTAAACCTGTATAGTACATAGCAACTTTTAAAATACACATATTCACACATACCAATTATGTGTCACGCATTATCTTTAACCAGATTTTAAGTGCAAAACATAAATCAAAGCTTCTAATACAGTATCTGGCACAAAATAAATACTTAATAAACATTAATTTTCTTTCTTTCTTTGGGTCCAGCCCTGTGCTTATACTTGGATTATTTCCTTTCACCCTTCCCTAAGAAGCTACCCCAGGTCTAATCCAGTGTGGAAAACAAAAAACAGGCACTTAATCAGTAGTTATTGAACTGTGCACCCATTTAAACAATAGAAACTTTAAAGTTAGCATTGCTAAAAGGGAAAAAAAATAAATGACAAGGAAACTCCAAATAAAACAAAATTTTCTGTTGCATAATCATTAGCTTGGAATGATTAGCAGATTTTAATTTTAGTAGATTTTAATTTTATTAAGTAGACACATTCTTAACTACTGCTTTGGTTCTTTCCTGGAAGTTCCTATAGGAAAAGCTTGAGACAAAGTTAGCACATGGTCTACAGTTAAGTTTTGAGCACCAAAAAGGCAGAATACTCCACAGAAGAGAGCCCAAATTTTAGTTAATTATTCAGAAATGTAAAGTGCATTTCAAAAACAAAGGGCAAAGCAAAGCTCATGTGCCAAGAAATGAAACACTCAAACACATACAACTGCACCTACTGTGCATGTTCAAGAAGTTTTAGCATATGACTTTCTCACACACTTTGGCTGGGACATCAATAACCTAAACAGCCCAGATTAAACACTTCAGACCCTGAATCACTTTAAGCCATGTAAAGCAATAAACCTTCAAGATAAAAGACAAATGAAATGGCAGAATTTGCTGAAAAGCCATGTGCAGGCCATGTTTCTGCTTGATTTATTGAACAAAAGGTGAATGCTAAAAGCCCTGTTTGTTACCCTTCTTTGGAAATATTAATACAAAGTTAGTAAGATCATATACTGCATAGTGTTAAGAAATAAACATTATCAATTTTCCTGACACTGCAGAATGCAGCCTAAACTTAATTGAGGACAAATTTCAGAAGAAAAGCTAACAATCACAAAAGAAATAAAATGAGATCAAACTGTAATACAAAAATGCTTTATTACTTTATAAGGGCAGGCAAGACTCAAGGCTCATAATTATATAATATTTAATGCTTAATTTTATTTTCTGTGGTAACTCTGCAAGCCATCAGTCGTGAAACATATTAAAGAGCACACATTCAAATACTGCATAATTAAAATAAATGTCAGTTGATATATTTTGCTTACTTTGCATTTCTGATTTATACATTTTTCTGCATACATAGTTAAGGCTATATGCTCAGTAGGAAAAGCAATATTGCCCCTGCGTGCCCCACAAATCATCTACAAAAGTGTAGCACGCAACATCATTTACTTAGAGCAAACGGTTGTTTTTCTATAAACACATTATTTATGAGAGCATCAGATGCAATCTGCATGCTAATGTAGTCTTCCATTTCACAAAATTACCTACTTGGTTTCAGTGGTTTTCTCTCTCTCCACAATCACCACCTCCCTCTACCCCCAATTAGTTCCATCCTCACTTAGATCTCCATCACACACTATCTGTCCACATATACTCAAAATAATTGAATGGGGAAATAACTGAAATCACAAAAACATTCTAAACCATGACAATTCTAATCTTCATTCAATCACTGTATTCCCCACAAACAAACAAATAAATAAACAGATCCATCACCATTCAAACCATTTTATAAGCCTTGAGAACAGACCTATATAAAGTAAACCATTAAAACAGCTATTAAAACTATACAAAGTACACTGTCAAAATCACGCAGAGGAAGTCCATAATACTGATATTCACATACTAAAGAAAAATCTGAAATCTAAAAGCAAGGAACCAGACTATGTTATCTCAGATAGGCAAGATACTCTGTTATATTTATTTGCCAACATTTCTACAAATATTATGCACCAACTAATCATGTTTTAGTTATATCTTCACCCAAGTGCACACAACTTCCTGTATGCTTAAAGTGTATTATCCACCTTAGACTCGCCTTTGAGAAAAACGAACATGTAGCACAGAGGTGTCACTGTCACAACTCCTTGGCTTGGTGCAAGAATCTTTGACACTGCCTGGCAACCTCTCTATATCACAGATAACACAACAATGTACTGGTGGTTTGAGGAGAACAAGACATAATAAAATTTGCATAACATAAATGATTTTTAAAGGGCAAATATTCGTCTGCTTAATATACTATACTGAAGTACATTAAAGATTTTCATAAACCAAAGGAAATGCAACTGCAATATAACTTTAATTCTGATGACTAGAAAGCCTTTTATTGTCTGATAGTTGTGTGGGGTTTTTTATATACATTCATCTTTTTGTGTTTTATTCTGTCCAAACAGTGATTTCCCATTCTTCATATACAATAACATACTAAAATATATGGCAGTAAAGTAAATAATTGTTAGTGATTAATCAGACTTGAGACCCTTAATTTATTAACTAAGCTAAATTAATTGCAAAAAATCATTGATTTCTCATATTTTGGGTGCTTCCATGAGAACCACTATGAACTGAATTGTGTGAGCCCCAAAATTCATATGGTGAAGTTTTAATCTCCAGTATCATGGTATTGTGAGATGGGCCTTTGGGAGATATTTAGGTTTAGACAAGGTCATGAAGGTGGGGTCCTCATGATGGAATTAGTGCCCTCACAAGAAGAGGAGACACCAGAAAACTATCTCTCTCTCTCTCTCTCTCTCTCTCTCTTTTCCCCTCTCCACCGGCAACATGTGAAGATACAACAGAAAGGCAGTTCATATACAAGCCAGGAAGAGAGCTCTAACTAGAAACCAACTATACTGGCACCCTGACCTTGGACTTCAAGCCTCCAGAACTATGAAAAAATAAATTTCTGTTGTTTAAGCCACACAATCTGTAGTATATTTTTATGCCAGCCCAATAAGATTAATAAGACCCCTATGGGAACATAACTTCTACGGAATATATTGGAGTATCACCAAAAATAATAACTATTGGCTTCTCTTCATGTTCCTTTTCACTGCTCTCCTTAACACAGTCAATTTTTAAGACAAATATTATCATCATTTACACATTATCTTTATTTTTAAAAGATTTGATATGTAACATTTTCCCACAGTTTTATTATTTCTAAACTACCTAATAAACTATATAGTTTATTTTTCAAACTATAAAAATTAAATATTAAACACTATTAATTTATCTTTATCAAAATTTACTTACTTGAGCCAAAATCTTTGCAAGATTTATGAAGAAAGGAGTAACCTTTAAAGTAAATTTTAAAGACCAAAGCAGAAATTTCAATTAGTTTGTACATTTAACTGTGAATATAAACATTTAAAAGTACTTTTAAAGAAACTACCAGACCAAATAGAATGCCTAACCATCCTGGTTTGCCTGAAAACCTCCTGGTTTTAGCACTTAGAGTTCCCCTCCCCCATTCCATCTGTTCAGTCCAGGGCAAACCAAGACATGGTCACCATACCAGTACATTACTATGCCATTTTTACCATAGCTCATAAAGTAGCTATAGTTCTAATTATCTAAGGAACCAGAGAAAATAGAGATTATCATATCTATATAATGAATATAAATCATGTATATAAATAGATCATATATAAAATGAATATGTAGAAATATACATAAAATGAGTATGTATAAATATATAATGAATATATAGATATCAATATCAGACTGTAATTAACCTTTTTTCTATATAACACTAAGAGGGACATTAGAAATTATTTTCACCAATACTTATATTACTGGTAAGAAGATTATAATTTAAAGAGATGATAAATTTGTGAATCATCTATAGACCACTTTAAGTTGTCATTTCAGTGTTTGCATAGAAAAATATATGAAAAAGTTTTTATCACACTTTGATGATTACTTCTAGGTGGCAGAGAATTTAAGTGATTTTTTACTTTCCTACTTATCTATTCTAAAATTATTTATAAATAACATGTAGCAGTTTTTAAAGCTGTGAAAAACAAAGAGAATTTATGACTAAGTATTTGACAAGGAAGAACAAGTCTCTTACCAAACCAGTGTCTCTGCTGTAAATCAGTACCTATGGAAATTGTGGGCTCACTCAGGACTACATCCTGGGACCTTGATTCATATGCAAATGGTCATCCTGCCAACTCAAGGACCCATCTGGCTTATTAACTATATTTTAATGAAAAACAGAATTCTATTCCACAAATGGTTTACATAACACCTACAGCTCATTTTCATGAAGAATTTATGCGGAGCATTTCATTCATCTGACTAATATGCATCCATCTGGATCATGGCCCTAACAAAGACCGATCACCATAGGTCTCAAAATAAACAAAGAACTAGTAATACATATGTAAACACAAGAGGAGAGAAGAATGTTACACCAGGTGTGTGTATATATATGCATATCTCTCTCACACAACATTGTCCTTTAAAAATTAAGATTTTATCAAACTCGGCTTCATCTTAAATTGACTATTTGGTTTTACACTAATATTTATTTAGCTGACATTGGAAACATTATATTAAGGAATATTTATAGATTCTTAGTTCCTCAAATAGTGAAGATTTTAAGTCTTAAACTCTGTAGAAATTATATTCTAGCTTGATACATATCAAATTACAAATAACTAGAAATAGGCTTAAAATACTTGGTGTTTATTTGCTGTTTTGTAACAAATGTGTATGCATATTTATAAAATGAATATATTTCAATACAGTGGTACCTCAGTTTTCGAACATTTCCGTGGACAAACATTTTGGGTTACGAACACCCGAAGGAAATGCTTTGGTTTTTGAACATGCCTCGGAAGTCGAACATGCCACCCGGCTTCAGCTGAGGGCAAGATCCTGAGGCCCAGCTGCCAGCTGTGGATCCCTCAATTTTCAAAACTTTCAGAACTCAGTCTTCCAAACGGATTACATTCAAAAACCCAGGTACCACTGTATATGCATTTTAAAACTGTAGTAATCAAGTTGAAGAACACTAAATCTGTAAAAATCAAACAAACTTTTCCATCATAAAACAATCTGTTTAAATTAACTAACCCTGATAGTTTCTAGAGCTATACTGGAAGTATGAATTCTGTCAGCTGTTTTGTATACTATCAATCTCTTCTATTGTGTTGGGATTGAAATAGTAATTTATAGACTTATGATTTAAATCAGCACAATGTTGAAATACGATGCTGTATAAACAGACCAACAGATTTTTTTTTCAATATGCAAAGAGTATCCCTGGCTCAGTGGATAGAGCATCAGCCAGCAAACTGAAGGGTCCCAGGTTTGATTCTGGCAAAGGACATATACCTTGGTTGGGGACTCTGCCCCGAGTTGAGGCATGTGGGAGAGGCAACTAATCAATGTGTCTCTCTCTCTTTTTCTCTCTGTTTCTCCCTCTCTCTCCCTTCCACTCTCTCTGAAAAGCAATGGGAGTATACTTTCTTCCTTCAAAACAATCTCAGGTGTGTGCAGATGAAATTGATAAAATTTCCAAAAATATAAAATATATTTTTATAAAATGTTTAAAATTGTTCCTGATATTATTTCACTTATAAAAGTCACTGGATCCTCCCACTGAGCACAAAATTATGCAAAACATTTTGTCAGAAAAATAAGAAAATGCTAATCCTGTGACAGCAACAATCCCTAACGGGACAAATAGCCAAAATTTTGCATCTAAGAGGGTAGTGGAAAAAGACCAGAATTGGGACATTTGCCAGGCAAGGTGACAACCTTTATTAGAACAGTTCTATTATGTTTTACCTCAATAATAAAATCAGAAGAAAATATTAATCAACAGTTAAATCATCATAAATTGAGCACATCAAATCATTGCTATCAATGGTTCTCAAGCTCTGTCACAGCATGGCACACACAGAAAATGATGCTATTTGGACAGCACAGAGAGAAAACTCAGTGAGATAATTCACTGCACAATGTCAGCCACCGTAGGCTGCCCCAGGGCTGAAGAGACAAGTAAGTCAGCCTATCCATAAAGAATTCTTGAGCAAAAAAATTAGAAATCTTTAACCTACTGAAAATGGAAATATGTTCTATAACAATATCTCAAGTCAATTTCCATATTAAGTTTCACATGTTGAACAAAATTAATATTCATCAGATGTCTACTACGTGCAAGGTTCTACATTAGATTGTTACTGTTATAACTAGCTAGTTATTAATATTAGTAATAGGAAAGGAGTGAAGGGGAGGCCAGACATTATAGGCATGGTTATCTGGACAGCTTCACCAGGAAGCTGCAACTTCACACTCCCCAGGGAACCACTGGTCCATTCCCTGAAGATCACTGGAGGGAGGGGTCCAACAAAGGGGGAAGATGGGCACATGTGCAGTCCAGTTGGGGTGACTAGGGAAGGTGCTTCTCAGTCTAACCTGGGAGAAGGATAATTGGGCTAGAGGGGATAGAGCCACTGCAAGCACGTGAAATCCTGGATTCATGGGCTAAGCTCCTAACTCAGATGCTGAATTGGACTGTGCTTCAACATGGAACAGAATCTCTGGGAAGTGGCTTTAATCCTAGCTCTGCTGAAGACAAAATGGAACTTTTTCCATGGTGGCAGAGGGAGATGGGACCCTGAAGGGGAACTCCCTTGATGTCACTGCATCAATAAAGCTTTCCAAAATACCTCACCCTCCCGTGGGGGCCTCAGGAAATTCTTATTCCCATGGCACTCCCAGAGGTCTGCTTTTACCGACAAGAGGTGGGGATGCAGATGGTACCCCGCAGATAACAAAATGATTGAACCAAATTATACCTCAATAAAGCTGGAAAAATGATTCAATCGGCAGGGGGATTTGAGAGTCAAACTAAGTTTGAATATCATTCTGTAGGTGCAGAATTCAATGAAGGATTTGGATAATAGATAATAGATATAAAACAAACACAAATTTACAAAATTTCAAGACAATTTTGGAAGATATTAGGAAGATAGCTCAGTCTCAGATTTGTTTCTTCTTTGCATTGGGGGGAAAGTGAGTTGACCCTAAAGGGTTTATCGAGTAAGACTCTTAACTATTCACCAAAGGATAAGAGAAGGAGCAAGATTAGATCTAGTGGGTAAGATCTTGGAGTTTAATAAAATTAAATTTCCCAATTCATTAAATTTTTCATATAATAATCTAGAAAATCATATAACTCAAACAGAATTTTCTTTGATAATAGGACATCCTTCATTAATATTAACGAATTAAAAATGAGCACATGTTACAACAGTGCTCTGCTTGACTTTTATATTAGGTTACAAATCTCATCACATGCTAATTAAATGGTGTCATAAAGCTACCACTGCTGCTGAACCAAGTTTATTCTCGACACTGAGAGGATAATCCTACCATCTAAAGTTGCTTTTATGAAGCCATAGATGTACCACTTTTGACAGAGCTTACATGTGCTACAGTCATAAAAGAGAATGAGACAGAGGTGAAAACATTGAAAGAAGGGCAAGTTTATTAGATCATTCATTCTTGGCTATTGTAATTAAGATAACCATGTGTTTTATTTAATTGAGTGGCCTGTCAGGTTTTTTTTCATGGTGAGAATAAATTTTATTTTATTTACTGAGTAATATGGGTACCTCTGCATTACCCAGTAATTTCTATTTTTCTCATTGATTTTAAGAATTATGCATGGTTTTAAAATTTTTTAATTCTACTTTTCATAGCCTGCTAATGTTCCCAGGTTCAGTATTTCAGGAATTAAATTATTTCTTCCCCTATACACATTTTTTTGCTTGGTTCACATCATCAATCATATCCTTTAACTTCTGTGTCTATGAAATCTTTCTTAAAGTGCATTAATACCACCACTGCCTGATTAGTTCTGATGGTAGACTTACAATTAATAACATCTCTGTCTGAAAATAATCCATTGAGGTAAAAGCCAAAAAGAGTTGTAATATCTGGGCAAGGTCATTGGCTAACTTGGGTTAAAAAAATAATAATTCAGTTAGCAAAATCCCCTCATGTTAGATAACTAGGGTATTAGGGTTACAGTGGTGGAAATTTTACATCTTTTTGTAAATCCTTTTCAACAAATTTTAATATTTACCTTAAAAAGAATTTAGTGCAATATATTTGAATTTATTTTATCCTAAGATAAAATGGGTAATAGGAAAGTTTTATTTGTTGAAAAATAGATTAAAATGTTTAAATATCATCACTTCTTACAAAAGTAGTGTGCAAATGAATGAGAAAAATTCCTTCCTGCAGCATACCTTCTTTAAAATTAAATTGCGCACAAGGTGTTCCCTTATCCCATAGTTAACTGGTTTACATAAAAATGAAAGTAAGAGATCTATAATTACTAAGATAAACTTATAGTCTAGAGTTAGGTTCATTATGAAAACTAAAACTTTTAAATAAAATAATTTTGTATCTCATCTTTTTAATCATTAAATCAAGTCTTATAGCAACATAAAAACCCCAATACATCATTCTTACACTAAATACAAAGTGTTTTTCCTTATGTCTGAAAATAAAGTAAATTCACATCTCATAAATCATCTTCACACAATATATGTCATTTACTCAGCTTTGGCATAAATAACAGTTAAAATACTGGCTGGGCAAAGTAACTACTTTCGAGCGGGGAGGGAGTGCAAATTCAATCTATTGTCTAATTTATAGGAATCTTTAATCAAAATGTAGCCTCTTTAGCCCCTTGCAATTTGCGTTTAAGAAGTTAGGCTAAAAAATATCCATCACTAACTTTAAAAATATAAACCACTGCAATTGCTCACCTTTATGCTCTCAAGGAAATGCACCATCTCAGATCTAATTTTTTTTAAATCTCTGAGAAGGCACTAAATATGATGTTACCTGTCTGGGGAATATTTATCAATATATCAGGCTCTTTCTGTTAGAGGTAAGGCTGAGGTAGCATTTCGTTGACGCAATGGTAGGTCTACCTATGAGCAATGAGCAATTCAGTCTGGCCTGTCAGGGGGAAAACTGGTACAAGAGACTTAAAATTTTAGACACGCAACCCCTTATTTTCTCCTCCCAGTTCATCTCCGCAGGCAGCAAGGTTCTACAACAACATGAAGGTGGAGCTCAGGCCTTCCCGCTCTTCTTCTCTACCCTCATTTTCTTTGATGTTGCTCTGGGTTTGTTCGTTTGTTTGTTTTTCTAAATAGATCTGTGTCTTTGTGGGGCAGCTAGACTCTTCTCTGTGGGGCAAAATGAGCTTCACGTGAGACAAAGAAAAGTACCTGCAGTTTCCTCTTGTCTCGGTCCCTAGCCTTACTCTGAAGGGGCACAGGTGCCAGCAAGTTCAGACGTAAGGGAATGGAAGCTACTGGGAACAGGAAGGAGAAAAAGCTAATATTCTGTCCAACCCACACCCTTTTCAGAAATCCAAAGCTTACTCCTCTACCAAAGCAAAGCAGAAGCTGATACCAAAAGGGTCTTAATGCTCCACATTGAGGCCCACTGTTTCTCCCATTTATTTCAATAACCTTTTTTTTAGCATCTGCTCAGTAGTAGGGAACATGCTGGGCTCAGAGGCCACAAAGACCAGTTATAGAATTTCAAAGATTCATACTTTTACAATTATCCAGGAACTCATGTAAGTACCCTACACATACTTATCCATGTAATTTTTACAACTGCCCTTTGAGATTGAGAGACAGAGTGGTTAAGTAACTTGAACCCCATCACCCTGCTAGGCAGGTAATGGTGGAGGGGCATTCAAACCCAAGCACTCTGTCCCCAGATCTGCTCTTAAGTACTGTGCTATGTTGCCAAAGAGGACATGGTTCCCGTTCTAAGAAAGCTTAGCGTCCAGAATATGAAAGCACATGCTTTAATTTAAATAATAATAATTAGCGAGGAAATAAAGCTTGGAGTGCAAGTGAAGGATTGGGGGTTGGGAGTCAGGAGGTCAATGACTTTCTTGACAACACTGACCTCTGTGGTTCTGTGTAGGTAGTAAAGGAATTCACTGATTTTCTTTGAATCCACACCTCCCACTGAATTCCTATAGTCATTGATCACAGTGTCATGATTCATCTCATGGTCAGTGAACAGTCCGTGAGAGGCCAGCTCCAGAACCCAAAATGTATACATATAAAAACAGGGGGGAAATTTCCAAAAAGCAGTCAAAAACTGGATCTGAGATAAAAGAAAGAGATAAACAAGAAGAGAATGCCAAACACAAAAAGTAAATTTCTCTAGCTTTCCACAAGGCAACTGTTAGCACACTATCCAGTTGCTCACTGTGCAGTCTCTTCATAGGGGTATTAATGTTTGGGTCCTTACTTATATATTGGCTGAACTTTGCTGTCACAATGCTAAATAAATTTAGCTGGTTTTGGCCTTTATTATTAAAAGATAAAAGGTAAGAGATAAAATGGGAGTTTTTGATAAGAAAAGATCTACCCAACACTAGTTTAGTCAATGGAATTGATCTTCTCTTATCTTTTCTCCTCTGAATTTGCTGTTAGCTTGGGTGTGCAAGTAAGGGACTGCAGGCCCTTCAAGCTGCCGTCATCTCTTCTCTAATCACCCAGTCAAAAGGACACGTCCTTGTATTATATTCAGAGAGAAAGAAACCAAACATGATTTAGTGCTCTCTGTTTGACAGCAATATTCAATGAAGCAATTGTAGAATTTAAAGATATGATTTTTCTCTCATAAAAATTACATACGCTTAAAAATAATTTTATGATATAGTATAGTTATTTAAAAAGTGGCATACATACCATGCTTAAATGAATCATCATTGCTTCCAGAAAGGAAAGGAGTAGTTCAAGGATCATAAATATTAAAACAACAAAATGACATATTTTTTTTAAATCAGGGAAAAAGGCTTGAGTATAGATAGAAAACATCTGCATTTTCAAGATTATAAAATTAATCTATCCAAATTTAGATTTAAATATTTGAAATGATTACTATGCATATAGTACAGGCTGACACAATTCAATCCACTCATAACATTACAAATCCAATATATATTCATAACACTTAAATTATATATACAAATATGTCAGATAAGAATAAGATTTATTCAATTAATATCCTTCAAATGCCTAGAATTCTAAGTAGCAACCCTGGTATAGGTATGATCGCAAGTAGCATGTCATGACTGTTTCCCTTCCATGGTCCTTGTCATTTTTCTTTGCATTCATTTTGGACTAATTAAAAAATGTATGTCTTTCACATTCTTTATATTTAAAATACTTAAATTGAGTATAATTAGGCATCTCTAGAATTTTATATATTATTTTTCAAAACTGAATATTTTAAATCCATAATTTATAACATAAGAAAATTACACTAAACATTCCATTAAAGTCTAAATGAACTTTGCATTAGCAGCAAAAAAATATACAAATTGCTGAGAGTGACAATGCCTTTGCAAAAAGAACTTCAAAGAATCTACTAGTACTGAGTCTTGTGATCAAGACACATGTGTCATATTCAGGACTAGGCACTACAAGGGCCAAGATATTAAATGCCTACAGGTTCCAGGCAAATGGTAAAAGAAGGACCAGATCATGTGAGGACTGTGGCATCCCAAAGAGAACAAGCTCTGTCTAAAAGGAGCAGTGCCTGTCACCTCGCCATATGATAAAGCAGACTCAGTGTTGCTGGATGGATCATCTTTAAGAAAAGAGAAAAATGTAACAGTTTGTTAAATCACCTGACTATTAAATGTGGACAACTGGTTTTTCTGACTGACTAAAGTTCAAACATAATACCCCATATCTGATTAAGCTGAATGCTATACTGATGCCACCATGAAAGACTTCAAATACGCAAGGTGATAATTTTTATACCACTCACATTTTGCCTATTTGGCTAGTGGGTGGATCTTGGAGAATGAAACTTGATCAGGTGGTGACTCCAATTGCAGCTGTATGATGCTATTAGAATATCTTATAGCAAATCAACACAAATCTTGGCACCTGGTACACAGTATTGATTTGACCAATATGAATGTATGATCATACACAGTTCCTTCTCACCTGAATGGGCCAAAATCCATCTGCCTTGTCTCATCTCAGGTCTGTCTCAACTGTCCTGCTCTACAACCTAATGTAGTTGCAAAGATCTTAATCATCTTAACATCTCACAGAAAATCTGGTCTATTACATTGATGACATTATGCTGATAGGACCAAAGAAGCAAAAAGGGGTAAATTTCATGTAAGACACATGCATGCCAAAAGATGGGAAATAAACCCATGAAAATTCAGATATTTGCCACCATTAAGTTTCTAGGGGTCTGGAGCATATCTGGAAATCTTTCTAAAATAAAAGACTAGTTGTTGCACCTGCACTGATTATTGCTAAAAAAAGAATCACTGGGATCTGTAGTCCTCATTTGATTTTAAAAACAATATGTAACATGTTAAAGTGTGATGCTCTAGTCCATGTTCCAAGTAACCCATAAGGCTGCCAAGTTTCAATGGGGCTTAGAGAAAGGAAAGGTTCTGTAGTCTAATCTTCTGCACAAGCTGTTCTGTCACTTGGGCCTTATGACCCAGTGGGTTTAATGGTTCTTGAAGTGACAAGTAAAGATGCTTATAGAGATTCTGATAAGCCTAAAAAGGAGAATTAAAGTATCGATGCCAAGATTTTTGGAGCACAGCCATATCCTATGCTACCCATCACTCCTCTTTTGAGATGAATTTCATGACTATTGCCAGAGATGGACAATGTGACCAGTAGGAATCTAGAGCACCCCTTTTTGAAGAGGGGATAAGAGCATCCTACTCCATCTTACTTCACCCTGTGCTACGTGGGCTATGACTCTGCAAACTACATTTTCCAGATACTTTTGCCAGAAGATTTCCCATTAGGCTATCTCAATAAGAGGCCATGGGGTAGGGCAGATGGGATGGAGGATGTTAAGTTTGAAGCTCGTACATTTACATGATATCACTCAGGATGGAAAAATGTTTTGGGATACAATTATAATTTGAAGTTTGGGTTCACAAAATCTAGTCTATTGTCAATGGCCCCAAGAGTATACAGAATGAGGCAAAAGTTGTTTTACAGTTGTGAGTACACAAAACACAGTTTATTCTTGTGTTATTATTTATTAATTATTGCATTATTTTTCATATGAACAACTATAAACCTACTTTTCCCTTACCCTCTACACTGGAAGACAATTTATAATATTTTATAGTGAAAAGACATTAAATCAAAGTTAAACTTAATTTAAACATTTTAAATCTAGATATGCTGTGCTGTCATGCTGAGCATACGTGTGTGCTCAAAAAATAAACCAGTATTATTGGATCTGTATACTTTAAATATTATTTGTCTCGCCAATATAAAACTTCAAAAGATTTGTAATATTAATAATTCAGTTCAGCCCATATTGAACTGAGGAGCTACTAGATTCTAGAGACTATGAAAATATGTGCTACATAGACACAATCACAGATACACAGTGTTTCAGAACTGAATTTAAAAGCATAAACTGTATTTTAAAGTCAACCAAGATACTGATGTTCCTGTGAGTGTCAAAATCAGCAAATTGCTGTAGCATTCCTCCAGAGACTGATTACAAATACTCACATGATTTATCACTGGCATGTGGGGGAAAGCTGCAGAGTGGCTTGTAGGACCTTTGTCCTGGGGCTACAGTGAGGTTTGGTGTTTGCCTTGTGGCGTGCAGGTGTCTGTACAACTTATTCAGTTCGGTCCCAAGGGCACTTTTGTGAAAAACAAAGGTTAGGAAAAGATATCGTAAACACTAAGAAATAAAAGGAAGTTAATTATGCCAGGTGAAAGGCCACAGAATTCTATTTTAGCACCTCCAAAAGTATGCCAATATTTATACAACAATCTCCTGAGATTTATGAGAGATGTCAGTTTTTAAGACACTCTACCTTTCTTTTATTTTTTTCCAGCCATCTGTGGGTAATAAGTGTGGGGAGGGGGTGATCTGACAAAGGATGAAACACAACAAACTGTAAGACTTTGAGCCTTGTATAACAAAATAGAAAAACAAAGATCAAAGCCACAAGGCACACTGGATGATTATTTGGTTTTTTTAGAAAGAACAGCCTGAAGCAAGGAAAAAACTTCCCCAACTTCTAAACAACCAGAGTATCAGCAAAACATAAACAAGAGCGTGTTTATCTTATACCTACCACAGAATCTGCTTGTGGACCTTTCTCGCTGAAGCCTTTAGCCAGCTGGACACACAGTGAGCTGGGCAGCCTGCTTTCATTTACTCAGAATGAGAGATTATTTTGAAGATCTGGTGGTACTTTTTACAAAGTCAAATCCAAGAAACCAAACTCATATGTGTAAATGTAGAAAAACTAGATATACAAAATTATGAAAATGAATTCCATGAACCAGCCCCCCCTAAAAATTCCAAGCACTATAGATCCTAATCCTGACAAATGGCTTTAGGGGAGTGAAGAGAGAAACTTCACTCTGTTTAAAGACACTTCTATGTCACTGGGATTTTTTCTTCCATGAACTAATTGTGTACCAGAGAGAACATTTTCTTTCTGAGTAGGAAGAGAGGATCCTCAGTTGTACTTAGGCATGAAGACACCTAATTTTCCAGTTTTTCTGCTCTCTCCTCTAAAGGTGAAAGAAGATAGTATTTTTATCCTATATTCTTAGAAGAGACTTATATATCTAGCTTGATAAATCCTCTTTTCTATCAGTTCTGTAACAGGAGCTATAAGGTTGCCTTTGTATCCAGAGAAATGAGCCCAAAGAGAATCATATAGTATCTTTATCGTGTTAACTGTAGTGCTCAATACTGTTTCATATTGATTAATACCAAGAAAATTGAAACACGAAACGTACAGTAAGTGACTTAAGGAGAGAAAAGTAAACTGAATTTAATGTATTACTTTTAAACTCTATAATCACTGTTTTCATTGCCGGCCATGAACAATGGATACTTTAGAAGCCCATCTTCATCTTTAAATAAATCTGAGATTGATGGTTTAAATGCCCCTTAAAAGTACCTTTTAGAGTCTTTCCCTTTCCATTTCAACTGCTATAGTTGAAACTGGGCTTATGCCATGGCAGAAATTTTTAATTCTACTAGGTTTGCTCCCAACTGTTGTGGGGCCTAAACCAAGAATACAAATCAAAACCCATATACCATTTGTCTAAAAGTTTAAAAGTCACAAATCAAGGTAACAAACTATTAAATAAAATGTGTACTACACTCTTACCTTGAAAATATATTTCATATTCATCAGATAAGTCAAATTTGAATTTATAATTTTGGGATTCCTCAAAGTTATGCACTACTATTTGATAGCATGAGACCTTGTCCCCAGCCCCTGGCCTCTTACACACAGCTGCTTCCTATGGCCTACCCTCCTTCTCCCACTATCAGCTCCAACCTGCACCATGAGGTGTGCGGTGTGGACACTTCACCCTGCATGTCCCAGGACTATCCTTTCACGCCCACAGCAAACAGCTACCCATTAGCCACTCCTTGGACATAGGCATGTGTAACAAGCCAACATGGTCCACCCTAAGGAGAAAAGATGTGGGTTAAAGACCTGTACACTCTGAAAGTATGCTTGGAGCCATTTGAAGAGAGAATTCTGAGGTTCCAGGCACCCAGGGACAGGGGATGTAGGCTCTAGGTGGACCCATATCCTTGACCCCTGGAGGAAGCACAGCTGAAAGACAGTCCAAATGGGGCCCTTGTAAGCACAAGGCTCAGGGCAACAGACTTCACTCTGGTCTATTGGTGATATTAGATTTCCCTGCCCACTCTGCCATCTCTAATTCACTTTACATGTCATATTAAAATTATATTCATTATCAATTCATGATAACATATTCACTTTCTTCTGAATTCCCTAACATGACAATGAAAGCATCACAATCCAAATACTTGTTTAAACTAGAAACTTTAGGGTCATCTTAGACGTCTCTCATCACCTCTTCCAGTCATCTTTATTCCTTAGCTGAAACACATCTAACATCAACAAGCATTTTTCCATTCAAATTGCCACTGTACTAAATAAAGCCTATTTTTCTGCATTATAGCAATAGCCTCTTAACTGGTTTTCCGGCCATACTATGTCCAAGCCCAATTAATTCCCTGCTCTTTTAAAAGCATAATTGTAGTCATCATTGTTATCTTTAAAAAGATTTTGTTCCTGCCAACTGTCAAGTGAATGAAACTTAACATTTGAGTTTAGTTATCATAGACAGCTTTCTTCAGGGTGGCCCAGCCTCATCAGAAGCCATTCCTGCCTGGGCCCATCTTGCCTTTCTCTGTCCACACTGCTCATCATTCTCAAAATATTTTATGCTTTTTCATTTCTTATTCTTTGCTCATGCTATTCCTTCTACTTTGAATGCCTTTCTCTAGTTATGATGCTATGAGCTCTTTCTCGTTCCCCAAACACAGTTCAAATACCCTCATCTCCCTATAGACATCTTTGAGCCCCAAATTTAAAAATTGATTCTTCCCTCATCTGTGTCCTGACAGAATTTCATATCCAACTTTCTTACAGCATTTATCACATTAGCATAATTCATATTGAGCTTAGCTGAGTAGCAGACGTGACTGTTCAATTTGCATTAATTTGCTCTGAGTTTGGATTTCCTCAGAAGCACACCCTGAAACAAGGATTTATGTGCAAATAGTTTATTTGAGAAGTCCAGGAATCACTGATAAAGAGGAGGGAAGTGAGATAAAGAAGGAGAACAGACAATAAAGTTTATATCATGGAACCGATAACACTGTGGGCAACTCGAGCTTAAGCTATATGTCTTCCCAAAGGAGAGGCCACTGAGGCACACTAACTCCCACAGACAATGTTTAAGAGCTGAGCCTGCAAATGTTAATTCCCCTGTGCTTCTGTTCAGCTTTCTATAGAGTGGCTTTCCCCTCTTAGAGAAAAACCCTCAGGCCCAGAAACATAGACACTAGCACTTGAAAGTTAGTTGGAGAGCACTGTGTTGAGCCCTTGTCAAATATACAGAAAGTTCTATTCTAGAAGAACTACTGTCTCTGTGGCATGGTAGCAATAGCAAGGATAGTAATGGTCCTTCCATTGCTATCAGTCTTTTCTAACTCTCTAGCTACACTAACACTGTCTGAAGGTCAGTGATGCACCAATCAGTGTAAAAGTTATACTTTATTTAATCTTCACAGTACTAAGAGGTAGCTCTTGTTGAGTCATTTTATGGAGAAAGACACTGATGTTCAAAGAATTTAATTCACAGAATTTAAATCAGAAAATTGAGGGTATAGGGCCAAAAAGATCCATAAAAGACATTTGAACCCAGATATATATTAAAGAAAATTCAAATGCTTACTATAAAGATCTTAGAAGAACTAATCTGGCTTTTCCAGCCTTAGTATGTCATCTATTTATATTTAATTTTAGAGTCAAATGTTGATTAAAATGGATACATTTTATCATTTTGTGCCTAATTTAAAAAAGAAACTATCTTTAATTCAAATTCATAAAATCTAAATAAGAGCTTTAGTTATTTGTAAATTTCTATAAGAATAATTAGCAAAAACAATGCATTACTTATTATTTTCAAAAATCTATGATTAAAGGCACTAAGTAACAAATTTAGTAAACAGACACTAAATTTCTTTATAAAATATTAGAAACCTTTTGTAAGTGCCCAAATACATGTCATGATTAGAAATAACTCTAAAAATTGTAACTAGATTTGTGATTAATATTTTTAAGACAACATTTTAAACCTAAATAAATAAATATATATTATGTGGAGTATATCTATAAAAACTGTCCAAAAATTTGAAATATATATATTTTTTACTTATAATAAAAGTTATGGTGACCATATATCTTAGTGATATTTTTCACTCCTATAAATTTCGTAATTTGTTTCCTACCTTTTTGGAAGAAGATGGAATAGAAAACATTAAAATAATGATTTCAATGTCTACAGTGCAAGCACAGTTAGTCCTACCATATTGTACCCTCATAGACAATCATTAGGCCAGCCTAGCTGATCACCACCACCACCCACAAAGAGGGGGAATTCTTCAAAGTATCTGGATATGGTATTTTGTTCCATTAAAGAAAATGTTTTACAAACATTCTCAAGAGCTTATAGGTGTTGGGAGAAATGGAAAATCATCCAAATGATACCGAAGAACATTATTTTGCTAAAAAGCTCTATAGAAAATTATTGTCAATTTTCTTTAGATTTAAAATAATGCAAAGCATGTAGTCCTTGATTATTCCTGGGCAAAATCTTACATTAAATAATTTAAAAATTTTTTAAAGAACTATGTAAGATTTAACAGCCTATTTCTTAGTTCAACATTTGCTCATAGTCGTATGTGTGTGTAATTTATATTGAGCAAGTCTTCATGAACTGCAATGAGGATCTTAGCTCTAATTTCTCTTGAAGAAAATGACTTCCTAACCAAGCAAAGATCACTAACACAGAATATTAAAGCAAAAGGTCTAGATGTTCAGAAATATCTGGAAAAGGTTAATTTGTGTTATCTTTCAAAAAAAGAAAAAAACATAATTATTCCTGTTCATATTCCAAACCTGGAGTTATCTATCAGAGTTCTGGCATTTTAAATGATGTATCTTGAAAAGAATAATTTTTTTAAAGAAAGAGAGAGAGAAATAATATATTTGTATTTTAAAGACTTCCCCATTTTATAGCCATATAAAGCTGTGGCACATTCTAAAACATCCATAAAATTCCTTCTATCCCATTTGTATTCTGCATTTGTAAATTTTGTCTCAAGTAAAATAAGCAATTGAGTGCAACATTTGAAAACTTTTATAAATACTGTTTTAATTACTCTATAGTCCTGAATCCATCTGTTTGGATTAATTCAAGGCAGTGATGTCAAACATTATGAGAGTGTTTATTGCTTTGGAGTGGGAAGGAACACTTACATGGCACATCTGTATATTTTAAAAGACTGCACTGTATAAGTCAAACACACCCAGTATTATAGGTAATTTCATTTTTACATCAGAGTAACACAAAATAATTATCACAAAATTTCAGCTTAAACAAAAAATAACATTTTGCAATTTCAACTGGCTTCTGAATTCATTGTATTTCCAACCATGATAACAAAGCTAAAAGAAATATTATCAATATAAGTCAATCTTTTAAGAGGGAAAATTCTTAGAAGATCATGAATTGGTATTCAGTTTCAGTACTAGCCTTTATTTTACTCACTAATTTATTCACTTAGTCAACAAATGTTTATTAAGCTTCTTCCATTGACAACCCTTGGGCTGGACACTAATAACACAAAATCCAATAGAAAATAAGTATTCCCCTTAAGGAACGCCAGCTGGTGAACTTATCTTCCTCTCCTTTAAAGGAGGTACCTATCTAACTTGAAATACGAAGACTTAACATGTAGCCCAAGTCTCGCAAACATGTTCCCTTTTACCTTTCATGGGGCTCTTCCCATTAGAAATTAAGTTCATGACAATTTACAGAACTTCGACTTCATTCCACATCTGCAGCCCTCACACATATTACCACACCTAGAACAGTTCCACCTCTGGAATCATAAACTTAATTACCTTTTTCTGGCCTAAACCTCCTATTATTTCAATCTCTCACTACCTTACTTCCATTACAAATGTCACTCTACATCTTTAAAATCCTCCAGTCCCTCAGTCTCTCTATTTTTTTCATACTGTCATCTTGCCCTTTTCATTTCCTTCCCTGATCAGCCGATACCCACGACCCATAATTTCCCCTTACTACCTCCTACTTCACCTTAACCCTAAATAAATTCAAAGATTGGTGTTCCCACTCCTATAGCCAGGCTCCTGAGTACTACAGGACAAAATCACAACTCTACTGATTTGCTTCTCAACAAAACCAGGGTGTCCAAATCATCTGGGTCATTATGCAGGGATAACAAATTTTGTAATGGTCCCTGATCATACACCTCCCTCATTTCCCTCAGATTAAAATATTTATGAATGTATTTAAGTCCTGTAATGCAAGTTCTTTACCAATTATCACCTTACCATTTAAAATTGTTTTTCTTGCCCGGCCGGGCGTGGCTCAGCAGTTGAGCGTTGACCTGGGATCCAGGCGATTGGGGTTTGATTCCCAGTCAGGGCACACGCCCAGGTTGCGGGCTCGATCAATGACCCTCTCATCATTGATGTTTCTACCTCTCTCTCTCTCTCTCCTTTCCTCTCTCTGAAATCAATAAAGATATATATATATTTTTTTTAAAAAAGAGTTCTTTAAAAAATAAAATTGTTTTTCTTAATCCCTTCACCAAGAGTGTCCTTTGCTTATACTTCTTGTATTCCAACTCATCTTTCTTACTCCAGTAAATCTGCACCTCCTCCCCACAGATTGCACTTCACTAATTTCATACTCTCTCCTCCATCATTTACTTTTTAAATCTTTAGTTCATGTCAAATTTCTACCATATTACAAAACTTTTTGTTGACTTAATAGCAGACTCACTTTCTCTTACTTTCTATAGCTCAGATTCTCAGGTCATTCTCCTCGTACTTTTCTGTTTTTTCCATTCTCAACCTGTGATCATCTGCTTCCGACCTATTTCCAATGGCAGCGCTTACTAATGACCTCCTAGTTTCCAAATTAAATTGAAAAGTTCCTGCCAGTATGTAATTTGACAAAATATGGCATTATATATCTGACCTTGGTAACCACCGCTCACAATTCTCTTCATCCTGGGTTTTCATGAACACAGCTATTTACTTATTTTTTATCCTTCAGGCCACTCGTCATAGAGTCCTTCCAGGGTCCACCTCCTTCACCCGGACCTCTGAGGTTTGTGCTCATTCTGGCTCTGACCTTCCCACTCTTCCCATGCTAGGTAGTCCATGTTGCTGATTTCACTCATACCCATTCTTTCATCTGCCACATAAATGCTGATGACCCCAAAACTATATAACCGTCTTAGATCTCTCTCTTACACAACAGATTCATACAATATGACTGCCTGATGGCCAACTGGGCTTCAAATAGTGAATAGTATTTACTAAGTACTCACCATGCTTACAATAGGCACTGTTCTAAATATTTAAATATACAGATTCATGTATTAATCACAATAATCCTAGGAGGCAACTACCACCATTATTCCTGCTTTACAGATGAGGAAACTGAAGCTAAGAATGTTCACCCAAGGACATGCAGCTTATTAATAAAAAAGCAATCTGAACTAAGATGCTAAATTGTCTCTTTAGAGGTCCAGCAAATACTCAAACCTGAAAATACTTAAACACTAAGAACCTTTCCTTACTTAGATCCACTAAGTTTGATGACCTGCTTTTATGTTTCTAAGGCTCCCTACTTAATACTCTTTTATGACTGTTTTGTTTTGATTTTTCCTTTTCTATCTATCTCACTAGGTTATTAGCTGCTTAAGGCCTAGATCATATATTTTATTTCAGAAAACGCAGTACCTAACCCAGTGCTTCATACTTAATAGGCATTTAATTTTGAGTAATTTTAAAATATGTATCATAATATTTTTTCTCATCATTTGTTTCACTGTATAAGAAATATTGTGCCCAGCCGGGTGTGGCTCAGTGGTTGAGCGTCAACCTAGGATTCAGGCGATCAGGGTTCAATTCCCAGTCAGGGCACATGCCCAGGTTGCGGGCTCGATCAATGACTCTCTCATCATTGATGTTTCTATCTCTCTCTCTCCCTCTCCTGTCCTCTCTCTGAAATCAATAAAGATGTATTAAAAAAAAAAAAGAAATATTGTAATATGAAATAGTACCAAAATAGTTCTCTTTTTTCCTTTTTCCTTCTTAAGACAAATTCTTAGAAAATAATGCAGGATTTGTTTGTTTATTTTGGCCATAGAATGAAATCTAGCTTTCAGTTTCATTGATTTAAAAATTTTAATATGCCAAATTTTAAAACAATATTCCAACACTGCTATATTTCAGTAAGAAAAAAATATGCATATGTAAACACATATTACATAGAGATAGAGAGAAAGATGAATATCTATTCATCTAACTGATGATAGTAATGATTCCTGGGGAATGGAATTAAAATAAGTTTATTTCCTACATTATAAATATTTATACTGTTTATATTTTCTATAAGGAACATGTTTTCTTTTATTTTAAATTTTGTATTTTTATATTAAAAAAAATAAAGTTTAATGAAAGGGAAACATCTATTGTAAAGAAAAGTATTTCATAACGGAGCATCACCATAACATTATGCGTATAATGAGATTATCCACCTAAATAAGCAATTAAAGTCCCTGAGAGAGGGTCCAAGATGAATCTACTATGTGTCAAATTCTGTGAAAATACCACAGGTTCCAAGTGTATTTATTAAATTTCTGAAGAGGTTCCTTCTTTTAACCTGTTGCTTACACATTAATACTCAATAACTTCAACTAATGCATTATAATTCTTTTTTTTTTTTAAGTTCATTTAAAAATTGCTAGTGAAAGGCCTCCTGAGAGAGTTTTCTTCCCAGCAATTTCCAAAGCACTTATTTTTAAAATCCAAACAGTGGTTTAGAATTCCAAATGAGTAACAATGTGTGTTTAGACTGAAAAATTAGAATACATTTCAAACTAAATATTTCAAAATCAATTTCTTTTATGTTTACTCATCAATTCTTTGGTTCCGGGCTTTATGTTTTCCCTGAAACAGTTGACAGTTTTGCTTTTGGTATTAAATAACATAGGATTAGTCTGCCTAAGGGACCATCTGTTGTTCTATGCCCTGTCATGACAATTCTGAGCCTTCAGACTGCATCCTGTGGTTTCTTGTTAAGGGGAGAAGGGCATTCTCTATTATGAGCCTAAGCCTCAGAAATGTTGTCCGTTCCAAATGAATCAACATACAGCTGTGATATGTGTCAAGCAAGACAGGATATTTTTGTTTTGCTATATGTGAACATTACTTGATGTTTTAGCAGATGCTAATGTAAGATTTTTTTGTTTGTTTTTATTTCATTAGGCTATGCTTTACAATGTGGATATATAATTAAACACCTTAAGGGATTTTCTCCAATTTACTCTATGAATTACTGCTAATATTCCTGGTCCAGCTAAATAAAACCAAAATTCCTATTTATTATATGTTTACTAGCTTTAAACAACGAGCAATTTTTTATATCTTTTTAAAGTCACAAGAGACAAAGGTTGTCCTTTACCTCAACTTCAAAATCTTTTAACAGAGTCTCAAAAAGCTCAAGATAACACGAATTAAGTGCATACAATGAGAGTAAACAAATCCTGTGGATTCAATGAGAGAAGGTTAAGGAAACCTTTCCAACAGTCAGGAGTTTTGTACTAAATTGTAAAAGAACTTTGTCATATGTGTGCCAGAAAAGAACATGCTGAAAGCTATTCCTGGGTCTACCCTAGAATTCCTTCTCCTTCAAGAAAAATACCTGTACGTATTATTTTAACACTTATTTCTATCTATATATCATTGTTTCAAAATATAAACCAACTAGTAATAATTTATTCATCAGATTCTAAAGTATCCATGGTGTATAAGATACAACTCATGGGCCATGGACCATGGGGGTATAGAAAGATGACCATGGTCAAAAGGTCTCAGAGAGAGTACAGCCAATAATGACGATCACCTGAAATGCAAAGAAAGACCCAAAATAAAATATATTTCATCTCCAGAAATAGCAAAGTTTAAAGATTCCCTGAAAACATGTTTACAGATAAGACCACAGTGACCCCAGATCTCCAGTGAGGAGCCCAGGCTATACCCTGAATTCAGCACCATAACAAATACAACTCAACTCCAACTTAAGTCAACTGACTAAAGCAATAAGGCAGTTAAGCAAGACAGCCCAGCCAGAGTGGCTCAGTTGGTTGAGTGTCATTCTGTGCACCAAAAGGTTGCTAGTTTAATGTCAGGGTACATACCTGGGTTGCAGATTCAGTCCCCAGTAGGGGGCAGGGCACATACAGAAGGCAACCAATCGATGTTTCTCTCACATCGATCTCTCTCTCCCTTCCTCACCCCTACATGTCCTTGGGTGAGGATTTTTTAAAAAGTCATCAAGACAAAAGTCAGCTCCCAGAAAGCTCAAAGCTTAATGCAGGAATTAAATGTGTATAATTATTCATATTATAACAGAATGATTAGCTTGTCACAGATATTCAAGCACCATGAAAACACCATGAGGAAAAGATACATTTTACTGAAGGAATGAGAGAAGCTTAATAAAGGAACCAGTCGGCCAGCCAAAAAAATATTTTTCAGGCACTGGGGCATTGAGCTTGCATTTGAATTTTGACAGAGTGGAAGGAAGGGAAACGTAAAGCTAAATTTAAAAGGATACCATAAGTGTAGTGTTGCACATGCTTAAGTAATTCAGAAATTCTAATTTGGCTGATTTAACTACATATAACAGGAGAAGAGTCTGTGAAGGTAAGTTGGGTTTGGATTCTTGTCCAGACCTGGTTTTCTTTATATACCAAAGCTAAGTAGTATAAACTTTATTTTATAAGCTGCTGGAAGAGGAACATTTTTAAGCAGAGATTCTAGATGCTGGGTCTGGTCTCTGGGCACAGCGCTCTGGCAGTCGGTAGGAATGACAAATTTTGTATCAAAGAGTCAGGAGGCAGTGGAATCACTGGTGAAGCTGTTATGATGGCTGAGGTGAGAGTTAACAAGAGCCTGGACTAGCAGAGTGGCAACAAAATAAAAAGAAGGCAAGAGATAGGTTATTACTAAATTTAGTGAGCAACTCAATTGTTTTCCTGATGTGCTTTTTGTACCCAAATCTTTTTTTTATAAGTTGGATGGATTCTCTCCCCCCTTTTTTAAAAAATATATTTTTATTGATTCCAGAGAGAGAAAGGGAGAGGGAGAGAGAAAAACATCAATGATGAGAGAGTCATTGATCCGGTGCCTCCTGCAGGCCCCCCACTGGGGATCAAGAGCGCAACTTGGGCATGTGCCCAACCAGGAATAGAACCGCGATCTCCTGGATCCTAGGTCGGTGCTCAACCGCTGAGCCACGCTGGCCGGGCTGTACCCAAATCTTGATATTAAATTACAACATTGAAGCCTTCAGTTACAATGAACTAAAAGATAATACCAATCCAAAATAATTTGATAATGCATGTGTTTATAAACCATTTATTGTGAACCTCAGAAGTAAAAGAAAAGCCTGCCACTGTTGGTACAATTATGTAACAGATCAGTAATATGACCTCTTTTATAGAAATGTAACTTTAATCAAACTGATTTCATCCTCTGTCTCACCTGAGAAAGTTACTGACAGAATTAAAATCCCTGGTCATCTGGAACTGAGGAATGGAAAAGATGAATAAGTGTGATTAGTATAAAGATGGTGCTGCTGGTCACACTGTTTTACCATCACCCTGAGCAGCTGTTCCAGGATTGCTGAAAAATCTTTCTTTACCAAAGGAGATAAAACGAGGACATATGTGCCATGTCTTCCTAGAAAGATCCATTCATTCACTTATCCATTCACTCAGTTGGTCCACATTTATTGAGCACTCACTATGTGCCAGATAGAATATTAGGCTCTGGGTAAAAAGACATAAGAGAAAACACAGTTGCTTCCTACAAGGAACTCAGAGCCTACTAAGGGCAGTGGCTAAGCACCTGGGTGTTTTGTTCCGACAGAATATAGGACACATTGAGGTAGTGGACCTGGATATCATAAAAGGAAGGAAGGAACAGGGTGGCCAGAAAAGTTTGCCCAGAAAAAACAATGCCTAAGTACTAATGAATGAAAAGTGACAGTTTTTTCAAACCAAGAAGAGAGAAAAGAAGGCTGTTCAGGAAAAGAAAGTAGCAAATGCAAGAGCAAGGTAGAAGAAGGCCCATCCAGGAACCTGTGTGCCAGAAAAGCTAGCATAGGTGGCAGATGTAAGAAAAGGAACAGAAAATAAAACCACCGATGTCCAAAGGTTAAGGTGACAGCTCTCACATACGGCAAAGGATTAGAACTTTAGTACTAGATGGAGCGCCAGTAAAGGGCTTTAAGCAAGAGGTGATGCAATTTTATCAACTTCAAGTTTTTGGAAAGTGTCATTAAATTAATTATCAAACTTTTCATTCTTAAAGGATAAATATGAAGCCCTCATTATTTTATACAGTGTACTGATAAGTTAAAAAATTTACTGTAACCCAGTAAAAGAAAAGGCTACCATACAGAGAGCCATGTAATCCCTTGCCCTTTCCTCTTGGTTCCTAAAATACATCATGGGTCATTGTTTTCTGGATGATCATTTAGGAGCAAAGATATATATTTCTTTGTTAATCATCATATGAGGATATTTTTTCTGTTGATTTTTTAGAGGGGGGAAGGAGAGAAACAGAGAGAGAGAGAGAAACATCGATATGAGAGAGACCCATCAATTGGTTGCCTCCCTCACGTGTCCTGACTGGGCCAGGGATGGAGCCTGCAATGAAGTTACATGCCATTGGCCGGAATTGCACCAGCGACCCTTCAGGTCACAGGCCAAGTTTCTAACCAGTGAGCCAAACTGGCTAGGGCAGTAGCAAAGATATATTTAATTGAGTCTGCTGATGTGGAAATTTTCTGTAATCAAAATTCTAGTGTTAAAATAGTTCTATTGATCAGATAGTTCAACCTCCTATTTTTGGCAGCTAAAGGTAAATTGAGGCCCAAAACATTTGCATGGCTTACAAGGCTATGCATTCAGCTGTTTTGAGAACTAGGAATAAAATCCAGGCTTCCTCAAATACAGTGTTTTTTCCACATTTGCAATTTACTAATGGGTTAGCTGCTGCTTGACACAAGTGCTTGACAAAGTTGGCATGGCTCAGCCACTGTCCGTTCATCCTTTTGTAGATCCCACCTAAAATAAAACTACTATCTACCCTGTAAAATCCTGTAAGTCATTCCAGGATCCTTTATTCCACAAATCCAATTGGTTACCAGGTCCTGTTAGTTCTATTTCCAAGTCATTTTCAAATCTGTCCCCTCCTCATTACCCTTCCCACTATTGAACTCATTTGGGCAGTTTTCATATCCAACTTTGATTACTATAGCAATTTTCCTACCTTCAGTCTCTTCTCCAATCTAACCTCCCACTTGCTCTAGAATGAACTTTTAAGACTACAATTCTGATCATTGTCCCCCAGTTTACAATCCTCGATGGCTGACCACTACGTAAGGACAAGGGCCCATGAGTACCAGACACTGCACAACCTGGGCCCTGATCATTTCTCCCACCATAACCCCACTTACAATGTGCGAGCACTTTCTTGAACATGACATGCTGTTTCTTGCCTCTGACATGTTCTCTCTCCCGAGAACACCTCCTCCTTCTTATCTTGTAGCTAACTTATCCTCACCTTTCAAGATACCCTCAAGTGAAACTTTTTCTACAAAGTCTTCACTGGCATGCCTCCAACGCCTGAAGGTGTTAGGTGCCTCGCTTTTAAGTTCCCAAAGCACTTTGGGCACAAATCAATCATAGCATTTACCCAACTACAGTCAATTTACATGTCTATCTCTTCCACTGATCTTGAACTTCTTACAGGTAGGGACCGACTTTCATCTCTGCATGACTAGGACCAAGCACAATAACTAAAACATAATTTGTACACAATAAATATTTGTTGAATAAGTGAAGGAACAATTAAAAATGAAGAGTGAACGTATACAATGCAAATAAAAAAGAAGTCCATATATAAAAATATGACCACTGCAGGAACAGGCACCAGATAAGTGATTTTGTTGTACAAGCCTAATAGAGAAATATGTAAAGTTTTGAACTTACATATTACCCACTGCAAAACAAGAATATGCTTATGTGTGATACTCTTTTTGTAGGAGTATATTTTATAGAACTTCATTATAACTGCTTTGCTCTTTAAACTAAAAGTCCTTTTGAGGGTGGAGAAAATTGTTCAGTTTCTAAACTCCTGGCCATAAGATCCCACTTCAGCTTTTTAAATCAACTAATGAGATACCCACTAGAGCCAGACGTCCCATAAATAGACAATGTGGGGGTCTATCTTCTGTGATGGCCGCTGTAGGCTATCATCAGTGCAAGTGCTGCAAAACTTGGTTGCAGAGGTATGAACTAATTCTAAATATTATTAATAGTAGAAATGCAATTGACAAGAGTATCAATCAAACCAAAAAGTTGTGTCCCTCACCATTTCAACCTCCGACTAAATGCCACAGCAAGTCTTCCTCTGATCTTTCCTGTGACCTTTTCAAGTACTAATTATTTTTAAATGTTCTATGAATACAAATCTATGTTTGCCATTGCCCTTCCCATGATACATTATAAGGCTTTAACAAAACAAAATGAATCTGATATTGAAGGTTTTTAATTGCACAGCTTTTTGATAAGTAAGGCAAAACCTTCTCAGCAGGTGCATCATGAGATGAAGTAATTTTTCATGAATAATTCATTTTAAAAAACACTTCTGCTAAGATACAATTTGCAATGTTTTTGAAGAGCAATCGGTGAAAATCTGAAGCTGTCGTTGCCAATTTGTTTTAGTTCAGATTCAAAAGGTCACCAACTTGACACAATGAAAACTATAAATGCCCTTTTCTTTTACCATTTCAACATGTTGTGCTCCATATTTTCTATCTAAAAGACTTTTGAGACCTAAAAGTAAGATATTTTATACTATGCAATAACACTTACTTAGAAAAAAATAAATTTTATAAAAATTCCCAATAAATTAATTTCAGTAGAATTCCTTAAGAGGGTAGAAATCATCTCAGAATCCCTTACTATAAAATATCTGGGAGAATTTATATTAAAATTTCACTTTACCATGACCAGGAAATGTGTAGTTCAAATCAAGGCCCTATGTAGACTATCATTAAAAATGTCATTTTTTTAAAAAATTTCTCTTAGAGGAGATAGACATAAGTCTCCCATGTGGGCTTTTACTTACCTTATACCATTTTATACCTAATGTTACTGTATAAAGGAAGGCAGGTAGATAATAACTTCATTTTTAAGTTGAAAAATCTGATAGCATTCAAGGTTAAAAGTCACAAAGCTAAGCTAAGAGATAAGACCTGGATTCTGGAAAACACCTTTATCAAGAGAGTCCTATAAGTTGCTTAGGACTCCAGAATCACCATTCTCAATGAGATTTTTCTTTATACAAAGCCCTTCTGAATCACAGGTAATAGATATCATGCTATGTGCTATATACAATAGAGAATACAGTCTATCAATTTCAGGTTTAAGGGGCAAAGTAAGTTGAAATACAGCATATTATAAATATACATATTCTGAATTATTAAGCCCCAAAATAAAATTTAGATAAACTTTACTCTTTATCTAGCAATATGATACTATATTTCTTACCTAATAGAAGAATATTTTTCTTAAAGAATACTTTATATCAATGTCTTTTATCTACACCATTACTTAAAAACAACATTTAAAAAAAAATACCTGAGTTCTAATGGTTTTTGGCTAAGCATAACAGATAACATAGGTTAGAGACCCAAAAAGGTGAAGAGCCCTTTCTGGGTTATAGGGAGAGAGAGAACTGACCTTTATTTCTGTCAGGATTTTAAAAAAGAAGAATACTAAGTATGTGTTAGAAACAGTTCAGATCACAATGTTTGCTACAACTTTATTTAATTGGCTCGACCAAGACAGTATTATATGAAATCCCAATGACTTGGAAATGTTTTTAGAAGCTCTTATGTTCTGGGGGTTGGGAGGTTGAAGTGGTTGCTGACACTGATACAGGTTGTAGCAGCAGAGACTGAGCCTAAATGCTTTAACCCAAGCTCTGACTGGTTTTCTATTATCAGCAAATTCAGATCATGGCAGTTATCTATCTCTTCCAGGAAGCATTTCCTCCTCTTGGCTGCTTGCAGTCCCAGGCCCTCTATTCTATTACTTTTCTTCATCATTCGCTTCCTCTACAGCTCCAGAAAAAGAGGGTGCTCTTCTGACACTGACTCCTAACCTCCCTGACCCACTTCTGGGGTACCATGAGAGGTGCCAAAAACAAACTACAATTTGAAAGCAGGATCTAGAACTGTTTCTTGTTTTCTAACATCTTCTACTTCTGCTCCAGGACCTTTCTCCTATGTTTGATTATTATATATATATATACATATATATATAAGCAAACAAAACCAACAATTCAACAAAATATTTGTTGAATCCTCAACTTCCTGTTCATTCACTTCTCTTTTTACCCCTCCTGTTTTCTGGCTTCTTGTTAAAAATATATATATATATATATTTAAAACTGAGCAAAAAACTTAAATCTCAACAATAAGAACACAAGCAACCTAATTAAAAAATAGGCAAAAAATCTGAACAGAAACTTCACCAGAGAAGAAATACAGATCACAAATAAGCATATGAAAAGATACTCAACATTATTTGTCATTAGAGAATTACAAACAAAACAACATTGAAATACCACTACACTCTAAGAGAAGCTAAAATCCAAGAAACTGGCAATACCAATTGCTGTCAAGGATACAATTGAAGTAACAGGAACTTTCATTCCTTGCTAATGGAAATGAGAAATAGTAAATCTGATTGGAAATTGGTCAGAGAACCTGAATAAACATTTTTTCAAAGAAGATAGCCAGCAGGTATATAAAAATGCTCAACATCACTAATCATTAAGGAAATGAAAATCAAAACCACAACGAGATATCACCTGTTAGAATGACTAATAAAATAGACAAGAAATAATAACTGTTGGCAAGAATGTAGAGAAAAGGAAACCCTTGTGCCTTGTTGGTTGAAATGCAAATTGGAGCAGCTGCTATGGAAAATAGTACAGAGGTTCCTTAAAAAATTAAAAGTTATAACTATAATATGATCCAGCAATTCCATTTCTAGGTATTTATCTGAAAAAAAACAAAAAAACACTAACTCAAAAAAAAATATGCAAGCCCCCGTTCACTGCAGCACTATGTTCAAAAGCTCTTATGTTCTAGGGGTTGGGAGATTGGAAGATATAGAAGAAACCTAAATGTCCATTGATGAATAAATGAATAAAGGAAATGTGATATATATATAGATATGTAGATATATGGATATTATTCAGCCATAAAAAGAAGGAAAGCTTGCCATTTGCAACACTATGCATGGACTTTGATAGAATTATGCTAAGTGAAATAAGTCAGGCAGAGAAAGACAAATACCATATGATCTCACTTATATGGCAATCAAAAAAAAAAAAAAGCAGCTCATAGACGCAGAGAACAGATTAGTGGTTTCCAGAGGCGGGAGACGAGGCGGAGGCAAAATGGGTGAAGGGGATTAAAAAGTACAAACGTCCAGCTATAAAATAGATATGTCATGGGGATGTAATGCACGTGGTGACTATATTAATAATGCTGTATTGTATATTTGAAAGCTGTTAAGAGGGTAGATCTTAAAAGATTTCATCACAAAAAAATTATTACTACAATGGTGATCGATGTTAACTAGAATTATTATGGTGATCATTTTACAATATATGCAAATATTGAATCATGTTGTACATCTGAAACTAATATGTTATATGTCAATTATATCTAAATTTAGAAAAAGCTAAACATAATATTACCATACAATCCAGCAAATTACACTCCTGGGTATTTATCTAACTGATTCAAAAACACATGCACACAAAAATGTGCACACAAATGTTTATATCAGTTTAATTCATAATCTCCATCCCAGATGTAAGTGATCAAGATGTTTTTCAATAAGTGAATGTATAAAAAACTCTGGCACATATCTACAATAGAATATTATTGAGTGATTTAAAAAGATGAGCTAAGCCCTCGCCGGGAGGCTCAGTTGGTTGGAACATCATCCCATACACCAAAAGGTTGCAGGTTCAATTCCCAGTCAGGACACACACCTATGTTGTGAGTTCGATCCACGGTCGGGGCCCATACAGGAGGCAACTGATCAATGTTTCTCTCTCACATCGATTTTTCTCTTCCTCTCTCTCCCTTCCACTCTCTAAAAATCAATGAAAACATACCCTTGGGTGAGAATTGAAAACAAAACAAAACATGAGCTAATAAGCCATGGAAAGTCATAGGTGAATCTTAAATGTGTAATGTTATTTGAAAAAAGCTGGTTTGGAAAGGCTGCACACCTTATGATTCTATTTGTATGACAACCTGGAGAAGACAGAATTACAGAGATAATAACCATAGCAGTGGTCGCCAGAGGTTCAAGTGGAAGAAGAGGGTTGCATGGGCGAAACTATTCTGTATATTATAATGGTGAACACAAGGCACTGGGCATTTGTTAAACCCACATGAACTTTTCATCGCACACAGAGAAGTTCAGCATCTGCAGACTTTCTGAAAAAGCATTTAGGAAGTCAGGTGATCCCGAGACAGAATGTAGATGGTGACAAAAGAAGCTAACTATATTATAAATGTGTGAAACAACCTCATTGAAGAAGGAGAGGGGAAAGGTACTGACCTAAGTAACTTTGGAAATAAGTGGAGTCTATAAAATTAAAGGCTAAAGAAACTGTATGTAAGCATTTGTGCTCTGGTTAATAAAGTGATAGCCCAATAGGTTATGAGTTAATAATTCTAGTACTACTATGCATGCCTATTAGAATAAAATAATTAAATGAATGGACAGTGGATGGTGGGAGCCAGGTTTCTTGTTAGAGGGAGAGGTTACAGATAAACAAGGGGGAGAGTCTAGAATATGCATGTGGAAATGGATTAGAATCTGAGACATCAGCATGAACTGGTGTTTAGCTTAATATAGATATAGATGGTTACACAAAGAAACACTTTATAGATATAGGTAAATACACAGGTTGTTATACACGCACGTATATCCTTGCTCTGTCAGTTCAGAGTACTTACAAGCAATGATACCCCAATGGTACACCACACCTCAGACTTCAGTTTCTAATTCCGTTCTCCAAAAAAAAGAACTAGGACTCCTGGAAGTCATGGCTGGTTCTAGGACTGGGGTAAGCTATACAAGATGAGCCTGCAGTACCTTGTAGTGCCAGAAGGTAATGAAGTGCCCCACTCTCTACCCTCACCCCAACACACACACACAAAATGATGTAACTATGTCAAAAGGACACAGGATCAACTTGAAGAGCTCCCAATGACCAAAGCTAGAACCATTTGAGTGATAAAATAAAGTAGTATTGCATTATAACCAAAGCATGAAATAAATATTCAAGATTTTACATTGATCTATCTAAATTAATGAATAAATAAATATGTGGGGAGGTATAGACAAATCACACATTCAGAATTCCAAATGATTTATGTATCTAGCTCCATCTTCCAGGAGGTGAAGCATAACTCTCCATTCTTTAGGTTTGGACTGCAGAATAGTGACTTCCTACCAGGAACACAATATGGAAAGAGGAGGAGAGAGCTACTTTAGAGTGGAGAAACCTGACAGACACTACTACCTCAGCCAGTGATCAAGGTCCATATCTACGGTAGACACATTGTTATATGTTATATTAATAATATGTACCTTAGTATGATTTGATGAAAATGGCACTTTACCTCTTACACCCCAAAACATATAACCCCAGACTAATCATAAGAAAAACATACTATAAATACCAGCTGATGGGCATTCCACACAATTCTTGGCCGGTACTCTTCAAAACAGTCCAAGTCATCAAAAATAAGAAGAATCTTGGAAACTCTCACAGCTGAGATGAGCCTAAGGAGACATTATGACTAAATGTAAAGTGGAATCCTGATTGCAATCCTGAACAGGAAAAGCACAAAAGGGTAAAGAAATAAAGTATGCACTCTTTTTAATAATAATATATCAATACCGATTCATTATTCATAACAGATGTGCCATGCTGGTGTAGAATGTTAATAATGTAACTGGAGTGTATGTGGGTGTGGGTTAACCGTAAAAATTTCACAAGTTTTCCATAAATCTAAAACTGTTCTAAAAGGAAAAAGTCAATTAAAAAAAACAATAAGCTAATGTCAGAGGATGATCAGGAAACAATTCATTATCTTGAAAACTGGTAAATTAAAGGAAAGGATCATGCACTTATCCTGTCATTCATAAACAGACTGTACCCGGACTAAGTCTGGTGGCTTTGCAATGAATCAACTTGACTAGGCTGAATTACATTTCCAGAGTTCCCTTTCTTGTATGTTTCTGGTTAGGGTGGGCCACAGGGAGGATTCAAGGCTCATGCACTGTGAGGCTTGGTGTGGCCTCAAAAACAGTGGGCATGTGAGACCAGTATCCCTCAAGTCAGTTTGTTTGAGAATACAGCCCAAAGCAAGTAACTTCATCTTTCACTAAATGTTGGCACAAAGCTGGTATATAACAGCCTATTACCTTCAGGGAAACTTGAAAAGAATTTTGAAGATGGAGTAAGTGAGACAGAAGACAGTCTTTTCTAATCTAACCTATGAAATGACATCCCATCACTTTTGCTATATCCTTTCTTTAAAAGAGTCACTGTACCCAGACTGCTCTAAAAAGGAAGGGATTACACAAGAACATGAATACCAGGAGACAGGCTCATGGAGAGCTGTTTTAGAAACCGTCTACCAGAGTTTGCTCTCTGCACCCCCCCTCCCCAATTCATATCATTCCCACTTGCAAACACATTCATCTCTTCCCAGAGTCTACCAAATTCTTATCCCATCACAGAATCAGCTCAAAGTCCAGAAGAACCTCATCCTCTAAATCACCATGTGTAGATGGGGCTCCTCAGGTGCAGTGACTGTTTTTTGTTTTGTTTTTTTCCTGTTTAAGAATTAAAGATGCTTAATTTCCAAATCTAAAACTCAAAAAAAAATTATTAACTTCAAGGTAAATATCTCCTTTCTGTCAATTGCAAATTTTGCATCATCCACCATATATATTTCAAGGTAAACATTTAAGAAATACTAAAGAGTAGATGTTTTAGGAGAGCTGAATCAGCAGGATAGCTGATTAATTTTGACAAATATCTTTATTAAATGCTAATTTGAATCCAGAAGACTGATAACAATTGCTAAGGTTAGCTGGTAGATCAGAACTCAGATGCTTGATTAATCTAATTCTTCCCTGTTCTACTTTTGTATTTAAAAGTGATACTTGTTTCAGAGGGAAGATGTGGGTGGGTGGAAAGAGACTAATCAAAGAACATATGCAGATATGCATAACCCATGGACACAAACAATAGTGTGGTGAAGGCCTGGGAGGGGAAAGGGGGGTAAAAGGGGTCAATGGAAAAAAGGGGGGAGACAGCTGTAATACTTTCAACAATAAAGATAATTTTTTTTTTTAAGTAATACTTGTGATACTTTTCAACTAATACTAAGGAATTTTAAAAGAAAAATTTTATCATACTCCCTAAAGTAGTTAAAACTCTTTAATTCACAGATGACAGAAGCTCACCTCAAACTAGTGTAAGCAAAGAAAGTAATAAGGAATTTGTTGGTTCAAGTAACTGTAAAATGTAAGAATAGAGCTGGATTCAGATGCAAATAGCACTCACTATTAGACCCTCTAGCTTCCCGCTCTCTCCAGGTCTTAGAACCACTTCTCTGATGGTGTTACACCCTCCCCCCTAGGGACATATCAACCATTTTAATAGTCAAGAGAAAGCAAAGACAGATCTTGTTTTGATAGTCAATATATATAATTCCAAAGAAGGCCTTTGATTGTCCACTCTGAATCACTCGTCTGTTGTCGGGCTGACCTTTGATCAAGAGGCAGGATAATGTCATCCCAAACTCACCAGAATGGGAGAAGAGGGCCAGTCCACTAAAGGAAAGGGGATGGTTACCAGAGGAGGAAGGGAAGAGATGTGGGACAGATTTTAAAAAGCAGAGTTTCATCATAATCTCTAATTTTAAATCTAAATCAATTATGTCATTATCTAGCCAGACCTAAAAGATGCAAAGAAACCAACGTTTGGATTCTGGTAACTTTACCTGGGCCAAAACTTCCTGCTCTTAAAAATTAATAATCTTTATAGTCATTCATTTTCATTATACATGTAAACTTTCAATATATAGGTATTAAAAAAGTTGCTGTGTCTTTTAAGTCTCGTTTTATCTAAGGTTCCTCCTCTCTTCTCTTTATAACTTACCTGTTACAGAACCAGAGCACTTTACCTATACAATATCCCAGCAGGGTTCCTTAGCAGTTTAGTTCTTTGGAATCTGTTACTTCAGATTTCCCAATGATCCTGTGAACACTTTTTTCCTTTAAACCAGTTAGAGTGAATCCACATGCCTGCAGCTAAGAACCTTGATTACAAAATGAGGATAACTTGTTTATTACAAAGTTAATTTTTTATATATGGATGTGCATGTGTATGTGTGTATATATTTATACATATATAAGTGGATTGTAGGGTAAGGGTCAAAGTTACCTGTGAGATAATGCTTACTGAATTGTTTTGCCTTAGACAAAAAACAAACCCATATCAAAAAAAATAGCATTACAGCCAAGTTTCTTAAAGCCATGTAGACATTATGATGAGAAATCTTTCTAAAGGTATTTCTTACTTATTACAGATTCATGTAAAGATCACTGTCAACAGGATTATAATAGGTAAAGACATAGATTGATGTGGATGAAAATCTCCATGCAGAGCCCAGCCGGGCGTGGCTCAGCGGTTGAGCGTCGACCTAGGATCCAGGCCATCAGGGTTCGATTCCCAGTCAGGGCACATGCCCAGGTTACGGGCTGCAGCCAATCAATGGTTCTCTCATCATTGATGTTTCTATCTCTCTCTCCCTCTCCCTTCCTCTCTCTGAAATCAATAAAGATATATTTTAAAAAAGAAAGAAAGAAAGAAAATCCCCATGCAGAGAAACTCGTAATGAGAGAATTGTGGCAAAATTTAGGTTTGTCAAATTTCCAACAAAACAAATTAGCTGTAGAATTTAAAAACAAAATATGATTTAGCCTCTAATAAGCAGAAATAATACATGATACTGCCAAAAAAAACAGAGGTAATAATTTATCTTTATATTCAGGTTGAAATTGTCATACAATTTAAATAAGACCAAAGACAGAAGGCTCAAAACATGGACAACCTCCTTAACAAAAAGAAAAGTGTGAAGTGAGTTTAAGTGTACTACTGTTAGCTTTAGCGTAGGGTGTAGGAAGATCAATGAAGATGCAGAAGGGTCGCTCAAACGGAGTCAGGAAACAGCAAGTGAGATCACTGACAAACACAATGTCAGCATTCTAATCCAACACTTTATTGACTACCTTATTCTGCAGATAAAAAAAACTAAGCAAAACACCTGAGGAAAAGGCTAGATAATAATTTAATAAACTTCCCACATATTTTATGTGTTTTCCCCTTGGCCAGGCAAAGGTCCAGAAGTGTAATTACTGTTTTAGTGAAATGTATCCTTGACATCACCCAGAGTGGCTGAAAGCTCTTCAATAATAGTGCCTAATAAAAAAGATAAGAAAATAGTTCCAAGATTTATAATATAGAATAGGAATGTGTATCATAGGAATAATATCATTAAAGTAGAAACATTAACAAAGATAAGCTCAAAAATCTACACATTACCTACATTATAAGGTGTTATAAAGAATGGCCTTATCCCAGAATTCCTAGCTTGGAATGAATCGCTCTTTGTATTCCAGGCATTTTTCTTGTTCATTTATGTTTTACGTAATAACAAAATTCATTTACACTCCAATACGTATCTATAGAGTGCTAAAAGACAACAGCCTATGGCAGAAACGGCAAGTACATGGAAGGCAAGGTACTATTTACATCAGCCCCGTGTGTTTTTTAATTATGTATTGGTTTGGGGTCCATAGCTTAGTAGTTAGACAATCATAGTGTTCCCCTCAATATGTCCAGTACCCCATCTGGCGCCATACATCATTATCACACTTTTATTAACTATATTTCCTATGCTTTACTTATTTCTCATGACTGTTTTGTTTTCTGATGTTCATATTAGAGATATATTACATACTCATATGCCATACTCCATCTTTACAGAAAAAAATAATTCTCCATTCAATTAAATGATCATCTAAAATTTTTCAACTTTTAAGATGCTCAAAATATGGGAAAAAGACAAAGCACATTACATTTTATTTCATAATAATTCACAAATCTACTCCCTCAAAGGGAATGAGTTAATGTTTAATACAGTTACTTTAAGGCTGCTTCAGAGGTCAGTCTTAATACTAAAAATTAAAGTTTTAAGATGGAGAAGCTATTTAAAAAATAATATAGTCCCATCTTTTCCAAAAGCTTGTATTTACGAAAAAAAAAGTCTTTAAACAAGAAAAAAATGAGTATGAATCCAATGTATTTTTCAGTATTTGCCTTCTTTTAACTTTTGTTCAGATTGCAGGTTTGAACAGGTATTTTAACTATTTTAGTGTAAAATGATCACTATCATTTCTTTCACACTTGCTAACTGTAAAATGGTGGGAAGGCATACTATGTACACAGGGAATTTGAATTATTATATTGCTTCAGTATTAAAAGATTTCCTTGGAGTGAAAGAGGGAGAAAGATTTCACGTGCTATTGTGCATTTTCCCTCATTCATTTATTTCATTGACCTATACTTAAAAAAAAAGTTTCAAAAGCAATGGCAAGAGAAAACAGAGCTGGAAACAGCCCTAGGGACATAGGAAGTCTGAAAATAAAACCCCTGCATGATCTTTAGATATGCAAGAAACTTTCAAATTACAAACACAAGGAGAATAATAAAACACTCCCTGTGCAACTATACTATTTATCTGCAGACACACAATGCCTAGTTCACCTGAGCAAAGCCAGCAGAGCACCTGGAAGGAAAAGTTGATAGGCGCCTGCTGTAAAGGAAGCACTCTAAAGAAGAGACCCAATTTGCATAAACAAAATTTAAGGTGCAATCAGAACACTGGCATGTGATTAAGATTAGTCTTTTATTTAAAAAATAATTGTCATTATATAAATCATACATACTAAAAAAATACTGATAGTATGTACAAGTCATTTTCTGCCATGATTTATATAGATGTGCCTGATAATGTCATTTTTTAAATTAAAGTAGTTTAAAATGAATAAAAATGCAACCAAGTCATGTTTTCATAATTTTAATTCATGCATGTATAATTTCTTCATATAATAAGTAGTTCCTCTAAAACTTACAGAGGTTAAAAGGGAGCTAACCTAAAATCTTATCAACAACATAGGACGTTGTCCTGTGATTATTTTTATGTTTCTGTTTGTTTACAGGTGCCTTATGCAGCAGTTTTTTCTGGCAAAGGTAAGATACACTTCAAAAAAGGTACAACATTTCAACATCAAGGATTACAACTAAGTATGGTCCACCCTAGAAGAAAATTAGGCCCTCACTGTCTCTTGCCTGGACCATTACAAAGCCACCTTATTGATCCCCCTGAGTTTGATCTCTTAACCTTCCAATTCATAGTTCATATTTATCCTTCTACATCAGTTCACCCATATTAATTAAAATGTATTAAAACTATGCCTCCATTGATGCCAAATTTACAGAGCTTCACTCTGAATGACTTTGAACTTTAGGGGAAAATGAGAGTCATATCATCATAGTCATGAGACTAGCAGAAAACGAACCCATGGAAAGAAAACAAGAAGCCCTATGGAGTTTTTTTAAATGTATATTTGAAAGAAAAATATAAATTAAATCTTTCTAGGTCATCAATTATTATTTATACATATCCCCAAAAATATATGATGTATAGCCCACAAATAAAGCATCAATATCTAGCATTCCCAGAGCTACAACCTTTACCAGGTTTCCTTCCAATTAAAAGGAAGCTGTTATGTTATCCAAAATCTGTTAGTATGGGTTTTTCCTAAAGAAATAGGTTTTATCTTAAAATAGTTTCATAATCTCTATTAATATCATCAAGATAGCTTAATAAAATTACCACTGTATAAATATATATTTCTATCTATTTTTATAACTTATTCTTGAGTCTATTTTCTATTTGACTATTTGCTTTCCAAGTATAGTATGATGCACATCTACCAATGTATACCTAAATTTCAATCAGTAATTACCTCACTATTTATTTCCATTCAGGAAGAGGAACTAAATCACAAATGCCATCTTATCTATGCTCCCAAATGAAATGAAATAATTTAATGTGAATATTTTCCTCTTTCCTGATCACAAAGTCCTTTAAAAGATAACATTGTAGAAGATAAAAATAGTCTGTGAGGTATAAAAGAACATTTGTTATTCTTGTCAGAATTAATTTCTTTATAGTGCTACTGAAGTGTTTTTATACATCCTTTAACCATCAAACTAAGTAGACATTATTCCACCCAAAAAGCTGAGGATTATTTTTGAATGAGCTGGTTGTTACTAAATAACATCTAATTCCAATCATTACCTCTCCAAAAAAACTGCACAGGTAGGGTTATCCATGTCTCTGCTCCATTTACTATTGAAGCCCCCACATTCAGTACTTCTCAGTTGAGATATTATAATAACCCCTCAACTATCTTCATGAACTCTCTCCTTTTTAATACACTTCACCACTGAGGTTTAATTAAAGATCTAGAATGCCTTGTATTAAACATGCTTACTTCAGCTATTCTTTTTTCTTCCTTTAAAAATGTTTTCAGTAAGGGTAATATTGTCTGTCTCTCAATGAAACTGTAGCAGACCCCTTGAGTTATCACCTAATTCTTTAGTAGGGACTGTTCCACAGTTTCAAACAGTCTCAATGAGTCTCAATTCAAAAATAGGTCAATTCTAAGGTTTTAATCAGCTGTACGTAAGACCTCCCCTTCCCTGACTCTGTTCTGTTTCAGAACCAGAAGTGCAGAAGGGGACAGTCCTTTTCCCGTTTTTCCCAGTCTGCCGTTGTAGTTGGACAACCACTTTTGCAGTCCCTTTCTGCCTGGCAGTGGAAGTAGAAACTAACCCCGTTTTAGGTTGGCTTTCCACCCCCTGAGACTGGTGGACATTAACCTCTTTGTGTCACGCGGTACTTCCGTACGTTTGTCTGAGATGTCTTGCAGGACCCCTGTCTTCTATGGAACTGCAACCAGGCAGATGCACCTCCATTCCAGGAGATCATTTGTCATGCCTTCCTCAGCTTCTAGGCAGTCACTCCCATCCATTTGCTGCTGAAGTGGTCCTTCTACCACTCCAGAAGGCCCTGTTGAACAAGACCCCAGGTGGCTACAAGGCTGCTCTCCAACTCGATTCAGGCCAGATCCCTAGGAAGCATTCCTGTATATCTTGACTGGACAAACTCTCATCATAGGGACTGATCCCAACAGGGCAGCACTCTCCAGGCTCAACTGCCAAGGCAGCTTCTCATCCCAAATCTCATATTCCAGGCCTCCTGGTAGAGTCAAAGCTCAGCATAGCAACTATAGGGCTGATATCTTGAGCCCTCCATCTAGCCCTGCAGAAAGGCACTCTTCTTAGAAGTAAAGGAGTCAACATTGCTCCTACCTTCCTTCAGTGGCAACTCAGAGCAAGGCATCAACTCTCTCTAAAAACACCTCCTCACCAATTCTTCACTCCCAGGTGACTGTGTCTGAAGCAGTTCAATAATCATGAAATTTTTTCTTTCAATATTATATATTGTTTCACCTTCTTTTCTAATTTCACATTTATTATAACTTAATAGCCAATTGAAACATCATTATAATTTTTCCAGTTTAAATATCTTGTCATCCCATTGACTCATGCATACAAACACACACACACACAAGAATAACTATGAATTGAGTCATCATTTGTTTACACCACCCAGAGAAATCTATAATTCATTTGGTTGAAGGAAAACTATTGGAAAATGTTGAATTGTTGTATAATTCAGTTACTGAAAGAAAGTTCTTTGAAGAATATAGAATTCCATGATGAACTGAAATGGATTCCAGTCATATTTAGTAGTTATTAATGTTCCTGTATAATCTATTATGGCAATTTAAGAACATTTAATGAATAATATTTACATTGGCTGAGTACCATCAGCATATTAGCTTTTATGGTGAACATACAGAAGACTAAGTTCCATTATTGCATCTATCTAATAAGTATTGACTTCTTATTTAGGCATCTAGCAAGATTTATTGATATGGCAATTCAGTATTTTCTGAGAAGGATTAAAATTTTTATTGGGACCCCCAAATGAGAAGGGAATGTCAATACAGTCTTGGGTATATGCATTTATCATGAAATTCATTCAAACAGAAGATTGAGGCTTTTATAAAACTGGTAGCCCTATTTCTTTTTTCATATAAACAAGAGAGACAGAGCCATTCAAACATCCCTTTTCAAATCAGGATTGAACAAAGGACTGAATTCAATAACAGTGCCCATGAAACTAGCCAGACCTCTCAAAAGGACAAGAAGGGGAAGGCTCTGTGCAGTCACTGTGCTGCCAAGAACAGGGACCATCACTGTCCGCCCACTGTCACATAGTTGAGGAGGAAAACACTAAACTGGTTTGCACCCATGAAGGCTCTCTCTGGATTTGTATGCAAATGTCCTCTAAAGGATAATAAAGGACAATATTGGAGGATTTTATTTGTTTTTAATCTCCCACTTAACACAGAACAAAAGGGAAAAATCTAAGGGCTTGAAGGATAATCTCAAGCAATAACCAGCAAATGAATTGCCAAGAGACAATAAGGGTCCACAGACAAATACACCTGAAAAGAACGAGATGCCCTAGACTTATGTTTAACTGCTTATTTGTTTGAGATGATAAATGCAAACTTTTACATGTTGCCCAGCCCATATTAAGTATTTAATAAGTGACAGCTATTATTATCATTAATATTGCCATAACAAATTTCTAGCAAAGGAATATTTGCAAAGCAAATACTCTTGATTAAGGCACTACAGGCAAGAACTCTCAGAAAAGAAATGACTGCTCCTTATTGAAACACTGTCATAGTGTTCTCTTGTTGAAAGGGAAGGAAAAATGGGAACAGACAGTAATACTAGAATAATACAATACATATATATTATAAATAGGCTTAAGCTAGAAATAATTTGACACTTTTTATTATTTAATAATTATAGACTTTTACTTAAGCCAGATATTAAGTAATATGTACATGTAATATATGTATATATTAAAAAGTTCATATATATGCATATGCATATACATATAATATATATAAATTTATTTGGTGTGCTCAAGATTTACATATTATTCAACCTAGAAAATAAAAATAAAAGTATTATGTTCAGCAATTTCATCCTACCATTAATCTCAAAAAAAGACAGTCTTACAGATATCCTGAGAACAGTAGTTTGAGCCTCCTGAATTATCAAAGCAATAAGTACTTTTATGTTATTCTAACAAAACAATGACTTGCCTAGTACAGAATAACTGTTTGGTAAATGTTAAATTAATGAATGAACCAGGGAAATAACATAATTGCATTTTGCCAATGTTCAGTAAATATACCCTTTCTTGAAAGGAACAAAACTATTTAAACATGGAAGTTGTAAAACCAGTCACAGAGAAGGACCTAATATAGTTTCTAGAAGATACTAATCTTGAGGAGTCAGATGGTATTTAGCTATGATTTCTTTTGTGATATTAGCAGAAGAATCAAAACAGCTTTACAAAACTATATGAGAGAACTCCCTTGGATCATTTTCCTCTCTCACCAAATCAAGTCTTAATTCATGCTGTCACTAAGATGACTTTTTTTGTATTGTGGAAACTTTTACATAAATACTTACAGGAAAGGTGACATGGTTAAATAATTAATCCTGAAAATTACTTCTCAAATAAGACACCACCCTAAAAAAAAACATAACTAGTGAAAAATATTACTTTCATTTAGTTCACTAACTCTGTGTTGCCCAAGAAAAATATAAGACTTTGCTGTTTGGAGGTAAATAGCATTTGCTTACAAGGTGTTTTTCAGAAGATAAGGTAGATGTTAAAATTTAAAGTGTTATTCCAAACTCTATTATTTACTCACTTAGAAAATCCTTTTGAAATCTAGGTTGCTGTCTTATACAAATAAAATAAGGTTTACATTTGCCTGTGTCAGTGTGACATATCAAAGTTTAGCAATCCTCAGAATATGACAGTGTAAGTATATATAATTTAACTACAAGAATACATTAGCAAGTAATTGAGAGCAATTTAAAATCGAAATGGAGATTTTAGGTTTAGATAAATGGAAAGAATCAAGTTTATTATTTTTCCAAAAATATCTTTGATGTATTCAGTCAGGTCAAATCCATTTCATATAGATAACCTATCATTCAAATTACAGTAATAATTTTGAAAAAATAGAAATTTTGAATCTGAAAAGTATACCCCTTTTCTGCAACCACGGCTACTATGCAAGAGAAAGAGAAATCAAGATCAGATAATCTTCAGGTCATTACACAACACTCATCCAAAATTATTATCTCTTACTAGAAAGAAAGTTAAAAACTGTTATAGAAATAAAATTTCTCATACTTGAATTTCACCTAGGAGAAAATATATCAGAATCTCTCAAAGAGGAAAAGGAGAGAGAGTTTTTAAATGTTCCCCAGGTGCTGCTGAGAATCTTCCCTCACTAGAGTAATGTCATAATCCTGTAGAGCCACAACAAAATCTTGGCCACAATAATCTTTTCCTATTTCATTTGGGAAATGAGTATTTCCATATCAGTGTCTTGCCCTGGTCTTCAAACCTTAATATATGTATGCTACACTTATTTTCTTCCTTTCCCATCTTTATTCTATTCCTCCTCGTCTAACCTCTATCAGAGTTAATGGCAGTCTTCCTCGGACACGTTCTCTCAAGCCTCTTGTGAATTGTCATGTCTGTTCATATACAAAAATTTCTCTCAAACCTGGCTGAGCTTCCTGCCTCTGTCGTTACTAAAGCTCCTCATTATCTTTCAACTAGACAAATGCAGTGGTCTCTTATCTGCTCCCTCTGCCCCAACCTGCTTCCACTCTTGTCCACTCTCTAAAATGCTCCTAGAATGACCTTCATTAGAAAGCATTTATTATCGAGTCATGTCTCTTCTCTAAAAAGTTCTTTCGGATCACCACAGTTTTAAGAAAATGTTTCAAAATTTTTAGCATGTTACATGTTGCTTTTCAAAATGTGGTCATATACTACAGCATCAACCTCTACATCCCCAAACCTTTATACCTAATAAACCTATTGAATTTCTCACTGATCCACTTACAGGTTTTTAAATGCTTATAACTCATCATACCTGCACTTTTCTCTGCATGGGAAAGTTTTTTTCTGGAAAATTTCTACACAGTCTTCAAACCCAACTCAATTTTCATTTCCTTTCAGGAATCTTCCTCAGTTCATCCAGAGTGGGACACTCTTCAAAGAGTTTCCACGGAAACAAGGAAATTCAGCATGAAAAAAAACCAAGACATGGTATTCTGGAGACAGGAGATTTAAAAGGCAAGAAAGGTAAAGAAATTCCTAGGAAGATAAAGAAAGGAATTTCCTGGAAGATAGCTATGCAGCAAGCCAGAACAATCAGCAACCTAGAGAGCAGGAAGATAGATGGACACTGCCAGAAGGCAAAGGAAAAGGCATAGAACGGATCAATTTCTAGGTGATTTGACCTCTTAAGGAGAATTTTACAGGTTGTTTTTTTTCCAGAGAATTTGTAAGAGAACAAGTGATATCCATCTAGAACTGCCCCCCCCCCCGCAATGAGGCTACATCTATATCCAGGATAAATTAAAATCTGTATAAGAAAGGGAATGTGATCAATTTCTATGTGACTGAACTCTGAACAATAATTACCAGTGATAGTAATATAACCTCTGAATATTGACTAAACCAAAATTTGTGATGTAATTAAATTGGGAGAGATTCTGTGTGACAGTTAAATCTTCATTTTTTGTAAGAAGATTAGATAATAATTAAGTCTAAAAAAATCAAGAAATAAAGGTATAAACATATTCTTTAGATATATAAAGATGAGGGCCAGAAGAAATTGCAAAAGCTTTGAAATTGCTTTCTCTGAGGATCAACAAAGGCCTCTGTTCTACAACTACGGGACATCATTCACATTGCATTCTGCGTGAGTGGTGCCCAAGGCCTGGCAGGAACAAAAAGCAAGGACTGGACTCCCAAAGTGAAATACAACTGAATGTGTTATGAACTCAGTAGAGCACAAAGATCCAGATATTAGAGCACCATACAGCAAAACATATATAAAATTAGAAGAAATGAAGAGATGGAAATAGCTACTGTTTAAATTTTATTTGTTTGAGTAGCCGGACAGTAGAATGAAAATAATCTGATAGAAAGCTTTTTTTTATTTATTTGTTTTAATCCTTACCCAAGGATTTTTGGAGAGAATGTGAGGGAGAGAGAAACATCAATGTGAGAGAGACACACTGATTGGCTGCCTCCCGCTCACGTGCTGACCAGGGCCAGGGATGGAGCCTGCAACCAAGGTACGCGCCCTTGACTGGCATCGCACCTGGGACCCTTTGGTCAGCGGGCCCACACTCTAACCACTGAGCCAAACAGGCTAGGGCTGATAGAAAGCTTTTAAACAAAGAATAGAAATTATAAATTAGATTGACTATAAAATCAATTAAAATGTTTATACTATACACAGGACAGAGTTAATAAGACAAAATAAGTTATACCTTTCTAATGCTTATTGTATTTAGTCATTTTAATATAATGAGGTTAGGAATTTAAAGTAAGAACTTTAATTTTTGTTTTAACAAATATGGTATAATTTAAGGGAATTGTCATAGCACTAAAGAAGAATTTTTAGAAATCTACTACAGCATTGTCTCATTCAGAAAGTGAATTTATATACATGAATATTTTTAAATTAGAATATATGGCTAAATACATATATAACTATATATCATAACTATAAGTAGCCCATTAATAAATAATATCTAAATTTTAATAAGTAATAGTTATAATTGATAAAATAAGCTGGCTCCTTCAGATGTTTTAATTTTCTCCATATAAAATTCAAGAGAATCAATGGATAAAGTGTTACAACTATAATATGAGTTCATCCACATTGGTGCAAAAATCATTTGCTCTATTATAAAGCAAAATTAATACATTAGAAAATGATATATACATTTATTCAACACAGTTTTAAGAGCATACTGTGTATCAGATTCTATTCTGGGTACTAGAATACAGCATTGAGACAAAAATATCTGCTTCTTAAACCTTACATTCTAGATGAAAAATACAGGGTGTCCCAAAAAATGTATACACACTTTAACAGCTGATAGTTCAAGTTTGAAAATAAAATGTATTTTAATAAACACTTCCTTTATAATTATTCAGAGTATGTGTGTACATTTCTGGGGACATCCTATAGAAATAATAGTAGTAATAGAAAAAAGAAAAGATGTAATTCACCATAGCAATAAAAGCTATGAGGTATCTAGCAATACACCAAACAAAAAAATTTGTGAAAGCTCTATTAATAAAATTTTGAAACATTATTGAAAAGCATAATACCTAAATAAATGGGGAAATGTACCATGTTCATGGATTGAAACAGTATAACAAAGATGTCAATTGCTCTGTTGCATAACCCATAGACACTGACAATGGTGTGGTGATGGCCAATGGGGAGGGGGGAGGAGGCTGGGTAGAGGTAGGCAAAGTGGGGGGGAGAATGGGGATATCTGTAATAATGTCAACAATAAAAATAAAGTTAAAAAAATATATAATTATATCTATAAATTAAATACAATTTCATTCAAAATGCAATAATTATTTGGAGGGAAAAAAGATTTCAAAATTTATGTGCAAGATCTGAAAAGGTCAAAAATAAACAAAACTATCTTTTAAGTACAAGAGGGAAGAATCCAGCCTTCACATATCAAAACTTTATGATCATAAAGTGTTGCATTGGTCCAAGATAGGAAAAATAAACCATAGGAGCAGAACAGAAAGCCCAGAGATACAGTTATACATACTTAATATATGACTGAGGTTATGTAAAAATCAATGGCAGAATGATTCACTATCCAATAAATGGATCTGGGTGAAACAGATTTACTATATGGGGGGCGGGGGGAACAACCTGTAAGGGTCAAATTTTTATGATGTTGGTATAGGAAAGGATTTCTTACAGAAGATATTAAATAAGTCGAGACAACAAAAGGGAAACACTTGATGCTTTTAACTTCACTAAAATTACAAGCTGTGCACAACAGACATTATAAAATGGTTTTAAAAAATCACCCACAAGTGTACCTGCTGAGGGAAACTATTTAAAATTCACACAACCTTTAAATCAATAGCGTACAGGATACTTAAAGTACTCCTACAAATCAACATAATAAACAATCCTATGGGGAAATGAGCAAATGGTATAAACAAACAATCCTCAGAAGAAACATGAATGTCCAATAAACAAAAGGAAAAATGTTAATATTCAGTAGTAGTCAGAAAATAAAAGAAAATGACACATCAGATTGGCAACAACAACAAAAAACTAAGTATCTCTCAATACCAAGTGCTGGTGAAGCTATGAAGCAACAGGAGCTTCCATAAGTCCGTTGGTAGGAAGGTAAATGGTTAAATACTACTTCGGAAAGAAATTTGGTTACCTAGTAAAGTTAAAAATGCTCAGCACCCACAACCCATGAATTCTAATTCAAGGTTTAGAAACTAGAAAAACTGTCACAGAGGATACAAGGAAACATATAAAGGAATAATAATTTTGGCATTGTTCATTCAAATTGTTTATATAATAGTTCACTTGAAAAGTTTAAATCTAGATATCCCAATCCAACAGTTGTATGAAATTCACTAAGATGAAATTTTCAAACTTTTCAATATGTAAGCTGTCCCTTGAGGTATGGTATGAGACTTTTGTTATAAAATATACAAGGTAGAGAATGAATTCTACATACTTCAAGTTAGTACTAGTGAAATTATAAATTGCAGCTACTGCTTCTGTGCTTCTGTCTCAGTGTTTGAGTCCTCCAATAATAATAAATTCTTATAAATGTTTTATGTCATGAAATTATTAATGGAAAAAATTGAGTAAAGACACTGATTTTTCAGCTAATTTTTGAAAACTAAATCTTAATTGCATAAAAATACATTTATCTCTCTTATTTTGAGTTTACCAGAGGCAGGCAGGGCTTTGGTTTTCATTGTTTTTATTGTTAACGTATAAATTTCAGATAAAAATAAATATTATTGAGAACAATAAATCCTGTATCTTTTATAATAGTCACAATATTTATTCCCAGAAAAATAAATTTATTTAAACTTAGCTATTTAAAAAGTTTAACTTAGACCAACATTTAACTATAGAAATACATGCCATGAGAGCAGAAAAATGTGTCTCTTACTGAAAATGATACACATAATGATCAAGTATGGGAAAGGGTTTAAGATTTAGTGTTTAATATTCTTTTTTAGAGCTAAATTGAGAAAGAACTTGACTTTACATTAGATTAACATGATGATTTTCCTTCAGAGTTTGTTCTATAAAATTATTTTTGGCTCTCAAGTAAATATGCATTTATCAGAAAGCAACAAGCAAAAGAAATAATATTACAGGTTCTAGGGTACTCAACTGAAGTTTTCGTACATTTCCAAAGTTAAAACATTAGGTGAAATATTCTTTTGCTCACAAATTAAATTTGAAAATTCATAAATTATTTAAAACTATAACTATAAATTACCCACTTTCAGTAATTTAATTCAACTGTCAAGCTACATGTAAAGAAACTATCCAAATATTTTAAAGCCAATATTAAAAGGTTCCCTAAAATGTGGTTCCAACAATATAATATAAGCTACTTAATGTCAATAATGATAATATGTTTAGAAATATGTTAACAGTATTAAATAATAAAGAATTTTAACATAGTTCTGATCATTGAATCTTAATTTAAAATAAATGTGCTCAAAATAGGACTGATCAGAACTTTAATCACTGAAGCCACCAAGTGGAGAAAGCTTAGTATTGCATCATAAACACAAAATTATTTAATCCAGCACCTAATTATTGTATACATGGCTAAATGATGTAAAACTCTTGAAAACTAATAATTAAATAATATATCATATATAATCAATTAATACAGTTTCATTGCCAAAATGTTTTGAGGATTAGTAGAAAATAGTTACCAATTTGATTCCAATAGGGTTTAGGACCTACATAAATGAATACTATGGCATTATAAAATATATATACCTTAAATCAATTGAATAAATATAAAATCAATTTAAATATAAGCACAAGTAAATGTTATGCCTTCTGGCATAAAGTCAGTACCAGCATTCATAAATGTTAAATGGTTAAATATTGAGCTACCATGTCTGAGATGACAAACTCTGTGAAGAAAAAGTATCCCTAAATTAAGGAGACACTTGGGCAACAGACTTGCACATATGCTACTAAGGAGGGTGAGTGTGTGTTCACTCCTGTTTTATCTATAGCAGCTGGGCCTTCTGGGAGTCTTGCTGCCCAAGGGAGCAAGGATCTGTCTAAACCATGGAGAGTAAAACAGGAAGTGGTTCCATGGCCAAAAAAGAAGGATAATAACAACAGCAATAGTACTCAGAATCTAATAGCATGTTCTAAACACTTACAGGTATTAATTCATTATTATTCATAATAATGAGTAAGTTATTGTAGTGAACTGAGTAATGGCACTCAAAAATATCAGGTCCTAATCTGTGGGACACGCAAATGATACCTTATAAGAAAAAAGGCTTTACCTCTAGAATTTTTGACAACATGAGCCATTATTTTTTTTCATTGTTAGTTAAGTTTTTTTTAACTTGTAATATAAAAGATCTAACTGATAGAAACTCTATTTTATAATCTTCTCTGATTATATTATATATGTGAGTCTCAGTTACCAAAACAGGTTAGATTTTTACAAGTAATTTTTCTATTTTTCACTTCATTTAACTATTTTTATAAAGAGTGTATATTATTATGTTCAAAATGAGGAAATTACTTCAATTTAAAAAGCCAAATTTATAATAGTTGCATCAGAGATACTCTATATATTTGAGGTGACAAATGCCGTTGGTAAGAGTCCAGGATGGACTCACAAATAAGAGAAGCTAGAATATATAAGAAAACAGAATCAGCCTGTCAGTGAGCTAAAAAGATTGGCGATGGTGAAGATTATGAACACAACAAGAATATGTACTCCAACTCAACAGAACAAGAACTGTAGCTTCATCCATTTGTGGCCAAACAACTAATCCCAAAATTTAAGCCACTGTGTAGGCCAAGCAGCAAAATATATCTGTGGGTAGGATCTGACCAATAGGCCCAGAATTCATTACCTCTTTTTAAAAGTCTCTTCAGGAGTATAAGGCATATTTGTGGATATATTCAAGTTAGTGAATTTTTGTGGAAAACACAGTGGGGGCAAGAATTATGAAAATTAGGATTTGGAATCTTGGGTTATAGCCTCATTTATGTTATTAAAACTCAAAACATGCTAAGCCCTACTACTAGCTTCTAACCTTAAGAAAATTATGGACATCTGTAATATTTTAAACAAAAAATTAAATTAAATTAAATTAATAAATAAATAAATAAATGAAAATTATTAATATTCTGATAAGGTTCAGTGAGAGCAAGAGTAAGGTGAGAAGAGTCTATACTTTAAAGGAATTAGAGGTGAATGAAAGTCAGAATCCTTGGAATAGAAAAATATAAGTCTCCTCATAGATGATAAGTTCCTGAAAGACCAAGCCCATGTTGTATCATCTTTGACCAGCACACTTCCTTAATTACACATGAAAAATACACACCTGATATTTATACAATGAGTGCACAAAAGACAGATAAAAGTTTTCTAAGATGAATATCTCTGAAATGCATAAAAGATCAATTTTTCCTGATATGGCTATTTATGGATAGGCAATGAAAAATGGATTCAAAATAAAGAAGGTTTAGATTTCAAGCTTTGATGACATTTTGGTGGGTTTATCAAGAAAATAGAACAGGTTGAAAAACTCATGACTATATTAGAGAATGTATTTTGATAATATTTAGAAGATAACCTAGATAATCTAGAAGCTCATTCAAATACTGTTTTTCAGTTCTAAAAATAAAAGTTATGGAAATACTCAAGAACAATATGTGAAAAACAAATAGCCGTACCTATGTGTGAGATAAATAAAAGGGTGATACAATATATCAATACAACCTATTGTGCATATATAAGCAAATGTTGTGTCTTATAGAAAAACATTACATGGGGAGGAATGGCGGTGTGAGAGATCCCCTTGGTCTCTCCCCTTGAAGTTTCAATAATTTAAACATCTATAGTTCAACAAAGGATTCCCTGCTCAAAGTAGAAACATATCTGAGAGAGCCACACATTGAAAAATCTAAAGGTGGACAAGGGGGAGCAAACCAGGGAAGCAGGAAGGGAGAAAAGCTGAGGCAAGCCACAGACGCAGCCCTGTAGCCAGAGCTCATAGCAGAGCTCAGCCTGGAGAGGGAAGGAATCAGGTTGTGGCTGGCACTCCCTTCAGCCTGAAAGAGCAAAGAGAATTAGTGAACATTCTTGCAGGAGTGGACAGTATGAGCTCCAGCTGAGCCCGGTGACCTGGGCAGGAACAAAAAACAGAGGTACAGCCTCAGTTGTCTGGCAGTCGGCAACCAGACAGAGAAACAAAGCCACAGAGCCTGGCCGCCCGTTAACCTCCTAGAGCTCGCCTCCCCTCACCCTATCTGTTGGGTTACATAGTACATTATCTGCAAGCTCAAGAACTGGTCCTACAGAATCACTTTTTCCCTGAGTGACAGGCGCACTCTGTGACTAATGCTAGGTTTGGATGAAGGCACAGAGGAAACACCACGGATTTGGAGCTACATCACCCACTGCATTCCCCTGCGTGGTTGGTCCCCTGAGACCAGGGCAACAGGATCACAAAGGAGGCACCCACCTTCCCAGGGAGCACAGGTCACTTCCCATCACCCCTCAGAGATCTGAAAAGTCAGAGGAGTGCAAGAGAACTAAAATAAACTTGTGACTCATTGCCACCTTCTGGAAAACAAGAGAAGAATTCTTATCAATCTACGTGTCACCCACACTCAGATGCCTAGACAGAGAAGGAATCCATGAAAAACCTGCAGGAAACAAACTTAAAGACATGAAAATATGTGGTATAAATGACAGAGAACTCAAGACTGAAAGTACCTCAACATAACAAAGGCCATATATGACAAACCCTCAGCCAATATCATACCCAATGGTGAAAAACGAAGTTTTTCCTCTAAAATGAACAACAAGACAAGGATGTCCACTCTCACCACTCTTATTCAATGTAGTTCTGGAAAACCTAGCCAGAGCAATCAGGCAAGAGAAAGAAATAAAAGGCATCCAAATTGGGAAGGAGAAAGTAAAAGTGTCACTTTTTGCAGCTGACATGATTCTGTATGTAGAAAACACTAAAGACTCCACCAAAAAGCTGTTAGAAACAATAAACAAACAAGTTGCAGAATACAAAATCAGTGTACAAAAATCCACCGCATTCCTATATATTAACAATGAAATTTCAAAAAAAGAAATTAAAAATAATTCCTTTTGCAATTGCAACAAAAAGTATAAAATACTTCCTTAGAGAAAATACTGTTATTTTGTGGTTAAAAGCAGGAGTCAAAGTGTTAACTATCAAATCCTGTCTTCATTTCTTTCTAGACCAGCAATTTTCAACCAATGTGTGGCAAGAATTTTTAAAACATACAATACCTGACTATTTAGTCAGGGTCACTGACATCTTTTCCCTTAGAATGTCAAATAAAAAGGAGACAACAGCCAACACAACAACAGCCATCAGTGTAAATGCCTGTCTTGAACTATAAATATATAGGTTTTATAATAGTGCTACATCTTATTGGTCATGTCACATAATAAGGTTGTATTTGATTGGTTAATTCTTGGTACCAGAAATCCTTATATACAAGTATAGGCACCTGATTTTTTTTTTTTTTAAAGTCACTTTGGAGCAAAAAGAGTAGGTAATTACTATTATTTTTATTTTTACTTTTTTTTGTAAATCAATCAAATTACACCTAATTTTTTGTCATATTGGAAAGAAATATATTTTTGGTGTGCCACAGAATTTTGTGTGCCATGAAATGAAAAAGGTTGAAATTCACTGTTCTAGACAATTTAATCTTTATGGACCTCAAATGTATGGTCTACAAAACAGGGTGATAGAAACTCTCCCATGTTTTTGTGAGAATTAAATGAGATAATGGATGTAATTCACTTAGCATAGTGTTTAGTACACAATAAACAACAATCAGTGGTAGCTGGTAATAATTTAAAATGTAATTATAAGGTGAAGAGATTAAGAAGTACAAATTCGTACCCACCAAATAGTCACTGGGATGTAAAGTACAGCATAGGGAATACAGTGAATAATATTGTAATAACTGTGTACAGTGCCAGGTGGGCACCTGAAATAGCAAGAGGACCACTTTGCAAAGTATATGATTTTCTAACCACTATGCTGTACACCTGAAACTAATACGAAATATTATTGAATGTGAACTGTAATTGAAAAAAAAGCTAAAATTTAATTACAATTGTATCATTAGTATAATTAAGTCCATAATAAAGACCACTTTTTTCATAATTTCTTTTATTAAAAAACCACAACAAACTATACTTTAGTTATATTATTATTTACACAAGTTTACATCCTAACAGCAGCACTTACCCCTCTGGTTGTACCAGTCAGGAAAGGCTTTATAAAGAAAGAATAATTTGATCTGGGAATTGAGAACTGAGAAGAGAAGAAACCATCCCAAGTAACAGGAATTGTGTGAATAAAGGCCTAAGGGTAGGAATGAGGCAGGCAAGAATATGGAAGAGTGAAAAGACCAATATAACTGGAACAATTGGTATACTTTGGAGTCTGGTGAAAATAATGTTGAATAAATTGATATAACAGTAGATAAGCTAAAAATAATGTGGGATACATGCAAGGAATTTATGGAGGTCCTTGAATCAAATCAGACAAAGAAGTCAGGTCTTTCCATTGAATCCAAATGAAAGTAACAAAGAGTCTTTTCTTCATCATGTTTGTGATGATAATTGTGCTGAATGGTAATTGCTTTGATGGTGGGATGCAGATTCCATTGAAAAAAGTAAAAATTTGGAGTCAAGGAAATCAGCTCGGCTTTGTGCATCCAATACACTAGCCACTAGTTATATGTAGCTCTTGAGCACTGAAAACGTGCTAGTCTGACTTGAGATGTGCTCTAAGTGTAAAATACAAATTGGGCTTCAAAGACTAGGAAAAAAATATATATATATATAATATCACATTAATAATTTTTTGCTAATTACATTTTTAAATGCTAATATTCTGGATATGTTGGAATAAATAAAATTTATATAAAATAATTTCATCTTTATATTTTAAATGTTGCTATTAGACAATTTAAAATTATATATGTGGCTCACATTACATTTTTATTAGACACATAGAAGTTTATTGTAAACATGTATCAATGAAGTGACAAAATTGTGGACTAGTGTGGTAACTGCAGATGGAGCAGAACGGAAGGAAATATTACAAAAGAAGAAACTGAATATTTCGATGGGTAAGGAAAGAGATAACGTCAAGAATCTGAGATTGGGTTACTAGTTCTACAACTGGGAGAAAGAAGTTCATAGGTGGGGAACTGATGTGAACTGAATATTAAAATGTTTCGTTTTGGGCATGCTGGGTTGGAGATGGTGGTGGGATATGCAAAAGAAGAGAAGTTAAGGAGAGTACAAAAGATAAAGTCACTGAATATGGCAAAAAGGATACATGCGTAGGCTGAGTAATAATTTCAGTAAAATTATGAGGACAAAAGCCAGATTGTAAAGGGTTAAAGAATAATAGTAAATAAACAAAGGCAATTGAGCATAGATTGTTCTTTTGAGAGGCTGTCACTGAATGAAAAAATTCAAGTGAGGGCAGAGTAAGCGTTCTTGAGGAAAGGGCTTTGGTTTTGGTTTTGGTTTGGTTTCCAAGAGAGAATGGAAGCCACAGGCCCTCCTTTTCGTTCGTTCATTCACTCATTCAGTCAGTCAGTCAGTCTTTCAAAACCCAGGTGATTAAATGTCTCCTATGTGTCAGGCACCTAAGTCCTTCAAGCTCTATATGAAAGTCAGAACAAGCATAAAGAAAAAAATAGTAATGGAAAAAGAGGATCGGATAAGTGGGATGAGCATAGGCACATGCAGACACACAGCCTTTTAAGGGGAAGTGCAAGGTGGCTGAATCAAGGAGTGAGAGTACAGTGAGAGCTCTAGATGGAGAAGTAGGCAGGGACCCGACGAGGGAGTGACTCAGCCACAGTAAAAACATTTGTACTTCATCCTCAGAATCGAGGTGAGCCATTAAATGGTTGTAAATAAGGAATAACATGACCAGGCTTGTACTTTTTTAATGGCCTTGCCAACAGACCGTAGGATAGACTGGAGAAGACCAGAAGGAGAAATACCAGTTAGGAAACTACTGTAACCATCCTCATGCAGATAATGAAGGCCCTAATTTACTTTTGGAGGACTTTTTCCCTATCAGAGCTTCATCAGCTTGCAGGGGCTCTGGCAAATTATGGTCACTCCCTTAGGCTCCATGAGTCAAAAGGATGCAGAAAAGTTTTGGGTATATAAAGAAACTGGAGCATGGGATGACCCCAGCCATCCCAAATCAGCCTCTATAGTCCAGTTCTGATGAAACACTCGGAGGAATGAACAAACACAAATCATCTTGAAAACTGTTTTAGGTAGACCCAGAAGCCTATCCATGCATTGCAATTCAATTCAGTCACTACACAGTAAGTTCTGTAAGGCTGTACCTTAGAGTATAAAGTGGGGCAGGGGTGGTAAAAGATGAATGACTGGAACAGATATTTGTAATGAATGCCAAGGAGTTTGGTCTTCGGCCTTAAGAGAAGTGGAAGCCACTAAAGGGTTTTAAGAAGGATGACCTAGTCAGATTTTCCTTTTACTCTATAGCAAATTGATTGGAACTGGGAAACTTCAAGACAGAGAACCAATTAGAATATTTTTGACATAAACTGGAAGAGATATGGCACCTCTCTGGCCTAAAGTGATAGCAATGGAGATAAAGGAACATGCATATTTTAGAAAACATTTAATTAGCAGGTCTTTGTGAGACTGAGGCAGGGGAGGGGAGGGGAGGGGAGGGGAGGGGAGGGGAGGGGAGGGGAGGAGAGGGGAGGGGAGGGGAGGGGAGGGGAGGGGAGGGGAGGGGAGGAGGGAGGGAGGGAGGGAGGGAGGGAGGGAGGGAGAAAGGAAGAATGGAAGGAAGGAAAGAGGGAGAAAAATAGGAAGAAATGAGGGAATGAGTAAGTATAGTGGGTTCAAATTTTCTTTTAAAAATCAGTATGTAAGTATCATTCTGTGATTAAGTATAGAGATTTTGAATATTAAATAACACTTTAAAACCTTTTCCTTTATAGTGACTTTTAGTCACCTAGCACTTGACTCTCTCAGACAAGCACCTTGCTTTAGACTAAGAGTAGCTCACTGCAACAAGAGCTGGGATGCTGGACATGCACTTGCAATGGCATGAGCATTTAAGCCCATGAAAGAGGGTCAGAGGCAATATCCAAAATCAGAGTTGGGCAAGGGTAAGAATTACAGCAAACACAATCTAAGCATAAAGACAAGTTGACTGAGTGTACTGAAAGAGTCAAAATGGAAACCAAACCCAAAGCTGGGCTCTCAAGTCAGAATGATGGCCAACTCAGGCAGAAAGGAGGCAAAGACTGAAGACTTGTGGATGATATGGGTGGGCCTGGGCTTCGGAATGATCTTTCCCCCTGTTCATGGACAAGTACAGCTTGGGCCGCACACATGGCTTACTTAGATGTTATGAACCTAGAATCTAGTTGCTGGCCAACCTACTTTAGAAAGAGAATACAAATCTTCTACTGTAAATGACAAAGTTATGTTTATGTATATCTTCATTTTAAGGAAAAGATATCAAATGCTGAGTAGCTCTCCAAAGTCATATGAGTCAAACTTGAACCAGAGTATAAGATTCATTTCCTCACTCTGAGCATTATTACATCTGCCCGTTATGTGGCTTCCCATCAAAATGATTTAAAGTTATTCTTTTTTTCCCCCTAATGCTATGACTCAATGATACCACATAAATCTCAAGGTAATATTAGACTTATATTTCTTTTCAGAATGCAAAGACAATTTCTAGTTGATAGCAGATAGAAAAATAATATTAAATGATCTTTTTTCTTAAAGAGTTAAGCCCTACATATTACTCTTACATCAGAAAAGTATCCATATTTTTTAAATATGAGCTCATTCTTAGCAACAATATAGCTTGGCTCCCTGTATACACACAAACTTACATATAGAGATCACAGCATAAAGGTTAACCTTGTGGCCTTTAAAATCAAACATACAAATATTTTAATCATAATTCTGACAAACCATGTGATTTGAGGCAAGTAACTTAACTTCTTAAGTCACAGCTTCTTCATCCAGAAAGTGGAGGTTATGATAGTAAGTCCTTCAGGGGGCTGCTGTTGTGAGGATTAAATGAAAAATGCACTTAAAAGCTTATCACAACTCCTAGAGCTAGAGTTACTGCTTAATTAATGTGTACATACTAATAACAGTAGTAATTGTCCTCCCTCAGATTTATGGCAGAAAGCTCACAAGATGAAGCTAAGCCTCTCCTCTGGGCTCTTGTTATGCTGGTACCCATGACATGGATTTATGTCATATTTGAGAGCACATCAGGGAGAATGACAGGCCTCTCCATGTTTTCTAGGAGCACTGGTGCTACACCACACACACAGCTCTGAAAAACTAAGCAGATTTCAAAGCTGCTTAAATAGTTCTTTTTGGCCAAGAGTCATGTACATTGCCAGATGGCAATGGAATGATTTTCCACTCAAACTTGGCAACGGCAGGATTTAAACAGAAAACTGGGAGGAAGGGAAGGGAAATGATATGCTTCCTTCCTCAGGGCAGTTTTGGACTTTTTGGCACCACAGATAAAAATTATAAAGAAGAGAGAAATTTTGGATGAGCATTACAGTATGTATTACTAATGTATCAAAATAAATTGAAAAGGAATTGCTAGCTACCATCAGAACCCCCTGTCTACCACTTTTTCATATTTGGAATTTCTTCATTTGGGTACTCTCATTCGAGTAGAGTAAAGCTGGATATTTTGAGTCAAACAGGAGACATTTGACTTCAGTGATCCTGCAGAAGTTCTTTTCTTCCTTTAAAATATCAAATAGAACCCAACAGCAAAATAAGTCATTTCATATTTCCATTATTCTTGAGAGTAAGAAGAATCAGGACAAATGCCAATGGGTGTTTAAATCTTCTGTAAACAGAATTCCAACTCAAAGCATTCTGATGGCATTCTAACCAAATTAAAAAACTTGCCAGGATAAAGGTTCTATATGCTTCCTCAGAAAACACTGCTGCAAAGTAATAACAGGAAATGTTTTCTTATTTATGTATACATGGCTTACTTCCAAAAAAAGATTTGAGGCAAGGCATAAAGACATATATATACATTGAGATGGGAGGAAAACATAAATGAGGAAACCAGGGAAAAAATAAAAGCTATTGTAAGAAAACAAATAAAGATATCAATGCTAAATGGGGGTCATAAACTTACTCCAAGCACCCTAGCAGTCCGTACAAAGAGGTCCATTATATTATCTGCTATCTATAAGAATAGCAACAATAATTTACTCAAGAAAACTTACTGTCATCTAATATATTCCTCCTGATAGGGTCTATAACAATTTCCTTACATTTTCCTGTAAAAAGGAACACTATTATTTAAGCTATAGAGGAGAATGTTCATATATCAGATTTCTACTACTGTATTTAGGTGAAAGATGTCATGACATCAGCAAAAATAAATAAATATTCCTATTTAAGACAGAGAACAGCTAATAAACATGTTCTATAATAATATTCCCGTGGGATTTTTAGCAGTTGATGCTCCTTTAAAAAAAAAATCTGTAAAAAGATTGTTTGGTTTCCAATGATGAAATTAATTTACCATAAGATGCTATAGATCAGAGACTAGTTGTTCTATATTTTATGGAACTGTATGTCTATGGTAGGGAAAATAATGGCCCTCATAAGATGTCCACGTTCTAATCCTGGAAACCTGTGAATGTTACTTTACATGGCAAAAGGGACTTTGCAGATGATATTAAGTTAAGGATTCTGAAATAGTTGTTAAGCACAAAAAGAATTCTAAGATCAAACAACTTGGCAAAACTATATTATTTTGTTGTAGGATAATTGAATTTTTTTTAAATTATCCCAGAAGTCTAGATTTAGTAAGAAATTTCTGGTTTATACAAAAGATCCAAATAAAATCAACTCCACTATAAGTAACAGGTGCAAGATGAAGGCACAGTAGTGAAATAAATGTGCTAAATTATAGTATGAAAATGTCACTCCAGCCTTATAAAGTCTTGCTTATCAGCTCTCATCACAATGTCAAACTCCTCAGCCCATACCCATGTAGCCACCCCTGTAGTCCCTGCTCACCAAGCATAAGGCATGTTCAGCAAATAGACTCTCAGATAACACAGCCGCTCTGCCATCTGCCACTGACCCTGACCAAAGAAGCTTGCTTACGCTTTTATTTGAAGAAATGGCACCAGGACTACTCACTCATCAAGGTAAAAAAGCAAGCCATCTAGCTCATCTATTTAGCCAGCCCCTTATAATTCACTTCAACGTATCCCACCCTCCCTCATCCAATTTTCTCCAGCTATAGAAGGAAAGAAATTTGCCAAGAGGATAAGTTTAGTGGACCACAAACCTCCAACATGGATGTTGCAGAAGTTTCAGGCCCACTCCTGAAGATCAAGGTTTCAAGTCTCAAAGTTCCTGGGGCACAGAAAAATAGCTTCAGAGCTTTTCAACAAGAACCAAAGTTTGGTCTCTCATAAAAGCGCTACACTAAAAATTTTAACAAATGTCTTCACTGTACAACAAATGAGTACCATGAGTCTTTAAGAGAAGAGGAAAATTATATAGTGATTTCCACACATCTATGACCCAGGAGCTTTCTTCTCTCGACAATGTACAGAACATTTGGAAAACAATTTGCTAGTTATATATAAAATTTCTACAAATCAGTCAACATTTTGGAAGACTATCTTGTGAAAAGAAGGGGAAAAAAGCCAATATAAAAAAAAATTCTACAAGGACAGTTTGAGAACTGATTGTGGCCAAATAACAAGGTAAATTAAAGAAGCTTTTTTCTAGATATTAGGGAGGAGGTTTGGGCCCTTACTGCCAAACAGCTGTAACCAGGTTAATTGAAATTAGGATAGATGAAGAATGCCCAAGTGTCAGACATGTGATTAAATCAGAAATTGAGGTCTTGAGGCCAAGATAGTATAAGAATCCAGGAGGTCAACATCTGGCATGAAATCAACATGGTTAATAGAAAGCCAGGTCACCCAAAGTCACCCCTACCTACCAACTCAAACACAAAGCACAGAAGCTAAAATAACACGATTCAAAATTAGTACCTCAACATCAACCCAAGTACTAAAAGTTAAAATTAAGGGGGAAATATTTCAAGGAAAATAAATGGTGTCCTGAGAAATATTTCAAGGAAAATAAATGGTGTCCTGAGAAATTATTCATTATTTTTAAAAATCATAGAAAATAGCCACATATAACTGAGAGGTGAACAATCACTCATTATCTGGGAATTCAATGGGCCTTAGGCCCAGAATAATTTCCTTGGTTATAATCCTCTTGTTTATCCTTAAGAACTGAAAAAAGAAATGCAACTTTTGAGAACTTTCAAAAAAAAAAAAAGCATGAAAATCAGCCATTAACATTTTTCCATAGAAAGCTAGCTATCAACCAAACTTCCCTATTCCAAAATATTTTAAAAGAAATTTTATTCACCAAATTCTTATATTCCAGGAAGAAAAACATAATTATAAACACAGTCGTTTTTTTTTACCTGGAAAAGCCCTTATAAACATCCACAACTACACACACTAACACACAAAACAAATTAGCATAACACAGTATAGAGTCCTTTGGAAAAAGAAACTTCATAGCTCATGGCAGCTACTATGAATTTATTGTCTTAGGTGAGTTTGTCTTTTGTTAACCAAGATTATATGATTAATTTTTAAAATAAAAGAGGTATATCCAGTTTATATTACTTATATTTTCACAAAACAAACTTGAAATATGATCACAATAATCAACACTTTATCATTAAAACTCATTCATTCAACAGATATTTATTGAATGCTTTCTCTAAACACTGAGCTAACAATGGTGAGTACCAATGTATCTGTGTGTCTATCACATAATTACATTCATTTAATTCCTCTCCCCAAAAATATATAATTACTTGTGACCAAAAAAATAATATTTTATATTTATGTATCTTTAGTTATTTATTGAGATCCATAAAGGAAATATAACTTTTCTAAATCCCAAAGTGAAATGATCCTTTTAAATTGTGCATTCTAGGAGGTTTACTGCACTTTTATACAGTATTGGATGGCATCCTTTCTTAAAAATATTGTATTAGTTTTACTTTTTCCTCAGGTTTATAGATAGTACATAATTTAGTCAGGTGTTTTGTAACTAAAGAAAATAAGTAATTTCAAAGGGAAAAAGCATTTAATGCATGCTTTCATAGTAAAACGCTCTATTTTTAAAAGTTAGGCATTTGCTTAAAAAATCAAACTAAATCTGCAGAGGTTTTATTTTATTTAAAAGTATGTTTATTTTCAAAATAGAGACAGACTCATAGATGGAGAGCAGGCAGACAGTTCTGGTGGGGGGGTGGGAGGATTGAGCAAAACAGAAAAAAAGAGAGCGAGAACTCATGGACATGGACAACTGTGTGGTGATGGCAGTGGGGTGGAGGTAGAAGAGGGCATAGAAGGGAAGTGGTGGTAGAAAAAAATAAAATAGTATGCTTATTTTCACTTACTGTTAAAGTTTGGTAGCATTTCCAATTGATATTTTAGCAAAAACACATCATAAAAGCAGCCATGAAAACTGAAACGATACACTTGCAATCTAGAATATCTTAAAATGGCCTAAACAAAAGGTTTTTCAGTAGCTAGGCAGCAGCTATAGGAATGAACCCTAATATATTACAAATAATTTTTCCAAAAGTGTTGTGGTCTTGACCCTAATATGATAATTAGACTCGATATTTCTTTGAAAATATTGTAACTTGATATAATAGAATCATGTTTCTCACAACCAGTTATCTCTTCAATGCAATGTCTTACCTTACATTAGTAACTTAACATAAGTAATCTGAGTGAGCACACAAGGAGGGAGCATTGCCACTGTTTGTAAGAGCAATTAAAAGATAAGTTAAGCATCATTTTCAGGCAAATCTATTAACAACCAGCACAGCTATTTCTCACTAAGTAATTGACACTGCACTGGAGATGAAAATATTATCCCTTCTCCTGTGATGCCTAAGTACCAAGGAGGTAAAGCTAGCAGGTTGTTTTCTGTTTTTAAACATACCAGTGTGAAGGAAGTTTTATTTTTTGAGTTTTGCCTAAATAAAAGTATCTTAATTCCAGAATCACTCATTGCAAAGAACTGGGTACACTGAATAATTTCCTTAAAAATAAAGTCATTTGGATATGAAATTTGTGTGGAGAAATTATATTATCTCTATAGCCCATCAACCTAATAATCTGCAAACAACATAACATGCTATGGGGAAAGTACATAACTTTTCTCAACATTATTATTCATATCATACTCATGAGGAAATTGGGGTTGAGAGATGTTAACTAGTTTATGAACAACATAACTAGGCCCTAACCACCATCAATAGCTAAGATCACCACCTGGCCTTTCCAACAGATTGGGGCCACCCAACTTGCCTGTTTCACCCCACACTGAACTCCCAATTTCAATGTACTCTGAAAATAAATAAAAACACAGAATGCATTCTGTAATCCAACTATGTTCAGCCCTGCAAATCATTATCAGAAATACCTTTGTTTCCTCAGGCCAGAAAAATGATCTATAATTCATTTAATTTCTATTTTTATGAACTACTTTATGCATGTTTTCTTTCAGAAAAAAATACAAATCCTAATTCTTATACATGGAAAAGACAAGTTAAGTGAGCTTACCATGAATCCCAAAAATTCCCTAGGGATGGAGTCTGCAGTCCCATGTTTAAGCCTCCCATCAGGCCCAAGGCTAAGACCCAGTCCTGATTCTCATGCCCATTGAGTGATGGCTTCCCTTAGACCTCTTAGCTGTACTGCAAGGGTCAAGGAAGCAAGCCCCCTTTAATAATATTCTTCACTGATTTTTTTAAAATTAAAAAGAAACAGCAAGGAATTCCATATATAAGAATCATTTCCATTTCCTTTTTATTCAGAGGTTTGCCATGCTTACTCCAAGCATAAATTAAGCATTCCCATTATAAAATATTTAGGGCTTCATATTAAATTCTTTTTTGTGGTTGTAGTAATTCATATTCAGGCACTTTCCAGGCCCTCAAAGCAGCATGATTCTATTTTTAAACCAACTTCCTTGTTTTGCAGAGAGGCAGAGAAGGTCCAAACTGCTTGTGTAATGAGATTTTTCTCATTAATAAAGCCTTTTTAAATAAATTAAATCTACTTGTGTTTTCCTAGTAATCCTAACACTTTTAATATGATGCTTACTTAAATTGCTAAAAACTCTGATGTAAATGTTAGTATGGGTGCTACTCTGGCTAATTCCTCTATGCTGAGACTGGTGTCCTTCCAACCTGCCACCACAGCACCCCGGGGAAAAGTTCTGCATTAGCACACAGTGCTGTCATATCTTTACATGTCTGTCCCCACTTGCAGAATGCAAACCCTGGAAAGCAGGCCAAATAAAGCAGACATGTAAGTGCAAAACCATAGGAGGACGGGAAAGCTGTCCGGGCAGGAGGGCTGCCCAGCATGAGTCAGTACATGAGTGAGGTGAGAAGAGCATTCATGTGAGGGGCAGCCTGGAGCAGGAAGTGAGAAGCCAAGTAGGGTGACACAGGGATCCCACAGGAGGAACAACTGAGAACAGGGTATCAGCCAGGGCGGGGTGAAGAAGAAATCCATGGACTGTGGGAGCCCAGTGTGGAGAGTCTCAGCCCAGAGAGTGGAGAGAGCATCCACACATGGAGTGGATCAAGCTCAGCGTGATGGAGCCCTAGCTGGGGGAGAAGGGTGTCCACAGGGAGAGGCACCCTGGCATGAGGTGTCAGAGGCCAGGCAGAGTGAGGAGGGTACTCCGGCACAGGGCCTGAGCCCAACTGGAGTGATGAGGGCATCTCCATTCTGGGCATGTGTGAGTATCTGAGCCTAAGCCCGTGAGGAGGGCAAGGGGATGGCAGTCAGGCATGGGGTGGGGCTGTAGGGGGGAGGTGCCTGAACCTGAACAGCACAAAGAGGTGGCCTGATGTGAGGTGCCGCCTAAGCACTGATACCTCAGTGCTGGATGCTGTGACCTGGCCTGCGGTGTTGGAACATGGGTGTGGTGAGCAAGGCATCCACACAAGGAGCAGTGACATTGCTTAAATCCAGAGGGATGAGCTAACAAGTAATCTGAACAAAGGCCTAGTAATGATAATGGGAGCCAAGTTTCTTATTCTCAGAGGAGAGCAACAAATATGGAAGGGGCCAAAACCCTGAGAACTTGTGTTTTGAAATCTAAATTCATCTAAGAAAACAAATTGGCAAGTGTAGTTTTAAATTGTTAGAAATTTTAAAAATAATAAGAACTGATTATTACTTAAAATATTAGTATATTTTACATATACTAAATATAGTACAAAAATTTAAATATTATGTGGTATTTTAATCTTAATATACTTAAAATTCTGATATAAAGCTTCAAAAATATCAGTGGGGAAAGAGGATACTTCACTGAAAGTGGCAGACCCTGACCTTGGGAGACCTAAGGTGGCTCCACCTTCTACCAGTTCCCCTTCCTCTCTGATCACTCCCTGTCCCTGGGGTACAGGGTAGGTATGTCAAGTGGGTACCTCACCACCTCTTGTTGCAGAGCTCTCCTCACCCAGAAGACGGCCCTCTGATGATACACTGGCAGGATAGCTTAAGCCCTACCTGCCATGGAGTCCAGTTGCCCCACAGGACATTTACACATCGCTGCCATGCCAATCCAAATAAAACACACGAAGTCTTGCAGCTTCCTGTCTCTCCCCGCTCTCCTGCTCAAATGGGCACAGGGGTACAACAGCCAGTCAGCTGCAAGCCAACTGTTCTTACAGGAATGTTCATTCTCTACAAACAATTCACTTGGAAGCCAAATATTCCCTTTCTCTCTCTCTCTTTTTCTCTCTCTCTCTTTTTCTCTCTCTCTCCGCCACTCCCTCTCTCCCTCCATCCCTCTGCCCCTCCCTAGAATTCCCTTATACACACTGCAGGGGGCCTATAGTAGAAGGAGAGGCTGTATGTGGTTGGGAATTTTGGATCTGGTTTGAGCCCTAGGGATTGGCACATTCCAGCTCCTTATAGAATATGAAATTCTGGCTGTCTTTAGTTTTGTTCCCTAGTCCAGAGTAACAAGGGAAGTCCCACTCGAAAGCCTAATACATATGTTAATGCAAAGAAAATGTCAGAAAAATGTCATGACCAGTGTGGTGAAGTGGTTAGAGCATCGGCCTGTACACTGAAGGGCTGCTGGTTCAATTCCCAGGTGAGGCCATGTACCTGAGATGCAGGTTCAGTCCTCAGCCCCAGTCAGGATGGGTGTGGGAGTTGACCAATTGAAGTGTCTCTCTCACATTGATCTCTCTCTTTTTCTCTCTCCCCCTTCCTTCCTCCCTTCCACTCTCTCTAAGTAAATAAATAAATAAGTCAATGGAAAAAAATATCCCCCAGTGAGGATTAACAAAAAAAAAGAGAGAAAATGTCAGGAAAGATACACACAAAACTGGTGACCATGGTTAAAATTCAATAGGAAACTGGCACAGGAAACTGGAAAAAAGGAAACTTACACAAGTATTGTCTGAATCTTTTCCAAGACTATATTCATGCATTACTTATATAATTTAAAATAAATCAAAAGCAATAAAAAATTTAAAAACTAATTACTAACATTCAAAAAGAACATACTAAATATAAATCACAGCATGGGCTTTGTCACCATAAAATCAATGAAGAAATTAAAATATTAATAGATTTGCCCATATAAGTAAATTAATATATATATATGCATATCTCATACAAATAGAATTTTTAAAATATCAAAACCCTAATGGTTAAATGAGCTAGAAGTATGAATTAACTATTAAAAGAACAAAAACAACTGTCTAAGCTTGAAAATTAATCAATATTTATTGGTTGTCTCGAGGTATTATTGGTGAAGTTTTTTCCTTTTCTTTTCTTATAAAATTTCTAGAATGAACATCTATTTGTTTAAAATAAAATAAAAAATAATTAAAAAGAAGCCCCTCTCACCCCTACCACCTCCCCAAGTATAAAGGTGTATATATACCAAGTGTATATTTTTGGCAAAACTTAGAATCTCGTACTACAGAGAGAGAAATGTAGACACTTAGAGCCCACCCAGTAAGGAAACCTAATGATTTTTCCTTTTTCCAAAGAGACAAATATTTAATAATAGTTTTAATCCATCTGATAGTTTAGAGTTAATTTTATACTTTGAAAAGTCACTGAATCTTTAATACAGCTATCTTTCAAGAAGTATCAACATTACAAAGAAATTTAAAAATTCTTAATCTAACCTTAAAGCATGCTACTTTTTTTTTTCATAATTTTAGAATTTTTTATGAACTATTTTCTATAGTTTCTTGGCTTTTTGCTTTTCTCACTTAACTCTTTTTTTACTTTGAAATTTTATCTCCTTTCTTCCTTCACTTAATTTTTATTTGAGTGGATGGGATACTAAAACCAAAGATATCATAAATTCCAAAATTAATATGTCAATGTATTTATAGAATAAGTATAATAAAATCTCAATACATTCATTAAATTATGAAATAACCTTACATAGCAAACTTCCCAAGAATAAGTGAAATGTAATCTTTTAAAAACTTTTATAATGTACTTTCTTTCAAAAGAAAAATGCACTAAGCTTGTAGAGCTAGTCTTGTGTCTAAAATTAACCTGTCCCAGCCGGGCATGGCTCAGGGATTGAGTGCCGACCTAGGATCCAGGCGATTGGGGTTCGATTTGCGGTCAGGGCACATGCCCGGGTTGCGGGCTCGATCAACGACTCTCTCATCATTGATGTTTCTATCTCTCTCTCCCTCTCCTTTCCTCTCTCTGAAATCAATAAAGATATATTTAAAATTAACCTGTGAATGAACTAGTCAAACACAAGATTAAGGTCTATATCCAGCGTAGAGATTTTCTTCAAAAAGCTAACCCATAATGAAAGCAAATACCAACGAAAGCTGAAAATGGGGGTGGGGGGGAGGCGGGAAGCAATGATGAAACAGAAGACAAGGGAGCACTCCTATAAATATGACTCTGAAAGCCTCACTCCCTATTCTTTGGCAACTCAAAGGCATGAATCTTACCAGGCCATTCAATCTTTGTATCCATGATTCAGTCTATAGAGCAGCTGGTAAAACCCTATCAACTGGAAAAGGAACCAGAAATTATGTATTTCCTGAAGCAAAGATAAAATCAAGGGAAGTATTGTAGTTATATAATATCATTTTAATAGTTTAAACCAATCTTGAGTTATCCTTATTAATTAAGTTTTAAAAAACAAGATTTTTTAGCCTAACATGAAGTTAAATACTATTAACAAACATACTGACACATTCATTTTTTAAAGAGTGGGGGATTTTACTTTTTCCCACATTCGTAAGCACTGCTTTCATTATTCTGGTGTAGACTCAACTTCACTAAAGTTGAAGAGGACAAGCAGTAGTATGAAGCAAAATCCTGGTGAACTGGTAACTGTCTCATCCAATCCTTCTTAGGGCCTGTTAGAGAAGAGTTAGAGTTTTAGGAAGCTAAACACTGTCATGTAGGAAAGAGCGGGCAGGCCTCCAGAGGGCTGCGGGCTCTGGAGAGCAGTGAGCCCTGGGTCACAGCGGGAAGCCCACAGCAAGGGCTCTAAGTAGCGAAGGACTCCCGTCTCACAGTAAAGGGCTTAACCTTCTTTGGGAAATAATGAGCTAGACAATGTTTGAAGCTTCCATGTAAGTTTTAGAGAAGAATGGGGGTGCTGAGAACTGCCTTAAACATGTTAAATTGACAGACACAGGTGACCAAACAATGACCTGTACACTTGGAGAAGAATGAGAGAATCCTTGGTATATGCCAGCATCCTCCAGAGCAGCATTCCTCTTTGTCCCTGAATTACGATGAAACAATTTGATAGGCCACATAATGTGACTGAGTTACTTTAAAGAAAATAGAAGACTTAGTGGATGAAATCTATTTTCTGAAAACGTTTGCCTAGATACCTACTTCTACATAAATCAACATCTGGGAACTTCTTTGAAGATCGGAGACAAATCTCAGTTTAAAGGCTGAAAGTTCATTAGCAAACAGTAACATTCAATGGTTAGAATTATCAAATATGACATCCACACCAAGTGCCTGAACACTCAATAAATTAGAATATATCCTCTGGTCTTCTAATCTAAAAAGGTATTACTGCTCCCAAAAGTTGCTTACATACATTTTTTACTTTTAACTACACAAACTCTAAAGAGTAAGAGTACTTTGATTTTTATTTCATGTAACTGAACTTGGGGAATAATATTCATTTTTAATTGTTCATCAAAACAATGTGCATGCATTCTTTAATAAACTAAGGAGATAACCATTAAATTAATCATGTGTTTTCCTACTTCATCCACTCAACTTGTTATATCTAAAATAGCTAAGCCTTCTAGGATAAACTAAAATAAATATACTGTATATGACAATACTAATGCTTTATACATTCTAGTAATGCTGATTTGTCTTACAGTATTTGTTTAGAAGGTTTAAAAACTCTTGGCTTAGTATTAAAATGTTAATTGTGTTTCTAAAAGATTCATCTTAAGAATTATAAACCTCAAGTAAGTAAAGTTAGTAAATCACCAAAAGTCATCTTGAAATCCAAGAACTGGGATTAGAAAAAAAAAGTTTTTATTGATTTTTAGAGAGAGAGGAAGGTAGAGGGAAAGAGAAATATCTATTGACAGCCTCCTGCTGGGGATCGGGCCCGAAACCTGGGCATGTGCCCTGATCGGAATGGAACCAGTGACCTCTCAGTGCATGGGAATACGCTCAACCAACTGAATGTCAACCAACCAGGGCTGGGATTAAAAATTTTAAGTGAAGAAAATTGCAAAACATCTAGTATAGGTACTGTGTTACCTTGTAAAAGGGAAAAAATTCTGAATCCTGAAATACATCTGTCCCCAAGAATTTCAACTTTATGGAATTGAGGCATTGCAAATGGTGCATTTGTTTTTCCAATCAGGATACTGAGAATCAGATTATTTGTTTTCTCTAATAGAAATATTTTGAAATAGCATGACTATATAGGCTCCAGGAAGAGAGGAGAAAATATGACTTGCATAGAACTATCCTCATTTCCTTTTCATTCCCTTTTTGCCATGGGTAATCATTTTCTCTTGGGAAAGAATAGTAAGGCTCTGTTGTACTATGACCCCAGGAAAAACAAAGGCACTTTATCTGCCTCATCTCTTATCAGGTAAAGAGAGAATTATACCTTGGTGAATGTGCAAAAGCACCCTGAGTCTTCCAGTAGGCCTCAATATTCAAAGACCTTATGGAACACAAGTTGGGCAAATTAAGTAGAAAGTTGGGCAAATGACTTGGTGATTTAAAAATACAGCCTAAGAGATGCAAGCTACTTTATGTGGAAGAAAGTTACTGAATTGGAAAACCAATTGCTTATAGGGAGTAAATATAAACACTGAAAAGCATCACAAGGTTTTTATTGCTCATGGTTATAAACTTGGCTGTTAAAACTTTATACCATATTTTGTTTGCCAACATAGTCTTCTAAATCTCAGTTATATCTGGAAAATATAAAGCACTTATTTATGACCAAAGAAGTTGATAGCATTTATCACCTTCTGGCAGACTACATTGTTTTCTTATTTATTATCTCTATATAAAAAATTAAAATAAGCCCGGCCAGGCATGGCTCTGCGGTTGAGCATCGACCTAGGATCCAGGCGATCGGGGTTCGATTCCCGGTCAGGGCACATGCCCGGGTTGTGGGCTAGGCAGCCAATCAATGACTCTCTTATCATTGATGTTTCTATCTCTCTCTCCTTTCCTCTCTCTGAAATCAATAAAGATATATTTTAAAAAAAAATTAAAATAAATTATATATTAATTAATACAATCACATTACATTAATCTAATATTATTATATTTTTGATTATTTGTCTCCCCTAGTAGAACATAAGCTCCACTCTGGTAGAGGTTTTCATAGTTGTTCACTGAGCACATAGGACAGTGATTTCTACTTAGTTTAGGTGACACTCCACAATCCTAGACACTCTCCTACTTTTGCAAACTGATCTGAAATATTCCACACCACTCCTCCTTACTGAAGTCATCCCATGGAGCTAAGTTTTCTCTATTGTTCTTTTGTTTGCAATGACAACACGTATGTTCTTATCATTTTACCTATTAGAGTGTGTGTTTTCTTGGAACAGGTATACCATTTTGACACTCATTGAGTGCCCGTTGGATGAATGATTCCTATTCTGGCCTATCATCAAGCCTATCATGAGTGACCCATGGGGTTATAAGATGTTGATTAAAAATATACCAATAGACAAAGTTAAAATATTTTAACTAGCAAAGAGCAAGGAAACTTACAGAGGTAGTTACACAAAGCAAGAAACAACACAACATATATTGAGACATAGGAATAGGTTTCCCTTTCTCCCAAGTCCCCATAAAAATAAATAGTACAAGGAAAGATTTTACAAAGGTGAACGGTTCAGCCTTGCCAGCCTCATCACTCATTGCCTCACCTGACTGTTCTCCATGCTTACTTGCTCACTCAGGCTAGTGGCTGGTGTTAAACAAACCTAGCACATTCCTGAATATTCACTGTGAAACTAGAAAAAACAAAGGTATAGCATTCCTCGTGAGGCTCTGAGTGTAGTCCTGTCCTAGATCCATTTCCACAAGCCTCCAATACCATTTACCCATAGGACATCTTCCAGTCCTTCCATTCCCTCAAAAGTAACAGGTTCAAATACATCTTTCTAGTCAAAACAGGGGTTTTCCTTTTTTTCAAGGGTTTAAATAAAAACAAAAGTGTTTTGTTTTTTTAATGCCTCTATCCTGCATTCTAAATGACCTGTCATAATAATTCTTTTTATTGGCTAGACTGTTTCCTTGTGTTCACATAGCTACCACATTAGGATAAGTTCATAACCCACTTGAAGTAAACATATCTATTCTGGGCTGAATTGTATTCCTTCACCCTGAAAATTCATATGCTAAATCCTCACCCCTAGAACCTCAGAATTTGACTGCATTAGGAGCACTGCCTTTAAAGAGATGATCAAGGTAAAATGAAGTCATATGGATGGGTCCTAGTCCATTATGGCTGGTGACCTTATATGAAGAAGAGATTAGGACAATGACACACACAGAAGGAAGACAATGGAAGAAGATGGCCAAAGAGAGAGGCCCTCAGAAGTAACCAACTTTGCCAACACCTTCATCTCATACTTCTAGCCTCCAGAACTGTGAGGAAATAAATTTTGGTTGTTTAAGACACTCAGTCCGCAGCACTACACTATGGCAGCTCTAGCAAACTAATCCAATGTCCATCTCATTATTTAATCCCTTTACTTGGCCAATGACCCCTTGTTCCCTGAATAAATATTTAACATGTTTTTCTCTTGGTTTTGAGCTTTTATCTCGTTGTGCAATTTCCCAGATCTGAAAGACACACGTTAGATGTCCCTTCTGCTCCTCTGCCCTTCCTTTCCATGTCTTCAGTCACAGCTATTACCTCAGGGATCTTTGCTGCAGGTGCTCCCCCCTCAGTCGTGCCACTTCAAATCAATTCACCTTAGACTCCTCCTTTAAATTAAATCTTCCTATATATATATCCCTCCTTGCAATAAAAAAATAAAAAAGAAAACTATTGGCTCTTTCTAGTTCCTACATCAATAATTGTTCCTTATTCCTGATCTTAGAGGAAAAGTTTTCAGTTTTTCACTATTGAGTGTGATATTAGCCGAGGGTTTATCACATATGGCCTTTATTATGTTGAGGTACTTTCCTTCAATACACATTTTATTGAGTCTCTTCATCATAAACGGATGTTGTATCTTGTCAAATGCTTTTTCTGCATCTATTGATGTGATCACACAATTTTTATCCTTTATTTTGTTAATGTGGTGTATCACACTGATCAATTTATATATGTTGAACCATCCTTGGGACCCTGGAATGAGCCCCACTTGATCGTGATGTATCATCTTTTGAAAGGATTGTTGTATTCTATTTGCTAGTATTTTGTTTAGGATTTTTGCATCTATATTCATCAGAGATATTGGTCTATAGTTTCCTTTTTTTATGTTATCCTTGCCAGGTTTTGGTATCAGGGTAATGCTGGCCTCATAAAATGTGTTAGGAAGTATTGCCTCTTCTTCAATTTTTTAGAAGAATTTGAGAAGGATAGGTATTAAATCTTCTTTGAATGTTTGGTAGAATTCCCAAAATTACTTTTAAATGTTTATAGAAATGGAAATGCTTTTTGCTATTCTGCATTTGAGTGAACTCTAACCTACTAAGATACTAATTTGTAAGAAACCCTCAAGGGAAGATTAGCTCAGCTAGGAAAAGCTTAAGATCAGTGAGGTCTATTATCACAACTATATTCTGCAAAAATAAATGTCCACAGGTAAAAGAAAAAACCTTGAAACATAAAAAGAAAGTAAACAAATAGATAAAAATCCACAGAGCTTTCAATACACACACACATTTAAAATACACACATTTCAAAGGTACTTTAAATTATTAAAGAGGGACTATTATGCTTGCAATATCACATTTTCTGTGAGAGTCTATTTACTTCTGCTAGTACGACTGCTATTATGAGAGGCACTGAACACCAATTTTAGCAATACAAACCAATTGTGATCATCTTTACACAGGACAAATATTACTTTTTTCATGTGCAACAATCTCCAATATGTTTCTGTCAAAAGGATTATAATGGCAATTGAAAAAGGTATGGTTTACATTCTCACTAGTCAGAAACAAAACCTTTAAACAAAATGAGTTCTACCTTTTTTCTTTTTTTTTATCCTCACCTGAGGATATTTTTTCCATTGCTTTTCAGACAGAGTGGAAGAGAGAGAGAGACATCGATTGGCTGCCTCTGGCACAGGCCCGACTGACCAGGACCGAGCCCGCAATCGAGGCATGTGCCATGCCCTAGGCCGGAATCGAACCCAGGACCCTTCAGTCCGCGGGCCAATGCTCCAACCACTGAGCCAAACCGGCCAGGGTGAGTTCTACTTTATTAACATAATTTCTAAAAGGAAAAAATTTTAAGCAAAGCCAATAATAAGTTGATACTCTTAAAATATATCTCATGATAGGAATATTATGGAAGGCACAGTATCTATTTCCCTGAATTGTTTGATCAGATCATAATTTAAAAACAATAAATTTAAAGCATTTTATTATATATTTTCCACCAATTTCCATCTCTAGACCAAAAAGACTAGACAAAGACAAAAGAAAATACGTCCAGATAAAAGTTTACTAGTCTAGAACTTATTCTATGGAAAGATGAAAAGAAGTATCTTGCTTCTTGCAACTGAAAAAAATCTGAATCTTTGCTTTTGTTTTTTTTTATTTTATTTTTTTTAGCAAGTTAAGTGACAGATCTGGAACCTTAAATTAAAATGTTTTTAAGAGGAAAATGAAGTTTATCTTTCAAAAACAGAGAACTCAATTATAACTAAATTTAGAACATAGGTCAAGCTCTTTCATGCTTTCTTAGAAAATAAAGAAGGAAAGCCAAAGAAATCTTCCCTTAAAATCCAAATCAAATATTAGTTTATGGAAGTTCTAATTATCTTGGATATTTTCTGCTTAAAAGCATGTCTTGATAAATGTCTTAGCTATGCAATATATTTTTAAAAAGAGAGAGAAAGAAGGAGCAGAATGAACCATTTCTAGTCTCCTAAGAAAAGCTGTTAAATCTCTCTGGATTTGTGATGTAAAAGGGAAGCACTGCCCTCTAGAGGAACAAGGGCTTTTTAGGACAGGCAGCTATTTCACGATTATGTAATGTTGCTGTACAGATACTGTCCTACTAACCTTAGGTTTATGTTCTGTAGGGCATAGAATAAATAGAAAATAGCGTCAGTATAGAAAATACTAAAATTTTTAAAATTAATTTAGGATTTTTCAAGAGTTTGGTGTATTAATTTACAAGCCTACATTTGCACTGCACTTGTGCAATAAAGATTTGTCTCAGAAAATGTAAAGCTTTTAGTTTTCTTAAAATATGTAGATTGAAATCTAAAAGACTTTTTCCTGAGTACTACACAGCACTAGAACCATGTGTACAATACATATGATCTTACATTAAATTAAAAAGGAAAGTGGGTACAAAATTGGCCCATATAATTTTGCTACCATATTCCAACTTAACATTTAGAAGGTTTAAAAGCAAGTAAAAAAAAAAAAAATAAAGGAGAATTTAAAATGTCAACGGCTAGTTGTGGCAATTTGTGTCAAAATTTCCCATTTCCAGAAGAGGTTTCAGCATGCTCACATTGTTCCGGGAACCAAAACCAGAAACCAAAGCAAGTCATTTAAACATCTGGGTCTCTGTTCCCAGAACCACAACCAGGAAGAGTTATGGGCACTGCCTCAATCATGCTTTCACCAGAGCAGCCTTTCTCTTGTCTTTCTGCTAGGATCCCATATAAACTTAAATGGTTCCAGGCTTTAGGAAGGAGCAAAGGAGGTAGGAAGAAAAGAGAAAAGGGAAGTAGAGAATAAAACGCAGCCTGAGAACTGTTGGAGTAGGTGGTGGTCTCTAAATTCTCTTCTTGGATTGTATAAATCCATTTCCTTCAATTTTCTCTTTCTGGGAGTGGCAGCAGCAAGGGTCAGGTTGACTCAAGCTAGATCCTAAAATGAGAGCTCATACCAAGTACAAACACAATCCTGAAGCAAAAACAGGGTAGGGCATCACACGTTCTTAGCACAGATTCTACACTGTAGAATACTCTTGCAAAAAATACAGAATAGAAGAGCATTTTACCATGTGGGTCTAAGGACATAATATGATGCTGAACATTACTTCGCATGATACGGCATTTTTCTTCCTTGACGTATACCTGCCAGCCATCTCACACTGACTTTCGTAATTAGACATGTCCCTTTTCCTTCCAGTCTCACTCCATAGTGCCATGGTATATTTACAGAACTATAAGTATGTCACAAAATAGCAGGATGAGAGGTTTCAATGAATTATTAATGGAAATTGCCAAAAAATTTTCTGGTTTTCCTCTGTTGTTTTCCCACAAGCAAAGGATTAAACTACTATTTAGAATAGATGTGGAAGCCACAGTTGTTTTTGCATCTTGAGATTCAACCATATTGTAAAATTCTCAGCCACTTGTTTTAAATGCAAAGGTTCTCTGACCAGGGCATGAGGAATTTTAGGACACAAACTACGTGTATTCATTTAATTGTGGAATCCAAATTGGCCAGGCTTCCCACAGTCCTGGTTTGTTTTCATCCCCTCTCCACAAGGCAGTTGCCTCATGTGCCAGTACCACCACAGAAGAGATGAAACTGTTGAACAAGTTCAGAACATCTCTTCCATTTTTTCTGACACTCGCAGAGGTTGCTTACTACCATGAGCTTGTGATCAGCAGGCATTTCAGAAGCCCTTCTAACTCCCTTGCCCATCCAGTTGAGCCAAATTCCATCCCTGCTTTACCTCCAGCCTCTCCTTTTCTCTCCTCTAAACCCACTGGGTAGGCCTTAAATCCTTTCTTCCCCCCCACCCGGTCACCTCATCTTTGTCCACTGCCAAATAATTTGTCTTCATATAACAGAATTTAACAACTCTCTCACTTAAGAAAATGTGATATAACTAAGCAGAAATACATTTAGCATAGACATAGAATTAGGAAAGAACAAAATTTTATCCCAGAAACTTCTACAAAAAAAAAAAAAAACACAAAAAAAAACTTCTAAGCAGAGATGTTTAAAATTACTTGATAATTAGTGTCACAACCCAGCTCTCAATCCAAATCCTACCCATGATTTTATTTCATGCAAGCTTAGAAGATATAATAATATTATAAATGTGATTAATAAGTCATATTCATAATGTGATCATGCTTTTTAAAAGTTCCCCTAAGTATGATCAAATAGTTTATGTGTGTCTGATTGCATGACAGGTGAAACCATGTACAGAACAGATACTGAAGTTCCAAAACTACTCAAAGCTTTCTGGAGAGAAATGAAGCCTGGTACTATCTCTTGTTGAGAATCAAAGATCCCCAAATTAAATATTATTCTTGTACCATTATGATAATAAAAACATATACTGTGTATTTACTGTCACACACTATAAAAGCACTTTTTTCTAAATTAACCAATCTTAAGAGCATGATCATTATTGTCATTGTATAGACGCAGAAAAGAGGCACAGATCTGCCTAAAATTCACCAGCTAATGAGTGGCAGAGCTGAGATTTAAACCAGGCAGTCTGTTTGTAGGCCCCAACTACCCTGAAATGCCTCCAAAAAGTTAGTGGAAGACTAAAAGAAGCTATCTATGCCTAGATGTCTATCAAATGCACACTTATTTCCTTCAATCTGTTCCCATTCAAAAAATGTAAAAAACATTCAAAAAAGGAAAAACAACCCTGAGATAGGTGTCATTTGATTAAAGCTCAAGCTGTATATTATATTTATATAAGTTAAAATTGCAATTTGCCTATTTACCTCCAAACTTGTAATAATAGCTATACTAGCTTATGTCAGAAGGAAAAGATCTGAAGTCACTGGCGGCCATTTAAAGTATATCTCAATATTATTTTTAAATGTTCTTTTCAACAAGGACAATTAAGCACAAGTTTTGACTGAGGAATTAAAGAACTGCATGAACAAATAGCTCAAGGAAATGAAAGAATGAGTCTAAATTATATTTGAAACCAAAACATTGTATATAATTATGAAAGAAATAAATTAGTATTATTCTGTTAAATTTCAAAAAAAAAAATGTAATGGTCAGATACAAGAATGCTGTGTTTTGTGCACAGTATTCCTCACTGCTTTCCCATTTCTACATACTTATGGTACACTTAATTCTGAACCTTTTAGTTATTCTAAGCAAAGTAAATGACTGTGGTATTCATTTATTTACCGTGTGGTTAATGCAATGAATAAAATATGCTCTATGCGCACAAAACCAGATTCAAATATTTAATCAGCAGTTGCCAAAACTACCCAAAGTTATTTTTCTCAAAAACTATGCAAGTTGGGCAGGACTGGTTTTTTAAAGTGGAAATTTTTTGTTCATTTAGTTTTCATTACTAACTTAATTTTGAATTGCAAGGTTCTACAGCATCTGGCTACTGAAGCCAAGTTTCACAACTCACATTTATCAGTACACCAATATTGACATTATGGTGTCTATCTGATTTGACTTGTGAAATTCTGCTATTCCTGACTTCCAAGATAGGCTTGTAAAAGCTTTCCTGACACTTCTGCCCTTATCAAGTAAAAAAAAATTAAAAATAAAAAATAAAATGAGAGTCACACACACTTTGCTGCCAGAACAATAGAATAACTTCGTTTTCTTGGTAAAGATTATGGATCTTTTTCCCAGGAATGTTCTAAATACAAAATAGACCATTCATATTATCCATAACAGTATCTACCTTTTTTATTTATTATAAATCAGCATATACAAGAGCTGCTCTATAAATGTTATCCCAATGTTGTTCTCTAGTCTAAACATATCCTTATAAAAAAATTCTGTGAACCTAGTTCTTCTGTAACACTAAATTCTCAATTTAATATAATATGTAAATTTATCATTGGCATTGCTAGTAAATATTCTTTGCAATACTACAAAGTACTAGGAAAGAATGGACTTTAGAAAGTACACATCATAAAATAAATAGTATAAAGTGAATATCCTCTGTTACAAAATGTAGCACAAGAACAAAGTATTTGCCAAGAAAGGACTCTAATTTCACCACTTACTTATCCCTTCTTCACAGAAAGTACACAGCAACAAAGCAAAGACAATCAACATTTCTATTCCACTTATACTCAACAAGTGTGTGCAGTATAGAGACTATTATTCTATTTTGTAAGTGGCTGATCACAAGGATCTAGAGAATGTAGCCAAATCCTCAAATTAGTCCCTATAGGTTCATCAATAATATTAAATGAAAGAACAGCTCTGCATTGCCCATAGTTCCCTCAAGTAGAACTGTTTTCTTAAAATTACTCTGTCCTACACTTTTAAGGGAGAAAAATCGGTAACAGAATGTTATTCAGGATAAAATAAGTTAATAAGACAATAAGAACTCAGTGAGTTTCAGTGATAACTGGTAATATTTAATGCTTTAAATATGTAACTACATCTAGTACTTAATGATATTTCACACTTATAATTTGCTCTGCATGTACCGCCTATGAGACTGGGAGGTCAAAGTTTACCATAGTTTACAATAAAGAAACTAAAGATAAGAGAATTTAAACAACTTGTTTAAGGTCACATAGCTAGTATTAGAAGAAAGATAGAAGCCAAACCTGTTAATGATGTTTTCAGGACTATTTCTACCACTGGTGAATCCATCTAAGATTTAATTCCACAACTTATTTATTACTAACAAGTTCTCAATAAAACACCTATTACGTGGTTACACAATACTCAATTCTTCTGTACTGTTTCCTTACCAAAAGAAAGCCCCATCTAATAAATTCCTCTAAAATGTTTTTAATTTCATTCGTATTACTTTTATCTATCTGTAAACAGAAAACAAGATGTGTTTTTGTTTTCTTGTTTTCTGTTTACAGATAGATTTTGTTTTACTGTGTATTGAGGAAAGCTATAAAGGAATGTTTCAATCTTCTTTGGCTGTCACCAATCCCCATTTACTGCTAACAGTGAAGGCTGATGCTATATATTTAGTTGTAACAGTGTGTTACATAGAAAGGAACTGAGGTTATTATTTTGAACCTGAACTAGAAAACTGCTCACAATAACACCAAATCAGTAACAATGAAAAATTTATTTAGAATTTTCCTCTATAGTTTGAAAGCTAAAGGTAAAGACATCTTTTCTTCCAACCTCTAAAAATATACCCAATTAAATAAAGGTTGATAGGTACCAGTCAACCTTATAAAGTGAAAGTATTTTATCCTCTGAATAATGAATAGAAATATACATATGCTTTTTAAAATAGAGTACATTCCATCATAAGGCTGTTAATCTATTTGTTAAGGCCGGGGGGATAAGAAAAAAAAAATCCAAGAGAAGGAGAAGACTAATCTCTCTGCCCCACTCCATCTGCTCACTCTTTCCTCAACTCTTTATACTGATTCTGCTCACAAGCATATAGAATATTCTCTATATCAAGCAAACAACCTTATTCATTCAGTAGCTTATTCTCGGTCTTTATCCCACTTGAACAATGAGCAGCATTTCTTTACTTCTTAAAACTATCTCTTGACTTCCAAGACAATTCTTGTTCCATGGCTTTATTCCCTCATGTCTCCTTTCTTTCTAATCACCACCTTAAATGTTCACGTCACCAAGAAAAGATGCAGCTACTTATAAGAAACTTAATTGAGTCCCAGAACAAAGCTAAAGAGTATTTTTACAAATACAGAAAAATATAACACTCAACAAACTAAAATCACAATGTTTGTCATCTAATCAAATATTATTAGTCAGGCCTGGCTGGGTGTGGCTGAGTGGTTGATCCCAGTTCGATTCCTGGTTCGATTCCCGGTCAGGACGCATGCCCGGGTTGCAGGCTCCATCCCCAGTGGGGGGAATGCAGGAGGCAGCCAATCAATGGCTCTCTCATCATTGATGTTTCTATCTCTCCCTCTCCCTTCCTCTCTCTCTGAAATCAATAAAAAATATTTAAATATATATATATATATATATATATATATATATATATATTACTAGTCAGGCAAAGAAGCAGAAAAGTACAAGCCAGAAAGGGGAGAAAAATCGATTTCAGAACCAACCCAGAAAGAACATAGATGATAGATTTAATAGACAAGAACATTAAAAGGATTAACATTACTATATTCCATATAGTAAAAAAAAAAACCAAAAAACAGGAACCACTATGCTGTATACCTGAAACTAATACAAAATAATATTGAATGTAAACAATAATCAAAGAATAAAATTAAAAAAACAAAAACTACAGGAAAAATTGAGCATGTTATGTTTAGATATAAAGGACATTTTTTGATACCCAAATCAAACTTCTAGATGCAAAAACTACAAATATCTAATGAAAAATACACTGGGTAGAACTAATATAGCACATTAGATACTGCAGAAGAAAAGGTTAGTGAACCTGAAGACACAGCAATAGAATTTATACAAAATGAAACTTTACAAAGAGAACAAAAGACTGGAAAAAAAATTAATAGATATCAGTGATCTGAGAGGCAACTTCAAGTAATTTAATATATGTGTAATTAGAGCCTTTAAAGAAAAAGAGAAAAAGGAGAGGACAAACAAAAATCTTGAAGAAATAAAGGCAGAGCTTTTTCCAAATTTGATGAAAACTATACACTCACAGATCCAAGAAGCTCAACAAATCTCAGGCAGAAAAACATGAAGAAACTAAACCCAAGCGCATAATAATCAATTTGCTTAAAACCAACAATGAAAAGAAAAATCTTTACAGAAGTCAAAAGTATAAATTCAGAAATAATAATAATAAAATACCTTTCCTCTGGTAATGTTTCCTTTGAAAACAATCTAGAGCCCTCTTTCTATAGTGCCTCCAATTAGGATCAATATTTTATTTTTAAGCCAAAAGTTCATTTACATATATCATTTGGAAGCCAGACTGGGAGTATGGTGAGGCAAGAGAAACTCCTATGGCATAAAATTTAAGGAAGCAGTTGCCAGACCCTGAGAAAAAGTGCCTCCTTAAACTCTCACCCAAGAAGACTATCTTGCCTCTCTCCCTAGCTCTGACCTTGTTCTGCAGCAATCATCGGAGGACCCATCTTAATGAGTTTTAATGACAAATATTAGGGCCTCATAAGGAACTGACTACTCCTGTAAATTTGCTTGTATCCTAGAATCTATGTTTTTTAGGAAATAATAAAGTTCACCTCATTTATCAATAAACAAGCCTAAATTCATTACTTTTTAGGTGTCAAGCACTATTGAATTCCTTGAGGATACAACATAATACAAGATTCTTACATTAAAATGAAGAATGTATATGCATACACACATAACCCATGAACATTGACAATAGTGTAGTCAAGGCCAGGGGGTGGGGAGGTTTGCAGGGTGGAAGGTTCAAAGGGGGAAAAAGGGGGAAATCTGTAATACTTTCAACAATAAAAATAAATTAAAACTTAATTTAATTTAAATTTTTTAAAAGTTCATATCTGGCAAGTTATCAAATTAACACTTACCATCAAAGAAATGGTAAGTATTAAAGGGAGGGATGAACTAGGTACTATGGAAGCACTAGAAAGAGAGGACCTAACACTGAATATTGGGCAGAGGGTTATTGAAGGGCTTTCCATGGAGAATGTTCCCTGTATGGTAAGGGGTACAAACTCATGACTACAGACCAAATATAATAAAAAGCAACACTGCATGTACAATTATAAGTAGTAATTGACACTACATGTCAGTGTGCAAGGAGAAGAGGGAGTGGTGGGAAGCATGGCAAACTGGAGTATGGCCCAAAAAGGAGCCACCACCCAACTCAGCTAAATGTTGCTATATGGGAAGCAGGTTAACTATGGTCAGATATTCCAATTTTCCAGAAGTTAGAAATCTGAATTTGGGGGTGAATATTCTCAACTGTTAATACTTGCCATTAATTCAACTTTTAAAAACAGCCATGCAAGCCAAACAAAATACATCGGTAGGCCAGATTCAGCACACAAACTGGCTATTTAAAGTCTCCACCCTATAGTTCTTTATACCCCCTGCACTAATATTTAGGAATTCAGGATGCAACCATTCACATTAATACAACTTCTCAAAACCACTGAGATATTTAATTATATTTTTTCTTAACCCTTAACTTTTCCAGACTGATCAACCTTGGTGCACATGCAAAGAAACCTTCATGCCCCCTTCTATGGGTTTTCCTTATTATTTCATGTGGTTCTTAAGAAACATGAAACTAGAAGGGCTTCCTATCTTAAACTATACTAAAAGGGCAAAGATATAAATATTCTATTAGAACATCCAATTAGAATTGTGTATACTTGAATGATGTCAAAGGCCAAATCCAAAACTGGCTCAAAATAGTCCAGCTTTGAGATCTATATTCTATTATTAAGAGATGTAAAAGTCTTTTTAAAAACAATATTCTCTAAATCAAATGAAACTTTGAAAGGATCATGATTATATAAACATAAGGAAAGAGAGAGAAGTGATCAAAGATCTAAGCTACTCAAGAACTGATAATAAATGTCTTAGTTTTTCTTCCTGCTACTTATCTTTCAGAAAAATAAATGGGATATTTATAAAATAAAATAAAAACCATCAAGTTATTCTAAAACTAAGGATATCACTTAGTGTATTGCAACTTGGGATAGTACATTGAAATGAAAAATTCCAATTATTATTAAGTGCTGCAATTTCATGATTAACCTTTAAAAGACGGCATTTAAAAGACAGCATCTGCCCGGCCGGGTGTGGCTCAGCGGTTGAGCATCGACCTAGGATCCAGGAGATCGGGGTTTGATTCCCGGTCAGGGCACATGCCCGGGTTGTGGGCTGCAGCCAATCAATGACTCTCTCATCATTGATGTTTCTATCTCTCTCTCTCCCCCTCCTTTCCTCTCTCTGAAATCAATAAAGATATATTAATAAATAAATAAATAAATAAATAAATAAATAAATAAATAAATAAATAAATAAATAAAAGACAGCATCATACAAACTCCATATATTTTCCAGGATCAACTGTACAAATAATGGTTTCTTTCCTTTTGCCTGTAAAAAAGAACGTATATGCTTAGGTTTCTGAGTATTTAAGTTTCCCTATTACTCAGAATTCATCTACATATAGTACTAAGTTCACAATCTAGTAAGAATGGAAATATTGACCTTAAAAAGTTTTAATGAAGATAAATTAAATAATAGATAAAAACTAAGCATATTCAAAATCAAATTATTAATAAATTAATTTATTACAAATAGCTTGAACAGACCAATGTACAAATAACCTAAAAATGAGGGGCATGTCTATTCTTGGTTCAATCTGACGTTTCAGATTTCAAGATATTTTTAGAAACAGATATAACTCTTTCTTATTTGACAAATCCCTTTCAGGTAATTAGTAAGAAATAATGAAAAGAAAAAAAAAAGATCAAAAAGAATATTATCATTTAGTGTGCACTCAATAAACATATTTTGAAAAAACATTTTTTAAGAGGCAAATAAATTTTTAATTTAAGAGATTTCCCTTCACCCAAATAAATATATTTTTTAAAATAATGCATTTAATAGTATTGCCCTTCCAAAATCACTTAAAAATGTGACCAATATTTTTTAGCATAACATACAAATATGACTGTCATTCTAAGTACACCAGCAGACTTGTGTTTCATGTGAAGCAAGATAACCATGAACTATACACATTTCTATAGGAAAACATGATAAAAAGAGCTGATAAATAAGGTTCTTGGGAATAATTACATGGATTTTTCAGTAGTCAGATCACGGTGTATTCTCCAAAAAGAAGAAATTACACAATCAGACTAAATAAAATCACTTCTAGAAGTATAGAGAAATGATAAAAAACATATAAGATTAGAAACATTTAACAGAAAAATGAATCATATAATAGAGCTATAAACTCTCTAACAGTTCTGAAAAATGTTCAAGCTGAATTATAAAATAAATGTTCAAATATATATTTTAATATCCTCCCCATTTCAGTATTTCCCTGAACCAATTTTATGTACATGTAATTTATGTTTCTGTGTCAAACACCTGCATGTTATAAATATATTAGCACAAAAACCTATTTTGAGGATTTTATTAAATCAGAAGTATGTACTAGTGTGCTTCCATTCAGTTGAAGAAGTTAATACAAGAGTTGTTGGCTAGTTATGGTACAAAACTGAGCCAGGGAAAATATTCATTTATTTATATACTGTAGCACCTGAAAATGTTTCATTTACACTGTGCCCAGAACCACAAAATTTATCAAATAAATTTTCAGGCTCTCTTATCCAAGTAAAGGCTACATTTCCAAAGACACTGTAAAATTCTTATTAATTAAAAAAATAAAAATTAGCACTACATAATTGTATCTAAAAAACAAATTTGGGAAAAGAATGATGGGAATGATGAAAAGAATAATGTATGAAGATTTTGTAAAATAAAATATCTTATGCAGGACTTGGGGAAATAATAATCCTAAGAACATTTTATGCAAAAAAAGAAAAAAATCAAGATTGCATATGATAAAGATGAAAAAACAGGGGGCCTGGTTTTTACCTTAAAACAAATTTGTATTATTATAACAAACATATAAGGAGACCTGAAATTTTTTACTTTTAAATTATATACTTATAATACAATCAGCCTTTTAAGTTACCATGAAAAAATTACAGCATCTAAATACCCAAATCAAGTCAGCCAGCATCAACAAAAATGGATTCAAGCTAAAAATTCACATCCCTGTATTTCAGTGTTTCACAACTAAGGGTGATTGTGCCCCAGGGACATCTGGCAATGTCTGGAGACATTTTTGCTCATAACAACTGAAGAGGAGGGGAGGCAGTGCTACTGGCATCTAGAGGTCATGAATGCTGCTAAACATCCTCCATGTACAGGACAGCAACCACATAAAAGAATTATCCAACCCAAAATGTCAATAGCACCCAAGTTGAGACACCCTGCTATACAGATAGATGCCTTTGTCTAAGACACCCTCCCTAAGTCAATCAGCTACAACCAGGAAAGCTGGTCAAGTAGAAGGAAGGATAGTGATCTCCATAAAAAATCCCTCAGGAAAGGGAGCTATATTAGAAGACAACATGATTGACATAATATCTTGAGAAAACACAGGGTACCTTCCTTTTGGCCATTACCCAGTTGCTTTGCACATCTCTGCCCCACCTCTCCAGAACTTCTACTATATGAAAGTTCATATCTTTGAATCCTCCATATAACTTTCTTTTCACTTTTTATTATGGAAAATCTATACATACACAGAAATAGAATAGCATAATGTAGCCATCACCCAGCTTTCTTCACAAGTATCAACATTTTGCCACTTTTAATCTTGTCATTTTCATCTTTGGTTCTACCACCTTTTTGTTTAATGGGTTTTCTGGGGTATTTAAAAGTAAATCTCATATTATTTTACCAATTAATATTTCATTTTTTACCTATATATTTACTCCTGAAGAAAGATATTCAGGATAAACTGGATTTCATCAACTGGGAAAGTGGGCAACAATAGTATGAGATTAATTAGGTAAAGTGAGGAAAGAATGGGAGAGACCAGAGCAGCTATCCCACATCTAGACAAGAAGGAGAGCAAGCCCTTTGTAGCTATAAGAAGTGAGCCAAGGGCTGCACACTAAAAAATGATAAAAGCAAAAGCGTTTATGCTAGCTACAGTCAATACAGATCCAATAGTTAGGTCCTGTATGTAGAGTAAAGCAGCAGTGAGACGGTATCACATAGATGCCAGTGATAAACCAAGTGTCTTTATCAGGGATGTTAATAAGTCCCAATGCTCTTGCCAACTCTGATAATTTGATAGCTACCTGGAGTGTCCTTATGAGGATTCTAGCCCTCCACGGAGAGGGAAAACAATCCAAAATGTGTGGGGAATAGGGAAATGGTAGCACCTATGCCACGGAGTTGTCATTTCTTCTCTGGGAGCTAAAGTAATAAAACCTGTAGAGGAAGCAAAGCTTCTATTGAAAAGACAGGCATTACCTGTTATTACAGGAGGCCAGAAGCAGGGTGCATCATGCTGCAGAGCCACCTGAAAGAGTGGCCTGCTCCTTGGCATTCTGCCTATTCTCTACCAAATGTGAGTGGCACATCACAGATAAGTTTGTTCAAAAATACCAACAACACAAAAACTGTGTGACTTTCAACTATGCTACAACTCTGTCAAAATAAAAGAAGCTAAAATTCCAACTGTGTACTCATGGAAAGAATGTAAAACTACTCGTTTAAATCAAAGATGCTCAACTCATAGAGTCCAAAGAAAAGAATATGTGCTCTGGCTTCTCTTGTGTCCAGTCTCCAAACAGCAGCCCCTATGCTCTTTTGCAAATGCAAATCAGATCACATTACATCTTGCTTCAAACCCTTCATTGATCCCCAATTTACTCCAGGCACCTTCTTAAGGAGCCAACACATGTTTCGTGTGCAGCCACTCACCTTGGGCTCCGGTGGAGGGAGACTGGACTGGACTGGAGCTGTGTGAGGAGAGTCTGGGGTTGTGGGCTCTGGAGAGACATCAGGGGAAGTCCATCTGGATTCCTGTGCTGAGTCATTCCCCCAGACTGTGGGGGACATGTTTCTCAGGAGGCAAATTTTCTGCTTTTGCCTGAGGGGGGAAGCTATTGCCCTACCCTGCTGGAGAGCCTCTCACCCTGCCCAGAGGAGTTTCTACAGCCTGAGGCTTGTTAAGAGGTAACAACCAGCCACCTCACCCTGTGGAGCTTCTACAGCCTGAGGCTCATTAAGAGAATCAGATTAATCAGCCTGTAGGCAGAGGCAGACCTCAGGGTGTTTTGAGTCTTTGCCTGATCTACTTAGGGACCCGGGCCTTAGAAAAGCAGACTTTGGTGTGCATCTTGGTCCTGTCCAAAAGCACCCACCTCCAGCAGTGGAGACCTCAAGCCTGGGGTTGTTGATATCCCAAACAGGATACTCAGGGCCAGTCACAAACTGCATCTGACATTGGCCTGTACCAGAGACCCTCCAAAAAGACTGAGAGTCCTAGCAGATCTACCTAACAATTAAAAATAAACCCAAAAAAGTAGCCAAAATGGGGAGACCAAAAAACAAGCCCCAAATGGAAGAACAAGAGAAGTCTCCAGAAAAAGAGTCAAATGAAATGGAGATAAGCAATCTCTCAGATATAGAGTTCAGAATACTGATTGTAAGAATGCTCGACAGCATGAAAAAAGATACGGAAACTATGAAAAATGGCCAGTCAGAAATGAAGAATGACATAGTAGAAATAAAGAACACATTGGAAGGAATAAACAGCAGATTAGAGGAAGCTGAAGATCAGATCAGTGAATTAAAAGTCCGGGTAGAAAAAAATCACACAATCAGAGACCCCAAAACAAAAAACAATTAAAAAAATGACAGTCTAAGGGAGCTGTGGGACAGCATAAAATGATTCAATATTCGTATTATAGGAGTACCAGAGAAGGCCGAAAGTAAGAAGGGTTTAGAGAACCTGTTTGATGAAATAATGGCAGAAAACTTCCCTAACCTAGTCAAGGAAAAAGGCACACAAGTTCTGAAGGCACTGAGAGTCCCAAGCAAGAAGAATCTAAAGAGGCCCACACACAAACACATCATAATTAAAATGCCAAGAATCCAAGACAAAGAGAATCTTAAAGGAAGCTAGAGAAAAGCAATCTGTTACCTACAAAGGAGTCCCCATAAGGCTGTCATCTAACTTCTCATCAAAAACTCTCTAGGCCAGAAGGGAATGGCATGAAGTATTCAAGGTAATGCAAAACAAGAATCTGAAACCAAGACTACTCTACCCAGCAAGGCTATCATTCAAAATAGATGGTGAAATAAATAGCTTCCCAGACAAAAAAAAGTTGAAAGACTTTATCACTACAAAACCAGCATTACAGGAAATGTTAAAGGGACTGCTATAATTAGAAGTAGAAATAAAAAGAATGAGAAAATAGGTATAAAGAAACAAAATGGCAGGAGATAACTATCTTTCAAAAATAACCTTAAATGTAAATGGATTAAATGCCCCAATAAAAAGATTTAGGGTGGCTAAATGGATAAGAAAACATGACCCAAATATATGCTGTCTACAAGAGGCCCACCTCAGAACAAAAGACTCACACAGGATGAGAGTGAAGGGATGGAAAAAAATTTTCCATGCAAATGGAAATGAAAAAAAAGCTGAGGTAGCAATATTCATATCAGACAAAATAGACTTCAAAACGAAGACCATAACGAGAGACAAGAAAGGTCATTACATAATACTAAAGGGATCAATCCAGCAAGAGGATATAACCCTGATAAACATATATGCACCCAACATAGGAGCACCTAAATTTATAAAAAAAACTTCTAGAGCACTTTAAGGGAGAGATCGACAGCAATATAGTCATACTAGGGGAAATTAACACCCCACTGACTTCACTGGATAGGTCTTCCAGACAAAAAATCAACAAGGAAACAGTGACCCTAAATGACACACTAGATTAGATGGATTTAATTGACATTTACAGAACATTCTACCCCAAAGCTGCAGAATATACATTCTTCTCAAGTGCACACGGGACATTCTCAAAGATAGACCACATGTTAGGACACAAAACAAGTCTCTACAAGTTCAAGAAGACTGAAATCATATCAAGCATCTTCTCGGATCACTGTGGCATGAAATTAGAAATCAACTACAATAAAAACACTAAAAGATATTTAAACACATGGAGGCTGAAAAGCATGTTTTTAAACAATGAATGAGTTACCAAAGAGATTAAGAAAGAAATAAAAAACTTCCTGAAAACAAATGAAGATGAACACACAACAACTCCAAATCTATGGGACATGATGAAAGCAGTCCTGAGAGGGAAGTTCATAGCACTACAAGCCTATCTCAAAAAACAAGAAAAACTTCTAATAGACTCTCTAACCCTACAACTTAAAAACTTAGAAAGAGAACAACAAGAAAAGCCCAGAGTAAGTAGAAGGAAAGAAATAATAAATATCAGAGCAGAAATAAATGACATAGAGACTAAAAAGAAATACAAAAGATCAATGAAACCAAGAGCTGATTCTTTGAAAAGATAAACAAGATTGATGAACCTTTAGCCAGACTCATCAAGAAACAAAGAGAGAGGACCCAAATAAACAGAATCAGAAACAAAAGAGGTGAAATAACAACTGACCCAACAGAAATACAAAGGATTGTAAGAAAATACTATGAACTACTATATGCCACCAAGCTGGACAACCTGGATAAAATGGATGAATTCCTAGAAAAATACAACCTTTCAAAACTCAATCAGGAAGAGTCAGAAAGTCTAAATAGGCTGATAACTTCTGATGAAGTTGAAGCAGTAATCAAAGGGCTCCCAGCACACAAAAGCCCTGCCCTGGATGGTTTCACAGGAGAGTTTTACCAAATATTCAAAGAAGAATTAATACCTATCCTCCTCAAACTATTTCAAAAAATTCAAGAGAAAGGAGCACTTACAAACTCTTTACGAGGCCAGCATTAGCCTAATTCCAAAACCAGATAAAGACACTACAAAGAAAGAGAATTACAGGCCAATATTCCTGATGAACATAGATGCTAAAATCCTCAACAAAATATTAGCAAATTGGATCCAGCAGTACATTAAAAAGATCATACACCATGACCAAGTGGGATTCATTCCAGGGATGCAAGGCTGGTACAACATTCACAAATCAATACATGTGATACATCACATAAACAAATTGAAAGACAAAAATTACATGATCATAGATGCAGAAAAAGCATTTGATAAAATCCAACACAATTTTTGATAAAAACCCTCAGCAAAGTGGGAATAGAGGGATCATCCATCAACATAATAAAGGCCATATATGACAAACCTACAGCCAACATCATGCTCAATGGGCAAAAACTAAAACCATTTCCCCTAAGAACAGGGACAAGACAGGGCTGTCCACTTTCACCACTCCTATTCAACATAGTACTGGAAGTCCTAGCCACAGCTATCAGACAAGAAGAAAACATAAAAGGCATCCAAATTGGAAAGGAGGAAACAAAACTGTCATTATTTGCAGATGACATGATATTGTACATAGAAAATCCTAAAGACTCCACCAAAAAACTGCTAGATTTAATAAATGAATTCAGCAAGGTAGCAGGATACCAAATTAACACCCAGAAATCGATGGTATTTTTATATACCAATAATGAACTCTCAGAAAGAGAAACTAAAAAAAATCCCATTTACCATTGCAACTAAAAAAATAAGACACCTAGAAATAAACTTAAAAAAATTAAGTTAGCTATAAAAATACAATAATAATGTCCACACTTAACTCGGGTCAGACCTCTGCCATCTCTGATCTTGTACTAGAAGTTGGTTTTAGAAAAAAGAGTCTTAAAAGCCTGTCAAAAATCCAAGAACTTTACATGACAGGACAAGCAAAGTTACATGTAGACCCCAACAATTAAGTAAAGCATATTATGGTAAATATGTGAATACAATAGTCAGTGAGAAGTAAGAGCTAGTATTTCTATAGAATCTGAAGACATTCAGTTTTAATGCATAATAATACAACATACTCAACAATGGGTCAGTGCATTAGAGTGTAGTTCAAATTTGAGATTCAAATAGGATTTAAGCCAAAGAAGTCAAGCGTTGCACAAATATTTTCATTCCAAATCAAACAAAAGCTTTGATACTTACAGATTGAAGTTTCAGTTATTTTAAAAATTATCGTACTCCTGATATTGGCTAAATGAAGTGTTATTGTATAATATAATGGCCAGCCATATATTAAATATTCAAAGTATAACTTGAGAATTGAAAATTCACTGCCCTAAATATAGGGCATAAATTCATTGTGCTAATGGAGGTGCATATAAAATTTGCATCTGTGTTTGAATGTCCATGTAGAAATTAAAACAGTAAGCATGAACAAGTCGTAGCTCTTTTACAAGCCTCAGGACAAATCATTTAAATTTTAGATTTATTGATTCAGGAGAAAAAATATATACTGACTTTCTTTTCTCTGTGCTATTTCCAATTTCTCTTTAACTGTCTTATTATATGTATAGATGAATATTTTAATATTTATTAAGTTTTTCTCACTGTGAAAGTAATAACATTTTTTGTACATACTTTTGAAAATGCAGAAAAGAAAAAAAATTTAGATACCACAACATAAAGATGATTACTCCTGTTAATATTCTGGTATATGTTCTTCCAGGCTACATATTTTTTTCTCTTTTAAAAAACTGAAAATATTGTAGAAACTTTGTCTAACTTTTTTACTGTAAAAATTACCTTTCTGTGCCTTTAAATATTTTTCTACAACACAGCTTTAAATAACTATGCTGCACTTTACTGTAACCTAACTCAAGAACTTTTTAAAAATTGTTAGAATATAAAATATAAGTAAATATTAATCCTCATAGCATAATGTTAGTTTGAGTTTTATCATTATTGAAAGACAAAATAATATACATTATATTGTAAATGAAAACAAATTGAAATATGACACTTGAATTTAATTACTATACATTCAAATTATTAAATGGATTAGGAACTCTATAACTTTCAGATTTTTCATCCAAACAATATGATATTCTGAAATTATGGGGGGGAAAAGTATATTGTTACAGGTTTTAAAATATAATGCCATATTGATGGGGACTGCAAAGGCTCTTTCTTTTAAATAAGAATAATAAATAGCCCACAGAATTCAGGGCCAATGATGTATTATTTTTAAGTAAATTATTTATGAGGGAGGAAGATCATATTTTACCCAAAAGAAGAAATAACAGAGAATGCAAGTTATAGTAAGTTATATTTAAAACTTTTTATTTTGAAATAATTTTAGATTTACAGAAGTATTATAAAAATGGTAAAGCCTCCTTTAATCTCCCTATCTTAGCATCTTAGCACCTTACATAAACATGATACATTCATGAAAACTAAGAAACTAAAACTGGTGCAACATTATTAAATAATTTCAGATTTCATCAGTTTTTTCAGAAATGCCCTTTTCTGTTCTAGCATCCAAACCAGGATACTGTGACACAGTCTTGATGTCTACTTAGTCTCCTCCAATATCTCTAAGTTCCTCAGTCTTTCCTTGTTTTTCATGACCTTGACACTTTTGAAGAGTACTAGTGTGGTATTTTGTAAAATGTTCCTCAATTTGGGCTTGCTTGAGGGTTTTTTATGATTAAGCAGGGTTAGAAAATTTTGAGAGGGAAACTATAGAGGTGAAGTACCCTTATCATTGCATCATATCACCAGGTACATGATATCCACAGGACTTCTCTAGTGATCATAACCTTAACCACTTGGTTAAGGTAAAGTCAGCCAGGTTTCTTACTATGAAATTACTATTTTCCCGTTCCATACTCTATTCATTAGTAGTGAGTCACTAAAGTCCAGACCACCTCAACAGGAGAGAATTAAGTTCTAACTTCTAGAGCAGCAGTGAGGAATGTCTGGCAGATAAGAGGCTGCAAAATCATTTGGTCTGGCCCTGCAAAGGCAGCTCCAGGCAGGACTTGAAATTCAATAATTCTAGTACCTCTTTTCATAGCTAATTTTTAAGTTGACAATTTTGTATGACCTTCAAATGATGTTATAACTATCCAAATGGCCCTTGGCAGAAAAAAAGTTCCCACCCCTGTCCTAGAGGGAGTGTGACTGGTCCAAAACCCCTATGCGCAATGCTTCAAAAGGCCAAAACTCAAAATGTCAGAGTTTGGAGTAAGGAAAGATTTATTGACCAAGAAGGCACAAAACAAGAAGATGGGAGACCTAATCCTCAAATCTATCCTAAGAAAGTATAGTGTTCAGGTTTCTTTTATGTCAAGGGAAGCGGAAAATGGAAGGAGCAAGAAGAGACTGACTGACCATCACAGACATTTGTGCTCCAGCATGGTTTGAAGGAAGACTTTGCTAGTTGATGTGAGCCTGGTCACAAGGCTGCTGCAACTCTTTGATAAACAATAAGTACTTCCCTTGTCTCCTCAAGCTGCAAGCAGAATTCCTCTAGTGATTAGCATATCTGTATACAAGACTAAGCAGAAGCTACTAGCGTGAAGGCCATGAGAACAGAGCAGGCTTGGACAAGAGAGAGTCAGAGAGACCAAGCATTTCACTCTGTTATAGGAAGAGTATCAAAACATTTGTGAACACATGTCAAATCATCACAGTAATTAATAAATATCTTGGGAGAGATACTTTCACGCTATGCAAATATCTCCTGTTTCTCCTTAAACTTGCCCACTAATTTTAGCATTCATCAGATTTGCCCACAGCAATTATTACTGTGGTGTGCTAATTGTGATTTTCTATTTCCCTTATTCCTTTTACATTTATTATTTGGAATTCTTTTGTAAAGAACATTTGTCCCTCCTTGCCTCATTTATTTATTTATTCAGTTATTTATTTAGGTGAGTATGGACTAGTGATCGTATTGATTTTATTCTTTGGGTTATGATCCAATGCTACCACTTTTTACTTAGTTGTTCGAATTATTCCAGCTTTGGCTATTGGTTCTTTCAGGTTGGCTCTGGCATCCTCAAAATAAAATAACTTTTTCAAGTACACAATTCAGTGTCTCTTAGTATATGTATTCTCATAGTTGTATAACCATCATTGCTATCTAATTCCAGAATATTTTCATCATTGCAAAAAGAAACCTGTATGGTTTTGTTCTTCTGACACCAACTATGTGGAGTTTTTTCCACACCAACAACCAACAACCAATTCTCCAACACCATTGGGTGTCCAACAATTCAAAATAACTCTGACACTAACTCCCAGAGTTAGTACAGACTCCACAAAGTAAGAGCTTAATCCCACAAGACTGCCTCTACTTCAGATGCCAGCTGCAAATGGGGTGCACAGGATATCCACACTTCTGCCTAGTCAACTACAAATTCAGGGGATCCCACAACCCCCATCAAGTTCAATAATTCACTAGAATGGCCCACAGGACTCAGGAAACCCCTTTACTTACATTTTCTGGTTTATAATAAGGATACAATTCAGAAACAATCAAATGGAAGAGATACATCATGTAAGGCATGAGGAAAGAGTGCTGGTGCAGAGCTTCCATGCCCCCTCCAGACGTGCCACCCTCCCAGAATGACAATGTGTTTAGCAACCCAAAAGCTCTTCCTTGACACAAACTCCCCAGGAGATTAATAAATGAATTTGGAGTTTCACGGTATTAGTGAATAGTGTAAAACCCAGCACTTTTTAAAAAGCTAATTCCAACACTTCCAGATGTCCTCTGACTATAGATGGCAGCTTAACAAAGCTGAGAATTCTAGGAGAACTGAACAATCATATTCTTGGGAGATCTGTTTGGAAAGGAGCACCTGCAGTAATAAAAGCAGAAGCATTTGACCATGTCTCAAGAATAGTGGTTTCCCCAAAGTAAGATGAAAGAACCCAGAATATAAACTGCTCTGTTCAGGTTGGACTTTCAGCAAGTATGTTGAGGTATTTATAAACTTACCTATGGAAAAGAATTCACTGGATTTGGGGTTCTGGCACAATTACTGCCATTTAAGCTTAACTAGAATGTACTTTCACAATTTGAATCTTAGAGAATTTATATTTTTGGACCATCACATACATTTTTATATAGAAAATAAAAGTTTTTTTATAGATTATTCTTTATAATAATGTTTCAACTGATATACATAAGTGACTAAGTAACTACATGTGTCCATGGTTGTTAATTTATGTCAACAGACATTTTAAGGTACTCTTCAGTTAAGTAAACCACCATTCCACTTTTGAATACCTCATTTTTAATATTCTCTATTTGACCATTTCCTACTGAAAGTTTAATACCATATTTTATATAATGTCTACTTTCATGGCTACTCCTTATGAGCAAATAATATTTTCATGTTAAAGAGTAGCATATTAAGCCATGTTAAAAAGGGCATAATAAAAATATTTAACCAAGTTTGGAAGTCAGGCAGTAGCTTAGACTAAAAAAAGCAATTCTAATAGATGTCCAGTTAAATACTACATAGTCTGGATAATATTTTTAAGGCCCAGATTTATTATTCAAAGAAAAAAATAATAAAAGTTTGTAAAATTTAATGTGTGGAAACATTTAAAATTCCAGCATTTGAAAGAGTAACTTGAAATAATTTATCAAATGTTCTAATTTGCAACCAAGACAATTACACATATTATTTTAGGTAACTCAAAAGCCTTTACTCAATAAAAATCAGTACCAGAATAATAGTTATTTTTGTCTTGTCAACAACAAATATATCAATAAAAAATCAAGCACAGGAGGAAAATAAATATATTAATTAATTGAAGTAAGACAATGAAGTAGAAGACAAAAATCTCAAACAAGTTATTTATTCTCTGAATTAAGGTACATAAAAAGAAAAAATTCAAAATAGGCAAACCATAAAGATTCTTACTTATTTCCCTGTTTAGGTCTAACAGGCAGACAAATAGAATCTTTTTTAAAATTTTTAAAAATTATTTTCAACTACAGTTTACATTCAATATTATTTTGTATTAGTTTCAGCTGTACAGCATATTAGTTAGACAATCATATACTTTACAAAGTGTCTCCCCCCAATACTTCAACTACTCACATGGCATCATACATCATTATTATAATATTATTGACAACATTTCTTATGCTGTACTTTACACCCCCAAACTATTTTGTAACTACCAATCTGTACTTCTCTATCCTTTCACATTTTCACCCTGTCCCCCACTCTCTCTCCCCTCTAGCAACCATCAGTCTGCTCTCTGTATCTATGAGCCTGTTTCTATTTTGTTTTGTTCTATTCATTTATATTGGTCTTTGGAGTCCACATATAAGTGAAATCTTATGGTTTTTGTCTTTGTTTGACTGACTTATTTCACTTATCATAGTATCCTCCAGGTTCATCCATGCTGCTGCAAATGGTAAAATTTTGTTCTTTTTTATAGCCGAGTAATATTCCATTATATATCCATTCATCTATTGATGGGCACCTGGGTTGTCTCCATAGCTTGGCTATTGTAAATAATGCTGCTATGGACATAGGGGTGCTTATATTCCTTCAAATTAGTTTTTGGGTTTCTTCGGATATATACCCCTAAGTGGAATTGCTGCCTCAAAAGGCAGTTCCATTTTAAATTTTTTAGGAACCTCCATACCATTTTCCATAGTGTCTGCACCAATCTGCATCTTAAAGCTCAAAACTACCTTAGAGATTGTGCCAGCCATTCAGCTTTTGTCTCCTAGCTCTAAACCCAGACTTTCACACTCCATCTACTTTCCAATGCTAGGGCTGAGACCTTGTAAATCACATTTCTACTTTGCCAGCTGCCTCCTTGTCGGACCCTTCCTAAAAAGAATTCTAGGAGGAGGGATATCAACCTCTTCTTTCTATCTGCTTCCCATTTGTTCCCTCAAGGCTTCCTGAGTGTGTCATTTTTGTTAGCATTGTCCCAATACTTTTTCAGCTTAGCAACAGTATTGTCCTTCTATAATAAAAGTTGAATCTAATTTGCAGTTTTTCCAACATTTGCCAAAACAGTCTTATCATGTCCTTCTACCCCAAAACTATCAGCACCAACATGTCAGTGCCTCTTCCTCAGAGGTCTGGGCCTCAGGCCTGTGGAGGCCTTTTTTCTAAGCTTCTAAGTTTTAGTCATTTCGATCTCTTATTTTTGTTACTCCTCTCTCACTAGTGGTAGTTGCGGTGTCTTAGCATTCTCCTTTCCCCTTTTCAGTTTCATAAAACAAATCTTAACCAAATATTCTTGGTTCCTAGGAATACACAGAAGAGAGGGATTCTCAACCAGAGTGGAATGGTGATTATAGGACCTGAGGTGGGGGCTTACATTAAAAGGTTTAGAAACACCAATTAAAGTCCAACCTTTCATGACATAAATGATGAGCCCAAGATCTGATCTATTGGACCTATAAGCTCCTTGAGAAAAGGAACTGAGTTTTGTCTACCAAAATGTGTTGTAAACATTCCAAATAAAAACTCATATGAATGAAAGAAGTTAAGATGCTGCCCAAGGTAAAAAAACAGGTGGCAAAATTAAGCTTCTGACCCCCTTCTCACTTGGAGGTTTTATCCTGCCTATCCCATTTGTATGGCAGGATCCCATTAACACTAAACTGAGAGCCCATAAAAACACTGATGAAGGTTAAACTTCCCAGGAAGCAGATCTTGTATTATGAGGACATATTAATAGGGAGTCCTCTTTTGGTCAACCCCTGGAGGAGAGTAGGAAAATAAGCAGGATTAAGCAAAGGGGTTGAACTGTGATGCAGCACCAAAGAAGCCTCAGTTGACTCTATAGAGAGTTCTGAAGATAGGATGATCCTTCAGCATTATGCTGAGTTGGGGCAAAAAGGTTGAGCCATTAGCCCTCCATGTCAATCAGACATTGGACTTGGGAAAACCCAGAAAGGAAGTGGACCTTGGGTGAGGTGTCTCCATTCAGCCTATGCAATCAAGCAGAGGCTAACAGCTGGGCACTTTCTGCTGGCAGCACTCCCAGTAGCTAGGGGAAGTCCTTCATTCCTGAAGGGAAATAGCTGGGTGAAACAACACAGTGTCCACCACAGTCCAACCCTTGTGCTGCTTGGATCTACTTCTTCAAGTTCTGGAAGCAGCACCTTTAGGAAATCTTAGAGGAGGAAGGTAAGTGGAAAAAACTATAGCCCCCAGCACTGCAGCTAATCTTGGTCTATAAATAATACTCACTATTACCTGAATTTACTATCCATTCTAGATATCTCTTACCCTCAGCTGGCATGCCTGCTAATCTCCATTACTTGTCTGGCATAATCCAGATTCTCATTCCAAAGTCTCTATGCCCTTTCATGCCATGTCTCCTTGAAATGAGTAATCTAAGAACAGTTAGCAGCCACAGCTTATTGTTCAAGTGGACTCTGACCATGTCCCTGGGTGAAAATATTCCCCTTTGAAAAGCAAAACTTCTAAACCCTCAGAGCCACGAGTTGCTGAGATGTAAATTCTGTAAGTGGTTTATTGAGAATGACAACAGGCAAAGCCAATACTATTTCCATCCCTTGATTTTTGGACCCATGTATTCTTCCTATTGGGGATCACATAAAAGTTATTGATCTCTTAGAAGATGGCAACCCAAACTCAGGGTATTACTTCTGAGCTGACACTTCAGCCTTGCCTCCAATAGCCTTTCCTTCAATAAACATTCCCATCATTCTATCATACCAACGGTTTCTGATTGGCATGGTATGTGATATGAGTAGGGATTCCAGGGTCATATGCATATTGCTCTATGTCCTTTGAAGTAAAGTGCAGTCCCATAAATTTAGAGCAAATATGCTGTAAGCCTTACAATACCGGTGCCAGTTGAGGCTCTGCAGACAGGAAAAGCAAACCCTATAACATATGTTTATTACTGTCAATCTGGCTCTGGCCCTTCTATGGTAGAAAGGGCTCATTGTAGTCAATTTGACACCAATTGACTTATTAGTCTCTTTAAAAGATGGGAACTCAGCATTGGTGTCTACTGGAGGCACATTGAGTGTTCAGGAGCAGAAGTAGCTGTTTTAGCCTCAGTAATTTGGAGCCTCCATGTTGTCAGGCCCATGCATAGCCTCCTCCATCCCTGCTTCCGTCTCTAATTCATTTGCATACCAACTGTGCCTTCATTGGGGTGGCAGGTTGCAATGACAGAGGTTTGCTGTTGTCAACCAGACAAAGTTTTCGTCTACCTGGTTAAAGTGCCTTTTCTGTGTTAGATATAAGTATGCAGTCCAAAGGTCCTCACACTTCTTGTCCACTCTCTTATACCTATTCTCATGCCTCTTTCTCAGAATTCCTTGTCCCCAATGTAACAAATTTTTTCCTTCCAGGCCCTTGACCAACCAGCCAAGCTATTCACCCCTGCCTGTAAATCCATGTATATTCTAACCTTGGGTGTTTCTCTTGCTACACAAAGTGGGGGATCAGGTGCACTTCCCAAGGCTCTGCGTTTGGGAGGATATCCTCTGATCACTTCTTTCTTCTACCCACCTGGGGCAATAGATCAACCAAAATATCAAAATGACTCATCACTGAACCAAATGTGGGGGTTTTCCTTCACTAGCTGATCACAAGAGATCAACCATAGAGGTATCAGCTGAGGGAGGGGTATCTGAACAACAGTAGTGGGTGACACGGGAGTCCAGGCTACCTGCGCATGCAGCTGTTTGTGCCCTCTGGTCCTGTGTGGTCAATCCTGAATGTACCACTTTCACCTTAACGGGTTGTTCCTGTGCTTACCCAACTTCATAACATGACTGATCCAACAAAAGAAAGTTCATGAAGGACAGTTGTGGCTACAATGTCACTCGGTACCTCAATGTCAGGCACTCCCTCTCTCTCAGGGCTCTTCAGCATGCCAGAAGCTGTTTTTTTAAAAGGTATATAGGAGAGGAGGGAAGATGGCGGTGCTGTGAGAAGCAGCAGAGCGCCCCCGCTCCCAGCCACGGACTCAATTTACTCCTAAAATCCTACAGAACCAGCTTGGAAAAACCAGAGAAACATACCTGAGTGGACGGAGTGCAAGTGGGAAGCACTGAAGACACATCACGGAGTCCGGTAAGAGGGGGGCGTAGGAAGGGGGAGTCCCCCTGAAGCCTGTGCTGGGCTCCGAGCCTGAGGCCTGGAGGCTGCAAAGCTCCCTCCCCTCGGGAGTGCCGGTGGCCTCCAAAAGCGAGGATCCCACACCTGGAGCGACAAGAGGGGAAGGAGCGCCCCGTGCACAGGGCAGAGGGCCCAGGGGAGCGGTGAGTCGCGGAGGGGTCGGCGCCTTCCTAGGAAACAAAGCCTCTAATGGCGGATGGCGCCTTCCTAGGAAACAAAGCCTCTAATGGCGGGCGGCGCCTTCCTGGGAAACAAAGCCTCTAATGGCGGATGGCGCCTTCCTAGCAAAACAAAGCTTCTAGTGGCGGCTGCAACCAGCGTCTAGGGCTCAGGCTGCCAAACATAGGGAAGGCTGTCCCAAGGCCTGTGGCACCCAAGTGGTGAGGGACCAGAGGACTGCACTGAGCAGCTGCACACGGGGACCCCCTGCCCCCCTGTGGGGCACTGTGCTGAGCCCTAGAAAGCGCTGAATCTGCGTGGTGCAGGGGAGGGGAGGAGCCCTCCCGCCTGAGCTCCTGGTGCTGAGAGGGTGGGATCTGTGACCAGCCCTAAGGTGCACTGTGGTGGCGCCGCCCCAGATTTGCTGAGACCAGCGGTGTGGGGAGCTGCGTGGAGCTGACTTTGGGTCCCCTCCCGCAGGCGGCCTTGGTGCACGGGCAGTGGGACCTTGCAGGGCGGACTCTCTGCCTGCCTGTTGCTTTGTGCTTTTGTGAGTCTGATCACGGAACTGACTCCCACCTTCCCGGCGTGCACTTCGAGGACAGACCAGCGGAGGCTGGGATTGGGGGCTGCACAATAGACGGTCTGAGGGGCGGGCCTGGTGCAATCAGTCAACCAGAGCTGAGCAGGGAGGGGCGGAGCCCGCCGGCCTCTCCTGCAGCCAGGGGCACTGCCCCCAACAGGAAAGGGGAGGGTCCAGCTCACTGAAGCCCCAGGCACCCCACAGGGCACAGTCCTGCGAGCAGGTCACAGGAGGACATTACAAGAATAAGACTCTCAGAGACTGTTGTTTGGGAGCTGGAGGAAACGCTGAAACCCCTGCTGGGGGCTGGGCAGGCAAAGGGCTCACCAGAATGTGTTTTTAATCGAACCCACTGAGCCCAGGCTGCTGAAACGGCCCAAACAGAAAAGGCAACAGGCTAAAATCAATCTGAAGCTGCAGCAGAACAGAGCCTGGGGAACTAGAATCAGAGGACAGGGTAGGGACTGAGGACCTGGCGGTGGAGCAGAGACCAACTCCCGCACAGTGAGAGCCTGACAGCAACACCTCTAATGGGAGTGATACCCTGGGCTACACTAGCCATTCTGCACCCTAAAGACTCTACAGAAGACTCTGGAGTAAGACCAGGCAACTACAAGTTTGCAAAATAGTTGACAAGAGGAGGTGGTCCACGGAGAGCCTCAGGTCAACCATCTACCTAAGGACACCAGAGCCAAACCTAGACGGCTCCTCACATTGGCCGATAAACAAGCACCTCCCAGGAGAACTGAAACCAGCACACAAAACAGTGACCCTCAGACAACATAAGTTGCCCAAAAGAAACTCACCTGATTGACTACCCTTTTTTCTTCTGTTTTTTTGTTTTGTTTGGATTTGGGGTTTTTTTGTTTGTTTTTTGTTTGTGGGTTTGTTTATTTTTTCTCTTTTTTCCTTAGGAAGAAGAGAAAGGGGAGAAATTTTGTTTTTTCTTCTTTTTTAAATTTTATTAAAAAAATTTTTTTTAATTTTTTTTAACATTTTTTAACTAAATTTTTTTTCTCTTTGTTATAAAAGAATTTTGTCTTGCTTAGCTTGTTTTTAGTTTTGTTTTGGTTATTTGCTTTGTTTTGTTTTATCCTTGCTTCAACTATCAAGACTTTATTGATATCCCTGCTTAACGACTGGGACTTTATCATTATAACCAAGTTTACAGTTTTCCTCTATAGTTCCCACCAAATCTCTTACCAGACTCCCTCTCTGCCTGGGCTATATCTCTCTCTCCCCCTCTCGATCCATTGGCATAACTTTTTTTCTTTTTCTTTTTCCTTTTTCTACTTTTCTTTCATTCTTTCATTATCCTCCCTTCTGTCTTCCCATCTTTTTGTTCGATTATTAGTTTCTCTTAATCTCTTTATTGTATTTTTGTTTTCTCATTTTCAACTATTATCCTATTCCTATTCTCTCCCTTAATTTTTTACTGGCCCTTCTTTCAGAATCTTTTCTCTGCCTCTGTTATCTCCCAGTAGCTTCTCTATTTTTTACATTTTAGTTTATTATTAGTTTCTAAATTTTCACCAGTATTAACAATATACATCTCTCTCTCTAAGCGTTTCTTTTCTTTCTTTTTTTAAGCATTTTTTGTGTGGGTGTGTGTTCTCCCTTCACTCTCCCAGTTCTATTTTCACGTGGGTTGTTTTCACTGTGACTGTCAAGATATTTTGTAAGATACCTCTTGTTTCCTGGAAGTTTAGTTATGTATTGTCCTGCCTTGCCAGCACCTGTACAACAGCTTACATGATGAGGTTGTGGCTGAGACACAGTTAGCCAACCTGAGAAGAGGGTCCTCCCAAGGACTGATCAATGACAATCTAGACCCAACCACAACAGGAGAACATAAAGAAACCACAAAAGGGACACCAACAAGAGGGACACGCCTAGAGCAAAGAGCTCAGAAGTATAAGGAAAACACACCTCTGGGCTCCATTGGACCCAAAAGACAAAATCCCATCCCACAAGACTGGGAGACAGCAAATATACCTAATATATAGATACAAACACTAAGACCTACCAAAATGGGGAGACAAAGAAACAACCCCCAAATTAAAGAAAAGGAAAAATCGCCAGAAAAAAACTTTGATGAGATGGAGTTAAGCAAGTTATCAGAAACGGAGTTCAGAGTGTGGATGATGAAGATGTTCAAGGAACTTAGGGAGACACTAGATGATAAGATTGAGGACCTTAGTGAAAACATGAAAAAAAAGATACATACCATAAACAGAACTCAGAGATAAAGAATGCTGTATCTGAGATCAAGAATGCACTGGAAGAAATTAAAAGCAGGCTCAATGAAGCAGAGGATAGAATAAGTGACTTAGAAGACAAGGTAGAAAAAAATCACACAATCAGAGCAGCAAAAAGAAAAAACAATTAAAAAGCATGAGGACAGTCTAAGGGAGTTTTGGGACAACATGAAGCAAAACAACGTTCACATTATAGGAGTGCCAAAGGGGGAGGAAAGAGAGCAAGGGATAGAGAACTTGGTGGAGGAAATAATGATAGAAAACTTCCCTAGGCTGGCGAAGGAGAAAGCCACACAAGTTCAGGAAGCACAGAGGGTTCTAAACAAGAGGGACCCAAAGAGACCCAAGACACATCATAATTAAAATGGCAAATGTCAAGGACAAAGATAAAATATTAAGGGCTGCAAGAGATAGACAAGCAGTGACCTATAAGGGAACCCCCATAAGGCTGACAGCTGATTTCTCAACAGAGACTCTTCAGGCCAGAAGGGAGTGGCATGAAGTTCTCCAAGTAATGAAAAGCAAGAACATGCAACCAAGATTGCTTTATCCAGCAAGGCTATCATTTAAAATTGAAGGCGAAATAAAGAGCTTCCCATACAAAAAAAAAGGGGGGCGGGCTAAAGGAGTTCAGTACCACCAAACCAGCAGTGCAAGAAATGCTAAAAGGACTGCTTTAAGAAAAACAAGGAATAGTGAGAGAAAGGTACATCAGCATAAAGAGGGGAAATGGCATTAAATAAGTTGATATCAATAGTAACCTTAAATGTAAATGGAAAAAATGGTCCAATCAAAAGACATAGGTAGCTGAATGGATAAGAAAACAGGATCCAAATATATGCTGTCTACAAGAGACCCACCTGAGAGCAAAAGACTCACACAGGCTAAAAGTGAAGGGATGGAGTAAAATATTCCATGCAAATGGAAAGGAAAAGAAAGCTGGAGTAGCAATTCTTATTTCTGACAAAACAGACTTCAAAATAAAGTCCATAACAAGAGACAAAGATGGCCACTACATATTACTATAGGGATCAATTCAACAGGAAGAAATAACCCTTATAAACATTTATGCACCCAATATAGGAGCACCTAAATATATAAAAAATTTCTTGGGGGACTTTAAAGGGGAGATGGACAGCAACACAATCATAGTGGGGGACTTTAACACCCCACTCTCAGCAATGGACCAATCATCAAGACAAAAAACCAACAGGGAAACTCAGACGTTAAATGACTCACTAGACCTAATGGATTTAATTGACATTTACAGAACATTTCACCCCAAAGCAGCAGAATACACATTCTTCTCAAGTGCACATGGAACATTCTCAAAAATAGACCACATGTTAGAGCACAAGGCAAGTCTCTACAAATATAAGAAGATTGAAGTCATATCAAGCATCTTCTCAGATCACAATGCCATGAAACTAGAAATCAACCACTATAAAAAAACTCAAAAATATTTGAACACATGGAGGCTAAATAGCATGTTATTAAACAATGAGTGGGTTACCAATAAGATCAAGGAAGAAATCAAACACTTCATGGAAAGTAACAGAAATGAATGGACAATAACCCAAAACCTATGGGACACGGTGAAAGCAGTCCTGAGAGGAAAATTCATAGCATTACAGGTCTATCTCAAGAAACAAGAAAAAGATCTAATGAACCATCTAACACAACAACTGAAAGAACTAGAACGAGAACAGCAAGAAAAGCCCTGAGGAAGTAGAAGAAAGGAAATAATAAAAATCAGAGCAGAAATTAATGACATAGAGACTAAAAATACAATACAAAAAATCAATGAAACCAAGAGCTGGTTCTTTGAAAACATAAATAAGATTGATGCACCTTTAGCCAGATTCACTAAGAAACAAAGAGAGAGGATCCAAATAAATAAAATCAGAAATGAAAGAGGCGATATAACAACTGACCCAACAGAAATACAAAGGATTGTAAGCAAATATTATGAGCAACTATATGCCAACAAATTGGACAACACGGAGGAAATGGATAAATTCCTAGAAGCATGCAACCTTCCAAAGCTGAATCAAGAAGAGGCAGAAAACCTGAATAGGCAGATAACAGCTAATGAAATTGAAACAGTAATAAAAAAACTCCCAGCAAACAAAAGTCCTGGACCAGATGGATTTACAGGCGAGTTTTACCAAACATTCAAAGAAGAATTAACACATTTTCTATTCAAACTATTCCAGAAAATTCAAGAGGAGGGAAAACTCCTAAACTCTTTTTATGAGGCCAGCATCATCCTAATCCCAAAACCAGATAAAGATACTACAAAGAAAGAAAATTACAGGCCAATATCCCTGATGAACATAGATGCCAAAATCCTCACTAAAATACTAGCAAACCGGATCCAGCAATACATTAAAAAGATCATACATCATGACCAAGTGGGATTTATTCCAGAGATGCAAGGCTGGTACAACATCCGCAAATCAATAAATGTGATACATCACGTAAACAAAATGAAGGACAAAAATCATATGATCATATCAATAGATGCAGAAAAAGAATTCGACAAAATCCAGCACCCATTTCTGATAAAAACTCTCAGCAAAGTGGGAATAGAGGGATCATACCTCAACATAATAAAGGCCATATATGACAGACCTACAGCCAACATCATACTCAATGGGCAAAAACTAAAACCATTTCCATTAAAAACTGAAACAAGACAGGGATGTCCACTTTCACCACTCTTATTCAACATAGTACTGGAAGTCGTCGCCATAGCCATCAGACAGGAAGAAAACATAAAAGGCATCCAAATTGGAAAGGAGGAAGTAAAACTGTCATTATTTGCATATGACATGATATTGTACATAGAAAACCCTAAAGACTCCATCAAAGTACTACTAGATTTGATAAACAAATTTGGCAAGGTAGCTAGATACAAAATTAACATCCGGAAATCAATGGCATTCTTATACACCAACAATGAACTTTCAGAGAGAGAAACTAAAAAAGCAATACCATTTACCATTGCAACTAAAAAAATAAGATACCTAGGAATAAACTTAACCAAGGATGTAAAAGACCTGTACTCGGAAAACTACTGGACACAGAAAAAAGAAATAGAGGAAGATTTAAACAAGTGGAAGAATATACCATGCTCATGGATTGGAAGAATTCATACCATTAAAATGTCCATACCACCCAAAGCAATTTATAAATTCAATGCAATTCCTATTAAAATACCAACAGCATATTTCACAGACCTAGAACAAACATTTCAAAAATTTATATGGAACCAAAAATGACCCTGAATAGCTGCAGCCATCTTGAGAAAAAAGAACAGAGTGGGAGGGATCACATTACTGGACTTCAAACTGTATTACAAAGCCACTGTAATCAAAACGGCCTGGTATTGGTACAACAACAGGCATATAGATCAATGGAACAGAACAGAGACCCCAGAAATAGACCCACACCATTATGGTCAGTTAATATTTGACAAAGGAGGCAAGAATATCCAATGGAGTAAAGACAGTCTCTTCAATAAGTGGTGCTGGGAAAATTGGACAGATACATGCAAATAAATGAAACTAAACCACCAACTTTCACCATACACAAAAATAAACTCAAAATGGATAAAAGACTTAAATGTAAGCCACGAAACCATAAAAACCCTGGAAGAAAACATAGGCAGTAAGGCCACAGACATCCCACGTAGTGGACTTTTCACTGATACATCTCCTAGGGCAAGAGAAACAAAAGAAAAAATAAACATACAGGACTACATCAAACTAAAAGGCTTCTGCACAGCAAAAGAAAACAGCCTCAAAATACAAAGGAACCTCACAGTCTGGGAAAACATATTTTCCAAGGATGTATCTGATAAGGGGCTAATTTCCAAAGTGTACAAAGAACTCATAGTACTCAGCAAGAGGAAGACAAACAACCCAATTAAGAAATGGGCAAAGGACTTGAATAGACGCTTCTCCAAAGAGGACATACGGATGGCCAAGAGACACATGAGAAAATACTCAACGTCGCTGATCATCAGAGAGATGCAAATTAAAATCACAATGAGGTATCACTTCACACCTGTCAGAATGGCTGCCATCAACAAATCAACAAACAAGTGCTGGCGAGGGTGTGGAGAAAGGGGAACCCTAGTACACTGCTGGTGGGAATGCAGACTGGTGCAACCACTATGGAAAACAGTATGGAGGTTCCTCAAAAAATTATAAATGGAGCTGCCTTTTGACCCAGTGATTCCACTCCTAGGAATGTATCCTAAGAATCCTGAAACATTAATCGGAAAGAATATATGTACCCCGATGTTCATAGCAGCACAGTTTGCAATAGCTAAGATCTGGAAACAGCCCAAGTGCCCATCAGTAGATGAGTGGATAAAAAAGCTGTGGGACATTTACACCATGCAATACTATGCAGCTGTAAAGAAGAAGAATCTCGTACCCTTTGGGACAGTATGGATGGACCTGGAGAAAATTATGCTAAATGAAATAAACTAGGCAGAGAAAGACAAACATCACATGATCTCGCTTATAGATGTAATCTAAAGAACTTAATAAACTGATGAACAGAATAGATTCAATGACATGGAAGCATAGATCAGACTGACCAATGTCAGAGGGATGGAGGAGGGCAGGTGGGTGGAGGGGGAGAGAGTAACCAAAGAATTTATATGCATATATGCACAACCCAAGGACATGGACAATGGTGGGGAGAGGGACTAGGGATGGGGGTGGAACGGGTCATTGGGGGGAAAAAAGGGACATCTGTAATATTTTAAACAAAAATAAAATTTAAAAATAAATAAATTAATTAATTAAATAAATAAAAAATAAAAGGTATATAATTCTCTGCTGCGTAGTCTGCCATGTTCCAGAACTCTTCAGATCTGGATTTTGACTCTAATTGGAACTTGCCATAAATTCCACACATCTATAAATTCCATACTGTGTATTTTTGCACCAATGATACCTCCAGTACCCAAATGGCACAATAGGCCATGTGCAGTAAAAACTATCACAATTTTTCTGAGTTTTAACTAGTATAATATCTTAAACATGAATATATCATTTTTATTTTTCTTGACTCTAAATGTTTTTATTCAATCTCCTTGTTCACAGTTTTCCATAATTGATGAGCCAGTAGGTGATTTTTAAAAGTGGTCAGAATCATTAAAGATAAAGGGCAACAGAAACCTAGAGAGAGAGCTTACTTCCTTTTTGAGATTATGATAGGTTGGATAATGTTCCCCATCCACCAAAAGATAGAGATAAGTTCTGATCCCTAAAATCTATGAATTTTCTCTCTATGGAAAACATTTTTTCTAGATGTGATTAAGGATCTGGATGGGCCCTAAATGCAATTACATGTATTTTTATAAGACTGAGACAGATGGAGAAACAGATAAATGGAGGAGGCAATGTAACTATGAGGGCAGAGATGGAACTGGTGCAACTACGAGTCAACAAATGCCAGCAGCCCCTACATGCTGGCAGGAGCAAGAAACAGGTTCTCCCTTAGAGCCTCCAGAGAAAGCATGATTGAGAACTGTAAAAGAATACATTTCTATTGTTTAAAGCCACCAAGTTTGTAATTATTTGTTACAGCATCCCTAGGAAACTAATACAGGGTTAATAAAGGCAAGCTTTATGGGGTACATAGCATTTGAAGAACAGAGGTAGGATTTACATACGTGGTTATTGGAAAGAAGGAAGAAGGAAAGGAGGCGGGAAGGTGAGCAGATGAAAGAAAAAGGCCCTGAGACAGGAAATCAAGGACACTGTACAAGCAAAAAACTAAGTCGTTCAATTATGCAGGCGCATCTGCTGCTTGAAAATAAGTAATGATGCAGGTTGTTAAAGATCTTGAATGCTAACCTAAGAAGTTTGAAGTTTAATCTAAGAAATTTTAATGTATAGTCAAGATCCTCTGGGTTTGTGAGGATAAGGAGTGTGTGTGTGTATAAGTGATGGGAATGGGGGTCTGGGAGGAGGAAATAATGTGGCAAACCCTTCGCCTACTTATGTTGTACTGTTCTTTAACTTTTATTCATCCCTTCCACCACAAGGCTTACAGGTTGGAAATGAGGTTCCCCAGGACTGAGCAAAACTCCCGGCACATTTGTCTGATAAATCATACGTGAGACGATGAGAGTACTGTGCATTGGTTGTTCTAGTCCTTGCCAAGCGTGCTATGACAGAGTCAAACGGAATACTGAAAAGTGCTTGAGTCACTTTCACTCTTCAGAGGTCTTGTTAGACAGGGTAAGGGTCTCAAGGTCTGGGCAGTTCTTACCAAATGCTATTCTTGTTAAATATTAAAGTGTAGCACAGTATTTTGCAGAGGCGGGTGTAAAGAGGATGAGCTTTACAGGAACCCCAACTCCAGAAGCTCATTGCAAAGAAGAAATCAACATATAATTAACCAAATGGAGTATGTACGCAATGGCTAAGTCTCCCTTCCCAGAAACAGAGCTTGGAATGTGACTCTCTCCCTGGCTCCTTGGTGCAAGTAAATGAAACTAACAACAACCACACCTCCTTCCTGACTAGAACACCCAAAGAGATGAACCTCTTGAGATCCGTAACTGTCTGATTAAGCTGATTTTTTATTTTTAAAATATTAATGCTGAAAATATAAGAGATTTGGGCTCTCTGTGATTAACTCCAGAAACTACTCCAGTACCAGGACAGCAGCTCTAGCCAAATCCAATCAATTAGTGGAGGTTGTCTGGAGCAGAGCTAAGAAGCAAAGAAAGGTTTGTGCCCTAATAGATTAGCAATGTTGCATTGGGAATAAATGTCCAAATGATTTGTGTTTCTCACTCTCCATTGCTCCAGAAGTCAGTAATGTGGTTTCTTTAAAACTTTTCATTTTCATGTCTTCTTATATGAAGTATAGGAAAAAAATAACACAACCCTCCATTCCAGTGGAGGTTTCCACTTAGTTGAGCATAGCTAAGATTTACTGCATTTAGGTAAAAAAGAAACCAAGGTTGTAGTATAATGGGGTTACGGGGTTGTTCTGCTTCCTGCATTCAATGATTTCAGAGTACTACTATTCTCACTGGAAAGGCTGAGCAGATTCAACTGCCTGACTTGTAACTCCAGTACATGTTTTATGAAATGCTCAGTAGGACCTTGGAGAGAAGGAAACCTAGCACATCGGTTAGTAGAACCCCACATGAGAAAAAAAAAAAAAAGCAACTCTAAATACCGAATTCCAACATTTACACTGAAAGTTTTGAGACTGGACCCTGAGAGAGGCTAAACACCAGTGGCTGAAATGAGATCAAGGCTGAAGATGACCGCACAATCCTTGTGACCATATGTAGCGCCTACACCTAACATGAGGGGTATCAAAATAATTGCCTTTTAAAGCTGTAAAATATAACTCATGAAATAGGATATAAACACAAATACTATTATATAAATTCTGTGATCCTCATTGCTGTTGTGGGGACAGTATAAGTAGATTACATATCTTCTTTCCTTTTTGTCCTGGTACAAATTGTTCAGGGCTGCTCGGGTGACCATTTCTGTAGAGGTCCACAGGAGGACCAGGGCCAGTGTGGGTTGCTCTTTCCTAAACCCCTTAAAATGCACTGAATATCCAAACCACCTAGGTCCGCTGGCAACCATCAAAATGCAGTAGAAAATTCTGGAAATGTGCAGGAGAAGCAAAGACATCTCCGCCCTCCACACCTCACACTAAGCTCACCCCCACCATGCGCAGGTGCGCTCTGGAGTCTGGAGAACCAACTTAAAACCAGTACAGTAAAACCTCGATATTATAAACTAATTCCAGCGAGGGGGTGTCCATCAAAGCCAAAAGTCTGTTATATAATAAAGTAGGTTTTCTGAATGCCTGTTAAAAATTTTAACAAATTAGTTACTTGTTTTTACTTATGTATGAAAAGTTTATTTTCACAAAAAAGTTTTATATGTATTAGTGTAATTTTGAATTTATACTGAATAGGCCTGGTAAATGCACACACTCCCCAGTCACCTGAAGTAAGCAAATGCACACGGCTGGGGCGTGGCACATGCTGAACACTGGCCCCAGGTGTTAGAACTCCTGCAGAAAGTCAAGCCACATGCTCCCTGACAACAGAATCACACACCAAGGCCACGCAGGGTGATCACGCGCTGATCATTCCAGAGCATTGTTTAGGAGAGGCGACTCTTAGGTTGAAATACATACACTATAGTTGTAGATATGTAATATTTATGTCAGTGAAAATGACAGTGTTTGTTCCAACATACGGCCTATTCACTAACATTTGTTAAAAATAACTGAATTAATAACAAAAAAAATAACCTGTTAATTTAATTATATGCAAATCTTGGTTTAAAGCATTTTAAAATTAACAGGGTGTTAATTTTCACATATGACCTATAGTCCGAAAATTTTGTCCCTTAAATCCAAAGTCCGGAAAATGAAGTGTTTACTGCCCTGAGCCGGCTCCGGAGACTTCTCCTCCACCAGCCCCCGGTGCCCCGCGGGCCCAGCCAGGAGAGGGGCTGCCGGTGTCATTGCTACCCGTTTATCTTTAAAGCCCTTGATCGTCCGCAGTCCCGCTCAGGTTCTTGTTCGTCCTCTGTTGGAACTCGCTCCGCCTACAAAGAGTTGGTTTTGGGGGATAAAACTTGATAAACGTTAACCCTCTACTCTCAGCAGTCCTTTAAGCAGTTGGTCCTGGCAGATATGAAAAATAAAACGTCGAACGCGTGCAGTCCGCCAACTCACATACATGAAAAAACAACACTTTGCAAAGTTCTCCGTTTTTTCATACTACGTGCCTCAGAACGCCCGGCGACGTTTTACTTTCCCGTGTCAGTAAGAATCGTACTTGTATTCATTAACAAGGACCTGAAATAATGAGCGGCGCATGCGCGAGCCGCCCTCCCCTTCTGTGCGCACGTGGGACGCCGCAGGGCCGACGTGCCTCACGTCCTCCGGTGGTTGTCCCGGAAGAGGCTTCCGGGCTCGGTGTGGGGTCGCCATGGGGAAGGTGAATGTGGCCAAGTTGCGGTACTTGAGCCGGGATGACTTCAGGGTCCTGACCGCGGTAAGGAGCTCGCCTTTTGCCCCTGTCCCCGCCCTTTCCCACCGTGCGCCCTGTTCCTGGAAGTTTGCTGGGAGCAGAGGGCCCTGGAAGCGGCCCAGGTTGGGAATGGGGAAAAGAGGACCAGAGAGGCGGATCCCAAATACAGACAGCAAAGGCCCCTCTTCTAACTATTTCCATCCTTTCTGCTCCCCTTCTCCTGCTGCAGAGCCACGCGCATCTCGGTGGCCCCGGAAGTTATTCTCCCCCAGGGCTTCCGGACAGCCGAGGAGGGTTTAAGTTTAAGGCTCCTGAGAGTTCATAGCGTTGAGTTCCCCACAGACTCGGTCACAGAGCATCCTTACGACTCAGTCAGTCAGCACGTTTGTCGGGTTGTTAGTGACAACTTTAGAGAATTCAACGGGGTGCAGACAAGACAAGGGAGACAGCTCGTCAGTTAAGCGTGTAAATAAACAACAAGGGTAACGTCAGACAGTAAGGGCTGTGGGGATGGAAAGGGTAACGGGATGGAAGCCACGCGTAGGGCACGGAGCCTGAGTGCTGGCTTTAAGTCTACCCCCTTCTTTCCCAAACTCCATGAAAATAATCATAATTATCATTTTAAAACCTGCTCTTCCTCATCACTTCAGCTTTGATTCGTTTCCTTTACCCTCCCACTTCTTGAGTTCTTTCCGTCTATCACCACTGCCTCTTCCCTGTTGCAGCTTCTGTTTCCTCTGGCTTAGACTGTCATCTTAATTCTCCAATATACCACCTCCAATTTTTGCATGTTTTCTGCTAGATTAATGTTCTTAAATTAAAACAATGGTTCGTACGTCTCCTTACCTAAACATCCTCAAGGGTTTCCTACTTTCCTCTGTATAAAATCTAAAACTCCTTTGTGTGTATTCAAGGCCTTCCATATCTTACTAAAAGGCATTTTCCAGCCTTCTTTTCATGAACTCTGCACCCCATCCCATCTGAGCTACCACTGTAATAGCGGTTCCTGTGCTCTGTACTTTCTTGCCTATGTGCCATATCCAAATCTTTTTTTCTTGTCTTTCCCTGGTATTCCCTTGTCTGCTTTTTCTGTATCCCAAAGTTAGTCTCAAGTGCTGCTACTTCCTTGAAACTGATCCCTTATCATTTCTTACCTTCTAATAGAATTAGATGTATACATTCTTATTTCCATATGTAGATAATATATTCTCCAGGGGTGGAGAGTATTTGTACATATTGTTTTATCCTTTACAATACCTACATATGATACTTTCTCATTAATATTTTCTTAATAAATACCTAGCATATCTAATTTTTAAAGACAAATATTTGGATGTCAATTTAGTATTTACCACATGTCAGTTACTATGTTAAACACTCACATTCTTTACCCTTGAAGTGCATATCATTTAATAGAGAGATAGAATATGAATATCAGTGATTATATATCAAATTGTGGTTAAAAATATGTCCAGAGAAGGTAGTAATAATGTCTCAGAATTGGTTGGGGAGCTGCATGGTCAGAGAAGTTTGAAGGAGAATTTAATTTCTTAGCAAAGTTTGATAGTAGCTATGTGTTATTTATGATTACATAATGATTCCTTTAATTTCAGGTTGAAATGGGCATGAAGAACCATGAAATCGTTCCCTGCAGTTTGGTTGCTTCTATAGCCAGCCTTAAACATGGTGGCTGTAATAAAGTTTTAAGAGAATTAGTGAAACATAAACTCATAGCTTGGGAACGTACCAAAAGTGAGTATTTGAGGTACCATTTGTGATTTTTCATTGTAACTGGCTTCCCCCAGACCAAACTTTCCAAAGGGCAGGAAGTGGAAGTTTCCAGACCAGGAAAGCACTAGCCCCAGAACTGACACTGCATACTTCTGCGGTGTTCTACTGGTTAGAGCAGTTACAGGGCTCACCCATATCAAAGAGGGCGGAAAAATAGCCTGCACCTCCTGATAGAGGTATTAGCAGATCTCAATTACGTAAGAGCAAGTAGGATACAAATATTGATGCTGCCATCTTTGGAAATACAGTCTGCCACAAGTCTTTAGAACATTACTTCTCAAACTATTTGTGGTGAGAATTGAGTTTCTTTTTTTCAGCCTATCATGGATCCATACTTTTATAAAATAACAAAAAGTCATTACTAGAAAAATGAAGTAAACTGAAAAATAAAGGCATAAATTCCTTATTAGAGTTGAAGACATAAAATAACTTGGTGAAATTGATACAAAAATTTTTTAACTTAACCATTCATTTCAGTTTCTGTATCTTGTTACAGACTAGCAACATAGACTGGTGTCAGTCTGTGGGTCACACTTTAAGTAACACTGCTCTAGAGAAGAAACACAAATTATAGGAAGAAATGCTAAATTAGTAAAACTAGGTGGCTAATCTTTTTCCAGCTAAGACTTCCCGTGTCTAAATTCTCATGACTTGAACTGATGTGACTTGGTGGTACAATGTAACTAAAATACAGTCTTTCTCATTTGCTTTTGTCTAGCTGTCCAGGGTTATCGGTTGACAAATGCAGGCTATGACTACCTAGCTTTGAAAACACTTTCTTCTAGACAAGTAGTTGAGTCTGTTGGAAACCAGATGGGTGTTGGCAAAGAATCTGGTAAGTGCTAACAGTACTATTGAATGATTTTCTTTGCTTTAGTTTATATTCGCTTTGAGAAAGCATTCGTCTTTTAGTTTATTTTTTCCAACTAAACAGTAAATGGAAAAGGTGTTTAGAAATAATACAGATTATGAAATTACCTTTAGCATAGTAGATTATTATTTTGTCATAAGTCTATCACTGAAAATTGAGTATACCAAGAATTAGTTTTCCTCTAATAACTGAAATCTTTAGCAAATATTTCATTTGCTCTTACATCTGATAAATTGGATATTTGTAATAGCTAAAATATGTAATACAAGGAAGTACTAGGAGACAGTGAATATCTAAAAACCACAAACACATCTTTTCTTCATAACAATCTGATAACAAGGCAAAGTTAGGCATGTATAGAACACAGAAAAGCATTCTAAATAGCGTTGAACCAATGCTTATGTATTTTTGTGTGGAAGACGAGTAGAAATGAAGAACAGGGAATGATTTTCTTCATACCCTGCCCTCTTATACACTGCTTTTCTTTCCAGTGTAGTTTATCTTGTATAGTTGCATTGTTTATCTAAACTGAGGAAGGAGAATTAAAGTTGGGAGAAAAGGAATTATTAGGAAGCCTACCCCAAAAGAGGTTGCTATATACTTCAGATAGTTTGTATGTCTTCTGTATTAATATGCAGTTTATAGGGTATATTTAATAAGTAATATCAGAGCGCTAAATACTGCACTGTGCGTGTGTCCGCAAAATATATAAAATGAGAAAATGAAACACCTTTTGAGCTATACTCTCTTAATTTATGTCCGGTGTTTTTCATTAATGGCTTTTTTTTTTTTAAAGAACTTCATTGCATACAAAATGATAAATAGTACAAAAGAGAGTACAATGAAAAGGAAATCTCACCTCTCACCTCAGTCTCCTGTTATTATTTCCCAAAGTTTATTGATAGCCTACATATCCTTCTAGAAATATTCTGTGTAAATAGAAATACATAATGTACTAAGGATACATATGTATACAGTCACATATCTTTTTAATCTCAGGTAAGAGCAAACAGTACTTATTATTCTGCACCTTGATCTTTTTTCTGATATTTCACGTTAACAGATTTGTCTTTCTCATAGTTACTGGGTGTTACATTTTATGGATGCTCCATAATTGACTTTACCAGTCCCAGTTGTTATGGACATTCAAGTTACTTCAATCTTTTTTTGTAAATAATGTGGTGAACACTCTTATACATGTCTTTGTGCAAATAAGTTTATAAATACATTCTTAAAAATAATGTGCTGGTAAAAGTTTGATATTACCACATTTCCCTCCAAAATGTTTGCACCAATTTATGATCCCACCAATGTAAGAAAGAGGCTGTTTCTTGATAATTAAAGTAATAAAGTTTCCCATGATAATTAAGACATGTTCAATATGTTAGTATTATAAACAACAACTTGTTTTGATGGTTGGAATACTCAAGGAAAGATCTGCTCCATTCTGATTATAGAATTATATTCTGACAACTAAGTATTATTCATTGAAGCAATTGCAGAAATGAACTCGTTTTTGAAAAGAAAGATATTATTAAATCGCTTCTTGTACCTATAGGACACTAAGGAACAATTAGATTTTTTCCACTAAATTGAATTGAGCATTGAGCACCTTTGGAAGCAATAACCTTTGACACAATGCTTCCCTTTTTTATTTTGTATTAGATATTAATACGTGTCATCTTATTTTGGATTGTAATTAAATAATTTTCTGACTGATACGTATTTCTGGTGTCTAGGAAAGATAAAATTTGATACAAATAAAATCAGTGTTAAAAGATTAGAATTGTTTCAGCTTATTAGCATAAAATGTAATAATGATATTTTTAAAATCTTGGCTCTAGATATTTATATTGTTGCAAATGGAGAAGGCCAGCAATTTGCATTAAAGCTTCACAGACTGGGAAGAACCTCCTTTCGAAATCTGAAAAACAAGCGTGATTACCATAAACACAGGCATAACGTGTCTTGGCTTTATTTATCTCGTCTCTCTGCCATGAAAGAATTTGCCTATATGAAGGTATTTTAAAAATAATTTTTCATTTTTTAACCAAGTAATACTTACAGCTGAAAGGCTGTAGTGACAAGCATCAGTTTGTTGCCCCCATATCTGTCTTCCTACTTCCAGTCCCAGTCCTTACAATCACTTTTAACTCATTATTGATTTGCTTCTCTTGTTTTCGTGATGATTTCCTTCTATGTAAAGGAATTTTTAATTTTTATAAATGTATAAAGGCAACATATTATTAACAATATTAAGATAGAAAAGCTTAAAGTACACTAATGATGTGATTGCCTCACAAATGTATATGTGTGAGTGTATATTTAAACTACATATGTCTATCTCTAATTGATAACATGTCTTCAATAACATTAAATAAAGCAGAAAGTGCCCGGCCGGGTGTGGCTCAGCGGTGCCGGCCGGGTGTGGCTCAGCGGTTGAGCATCAACCTAGGATCCAGGCGATCAGGGTTCGATTCCCTGTCAGGGCACATGTCCGGGTTGCGGGCTCGATCAATGACTCTCTCATCATTGATGTTTCTCTCTCTCCCTCTCCTTTCCTCTCTCTGAGATCAATAAAGATATATTTTAAAAAATAATAATAAATTAAGCAGAAAGTAACATTACATTTTTATTCTTCAGTAGGATTTATTATAACTTATCTTCAGTTAAAAAAAATTAAATTATAAAAAGTCATACAGTGTATGACCAGTGTTTCTTGGAAGTTTCAGTTTGGTGTTCTTTAAGTATGTTATTTTAATTCATGTGCTTAAATTTTTAGTGGCCATGGGGGAAAATTCTCAACATAGTATAAATGGTACTGATACCATACATGTTATGTATTTCTTGTCTTATACTAATGATTTGTATCCTACAATAATCAGTAGACAGTTTGGTAGGAATCATTACACATTTTCCCAAATCTATATTAATTATATTCTCAAGGTTTTTATATGAAGGTATAGCAGTAGAACTCATTTGTGCTTAACAGGCTTTTTGAAATACATTCATATTTTCCTAGCAGAGAATAAGGTGAAAGTGAGCTACAGCTTAAGGGTTAAGCTTTGGTACACGGGCTGGACCACTGAGTTAGTATGTGCTGTTGAGCTGCCAGGGCATGCGCAAAATCACTTGGATTGAAAAAAAATTTTTTAAGCCAAGTAAACACTTGCTTGGGGAGTTTTCGGGGAGTGGAATTCGTCATTTGCTGTCCAAAGAAGATAGGAAGTAGAGAGCAGACAGTCTTTTAAAATCAACCCTGTTGAGTATCAACTATGTGTCTACCACTGTATTAAGTCTGAGGGGTAGGGTGGGGTGTAGGGGTAGATGCCAAAAGAATAACCAATGCGGTCTGTGTCTTAAAGTTGGGAAAATAACATGAGCACACATAAAGCAAAGAAAAATTTAAAAACCAAGTTATATGTGTTTAGAGAAACTTCTGTAGAGTAGAATAGTTGATGATGGAGGTTTCATAAAGTGAGTGGGATTTGGGTAAAGTTATGAAGCATGCATATGATTTGGCTATAAAGAGTAGGCAGTAAAATGGTGCACTTTGCAGAGAAACAACTTTGGGCAAAGACATGACTATGGGTGTTGAGGTAATAGCCACTGAGGTGACTATCCTGACTTCACTGCAGAATGCTCATTGGAGAGAGTTTTGGGAAAAGTAGGACTGGTTAAGTGGATTAAAGAGAGTTTTGAAAACTAGAAAAACTTGTTCAGACTAAAGTCAGTATTTATAGCCATTGCAGGTGTGTTTTTTTAATTTATTGGGGTGACATTGTCAACAAAATCGTACAGATTTTAGATGTACAATTCCACAATACATTATCTGTACACTGTATCGTGTGTTGACCACCCCAAGTCAAGTAGCCATTGTAAATTTTTAAATTGAGCATTGGCATAAGCATCTTAGTTTGCTGTTGGTACACAACTTAAAGGTTAGGTATGGTGGCAAGAGCTAGAACCACTATTGGAGTGCTTGGGTATAAATGACAAAGGCCTGCTTAGAAATGGTAGCATTTCAAATGGCAGGGGTCATAAATCTAACATTCTGAAAGAAGTAATAACAGGACTTTGTAAGCAAAGCATAGAAAAAGTTAAGCATAGGGGAAAAGATGGATCTATGGATAATATGAAGTAACATTTGACTCAGACTACTACAGTGTGTATATTTGCCAAGTAATAGATTTATATCGTATATTTGGTCTGAAGAAAAGGGCAGTGCTCTGTAGACTAAAATGCCTAATCTATTGGAATGTTTAATATCCTAATATGTCAGAACACAGAGCACTTCCTAAGTCATTTTTTATTTCATTTTTTTAGGCACACTCCAATGGCAGAAACTTACAAAAGTGTAGAGGATATATCCTAAAGGCAGAGACTTTTTCACACTCACTTTTGTAACCCTTGCACAGTGTATAATATTTAATAAATGTTCAATAAATGAGTGTTTCGTAAAATGAATTAAATAAATTGGTTTAATTTTTTTAAATGTACAGCTCATTCTATGCTGTGACTAGCTATATATAAATAATCATGTGTTAACTGTAACTTTGTAAAGGCTTGTGTGTTTTTCTTCTGGTTGTGGGCAGATATATTTACTTGTATTGTTCCTTAAAAACTAATGATCTCTTCATTAGTTTATACCTGTTTGCTATGTTTTAGGCATTGTATGAGAGGAAATTTCCAGTTCCAAAGCCAATTGATTATAATCGCCATGCAGTGGTCATGGAACTCATAAATGGCTATCCTCTGTAAGTATTTTTTATTATTGAAACCATGGGTCATAATAAATGTAAAGTTCAGTTTTTTAAAGAAAAAAAAAAAATTAATTAAGTAGAATATTGTTTCTGTGAGGTTAGAAATACAGCAATAGACTGAGGTAAATTGAAAATGCAGTTTCATTCTAACAGTGTATATTTTGTAATCTCTATGATTCATTCAACAAATATTTGTTAACAATCTACTATATGCCAAGTACTGTTCCAGGCTCAGCAGTAAACCAGATCTCTGCCCTCACAGAGCTTACATTTTGATGGAAGGACACACGCAGTAAATAGCTAAATAAGGAAATATAGGGTGGGGCAAAAGTAGGTCTACAGTTCGTGTGGAAAATAATTAATACAAGAATAAATTCTGTTTCAGGTACTCACAACTGTAAGCCTACTTTTGCCTCACCCTATATATATCAGATGGTAGTAAATACCGTGGATAAAAACAAAGCAGGATAAGGGAGACAAGAAGGACTGCGGTGGGTATAGGAGGCTGCTGTTTTACATGGAGGGGTCAGGGGAAGTCTCACTGATAAGAATCCTGGAAGAAATGAAGGGAAACCATAAAGATATCTAGGAAGATTCCAGCTGTGGATGGACGTATGCCAGATGTTCAGGGAACAGCGAGGATGTCGTCATGGCTGCGCTGAATGAGTAAGGGAGAAATTATAAATGATGAGATCAGAGAGGCAGCAGGGGACCAGATGACTTAGGGTTTGTAAGTCATTGTAGTGCCTTTAAAATTTTTTTTAAATATATTTAATACACATTATGCAAATTAAGGTATACAATATGTGATTTGATACTTTTATATATTGTAATGTGATTGCCTTTATAGTGATATTTGCACAAGGACTTTTTAATTTTTATTGAGATAAGAAGCCATTGGAGGGTTTTGAACTGAGAAGAGACATGACCTGACTAATGTTTTGATAGGATCACTGACAGCTATGTTGAGAATAGCCTGAAAGGAGATAAGGAGAGAATTAGGAAGACAGTTTAGGAGATTATTGTAATGATCCAGTCAAGAGACTTGGTAGTTTAGATCAAAGTGGTAGATGTCAAGGTGACGAAAAGTGGTCAGATTCTGGAAATGTTTTTCTGGAAGAGCCAACATGATTTGTTTGGGATTGGATATTGATGTGAAGGAAGGTTCGAGTCAAAGGTAACAACAGGTTTTGGACCTGAAGAGTTAATCGGGGGGATAAAGCTGACATTTATAGGTGAGCTGGGAAAACAAGAACAGTGTGAAGTTAGAGGGTGGGACAGAGTCAGAGTTACAGTTTGGGACATGGTAAATTTGAGATACATAAGAGTTCAGAGGAGTCTAGACTGAAGTCAGTACATACAGGGTGTCCCCAAAAAATGTATACACATTTTAACAGCTGGTAGCTCAATGTTGAAAATGAAATGTATTTTAAGAAACACTACCTTCATATATACTTTTTTGGGACACCCTATATATGGTGTTTAGAGCTGTGAGCTTGAATTAGATCACCAGGAATGATTTTAAATAAGCTAAGATGCTCTAGGATTAACCTTTGAGGAACTCCAACATTTAAAGGTCAGGGGGAAAATAAAAAATTAGCAGAAAAGACTAGGAAGGAATGATGAGTGTAGAAAGAGGACAAACTAAAGAGTTGGAATACCAGGAGTCGAGTGAAGAAAGTGTTTTAAGGACGGGGAAGAAGTTACCTGCCCAACCAAGTATGGTGAAGACCGGGAATTGACCATTGGGTTTAGGAACGTGGAAGTCATTGGGAGTCTTGACAGGGCTATTTTATTGGGAAAAGGTGGATGAAGAAAACCTGTCCAAAATGGTTTCTTAGAGTGGGAGGGAAAGATTTGGAGAAAGCACATGTAGAGGAGTTTGGCTATAAAGATCAAAGAAAAGATGTGACAGTGGAAAGAAGATACAGAATTGAGGCAAGGTGTGGCTTATTTTTTTTAATAATATATGGATGCTGTTATGTCTGAATGCTGATGGGAATGGAGGGAAAACTGCTCAGGAGACAAAAAATGGAAATAATATATATACGCACTTCCATTAAAATCGTAAATGAGTACAAATAACTTATTTTCATACTTAAAATACTTGCAGATGTCAGATACACCATGTTGAAGATCCTGCATCAGTATATGATGAAGCCATGGAACTAATTGTCAAACTTGCAAATCATGGGCTGATTCATGGAGATTTCAATGAATTCAATCTCATTTTGGATAAAGATGACCACATCACCATGATTGATTTTCCACAAATGGTTTCAACTTCTCATCCCAATGCTGAATGGTATGAGCTAAAATTGGTTGTGAATGTGAGTGTGCTTATGTGTGATGCAATCATTTTTATTCATAATTTTCTACTTTGTAATACTGTAATTTGGGTCAGTAACTATTTGGAAGTGGCTGATGTCAGTGGTCTAAAATTTTGGATATTTTTTTAAATTAAGTGATATCAAACTACTAAGTATTTCCCCTTTAAAGAATCTTTCTTATTCCACAGATGGTTTATAAAGGGGGAGTGTGTTTTTATCTAGTCTTTAAAACCTGTTCTTTAAGCTTATCCTGTGTATCGGAAATCCGAAGAAACTACTGCGTTTATAAACCGTCAAAACAGGTTGAATTATTCGTATAACCTGACAGGCTTTTTTTTTTTTTTTTTAAATTTTATTGATTTCAGAGAAAGGAAAGGGAAAGGGAGAAAGAGAGAAACATCAATGATGAGAGAGTCGTCATTGATCGGCTGCCTCCTGCACGCCCCTGACTGGGGATGGAGCTCACAACCCAGCATGTGCCCTGACCAGGAATCGAAGCGCGATCTCCTGGATCCTAGGTCAATGCTCAACCGCTGAGCCATGCCCAGCCGGGCTGACAGGCTTTTAAAAGTCAAATGTTTTTAGCCATGGAACCCTTTATTTAAGCAAATATTTAGGTGGAAGCCCAATTTTTAAAACAAAAGCTTGCTCAGAAGTAGAGACATGGAAGGAACCCCATCCTCTCTGCCTTTCCTCTCTTCTGCTCCATGGTTGCCTCCAAGAGGGCCTCACCAAGCATAATTCAATAATCTTGGTGGCCGTAGTAAAAGTTACGGATTTGGACTGGACTCAATTGCTGGACCATTAATATCTCTCATGTCATTTTTAGCTTTTATTTTATTGTTAGAAAAGAATTCCAGTAAAACCTTATCCCTGACACAGGGGAGAAATGCTTTGTATACCATGATATAATCTTATTCCTCACATTACTTAACCACTTAAACCAGCCAAATTGTGAAATATAACAGATTATTCTTCTTTATTTGTATTCTCCGATACAATTGACCATAATCAAAATCAAATTAAGGGTGAGTATTTTTTCTCCGTTATAAGTTATAATATGAGAAGCTTCTCCTTTTTCCCAAAGATAACTGTTAACACTTACATAATATGAGCAAAGTTTGAGCTCGAACCAGTTTGTGTTCAGTGAAGCTCTTATTCCTGATTTTTATTAGAAAATATCTATGTTTTTTCTAGAGAACGAAATGTCATTTTAAAATAAACTTGAGTATTTTTAACAAAATAATACTGATAGATTAATGCCTCGTACTTGGGTGGTTAATATATCTTTGGATGATGACTAAGTACCATTTTTATTAAAGTGGTGCAACATAGTAACACAATACAGGAACATCTGGGAACCAGGAGAATTAGAGACAGAAATATAATAGATATGACATTCCAAGTTAAGGCTGCATTATCCTTGAAGACTTTGTGATTTAACTTGAACTTTTATGGGCAAGTAATTGGGTGAAGGAATTCTGTTAAGCCACTAAAGATTTAGATATAAATAAGACCTGTCTCTACTTTTGAAGAAGTCATTGTCTAGTAGGTAAGACATAAGCATACATAAAAATATGATTTTAAAATAATTTATTGAGGTTTTTTTTCCTTAGAGTGCCCTAAAAGCAAAGAATAGTGACATTGTCTTCCTGTTTCTAAACTTCATCTTTCTCTAAAATAATAATGTAGTTAAAATTCTCCCTCATTTGGAAACCTAGAGAATTTAATCTGCTCTTGCTGCTTTTATGGTGTCCTAAAAAGCAACCAGATATTCAGAGATCCTTTTACTGTCAGTCCAGATTGTTAACATACATGTCTTTGGATTATTATTTATAAGCCACAGCATTATTTACCTCTTTGGAAATTACTATAAGTCAGCTAATAGATATTAAAGGTATGTGAACATAATTCAGTAGTTCTCAAACTTCTTTTTATGACTTACTAATCTATTTTTATCTTCAGCTTTCCCAGTTGACAAGGGGTTCAACTGGATGTAGCTGATGAGAAATATAACCAGACGGACTGGAGACTATGAGGGAAGGTGGAAACCTGCTGCCCCGCAATTATAGGCCCATAGTCTTTTTTTCTGAGATTCATATTCATCTTATTGCATTACGGGAAAACTTTGAGTTTTCTAACCATAGGCGCTATATGCCTTTAACAGCTTATATTTCATGTTCCTCTGCTTTTACTTTTAGTACTTCAAACACACTGTCAAAAGGTTTTTTTCTTTTTTGTGTTTTCTTTAGAGTAACATCCTTTTCTCTTTCATGTAAGAAGTATCATAACAACAAATACTAAGGATATTGTCATTGACTCAGAAAAAAATGAACAACAAAGACTATCAAAAATGATTCTTTTGCAGGTATTTTGACAGAGATGTTAAATGCATTAGAGATTTCTTCATGAAACGTTTCAGCTATGAAAGTGAGCTTTATCCAACCTTTAGTGATATCAGGTTTGTACTCTGCATTGCTTAAAACTAGAACTCTTTTAAATACCTGATTTATTTAGTTCTAAAAGTTAACATTTTCATCTAAAAAATTTTCAGAAAGCGACTGACCTTTGACACATTGTAATTAATCATTGTTGAGTATCATAGTTGTGTGGTATATAAATGAAACTTAAAATCTAGAAAATACCTGGTTTTGATCCATTAGAGAATGTTACTAAATTTGGGGAAGGAACACACCTAGTTGTTTATAAATTCAAGAACGTTTATTCATTGTAGGGATGCTCTGTGAATAATCCATTTGTAAGGAATTAAGCCAGAATTTGTGTTTTTCCTTTATTCAGAACTGGGCTATCTTTAATTGATTCATGGAATCTAATTATATGTACATTCTCAAGGCCAAATTTTCTCATTTATTTTATGCACTTACTTAAAATATTGTTTTTGGCATGGGATAATTGACATAAATTAAAAGAAGTAATCTTTAGTCCCTATTGAAAATTAGATTATTAAGTCAATAAATACCAACTGAACTATCTGTAACCTTTCAATATCTGTTGCTTTGCACAATCATTTTATTTGTAAATAACAACCAGCATATATCTTTTACATTTGTATACTTAAGTAATTTAAGTATTACATTTCAAGCAAAGAAAAATCTTTAAAATATATAAACTATTAAACTCACCTAAGAATTATAATTTTTCAGAGTGATAAATATTTATCCATGTCAGGTGGATTTTCACCTCTCTGAATGCTTGACATTTCTTTTCCTAGGAGGGAGGACACTCTTGATGTAGAGGTTTCTGCCAGCGGCTACACAAAGGAAATGCAGGCAGATGATGAACTGCTTCATCCAGTAGGTCCAGATGACATTGAAACAGAGGAAGGATCTGAATTCTCATTTTCTGATGAAGAGGTATCAGAAAAACCAAAGGTTTGTAGGTCAGAAAATCAAAATGAACGAAACTCTGTAGACGAATCAGTTGACTGCTGTTACGGATCATCTGGAGACCTTGAACAAATAAAGGAAGATGATTTGTCAGAGGAAAGTGCTGATGCAGACAACTTTGACATCACTGAGTTCAGTCAAGCTTTAGAAGAAATAAAAGGGCAAGTTGTTGAAAACAATTCTGTAACTGAGTTTTCTGGGGAGAAAAACAACACTGAAAATGACACCAGGCAAGATGGTAAGACAGGTCAAGGAGGAATCCCCATGGGCTCTGAAGAGTATGAAGATGAATGCCCTCATCTAATTGCCTTGTCCTCATTAAACAGAGAATGCAGGCCTTTCAGGTATAGATTTCTGTTGATTGATTTTTTTGATTTTTTTTTTTTTTACTTTAATCTGAAGGCCTGTACTTTCTTCCATTCTGGTAAATGAGTATTTTTTCAGATGATGTGACGGAGTTGTATCCTGTGCTGGCCGTTATGTGTAAAATGAAAGCAAATAACTCTTCTGTTAAAATTCCAGTTACCCTCTACAGTCAACCTGATCCTAGATAACATATTGATTCAGTTTTAAGCAATCTGCCTTAAAGTACAAACTGATTACTTTCAAAGAATTAATACAGATCTCTTATTCAATTGGTCATATTTTAGGTGGATGATTGTGTATTTTCATAATTATACATCTCATGTTTGCTCTTTTCATGAAATACAGTGAATTTTCTCTGCTACTTTGAACCTTCTGTTCTTATTTGTTCATGTAATGTAATGTTATTTTTCTTTCAAGAATTTTTTTCTTACAAATATTAATCAGTCTCAGCTTAGATTAGCAGGTGACCTAAAATTTAGATTTGGGATAGTTTATCCAGAATCAAACAACTATAGCTTAATGAAATATAGTATTACTTATTTCAAAATAGTAATATGACAATTAAAATTAAATCAGTACATTTATTAGGCATTTCTCAGTACATTTTAAGACTTACATCCTTTATCATTAGTTTCATTTTGAAGCAAAACACAAGAGTTTTGTTCCTTTTTCATATAAATGTATCTGAAGACTCGGGCTTACTATCCTTTAATAATAAAAAAGTAAAATTAATATTAAGAGTGGCACTGGCTCAGGATTTTAAGTAATGGAAGAAAATCTATGTAGGGTAAATAGTCTAAACACAGAATAATTTGTTTTTACTCTCTGAACACATTTTGGGCAAAATTATTACTCAAAGTAGAAATATAATTGATGTTTCTGAAAAATATTGACTGCTAAGAATTAATATCATCTGAGTTTCTTATACTTTAAAACTTTGTAAAATAAGACGGTTTCTATCATTGGAGTTTTGCTACCTTAGCAGAGCAGATGATGTAGAATACTCTCTCACACATCTGCTTTTTTTTGGAAAGATGACAAGAAACTGTCCCAAGGATTTAGATTGTAAGAGTGAGATTTGTGTGTAGTTAAGGGAAAGAAGAAGGAATAAGACATGAATTGTGACTAAGTAATAACAGAGTTTGATGGCAAAAGTATTTACCATTTTGAAATTTTGGTAGTGACTTATAAGAGTGCTGAAAAATGAAAATTGTTAATATATTTGGCTGAATTGTGGTTAGTTTTACCTTCACAGAAATTTTAAATATAATATTTCTGATGTATTTTGTGTCTTTATTATGTAAGCAATAATATAAATTAATTAAGCATAATTATAAAAATTAACTAGATAAATTGTGTTGTTTTAATTTTAGAGATGAAGAAAATATGGAAGATATTACTCGATATAGAACAAGAACTCTGAGTGTTACTTCTGCAGGCAGTGTTTTAAGCTGTTCAACAATTCCTCCGGTAACCATTTATTCAATGTTTACAAGGGTTTATTAGGTCCCTACTGTAGACGGAATGCTTGTGAGGATTGATTACATGATGTATAGGACAGTCTGATCCATTTGGACCTCGCATGTTAATAGTTTAAAGTTATAACAAGTACAAATTTAGTAATATAGGAGAGAGAGAGGATCACTTTTAGCTGGGATGATCAAAGCTTTCAGAGAAAGGGCAGCATGTAAGCTTGAATTTGAAGGAGAAGATCACAGAAATTTAAATCCAAGTAGGTCTTTGTAGATTCTCATGTGGTCTAGTCCCTACATTTTAGCAGTGAGGAAATTGAGGCCCAGGTAGGTTACATGACTTTGCTGAGTGTTACCTAGCTAGTAACAGTACTGTGGCTGAAGTGTAAAGATGCACCAACTTTACTAGTTAGTTTGTTCTTAAATTTAAAAAGAGAAAAATAGATATTTTTTTAATTTTTGGTATCTCAAGTATTTGTTGGACATTTAGCAGCAATGTCCAAAAGAATTTTGTAAGGGACATTTTCTGGACAGGATAATGAGCACAGATAGTCCTGCTCCTACTGAGGCTCTTCTCTGCCTGCCTGCCTTCTCTCTGGGGTATTCCAGCAGGAAGACTCCATTCCCTTTTTAGGTTTTAAGGAGAGAGAGAAAAGTACATAATTGGTGGGTTAGATTTTTTTCCTTCTGCTTAAAGGTACAGTAGTACCTGGGTTTTTGAATGTAATCCATTCCGGAAGACCATTCAAGTTCTGAAATGTTCAAAAATCAAAGGATCCACAGCCGACAGCTGGGCCTCAGGATCTTGCCCTCAGCAGAAGCCCTGTGGCATGTTCCACTTCTGAGGTGCATTTGAAAACCGAAGCATTTACTCCTGGTTTTACGGCGTTAGTAACCTGAAATGTTCGTCAACAAAGACGTTCGAAAACCGAAGCACCACTGGATTATGTTGAATACCATTGAAACCAGTTTTTAGTCATGAATTCAAATGAGCAAAAAGGGGAACATCAGTTTAGAAGTTAGAAAGAAGGAAATAAAATTATTATGTGAAAAATGAATTCAAAAGAAAAGTTTTTCCTGAACTTCCCATATCCAAGTCCAGCTATATTGTCAGTAAGTTAAAATGTCTGTCCTGTGGTGGGTAATATGAGATATTTACAAAATTAAATTTGAATTATCAAAAACAAGCTAAAAATAACAGTGCTATATTTTATAACATAGCACACTTTTAGTAGTTCAGGGACCTTTGCTTGATAATAGAAACCTTTAGAGCTTGTCAGACCAAAATAAAAGAGTGAAATTCTAGAAATGTATTGGTTTTTATGTAGTTTCTGATGGCTTCATAATTTACCTGGTTTTCTGGACATAAAATGTAAAGCTGTATAATCATTGAAACATCTATTGATTTCACCTGTCTTTTTTAAGAATCACACTTTATGGCCTCCTGTCCATTCTTGGCTTCGATATTTTCTATACTTACTGAGATTTACCCTTCTTTCTTTGATTTCTCAGATTCAAAACATAATTATATCTAATTACAATTGTGTAAAATTGGCAATTTTATATAAAGAAAAGTTATATTGCTAATTCATGCTACTTTCTTAGATTCTAATTTATGCTCTCTTTTGTATATAAAGATGATGGCACTGACATTGTCTTTAGGTCTTAACTGTATCCCATTTCCCTTACCACTAACAGCAGGAACTTAAAGTTTAAAATGGGGTCAAGCTAAGTTTGCCTTCTAAGGAGAAAAAAAGGTCTCTTTAGTCTAGCTTGGTTTCTCTCTAATCTTTGAAACAAATCAATCATTTTAACTACATTTTTACAGAAATTTGCTTCAGCTGCTTGATATGATTATCTTAAGGTCTCATTGAAATGAAGAACCAAGGGGAAATTCAAGCAGAATATTTGGAAAAGAAATTGATTTATTTTTTCTTGGAAATATTCGGGAGGCCTCTTTGAATTTCTCTTTTAAATGTGGTGTATGGTCTGTTGTTTTCCTGGGATTTTTCATCTCCAATCTGTTGGGTGCCTTCTTTCCTAGTTCCCTCTCTTTTTCTTACCTACTTCACTTCTTTATTGGCATTCTAGATTCCAGTAGTTATTAGAGTAAATTTTGAGGAGACTTTTTATTACTAAAAATATCTTTTTATTTTGTTTTCACACTTGATTGGGAGTTTAAGTATTAGAGTCGTGGTTTGGAAATAAATTTTCTTTAGAATTCCAAAGGTATTACTCTTATTGTCTTTGCTGTGATTAAGAAGATGGTGTCTCCAGTATTCTGCTCTCCTGCTAGGGTGGGGAGACTGATAGTTGCCTGGCCTCCTGGGGTAGGGAAGGGTCCTGGAGGCCAGTCACTACAATTTTAAACTTTCAGCTCTTAAACTTCTGGGATAGTAGGTCCTACTAAGTTGCCCACCTTCCTAGTTTTGGGGGACAGCCTTAAATACATCTTTGTGCCTCGCATAGGGTGGGGCATATGAAGAAGAGACCCATGCTTCACCCCTTAAAGTTTTTGTCTTCTTTTTTTCGGAGGCAACTTGGATGATGCGAGGTTATATACAATTAAATAACAGGCTGTAGTGCTTCAGGGGAAAAAAAGGTTATTGTGAATGGAATATTCAAAAATTTTATTCATTTTGGCAGTCACTGGAAGCCTGTGTCCTCAAGTAATAGAAGTCATTTGAATTTACAATCATTCACTATGAGAAAGCATTCAGCATATTCTAAAAACTGTATGAAGACTTTTCCATGGGTAACGGTGCCATCAGGTCATTTCTACACCTGAAGTTACGAAGGATCTATTTTGGATATATTTTTAACAGTAGTGCATGCTTTCAAACATAATTTTGTACTACAAAGACATGCCTATTTTTACCTAGAAAGCAGAGGAACAAGCAGTTTTTATCTTGTTTGTTTCAGTTTTAAGGGGTTTTTTTTTTCTTTAAGTTTTTCTGATGTACACTAGGTGGCACTATGGTGATTTGTTATTCAAAGAATCTTGACTATATTCTTTGTTATAATCTTTCTGTTATGAATGTGATTTATTTTATAACAATTTAGTGTTATATTGCTGATTTGTATAGTATCGTTAGTATTTGGAATTTTACGAATACATGCTAACAGAAAATTTAAAAATATTAGCAATGTCACTTTGTTTTATTGAATGTTTACTTATCAGTATGGTCAATCATCAGTGATACTAATTACCAAAATCTTTCCAGGAATTGGTGAAACAGAAGGTGAAACGTCAGTTGACAAAGCAGCAAAAATCAGCTGTCAGACGTCGATTGCAGAAAGGAGAAGCAAATATATTTACCAAGCAACGGAGAGAAAACATGCAAAATATTAAGTCAAGCTTGGAAGCAGCTAGCTTTTGGGGAGAGTAATATACTTAAGATCTTGAATATTTTTCAGAACGATTTTGTGATCCCTTTTTAAGCCAGCTTTAGTCTTTTTTGGACCAAGGCAGAGAAATAAATAAACTCTTTCGTGTATAAATTTGACTCATTCAATACACGTTTTCTAAAGAATGATTATGGTAATTCTACTAAAGCAATCCAATTTTCCAAATAATTTTGATGACTGGTACATTTGCTAAAATTTATTTTTCATAATAATTTTATTAGGAATATTTGGTCTTTTTAAAAATACAAATATTGTTTTTGTTTTTTGTTCTCTACCAAAAATAGGTAGATTCCTTGCTTTCAAATCCCAGCTTTTCCACTTACTAGTGGAAACAGCCTTAGGCAAGTCATGTTTCTCTCCCTCTTTCCTTCACCATATTGGTTTTTTAACTATCAAAATTGGATTTGTAACTACTTTGTAGGCTTGTTTTGAGGACCAGATGAAGCAATGCACAGAAAGCACTTTATATGCTTTCAGTAAAATGTAGGTATTAGAGTGATAATTTTAATGATGTTTATCTTTCTGAAATTCTGCCTAACAACTTGGTTACATTTTATTTAACCACTGAAGGAATTCACTGCCATCTTTTTTTTATTCTATAGCATTAAGGTTAAGCCAATAATGCATAATTTTATTTTCTACTATTTAAATTGGTAATGTGGTCATGGGAACAGAAACTTGAAATAGTCCCACCACAGTTTTTACAGCAGCCAGTTTTTATGCAGGCCTGAGTAGAAGTAGACAAGTTATGGGTATGGGGGCGGTAAAGGAAGGAGGAGTGAAAAACTCAATATTCTTAGCTGGGTGGATCCAAAACATGTTTCACTTCAACATTAACAGATACTTATTAAGTGTAGGCAATAAAGAAAATACATAAGATAGGGTTCCTCCCCCAAAGACTTTATAATCCAGTGAGATGTGAAGGTGGGTGCTTAAGTATATGTACCTGATTATACTCAAGTTCCTTCTGCATTGTCCAGGAGACAAAAGGAACATCACCTATGGCAGAAAAGGACCACTAGATGGCAATATCGCCACAGTTACCAGACAGGATGTCCTTAAATTACTGGCATCTGGGATGATGATCTAGCAGAGACAACATCAGCACATTCTTTTCCAAGATTGATAAAACAACAGATTCCCTTCCACCTTTGAAAAATTAATTTTACTGGTATTTGCAGACCTATCATTAATAAGTTCACCTTAATATAAATGTAAAAAAATGTTAAATTTAATTTCCTTGAAAATTAAACTAATATTGAAAGTACATAGCTTTGAATTTAAATTTATGTATTTTTTTTTAATATTCTGTCTACTTTAAAACATTTTAACAACAAAATAATATTGACAGCTTAGTAGAACCACAGAATGATTATTTTGGAATAATCATATTCAGAGTGTCAAAAGCGATTGGGAATGAAACACATGACTTCATCCTACTCAGCCTTACTCAGTTGACTCAGTCCACTTTTGGGTGCTTCCTTCATAAAAACTTGCTACTGTTTGAGGACTTAGAAGGCAAACAGTTCTTTTCCTTAATAGCTTAATGTTTCCTGTGGGTCACAGTACAAAGTAGTCAAATGCACAAATTTAAAATTATTCAGGGTTTAATCACAATTATTTTTAAAAGATGCTTGTGAATAGCTATCAATTAGAAATTAGTTTGCCTTGTCAGACGAGATGTAACCCTCACATTTTAAAATACCTATAGTGGAACAATAAGCAAAAATAAAATTTAAGTATAAATGTAGTTAAGGTGTGTATCATGATTCTTAGCATGTTTTCCCTCTGGGAGTTCCAAATGTAAACCCTGGTTCTACCACTTCCCAAACCTCAGATACTTGCTGTTAGCCTCTCTAACCTCACGTTTTGATTTGTAAAATGACGAAAGTTCCTATCTCTGCATTGTGAAGATTAAATGAAATATAACACTAGTAAGGAGCTAAGCACAGTACCTGATACATAATGTACATTTAGTAGGACTTAAGAGAAATCTTCACTCTTTTCAAGATCACTAATACTTCAACTATGATCCTTCTGGTGTTCTGTTTTTATCAAGTCGCACAGAGGCTTTGCCTGTAGCCTTGCATCATCTACCTGATGTTCCATTAGATGAGCTTTTGCTACAAGACATGCGGTTTATACTCGTGCTGATTTTGTGGTATTGGTAGCCATTGCTTTGTTCTTGCCGCACAGCTGGCTTTCCCCAGAACTATAAAGACCTTTAAAAGGTACTAACCAGGTTAGTGCAGCTCGAGATAATCATTCTTTTAGTCAAGTATTCAGTAAGTTTTCTGGCAAACACATAGTTGCATAATTAAAGAACTCCCCAGGGGAACTTGCTGCCCTACAGGTTTATCAGCCACTTCCACAGGATGCAGGGGTGAGTTCTTAGGTTCTCAGGAGAGCACTCCTGAGGTGTAGGTTCACTTCACGTCACAGATTCTCTCCTCTGGGTGGGCTAAGGCTCGTCATCATCATTTATCCCTTCTCAGAACTTCTCTCTGGAGAACGTCAGGCCATATTTTAGTTTGACTTTGATTTGCTTGAAGTACAGTACTAGCACCATCTTATGCAACTGTGTAAGGCTGGGATGAGGTGGAGTTCAGAATAGCCACGAGCTAACAGTTGTACGATAATCAGGAGGGTGGGAATAACTCCAAAGCCTACCACAAGCACAAAGACTAATATTGGTACATTTAAAATACAAGGTTTCCTTTTACCTTAATATGTAAGTGATGATTACATTAAAATTTTATATAACATTTAGAATCAGATTATTGTAGGCTTAATTCCGTAAGTAGGAACATGGCCTTATGTTACTTGGGACATTTGTCACAATGTTATGTGCTTCCACTTTTTAAAAGTAACCACTTGAAATAAATGAATTAAAAAAAGAAAAAAACAAACAAAAAACCCTGCTTACTATGATTTGCTGTTCGTAAAAGAGGTTTGGCCTTCATTAGAAAAAAAAAATGTACACATCAGTATTCCATGTGTTTGGTGTTACATAAAGTGATATCGGGAGGGAGTACACAGATTTTTTAAGATAAAATTTTTGCTGGAAGCCTCCACTGTTTCTGAAGAGAGAGTAATTACATGCCAGTACAAAGTAGTAGACTGCAGAGCCTGGCATCTTCGATCTAGGGCTGAGGAAATTAGGACCGTGGATAACTGAAAGGCCAGAGTGACTTGGTGGGTTGTTTGAGGGAAGAAGGACTTGGTTTAGGAGGAAGACTGAAAAAGAGAGCTTGCCAGGAGAAATCGTGCCGAAAATGCAGAGGACAGAAATGAATGGAGTGTGCTTGTTATGCTGGAGTTGGGAAATGGGTGGTGTGCTGCAAGGGACCAAATTAAAGATGATTTTGAAATTCTTTAGAAGTTTAACGATGTATCAGGAAAAAGCGATTATAGATTTTGAGCAGTGCAATGATTTGATTTTAAAGGGAGATGAGGGACTAGAACTAAGGAAACTATCAATGTCAGACGATGGACTGGAGGGGGTCTGGAAAGAGTCTAAAAGGTTGCCCACCCAGCCAGCCTAAGGATTAAGGTCAAGACAATCTGGAATAGAATCCTTTTATGTCTAACTAGAGTTACAGAGATCCTTCACTACCTTGTTTTTATTTTCGAGATGAGAAAATACCTTTGGACATAAAATTACCTGCCCAGAGTCACAGAGAGTGAAATAAGGTTGGAGGTGAGTGGGAGGAAAAGATGGAATCGATCAGTACCAGAAAAGTGGGTGGTGAGAAAACCCGCACAGTCAGCTTTGGGGGTCTGCAAAGTCACTAAGGTCTGCAAACTTTGACTTGTCTTCCTGCTCCTGTGGATGAGGGGACAATCCTCACAACTGGGTCCTTCACAAAGTTGCCTTCCTTTTTAAAAAACAAAATGTGGTGGTTTGTTCCTCACTCCACGGACTCTCCCTCCCCCCTCATAATAAGCGTTTTTTATCTTCTTCCTCTCCCTTCATAATGAGCCTTTTTTATCTTCTCTCAGGCCCAAGAAAACCCATTTCAATAGACCAACGCCCCGAGTGGAACATTTCTGGTGGGAGAGGAACAGGGTGGTGCTGGGGGGGCAGTTCTCTTTCTTTGAGCTCAAAGCTACTGAGGTACCTTGAGAGGATCAGAAGGATATATTATTCTCCAACTTGGTCTTTCTCCAATTTTCAGTTTGTGGAAAAATAGGTCCTCTTTCTTTGCAGTCTCCTATTCCTCCTTCTTTAAACAATTTTTGAAAAGAAATCATATTTCTCCTGTGTCAGCAGGATGCGTGCTAAGTGCAGTGCTCTGGTGGTGACTGCATAGGAAGTAAAATGGAAATTATAGTTTACAGTGTGAAATGGATGGCACAAGGCTTTTATCTTAATGTAAGCATACCCATAAGTGTAGCCTGAATTGAATTAAGAGTACACTAAAGATGCAGTCTTTACAGGAAGCTTCATCTAAAATATATGGAGCTGTGAAATTACTGGCTAGCTTCAATTTAACGTCTCCATCAACTAATCTCAGGTTTAAGTCATTTGTTTAAAACCAATAAACATTCTCCCTAGGCTTGTTTTAAACTAATATTATTAATTTTTTCAGAGTCCAGGTTTTTATTTTAATATGCTCATTATTGTTGCAAATATTTAAACATTTCGTACAACTCATACCCCCAGAAATATGACACTGTCTAAAGAAAGAAAAAGGTAGCTGGGATGGGCTCATGTAAAACTGGGTGTGTGTGTCATTCCTCAGCATGCCACTTACAGTGGAGGCCTCATCTCTTTTTGTTTGAGTGTCTCAGAGACTCAGAGTTCAGATACCTCTTTCAGGATCAATCTGATCACCTTATAGCCACAACTTGTGTAACCTTTTTTCCTAAACACCCAACAAAATAAGTGACTGTCCTGGACAGTAGGATCCAGGGGGTGGACGGGAGTGGTTTATGAGAAAATGCAGGAAGAGGGAGAGGAACCAATAATTAGATTTTTATGAAAGAGAAAATATTGTAAAGGCCACTGGCAAAATCCACTCCAAAAACTAAAAAAAAAAAAATTTAAACTGTCTTTTTCAAAATATGTATTATGCTGGAAGTCAGCCAGCCACAGTTAAGGTAATCAGTTCTCACCAAACATATCTAATGATACCCAAGGGCTTGGTATCATTATCTCCAACCTTGTAAATTTGAACACCCAAATTCTCCCACCTTTAAATAACTGAGTTTATCCTGAAAGCGTTAACCTGTGAATTAGCTGAGCCTTCCCCAATAATATCTTTGGCCTAGAAAGTATTACTTTAAATATATATATATATTTATTTAGTTTTTATTGATTTCAGAGAGAAGGAGAGAGAAATAGAAACATCAATGATGGGAGAGTCATCATTGATCGGCTGCCTCCTGCACACCCCCAACTAGGGATCAAGCCTGAAACCTGGGCATGTGCCCTGACCGGGAATCGAACCACAATCTCCAGGATCCTAGGTCGATGCGCAATCGCTGAGCCACGTCAGCCGGGTTATAAAGTACTTCTTGAAGAATCAGTTTTACTTCTCTTTGGAAAGCAAATACCAAGACAGACTTGGGTGATTGTTTACATAAAACAATCAAGATGACAAGCACTCATTCAGGATCCCCTTCTAGGAATAGAAGGCTCAGATAAAGGAGAGGTTTACCTTCATTACGCTTTCTGGTTTAGGGTGTTGACTTTGACTGCCCTGGCAAGGAAAAAGGGCAGCTCACTCACGGTTTTATCTGGTGGAGAGGAAAATTATTTCATAAAAGCATTTTACATAATTTTCTATAAAATGGGGGAAATGTACACTTTAATCTGTAGATGGGGTATTAATCAATTTTCTAATTATTTTGTTCATGTTCCTAAATGTAGTGAAATATCAATGAGCAAATGTCTGAAATTAAGTTCTTTTATGTTGCCTGTGTTTTTAAATTTGTTTTGTCTCTAATCTGAAGTTGCCTTTCTCACTAACCCTCTATGAGAATACCTTCATTCAAACATCCCATTGGTCCCTTCCAAGTTGAGAGGAAACAAAGTTGACGCTAACCAGCCATTCATTCCTCCTTGCTGTCTTTTCCTTGCTGACACTAAACGGTCATTAGCCATTACCTCTGGAAAGTCAGTTTCTTCCCGGCCCTTCTGCACTCTCACACTCCACTCCAGTTTTTAGGCCCTTCCAGTATTTGCTAATCCAGTATTTAGGCCCTTCCAGTTCTCTCTGCCCACCTCCCATTGGAATCTTCGAGAAGCTGCCGTCAGTCGTTTCCCATTGCTCTTGTAAACTACTTGCTCTCCGTATTAATTTATTTAACTGCATGAATCCAATCCCTTTTCATTTATTTATGATATCTTAAATTGTCAGTGTTTAAGAATCTAGGCATTAGCAAGTAAGTGAAGAAATTATTTCAGGGAAGATAATCTTCCTAAATCTCACTCAGGGCCCTCTCCTTCCTGAGTCACCGGATGCCTTAGAGTAGTGATAAGCTGGCTCAGGCTGTTACTGCAGGCGGAGTCTTTGGAGTCTGCATGCCCCGTGCTGAAAATTTTAGGGACCTGGAGTCTCACAAGCCTCACTGCAGCCTCACCTACCGGCCTACCTCCTGCTTACTTACCCCCTTCTCTTCTTCCAGGGCAGAGCGGATCGTCAAGTGAGGAGGCAAGGAGGATGGTGGGGGTTCCTTCCTGTTTTTAACTAAAGATGATTCTTTGGTGCATTTATTGTTTTTCTAACATTCTGGATGTGATTTCAATTAGTGGTCCCTGCCTCCTTGTTATTTTTGTACCTTTTATGAACTTTAACAAAAATATTACTGCAATGACAGGAATGAATTTTTCTTACCAGCAAAATTACTGTTTCCATAGACTTTTTGTCACATTGTGCATGAAATGGTGCAAAAACATACCCCTAGATTTCTCATCTTCTCTCTGGAAGCTGGTAAGTGTGCTGTTGCACTGAGCCTGCTCCTTCACACTGGGTGATAACTTCATCACCAAATATGTCAGTTGGATGCCATTTCTCATACTTCCGAGCAGCACTCTAATAGGACTGTAAAAACACCGTTTGGTTTTCACTGAGTCACGCACCCTGTCCCAGTGCTTTGGTCTTGCTTTTGGCGTGTTCCTACAGACGGTCGAGGTCACAGTGAAATCTAACTTGTGAACCGTGTGCAGAATCGGAACTAAAATAGACGCACTGCACAAGGATTGCTCAGGTTCTTCCATGTGTCTCAGGTGCCTTCTGCATCGCAGAGATGGTGAGAAAACGTAGTTTTTCTAGGCTGCCTCGCGACAGCACTTACAGGCGAGGTGTCTTCATGGGCAGACAAGGAAGGAAACATGTTTCAGAAAACTTCTGCTGAATGGAAGGGCCCGATGAGAAAAAAAGAAACTATAGTAATTAACCGTAATGTTATAGAATCTACCTTCCTAGAATTCTTTTTCCATTTTTTAAAATAGGACATTAAAGAACATGATATTTTTATGAAATTACCTTTGTAAATCTCTTTTGGAGTTCTCTAATTTGCCTTCTTTAGAAAAATCTTGTGGCAGTTGACGATTAGTTTACTTAGCAAATTCTTGCCTTTGATTTTAGCCAGCATTAGCAGTATCTCTGAATCACCCTATTAAGTTGTCTTTCATATTAATGCATGGATATGAGGTTGACTATGAGAATAGAAGTGATTTGTTTAATGACCAGTCCAGCTTCTAGGAAACAAATATATGACTTCCCAAAAAGTTAGAAAATGTTTGATAATATTTGTGTTCATTTGCAGTGTATCCATGGAATCATAGATGTTAAATCTGAAAGACAGCATCTAGCCCAACCCCCTAATTTTACAGATTTGGACTCTGAGCCCAGAGAAATAGAGTGACTTCTTTAAAGTTATACAGCTAACAAAAGTCAAATGCTAGATCTTACAAATCCAAATTCAATGTTCCTTCCACCACACTACACTATTTTTATGCACTATTGGAATTAAATTTAAGCCCATAAAAAGTCCATTTATTGATTGAAATCCCAGCATCAATAATTTCTAATTTTTGTTTTTATATTATCAGTCTTAGTACTTTGAGAACTCCATATTTTTAATGTTTCCCTAATTGGAACCTTAAATATCTTGACTTCCAATTCAATACCACACTGAAAGTACTTGCACTCATTTATACTTTGTGTCCAATCAATATATAACAGTTTGGGGGGTTTTGTTTGTTTTTTGTCTACAAACCGCCCAATTTCTCTTTTAAATGATCAACCAGATGGCAAGGATACTGATGATTTTCTACTTAGTACAGCTCATGAGAAGTACACTTTGGGACCCTAAGTAAGTTTCTTAATGTGAACTGCTACATCTTTCAAGTTCTTTTTTATAATAATAACTGTGCACTCTGGGGCAGCCTCATGTCTGTTGTGTGTGGCACATACTCACTGTGGGCATTTGCTAAGTGATGGTCATTATAATAATTATTATTTCAGCCCCATTCCTTCTGTTTCCTTTTATTTAGCCCACCACCCTTCTACCAACTAGCTGAAAAGCTGATCACATGGAAAACATTTTATTTTTATAGTCTTTAAAGGACTGGTTTCAGTTAATCATATAATACAACATAATTATGGAATCTGAAAATTGGAAAGAACACTGGAAAGCAACCTCTTCTGTCTACTCTGGAAAAATATTTTAAATAAAAGTAAAGAAGTCCTCAACAAGTCTTCAACAACTAACATAGGTTGCAGCCGCTAAAATCAGCTCTTTTATACCTGGTCCAAATCCTTATTACTGCAGTGGCAGCCCATGACTTATACTTATGTCTCCTGTGGAAAGATTAATGTTGTGAGTAGTATATACAGAAAAAGAATCTGTTTTCTTAAGATCTTTTAATAACTACCTATATTCTTTTGAAAACTTTTTTTTTTTTTTGCTTCTCCTGCAATTTTTAATAGAAGTAGTTATTATGAAATGAAAGGAAATGAATGATACCAGAATTCATTAAAGTCAGTCTTGGGAATAATTCGCCTTGAAGGGCGAATAGGGAAGTCAATGTTCCCAGGCAAGCCGAAAGGCAGCCGGGAGGTTTTACTTGCCACTGCTCACCAGAAGTGACTATAATTGGGAGGGGGAGGGGTGGGGGAGGAGAGGGGGTGCCTTAAAAATTTGGCTTCCAAAGAGATGCTCCTGAATTCACATAGAGGCATATCTGGTGCCTGGCCACATTCACAATCTTTATAGCATTTCTTTACCAAATAAGAATTTAAATTATACTGATTCTTCTGAGCTGGAAGTCTTGAGCCGGAAACTCCTTTGTTACTCAGGAAAATTCCTTGAGAAATAACCTTCTTGATTCTATATGCCTGGTAACAGCACATTTGAAGATGGGGAACCAAAAGAAATATCCAAATCAGAAAGCTGCAAGCCATTCAGGCCAAATCTGGTTGGAGAGGAAAGCTGTTCCCACGATCAGGGAGCTTCCCCAGCTAGCCTGTAGGTGGGTGTGTTTAACAGAAGGAAGCAATGGAAACCTGCCTGTCAGCCAGCCTTTAGAGCTAATTAGCTCAGCACACAACAAAGATAAGTGAGCCTGCGAGGAGGGCCCCCTGAGGGGTCTTTAGATTCTGGGAAATGTCTGATTGGCAGATGTTAAAAGGGATTCTTTGGTAATCCTGTGCATCAATGAGCTGCACAAATTCAGTCCAGGACTGCAAGAGCTCAGGCATGAGGACCCTGTGCAGCAGGCTCTCACAGGCAGACCAAGATGGACAGAACCTTGGAATCCCTGAGACACATCATTGCCCAAGTCCTGCCTCACAGAGACCCAACTCTGGTCTTCAAAGACTGTAAGTACTGAAGGGGAAAAAGTTTTTACTTTTTTAGAAAATAGTCCTAAACATCTAGTCACATCCTATTTAAGTGTGATTTCTTCTAAATCTCTGTAGTCGTGTGCTGTGGTCTAAGCGATATTTAACTTGTTCCTGACTACAGTCAGAAAAATGATTTCATTTCATCTCACCTACGGGTCTTAGTTGCCGGGTTATTTTGTCAGTGATACATCTTGCTAACGGTTTAGAAGTCTCTACTAAAATCTAGACTCGCCTAAGACTTGGTGAACTTTTCCAGATGCTTTTTAAAAATAAAGCAAGGCTGATTGCTACTAAGATTACAATTAAAAATAACTTGCATAGGATAATGAAATATATATTTACTAACATGTTTAATCCTTCAGGACATATCTTAGTTATGTTAAATCAAGCATTGTGTTTGTCTGAAATTTTCTGTTCCTAACAAAAGTTAATAAATCATCACCGAGCTCTTAAATTTTGATAACAAATTATAACACACTAGTTAAAAGGCCAATGAAATTAGATATCTTCTCGCCCCTGCAACACCCTTCCCCTACAACAAATCTAAACAGCTATGGCAAAAACTTGTTTCAAAATCTTTTTTTAATGATTATGAAAAATAATTCAATCAAAGCTTTCCAAATCTGGCAGTGCTATTAAACCATTTGTCATGTAACTTTGTTTCTGGAACCAATTTGATTTCCTGCTGCTGCAAAACAGACTATCTTCCCGGTGTATCTTATCTACAGTGGGTTTCATATTACAAAGAGCTTCTGAAATAGAACTTTGCTATGGAACTGCCCAAAAGGTAAAATGCATATGGATTTTTTTTTTAACTTCAATAGGTTACAGCTTTCTTCTTTGTAAATCTCGTTATGTTTGTCTCCATCAAAACTTCAATGGTTTGGATTTTTCCTTTCTGATTGCTGAATAATGTTAGTTTCCAGATGTCCTTTTAGTTTATATTTCTCATATGTGTGATGAAGGAAAAGAAATGTTAGGCCATTTTATTCTATAAGTTTTTCTTCTTAGAAACTAAATTATAATCTGCCCTCTAAGGCATAAAATAAAAGCCTGCTTGCTTTCTTTTCTTTCTTTCTTTCTTTCTTTCTTTCTTTCTTTCTTTCTTTCTTTCTTTCTTTCTTTCTTTCTTTCTTTCTTTCTTTCTTTCTTTCTTCCTTCCTTCCTTCCTTCCTTCCTTCCTTCCTTCCTTCCTTCCTTCCTTCCTTTCTTCTTTCTTTTCTCCCTCCCTCCCTCCCTCCCTCCCTCCCTCCCTCCCTCCCTCCCTCCCTCCCTCCCTCCCTCCCTTCCTTCCTTCCTTCCTTCCTTCCTTCCTTCCTTCCTTCCTTCCTTCCTTCCTTCCTTCCTTCCTTCCTTCCTTCCTTCCTCATATTGTCTTCAAGCATGTGCCAATAGCTATATGAGGACTAATAAAATCACTCCCGACCCCAGTCTAGCCTGGAGTCTATTCAGGTTTGATATGTTTCTTTAAGTGAAAAGGGGAGGAAAGAATGTCTGTCTCCTACAATAGCACTGAATTCACTAGTGAAGGGTAAAGGGCCCTTGACCTGCCCAGAGCTTTGGATAAATTGTATAAGACCAGGGGGTCTTATGCTGAGGGTTTGGATAGTGAAAGCAGTAAAAAAAAAATAAAGGGGAAATTTTTCACTGACTTCACTGTGAATTTAAGAAGTTTAATCTGAAATCATGGCCCACTTTTTAAAATGAATTAATCCCAGAAATCGTTTACAGTGTAGCATAGAGAATAAAACAGAAGAAGGGTTGAAATAAGGCATGCATTATGTTCCGTGTCCAGACCTCTGCAGGAGCTCTTTCACATGGGAAACCAAAGCAGTGTCCTATTTTGTGTGTTTCGCTCATTGCCACAGAAGCTCAGCTTGATGAGATGGCACTGCCTGCCTACCCCAGAACGGCTGCTCCCGCAGTGCTGGCCTTGCTTAAGAGGTGTGAATAGTACACGGCGGTCCTCTCCTTCAGGTGTTTCTAATCTGAAAAATGACCAAATCAAAGTGAGCCAAATGGCAGATTTCTGCACCAGGAGTTTTTGTAACATGGAAACATCCAGCCACTCACCATGCTCGTGGCATAAATGGGAACAGCCTTACTACTCTCTGGGGCAGGACATCAGAGTCAGCGGGGCCCCCGCCATGCCGTGTACCCAGCGCATGCCAGAGGTGAGCACGCGACTCATTTTCCCGGCACACCTCTGAGCTGCCACCACCCACGCCTGTCCTAGCCGGTCTAGAGAGCTGCCTGGCCTTGGGCGGCAGGCCTGGGCAGCCCTCTCCTCCCGCCCTCCTGGCTTCCCTTCCCCGCCCCGGCACCACCTCTTCCTTCCAGAAGAAGCGGGCTAAGCGCTTAAGCGCATCACTGCCAATTGCTTCAGAAAAATTGTTACCTTACTTTCCTGAAAGATGAAAGGCCAATCCAAGAATTTTTAAAACCCCAGCACAGTTAAACAAAGGAGCATAAGGAACACTGTAGAAGTGTTTTTCTAAATTTCTATAAATGCAAAGGCAGTTTTTTTCTCTTTATTCTTTAGAAACACGTAATACAGGAGATATGGGATCATTTTATTAATTTGTTTCCCTCAGTTGGCTTTTGATTTTATAAAAAACAAGCAATAGTAAGCTGAATTTTCTTCTCAAGTTGGTGAGGAAAACACCCAGAGTTTCTGATCTGAGAACAATGCCCATGGGGACAGTCACATTCGTTTAAAGAAATGAAATTTGAATGTATTTCTCAGCCAAGGAGGCCTTCCAAGTGGCATTTTGCAATTCATGAAATCCCTCACTTGCTTTAGGCAAGGTGTTTATCTGGCAGTTGCTGTAATTTGCTTTTCCTTTTCTTCCCTTTCTGTAGTTCATTCATTAACATAGAATAAAACAACATTTTTTTTCCTCTTTTTTCCTATTGTACATCTCAAATGAAAAACAATGGAAAGACATTTTTTAAAGGTGGGCTCTCAATTTGAAGTTTGCTCATTTAAGCTGTCCTTGGCTGTTCTCCACAACCTGGGTGTCCTTATTGTGTACCAAGAAGCACTGGGAATTGCCAGGCCACCAGACAGCATCTCCTTGCAGAGAAATTAGGGCCTATTTCCCTGTTGCCTTCCTCTCTTGGCTCTGTGCAACTTCCAATTTCTTTTTCTGTGTCACGTGTCACAACCAGAGATGGGCTATCCTAAAGGCTGCCCCTGCCAGGTCTTTTAAGAGTTTGTGTGTGAGCTTACTCTTTGTTTGCCACTGTTTGACACTTTGTCACATGCTTTCTCAAAGGAAATCACCACATGGTTTCAAGGTGGCTGCACTGTCAGATCCTAACTGAGTGTTAACTCTTCAAATTACAAGAGCATAATATGCTTATCTGCCATCTTTGGGCCCTTCTTTCATTCATGGTAATGCTAGGATGTCAAGAACTCTGTACTGGGAACATTGACTCTTCACAGCGAGGGACAGTAATGTAGGTACTATTGCTATTTATAAGCGAGGGAGCTGAGGTTCATGGAGGTTAAGGTGAGTTGCCCTAGGTCACACAGCTAGTAAGTGATACAGCCAGGATTCAAATTCTATCTTCCAAATCCTCACCTTTAGCCACTGCAAGACATTGCCTCTCAGAGGTGTTAAAGGACCATGGCACAGCAATATCTGTTAGGAACACAGAGGGGGGATTGAAATGAACTCTTCTGGAGGGAACCCACTTAATAGACACATCTGAACAGGAGTATGAGAGAGAGTGAGGGGGAAGGGCATTTCTGAAGAGAGAGAACAGCTTGTCTGAAGACAGATCAGGCAATACAAGAGCAATGCTTGGGGGGGGGTGGGGGGGAGACAAGGCTGAGAAGGCAGGTGGAGTCACCCTGAAGTGTGGGCAGTAGGGAGCCATTGGAGTTAACAGTGATCCTAGATTAGTTCAGGGAGTTTATGGCCTTATGTTGCGTTTGGGAAAAGATTATATTGACATCTGTTGGAGGTACACTTCCTGATACTAAGTTGGGAGACAATTACAGCTTTTTCACAGCAAGAATTAGTTTACCCATTCAGGCAAGATGCAAGACTTGTGAATGTAAACATGCCTATAGGGGGAAACCACATTCACTACCTGAAGTCCTAAATCAAGACAAACTTTCTCAACCAGATTGTTAAAAAGCTCTCTGAGTTGTCATTGAAGCCTTGAGAATGTGTTGGTTCCTGGCATGGACTTATGAAGTGACATGTTAGATTTCACCAATATGTTTCCCCAAATTGTATAATGAAAAAAATAAGATGGACCCTTTACTAAACATTGTACAATTAGAAGGAAATTTCTCACATATTTGAGGTGCACTAACTCTTCCATTTGGGGGAACATTTTGCTGCATGAAAGGATTTATTTATATCAGATAGGTGAAGACCTCAAAAAAGTACATTTTTATCCTTTGGAGAAATTAGAACAGGCTATAGAGCTATTAAAGCCATCTTGGTAGTCATGAACCTGGCTGCGCGCAGTGTGAAAGAGCAGAGATCCTTGAGAGTCAAGTATTTCTCCATCTCATGCTTTTTAGTGTAGTTATCTGAAATCTATAAATTTGATGGTACATTTATGTCTTTTTGCATTTCACAAAGAAGAATGAAGTAGAATGTAAGGGATGAAGGTAATTGTGTAGTAAAACCTCTCCGCGCATTGCACTGCATTCCACCACGTAAAGTATGCCCGGAAGAGTATGGTTAATGCAACTGCTGCTCACTAGCTCATTTTGGAAAAAAGATTACATCCTAATCACAGTAAATTGAACTGTGGACGTCTGGTCTACTGAAGTGTATTTAAATGCCAATTTTACTTTAAAAATTTATGCTAAGAGATAATACCAACTATTTTTATATGAATTTATACAAAGAGAAAAATACAGATTTCAGTTTAGATATCACTGGGATGGACACCCTTCTTCTCTTTTCAGTAAATATATATTTGGCAGAGTTTAAATACTGAAAGTCTCAGCCCCAGAGGAAAATGCTTTTAAATGGAAAAAAATAAGTGGCTTCTTGAACGCTTAATGGCCACATCTGTCTTAGTACATTTATTTCTTAATATATAAATAAGATTAGCAAATCAAAATAAAATGTGATTGCCACTCATCCCGTGAGTAAATCAGGTGCCTCCTCATGGTCTGCTGTCTCTTCTCACCGTAGGCTTCTTTTTTTTTTAACAGTTAAGATTTGTTAGCCTGAACTCAACTTTAACAACTTCTGAAACTCATGTGTTAAGTTACAGCCCATAATAGGATACAGCTGCCCAAGGGTGCGTTTCTAAGTTATGAATTTTCTGTTTAAATGATACGGTTTTACTGATTATGTGCTACAGATTGATTTAAGAAATGTAAGACAACTTTAGAAGCCTTTCATAAAAGAATCTTCTTTATTTAATACACTTCACATTGAAGTTTTAACCCCAAAGACTCATTTCTTTTCCTCCACATTCCAATGCTCATGTAAGTTTAGTCTGTCAAGGTAGTTAAAACGATCTTATTTAGAAAGAAAAAGAAATAAGAAAGCATCCTATTGAAAGTTTAATATTGACAAAATGGGCAAGTGCTCCACTCCCTATGGTTCGCCCTACTGCCTCTCTGGTGTCCGTGGAATGCTGTTTGAATTATGGTTGGGTTTTTCCCTCCTGCGATGATAATCAGTTGATCCCTGTTTTGATCTCATCCTGTTAGGCAGCTGTGGGAACCCATCATTTAGTCACCACTCCTTTGGCACTTATGGCCTGCGCTGTGCAGTTTCTATTTCTCTCACGTGGCTCTGCATTGTGAGTTATAGCCTCACTGGCATGTTTTTGTCCACACCTAGGTTGGAAATGCCAGGAGGGCAAAGCCACAGCTCGCACTTCTATGTAACCCTCAAGGTGCCCCCCATGTGGCCAGGCACCTGGCAGGTGCACAACAGACCTGTTCTCATGGCTGATTGGTTGGTTTCCTCTCTCACAAAGGGAGGGGAGATTTTTCCTATTGTCAGGTGCGGTTCTTTATGATGAAATAAACGGTACTGAGACCTTCTAAGTCATCATCCACTGACCCCTTAATCGCAGCCTAATTGCATGCGAGGTTAATTTGACAGATGAGACAGGAGGGAGCATGGAGTAAGAAGGGGCTCTGAAATAAACACAGCCACCTCAGGTCACTTCCTCGGATCACTCACTCAGGTTGGCCTTGGTAGAACCGCTTGAATCACCTCATATACCACGTTGGTGCAGTGACTCAGGTCGCCAATCCTCATATTCACCCTCAGGATCTACCCCCCTCAACCGTGAGTCGCCAAAGGCCATGCACCATACTCTTGGGCCAAACTCTGTGCCTTCTGCATAAACCTCGTTCAATAGCTGTGGCAGAATTTTGAAGAGCTTTTTTATAATGATTGTCCCCAGGGAAGATATGTTATACACCTAAAGCCACATTTGCAAAGATTTGACTGTTTTAACTAAACAGAACTGGTCAGCAAAGCAATGTGGTTTTTTCACTTGTTTGTTTGTTTGATCCTTGGTTGTTTATCGAAAATCAACAGCCCTACAAAGTCTCTTAAATATAGTGCATTGTCAGTGCCTGATAGAACATGAGAAGCTGCAGTCTTCCTGATGGGCTACATAGATTACATCGGGTTTTTGTTTTATGTAGCTTTTGGGATTGTAGGACATCATCCACTGTGCATCATCCTGTGGTGCACATATAAACCACGCACGGGAACTCAAGCATGGCTCCGCTGCTGCTGCTGAATTCGTGTACTTAGTGACTTTTTATCTTAATTTGTCTTTGTGACGCCCTCTTCTCTCCTCTGCATTTAAAAAAAATCACCCTGTACTTCCAAATATAGGAAAAATAAGTGTTATTTAAATTTCTCTCCCTAAAAGTTCAGCAACTTTAAATTCTAAAGATAAAAATTAAACCAAAAAGAATGATACGCTTCTTGCATATTTTGGAGAACCTCCCGAGAGGCTAACTTTGTAAAACACCAAAAGGCTCTTAATTCCTTTGAGACAGTGTGCAGGGTAGAGGATGGGGACCAGACCAGAAGAAAAGAAAAAGCCAACAGGAGAAGAGACACAACACAACTAGCTGCTGGAGGAGTTAGGCACTGACTGGAGCCTGAAAGAAAGTGCCTCTGCTGGGAACAAAGCAAGACTCCAGGCTGTCTCAGTCCTGCTGTGTGGCTGTGGCTGCCTTTAGAAAGAGCATCTACACAAAAGAAAAAGGGACCGAAGTTTCCGACATGTTGTACCCGGCATGTGAGCTGTGTCAGCAAGATTCCATTAGCATGGTCAAACTTTGGCAGAGCCCAAGGATGGTTATAAATGATTAGACAGCTGGCTCTGGTGGTCAGTGTCCTGGAGTTCACCAAGCCCAGCACACACAACAAAGGTACCCCATTTTGCAACCCATTTTGCATGAATGGCAAATTGCATCACACCTTGAGCTTACCCCCAAATGATTTGGGGGTCCTTTTCTTATTTTTTCTCAACAAAACTAGAAAATCACATTGACAGGAACAGGTTTTACATGATTAAATTGCATGCATAGAAAGCACTAATTAACTTTAAAATATCATCTGCTAAGGCTAATTTAATTAAAGGTTATATTAAAATATTACAGAACATAAATCCATCTGTTTGGAGGCAAAGAATCAATTTGGAAATATGTAAGTCATCGAGAAATCCTCTCAATGATTTATCCTTAAATGGTAGCCTTTTCAAATTGTCTTTAATTGTTTTGGGCAGAGTATATTTTACCCAGCTAGAATTTTTTCTCACGTAAGGCATAAAGAAAGCGGTCCTTTTCTTCTGATAGATTTATAACATACTTTTATGATTCCTTTTTGCAGGCAAATGGTTGTCTCCCATACTAGACTTACATTAGGTAATTGAACTGGGCAATGAACTATAATATTTCTACTTTCCTGCAACATAAGCAGTCATTAAACATTAACTTAAAATAAGTTAGATACTTTCTGCAGTTTTTGCTAAGAGCAGGTTTATTGCCTTTAACATTCATTAGAAAGTGAAAAATTGGGATACACTTCCATGTTTCCACATTTTGAGACATGTCCCATTTCATCCATTTATTTTCTGGCTGTTATGAAGGTTTGACTTTACCGGTGAATGATATCAAAAGAGCTTATGCTTTTCTATCTCTGAACTCTTCACATATTTTGGAAATAAGTTAAATAGCACAATGTATACAATTAGAGACTTTTCAGACTTACTATTTTTAGAATGTTTAATGATGTGATTTCCAATCCAAGAGCAGTCAGCTTCAAAGATGCAATATGCAAGCATATAACCAGACCTTTTCATTTCTTCATCACCTTCTCTCACTACAAATAATAGCTAACACTCTAGAGCTTACTATGTTGAAGCTCTCTCTTCTGAGCATTTTCCGTTTTGAGCCTTACAGCAACCCTGCGATGTAAGTACTGCATTCTACAGACAGACCTGGAACAGCTGGGTCGTTATCTGACAGTGGTAGAAACAGAAATCAAACCCAAGCATGCTGGCTCCAGAGTCCATAATTTTAACTACTAAATGAACTGCCTGCCTGTTGATAAAAGGTGGAGAGACAAGATGCAGTGTGAGTTTTCCTGTGTTTGAACCAGTGCCTTTATTTGAGGGCTCTTCTGTGACATACTCCATAATCCATGGGACATTTGTATCCTCTCTGTCTCAGAATTCCCACATGGAAGCATAGATCATGTGTCCCTACAGGCATCTCCATTGTGTCCAATCTCTGAAAATGACCATCGCTTTACTTTTGAGATAAAAGCCTCTGAGTGTCCAGTTACTGATTTCCTTCTCTGAAAGGACGATGCTCTGATGCTCTTTCCAGGCTGCTGAAGGAGCATTCTCCTCTTGCTTATTTCATCTCCTACTAACTTAAAGATTTTTGTGCCCAAGCTCCTCCCCAAGCAACATTCTCCTTGGGATAACCCAGATGCAAAAGAGCAACCCCACACTCTCTCCAAGAGTCTGGCCCCTCCTCTTCATGGATGGAACCACCACAGGCAGCATGACACTTTGACAAGGACAGAAAAATGGGGGGGGGGGGGGAGGGTTGTTATGGGCTCCTGCTTTTCTCCCTCCTGGGTGAAGCTGGGACACCAGGACAATGGGGATGATTTTCAATTATTAAACAGAGCTAAGTTCCCTTACCCTGTCCCCTGTCAAATCATACCCCCTTCCCAATGGCACCCTTTCCTATCACTCCCTTATACAGTTCCTCAGTTGAGGCATATTATTTTCTTACTCTTTTTGTCAAATGCCACCCTCCCTCCTTTGGGAGCACAATTTCTCTCCCTTCTCCAATCCTGGTCTACATCTCACATCTCTGAGGTGGCTGGGAGTAGGCTCTCCTTTTATACAGATTTTTCCTGGCATTTCCAGCCCACACTCATCTACTTGTCTCGTTCTATTGATCTAAGTATTGTCACATCAATTTTTAAGTTTTAACTATTACTTTAAAATCATCTCTGTTCTACATTGTAGCACTCGCAATGTTCTGTTCACTAATTATATTATGAATATATTATTTTTGCAATCAAATTGTAAATCTTTATGGACAGAGGACTGTTTTTTACTTATTTTTTACTCCATACTCTCAAGGTCAGTGTTGCCAGATAGATGATGCCAGTGCCACATTGTTGGTTAATTATGGTGTTCTGTCCCACTGGTACCACGGGGTACTTTCAAATCCTTTCCAACAGAGTGCTCCAGGCAGTCAACATAAATGGCACTCCAAGACAAAAGCACTCATCATCCCCCATTCAGGGCTTTCCTAAGCCCTACTTATTATGAAGGTAAAGCCCCAGCTATCAAGAGACTAGCTGTCCCTTGTCTACTCTGACGAGGCTTCATCTTTCTGCACATACTCCACCATCTCCAGCTGGGGAATGGCTGCACCAACACATCCATGTTGTGTGGGCACCACAGTGGTTTATACATGAAACCTGATTCCAGAAGGAAGTATCGACCTCTCCATGAATCACAGTGACTTCATTTACCTTCTATATGTTCATTGAGTTGCACTGAAACTGCTCAGATATGTAGGGTTTTCTTAGATTCCAAATGAATTTAACAAATTGCTTCTGGATGAATAACCCTGTGCTAGCAAGGAGGCTACAGAGAAGAATGAAACAGAGTCCTTGCCCTCTAGAGTCTCAGTCTGCTATGAGTTAAATAACAGAAAACTGTACTTTGTAAGATGAATTATCACAAGGTGTTTCATTCCTCTGGCCAGAAGGAAGTCCAACCAAGTCTGACTTGATAAATTTAGCTTTTGCTGAAGCTGATTGAGGATACATGCTAGAGTGAGTCAAAGGGTGAATGGTCAAGGTATTACATGTTGCTGGATGTCTTCATTGGTCAACTGTCTCCTGTGAATACCTCAACGCTGAACTTTATAATCAAAAAGAAAGCTTGAGGAAGGGGAAAGTGAAAGCATTACTTGTAAGAGACTTGCTTAGGGATCTAATTACCATTCTGAAAACTCTGTCATAGACAAATTTCAAGACACAGTGAAAAATAAAATAGCCACACTAATGTCTATAAATTACATAGGAAATTGTCTTGGTGTTGGTGCACAAAATATTTAAAACTGCTGAAGAGATTTAGTCAGCTTGGGCTGATGTAACAAAATGCCACAGTGTGGGTGGCTTAAACAACAGAAATTTATTTCTCACAGTTCTTAAGGCTAGGAACTTCAAGTTTCCAAAATATTTGATTCTTAGTGAGAACCCTCTTCCTGGCTTGCACAACCATCTTGCTGTGTCCTCACACAGCTGAGAGAGGAAGTTCTGGTGTCTTGTTCAGTTCTTAGAAGGGCCCTAAAAGAAGTCACAAAAAGGGACTGGATTTTATGCTGTTATTCCTAGGATAAAGACCTTCTCATTTATTGTTCATTGAGACAAAGTAGAAACTTTTCAAAATAAACTTTACTAAACTTTGAGAGATATAATACATGGCCCAAAAAAGATGTATTCCAGACTATAGCTTTCTAACTCTGAGGTGGAGGGCACCATCAGGCAGACTTGACCTTGACTTTTGCTCATGTCCTTCTGCCCAGAAAGCCTGTATCAAGCCTCTCCTCAGTCTTTTGTCATTTCCTCTTGTTTCTCTTGTGGTCTCTCCTTTAGACATCTTTCCTGAAAAGAAGGGATTATAGCGGGATGCCTTACAGCCCTCTCGGAGGCACCCAATCAGTGGGTATATTTATAACATTATTTTAGACCAGAGCAAAGTGTTGGCTGAAGAATGATCATCAGGATACCTGTTCACATGCACACAGAATGCTCATTCAGTGTGACAGCTCCAAACTGGAAACATGTCATATCACTTGTATGAAAAAATATTAACCTTTGCTTTCTTTGACTTTGTGAAGAAAAAAATGTCATAAAAATAGTACTTGGGAAAAACTAAGTGAAATAATTCTTATGAAGAGCCTCCTATGCTTGCCCTACCAACAGCCCACAAATGCAGCATATTTTCCATACCTCCAATGACATTCAAATATTCAACTACATTTCTTTTATTAAAAAAAAATTTATTTTTATTGATTTCAGAGGAGAGGAAAGGAGGGGGAGAGAGAGACAGAAACATCAATGATGAGAGTCATTGATTGGCTGCCTCCTGCACGCCCCCTACTGGGGGATGGAGCCTGCAACCCTGTCATATGCCCTGACTGGGAATCAAACCGTGATCTCCTGGATCATGGGTCAATGCTCAACCACTAAGCCACGCCAGCTGGGCCTCAACTAACATTTCTTATGCTCCTACTATGTTCAAGACATTGTGGAAAAATGATATAATTGTTCCTCTGAAGAGCACTGTCTCTAGTAGAGGTAGACACACATGAAAACAACTTAAATTCCATCATAATTAGGGAGTGTCTCAGAATAAACACAGAGCATAGACTATACACTCAGATAGAACTAGGTTTAAAATCCCAGGTCTAATTTGAGTTGCTGTGTGATTGTATCCTGAACATGTCTTATTTCTTATTTATAAGTTGTGGATGATAAAAACAAACAAACAAAAAAAACCCACACATTTCTAGGGGACATTGTAAGGATTAAGTGAGAAAATGCATAGTGCCTGTCATATAATGGGTACATGATAGGGGAGATGAGAATAGCAACGTCTTCCTACAGCAGGGCTTCTTAAACTTCAATGTGCATCAGGTTGCCTAAAAATCTTAAGAAGGCAGCTTCTGGTTCAGTGAGCCTAGGTGTGGCCAGAGATCCTACATTTCTAACAAGTCCCCAAGTGATATACACACTGTTTCTCAGAAAACTGCCATTTCTGTAACAAGGAGTTAGAAACTTTTTTGGTTTTGGTTTTATTTATAAGGAGCTGATGCTGGAGGTGAATCTTAAAAAATGATTAGGTGCCATCAGGGAAGACAACAGGCAGTGGAAAGAAGGGCCTTCTGAGAAGAGAATGGAAATATGGGTCTTGCCAGTAATATAAGAAGTATGGGAATGTGAGGGGCCTGAAAGGTGACTTGAAGAGAGAAGTTTGGAATGAGAAAGAGTATCAAGACATAGGGTTTTCCATGCCTTGCCAAGGAGTTATTTATCCTGTAGGTAATGAGGGACTCATAGGAGAATTTAAGAAGCTGTGAGTGATTTGATCGACTACAAGATTCAGAAAGATTATCCTGCAAACAATTAGAGGATGGGTTGGATGGGAGGATGATTGGAGTGAGAAGGGTATTGTGGTATACTTGGGGAGATATGAGCCAATGCAGCAGAGGCAGTATAAACTGAGAAGAAGTGGTGACTATGGAAGACATCAGGATATGGAATTGACAAATCTTGGGCATTTATTAGATATAGAGAAAGGAAATTAAGTTTAAGGTTTCTGCCAGGTTTCTGATTTAGATGAATCACTTTCTAGTTAATTAGGGAGACAGAGAAGTTTATGGAAAAGAAAAGGAGCTGAGCTTGGTAATATGTTGAATTTGTGCGACATCCAAATGAAAGTATCTATTAACAAAGTTGGAGTTACAAGAGAGAGTTTGGAACTGTCAATGTATATTATAGTAGATGAAGTTATGGAGATAGGTTCTGTCAATGAAGGAATATAGCAGAGAGAAGCAAGAAAAAACAAGGAAGGAATTCTCATGCAAATCTCATGAAGGGTCAGGAGAAAAACCCACAGAGAGACAGAAGAAATGATTACATACAGAGAAGCATATCAGAAGACTACTGTTAGAAGTGCCTACGGATATGAGAGTTTCTAGAAGAAATTGATCAGTTGTGTCAAGTGCAATTAGAAGTTAAGTAAATAAGGACTGAAAATTAGAAGTTGGTGATATTTGCCAGAGTAGTTTCAGTGAGATAATGTGGAGGAAATTGAGATTGTAGTAGGTTAAAAATAAATGGAAGATAAGGAAGCAGAGATTGTAATGTAGAATATTCTTTCTAGCAGCTTGGTTCTTGGTTCTAATGGGAAAATTTTAATAAATAGTAGCCAGAAATAGCCCCAATATTGAATGTTTTGATTGATTGATTGATTGATTGATTGACTGACTGATTCATTCATTCATCATCTTGAGCATACTTATGGTGGCGGAGAAGGAGTGCATAAAGACAAAACATCTAAAAAATAGGTCAAGAGAATGACTACTATAACAATGCCCAGGAGAAGCAACACAAATTCATGTGAGACTGGAGGAATTAAGGTAGAACTGGGTACTTGTGCAGATGAGTCACTGCACGTGTAGGGCTGCATATCGCATACTTGGTAGCCAAGTTTGTTCTGGAACATGAGGCAGGATTGTTGCTGAGCATCGAAGTTGCAACTGCAGCTAGAGATTACACTGTGTGGGGAGGCCTCTCCTCAAACTTGGGTGGTTTTCTTTAACAGTACTTGACCCTCTGCTCACATTTTCTTTGATATTGTCCATGAGCCTTGTTGTTGCTACTTCAAAAAAATAGAGGAGCATGTTTTTCATAAATAGATTATAGTATCCTCTGATATACTGATCTTTGGAATTCCAAATAGCAAGCTGGACTTCTTCCTTCTGCACTCCATTCATCTGGTTTTGCAGTCATCCAGAGGAGATAGAAATAGAAAGATGGATTGTGTGTGTGCATGGACATATGTTGCACTCTTTAGAGGTGATGACATACATAGGACCATCAAAGAAATCTTCCAAGGTTGCAGAATGAAAAATACGAAATCTACTACTTTTATTCATGCAGAAATTTTACTGAGTACATACCTTCAAACTCTTTAATCCACATAGCTTTACGTGCCAAAATTCTTGTGTTCATTTCACCTAAATAATCATGAGTCTTCAACTTCTTACTCTAGTTCTCAGCTGAACATCATTCAATAATGAACCTACTTAAAATAGTGGCTAATATGCTTTGTTGACTATCAGGGCAAAAGGCCACTCACTGCCTTTGGTTTTAGACTTCAATCTTCAAGACATCTCCGCTGAATTCTCAAGGTCAAATGCAAATAGAAACACAAATCAACCAGCTCAAAAGTCTTGTTTTCTTCGAGATAGGAGGGAAGGGAGAGTGAGGAACAGAAATACAGTTTAGAAAATAAAAGTTCTAATTCTATTTTGAGTTACATTAACTGGTAGTAAATATTATTTCAAATATTTTTAAATGAATGAAAAAGCTCTGTAATGACCAATTTCACTTTGATCACTTCAATATGTATTTTATTGGTTAATTCAGTTATACCTTCTGATAGTCTTACATTTTTCCAGTTTCTTTACAAACCACTTCTGTAAAGCTAAACACCACATTATAGCTCAATAAAGCTGGAAAGAAAAAAGGCAAGGAAAAAAACTAAACACTGCCTTTTTTAAATATACACAAGATTTCAGTTCCTTAAGAGTCTTGAAAATTTGTCTGAACTACACACTGTGAAGCTGATCGGTGACCTAGGGATGAGGTAAAGGAGCCATGTGCTCTAGTAAACACTTAAAAAGGGGGTTGTGCAATGTTTTTGCCTCCAAGTCAAAACATTTTTCTGTGCCTCACCTGACTCCCTGAAAAATATCAACACCCAGCATTTTGAAGCACATTCAGGAAATTCCAGAGAATGTCAAAGCCATAGACACTATGTTACCCAAAGAATACTTGAAAGAACAAAAATTATCTAATCTAGAACTTGAGGAAATCTGAAAGTTGTTTGTATTAGTATATTTTCATACGTAAGTGCGAGGCACCAGTTCAAAATGGTTTGAGGAAAAAGCGGATGTGTTGATACAGGAGGAGCTCAGTCTCTGCCTTCAGAACTTAGTCTTTCTTTCTCCATCTCTTGGTTCTACCCTTCTCTGTGTTGGCTTTCTTGTCCACATGTTTCCCCTTTGCTTGGGCAGCACCACACTTAGCTCCTATCTGCCCAGCAACCCTGTTGAAAAAAGAAGAATCTAGTCTTCAACATTTCCAACAAAATTCCTGGACTTATTGGCTCTAGATGACTTGACTTTGGTCAGATTCCCACCTCAGCCCTGAAGAAGATGTGGTAGAAGGAAAGGTAGTTCTTTAAGGAAAATCTTTGTGCTATTTCCACAAAAAGGAGAAGGAATCAAATGGCTGGCAGGTAAAAACAACAGATGCCCTGCACTGCCTTCAAGTGATGTGGTAGGCTCTCTGGCGCATACGGGGATAAGCTTCTACGAGGCCCCAGAAATGAGTGAACCTTACAGGAAAGCAGACTTCAGCTCACTCCCAAAAGGACCTTTTCACAGTCAGAACCATTAGCGGTTGAAACAGGCTGCCTCGAGGTCTGCCAAGTCAGGCCCTTCCACGTGCCCAGGCCAGATGGGCAGCTGTCAGTAGTGTTGAGCAGGGAATTCCTGCATTAGGCAGAGCTTTGTCTGCGTGACCTGTAAGTTCTACAATTCTATTACCCTTGTTAATTTCCACAATTCAATTTGCAGTACAGGATAAACAAACCAACCTAATTTGATCTGGAAATTCTGCAGGCTATCACAGGTCATTTAATCTAAAACACATGGCTACAGCCATTACTATGTTTTCTGAAGTCATCTAACAGACGTGGTCCTTAACAAGGTCTCCATGTTATTAGTTTCACTTATGGCTTTTTCCAGCCTCCTGCTTATTACACAATTGCCTTTCATTCTTAAGAATGAGGTGGAGAGAAGCATGAAAGAGTTTTCTTCTTTCTGCCTTTTTCCTCTTAAACCTTATAATAGGTGAGTCCCAATTAAAATTACATTGCTTACATCTTTATCTTCAAATTTGGCTTTCACTTTGCAGGTTTAAGAATCTATGAGAAATGGGAGCAGGGGCCATGAATAATTATAGGTTGGGGCAAAGTTGATTAAGGCAAATTTCAAAGAAGAAAAAGTGAGATTTTTCAATTTGATATTAAAACTTAATCTATAAAGTAAACTTCAGGTACCGCAACATTGTTAGAATTAGGGTACAGAACCACTTGACCCATAGTCATGAAGAAATAAACACATTTGTGTTAAACAGCGCTTGCTCCTTTCACAACTGAAAGCACCCTGCAAATAAAATTTTGTTTTCTAGGGTATGTCCATTCTGAATAACTGATTATGTTTCTTGTCTTTTTCAGTGAATGTTGTGTCAATGTTACAGGAATTTTGGGAAAGCAAGCAGCAGCAGAGGGCTGCGTTCCCCAGTGAAGGTGTGGTGGTGTACGAGTCACTGCCATCTCCTGGACCCCCCTTTGTGAGTTATGTGACCCTTCCAGGGGGAAGCTGTTTTGGCAACTTTCAGGTAAGAAGCAACCATGAATTGGTCAGTGAATATTAACTGGGTTAAAATAGAGTAAGTCCTTATAATGGTAACATTATAAGTTTTCTTGGTTGCAGTGAGAAAAGTTGTATCACATTCCATAATATATATAGGAAAATTGGTCAGGTGTTTCCATTTTTAAAAATAGAAGTATTTTATATTAGGATATCCCCTGATAATTCTTTATGGAAAATGAATTCTATAGCATTTTATTTGCCTGATAGTTGCTGCCTTTTCCCCTCAAAATATTTTGGAATATGCCTTAAAGAACAAAGGAACTTTGCCAGAGTTCTTCCATCATGACCCTTCCACCAGTAGAAATTCTCCACTTTCATGAGTTTTGTCATCAAGCACTAATCAATCCACTACACACCAAAGCATGAACCAACAGCAGAGGTTAAGATTTACAGGGCTGGGCTCAGGCACTTGTGCTAAGCCTAAGTTCTGCCTCTAAATAACTGTTAACCCTTGGGAAATTAATTTAACTCCTTGATCTCCTTGACTTTGAAATGAGGAATAATACCTATGGAGTTGGTCAGGAGCCATGAGCTATACATGCAGTGTGTTTATTTGGTACATAGAAGTTATTCCAACAATTGTTTTGATAATTATTATAAAGACTTGCAGTTGGTTAAATATTGATTATGCTTATGATGAGTGTAAATGATGATTCATTTCTAGTCATACTCCTACTCACACAAAAACATTGGCCTACATTAACCATCAACATCTGATTATTCAGTGTGTGTATCAAATAGTCACTGAGTGACTAGGAAGTTTCAAGCATTGGGCCAAGTAATGAGGATATGATATGGTTCATACCTTGAGGAAATCAATGTACAGAAATACTCTAGTAATTACATAGAATTATACTCGAGGTTCAATGAAAGCATAAAGGAAGAAACTTCTCAGTTTACTAGTCACCTTTATAAGTGCCTTTTTAGTAAACCACTTCTCAATTTGCAATAACTGGCAAAAATGCCTTATTTACAATTTGTGGACAATGTGAAACTCATAAGTATTCAAGTTTTCCTCTTACCTTTGACAACTAGGAAGCCCAGAGTCAAATTTTCAGTGTATCTCTTTGTGGTGTAAGTCTACAGAACTAATGTCATGTAATACTAATATTATTTATATTTCTACCTTTAGTCTCCCTTTGAACTTAGGATGCCTCACTTATTTATTTTATCCTATTATCATGTATCTGTTTTATGTTATTTCACATATTTTGTGGAGTGAGGAGAGGATATAGTTTAATAAATAGACCCACAGGCCTGTCTGCCTAGGGGAAGACAGAGAAGAGCTCAGGGGGAATGCAATCACAAGCTGAGACGTCAGTTCAGGGTGTCTTTGCCAGTCCGTAAAGGAGAGATGGCATTCTCAGCACAGAGAACAATGTGTGAAAAGGCATGGGGTGAGAGAAAACCACAAGCACTTTCAGAATTTCAGGAGCCTACCTGTGTCTGTGGCAGGCATTCTCATCAAACCATAAGTGATCTTCATGCTTTACAAAGGACAGCAGGTTCTATTCTATATAAAATCAGCACCCGTGAAAGATTCTGAGCAGGAGAGTGATATACTCAAATGTTTCAGAAAGATTAATCTGGCAGGAGCACTAATTCTAAGGCTAATTTTAAAACTGCATTCAAAACTACTGACCCAGCCAGTCAGTACCTAGAGCAATGGTCACCGGTGGATTTCGACCACTTACCGATGAGAGTGAATTGCCTGATGAGGATGATTTGAAAGTGAGTTTAGAAGCCTCAGAACAGAGCTTGATGTAACCCCAGACACTTAGACAAGAATGACGTGCAGGCCCGGCCGAGCATTGACCTAGGATCCAGGAGGTCACAGTTCGATTCCCGCGCAGGGCACATGCCCGGGTTGCGGGCTCAGTCCCCAGTCGGGGGGTGCAGGAGGCAGCCGATCAATGACTCTCTCATCATGGATGTTTCTATCTCTCTCTCTTCCACTCCCTTCTCTCTGAAATCAATAAAGATATATTAAAAGAAAAGAATGACGGGCAGGGAAGAGGAAGAAAGGCAGTCATGAGGAAGGGATTCCCTAACCCAGATGCGCCTACAGTGCCATCGTCAAACAGTCTAAGGTGAAGCCGCCCCCTCGGACAGAGCCCCCGTCAGACTTCCCGTTTCAGGGGAGACCTCTTTGGAAAACAGACCTACTCAGCCGCAGAGCAAGGTCTTGACAGCCACCTAAACAAATCTCTTTCTTTGTCCATGAATGTCAGTGAACTCAAGCTCACCAAACATTTGAGGAAGGCTGAAAGCAAAAGAGAAAAATTCAAGGCAAGCAAACAAAAGAACAGAAATAATTCAAGTAGCGAAGTACATAAGAGAGTATTACAATGAGTATCCTCAATTGTTGGAGGATATTTATCCCTAAAATATCTATGATAACAGGAGTATCATACAGCATTTGCACATTGATCTCACTGTTTTGTTTGGTTTGGCTTTTTTAACATAGATTGACTATATATGTAGGGTAGCTTTGGTGGAGTTGATGAAATAGGGCAAAAACTGGCAAACCAGGTTAACAAAACAAAAAACTATTTATTTGAAAAGATAAATAAGGAAGACAAATCTTTGGCATCTTTGAGTCAGAAAAAACCAACACATATACTACACTAAGCATGAGAAAGGGGATGTAATTATAGGAACGTAATATAAGAATACTACATAAACTATTATGTTTTTTAAAACATGAAAACTTAGATGATATTGACTACTTGCTGGGAACTCTCTGTATTATCTTTGAAACTCTTCCATAATTTGAAATTTATTTCAAAATAAAAAGATTTTTGTTTAACAAATGGCTCCCTATTAACTTCTTATTATAGTTATTTTAATGGCTCCCTAGTATCTTCTTATAGTCTAAATGTCTTATTTTGTCAGTAAAGACTGCAGTTGGCCCCAGCGTTTCCTTCCAGCCTTATCTCCCTGATTCCTCTCTGACACGCAGAGACTCCGCCTGCCTGTTCCTCATTCCTGCCTTGGCCTCTCCTAGCCGCTCACACACCCACACCGTGGCCGACTCATGACTGCTGTTGCCACCCTCTCCTCATGTCTGAACCCTGCCCGCCCACCAGGACTCCACTCGAATGTCACATTCTTCATAAATTTTCCCTGAACTCCCCTGCTAGGTTTCTCTACTTCTGATTTCCCAAAGCAGTTATCTCAGTTTCCCTTCTACTATATTATGTTGGGGTTTTTTTTGTTGTTTTTTTTACTTTATGATACAGCTGCTTATGTGTGTTTTGTCTCTATAATAAAATGTAAGTGCTTCGGGGACAGAGTCTGTATTCTTATATCCCTATGACTCTAAGCACTGTGCTCTGTATATAGTAAGTACTTAATAAATTTTGTTGAATGAACAGCTAAATGAATGAAGACAAATCCCAAGAATCAATGGAGTTTATATTTTTCCATTTTTGTATATAATCACCATTGATTGATATATGACATAGCATATACTATTATATACAGTATAATGTATGAACTAAGATATTTCACCTAATTCTGCAAGACAGTGGGCTGGGAAGGAAAAGTCAGTAACATTAAAATCAGCTCATATCTGTGGTTAAAGTTTCGGAAATGGATTAATTTGGAAGTACTGATTTAAAGAACATTCTAGCCTTGGCCAGGTGGCTCAGTTGGTTGGAGCACTGTCCTGTACACCAAAAACATTGCAGGTTAGATTCCCAGTCATGGCACATACCTAAGCTGCAGGTTTGTTCCATAGAAGGGGAGTGTACAAAAGCAATGGATCAATGTTTCTTTTTCTCTCTTTCCCTTCCTTTCTCTAAAAATCAATAAAAATATATCCTCAGGTAAAGATTAAAAAAACAAAAACCTTCTAATTCTCTCTGCATTTAATTTATGCATTAGTAACTTTCCTTTCACTCTATACCCATGACCATGAATAACCAAGATTAGGCCATACTCACACCCAAGTATGCATTATATTTGTTCAGATGTAATAAGTACACTTATTATAATCTATCTAGAACATAATGCATTTGACAGATTTGTGAATCCATCTAGAGGATATAAGTCTAAGAAATTCTAATGCTCTTATTTTTGTTTTTGCTACCTTGAGAATTATGAATTTTCAATTGTCTCATAAATTTCTACCCAAAATGATAGGACTTCCCTTAGGAAGTGCATTCAACATCCTTTTTGTGGCCTTTAAAAAATAGAAAACAAAATGAAAAAACTGGACTTCTCAGCAGGGAGGAGTCCTGGTGAAATCTCTGATCATTTTAGGGCCTCCTTTTCCTTATGTTTAAATCATCATATTTTAAGGTTCTCAGGAGGATTGTTAACATCCTTGCTTTAAAAGATACAGTATTTCCTGAATCAAATATGTTTTGAAAATGTGTTTGGGTGATTGACTGCCAAATCTGGCCCCTTAACCCATTTGGCCCTTCAAAATATGATTTGAGAAAGGAAAACCAGGAAGGAAAAAAAGAAAGAAAATTTCCCCTAAAGCAATGTCCTTGCACTTTTCTTTGTCAGTTCAGAAACCATCTTAAATGCTGTTCTCACATATAACATTTCATCATGCTTTTGCCAGCAGTTGTCCTGTGAGAGCCTAGATGCTCATTCCTGCAATGCCTTTCACGTAATCAAATGTCACCCTTGTGCATTGCAAATCATTTCACGATGGATTATTAATGCCAAGACCATGTGCGGAGACATGGAGAAGCCATTATGCCAGCAGTAGCCTTCTTACTGAGCCGTGGACGTCACCTCCAATGGTGCCAAGTAATTGAAAATACTTGAAGTGTAGTATGGGACTGGATTGCAGGATTAATCCCTCTAGTTTCATGAAAGCTGTAAGAGATTATGCTCATTCATTCTTTAGAAAAGTAGTATTCAGACTGCACTTTAGTTTTCTGGTTAATCAAAGGAAAGCAGTCAAAAGGCTCTGATGGGCACAAACCACTGGTTTTATGCAAAGAAACCTCCTACTGAAGTAAATGGGAAGCTGTGTCCAAGAAGACTAATGAAAGAATTTTCAGTTAGTCTTAACACCACAGCCCCCCAAAACAGAGAACTAGAGTTTGGAAAGAAAGCAGCCATGATCCTGTTTTTAACTCATTCCTTTATAAACTACTGTAGTATAGGAAAAGAGAAGTAAAAATAGACTCGTTTTTGAACTTCTAAACAATGAACAAAATCATCTATTTATACTAAATTATTTTTCTTTTAGAAAGGTTTATTGAAACACATTAATGCTAATTGTGTCTTTTATAAAAGAGACCATCTTCTAATATTACAGGCATTAAGTAGGAATTTGTGCATTTTGGATGTATTTTCTTTATGCCATTTTTGTCTAGGCAGTTAATCCTTCCCTAGCCACATATCATTACCATGAAAACTGGCAGTAATTTCCATTTTTTACAATAAGAGCCACACAAGGGTCATCAGATCAACCTCTGGCTCCCCTCTTGATAAACTCAGAAGGAAAGCTGCTCATTGTTTCAGCAGCTGTTTTTGTTTCCAAATCCAAATGGGGAACGTAATTGAGTGTTTTATCTCATTTTACATTTTGATTAAAAGGTTTGTGATTCAAGTTTTACTTTCAAGCCAGTGACATGGTCTTCCATATAGTCTGCTAGAGTGATTTAGATTAATGAATTTTATTCTAATTTGGAATAAAAAGCAGAAAATCCCTTGGGTATAGAAGTAGACCATGCGATTATTTATGTATATGAGTTATGGTTGAATAAAAAATGTATCCCCCTGGCTAAAACATGGATGTGATAGCTCAATTTTTTTGAAGGACACTAATTCATTGGGGTATCATATCTTTTTCACAAACATTTTGTTGTTGTTAAAATTGCTTCACAATAATACATACAGGTGTTAAACACTGGGATCAGGTTCTCAGGCTGTTTGTACAATGCCTGAGTAAAATTTCCACAGGCAAGCTGTTGGTTGATTGTTTGTTTGTTTGTTTGTTTTCACCCACTATTTGGTGTTGATAGTAGGACTGCACAGCTGGAAGACATGAGGAGGAACACTCACAGCAGATGAGTTCCTTGCAAAGCTCTGTTTCTAAAGGGCCTTTAGTTTTTATGCCACTTAGTTTCCAAACCAAAGTCTTTGCCTAGGAAGATATCTAGAAAAACTACTTTTCAAGGGTGTATATTGGCTAAAAGAAGACTGGGGGTGTTTAATTTTGTTTTCGTTTCTTAACACAGTAAGCACACTTCACCTATATTATCAGCATAAAACACATGGTTTTACTTTCATGCACTGAATGATTCTTCTCAAAGTCCAGGGAAATAAAAGTATATTTAAATCACAATAAGCTAAGTTTATAAAATTAAGTTTTCCCAGGAGAGAAAGACTAAGATTTGATTAATTCATAGACTTGCCTTAGCGGAATTGTAATGCTCTCCTTTTACCGATTGTTAACTGAGGCCTAGCCTTAACGTTCCGCGCCCCGCATAGGGAGTTCGTTTCTGCCATCAGATTGAGGCTGTCGCCCGTCACTGAGGCTGTACTTCTCTTTGAAATCAGCCATGACCTCTTTTGTCTCTGTCTCTAGAGTTGCCTCCGTGACTCAGACGCACGACATGCTACACAATGTACTTAATTTCCCAAGGAGGCGTTTCTTGGTAGATTCTCCCCAGGAAAGCGTTCTATTTTTTTGTGCCCAGTGACACCCAAAGATGGGAATCTGAGTTATAAGCCCTTCCTATTTGAAAGTCAATGTCAGCTAATGATCAGACTGCAATGACTTGCCCACGAAGCTGGGAGTGCATATTGTTTTAACGAAGCCTTATATTGATTCCCCAGCCCTTTTATCTGTGTTTTTTCTGATCAAGCAAAATGAATAAATAAAGGGGCTTGGCCTCCTCAGAGAAGAGCAGAGGGGAGTGAAGGGAACGCTTGGGGAAGGGCTCCCTGGTAAACAGAGACTCAGACTCTCGCAGGAGCCTCCCCGCCCCGGCTGGTGAGTTTTAGGAAGATGCTCCGTCCCGGGAGCTGCTGAGCGAGGAAGGAAAGCCGAGCCCATCTTTCCCGCCCCCGCCCCCGCCCCCGCCCGCTCAGTGCGATCACAGCCAAGTCACTTTACATCAAAGCAACTATAAAAATAAACCAAAACTTTGAGCCCTGATCAATTCATCTTGTCTTCACCTTAACTTGAAAAAAGAAAAGAAAGAAAAGAAAAAAGGGAAAAGAAAAAAACCTCAAGGAGCAAAACACAACATGGTTTTGTAATAGTTACCAGGGCCCTCGGTCTAGGTATGTGTGTAGAATAGCATTTGGGGCAGAGGTAAATGAGGAGGAGGCCAGGTGGTTTATATTATAAAAATAACATTCTGACCCACCATGTGCATGAAACGTTTCTTTCAGTTGACAGGAACTGGTGAGTTTTCTCTGAAAATTGGACTCCCAGACCATTCCCCTCCCCCAGACCTAGCAAAGACCCCCATTCCCAGCCTACACAGAGCTCCAAATTGTTCCCAACCTATTTGCAGCCAGCCTGACCTACGGAGAAAGAGACACGATATTAACTTGAGTGACTGAGTTTCAAGGGTTGCCCCTTTTCAGATCACCATCTGGAAGGGGGGAAATGTTAATATATCCACAATTAGATAAATTGGAACACATGCAAATGCTCACGCTTAGACCAGGGCAGTCAAGGTCTTAAAGAACTGAAAGGGGGACAATTAGCAGCGGGGCCTGGTTTGTGGCATTCTTTGCGCTGATGGCTTGCTGTCAGGATGAAACCGAGGTGTTGGTGACACTGACCAGAGCGAGCAGGCCATACACACCAACTCTGCAAGTCAAGTCACTTGCTGAGATGTGGACTCCAAGTCACAAAAACAAAATGTTCCCAGTCACCTGAATGACAGACTCAACAGCCTAAAGGATTTGAGCAAGAATTCTCACCTCTCACAGAGTCAGTTTATTTGGTTTTGCCACCTGAAAAGCCCCAACTCAGAAGATCCCCTTGGGTACCATGTGCTATTGAGTGGAGTGAATGTTGCCCAGATAACACTGACCTGCCCTTGAGCCCAGGGAGGGCATCTTCAGCTTTAAGTTCCCATGTAGATACAATCTGTCACATTTGCTATTACATTACTGTTTTTATTCAAAAACCTCACTTCGTAGTGACCATTTCTCAACTCCTTGGCTACCCTTGGTAAGAATTGAGTAACGTATTCCTAACTTGTGTTTATATGTTTTGGATCTGCAGACCTATTTTTTCTTGATATCTTTAAAATACAAATATGAATAACTCTCAGAAGCCTATTGAATGTTTAAGATGGAGAGATGTTACTTATATCAATGTCTTTTCACGTGCTTTCCTAAAGAAAGTTCTATAGTTGGGATGTATGTACAGTAAAATCTTGGGGTCCAGAAATGGCTTCTCCACACATGTATCCTACATGTTTTCTAATACAAAGCATGGAAAAAAAATATTACCCAAATAAGCACCACCAAGAAAGTAATTGTTCAGAGTATAAATTGTGTTAGCCTGGCTATAAGGTTTTCCTGTGAACAGTAACACACTTATCAATACTTTTAGAGTATTTAAGAAATAATTGACAATAAAACTAGTTTCTTATTAGCCATTTTTATTTTTATGACATGTACATGATTACCAAAATTTTATTTCAGATAACTTCAGTACATTCTAAAACATTGACTAGCCACTATTCTATTTGGGGACAGCCTACTGGCCCAATTCATCTTGGCTGATCAGTTTTTCATTGAAAAATGTGACACTTTGGAAAATTATCATGAAAGAAATAAAAACTGCTGAGCAGATAAAGAACATTGAGACTTCATTTAGTTAAGTCAGCAGTGTTTATATACTTCCTAAGGGCCTAATTTTAGAACTGCCATAAAAGACTTTTTTTTCCAGCTCCACTTCTGCTTTCCTTGAGAAATTTCCTCACGAGAAATTAGAATTTTTTGTGTTAGCAGAAGTGGATTTACCATTGTGATATTGTGACTTGTAATAAGAAATATCTGTTTGTTCTTTATCCTGGTTCCTGGCACAGAGCTCCTAAAATCCTTTGTTATTCGTAACAAAACCCCTTTCTACCACTCTTGAGTTTATGTCCATAAGGTGACTTTTGGAAAGCCCTTAAAGATGGGGACTGTTGGCCAGGTAACCAACCTTGTGATTAAAGCAAGGGTGGGGAATGTCCGGCCCTCGGGCCATATACAGCCCTCAGAATCATTTGGTCTGGCCCTGCCAAGGCTACTGCAGGCAGGACTCGAAATTCAATAAATCTAGGGGCTTTTTTCACAGCTAATTTTTAAGTTGATAATTTTGTATGGCCCGAGAATGATGTTATAAATATCCAAATGGCCCTTTGCAGAAAAAAGATTCCCTACCCCTGGATTAGAGAGTTGGAACTTTAAGTTCTATCCTCTGACTTCCTAGGAGGGGAGAGGGGCTGAGGATTGACTTAATCACCAATGGCCAAAGATTTAATCAATCGTGCCTACATTATGAAGCCTCCATAAAAATCCTAAATGATGGATTCGCAGAGTTTCTAGGTTGGTAAATATCTGGGAGGATTGCGCCTAGAGAGGGCATGGAAGCTCTGAGCCTCTTCCCACATACCTTGTGAATCTCTTCTTCTGGCTGTACCTTTTATAATAAATCCATAATGTTGTAAGTAAATTGTTTTCCTGAGTTCTGTGAGCCATTCTAGCAAATGATGGAGGGGTTCATGAGAACTTCTCATTTATAGGTGGCTGATCAAAAACACAAGTGACAACCTAGACTTGCATTTGGTGTCTGAAATGGGGGCAGTCTTATAGGACAGAGACATTAATCAGTGGGATCTGATGCTACCTCCAGGTAGATAGTTTCAGAATTGAATTAAATTGCAGGACATCCAGCTGTTGTCAGAGAAGAAGTAGGTTTTCCCCAAAACATTTAGCGACCATGGTATTGAAATGTAGTGTTGGAGTAGAGTAGAGGAGAGTTTCCTTCACAGGCTCCTTTGAAATAACAATGCCAATTTTTTTATTTGTAATTCTATATTATTTTTTTAAAACAAGGTCCCTCAAATTGTGTAAACTTCAGATCCCACAAAACTTGGTTCTGTCCCTGCCAGAGTAGAAGTGAGAACAGAAGGGAAAGAAGCTAGAGCAATGTTCCTCTAAGAATAGTCCTTAGTCCACCTGCCTCAAAATCACCTGGAAAGCTTGTTAAAATGCAGACACCCCCCCCCCCCCCCCCGCCCCATGATCCATCTGCAGAGACTCTGATTAAGGTCAGATTGGGGCCCAAGAATGTGCATGTTTAGCAACTTCCCTAGGTGATCTTACTATGAACACTAAAGTGTTTGAATTATTGTTTCAGAATCCTGGCCTAGGCTTACCAATGATCTTCATAATGTACCTTGTGGGTTCTCAGTAGCTTGTTGGTGATCTGACATCCAAAATAAGATACAAGACCAGAATGAGCTGAGAATTTTTTATCCAGTGAAACTTGAGAAGCTTAATTTAAATAGCTTTTGAAGAGTTAGCAAACACTTTTTTTAAAAAAGAACAACCTTATGTGGTAAAATTCCAAATTCTCCTGACCTCATATTCAATCAATGGGTCACTTCCAGATGGCATGAAAAACTTCCTGTAGAAGATATTTGACCTTCTGGTCTAGTCATAGCTGGCCTTTCTCCCTGCATTTTTCTTCTAAGTCCAGGCAGAGAAAAGCATCAAATGGACATTAGGAAGAAAGGATATTACCATAACTGTCAGCAGATTTACCTCCTCATTGAGCACGGTTTCTTCTAAGTGAAGTTGAGTTCACCATGGTGTGTGGGAAGAGATACTCTTGGAGTCTTATGTCAAAATGACCCATGGAATATCAAAGTTGGAACCTTGCGTAAGATACTGTACTGATTTGGGAAAGCTGTGAGACTTCCTCTCTATTGCAAGGGGAGTGACCAATTCTGTGACAAACAAAGTAGTGTCATGGTTAAAAATCTGTGGACTCTCAAGTCAGACAGACCTGGAGTAGAATCTTGTTTTGGTGTGACCTTGGGATACGTAGCCTCTGTTCCTCATCTGCAAGATAAGGTGACAGCAAAACCAACCTCATAGGATTGTGGTAATAACTGAATATGGCAGTAAACATTAAGCGCTTAGCTCAGCAAAGAGGATTATTGTTACTGGGCTCTTCCTCGAGGGTGGGCTAGAGAATTCCTACTTACCTGACGTGAGCAAAGCTTTGTATTAGTTATCAATGGCTGAGTAGCCAATTGCCTCAAAATAATTGTCTCACAATGTTTCTGAGGATCAGGAATCCTGAAGCCCCTCAGTTGGGCGGTTCTGGCTCAGGGTCTCCTAGAGTCTGCAGTCAGGTGGGCAGGGAGCTATAGTCGTCTGAGGCTTGATGGAGCCTGGAGGACCAGCTTCCAGTCTCCCTCCGATGGCTACTGGAGAGGCACTGGTTCCTCACCACGTGTGCCTGCTGTAGGACTGCTCACAGCACGAAAGCTGACCTTCCCACAGCAAGTGCTCCGAGAGAGCGCAATGTGATCAAGACAGAAGCCACCATGGCTTTTAGAACTTAATATCACAAGTGACGTATCATATCTTCTCCGTCTTGCGGTCCCCTCACACACTGTCCGGGGGGATCTACTGTTATGCAGATCCCCCGGTACAGCGCAAGAGGGGCCGCAGGAGGGTGCGAGGACCAGGACGCAGGGATCCCGGGGGCCCTCTCAGGCTGGCTACCACTGCCTGTGTATAGTTTTCCTGAGCAATGCCACAGATGCTCTTACTCTTTTTTTCTTTTCTTTTTGCTTTAATTTTAGATTAGAGCCAGGAGGCTTTGAAATGATTATAGTGGTTTATAATCTACCAGCAAATGAAAGGCATCTGAGCGTCCAGATAAATGTCTGAGTGGGGTCTGCTAGCCACTTGAAAAGCATGTGGTTCCGCATGCCTGAGAAATCCACAGCTGACTTCAGTAAAATCTTGACTATTAAATATTCCAGCTCTGCACTTTCGCAAAGTGCAAAGGACAGAAGTTGTCTCTCTCTATTAACAAGTAAGAATGGTTAGCAGATAAGGCACGGTTTACAAATCTGTATTTATGATTGGGGTCTGGCTGAAAAACAGCAAGAATAAACCTTACAATCTGGGAAGTCAAATTCTAGCAGGAAGTTGCTTTGAAATAAGCCCACGCTTCACTCGCTCTCCAACTGATGTCTTTGACGACCGGTTTGGACACATCAATAAAACGTGCTGTCACTTACTATATTTTATTTTCTTGCAGCGTTTCCCACTGTTTGATGGTAACTCTAACAGCGCCTGTTCTTACAGCGGAATCCACATTCTGATTTCGATTTGCCAAGTAGATTGCTTTTGGCTAAATTTCTTGCCCAAGCACAGGCCCTTAAGGTTTGAGAGGTCCCATTAAAAGATCCCTAAAGAAAAATATTCAGCCTTTACTGACTTGAATTTGTAGCTCCAAAATTTAGAAACAAGCGGCTGGTTAACATTATAAACATTTTGAAGCACTTTTCTTCCAGAAATGCAAAGAACAATAGTAAGAAAAGCCCTTTGATGGCTCAGAATTTATTTTATGTACTTATTAATTGGTACACTTTCTCCCCCATTTTAACCAAAGATTCTGTACATTGCAACAGTAAAATAACCAAAGACATGTGTCCACTTTAAAATCTTGATATGGGTTAGGTCTCCCAGTCCTTTCCCATGCTCTCTGGCTAAAGGCTCTTTCAGTCCCCTCAGCCCAGCAGCACTTTGATCTCAGAGGCAGTGCCATTTGTTTGTAAGTGTATGTGGTGCCTTTGATCTAGTACTTAGCTGGGCTTATGTAAAATAGATAGCTTCTTTTATCTAAATAGTGTTTATTGGGACTTTCTTAATGAAGGATGATTTAAATTGCTATCATTTAGAAAGTTATATAAAGTTTCTTAAGCGAGCTCAGGTCCGAATCTAATTCTTTAAGTTCTAAAACCCCAATAGCTCTATTATAGGTTTTGTAAAGCAAATTCTTTTAAAATGAGCTGCTCCTATAGATGTCAGGTACTATTTGCAAAAACTTTGCTTTTTAATGAGGAACTGATTTCCCAAAGAATAATATACATATCCTATACTCAGACAAAAATGGTAATCTCAGTGTTTGAACTTAATGTCCAATTATCCCTCTGAAATTCACATATTAATGTATTTCTGTATTACTGGATGATGCATACTAACAGGGTATATTTAAAAGAGACCTTTTAAAAATAGTAAATATATAGCTTTAATCCTCCTCTTTAAGAGGGTTTCTTGAGCATTTTATCTGGTGCATTAGTGACTTGTGTTTGAACTTCCTGGCTGTGTTTAGTTGTTCATTCAATAAACTATATTGCAGGTACAGAGACTCAAAGATGACTAAGCCACAGACTCTGCCTTAGGTTGCTCACAGCCTGGGGTCTGGGGCCAGAGCACTTGCAGGCAATTAGGAGACAGTGTGGTGAGTGCCACTCATGGACAGCGATCCTCCCAGCCAGCCTTGGGAGTGATCAGGGAAGGTTTCCTAAAAGAGGTGGTACCCAAGCTCCAGTGAAATACTGCTGACTCAGAACTCAATGTCCCATAAATTCCCAGCCAAGTCCATAGTGCAAAGCCAGCCTCTCCGCCCAGACACCACCTCCATGCCTCACAGTGTAATATAGGTGCCTACCCTTGGAAGAGATCTAAACCTTGAGTGATTTTGCTTGCTGCCTAAAGCTACCCCAAAGCTTTCTTGCTTGTCATTCAACATGAAAGAGAAAAACCCCAAACTGCTTTTCACATACATTTTAGACCTTTAGCTTAATTCTTTTTTTAAAGGGGATGTTGGAAATCTCTTTGTTGTAAGTTAAAGTAGCTGTTTTTAATTGTTCTGTCTGTTAGTGTCCTGACACATTCTTTCCCCATCATCCTCGGTGTCACATTCCTACCATTTCATAAGTCTTGTCATTACTCCATCTGCATGCTAACCATGTGTGAGCGCTCGACAGCACGGCCCTGGGAGCAGGCGCTCTGGAAGGTGCTCAAGAAGAATATAAGGGCCCTTCCCAGGCCTGGAGATCGGGGGAGGGGCAGGAAGAAGTAATGTGCTCAAGTACAGGATCATGACAATAGTCACAACTGTTCTAGGAGGGAGGTCTTAGGGGGTAATCAGAGGGAGCCAGGGCCTGACCTTAAGAGACTCACACTGCATTTGTGGAGAGGAGAGGAGAGGAGAGGAGAGGAGAGGAGAGGAGAGGAGAGGAGAGGAGAGGAGAGGAGAGGAGAGGAGAGGAGAGGAGAGGAGAGGAGAGGAGAGGAGAGGAGAGGAGAGGAGAGGAGAGGCTTCTGGATGACACAATAGTGTGAGTTTGGTGTTCCTCGGTCAGCGCAGGGATGGTCAGTGTTGGGCAGATGAGGAAGAGACAGCCATGTACTGAAAGCAAACTGTAGGGGTTTGGCTTTTTCCCAGGGGTGTTACCAAGCCACTGAGGCTGCAAAACTGCAACATGAAGTGGGACCTCTGGTATTTTCCCTGTTCTTTCCCATCAGTCACCAAGCACTACCGATCCTGAGAATCATGCATTTTAGGTATCAGGAGCCTTCAAAATCAGAGAGGCTACCCTCCCCATTTATCCAGTGAGGAAATAAGCCCCAAAGTTCAGGTATCCCAGGTCTCACAGTCACTGAGTAGCAGAGCCAGGGGTGCGTGGCCACCCTGTTGACCAGGACCTGGGCCTAGGCTCCCCTTCCTGACTTGTTTCCCTCTAGGAGTCTTGGAGTAGGGTCTAGGACCCTGGACAGTTCACAGGAGCCGAGGGAGAGAGGCCATCACACTCTGGGGTCCTCAGCAGGAGTGGGCTCTGGGACAGTGCAGTTCTCATAGGGCTTCATCTCTCTCCTCTGGGCTTTCATGGCCCATGCCAAGCCAGAACTGGAATAAGAGTTGTCGTTGACAAGGCAAAAGACGGAGAGAACAGAAAAGAATCAGGTGAGCAGATTCGAGTGAGCCCTGGGAAAGCCAGGCTGGGAAGGAGAGCAGTATTCCATTTGGGAGAAATGAATTTTTTTAATGAGATACTAATCATAGGCTGCATATGGCCCCTAACTTCAGGAAGGCCAAATGGAGCGTGTCCCACCCAAGCCGTGTGGACTGAAACCACGGTGGAAAGGGTGGTCCTGGAGAAAATCAGGGAACTGTTATGAGGAGGGTGGGAGATAAATCCTGGAAAAGCAAAAACAATAGATTTTGGCAGCAACGCCCTTGTCCTAACCTGGAGGTAAAAAGAATAAGACTGGAATGTTCTCATCATGTTACCATGTGTAAGGTAGTCTCACTGCTTTGTCTAGAACAACTAGTTGAGGCCATCCTCAAACCTCACTATTCCACAGGGACTGCTATTATTCCCAGTGACAGAGGGGGGACTTGAGTCACAGACAGGCTAATTTGCCCAAGCTTTTACAACAAGTAAGAGCTGGGATCTGAAGCCAAGCAGCCTGATCCCAGATGATTTTCCAGTTTCCTTTTTTCCTTACATTTTTTTCTCTGAAATAAAGATTTGAGGAAGGCTCTGATAATGAATGTAATCACCTGGCACACAGAAGTAGCCGTTATGACTTTTGTGATTATTTATTAGCAGAGTATGCAAAGCCTCTGGTGCATAGTAGCTATTCACTGACTATGAAATAAGACAAAAAGCATTTGAAGACCAACCAAGACATTTGCATGGAATCTAGGGCTGAAAGAGAATCTGTATTATCTTCAGGGAATTAGCAATGGGTGTGAAAGAGGTACAGACAGTAAATGTATGAATAGAAATGTTTAGAGACTCATTGAGGTAGGGACAAAATGGTGAAATGCTAAATCCTTTAATGACTCCCCTTCTCTTTTCCTTCTCAAGTGCTGCTTAAGTAGAGCTGAGGCCAGACGGGATGCAGCTAAAGTGGCCCTAATCAACTCCCTGTTCAATGAGCTGCCCTCTCGAAGGATCACCAAGGAATTCATTATGGAGAGTGTGCAGGAAGCAGTTGCCTCCACCAGCGTGAGTACCCACGAGGGAAGGGAAGAGCTGGCCGCTGTTAAAGTACTGAGGCATTTGAATCTTGAGAGATGCTACTGTGAGCACATTCTTTAAGAATTGTGCAGATTTAATTTTTACTCATTAAATCATCAATTTTTAGCAAAAAGAACACTTGGATTGGAAATTACAAAATTGGAGCTGATTCCCTATTCTTCATCTCAGTAATATTCATCAATCTCCCTGGGTCACAATTAATCAAGCTTTAAGTCAAGGTAGACAATTTGATCCACCTTGATTTGTTTATTTGAATGTTTGCTGTTTGAGGACCATTTTTTTTTAGGGCCTGAGACCACATGCAATTGAATACTGCTTTAATCTAGAGATAAACTAGCTCATTTCCCCCTAAACTTAACTAATCTTACAAATTATCTAAAGTGCTTATTAAAAGTGCCTATTCCCCAAACCCCCATGGGGTGCTGCAATCTGTGTTTTTACAGAAATGCTAACTGCTCAGATATGGGAAAAGCTGTATGCCCAATATTTGTTAACTATTGAATTGTCATGCTTAATCAATTACTTCTCTCAGAGGGCTTTGAAAATTTTTGTAATGGATATAACTAAAGCAAAGTGCTTTAAGAGCAAAAAACTTTGTCTTAGAGACGATGCTTTCTCTGCAGTCCAGGAGATGATTTGCCCATGAATTATTTGGAGTTCCTGATCCCCTTTACCATCAAACTATAAGCCATGGAGGAAGCCTTGGATCCCCACTATGGCAGGTGTCTCCTTTATGTCCTCTAAGGGCAAGAACTTGGCATTACCAAAGGGGACTAGTCGGCCCCTGGCTTGTCTTCAGCAGGGGTAAACCCCATCTGAGATTTTCATTCTCTGATTCCCTTAATCAGATTGTAAAGGTTCGGTGGTTCTGGAGAAGCTGTTGATAACGAAGGGCACATTATCACATTAGCAGTGACCTTTTTTCTCCTTTGCTTTCCCTTCGTAAACGCTCTTGTCACCCAGAGGAGAGATAAGGAAGCGCAGAGAGTGGTTGACCTGGCTTGGAGACGTGAGGGGCTCTGCTCCGTATCTGCTGAGGATGAATGGAAGCTTTGTTTTGCTCCCTGCAAATGTCAAATGCCTTTGAGGAAGAGAAGTCAGGAGAATGATGCCTGATTTCTATGTGTGGAACTTACTCAGGAGCAGGGAGGGGCCTTCAGTGTAAATGTAATTTATCATATTTTTCATGGAAATTTCTAAGGAAAGAAAATATATAAGATTTGCAGGGCTTCTGGATGGATTTCCTCTGGGATATTTAAAAAGCCAACATAAATATTTCAGCAGCAGTGTGTTAATGTTATTGCATTCAAAGGCTATAAATTTTGCTGCTATCTGATGCTGGCAGTCGCATGTTCAGTCTCACAGAGCCATTGCCCACCTTCTCAGGAACCCAAGACCAGGAGACTTTGAAGGGCAGGCCTCAGAGCTTATGTTAGCTTTTATATTGCCACTCCCCCTAACCAAATTGAAGGCGAATTTCATTTCAACCCATCACCCACCCACCTTGTTTGCTAAAGATTAAGTGATCCGGAAGTGAAAAAATGTAAACCAAGATCCATGTCTCCAGACCGAACACCAGCATATTATGAAAAGCTCCCATTAAGAATCATGGCAGTAAAATATGAATGGTCCATACAACAGGAGCATTCTTTCCCTGTCAGTTATATAATCTTGCCTGGTTATCATTAGAATCAGAGCAAGGTCATAATTTCAAGATCTCAATAACACATGAAGGCAGCCTCAGTGGGCAACCACTCAAACATTAATGCCACCATCGACAGTACTCTGTGCAAGGACACAGGAATTTCTGCTTTGGGATAATTATTCTTTTAATGAGTATATAATCAGTTAACATTCTAATCAAATGCCAGATTCAAATTGATTACAACATGCTCTTTCCTCCGAGTCATGGTGAGATTAAGGATTTTATCCCAAGTCGACTGGAGAATGCACACCTGAAGGGTTAGGACAATAGAAGGATCACTGGGGCCACAGCATTAATTTGTGATCACCCAAAGAAGAGGAGGGAAAGTCCATAATGTTTCCCTTTTCTGCTTCCTTCCCAAGGGCACTTTGGATGATGCAGATGACCCCAGCACCAGCATTGGAGCCTATCACTACATGTTGGAGTCAAATATGGGGAAGACCATGCTGGAATTTCAGGTGCCTGACTTCCTGCCACTTGTTTATTTTGCTACACAATCTAAAAGCCTGGGAGAGCGCAGCTCTTATCACTAACATCTCTTATTCCCCAGATCTACTTTTTCATTTGTTTTGGTCATTTTAATTTAACCCTCTTAAAATCCAGCATGGTAGCTCCATCTTGGCCACACCTCAGTAGGCTAAAATAAACTTGCAAACAAGGCACATTGTTTACTTTCTTAAAGGGAAGTAAAAGACTTAAGGCCAAGAAATAGCTAGGGAACACCACCAACTTATGACTCTAACACTTCACCAGCTTTTCAGTACAAAGTTCCCCTTAAACCAAATCAAACAGTTTGAAGTGTTGGTTGTGAACATTTGGTTCTTAATTTTCAGAAGTCATTGATGAAGGAGCCTGCAATGTATATTTAACTATGCCCCCCTCAGTTCCAGCATTTCTATTAAAAAAAAAAATTGCCATCTCCAATCATTAACTAAATAAAAAAATTTAGTAAGCTGTAACCCTTTTTCATCCACTGCATCTAGCATAATGATTTCCTCAAAGAAGGACCTCATTTTTTATTTTATTTTATTTTTATTTATTTATTTAAATATGTCTTTATTGATTTCAGAGAGCGGAAGGGAGAGAGAGAGAGAAACATCAATGACGAGTCACTGATCGGCTGCTTCCTGCACACCCCCTACTGGGGATCTAGCCCCCAACCCAGTCATGTGCCCTCACCGGGAATCAAACTGTGATCTCCGGGATCATAGGTCAATGCTTAACCGCTGAGCCATGCTGGCTGAGTGAAGAACCTCATTTTTAAAAATTCCTCCCCTCTCAACCCTCACAAAAGAATTTATTATAGAATGAATGTTGCCTGCCCCAGTACTTACTAGCTCATATATGATTTAGAATCTCTTTTCAGAAAAATCAAGAATTTTTTTTTCATTTTAAACGAATATTTATTAACTCCATAGTAAATGAGAAATGATTAAGTAATGCACTCCCTCTGTCTGTGGACAATTCTCTCCACTGTGTTTACCCTCAGCTGGGTGCATCCTATGGCTCACTCGTCTTTTACAATTATTCAAACTCTTATAATGGAATTGGCTTGTTCAGAAGCTCAGAATCTCCTTAGAAAGTTGTGGTTAGCAGAATAAAGTTCACATCCAATAGAGAATCTGCCTCATTTTAAGCAAGTGCTGAGATGAACTTGTCACTTTCCGTGGAGGTACTAGGCTCATCTGGTGCTCTAGTCATGGGCTCTTCCAAATAATCACCAGCGACACTCACTGTGGCCTCCTCAGTGGCTTCTTCCACAAAGCTGCGGTGTGAGATTCCACATCAGTAGGCAATTGCAAAGCCTGTGCATCCTCCAAGTAAACATCAGTTGTCAGCTCTACACCACCAGCGAGGTCTAGGGCCATGGTTGACCCCGGGTTAGTGGTTGACTTTCATTCGGTCTGCAACTCTGAGTCACTGAAAATGTCTGTGTCTGAGTCAATCTCGATGTGTGGAGCATCGAGGGGAAAGTCACAGTCAGGAAGGACCAGGTAGAGAGGACAAGGCCTTCATCGTGGTGTGGGCTGGGAGAGGTGAGGAGCACAGGAGCTAGAGAAGGTAAGGAGGCTGGTGGGAGGCCCTCAGTGCCAAGAATGATTTTTAAATGCAATTGAGTTAGTCTGCCAAAGATGGGGAAGGCAAGAGTTGTTGTTTTTTTTTTTGGTTTTTTTTTATTCTTAAAATTTCATCCAAGTACTATGAAAGGCTATACTTAACCACCTTTCAGTAATACTTTAATTGCCTTGGTATAGGCTGTGTTTCTTGTGTGGTCTATGTCGTAAGGTATTTAAATATGTGAAATAATAATTTCAATCATGCTGGAAATACCTCATAAATTCTCATAGAGGAGGATGGGGGCAGGATGGGTTACAGACAAAGGAAGAGGAAGATGTGAGGATGGGAAAAATCCAAAATCCCTTCCCCCAGCAGGGATGCTGACAACCCAGGAGGAGGGCTCTGAGCACATCCCTTTTCTTTCCACCAGCTCTAGGTTGCCTGCGGGGTCCTGCACATTCCTTGGTGGCCTGGGTTAAATGCATCAGCTTGTTTCTGCCCATAATGGGAATTGACCACAGACCTGGGCTGTTTGCAGCCGACACAGCAGTTCAGTACCCCTGGTGGGTAATAGATGTGTGTTTGTATCCATAGATGACTGTACCATATAAAAACAAGGCTGGTGTCTCCTGACTGCCCGCAGGCTTTCCAGGGGTGCTGTCAAGGAGGCAGCCTCGGAGGAAACCCGATAGGCCTCTGCTTACCTTCACTTCGTGGGAGGGAAGCAGGGATGCCTGTTTTGAGGTAGCCTAGCCTTAGAGAACACTGCCTGGTGTTTGGGGGAGGGATGGTGACAGCACTGGCCACTGGGTCTTGTCAAGGTCAGATTCGAGGCAGACTTTGACTGAACCTGGTTAATATATTTATTCTGCAGCCTAATGCAATCCAAGGACGAGTTGTTTATTTACATCTTTGCTAAATTCTCCAGGTTGCCTTTTAAAACCTCATCCCATAAACAAATTTCCTTTTAAATCCAATCTCTTGGGTGGGGAGATGGTGCCCACCTGTTTTTCAAGTTCTCCATTTACAGTGTTTGTTTTTCTTATTTCTGATGAATCACAGAACCAAGCCAGTCTCCCAGCCGTAGTTCCAGAGAGAAGCAGTGAGCTTTCTCTCCCCACAAAGCAGCCCAAAGGCCAGTGTTCCAGCTGGAAGGCAACGCCAGGAAGCACTGTGAGCACAGAGCCTGGTTGTAGTTGGTTTAAATGGAATGAATGACAGAATGAACCAAGAAAGCTGCAGGCCGAAAGCTACAACTGCAATTTTCCCTGGAGAGAAGGAAAACACAAGGCTTGATTCTCCATTTGATTTTAAATTTACTTTGCTGATCAGGGCTAGTTACATAATTTGTGGGGTCCACTGCAAAATGAAAATATGGGGCCTTTGTTCAAAAACTACTAAGAATTTCAAGACAGTGGAGCATTAAGCCAAGCTTGAGGTCCTGGGTGACCGGCCTTGACCGAGACAGACCCAAGAGAAGGGCCCAGACTAGGGTAAGAAAAGTTAGACATTCACCTCAAGCATGAAATTTATTTTATTTATTTTATTTTTTTAAATATATCTTTATTGATTTCAGAGAGAGGAAAGGAGAGGGAGAGAGAGAGATAGAAACATCAATGATGAGAGAGTCATTGATCAAGCCCGCAACCAGGCATGTGCCCTGACTGGGAATCGAACCCCGATGGCCTGGATCCTAGGTCGATGCTCAACCGCTGAGCCACGCCCGGCCGGGCAAGCATGAAATTTAAAGGAGCGTCAAAAAATTTAGTAATCAAGACTAATAATAGTATAATGCAATATTGTAAAAAGTCAGGATTAACATGCAAAAATTCATGACAAACAAAATATCAAAATTTTAAATAATGATAGAATTTTAAATAAAAGACCCTGAACTTGCGTAACTCACCACAAATCTTGCTTCACTCATCTCACCCTAGTCCCAACCCAACAAGCAGGCCAGCTTCTTGTTTAACTGTCAGGGTCCCCAGACTCCTTGGGTTTCTAGATCAGCCCACAGAACAAACAACACGGCGCGAAAACTTCCATGAGAAGCAGGACAGACAGCTCGTTGAACAGACTTCCTGAAAATGACAGGACTTTGACAGGTAGAAAGCAAGACCAGAAGACCAGGCAGCGAGGAATCCTGGTGAAACTAGGGCCAAGTCCTGCAGACGCCCACAGCAGCCCTCGCCTCGCCAGTCCCCGGGATTCCAATGGAGTGAATCGATGGGGGCGCACGAAGATTCCCTGGGGTTGAGCTTAGGGCTCTACAGCTTCAGGAAGATCTGAGGACAGTGAGTGTGGTCTCACGAGGGGAAATAAAGGAGCAAGACAGGGAGAACGGGGAACTATTTCAGAATACTCTCCACGGAGAAGGGCAAGAATTAGGTGGGAACATAACGGAAGAAGGCAGAGAGAGGCTCCTCTTCCCTGGAGGGTTTCAGGAGCAAGAACTGAGGAAGAGGCGCTTGTGTTACTTGCAGAGGAAATAAATGCTTGGTGATGAAATAGAAATTTAAGGCAAACCAGAGCGGGCGAGGAGGAGGATCTTCCTCCCACAGGCAAAACCTGTTCGAGGCTCTGTAGGGAAGTTTTTGAGAGATGCAGATTGCCAGGGGCCATGAGAAAGGGTTCTGGTTCTGTTCGCAGCGGAATTGTGGGTTCTGAAGTCTTAGGGGGACTGCTGTAGGGAATGACAGGGGTTCCCCGGAAAGGGGGTTTGTGTACAGACAAGAGCAAGAGCCTGGTAGACCATGGAGGAAGAATACGCTGTTGAGGCGACAGTTGGCAGAACACGGAGTGAGACCCCTGTTCGCCATAGGCTGTTTCTCAAACGGCGCCACGAGGGGTAAGGACAACGCCGGCAGGGCCGCTGGGAGCCACAGCATAATCTCACCGTATCTTCTGGGCTGTCAGCTTTACATGACTGGGGGTGAGGGGCACAGGTGGAGGAGTGGAGGTGGCATTTCTTTTCTTTTTTTAAAAAATAAACATATACCTGGCCGGGTAGCTCAGCTGGTTAGATCACCGTCCCGATACGTCAAGGTTGTGGGCTCCATCCCCAGTCAGGGCACACACAAGAATCAACCAATGGATGCATAAATAAGTGGACAGCAAATCGATGTTTCTCTCTCTGTCCCTTCCTCTCTCTCTGTCTCTCAAATTAATAAAAAAATAAACATATACAATAGAATACAACGTTCAAGTAGAGAGTTAAGATAAAACATGAAATGAAATGTCTTATTTGTAAATATTGGCCGTCCTGTAACACCACAGAGGCTGTTCCATATCAGGACGTAAAGAGTGTTCCTATCCGTTTGTATGACTGCGAAGAATTCAGTGAATAGATCTGAAAGTGAGACGGGCAGCACGATTGACCTTCCTCCGTCACTTGGGTTTCTTTGATGAGGAGCACAGTGGTGAGAGCCAGGTTAGGCAAGACTTGGTTATAGGACAAACCACTCTCGTTTTTCCAAATTAGTTAGTGATGTGACAGAATGAAACCTGGATGGGGCGGGGGGAAGCGGAGGAGAGCAGGCACGAGGGGCAGCTTCTCTGGGCACCGGACCCAGGACCCTGGGCAGACGGTGGGCTCTGTGTTTGGGGCGGGAGTCCTTCAGCTGGTTTCCAGGTCGTATATTAATTAACAGAAACAGATGGTTTTGCTTTTACTGAGGTCTCTGTGGGCTCTTGGGGATGCTTACTGTGTAGTAGAACATGGACAAAATCCCACACTGGACCCCAAACTGAAAAGAAGAAACACATTACATTCTAATGGCAATTTTCAGCATGAAAATAGTGCTATTGGCTCTTCTGATGACCTCATAGCTTTGAAATTTACCTAATAATTCTAAGATGTCTGAAATCTCAGAATGATTTTGTGTCTCCTGGTTTTCATAATGAAAACTTTTTCATTATGAGGTAAAGACGGTGAAAGTCAGCTTTTTTGAATAAGCAGTAGGACATCTGTCTAAATGTAAGGTTTTCATAACTAGTTTCATGTCCAGAAAGTTCCTTAATTGTATTGTTACTTTCTGATAATTATATGGCTGTGGCTTGTGGTATTCATCCACAATAAATGTGCCTCTGAACAAAAAGAAAAAAAAAGAAATGCAGATAACTTCAGTGGAAGACTGCTAGTCTGAATCACATTAGAGAAAGAAAATCTTCAGTATGTTTATTCCCTTTAGCTTGTCCTTGGTACCCTACAGGGAAAGGGTGATGCCTACAGGAAGGCTTAGTGCTGGGCTCAGCACTGGCCATTGGAAACCGGGTGTATTTTAAGGAATTTTCTTGACTGAATTTATAAATTTAGGAGTGTTTTACAGTCTTTATAGTTTGCCCATTATATGTTTAATATTTGTTTTTGGACTAACTTTTTAAATTTAAAATTTTCTTTAATATGTAATATTATCACATGATTCAAAACTCCAAAGGTGCAAAAGGATGTGGGAGGAAGTTCTCCCTCCGGCTCCTGCCCCCCAGGCATTCCTTTTCTCTCCCTAGGGGCAGCTAATGTTACCCAATCTTGTGTATCTTCTCAGAACTCTTCTAGGCATTTACAAACAAATATTTGCAGAGATCTCCTATTGTTTGTATTAACTAGTAGCGCACAGCATACAGGTTGTACACTTCTATTTCACTTTAACAACACATCACAGAGACTCTTTATGTTGGAAGCTAGAGAGCCTCTCACCCTTTCTTCATGACTTTAGTCGTTAGTACGAATGTATTGTAGGGGAGGAAAAATCATTTTCCCTCTACACATCTGAGTTCTCGGCTAAGACTCTTTCAATAAAAGACAGATTAGCAAGAGAAAAACATGTTTATTGATACTTATACCTCATGTATCCATAAGATACTAGGGAAAATGAGTACCTGCTGAGGGGGTGTAGAATTCAGGATTAAATACCATCGTAATAGGGAAAGGGGAAAGCCAAAAGGGGATATAGGCCTCTTAGGGGAAAGTAAATGATTTTTAAGAAAGATAAATGGGCCCTTAGAAGAAATGGGAGGGATGATCGTTTGTGACAAAATTTATCCGGGTGTGGTGTAGGCTTCCAATTTCCTCTTCTGTGACAAGTCAGTCTTCCCTGGTTGATGAAACTCCCCAGGAGTGGATTTATGACAGTACAGTGCCTTTTGGAGGATGTGTCTGTAGACAGATAAGAGGAGTTCAGAGAAAGCCTCTGTCTGCATTTGCTGTTTTTCAAGTGCCTCCAGCTCAAAATAATCAATATACCAAAGTATATTGATTATCCCTTCAATATCACACTTCATTTAACCATTCCTTTAAAAATGAACATTTAAAATATGTCCAGTCTCATTTAATGAACAAAATAAACTGATGAACAAAAGAGATCCAGAGACACCGGAGAATAGAACAGACTGAGGGATCTCAGAGGGAAGGCGGGGGTGGGGGAGTGGGTGGGGAGAGATTAATCGAAGAACTTATATGTTTATATGCATAACCCATGGACATTGGTACAGGGAAGTCCTGGGGGTGAGGTTGATGCGGGGTGGAGGGGATCAATGGGAGAAATAGGGGGACATCTGTAATACTTTCAACAATAAAGATAACTTTTTTTAAAAAAAAGGAAAGTATTTCCAGTCTCAGGCACTTTCAAAAATGATATAATGCCTATGCATTATTCTTAGATGCACTGGCCTATTTAGATAATTGTTAACATTAAAAGATATTTATCAATTACTTAGTCATTTTATTGTGCAAATATGGATATAGCAGGGGAGAGAGGGAAGAATACTCCAGAAGCCTGGGACTCTAGAGTTTGAAAAGTCTCAAAGTGTTCTGACGATATTCTATTTCCCTGACATAGTTGGGGGTCAGAATTACACCTTGTTCAGCTCTCGCTGAGGCACTTTTTGTCACATTTCTGCTTGGAGACTAATGACAGGTGTTTGGGATTTTTGTAGGAGCTGATGACCATTTTCCAACTATTACACTGGAATGGAAGCCTAAAAGCCCTTCGTGAAACAAAGTGCTCCCGACAGGTGAGATTTTACCATCCAGAATGGGTTTGTGTTGTATGGACAGGGCAGATGACCAGTGATCTTCCTAGGAGATTTCCTTTATTTGGATCTTTTCCTTGTTGAAATTTGCTACTTTATTTATTGAGTAAGAGGACACATGAACAAATATAAATTATACATATAACAATCCAGTTGAGTCAGGTGCTGACCAAATATGCATACTAAGAACATTAGCTGGGCATAAGACTGATTTACATACTTGTACTGAGTGCCCAAACAAAGGGATAATTAAGACAGGCTTGATTTCTAAGGCAAATTCAGAATACACTCTGTACCTGCCCTGCCTGCTTAGAATGTGTGCCCCCCTCCACTCTCCTGTGCTGAAGGAAATGTGAGAGTGCACTGCCTGGGAACCCCCTCCGTGAGAAGAGGTAAGTTGACTATAGCAGAAGGATTTTTTTCTTACCACCCCCAAAAGTCCCCAGTGGTCAACATAAATGATTATTGAACTGGGCAGCTAGCATTCAATCACCCCAATTTTTTGGTTTGGAAGTTTCTTCTTTATTTTTCAGAGATAGAGTCTCACTATTTCTTTGCTACCTTTGAGAAGCACTCTTCCTCCTTTTGTTAACGCAAAGGCAACCCCCTTCCTATGTATTTAATGGTTTTCACCCACTATCCTCCAAGATTTATCTTTCCTTTACCCAATGTTAGACTTTGAAAGATGGTAGTTTATTTTTGAGAGTTTGCTAACAGGAACTTGTACGAGGAACAAAGCCTCTACTCGTCAGCAAGATGAGGTGGATGTAAGCGTTTCCATGCACTGCAGCCCCAGGAGCTTTTAGTTGTTCTTGCGTAGAAAGTCTGGCTTTCAAAATGTCAAGGATGGAAAAGAAATGAGTAGCTGACAATGGCTTTGGTTATTTTTTCTTTTCCTTTGATTTTATAAAAGGCCTTTGAAATATCCAGGGTTCGTTATAAACACTTTTCCATGATTGTTTTTAATTTGTTAAGGTCATAAATAAATACCATATGTTCCTGAAAATAAAAATAAGCAATGCATCCACTTCACAAGATCTTCTTAAAGTGTCTCCATCAAACCTACACATGTCGTTACAATGTATGAGCAAATTTTTCACATGAAAATTGACAGGTAGTGACAAATTTTTCATTGTTTACAGAAGTAAGAGACCATGTACATGAAGGTACCATTATGATATCAATAATGGTAATGCCTACATTCCATAATATGTTTTAAAAGTCATTTCTGTTGTTTCTGTGAGTGATTTGGGTTGTCATCTTCCTTAAGTGAACAACACATTTTCTAGTGAGGTCAGACCTCTATTTTGTGAACATTATCGAGTCTTCCCCTGTTAGTGTTTTGATTCAACTTGGAGCAACTTTACTTTGCTCTACCAGCTTAGTCCTTCATTTTCTCTAAGAAGTAAGTCATGGGATTTAGCTTCAGTTTGTGAACATCAAAGAGATTTCCTTGTTGGTAAAACCCTCATGGATGTGGGTAGGGGTGGAGGCAGAGGGAAAGAGGCATTGGAGGGCTATGAACACATGTGCCTTTGTTGCTCTTTACTGACACTCTGGACTTTGTTTCTTGGCCCCCAGGAAGTCATCTCCTACTATTCCCAGTATTCGCTGGATGAAAAGATGCGCAGCCACATGGCCCTGGACTGGATCATGAAGGAGCGGGAGTCACCAGGAATTCTCTCTCAAGAGCTACGAATAGCTCTGAGGGAGCTGGAGGAAGCCAGGAAAGCAGGACAAGAACTACGGTTTTACAAAGAGAAGAAAGAAATCCTGAGTTTAGCCCTGACTCAGATCTACAGCGATCCTGACACTTCCTCACCCAGTGATGATCAGCTGAGCCTCACAGCCCTTTGTGGCTATCACTAGCAAGGCCAGGTTCCAACTACCAGAAGTTGGCAGGGGCTAGACTCTAACAGTAGGAAGCTCATTGAAGGAGGTTGTCAGAGGCTTTAGCACCTATAGCTAATACCTGAAGGTTGTACTAATTCTCCCCACCCATTCCATTCACAGAATCTGAGAGCAGTTAGACCCTTATAGGACCCAACGTCCCACTTGTTGCTGTTTTCTCATCACACTCACAATAGTTCTACCTCAGAATGAAAGGATGGAGACAGGGTGGCTTGAAAAATATTTTCCAGGGCTGGCTCCAACCTAAGGCCTGGTTGACATGTGACTTGCTACATTATATATGTTGTTTCAAAGAATGGGCAGGTAGCATTCCCCAAAAGAACATCAGCTAGGACTGGGGGGAAAGCATGATAACAATTTTCATTAGATAAAAAACATGGATTGGGATTAAATAAAAAATACGGATTTCTTTTAAAAATATTCAAGGGTCAGAATTTCTTCCTGAGCTTTATAAGCTAAGAGAGCTTATGCTCTACTAGCTGTAATCCAACACCCCAGTGGGAACTTTATTTGAACATCTCACTATCAAAGATCTTGAAGTGGTAATGGTATGAAAATGCTAAAAAAATTTAATGTGGCTTAAAATGCTATTGTGATAACTTTTTAAAACCCTATTGTGATAATTTTTTAAAACCCACACTCTTCCACATGGGGATAAATATATCACCTACAATAAAATCCTCAAGAATTTCTCAAGAAGAATTCATATCCAATTTTTATGAGTCCTGCAGTCAGTCATGTTCATTTATAATTTGCAAATAAATCACTTGAATTGATTTGTTTTTATTTTTGCCATTACAGTCATATATCTAAAATGGAGAATGTTATTGGCATTTTAAAAGTTGAAACATTTTGAGAAATCATTAGCATTTAGCAATGTTTGCATTTAATTAATTTCTCATGCATTAGAGAGAAGGAATCTTTAGCTGCCTTTATTGTTATTCAAGAGCCTAAGCCACCAGTAGCTCAACCTATTGTTATTTTTAAGTTTAATCACTGGAATCTTCTTTAAAGAAGGGATAGACATTGCCATCTCTCTTCGAAAAGGGCTTGGGTCAAACAAATGATTAGAAAACCAAAAGCAAATACACTAAATTTTAGATGGTTGGTGGTCACTCCAAGTTAAAAATGGCAGCACTTGTAGGTATTACCATATTTATAACATGAAAAGGATTAACTTGCATTTAGTCCAATAGTTCAAATTAAAGAAAACAATTTTCTCGATTTTAAATAAGGTTCCTTTTACTTCTTGTTTAGACAAATGCAAACTAACTTTCTTGAAAGACTATTATAATTACTTTAAGTTTACAAAAAAAAAAGATACTCCAGCCTTATATCTAAATATGTACAAAAGTATTTGACACTCCTTAAATCCCCATGAAAACTACTGTGTACTGATCATATATTTTGGAATTAGCCATAATAATGAAAAGTTAACTTCACACACTGCATTTCCCACACCAGGGGAAAATTTACCTATCTGTCCTACACTAATGTTTTGAAAAGGTAATACTATATAATATTATCTAAATTTTACTTGAAAATACTGTTTTAATAAAAATCACATTCCTCCCAGTAATGAGGCAAAATGTCACTCACCTAGAATAAAACTTTATTCCCAAAAAGGAATTAGAATTAATATTCGTAAGTTGAATAAATTTTGAGAAACTTTCTATTTAAAGTAATTTTTTTATCAAGTCATTACCCTTTATACCACTTGAGAAAAGCCACAATTTCCCATGTTGAGTGTAATTAAAGGTAGCTCCACCTTTACTGCATTTGCAGCCTTTGACAATGACCACCTCAAGTTGACACCATCTAATTAGGTGTGGGAACAGCTGGGAAAATATCAAACTTACTTTCTGCTCTACAATCAGAAAACTGCACCAACTATCCCTTGGCCACTATCAATTGTTCCTGGCTGGTCACAACTGCCCACTCTTCCTCGAATGGCGTGGAAGCTGCAGCAAAAGAGCCAAAAGCCAGATTCCCCCCGACTGCTGATCCCTCTGATGTTCATTTATAGCAAATCAACGTGAGCTAAAACATGATGGCTGTCCATACATCACAGGAACATCTATAATCCTGGCCCAGAGGAGAGTAGGGCTGAACACCAAGGCGGAATATTATTAGTTTTCCTTTTCTGTACCCTGTTCTCAATAGCACACTGTGTTGAAGGGGACTAGAGTGGAGGATTCTCGATTTAAGTATATACAGCTCTGGCTCCTAACTTTCTGTGGTTATAAGCCCTTTGAAAATCTGATAAAAGCTATGAACCTCTTCCTAGGAAAATAGAACCAAGTGTATACATTTAAAGTTACATAAACAGTTTCCGAGAGTATGGGAACCTCCCCAAATTCCTTGAATTTCTCTGTCCGAGAAGCCCCGGTTGGGAACTCTTAATTTGAACACATGCTTACAGTCTCGTAAACTTTTCAGCAGGAATCCAACCTAGCTCAGACATAGCCCCATGGAGCCTGCTTCTGAGATAAAAGCCATCATCCTTAAATACAAAATCGCACTGGATTTAGACAAGAGATAAGTTTAATTTTCTCAAACAGCTTAAACTAGTCACTAAACTTGTGTGAACGTATCAGAATATAACAGATCTAATAAAGTCGTTGTTCCTCTAGTGATCAGAATTCAGAAGTTCATTTGTTCAAAAGCTATAGGCCACTGAGAACATTTGCTGTTAAATTCATTCACCTATTTCTAGCAATAGATATTCTTGAAGTATTGTACCTATATCAACTATGAATCTGATCAGCTAGGTCTCAGAAAAGAAAAGGAAAGCATAAAGGTTTAACACTTTTCTTTAGGGAAAGCTTTTAAAGCCTATGAGTATTGTTGCAATTGACTTTATCTCTGAATATTTAAAGAATTCTGAGTTATATCATACCACTCCTTTCTTTCTAGCCAAAGGACAAAAGAAATCATGCTAACAATACAGGGTGCCCCCCAAAAATGTATACACACTTTGAATAATTATTAATTCCAAAGGGTTAAACCTGAAAAGAAACACCAATTGAGCTCTCAGAAAATGTACCTGTATACAGTTTGGGGGGACGCCCTATATTGTCATTATCCTGACTATGTTCACAGGTAGCCACTATTCAAAATATTATCTTATATATGGTTGATATTTTTTGTTTTGCCTTGCAGAAATGCAAATAGCAAGATTTCTTCTATGGTGTCCATCATGTTAAAGAGGTAATAGTAAGATTGTTTTTAGCCAGGGCTCCAGGCAAACAAAAGTCGTTTTCCCTACCACAACAGTTCTCCACTTCACCTGAACACTGGAAATACTCAAGGAGCTTTAAAAAATCCTAAATGTCCAAACCATACCCAAACCAATGAAATCAGACTCTCTGGAAGGGGGGCCCAGGCATCAGTATTTTTTAAAGTTCCCCAGGTAGTTCTAATAACCACTGCTCTACCCAGGAAGTTCTGGCTCAGAGGTCAATGGCCTAACTAGTGGGACCTATTACTCACTTAGCCTTGGCTCAAGTTCAAATGTTGAGCTCTTCTGAGCCAGGGAAGAGTAAATCCTTTAGTTTGGGCAAGAGACTCTCCCAGAGCCCAGAACTAACACAGGGCAAGTGTACACACACACACAGACACACACACCTTATTTTTGCAAGAGAACCAGATTCTTCCCCAGGGTCCAGGCTTTCCTTCCCAAATATGATACATGAACTAACTGCACCAGAATCAGGGTACTTGTTTAAAAATACAAGTTCCTGGGCACATACCCCTGCTGACCAAATTCCAGGAGAGGGTCTGGATTATTTACCACCTCACCAGGTGTTTCTGATCATATTTAAATTTGAGCTCTTTTGGCCTAAAGCTACCTAACACATTCTTTACTAGCCAGCACAGCCCTGGCCCTCCCGACATAACTAGCCTCTTGGGGGAGGGGGACGCAGAAAGGAGTAAGGGAAAGAGGGGAAGGTTGCCTCTCTACCCCTCCTGGAAGTTAGAAAGAAGCAGAAGGGGCAGAGATATGGCTGCCTTTTCTCTCCCAAAAGAGTGGCTCCCCCTCCTTTATCACTTTGGCCCCAATATTTGGAATTACTTTTAATCCCTTTACAGGAAACCATGAAAATCTCTCTCAGCTCATGGTTAAAGTCACTTCTTTAAACCTGATTAAACCCTGTTAGCCTCTCTTCCTGGGAACAAAGTAGAATGTGGGAAAGGCCAGCGGAAGCTTCCTGCTGAGAGCTGTTGATTCTCTAGTGATTATTGGCTCCCAAGTGAAAGTCCCAAATATCTATTTATAAGCAGTTCCCAAATTTAGCAGCAATTATGTTCCACAAGTCTATTTGTAAGTCAGTTAGTTCTTCAACCCTGAGGATGCATTTTTCTATAGGAGCAAGGTCATAAATGGTAGCAAATTTCCCAGACTAGCCTATTTAAACAATAGGGTAAGTAAAGTATTGTTCTGTGGGACCTAATGCAGGTCCAGGTTGTGACCAGGCAGAGGAGGGTAGAACACGGGGCAGCTGTGGGCCTGGGGCACAGTATTGAAAGGCTGTCCTGGGGGCCTATTTCTCAGTCTCAAACTTGTTCTCCAGATAGTCCCGTTATTTTCTGTTTGCCCCCCACAGACTAGCTTGCCAGTGCCCCACCTGCTGCTACCGCTTGTTGCTTCTTCTGATCATGGTTTCTTTTACTTTCTGGCTTACTGAAGAAGAGATGACATTTTTTATGCCTTATTACAAATCTTTAAAAATTTCAAGAGTTGGTATCACTGGAAATAGGAACATTCCTGTGACGTAAAAATGACAGCTACTAAGCTCTCCAGAGTCTGTTTCCACCAGGGCCTATGGGAAAAGACACAGGCACACGGAGCAGGCTCATCGGCAAGCTGGCCGGGGAACCCTTCCCACTCACCCACACCCCTGTTTTCCTGCTTCTTTGGTGCTCTCATTTGGCAACACGTGACATAATCCATCCTGATCACAGCTGTCCCGTAGCTTGCCAGTTCTGAATAATCTGGCCCAAAAATCACAAACTGGACTGATCAGTCTGTCCCTCTCAGGAATGTGACTGAGCAACATGGAAGGAATTTTCCAGTCGAAGTTGGGAGCTGAACTTGGAAGAGCCATGATCATGAAGGCTGTGTCTGCAGGGGCTGAAGTGATGGGGAAGTAGGAACCGTGAGTCAGCAGGGTGGTAGAGAGAGAAGCTAATGGGTACAGATAGCAGATGCAGAGGTGGGCAGAGACGCAAGCAGCAGGGGAGGGCATGAGGCCCATAAGTGGATGAAGAGAGCTGCTGGCCCAAGAGCCCTGCAATAAATTCACTTATTTTTACCTGAGTGGATCACACATCTTGCAACCAAAGAAATCTCACTTTACTCATTTCAGAGAAAAATCACATTAGATTATTCAGGACTTTTCATCCTATAAGTATAGAGCAAAAATACTGACATAAGGAGGAATCTCAAAGGATAGAAATGCTGCTAAGAAAATTAGATTGAGAACTGGTGAGAGAGTTAACTTTTTCCGGCCTCACTGCCCCTCCCACTCCAATGTAAGGTCTTGCCCCAGTCAGGAGTCCTTCCCCAAGCTGAAATAATTGTATGTGCTATGTGCTAACCATCTCGCGAAACATCCTGTCCTTGCTCTCTTACATAGAAATTTCTGTGTTCTCATGTTGCATAGGAGCTATGACCATAGAGGGAAAACAGAAGTCTATTTTTAAAAACCCAGAATTCATAACCTTAAATAATTTTTGTCTTAAAAATTTTGTCACCTTGGGGAACTAACAACCATTCTCTGACAACACTGAGGAGTGCTGTCTTAGCCAAAGACATCCCTGCCACTAGCTCCTCCTTGGGAATGGCCCCTGATTCTATGTGAACAAAGAAAGAAAAGCAGTCCCTTGTGGGCTGAGCTCACCCTGCCATCCTGAACTGACTAGTTTATTTCAGCAGTGCGACTCTTAGGCCTGATACTTAGCCCATGCTCAATGAATGTTTCTCGAGTAGAAATTTGTCATCAGTGTCTTGGGGCCTTCTTACTCCTCGCTTGGTGAGTTAATTCATTCACCAGACCTGGCTCTGTTCTACTGGATTCATTAGGACTCACTTGGTTGTAAGGCAGAAACGCAAATCAAACTTACCAGGCAAAAGAGATTTCATTGACTTGTGACACAAAAGAGTCCCAGGATAGTTTTTGCTCCCGGTACATCTGGATCCAGAAACACACACCAGGACTTGATCTTTCTGCTTCTACAGATGTTTACATATGTGCACATATGTGTGTATTGTTGCTCATTTCTCAAATCAGCTTCCTTTTGCATTGACTCCATAGTTAGGCAGGCTCTGCCCTTGTAGCAGCAAAGCGGTAGCCAGCAGTTTCATGCTTGCATCACAGCAGAATGAGAAAGTCTCTTTCCAACAGTTCAAATCTGGGATAGTTTTTGCTCCATGTACATCTGGATCTAGAAGCACAAACCAGGACTTCATCTAATCACTCTGAATCCCAACACTCAAATTCTAGAATTGAGTGGTCAAGTCAGCTCACCCAAACAACTTAGCCCTACTGGGGGAAGTAGTCACCCAAAGTAAATATGGATTCCTTCACCAAAATGGAGAAAGTGTGATCATTTAGCAAGACACTTTTGAAACGATTTCTCCTTCAGAGCCTTCAAAAACAGGATGAAGAATAGAAAAAATGCAGTCTCTCTAGCTATTAGTTAGGGAAAAGATTTTTGGGTAGACAAAAAGCAACAGATGTCCACTATGCATACATTGTACCATTTCCAAAAATCAGATTTACCCTCAAAGGACAAAGTTTGTCACTATTAAGGATGCTCAAAAGAATATTCTCCCCTGAGGGGAAATCCAAAAGTGTTTCCAGACAAATCACATCCTGGAGTAAGTGTACAGGTTCTCTGAGGACTTGCCTGAAGGGGACAACACTCATTCATATGTAAGAGTTCCGCCGTGTGGAGAAGCCTAATCACCCGCATTACTCCGCAGTCACACTTCATATATCTCCAGTGCTGATGAATTGTTGCTATGCAAGTGAGTCAGGAAATTTCCTCCAGTCTATTTCTGGTGGGCCCTGGCTTTCATTATCAGTGGCTGCTAATGCCCCTTAATAGAAAAGAAAACACTCAGTCCCAACAATTGAAAACAGTTGTGGCAAAACTGGACAGTTCAATAGCCCAGGTAGTTTACTGAGTGACTTACAGACCTTAACCATGTTCCACTCTGACCCATGAGTCATGATGCAGGCAGTCATAAAATGACTTTGGAAGGAATTTATTCTGAGTCCATCTATTGTGTATCTCCCAGGTATTTTTATGTTTCCATGTAGGGATTTGTTAGATGCTGTTTGGAAGTAAATAGGAGTACTTGGTGCAAAATTCAAGGGAAATAGTGAAAACACAGGTGACCCCATGAAAGAAGAGAATTGCAGAGTCAACCTGAAACCATAATAAATTAAAATGAAAAAGTAGAAGCTACTTACCCTTTCAGTTAATCTGTTTTCAAAGGATCTGGGAATTTTGTTTTATTTATCTAGTTATTGTGGCTATATGGAGTTTTAAAAAATGTTTCTTGGTCACAAGACCATCGAAACAAATAAATCCAAAAAATGGGGGAGGGGATTTCAATTCTCTTGAAGTCTGAAACATTCTATCTTAAATGATGACTCACATAAGTATGTTTGTTGAAGACTGGGTCCATTAAAGTAGTGAGTTCAATGAAGACAAGTTTCCTCCCCGCTGCCTTTCATCCAGAGCAGTCTTACTGGCAACATGTTTTTTGTTGTTGTTTTTTAATATATCTTTATCGATTTCAGAGAGAGGAAGGGAGAGGGAGAGAGAGAGAGAAACATCAATGATGAGAGAGTCACTGATCGGCTGCCTCCTGCACGCCCCCGACTGGGGATGGAGCCGGCAACCCGGGCCTGTGCCCTGACCGGGAATCGAACCGCAGTCTCCTGGGTCCCAGGTCCCGCTCAGCCGCCGAGCCACGCCCGGCCGGCCGGGCAACATGTTTTGCATCCTTTTAATTTTCCTCACAGAAATCCGAGGGCAGGATCTCCTTGCCCCTTTGACCAGTTGTTTGTGAAAAGACGGGGTGGGGGGCCCAGCTCGCCACTGAAAAGAGCCTTCAGCCGGCTGCCCCTCGCCACCTGCGCAGCTTCATCGCAGGCGCTGCAGGTGCACGCTCACTGACAGCAGGATTTACAGGGTCTAAAGGAAACGGCCTAAAAAATAAAAAATAGAAACCTATGCATTTCTAAAGCCGTTTCAATTTTCTGTATGGTTATTAGAGGGGAATGTCAGAGTTAAAGAAGGGACTGTTAAGGCAAGGGCTCTGGGAAGTGCGGGAGCAGGCCCACAGCAGGGTGCCTCCGCCCTGCACCTCCCGCTCTGCTCGCTTTACCCTTTCACACCCCCCCCATTCAGTCTTCCCTTTCCCCTCATTTGTTGTTTATATTCACATTCCATTCCTTTCCCTCAAACTACTCTTAATTCACACTTGAGAATTAAAGGTCCGTGACAAGCAGTCAAAGGCATTGACTCAGTGGTAATTTAGGCCTTTTCGTTTACACTGAATCCCAGTGAAGCTACTTCTTGCTCCGGACTTTATTTCTAACAAACATGCTTCTTATATCCTAAAGGCACAAAAAAGATGTTACCTTGTTTGTCTCTGGTTAACCTTTACAAGAATGGGGAAGTTAGGAGACAGTGTGTGTGCCACGCAGTGTCGATCTCTGCATCTCATGCTAGAAGCCTGAAGGCTGCCCTCCTGCCCTGCGCAGGCTGAAGAATGGGATTTTCTGCCTGTTCCAGATGTAAATCGCGAGGAGCTCCACCCGTAAGAGGAAGGAAGTCTCCAGAATCTACACACACAGAATGAAGGGCTGACCTTACTTCCATTGACCCAGAAAATGAAGGCAGATTTTTTCAGTTATGAGACAGATTCAAGCTCAACAGGCAATTTACAAAAGAAGGAATTCTCTTTTTAATCTCACTACTTACCAAACAAGAATATTTCCATCAATCAGACTGGCAAAAAATAAAGAGTTACCTATCCAACACTGCTGAGCGTGTGAGGAAATGGACTCTCTCACACGGTTTTTGTGAGACTGTAAATCAATACAGCCCTTTCGGGAGGCAACTTTATCAAAATTTGGTATGTTCCGTCCCTTTGACACAGCACTTTTCACTTCTACAAATCCATTCTGTATGAACATTTTTACAAATGTTCAAAGATCATACAAAAGTATGCTCTTTATTTTATTGTTTCTCATAGTAAACTTCAGGATGTTCAGCAATAGGGGACTAGATAGTTTCATGATGCATTTCTTAGTGCCCTGCCCGATATGGTAGCCGCTTGACCTACGGCTATTGGGCACTTGACCTGTGGCTAGTCTGACTTGAGTGCACACTGGATTTTGAAGATTTATATTTTAAAAAGTAAAATACTGCATTGATAATTTTTGTATTGATTGCATGTTGAAAAAATAACATTTGGATATACTGGGCTAAATATATTATTAAAATTAATTTTACCTATTACTTTTTATCTTTTTAATGTAGCTACTAGGATATAATATTGAATATGTGGCTCATACTTGAACCTCACATTATATTTCTTTTGGCCAACGTTGACCTGTACTATGTATTAGCCATTAAAAGAAGGTAGATCTCTATGTACAGATATAAAAAGATACAATATATATTAATTGAAAAACAAATTTCAAAGCAATACATAAATTGAAAACCCATTTGCTTTTGTTTTTTAAAAAATTAAGTATATGTAAAAAAACATATTTGGAGGAATATGCCTTAAATGTTGTTGGGGTTGGGGAGGAAGGAGAAAATTTTTTTTACATTAAGTCCTTTAAATTGTTTTTATGTACATCTGTGGGATGGGAAATAACAATTAAAGCTAAGATTAAGAACAGAGTCCAGGGAGAGAAAAACAACATGATAGTATCAGGATTTCATGTTTGTTAATAACTAAATATGTGTTTCTGCTGCCTTGGCATTCTCCAACCATGAAAATCTCTTTTGATGATATATTACAAACACGTGAACTTTTTTCCCTAAGAGAATGATATATATTTTTCTACTATTATTATTAGGCATCTATTTTTACCCCAGTAAAGAAAATTAAAAAAAAATAAAAGTAGACAAAATTTCTTGTCCTGATAATAAACAGCAAGTCAGATTTCAGTTTATCAATAACTCAGTTCTTACAATTTTCCTTCAAGGGTTGGTAACAATGGATACAAGATTTAAAATCCATGTCCACCTTAACCATTGGATGCTTCAAGTACCAAAAGGAAGCCATGGCTGAAAACTTCTCAAGCAGGGGATGGTCTTCACATTTTATGAAAGTAAATTTAGAGGAGGGAAAAGACTTAATAAACATTAAACTATTTTACCTCATATTTCATAGGATATGTATATATATATATATTTACATAGTTTGAAGACGTGTTCATATTATTTTGTGTTCTATTTTAGTCATTTAACATTGTTTCGTGTAAATCTTTCCATGTATTACCATATTTCCCAAACTTGTCTTGAATAGTATTTCAGCATATTTATATGACAAGCTTATTTACTGTTCAGGGGAATTTTTATTATCTTTAGTAGTACTACTCTGAACATACTTATATAAATTAATTTTTAAAATGTGATTTATTTTCTCTAGAGGTAGTTCCTCTAAGTATTTCTGAATTCTTTTTTAAAAAAAAATTATTTTGATTACTTTTTATGACAGATTTTTACTATAAATGACCTCAACTCTTTTTCTGAAACCAAATGAGTAAATGTTTTTTGCTATTTTTTTTTCCTGAAGGGGAAATTAACATGACAAATGGTCTGTATATTTTAAAATCCTTAACACATAAAAATACTTAATACAGATTACTCTCCAAAAATAGAAAACCAATTACTATATTGTAATGTATGTGGTCCAATTTCCACAGAATACGACCTACCACTGTATTAAGTCTTAGAATTATTGTTCAGCTGGCTGCACTAATAGATGTTTCTTCTTTCAGACCTATAAATGCTCTCCACTACCAAAAAAAAGTGTTAGAGTTCAAAACCAGACCTGTTATCTGACCAAGGATCTACTCAGGTAAGAAACTTTATTCTTTGTTCTTCTATTTTTCTATTTCACTAATAAAATTTACTCAATCAAATAAGAAAAAACATATAGAATATTTAGAGATAGGAGGCAATTATATAGAAGCAATGCATGTTTTTACAAAGTGACTGTTATCATCACTGTAAACACAAAAATATACAAGGAGTAAAGTGTGTGATTCAGATTAACAAATCAAGATTAGTAGCAACTTTATACAAAGATGAAGAAGACACAGTCCTTGTAGAAAGCGGCTATATAAATGTTATAATAAATCCCCCGTCTCTGCTATTTCTGCCAAATGGAGAATTCATGCAAACATGTCCTCGATCTCTGTTTATGAAAAGTTTGTCTTAAAATACTCAAACCAGTCCCTGAGTTCCCTCACACTCCCTCACCATACACTAGGGAAGGAAAGATACTAAAACACGCACATCAACTTCTGAAGGTCCCAGCCTCTGGGGGGCAACCCTGCCTCTGTTAGAAGCGGCTCCAGCAGAGGAACCCCGGAACCTTGTAAACATCCCATTCAAATCATACCGCTCGCTTCCATTTCCCCTTTTCTGGGCCTTTCTTCATTGTGCCAATCCGTTCGGTTATGCCACCGAATAGTTTTGTTTCTATTCTTTGGTTCCTACCATACTATTATGTTATGTTTTGGAATTACGTAATACGGATATTTCCTATTCTGTAACAGCCCTTGTGTGTTCTTTCTCATATATATAATGCACCCTCTGCCTACCAAGGAAAGAGGAGGTGGGGCCCGAACGAATAAAGAAAGGGACCTGAGAAGAGAAAGGCTCGCGCGGTGCCCGCGTGCTGGCTGCACACTGACGGCGCCTTGAACCAACGCACCGGCGAGCGGTGAGCGCCTTCCCCTCTCGGCGGCGCCTGGGCAGAGCCCCCCTGGCAGGGCGGGGCGGGGCGGGGCGGGGCGGGGCGCCGGCTGTGCCGTCACTGTGGGTGCAGAGGTACAGCCTGAGGTGAAGGTGAAGTTGTAAATCTGTTAACACCAAGGAACAAAGACAACCGTGAGAATTTCCTCCCACTCTCCTCTCTTGGTTTCCCCTGAAACAAATGAGCTATGTTTCTCTGATTTATTAGACCTCGAGCACTTAAAACAAAAGCGTTTTCTGTATTTAGGAGATTTATTCCAGTTTACCCAAGTAATTAAAAGAGAAAGCTTCAACATTTTGATGCCGGAGCAGTTCAAATTGAGCAAACGCCGGTATAAGAAAATCGAAGAGATTTTCTATCAGCAGAGGGTGTTTATTTCTCAGCAGATTTTGTTACTCTATGCAAATATTTTCTAGCATATAAACTAAATGTCATTATATGTCTGCACAATAACCATATAGCCTGCCCTGCTTAATATCTATATTGTTATCATCTGTATACATACTTGAAGAAGAGATTCTACCACTTGAACACTTGAAGGAATTATTTATATATAAAGATGGAGATGATTTTAAAAGATGTATTTAGGTCAAATTGAAAATAAATAAACTACTTCATTTGTTGATAGATTAATAAGGAAGGAAAACTAGATTAAAAAGCAAGAATGATTAAATAATCATCTATAGCTTAGTACTACAGCCTCATAAGACATCATTAATTTAGATTGTACTCATTTTAAATGTATGATATATGAATGTTTAGTGTCTTTTATCATAATCTACTTAAATTTTCCCAATTCGACACAATTAGAGGCTCTAATATGAATCTGTTTTGTATATCCTTTCTATGTACCTGTTCTCCTGCCCCACTAAATTGCCACATAATGACACAATTGTTAATCATGAAAAATTTAGATTCTACAGTGCACATTTTAAAGTTAATTGGCAAGTAACTTTATTTTACTTATAGAGTAAATTAAAAAAAAAAAAATCATATATGCCTTTATTTGAATTCCTAATTTTAAGAGTATCTGCATAGTTCTCTCATACTGGCCCAGTTGTTTAGATCCAAATCAGAGATACAATGGTAGGTTGAGTATCAACATGTTAGAAAGTTAAAACAAATTTTTATGATAAACATAGGTGAACAAATATAGCTGTCTGTGGCAAATATTTTTGTAAATGCTGTTATAAAAAACATATTCTAGTCCCAATCTTATAAGGCAACAGTCATTCAACTATTAAAATAGACTTTTCAGTTTTACCAGGAGGTTCTCTGCCTTTCTTGCAAACAACAGAAACTCAGGTTTATGATAATAAAAGATAGAAGAAACAATAACTTAAATGTGGCAGGCAATAAGTATGTCAGATATTTGATCATCTGTTTCTATCTATGGCTGACCCAGAGTTTACCTAATACTAGTGTATCAACATTTTTTCTTCTTTAAGGTTATTCGTTGATAAGAACCCAAGTTGGTGGTCTCTTAAGTTAAATTATTTTGAGCCTTATAATTTCCTGTTTTTACTTAGGTGAGTTTATTAAGCTTTATCATCATCATTTGTAAAATAACACTTAGTTCCCTCGCTATGAATCAAGTCCTATTCTATTTTAAGTGCTTTGTATTTATTAACATATTTACTGTCTAACGGTCTGTGATATAGAGACTATTATTATCTCCAGTTTACAAATGAGGAGATAGAGCTGCCCAAAGTCACAGGGCTAGGAAGTCAAAACCATCTGCTACCATCCTCCTGCCCCCCATCGCAGGTTAGATCTGAGCCCAAACGCTTTCTGCTCTGTGGCTAATTCAGTACTTCTCAGACTTTAATGGGCTCAAGAATCACCTGGGTATCTTTTGAAATAAAGTTTCTGGTTTAGTAGGTCTGGGTTGGAGCCCAAGATTCTGTGTTTATAAGTTCCCATACTGCTGACCTGAGAATCATATTTGGAGCATGAATATTGTCAACCATGTCCTTGTCAAATCTCATGATGCTGGGCTGTGTTGTGGAACACGGGCCATGCTATTAGTTGTTAGCGCGAATGTAATTTGTGCAGGAAATAACATTACGATGCCTATGAAGATCTGATGTGATCATCTGAGTCTTACTCTGACAATTATTAGCAACAGTTAGTGGCCCTTAAAAATTCCTGTGAAGATTTGATGTGATCATCTGAGTCTTACTCTGACAATTATTAGCAACATTCAGTGGCCCGTTAAAATTCCTTGGAATCCTAAGACTTGTGTGAGTTGTGGGTCTCCTGTCAAACCCATTCCCATCATCAGTGGAGAGAAGCAGGGTTACATAATAATTTCAGTCCTTTCCAATTCATTTCACACAGCTGTGCTCAGGATCTTAGGGGACTTAGAAGCCAGCGTAAAAATATGTTTCTGTCCTCTGGGAGACATTTTAGCTCAAAAGCTACTGATATGACCTCAAACTCTCAAGACAGTGACCCAGGAGCTGCTGTTGGCTAACAACTGTGCTTTTGAAGTCTGCTCACAAGAGAAAGAAAGCATTTTGCAAAATCTCAAGAGTACCATGGGCCTGTGCTTAGACTTAAGAAACTAAAATATTTTTTAATACATATTCATTGAGCTAAAGTACTTTTCTACACGAAATTTCAAGTTAAATCTCTTATTTTAATTCTCACGACTATCCTGTGAGGTATCTTTCTTACCCCTGTCTTATAGGTAGAAAAACTGAGGTGTGAGAATTTTCCATGACTTGCCCAAGGTCACACAGATAATATAAAGTAGATCTGGGATTTGGCTTCAAGCCCTGTGTGTTCTCTCCACTATATAACTTTAAAGTCATAATAGTCTACCCAGGACCTACACACTCAGGTAGACCTAAATTTGCATCCCAGCTCCTGCAAGTATTTACTGGCTATGTAACCATGGGCAAGTTGATTACATTTTCTAAGGCTCAGGTTTTTTTGTTGTTGTTGCTTTTTTAAATAAATATATCTTTCTTGATTTCAGAGAGAGGAAGGGAGAGGGAGAGAGAGAGATAGAAATATCAATGATGAGAGGGTTGTCATTGATCGACTGCTTCCTGCAGGCCCCCACTGGGGATTGAGCCCACAACCTGGGCATGTACCCTGACTGAGAATTGAACAGCGATCTCCTGGATCCTAGGACCATGCTCAACCGCTGAGCCATGCCTGGCCGGGCAGTTTTTTAATATTCAAATTGGAAATAATATCTTCCTTTCAGGTTTGTTGTGCAGATTAAATAGGATGCATTTAACCAGGTTAATTTTAGGACAAGAAATATGTATGGCACATAATAGGTACTGGATAAATCACAGCACTAAAAAAAAAATCTTATAGGCTCATCAAGATTATCAGAGCCAAGAACACTTGCTAAAAACTCAGGTTGGGTTAAGAGTGCAGACTCTCCTTCCTAGTCTCCTATCTTATCTCAGAGTTCCCCATTAATATAGGTGAAGTATTAATATAGATGATGTTTTATTAAAATGACCTGTTTATGTACCTATTTTCCCCTCTAGTCTATAAACCCCACCATGTCTTATTTATATGTGTACCTCCAGTCCTAACACAGTTTCTAGAACATGTTAGGCATGCAATACATGTGTATTGACAAATTACAGCACAATAGAAGTGAATTTTAACACTGGCACATTGTTCAACAGTGCTGATAAGTAAAAGAACTAGCTCAAGAAAGTTAACACAGGAACTGTTTATTGAATAATTAGTGACAGGCACAAAAACAAACCTTACCCTCAAGGAGCTCAAAATACAGTGGGAAGCCCAACCTGTGCACAGTGACAATACAAGAGAATCATGCTACAACAGTGATACAGGGAAGATTGGGTGGGAAAGCAGAGAGGCAGGTCCAGGAAGGATCAGGGAAGGAAGTTCGGCTGACACTGAGATGCCTTGAAGGGTAAGCAGGAACTTGCAAGGCAGAATGTAGAATGGGGTTGGGGGCTCAATCTCTGGTAGGGGGCCTGCAAGAGGCGGTCGATTGAGGTTTTGCTCTCACACTGGTGTTTCTCTCTCCCTCTCCTTCCCTCTCTCTCTAAAAATCACTTAAAAAAAAACAACTAATTACCTCCCAAAGACCTCACCTTCTAGTACCATCACACTGGGGGTAAGGGCTTCAACATATAAATTTGGGGGGACACAAACATTCAGCCCATAACTGGGCCTTCATTTTTTCATCTAAAATGGAGATACTTTATCCCTCCTTTTTATGAGTATGATTAGATTCCATATTTCATATCTCACTCCAGACACCACAATATCTTAGGGATAACAGTAACATCCGGGTGACCACGACGCCGTTCTGTGACTCTGTCCTTATCATCCCCTCTCTTTTAGGCATCCCAGCTCCCTCAGATTCCTCCCCTACTTGAGACACCCCAGGGACTATCTCACACGTGCTTTCAGGTTCTTTGTTTCTGTACAACCTGGTACCTGCCCTTACCCTCCTCACCTGCTCTATTGCGCTGTGTTTGGTGTCTTCTGTGGCTGCTGCTATCAAAAACACTGACGGGCCTGCCAAAAATGGTAATGCCACCAGTGATGGCCACGCCTGCCAAAGGCACAACTGCTCCTCCCAATGCCAGGGAACGAAGGCCCGCAAAGAGACGCCTGCTCCTGTGCCTTCTCAGTTTAGAATGAGGGTGGTTCCTTTGGCTGTTTGGGCCCTCTGGGCCCCTTCCCTGATTGTACAGCAACCCCAGAATCTCTCTCTACCACTCAGGCTACAAAGATGTGCCAATCTGAGCTCTGGCTGCCTTATTAGACATCCAGGAAATACCTCTTCTGGTTTTTACTCAATATTTTTGAAGCCTTTCTCCCCAAGACAGAAGTATGAGTCCACTGGTGCTGAATATTAAACACCTCTCTCTTCAACACTGATCTGTTGACTCTGGACCAAAGCTGTTCCTAACCTGTCTTTTCTATTAGAGGAGATTCACTTACCCTCCCGAGTCATCCAGATTGTGGCTGAATGCTGGCGCAAACTCAACTTGGGCTCAGGTTGGGATTCCTGCTGCAAGGAGCTCCTTGCAGGTCAAGCCCATACTTCTTTTGTGCTCTTTATACTTCACTCTATTATATTGGACAAATAGTTAATAGTTGATGATAGTTCTTAAATTAAAAACTGATGGCTAAAGGATGCATGGCATTTATGCACTACAGGAAAAAAAAAGTGACTCCTAAAAACACTACGCATTTCAGTTCTACTGCAAGCAGCCTGATTCTGTATGCCTCGCTCGACACTGTGTCTGGATGTAGCCCGTCCTCTATAAATCCATATTAAATGAGTAGCTGAAGCTAGAAAGATCAAGATTTTGTGATGGCTGGGGGCAGCAGATCATAAAAAAGCAGACTGTTATTCTGCTGCATTTCCCCAGCAGACATATGTTGGTTTCAGAAATAGATAAGAGGCTGAAATTATGAACTTTTGGGGGCCAAAGGGAAGATTCTGGGGTTAAAGAAACCAGCAGAACTTCATCAAACTCATAAGGAGGGAGCAGTGTTAAAGACTTGGAGGCCATTATCCTGGTGAAAAGGGAAAGGTAGAGAATTGAACCTGGAATATGACCTGCTTTTGCCTGAAAACATTTGCTGAATTCTGAAGAGGCTTGAGACAGTATGGTTAAGAAACAAAGCATAATATCTTGGAGAGTTGGATGGAATTGCTGAGTTTTACCAGGCTGAGGCAACATGGACTCGGGTTCAGCCTCAGAAGCTGAGGAGACAAAGATTAAGGAAAAGTCCTTGCTGAACAAAGTGGCCTCTGAAGTCGCTTTCCAACTTTTCTGCATACTGAAATAATATAGACATATTAAAATTTTTAATTTATTATTTTTAATTGAATTTATTGGGGTGACATTGGTTAATAAAATTATATAGGTTTCAGGTAAAGAATTCTACAGTACATCATCTGTGTATTGCACTGTGTGTTCACCACCCCAAGTCCCCTTCCATCACCATTTCTCCCCCCTTGCCCTCTTCTACCTCCCCACCCCCTTCCCTCTGGCAGTCCCCAGACTGTTGTCTGTGTCCATGAGTCTTTCTTTTTTCCTTTGCTTAATCCCTTCACCCTTCTTACCCAGCCCCCAAACCCTCCCCTTTGATAGCTGTTAGTCTGTTCTCTACATCCATGTGTTTATCTCCACTTTGTTAGTTTATTTTGTCCATTAGATTCCACATATAAGTGAAATCACATGGTACTTGTCTTTCTCTGACTGGCTTATTTCACTTAGTATAATACTCTTTAAATTAAAAATGGAACTGCCTTATGACCCAGCAATTCCACTTCTGGAAATATATCCAAAGAAACCTGAAACACTAATTTGAGAGAATATATGCACCCCTATGTTCATGACAGCATTATTTACAACAGCCAAGATTTGGAAGCAGCCCAAGTGCCCATCAGGTAGATGAGTGGACAAACAAGCTGTGGTACATTTACACAATGGAATACTACTCAGCCATAAAACAGAAAGAAACCTTACCTTTTGCAACAGCATGAATGGGCCTGGAACTAATATAAACATTTTATTTAATGGGTATGGGGTGTGACCTGAGTAATAAGCTCTTATTCTATCCATTTGGTGACGAAAGGGTACACCCTAGCTTAAAAAAGATAACATTTGCTGAATCATCTAAGATTTTTTAATGCACACTATCCTGGTTTTTAATCTTTAAAAATCACAAAGAATTCTAAGAGATAAAGCTATAAGATTTAAGACTAAGAGATGAAATAAACTGTAGAAACATGCCATAGGTTATTCAAATATTGGCATAAGAAGATAAGGATTTTAACTGATTGAAATATTTAATAGAATAGAGAAATAGATGGTAAAAATAGACCAAAAGATGCAAAATTAAATCAGAGTTGGATTTATACACATATAAAACATTGAATAATAATTCTAGAACTAAAAAGTATACTAATTGAACTTAAGAACTTTATAGATAAATATAACAAAAGATTAGACATAGCAGAGGAGAGAATTAGTGAACTATAATGCAGGACCATGGACATCATCCCAAATGAAAAGACTGTGAAGTTCTAACTGGCTCCATGTACAACAAAAGGAATACGTTACATCATTTTTAAATTCCATCACCTTACTTTTCTCATGAGAATATCCTCTCTCAGTCAGGGAAAATGAGAAGGAGTTAAATAAATCAGTAGGCAGATCTTGTTATGCTCAACATGGTCACTGTGTGTTTGGGAGACATGGCCCTAGGTGAGTGAAGTTTAGTCCTATGGATACCAGAGGGCTTGAATGAGGTATTGAATCAATTGGGGAGCTCAGGCCACTTCTAGAAAGAGTCAAGGTTAAGGAGTATGCCAGCACTATCCTAGGCTAACTTGCATGAGTCTTACTGTCTAATGAGTATCCCAAAATATTTTTGCTAGTATTATAAGTGGCAGTGGGGCATGGGTCCAGGCAGTGCTTGGTCATGAGTCCTCAGGTGATACCATTTGCCATTTCCTATTTCTTGTCAACTCAGTCCATGGACATGTCTTATCCCTGTATTATCCGGACAACTCCACATGGCTTTAAAAGGATTATTTGTCATAGGTGAGAGAGACTTAAGATTATCTGACCTGATAATATAAAGAAACAGAGAGACTCTAGTTTTCAATACCTTTCACTCAAAATAAGAAACAAGAGATACTGAGCAGAAATCCCAATTATAACCATAACTGTTATAGGTATTACACATATTCACAGCACTGTCTCCTTCAGCGCTCAGAATGTGTTCTCCCAGTGTGGTTTTCAGTAACACACACACGTGTGTAAAGAGAGGAGCGCGGTGCTGCTGGCGTGTAAATGATTCCCGGTACCTGGGCGCACTGGGCAAGTCTCCTGAGATTTCATTCACAAGCCGGCCTCAGAAAATGACTGACACAGAACAGTTGCTGTTACTGGTAGGCTAAGACATGGACTAGTTCCAAAGGAAAAGAAAGGCTTTTCTCACACCCATCTTTCAAAATAATGTAACTGAATAGCTTTAAAAATAACAGCAACAAACAATATATCACCAAAAACCAGGTATCAACTGAAACAATAAACTTCTTTACTCTCTCAGTGGGTGGGAGTCAAAACCAACTGTCAGACTCAGATATCTGCTTCTTTTCCATTTTTAATTCAATTTTCCCTTCAAATGAATCATGGTATGGTCTTGGTTGCTCCGGGTAGTGGAGAGGAAAGCCAGAAAAAGCAACTGCTGCATAAAGAGATCAGCACAAGGAGAAACCCTGGGCCGATCCTCCTCCTCTCCTGACTTCAGCCCTCCCCCCCCAGTCTGCCCTGAAGTCTCATTCTTCTGCAAATATGCTCCTTTTGCTTTTTTGCCACAGGAACCATTCACTAAAACAAAATACAGGATAAAATATATTCTGAGCTAAATTAAAACCATTAGCCCCTTGAAAAATCACTCCAAGGAAGAGAAAAGGAACAGGCAAATTTATTAGGTGCAAAGAAAAGGATGTTGGTTACCTGGGAATTCGGTTCAACATTAAAGGCCTTTCCAATTACATAATTTAATGAGTTGAAAGACTAGAAGGAACAAAGGTTAGAAAATGAGTTTACTTGTTTTCAGTCAGGGACAATGAAAGCAAATGAACCCAGGTTTTCAGAGCTATTATTTTTCATGGGTTCTACTTAAAAATTCGTTCTGGAAATGGGACGTAATAAAAACTTCCAGGAGAAGGGTGCCACAGGTATAGGGCAAGGGAAGGAGTTAGGGAGGTGCCTCTACAGGATTATTTGAAGTTGGGTGGGCGGGGGGTGTAGAAAAATGACAACGAAAAACAAAGATTTTGATTCCAAATAAGGTCGCTGTGGAAAGGGCATACCCTAACTCTTATATTTAATGTGCCTTTAGAGTACATTAACTGTCCTGTTTTGATAAATAATAATAACAATGGTATAATGTACCCTATAGTTTACAAATTTAATGGGGAAAACTTGGAAGAAGGAATGGGTAAAAATGAAAAACACATTCTCCCATTTCTTCTATTTTTTTCCTTTTTCTTAAAGGTGGTCTTTCCCTGTCCAAAGTGTAATCATATGTGAAACTCCATCATTTCCCCTTTTGCCTTTCCAACCCCAACATGCTTCATTATAGTCACCCTCATGCCATTCATCTGACGTCTTTCACTAACTACCACAATTTAGTAGGTGTTTGGTGTTCCTGAAGGTAGTGTTTTTCATTAAAAGACACATTCAGGCCATTTCTCTAGACTCAGTTGAAGCAAGGGCTTGGTAATTATTTAAATTAAATTATTATTTAAATTAATAAACAGTTCTGGAACATTGTTTTAAAGCATTTATCTTATTTTAGAATTAAAGTGGCACACAGTTTGGTCTGTTTTTCTTGTAAAAAAAAAGTTTCACTCACTTTACAACACAGCTATTTACATTTTTTCTTCATTCAGAATTGACTAGACTGGAAAAAAAGCGCAGAGGATGTAAAAATGAAATAAGAAAATAAATAACAACATGTCAAGACTTTTTCTTTTCTTTCTTTCTTTTTGGAACTCACACTCACACACACACAAAAAAACACACACCCAGGCCTGATTAGTTCAACATTTGGGGGCAAAGAGACATTGTGTAAAATGTCAGCAAAGTCACATCAGCAAGAGACCCCAGGACACCACGGAAGGGAATGTTTACCCGACAAATGTGTCTCAAAGGTTCTTGTACTTGGAGGCACCTTTCCCACCCCTTCCTGTTTGCATTCCTCAGAGTCAGATTTCAGCGAAGGGGATGGAAATTAAATAAAGGTGCATTGGAAGAGACATAATTAGTCCTTAAATCATAGGCTCTCAAATTCGTGAAATATCATTGAAAGTTTAGCTAGAAGCTCTTTAAAAAATGCCTCTGGGGCAACTTCTTGGGGTTTTCTCCCAAGAATTTAACGTTAGCATACACAAGTAATTGTTATCCAATAATGCTCTTTTGTTCCACGCTAAGAATTCCCGTTAGCAGTGCGTCCTACCCCTGGAATGGAGGAATTCACAGACACACATTCCCCCGGACCCGTTCCCACGTGGAGTCTGCTTCAAGCTTTCTCTCAGAGCATCCAGTGCTTCTCTCCGGTGTCTCTTGCGAGGGCTCACGTTGGCAGACGCGTCACCGGACAACACAATGTCAACCTCAGAGCGTCCTCGGGTGTCAGTCCTGTTTATGTAAGAACCACCCTGTGAGGAAAAAAGGATACGATGTGAGGAAAGCCTCCCCTAACTTTGAGGGAAGTGCAGATTTCAAGTTGGTGCAGTTTTAGGATCAATTAACATTGTGGGGTAGTTTAAATGTGTGCTAGTTTCTCCCACTCAAAAAACAAACAAACAAGCGAAGGAGAAAATGATCTGTCATCGTCTACTGATAACTTAGGTCTGGTTGTGGAAGAGCAAGCATACTCTGCAGAAAAATCCTGGAAATCCTTACAAAGAGTTAGAGCTAGAAGTCTGCACTCCTACCCGAAAGTCACTAACCAGCTTGTGAGGAATCAATCCATGAGGGCAGGAATTAGATTCACCACCGTAGGCCCAGGCCCGAGCCGAGCCCCAAGCAGGCAGCCCTCCCCGAGCCCCGGACAGAGGTGCCCTGGCACCAACCGGACCACAAGTGACGGGTGTTGTGGATGGGTGTTCGTTTGCTATGCATCTAAGTAGATCACAAATGATTTTAATGAAGTATTCTGAAATTATAATTAATGAGAACTTATTTCAAATCTCTTGCTAAATATAATTTTATAAACCAAAAGTTTAAGTAATTAACAGCACATCTTTGCTTTCTTTAGCGCTCAAGGAAAGTTAGGTTGCAAGAGGAGGCTCTTGAGCAGTAAAAGGAACTGCTACCTATGATTTGTAGAATCATGTCCATATGGCAAAAGAAATCTGTCCAAGGTAGCCTGTGACACAAAGTGTCAAAGCAATTCCACATGAAGTTAGAAAGCACTCCGTAGCCCTGAACCCTCTGCCATTTATTGTATGACAATCTCTTATGAATCTCTCACAGTTCATTCAGCCCGGCACTGCGCAAAGCATTCGAGGAAGCAAGCTTGTGCCAGTTTTATTCTTGGCACTGCCCTGCCCTGCCCTGCCCTGCCCTGCCCTGCCCTGGGAGGAAGCTGAGCTCTTCAGAGAGACATGGCAGCTTGGCCAGAGGGAAGAGCTCATGGATTGTGAAAAATACTTACTACTAAAGAAGATAGGGGGACAAATACCACCTACCAACAAGATCTGGGTAGGTCACGGGGAAAGGTCATGGGCATGTCTACCACCTCATAGGATCATGCTTTACAGCAACATTTCTGACAGGGAGCCGCAGTGTGCCAATAAGGATTCAGCTGCAGGCAAGAAAAACCACTCCCGTTACTTCAAACAGAAGGAGATTTAATTCAGGGAATCATTAGAATAGCTAGAAGAACAGGCTCTAAGCTGGGCTTTCAGGAATGACTTTCAGAAATAACACTGCAGAACTGGCCTGCTAAGGGACCTGTTGCCCCAGCTACAACCAGAGAGCTGTTAACGACAACTGCTGGCTCCAGGACTATAATGTCTTACTTGAGATCTAGGAATCAAGAAGCTGCCCCTGTAATTGTGCATCCCAGAAACACCCTGCCCTAGTGTAAAGCCAGGGACTACAAATTGTCACCAGAACTCTTGGCTTCAGAGTCATTCTGCATCCGCTCTACCTGGACAAGCTAAAATGGGTGCCTCACGCCCCACTGCTCTCTCCTGACTCCACTCAGTTCTGGATCAATCTTGCACCAATGCAACGAATTGATGAAACCTCTTCCCGTTAGAAATCATAGCGGCAAAGGGATATGGGAAATGTAGTGTTTAGCTTCCTGAGAGCTCTACAAGTGGCTAACGTGTACCACCAATCTCCAGAACAGAATACAGGGCACGCATTTCCCCAACTTAATCGATCAGTGGCCCTTGTTTGCAGCGACCGCCTTGCAGGACTGGACTAGAACTCTGGCTCCCAATTTCTGGCTCTGTGCCCACACCTTATCTCTGCAGAAGAAAACATGTAGGTTCATATTCAGGCTTTTACAGCTATCTGTACGATAGCTTTATAGCTATCTTAGCCGGAATTTAATCATGCTTATAAATCTGATTTGCTACTGAGTTACATTAAAAATTAATTTTTGCTTTTAGATAAACACATGGCTTAAAGATGATTTCATCACAATTATGTGTGCATTTTTAAATGAATGAAAACTTTATCAGAATAAAATGTCCTCAGAACTATGTCCTGTATATTCTAAACACTGATTAGATAGTATGTAGTGATGGTATAAATATTAAAAATAATAATAATAGGAGGGGACCAACACCACTGTTGTTAGTTAGATTCTTTCCCTGTGTTCGGACCATTTTCCTTCATGGAAATTTTTAAAGAATGACTCTGCACTTTGTGGACAACAATTCCTGGACACAGTGAATTGTCTTTCATTGACAGGAGCCCATCAGCACGGCACCTAATTACTTCCAAAGGCAGGTTGCTCAGGCATGAAACAAGACCCTGGGGACAGGCTCACCTCCTTTGCTGAAATTCCCTTAAGCATTTACAAATATCAGTCAAGTGTGAGCCACGTCCTTGGCCCTGCCAATGTAAAGGCACTTTGGTCCCTTGGGGGAAAATTGCCAACCTTAATGGGTTCCAGGTGTCTCATGGTTGAGTGCCTGCTCCGCCAGCCTGCAGGCTGCCCTGGCATTTCAAAGGGCTCCTAGCAGGCCGTGACACCCCAGGCAGAAGGCACAGCTGGCCTTTGAACATGTGGCCTGCCCTGTTGATGTGCACTACCTCCAGGAGAAAGGAATGGCTTCCTTATGGCTGCGTAGCAGGCGGCGGGCGGGGGCTCAGGTTACCTGGATCACTGCGGAGAGCAGCCCCGCATCCGCTGGGGCAGGGTGCGGAATTCAGCCACACAGCAGCGCGGGGAGCACCGCAGGCAGGCCGAGGCTTTTCTTCTGCAAATCTCTGTAGCTCTTGGGGACATTTACACTCCAACATATTATGAAATGAGAATCCTGTGGACATTTGGACTTCAGAGAGAAATGATCAGTATTTGATATTCCCGCACATAAATAGATGTGTGTGTTTCTAAGGCAAGAATAGGATTTTTAAATGCAAATTATGTCTAGTTAATCACCAGGATTTCCTTGTTGTGATAACTGGGAGACAGACTCTCTCCACAGAGCATCAGGTGAACTAGCAGACTCCACTCCCTCTAGACTTGGCTGATATTTTAACCCTTGGTCTCTATAGCGAAATGGCTGCATTTCTTAGAAAACTGAGATATTGACATTATTATGTCAGAAAAAAATATTTGCTCCAAATTACTAAATCATTTTAAGTTTCTAAATGAAAAACATGTATGTTTACAAGTTTCAATAAAATGATCCCAAGGTAAAGAATTCAAAGTTAAGCCATCTGTTTTGTAGGCCTCAGACTGCCAGTCACGGGCCATGTACTCCTGCAGAATGTCTGGTTTGGTCTGCATGATGCTCTCAAAAATAAAAAATAAAAAACTGAGCCAACATCTAGAAATCAGGAGATAGTACTTTAAAAAAAAAAAAAAAATGGGGACACGAGAGGTGTGCGTTTGTTTATGCCAGAAGAGCTGACAAGACTGACCATACCCTTCCCAGGAAGGAAGTAAATAACTGAATTGCTAGGCTCAGTGAATGAGGCACGGGAACTAGACTGAAAATAGAGAGATTAACAGGAGAAAAGCCATAGAAACTTTATTGCTGTTAATATTTATGTGCAGAGGGTCTTTTACAGAAACGACATGAAAACCCACAGAAGCAGTTAGTCTCCGGGGCTTATGCACCATTTTAACAAAGGACAAAAAACTGTGAAGTGATTAGACCAAGAAAAGGAGGGCTTGGGGTACTAGGCCAATAAAATGTGGGGCAGTGACTAGGAAATACATAGGGGGGATTAGTGGAAGTAAAGGCTACTTTAGTAAGGTTTGCTTATCAGACTCGTGTGCAGGCTGCCTGTTTTCAGTGATGAGGGCCGCGCTCTCACCCTGGCACAGGAGAAGAGGGGATTTATGGCTGCTTTTAGGCAGAAAGGGGGACAGCAAAGAGTTCTTGCCCCTACTTTTTCTCAGTTGCCTTCTGCTCAAAATAACCAATATGCCAAATCGCATAGTTTCGGGTGGCATATCCTGATCCCCTTCCACAGCAAAGAAACATTTATGACTTTGACCAGAGATTTGCACAGATTACGTTCTCTGACCACCGTGCAATTAAATGAGAAATCAGTAAAAAAATAACTAAAAATATCCCATACTTTTAGAAATCAAAAAAACACATGTACTTTAAATAAGTCACGGATCACAGAAGAAATCATAATGGAAATCAGAACATACTCAGAACTAAACAGTAATAAGAAACTTTATATCAACACTCAGGGGAGTCCCAGTCCCTTGTTTAAATTTCATCAATTACGATTAAAAGATTAGGTTTCTTTTTTCTTTTCTTCTTCTTTTTCTTTTCCTTCTGCTTAAAACATAATAGCCAATTTGTATTCTACTCTCTTTAGGGACAGTTCATCAAAAATTGATCACCTTTCAGTGACATACTTTGTACCCAGAGTCAATCATTGTTTCCTGGGAAAAATTTTAATTTATTAAAGGACTTTTTAAAAGTAACCACCAGTTAGTTTAGAGGATAGGTCATAAATACGGAAGCAAAAGGTATTATACCTTAAGTTTTGTGATTATTTTTGACATGGACAGACTCCCACCTGGATTCCTGACACTCTGTCTCCCTTCTGCCTGGAAGCTCCTAGAATTGTGCCTCTAAGGGTGTTGTCTCTGTGGACAATGCCCGGGGGCCGCAGCCTCGCCTCGCATGTGGCCCTGCAGAACCATCTCCCGGCCCTGCCACCCCCAGAGCGAGGAGGCTCCAGCCACACGCCGGGTTCATCCTCTCCCTCCTCTAGCTCATGTTCCTGAGACCACTCAATGCCTTTCACTGAGAGAAAATCAAAACACGGTTTCTATGTTGCGTGAACATCCCCTTTACGGGCTGCGAAGTGAGGAGCTTCTACGTCGTGGTGCTCCCTCCAAGCACGGCTCCAAGCGCCTAGAACACGTCCCAAAGGCGTTGGGTATTTTAGTAGCCTGATATTCTATACTCCTTTCTTCTAAATTTTCCCAGTTTAGCTTATTCGTCTCCATGGTTGACCTGTCGTGAACGGACTGAGCAAAAGTAAATACTGAACACAGGAATTATAAGGACTATATGAAAGATCTGCTGATCTTTATTTGGCTTCTCGCTGAATGCTCCCGTCACGGGCACAGAGAATTCTCATTCGTAGCAACGTCCATCTGTTCTTTTGATGCAGATGGAAAACTGCTGTAGATTAACAAAGCAATCAACCATGAGAACCGCAGTGCTGAAAAAGCTGTTTTTTTAGAAGTACTAGGTTTTGTTTTGTAAAACCCGAAGAATGAGATCCTCGTTGGTTTTGCAAGCCTTGAGCAAATCATTTCACTTAATTGGGTCTTTGTTCCCTCATCTGTAAAATGGGAGGAAGGAGGAAAGCATGTTAATCTACCTCTAAAGTCACATTGAAAGTAAAAAACTCTAGGATTGTGAGAATCCTATCGCTACAAGCTCTTTGGAATAATAATGACAGTAACAGTAATAGTAGCTGCCCTGGTTTAACACTGTGTCCAGGGAGTTCTGCAGAGCGGCCTCCGCAGCAGCCCCGTGCGATGGGCCTCACAGCTGAGGAGACACTCCTTTAGCCACGGGGCTCCTCACCGCCTGTTCTATGGCCACCGGTTTTGTTTTAAGTTTTAGTTTTCTGTTAATAAGTCTCCATGAATTGAATTAAAAACCAAACCAACAAAATAAAAGCATGAATGTTTTTGAAAAAGTGGGGATAATCCCAAAGTTTTCACCCACGTTCACCCCCCTGTACCTTAGTGTGATCTTGGAGCTTCTCCCTCAGGACTCCTTGGCCACATTTTTCACAGTGGACTTTTCCAAGATGCTCCTGTCGAAAGTGATGCTTCAGAGCTGGGCGACTGACAAAGCCACTCCTGCAGCTCCACAGTTATAGGATTTAAGAGCCCACACCCTCTCCCAACGAAGTATTTGGATTTAGATGCTGTTGATGACTAAAACCAAGAGCATAAGCCCTTTGAAGAGAGCCTAGTCCCTCAGTTATCTAGAATTTAAAAAAATATTATTTCTTGTGTGTGAACTTGTGCTCCATTGCACGAATGTTTTCTAAGAAACTGATCCGTCAGTACAATCAAATACATCATGAAAATGTCCATGTAGATCAGCTGCTTTTAACCTGAGTCTACAAACATTAGGGTGGCTGTAAAACTAATAAAAACAAATGCTAAATTGTGTGTGTACGTATGTAAGTAAATTTTTCTAAAAAGAATTTCAAATGGGTCTGTGACCCAAGATGTGTTAATCGCTGCTGATTTAGATACTAACTTTACTCAGGGACTCACTCAGAGCTGGTGTTTCTTCAATTTTTATCACCCAATAAATTTCCCATTTTTGAGAAAATTATCATGAGTGATGATTTCTACATACCTTTTCAATTACTCTGTTTTTTTTTTAAATAAAGTGGTTAAGACAAAAAAAAAAAAAGCATAAGTTTGTATCAAAAGACTCAGTCTGAGAGATACTGGCGATTTTAATCTCTAGCTGGCTGCTTCTGAAACTGTTTTATTTTTTTCTGTTGCCAAGAAGCTCCTTCCTCAGAGGTAAGAATTGTGGGATTTGTAGTCACCAGTTTCTTAGCAAGCGATTAGATCCAGTTTTCTAGCTGTGTTCCCATATTACTTTGCAGCTGCTACTGTAGCAAAGTATCACAGACTTTAGTGGCTTAAACACACAAAATCACTATCTCACAGTACTAGGGTCCAGAAGTCTGATGGGTCTCACCAGCTAATCAAAGCCTGGGCCAGGCCGCATTCCTCTCTGTAGGCTCCGTGCAGTGCACGGCCTTCGTTTTTCCAGTTTCTAGTGGGGACCCACATTCACTGGCTGGCGGTCCCCTTCCTCCAGCTTCAAAACCAGCAAAAGCAAGTGGAGTCCTGCTCACCTGGCATCACTCTGATGTCCTCTTCTGTCTCATTCCACTTTTAAGGACCCTGTGACTCTATTGGGCCCAACTAGATAACCCAGGATCATTTTAAGGTCCACTAATCAACAGCCTTAATGCTATCAGCAAACTTAATTCTCCGTCGCCATGAAAGGTAACAAATTCAAAGGTTCCAGAGATTAGGACACGGACATCTTTGGGGGCCCATCGTTTACCTGCCACATTGTAGTCCTAAACTTCAGTCAGAAACAGGAAGGAATCAATCCCAAACGCATCTGTATGAAATGGAAGGAAGGCAAACTGTTTCCACTCCCTGCAAAAACGTATGTGTTTAACTGGGTTTGGGGTCTTTGTCAAACACATTTAGAGTTTCTGGGTAATGTGTCGCTGAAGAGGTGAAAGCAATTTAGGGTATTGTGAGCAGCATTGAAAAGAAAAAATCAAATAGAACAAAACTAGAGAATACTAAAGACAGTGAGGGTAAATAATAATTTGTGAACCTATTGCTACAGCTAAATGTGTGTGTGTGTGTGTACTGGGTTGCAAGGCAAAATGCAATTTTTAAAAATCTCAATTACACTAATGAGTTTATTGCATATCTTCACATTGATCAGCATAAGTTTCTTCTTTCCCCCCTTTTCCCACTTCCATTCACCTGTGTCTCCCATAGGCAATCTTTATGAGTTTAATGTATTCTTTTGTTGTTGTATGTTTTCCCCAATTGTACCTTATTTGGGGTGCATGTTTTATAATTTATATAAAATTACACAAATTTAAAAAACACCAACTATAGTCTGGCCTATTCTTCTTAATTGCTACAAAGTAATCCATTGTGGTATCTACTACATTTACTGTTTGTCTTTCTTTGGGTAGAAGTCAAAAATATTTGGAAGTCGGTGGCCTAGTGGACACATCCAGGAGATCTCTTGGAACAACAATGCAAGTTTTCTTCATCCAAAGTACATGTCTAAGGAACCAGAAAATCGTTAGGAATCAAAGCAGCTGCTCTCACTGACTCTAGGTTTGGCCCCACGATCTTACATCTCTGCTTACATGTTTCTGCTTTCCTTGTCTACTTCTGCATGGACATGTACACCTGCTCCACACTGGCACCCTTTTAAGGTAACCAATCACCTACTTTTTCTGGGAGTGAGGTGGCTCCTGTGACACAGGACTTTTAATGCTAAAACTAGGAAAGTCTCTGGCAAACTGGGATGAATTGGTCACCCTACCATTACCTCAGAGAGCACCTTAAAATTAGCTTCATAAATCCAGTCCTGAAGCCTCTTTGAATTAATAGATTGAGTTCCTACAAGACCCAGTGTCACAGAGTTTGGAGAACTTGTTTGAATCTGTCCAAATTGTTATTTGTTTCCCTTAAACAAGGTGTTCATCCCTGGTCCAATTAACCTTGACTTAGATACAGTGAACAGAAAGGCACATAACTCATCCAAATCCTGTTATCAAGGTCTCTGAGAGCCCGGCCGGGCGTGGCTCAGCGGTTGAGCATCGACCTAGGATCCAGGCGATCCGGGTTCGATTCCCGGTCAGGGCACATGCCTGGGTTGGGGGCTTGATCCCCAGTCGGGGGCATGCAGGAGGCAGCCGATCAATGACTCTCTCATCATTGATGTTTCAATCTCTCTCCCTCCCTCCCCTTTTCTCTCTCTGAAATCAATAAAGATATATTTAAAAAAAAAAAAAGTCCTCTGAGAAAGGGGCATTGAGGCAATGTTGGGCATTTGTATTTCATGGAAATAACCTAGCACATCATTCCGAGGTTCCCAGCATTAGCTGTCCATCCAGGATCAGAGGGTAAAGGAATGAGAATAGTAGGTACCTGAGAGTGAAATGGTTTAATTCTTTAAGGAATAGCCAAACCCGTCCACATTTTACATTCCCACCAGCATTCATTATTTTCCATTAAAAAAAATTATAACTATGCTAATAAGTGTAAAGTGGTATCTCACTGAGTTTTAATTTGTAGTTCCTAAGGACTAGTGATATTGAGTATCTTTTCATGTGCTTATTGACCATTTGTATATCTTCTTTGGAGAAATGTATATTTAGATCCTTCACCCATTTTAAATTGAGTTGTCTTTTTATTGTTGAGTTGTATGAGTTCTTTATATATTCTAGATACTAAAATCTTATCAGATTTGTAATTTGAAAATATTTTGTGCCATTCTGCGGTGAGTCCCTTTATTTTCTTGATAGTGTCTTTTGATGCACAAATTTTTAAATTCTGATGAACTAAAATTGATCTGTTTTTACTTTTGTTGCTTGTGCTTTTGGTGTCATATATTAAACAGCCATTGCCTAATCCAGGTCATGAAGATTTACACCTATGTTTATTCTAAGAGTTTACATTTAGCCCTTACATTTAGCTCTTTAATCCATTTTGATTAATTTTTGTATATGGTGTGCATAGTAGTCTCATTTCATTCCTTTGTATGTGGATATCCACTTGTCACAGCACCATCTGTTGACCCCCTCCCCCCCCCTTGAATTGTCTTGGCATCCTGTCAGAAATCAGTTGACTATAAATATACAGGTTTATTTCTGGACTCTCAGTTCTGTCCCACTGATCTACACGTCTACCCTTATGCCTATACCACACTGTCTTCATTACGTAGCTTTGTAGTAGGTTTTGAAATTGTGTGAGTCCTCCAACTTTGTTTTCCTTTCAAGATTATTTTGGCTATTCTGGCTTCCTTGAGTTTCCATGGAATTTTAGAATCAGTTTATCAATTTCTACAAAACAGCTAGCTGGCATTGTGATAGAAATTGTGTTGAATCTCTAGATCAATTTGAAAGGGATTGACACTTTAGCATTATTAAGTGTTCTAGTCCATGAACGCAGGATTTCCATTTATTAAGGTTTTCATTAATTTATTTCAATGATGTTTTATTGTTTTCAGTGTACAAATCTTGAACTTCTGTATTTGAATTTATTCCTAAGTATTTTAATTTTTTATGGTCTTTTTTATGAAATTGATTTTATTCTATTGTTGTTATTGTTTAGAAATGCAACTGACTTTTGAATATTGATCTTGTCTTCTACAACCTTTTAAACTCATTAGCTTTTTTTTTTTTTTTTTGACACTTTAGGATTTTCTATATAAGATCATGTCATCTGCAAATAGAGACAGTTTTACTTATTCCTTTCTAACCTGGATGCCTTTTATTATTATTATTTTATTTTACTTTTAACTCGTCCCATCAGAACTTACAGAACAATGTTGCATACAAGTAGCGAGCATAAACAGACATCTCTGTCTTGTTCCTGGTCTTAGGAGGAAATCTTCCAATATTCACCATTAAGTGTGATGATATTGGTTTCTCCTAAATGCCCTTTAGCAGACTGAGGAAGTTTTCTTCTATTCCTACTTTATTGTGTGCTTTATCATGAAAATGTATTGTTTTTATCAGATGTTTTCCTGCATCTGGTATGATTATGCTGCTTTTGTTTTTTATTCTATGATGTGTTATTGATATGATGTTACATTAATTGATTTTTTTTATATTAAACCTACTTGGTCATGATGTATAATCCTTTATATTTGTTGTTGGATTCAGCTTGCTAGTATTTAGTTGAAGGGTTTTGCACCAATATTTGTAAGATATTGGTTTGTAGTTTCCTTTTATTTTTTTAAAATTTGTTTTATTGCTGAGAGTATTACAGACATCCCCCTTTTCCCCCTTCCCCCCCATCCGTCTCCCACCCTACCCAGGCCTTTACCTCTCTATTGTCTGTGTCCATGGGCTATGAATATATGCTTATAAGTCCTTTGGTTAATCTTCTCCCACCCTCTTTCTGCCTCTACTATTTTGCTAGGTCCAGAAATCATTTCTTTCTTTTTTTTCTTTTTTTTAAATATATCTTTATTGATTTCAGAGAGAGGAAAGGCGAGGGAGAGAGAGAGATAGAAACATCAATGATGAGAGAGTCATTGATTGGCTGCTTCCTGCAGGCCCCCGACAGGGGACCAAGCCCGCAACCCGGGCATGTGCCCTGACCGGGAATCGAACCCTGATCGCCTGGATCCTAGGTCGATACTCAACCGCTGAGCCACGCCCGGCCGGGCTAGAAATCATTTCTTATCAATAGTAGACAAAGGGGTAAAAGGGATATACAAGGACTTGAGGAACTGGGCAGCTCCATACGTTTGAGATGTTGGAAGCCTTGCTCCACCTGCTCTCTCCACCTCATCCCCAGCCACTGGCTGGGCTGCGTGAGGCAGGGGAGAGGCTCCACTGCTCCAAGATGGTTCTCGCTCTCCCAAGAGGATCTTCCCAAGTGGACCACTAGTGTGTATGGAACATCGGTAAGCTCAGTATTCTAAATCACGGAGCACCTGTCTCGGAAAGTCATCACCTGGAACAAACACTTGTGAACCCCAGAGCAGCAAATCACAGGCAGGTTTGCCAGATTGCCTTCTCCCACAGAAGTCCAGTGGCCGGTACCATCAAATACCCATCTTATTAGATTAGTCTGGTCTGAATGCCCCTTGGATGTTTTTCTGCCAACCATCTGCAGGGCTTGCCTGGTAAGGAGTGAAAGGACATTTTCCTGGAGCAGCTGTAGGCTGAGGCGCCTGAGCTGCAGTTGTCTTCCATCACACCGGGGTGATGTCTCTTGAAACCGCATTTCATGGCAAACCAACAGGACTGTAGTCTCAGAATGGGTTGAGCAGGCTCATGGGCTAATTCAGGAAGGCAACTACGAAACACCGTTGAGGACCAGCACTCTACTCCATGGGGACCCTTGTTTCAGAGATCCTGCAGGAGATTCCTTGCCTGCAAGGATCTGGAGTATTTTCCACACCTGGGATGAAGTGGCCTCCAACCAAGCCCATGTACTGCCTCCTTCTGGAGAGTATTCTGGCTGCCATGAGAAAGCCCCATCTTCCAAAGCCGCTGCTGGAGCAAGTTGCTTCCTGGTCCCTGGAGATTTCAAGGCTCCCTAAATTGGACCACTTTACAGAAGTAAACGAACTTCCCGCCTCGCCATTCACTTGGAACACCCTTGGGACGGTATACCTGTGTGGTGGCTCCGAGTGGATCAAAAGTACCTCTAGTTCCCAAACAGTGACACAGGCATTAAATGCGGGCACTTAAGCAGTGTGTGCCGTGAGGCCTCCGTGTCTCACATTGCACTGCACACACAGATGAGCAGAGGGACAATGTAGCTGGGGAAGGAGCGCCCCGACCCCAGCCCACTCGCGGCAGTAGCTGTTATGAAGTGGCTGCAGCACTGCCAGCCACCTACCTCAGCACCTCCCACGGTGACACCCTTTCCTTCTGTTCCTCATAAACCGAGCGCCCTCAGTGATCTACCACCCACCACGCAGGCAGTGTTTATAAAACCCAGGTGGCATGCTCCCAGCTGGAGCCAGCTGCTCACATTACAGAGGCGAGCCTCATGTACCCACCTAGCTCAGGGCCTGGTGCATAGTGGAGGATTGCAAATATTTATTGAATGAATGACCCATGAAAAACATTTTAAAAGTATGGCCTGGCTTCCTTCTTCTACCCGTTCAATTTATGGCTGTTTTCTCTCACCCAAAGCCAGGATGTGCTCAGATATTATAAGCCAATTTTCATATTAGCTTAGAAAAACATAGTTAGGGGGAAATTGGTTGCCAATCTAAAGAGGTCCATAAGGTTTCTCTTTATGAGAACAATGTGTTTCTTTAAAATGAACAGTTGATAAGCTGCCTGGAGTAAGAGGTGAGACTCCAAGGAGTATGTCTAAATAGCAAAAAGCCATAGATCAGTCCTCTAGATTGTGGGGCCAGCTGCTAACTACAGGCCATTAGTCTCACTGGGTTCCTGATGCACTCGGCCATGTGCATCTGGATGTAGATGCTGAAGGCAGAAGGCCATAGAGGAGACATTTTTAAGTTCAGGGGAATGTCTAGGAGCAAGAATGAACAGTCAGCAAAGTGTGCGTGGACACAGGAACTCATACTTTGGATAAAATAGGTAGGTGAACAGATTCCCCAGAAATGGTGATATAAAAGCAAAGGCTCTGGAGAAGGGAAATATCAAGTGAGGAAGTTTTTTGTAGCATGTGAGAGTAACTTCCTTCTCACACTCCCTGCTCTGTGAGTTTTCAACTTTTCTATTGAAAAGCAGGAAAGGACAGCAGTCTGCACCCATGAGCTAGGACAGGAATTTTCAACCAACGTGCCTCAGCACACTGGTGAGCAGCAAGAATGTTTAAAACATTCAATACCTATTAGTCAGGGGCACTGACCTCTTTTCCCTTACATGGTCAAATAACAAAGTCATGACAGCCAACACAACAATCGTATTCTGGGGTGAATGAATCAAAATTATACCTATTTTTTGTCAGATCAGCAAAAAAATACACTTTTTAGTGTGCTGCAGATTTTTAGTAATTAGTTTATGTGTGCCAGGAGATGAAAAAGGTGGAAAACAAATCGAAAGGAAAGGAGTATTTACTGAGCACCCATGAAGTACCAGGTCTGCTTTCTCACATACCTAATTCCTCATGTATTTACTGCAAATGTATTATCACCTCCATTGCAGATTAATCAGGTCAGAACTTTATTTCATACATATTTATAATTAGCCAAGTTCAGTGACAGTAAGGATGCTGTTTCAGTTGTAAAACCTACATAACTTCATGCTTTTTCTAATATACTACAGTGCCTCTCAAGCAAACAAAATCTTTGCAAATTTAAGGCTTAAATGTATAAAAAGCGATTAGACTACAATTATTTCTCTAATTTTCTAACGAGCAGGTTATATAACCTTATTCAATTTTAAAAGCTCATTTCAGTCTGTAACTGAGAGTATTATCATCTAGATCCCTCTGAAAGCAGCTGGTAGGTTTAACAATAGCGGGTGATACTTCCTTTGTCTGTACAGACACCATGCGAGGCACTTTACAGGTCATCTTATTTAATCTAACCACCGTCCCTGCAAGACAGGTAGTATCCCTGTTTCATTCATGAGGAAACAGAGGCTAATAGGAAATAAGTGGAAAGTGAGTGAATCCAGGATCAGTTCTGCTCCTGACTGAAGCCAGGCTTAAATGTCTAGAAATCGTTACCTTTTGTTATCATGTGAATAATAGTAATATTCCAATACTTTTGCTCAAATTACAAATTACAAAGGCATGGGAAGGGAAGGAAAGGAAGTTATAAACAGCCACTAAACCCATAGGGCCCACAAGGTGCACTCCTGCCTGCAGCACATCCACAGAGAAGAGCAGCAGCATCAGAAAACACGGGACAAAAGGGCTCCCAATTCCCCACTCGGCTTGTACACAGATGACCCCTGAACGAGCAGCTCAGTGGCTCCCCTAAAGCCTTTCCTAAGCTGACTGGCCTGCGTGCCCGACTGCCTTGCACACGCTGGCCTCCTCAGCAGCAGTTCCCCGTCGCAGCACCGCAGCTCTGACAGCACTATCAGGCTCTTTTACTGTTGTTACATTACGTTCTCCCGTTCTAAAACGTCATACACAAGCAGAAGTCCTGATTATAATTCAACTCAGCCAACACAGGACTCACAGGAGTCCCCAGACTGCACTTCTGTCCACTCATGAAGAAAAACAAGAGAACGAGCACAAAGTATTAGAAACATATCACCAACTATGGGATCCAGAGGGTGAGCTGTAACAATCGTTTAAAAGGATACTTTTGCTCTCTGGCAATAACACTCCTGTACAGCACATAAGTCGACTGTTCGACTTGCACACAAGTGTTTGTAGGCACTGGGTGCATTTGTCTGTGTTGGTGTGGGAGGCCTTATGGTAAAAAGTGAAGTAAAGCAAAAAGAAAATGTAACCAGATCTAACTCTTATGTGCCACAAATTCTAAAAATGATTTTGAAAATAATAAAAAAATGGCTTACTGCTCTCCATCCCAAAAGTCCATTGGAACCAAAGTGTTCTCTACATTTATAGTGAGGTTCAGCTCAATTGTCTACTGCCAATATTCACAAAAAAATGGATCAAAAATTTAACCAGAAGCTTTTGATCAAAATCTTTACAATTCCTAAGAGCATCTCCCTATTATATTATTAATGATCATCATGAGAGATTTTAAAAGGGTATGGCTTCAAGGTTGTTTTGTGTCCCCAGAAATAGGGTTTTGGGTAACGGGATTAAGAGACACTATATTTGCCCCAAAATGCCCACTTCAAGACCTAACAATTACTGTAAAAGAATAGTGTTTCTAGCCCAGCCGGGCGTGGCTCAGTCATTGGGCATTGACCTAGGATCCAGGAAATCGCGGTTCGATTCCCGGTCAGGGCACATGCCCCGGTTGCGGGCTCGGTCCCCAGTCGGGGCGTGCAGGAGGCAGCCGGTCAATGACTCTTTCATCACTGATGTTTCTCTCTCTCTCTCCCTCTCCCTTCCTCTCTCTGAAATCAATAAAGATACACACACACACACACACACACACACACACACACACACACACAGTGTTTCTAGTTACATCTGGAAGCCTAAGAAAGTCTCAGCTCTTCCTTAACACTACTCCTGGGATCAGCTGACTGGGAATGTAACTGTGGCGTGGCAGTCCCTGAAAAACACCTGTGCACTCACACTTGAATTATATGTAAACCGTGGCAAGGGCTGTTCTCTGATAACAACCAATGTCCTTTCACCTTCAAGTTAAGATAGTAAGTATTCCCTGGTTTCACTGGCATAAGAAGTTATGTCTTAGATAATTTAGGTACTGAATTATTACTGCATCAACTGGCTACTCACGTGACCTGAGTGTTTCCAAGAATCACTTCAGTCTCAAAAGTAAATAATTGCCCTACATGGAGTTTATCTGTTACTGAGGTCCCTGCCCCATGGATCCACTTAAAGTTTTAATCCCACCCCCCTCCAACCCAGGGAACATTTGGCAGTGTCTGGAGACATTTTTGGTTGTCACACTGGGGCTTAGGGGTTGTTATTCGCATCCAGTTGCTATTTGCATTTAGAGGCCAGGGATGCCACTCTCCATCAGACAATGCCCAGGAAAGCGCAAAACATCACAGTGTGGGTGTGAGAAACGTCGAGTTAACGCGCAGCAAGGATATTGGGGTCCTGGTGAGGTAAGAAACAAGGTATGAAAGGCAATGAAATATGGCTGTTGTCCTGGTAGAGCCGCGATCTTAGATGATGCACCACTTTATGCACAAGGGTGGGCAACAGTAGGTTAAATAACCAGCCATCACTACCTAAAAGATAAATAATGAATAAGGATACAAAATAACAACAATAATAAAACAAATAAGACAAATATATAATACAATAATAAATTATAATACAAGAATTAACTACTTTTCACATACTCACATGCCCACCCCGGAAATTTTTTTCATCCAAATAGTCCATATGATATTTATATTTAAATATTTTTATTGTCATTTCACAAAAAAAGCAACAGTGTTTGCAGTTACACATGCCTTTCAGTCAGTGCTGGTCATATGCAAAACAAGTTATCAGAAGTATAAAGAAAAATAAGCTTTTTCCCTTTACAAGTGATACAACACAATTTGCATATATAATGCTTTATATATATACACATACTATTTTCAAAATTTTCCACAAAAGACAGATGATATAAATTTAGAATTCCACCCACAAGCTCAGATTCAAGAATTGGAGATCTCCATAGGTGTTTAAATACAAAAATGTAATACCTTTACAAGTTTCCAAGTAACTACTTTTCAACATGTTTGAAAGAGACTATTCTTCACAGCGATGTGGAACGCTTGGCTTGAGTCTAAGCCAAGTGTTAAGTTTTGTCTCAATGTGAGTTTTGTTGATTAATGCAAATACTCCAATTAGAATTTCTCGTTTGATACACACGCACGCACACATGGGTATGTCATTGTACTGATGGTCTATTCAGTTCAATTTCTGGAGCATTTTAGTCAGCTAAGCCATGACCTTTACTTTCTTTGAAGTATTTTAAATTAAAAACTGTTCAGAAATATCACTGACTACCATGACTAACTCTAAAAAGATGCCCCCTTCTCTTTTATTTATGATCAAAGTTAAATGTGTCATGAATAAACTTTTATTTTTTCTACAGCAGCAGGTATAAGTAACAGCAAAGTATAGGCTAATTTTTCAGCAGTAGAACCTGAGAGTTTGATATGGTAAATAACATCTCTGCAAATTTTCCAAGAGTCCTATCACTCAATGCTTCTAAAAAAAGTAATAATATGGCAAATCTTCAGCATTATATTAATTATAAATTGCACAACAAACCAATGATGCTCAGAAGCTGAAAGGAAGGAAGGGAGGAAGAGAGGGACAGGGGGATGGATTTACACGTGCATTTTCTTTGATACAGACAAATATGGAGTCATAATATTTATTATGAGGTGGATGAAGCGTCAATGTGATGTATGATTTCAGGATGCTGAAGGTGAACATACAGGTCTGGGTGTATGAAACGCATGCAAAAACATTCAGCTAATGAGGCAACACTGGCTTATACTTTTTAGTGCACTTGAAGATAAATCTAATGGTGCAGGCACTGAAGAAAAAAGGAAAAAAGAACAAGAATGGTCCAGCTAATGGAGGACTGAGGAGGCAGATATCACCACACAGAAGAGCTCTGGGTAGGAAAGGACCAGCTTGCCCCACTGTATACATGTCGGGGTTGAAAGGTACAAGGGTTGTCCCTCCAATTTTTTTGGATTAGTTTTTGGGGCCATTTTGTCAATCACTAGAACCATGGCAATAACTCAGAAGTTTCATTACAAAAATGAAACTAATTTTTACTGGGTACACAGGAATATGCTACTGATGGAACTGCAGCAGGCTTCTACAGAGAATCAGAATTCCAGTCCTCGAAAGTAGCTACTCTCAAGGGGCTTTTATTGGCTTACCAGTCACTGAAAGGTTAATCAACAATAAATTTAAACATACTTTTACCTAGTACTGTTCTCTTGCCTTTCCGAAATTTCCAAAGTACAGGTCCCTTCCCACCATTTCATTCAGTTTGAATCAACAGAGGAAGGGCGGGATCCAATTAGCTTTCACAGCTCAGCCACGCCCAAGTGTCTTCTCCCATCTTACTGGCTACATGCCTGCTGCTATTAGTGACATATCACCACAATGCAACACCTTCAAGTCAGATGGCAGGGAGTTGGTGGAACTTTATTTTTGTTAGGTAATTCAGAGCTCTTCAAGGGACTAAGTAGTAAAGGAAAAATATTTTAAAAAGCAAATTATGTGTGTGTATATTTACATCTTTAAAGGCATAGAGAAGAAAACAAACTCACCACAAAACAGCAACTACTCTAGCTACAGCTAAACGAGGAAATAAGCAGGAAAGGAGGAAATGATCTGTCAATTTATGAAACTCAATTTTAATTAGGTCCCTACATAGCCATGCAAAAGACTGAATACAAATGGAATAACAAAGAACTGAAAACATATTTATATGTATTAAAAATATTTCCCTGCTAGAAATAAACATCCCACTAAAACAAATAAGTCAGTAAACAGCATACAACTATTCTAGTCACTATTGCCTACAAAGGCAATAAGGGGCCAGGGAGAGGGGAGATCTGTCATACACTGATCCTCAATTTTCATTTGGTACCTATACATCCATTCAAAGGACTAGGCACCAAATCAATAACATGTACATTTAGGTGTGTGTGTGTGTGTGTGTGTGTGTGTGTGTATAAATGTTCACACCCTGTCCTTTCCCCCAACCCTACCCACCCAAATAATCCCTCCCCCTAAAAAAACAACCCAAATTGTAAAACTATTGCCTGTGCTGGCAGTGGGGGAAGGGGAACAGAGGGGCTTTATCATAGGTCTGGACCTCCATGTTTCATTATGTATCGACAAGTCCCGGCAAAGGACTGAGTACTAAATGAAATAATACACAAATGTAGCAAACATTTATATACATTAAAAATACACACACACACACCCCCCATCCTCCTACCCCTCCAAAAAAAGCAACCAAACATCTATTCTTCTACCATTGCCCACCAGGGAATGAGAGAAGGGGCATAGGGGAGATATTTCATAGAATCAATCTCAACTTTCATTAAGTACCTAAATAGTCATATAAAGAACTAGATTCAAAATGAAGTGAACAAAAATAGGCAAAACATTTATATACAGTTTAAAAACTACATATCTTGCCTAACAAGCCAATTCCCCATTAAAAACTCAAAAAACAAACAAAAAGACCCTAAGCCCTACAGTATTCTCATATTACTGCCCCTGAAGACAGGCTATAGTGGAAGGGAGAAAAGACTGACCACACCTCTGGATCTGTGCCTCTGCATTACATCTGATATCTACAAATCCAAACAGAAAAACAGATTTGGAGTGAAAAAACAAAAAAGGCAGCAAACATTTATATATATTTTTTAAAAATGCAAGCCCAGAAATCCCCCATTAACCTTGCTGAAGAAAAAACCAAAAACCCCAAAACCTCTCAACAACTATGCCACTAGTCACTGCCTGCACAGGCAATAGGGAAGGGGAGAAGAGGAGATTTTTTTCATAGAATGAATCTTAATTTTCATCATGTGCCTAAGGGACTATGGAAGGTCTAGGTACAAAATAACAAAAAAAGCAAAAACATTTATATACATTTTTTAAAGTACATATTACCACCCTCCCAGGGAGGGAGTGGTAGAGTAAAAAAATAATCTAGACTACTCTAAAACTATTGCCCACAAAGGCAATAAGGAAAGGGGAAAAGAGGACATTTTCATACATCCGGACCTCCACATCTCATTAGGTACCTACGCGTCCAAGTAAGGGACGGGGTACAGAATGCAGTAACACAACATAGTAACACACACTGTATATATAGTTTTAAAAAGGATATATCCAGCCCTTAGTCCCTTCCCAATCCCCCAAACTTAAGAAAACCCCAAACTTCTTTAAAATTACTGCCTACAGAGATAAAAAGGGAAAGAGACAATAGGAGATTGCTATACATCCAGAGTTCCATGGTTCATTAGGAGCCTACGTGTCCAAGTGAAGGACTGGTGCCCACTGAAAACTATAACAAGAAAGTAGAAAGTATTTACCCCTAGATCCACAAAAGAACCCTGAAACTAGCCAAGTTCTCTAATAGCCATTGCCCACACAGGCAACATGGGGAGAGGAGAAGAGGAGACTGTTATACATCCGGACTTCCATGGGTCATTAGGTACCTTCCAGTCTGGGCACCTAATGAAATAATACAACACAGTAGTAAAAGTAGATATATATAGTAAGTACACATCCCTGCCTGCCTTTCCATGCCCCCCAAAACCCACTCCAACAACTACATACTAGCCATTGCCCACACAGGCAATGAGGGAAGGGGACCAGAGGAGATTGTCATACATCCGGACCTCCACATCTCATTAGGTACTTAAACATCCTATGAGAAGGACTTTGTACAAAATGAATTAATAATACAAAGTGGTAGCAAATTTATTTATATACATTAGGTACATACCCCATTCTCTCCTACACTATAGAACAAAACAAACTACTCTAGTGTCCAAAGAAGCAAAAGGAAAAGAGGAAATCTGTCATTCTGTGAACTTCAATTTTCATTAAGTACATATGCATCCATGCAAAAGAACACATATAAAATGAAATATAAATAAGTAGCATAAAATTTATATACATTTGAAAGAATGATACAGATCTCCCCCTACCCCTAAGACTAGATCAAAACAACAGCACCAACAACTCTATTAGTTATTGTCCATGCAGGCAATAGGGGAGGGGTGCATGGGACATCTGTCATACTTCTGGATCTCCACACTTCATTAGATAGCTACATATCCATGAGAAGGATCAATGAAATACAAAATGAAACAACACCCACCAAACAGCAGCAAAAACATTTGTATACATTTTTAAAAGAACATATGCTGCTCTCTCCCCAGTATCACCACCTTCTTCCAAAACAGAAAATTTAAAAAAACTACTCTATAGCTGTTGCCCACACAGACAATACAGGAAGACAGAAGAGATTTTCATGGATACTATTCCACTTTTCATCAGGACAAAATATACAAAATGAAATATAAAAACACATATGTACATTTTTAAAGTATATACTTCCAAAAAGCCACTGAAAGAAATCAGTCAACTATTCTACTAGCTATTGCCCATGCCGGCAATAAGGGAAAGGGAGAAGAGGAGATTTATCATACTTTTGGACCTCCACTTTTCATTTGGCACTTACTTGCCAATGCAAAGAATGAAGCACAAAGTAAAAATGCAAAAAAATCCAGCAAAATTATGTACATTATTTTTAAAAATACAAATGGGGGTTGGGGAAGCTCTTTAAAAAGAGAGTTAATTCCAATAAAAACACTAAAAACACAGGCAAAGGGGAGAAGAGCTACCTCCTACCTAGGGAATTCAGGTTTCATCCTGCAGACTTGGCCCAGGAACTACTATGCTTGGTGATGACACATCTCCTGAGGTACGTATGCCTTCCCTGCAGCCCCACAAAATGCACAGGGATTATGTGATGGGGCAGCAATCTGACTACTGATTATGGTTCCAGGTGCTTTAGTCTGAGTAGAATTTTTAAAAATCCAAGTCAGTAACAGGCTATCAGTAATTCAACAAACTCAGCACTTACTTAACTTTCATTTTTTACTGTCCAATATTCAGAAAGGATTCTATTCTGTACCCAGTAAGACTGATGCAGCTCAGCATCCTCTATGTACCCAGAGCTCTTCTGCCAGCTCTTTTGTTCCTACAATGTTTAAGTACAATAAAATGAAAACATGAGTGGCAAAGAATATTAAGAGTTAAGTGGAACCTGTGATAGAAAGTTGATGAACACTGAAACAATGGCAAAGAAAACAATTTCACTTAAAGAGATTTATATAATCAGCAAGATGGGGGAAGGTGCAGGCTTATGGCGGAGGCCGACACTCCTTGCAGTTTAATATATCCAATCACTTGATATTACAGAACTGGACTCCTTAGATTTCTACTTTCATAGCTTTTCAAATCTCCAAAACATAAGTGTTGTGTTCCCACAATTTTGGATTTCCCATTCTACCTTTCCTAAGAATCTAGGTATGTCTTTTCAATTTGTAGACTGTCCATCTACAATGCATATAATACTTGTCAAACAAGTATTTAATCGTATCATGGACTTATGTGCTTATATAAAAAGCATACTGTGACTGCTGTGCTTCGATCTATTTGTGTTCTCAGAAATATAGTGGCTAAGATAAAGTTTTTTGGGGAAAACTTCAAAAGCTACAATTACACGTATTATACCACATGTTTTACCTATTAACCTTATGTTCCCGACAGGTTAGTTTCAGATGTCTCATATAGATGGGTTCACATATCATTGGAAATTATGGAATTCTGAGGGAAAATGTGAGGTAAGGCCTACTCAAACTGCAAATAATCTGAGGCAAAGCCCACAAATACAAGTACAAATATTGTGGATCCGGTTTCACGGGAATGAATGGCTTTTGAGTACAAAGATAACAATGGATTATGAGTTACCTCTTTTTTAGTTGAAGTTTTGATAAAGTTTTACTTATAATAATAACACCCCCTGACACCACACACTCACAGGAAAAATTATATAATCCAGGACAAAATTTGCCATATGCATAGTTAACACACGTTACAGGAGCAATGTGAAGATGGGTAGGTAAAACTGAAGCATCTTAACTGATTTTGAGAAGTAGCAAAATTTAAATTCTGTATCAAAGTGGGATTTTGTAATATAGCATGATTAAAAACAACAGCAACAAAAACCCCTCAAAAGTTTAGTATTTTTTCCCTACTCTAAAAATATAAAAACTCACTTTCATTATCAACTAAATTATCATTCATTTACTGAAGCACAAAAGGAATAAAGACCTACAATTACCCCAGTTTCAATAAGACATCTTTAAATGATGCTGTGATTCTCAGGATATAATGTTTTCTACTCTAAAACAGAGAGATAAATGTTTAGAAAAGACTAAATTGGGTGAAAACACACTAGGAGTAAAGAAGGCTATCTTTCAGCTTGCCAGCCTTTTAAATTTTGTTATATAAAAATATTTTCATAAAATAAAATATAATTTTATACACAATCCGACATATTTTCATTTTATACTTGCTGAATAAAAAAAGGTGACCTTTGCCATTGTCTGATTCTGTGGAGTGTTTTAAGTGCTTGCAAATGGGCAATTACCCTTTTTGTACAAAGAAGATGTTTCAAACAAAATGTAAAGTACAAGAATTATTAGGAAGAAAGTTTTTCTCCTAAGAATCAAAGAAACACAATACTCTAGGTATAAGTCTGCAGAGCTCAAAAAATTCAAGTACAGTATTTCTCCTTTAGAAGGAGTAAAAATGCCATACAGTTTTGGATTTCTCCCTCATTTTTCTTTGTTTCTTTCTTCTTTGGACATTCCTTTTAATCTGTTAGTTTGGCCATGGTAAAATAAAACTATGAATTTTCAACTAAAGAAAAGTACTGTATTTAACAGTAGAAAAAATTCAAAGCCCACCATATTCAACCTGAATCAAGTTAACCCCTCTCACATGCTCTCATTCCTTTAAGGTACTATGGTGAACTTCAAATAAAAATGTTCAATTTCTCAAAGGCCCTACTTTAAAATGTTTCTAATGTGCTACTCTATCATATAAAATGAAAATCCACTTATGGGTATGATTCAGAGAGAAAGTGTAAATAATCTATCATGCCAAAAGGCATCTAAAACAACCTTTATTTTTAGGAATAGTGATAAAAGACTCCAGTACTAACAAAATGTTTGCCACAACTTTGGAAATACTTATTTATAACATAAGGTATATATATGGCAGGGAGTGAGAAAGGTGCGCTGATTTGGAGAATACTGAAACTTAAGAATAAAATAATTACAATTAAAGCTATTTTGGTTTGAAACATTTTCCTAAAAGATGAAAAAGAAAATGTTAAATATTGGGAAAATGTAATCTTTTGGCCTTGTTATTTAGCTTTTCAATATAACAAAAATTTAAAAATTCTATAGCACCTGGCTACTCTGCAGAGAAAATAGTTATAGATCTTATTTAAAATTTTCCCAGGAAATAAAGGATTAATCAAAACCCCAAATCAAAGTAGATCTGCACACCTGAGATCAGCTCTCTAAGTCTCATGCTTCATCGACTTCACTGCCATACTTTTTTTAAGCTGCTACCACATTCAGTAACATCTACCAACAAGAAGCAACACATGGCTCACAAACCAGCAGCCTGCACAGATGGTGGCTCCCCTGGAAGATCTTTCCTTGTTTCACTGGGTCAGTACTTTACGGATACTGAGAAATAGAACAGAATTCCAAAACAGATTTTATTCCCCATTTGGGCATTTTCAAAGTAGAAAAATTACTTATTGTTTTTGTAGATGGTTGCCATATAGGTGAAATTTGTAATAAATAACTATGTACTGCCCAAAGACATTTCAGGAAAGACCGATGAAAAATACAGACGGGCCCTGAGCTAACTAGAACTTCCAGGAATGCAAACAACTCAGCAGCTATCCTTGGCTTCACCTTGGCTTTTGCAAAAGTTAACAAGCGGAGCCCAAGTTAACAAGCTCTCTGAGTGGGTGACGAAATGAGGTGCAGTTGTGCATGCTACAGCCACCCTGCCAGAGTTTTCAGGTTCTTCTCCATCCACTGGATATTCAACTGAATGACTTCCAAAGCCTCCTGGACACAACGAAGCCGGAAGGTTGCCTCTGACTGATTTTCAAAGAATGCCTGAACCTGCAAGTTTCACATAGAAATATTTCAAAAGAAGAAAGTAACAGTAAATCTCAGGTAACTCTGAATATACTTTTCAAATAAACTTTCACTTAATGATAGCTAGGCTGATGTCTTGAAAGAAGTGGAGGCAAGAAGTACTTTAATGCCCAGGGTATTTATATCAAGTTACTGATCAAGTATGGAGAAATCTAAAGTAATCTTAAAAATGCATTTTCCTTACTCCCACACAAGGATGAATTTTTCAAATTTAAAATAAAAAAATAAAGTGGCCAAGTAACAGCAAGTGAAGTAGAATTGGAAGGTAGGCCTGGTGCCCACTTCACCCTTGGAGTGGCCTTCTTCACGACAATTTTACCACTAAGAAACCTGGCATATACTGATCTTAATTTAAACATTATCTGTATCAGGGAGACAAGGGGATATTGCTGAGAATGGAATCACAATTTTTCATCAGAATTTTTTCTCATTGCTGTATGTCCACCCTTTAGAAGTAATCCCAGTGCAGAATCATTAGCACTGATGAAGGCAGAGGAGGGCCAGGAACCGGCATAAAAAGCCACCATCTGACTTAACCCGAGCAGCCTGAGAGAAAAGGGATACCCATCTCCCTTACTAGCATTTTATACAACCAACCTCCGACAAGTGTGCCTTTGTTGAAAACAGGTGAGTTGATCCAGCAACAATACTTTGTATGGTATAGGAACCCAGATGGAACCTGAAGAAACACAAACACAAGAGCAAAAAGAGCAAAAACTGAGGCAGCTGTTGGTGAGTTAGTCCCTGAGTGCTAAGGAAATGCTTTACTCTAAGCCACGTGTGCCAAAGGCAGAGCAGAGTCCCTCTGCTGGGAACCCGCAGCTCGGTAAGTCAGAGCAGTCCTACACGCACCCACGGCCGCGGGAAGGGAAGGTGGGCAAAGGCAGGAGCTGGGGATATCCACATAAATTATTAATTCATTTGATCTACTCAAAAACCACAAACTTCCACAAATGTAATTATTGCTTTAAAATAAAAAAAACCTATTCGTGCTGTCTACCTGGGTGTGAGTTCTGAACAGATCCCTTGGCAACAAAAAGGCATTTTTAACACACATAACTAAACAGCTATTCTGAAATAGCCCGTGGCCATGCTGAACTGAGTGACCTGGCATCGGGCATGGTCAGGCTTGATAGGCGCTCAAACGGACCACCACTGTTAGGTGACTCACACTATGGAATTATGTTTATAAAAATGTGAAATTTCCTGGGTGCTTCAGTTAAATGTTATTGAAGCATTTTTCCTCTCACAGCAAATCATAACACCTATGAACCAATACAACACTGGGCATATTTTTCAAATGCAGAGACTGAAAATACTAAAAGCTAGTAATTCTCTGAGAAACTTACTTCTGTACAAGCTTATTCCAGTTCTCTTTGACAAAATCCCACGCCAATAAGTGTCCAGGAAAATGCTGGCCCACTGTTCTAATGACAAATGACAGCTTTTGTGTTCGGATGATATCTCCACTGAGGCTAGTTTTCATTAACCTAAAAAGCAAAACAGATTTAGCTTCCAAAAAAATTATTCATGATGAAGTGATGGCTGCACATTAGTCCTGGTCTCCTAATTATAGCTCTGTAGTAATTCAAGGGATATAAATTTCGGGTTAGTCTAAGATAGATCAATAAATCGAAAACTTGTCATTTTTTTTAAATGAAGAACTCACTAATGAGATAAGCACTTCAATATACTGTGACATTAATACATAGTTCTTGATGTAGTAAGGACATTTGAGAAATAAATTCTGGTAGAATTTATAATTCTGAAGACTGATTTTTTTTTTGGTTAAAAATGTTATTTGATTTGAATAGGCAGGTATATTATTACTCTTAAAAATTGGGTTGTTTAAATAATGTGAAAATGAAGATACATTTCACAATATACTCTTGATATTAATGGTTATTATTCATTAATACTTCATATGTACTAGATGTTCTAAATTGTTGACACAACAATGCTTGAAAAAGGTAATTATTACCTATCCCCACTTTATAGTTTAAGAAACTGAGGTTATGTAAATTGCCCCAGTTACACTGCTAGCAAACAGTAGAGCCTGACATCTGAACACAGCAGTTCTCATCCACTGTGCCATAAAATCTGTATAGAGAGAAAACACATATCCCCAAAAGAATGCAGTAATATTTTTAATAGAAAGAAAACCCAAGTGCTTATCAAGCTGTGATGGGTTAAACAAATTATGACAAAGCCACACTATGAGAATACTATGCAGCCATGAAAACAAATGAAGCAGGCTTCAAGAACTGACATGGCAAATCTCAGAGACTGATCATTCGCTCTGATAGGACCATCACAAAACACTGGGGATAGTATAACCCTATGTTGACATATAAATATACAGACCAGGATTGACACTGTTAACAGAGAGAATAAGAATGGAAGTAACTGATCATATGAGAGAATCGTATGAGAGACACTTTCAAGTTTTATTCCATTTTCTTAGGTATTATTTAAATACTTTATAATGGGACTTTATTAGTGTGTTACCAATTTAAAACAGAATTATTACTAATTTAAAACAAAAACATTTCTCTATTTGCTTGGATCAGAGGCTGGCTACTATTTTAAAGGAAATATTTACAGTGTATACTTTGGAAAGTAGGTCTGGGAAGGTGCTGAGGAAATCTCTGGGACACTATTAGGATTTATCTGAGCAAAATTATACAAGAGAAGCAATGACACCCAAATGCCTCCCTCCTAGTACTGACTCTCAAGATCCTTCCATCATTCCCTCGGCTCCCCGGAACTCCTCCACCGGCCACTGACTGTTCTTCCTGTCAGGAGCACTACTCATTGCCCTTCTTTCCCCATGTGAAACTCCCATTTCCAGGTCTTCATCAGCTAGATATTAAAAGGGAAATGTCTGACAAATTCATATGAAGGTATAGCCTATAAGCTTTTACATGGCCCCATTTTCTATAGTGTCTGTATTTTCAAAATGACAGCTTGGACAGAGCAATGCCTTGACCAGAAAGAATGAAGCTCTAACTGTGGAATTAAGACAACATGCCAAGGGGAAGAAGTGTTTAAGAAGAAAGTAGGCAGGGATTGTGACTCTTGGCATCTTCCAATCTCCTCTGGGCAAAGCACCTTCTGCCTATCTATCTAATTCCTGAGATGAAACTCAGCACATGCGGGCACCTTACCACATTGACCAAGTCAGGTCTGGGCTGTGAGTAAAAGGGGAAAAGGGCCATCCCAGGGAAGTGAGCTCCCCACCAGTGGAGCACAATGCTTCCATGCTCTTGGTGTCTATATATCCTATTTCTTGGGTGGTTTCATACCAGTAAAGCTTCCGTACATCCTCTGAGCTGGCAAGAGCTTCAAGTATTTTATTCTTCTCTGCTTCAGAGCCTACAGAGGTGTACTTGCTTAGGAGGGACAACCAGCCCCTCTCAGTTCTCGCTCCAACTTTGAACACAGCAGTCATGACATCAGTAGGTAGGCTGTAAGAGAGGTGGTCAAATATGAGAACAAGAAAAAATCCTGGATTCAAAGGTAAGGAAATGACTAGTGGTATTGTTTTTGGGGTCAGTGTAGAGTACAACAGAAGAGTCTTACTGTATAACTAACAGTGAAGAAAATGGTTAATTTAGTCCTAGTTGGTAGGACTATAAGAAATATCAATTCAATTTAATACAATAACTATTTGCCGAACATCCACAAGAACGAGGCAGGCAACTGGCTGGCTGATGAAGAGGGAAAGAGACACAGTCTGCCTGCAGGAACTCACAGGCTATCACAAAGTACAGAACAATAAATATATGCGTTACAATACAGTGTGGTAAGTTCCATGGTAGAAATACGGAGAGAGGGATAAGAAGAGGGGAAAAAGCATAGTTTTCTGCCATTATTAAGATCTGTTTATCTGATGCTTGACTCTTTCCATAATGCCCAACCTAGGAAACCTAGAGAGAACTAATCATCATCAAAATATTTCTACTAATTGCTAACTCCACCTCACACCCATTAGGATGGTTGCTACCAAAAAACCCAGGAAATAACAAGTGTTTGTGAGGATGTGGAGAAATTGGAAGGAACCCTTGTACACTGTTGGTGGGAATGTAAAATGGTGCAGCCTCTATGAAACAATGTGGCAGTTCCTCAAAAAATTAAAAATAGAACTACCATATGATCCAGCAATCCCACTTCTGGGTATAGATCTGAAATAACTGAAAGCAGGGTTTCAAAGAGATATAGTACACCCATGTTCATAGCAGCATTATTCGTAAGAGCCAAAAGGTGGAAGCAATGTCCATCAATAAATGAATGGATAGGTGAAATGTGGTCTAGACATACAATGGATTCATCATGCAGCCTGAAAAAGGGAGAACACTCTGACACATACTACAACGTGGGTGAATCTTGAGGATATTAAGTGAAACAAGCCAGTTACAGAAAAATACTGTATGATTTTACATATATCAGGTATTTATAGAGCATTAAAAACTCATAAAATAGAAAGTAGAACAGTGGTTTCCAGAGGCTGGGGAGAGGGGAAGGTGGGGAGTTGTTTGGATAGAAAGTTTTAGTTTTGCAAGATAAAGTTCTAGAGATTTGTTGCACAACAATGTGAATATGCTTATACTACTAAACTGTATATTTGAAAATTGTCAAGATATTAAATTTTATGTTATATCTATTTTTTTAAAACCGGTATCATTTGAGAACATAAGTGCATAGAGTTCACATACATTGACACTCAGTTTTATAACATGTATGACCCAGGATGAGATGATCCTTGTTTTAATATATAATGTGAAGTAATGAAGAGGAAGAGAGATCGTTTGAGCAGAGCACACATCACCTAAGAGTTCCATTGGATGCCACCCAATTGTCAAATAGCTTCATGGCAGTAGAACTGCAGTTCTCCAGGCTGTGGGTGCAAGCAAATTCTAGCAAGGCTGACCGCAGCTCTCGAGCAGATGGGGTGCCCTCATCAGTCCAATTTTGGTGTTGAATTTGGCTTTGAAGCAATTTAAATACTCTGGTCTAGAGAGAAAAAGTGTTTTATAATGTAATAATAATAATTAGGACAACCAAAAAAATAAGGACGACTAGATCTCTTTCCCAACATTTACCCAAGGAAAAAAAAGGCACGGGGACACAGGTATTACTCACCAAATATCAACTGCCCGCATACAGCTGGGATGAACCACTCAGTGACAAAGTTTATACAAAAGGCTAGTATAGTCAAGAGGGACTTTTAAGATATAACACAGAAAGAATTAGTGGCTTCTTGAAGTAGGGAACCTTTCTCCTGTGTGTACTCAGCAAGAAGTTATTTTCCTGTCTCACAGTACCACTGCTTGAAGGAAGCTGGAACTTACCGACCTCATGGCTTCAGAATTCATAAATCCAAATAGCAGTGAGAGAAAAATATAGTTCTTTACTCATGAGTAGATGTTTAAATGTTTGTCAATCCAATATTAAATTAATACTTAAAATATCAACTAGTTTGATGATGTAACAAATTAATCTAATTAGTGAGAAAATGAGGACTGCAAGAAAGTATAGTTGTTTATGGTTATTTTTTCTCCACCCAACATTTATTTTAAAAATTCTGAACCTACAGAAAAGCTACAAGAATAGTACAATGCACAATCATATGCCAGATTCACTGTTTTTTTAATACTCTTACATTTGCTTTGTTTCTGAGTGTGTATAATGCACATACATACACATATGCTTTAATGGTTTTAGCTGAACCATATGACAGTAAGTTACAGATATCATGATATTTCATTTACAAATACACTGGCATGCAACTCCCAGAAACAAGAACATTCTCCTATATAACCATGATACCTTATCACACTTAAAGATATTAACAGTTAACATCATCCACTATTCAGTCCACTGTTAACAGTTTCTTCTGAATAAGATGTAATTCTTAAATGTATACTTATGGTATTAAGAAATCAACAAATCTCTTATTTCTTTTCCATCTCTCCCTACAACAGAAGTGTGAAAGCTATTCATAGTATATGGAGGTACTTCCATGTTGCAAACTGTGGTGCATGGGGAGGAGTGAAGACATATGGGATTTAAAAAAATCATCTTGTAAAACATGTATTTATGAATGCCACTAAAAAGAATGCAAATTTTAATATAAAATGCTTACAGGTAGTTTTTAGAAAAACTTCATGGCTCTGAATAGGAGAAACAAAATGAAAAAATTTACACGCACACCTCGCCGCAGGTCTCAGCACAGGGGCAGGTCTTCCCACTGGTATTTCTTTACCAGCATCACTCTGCTCATGTCTCAACTCAACTACTCCAGATGACCACATACAAAAACTCTCAACCCCAGAAAATTAGTTCAAGTTCTTCTCGGAGCATTATATTCTTACAGAGTACCACTGTCAACATCCGAAATGAATCCTAGTCGGAGACCTGTAAACTGTGAGGCCATTTTCTCAGAAGACCTCTGAATAAACCTCCTGTGGAGCTATGAGAACAGAAACAAGAACTGGTGCAAGGAGGACTCAAAGTTGTGATGATACATCAACTTGCTTTTGTTTGTTTGCTGCAAAAGCAATAAAATAGAGAAGAGGCATCTTGTGGAATGCGTGAGTAAGCTTGTGAGGGACTGGGAGGACGTGAAGTGGAAAACTACTTGTTTTGATGATTGATAATGCAAGAACACAAAAGCAATGCCGGAGGCCCTACTGGGTCCACATGACTGCTTTGGTGCACGCTGTCTTCACTGGCTTCCCCTGCTCAACAGCATCACGATAGCAAACTATCCCAAGTGACTGAAGCGAAAAAGAAATTTTAAAGCTACTCACAATTGTCAAATAGAAACAAAAAGGGAATGAAAGAAAAAAAAGTCACATGCTTGAAATGCTGTTTTCAAAAGTTCAGTGGAGAAAAATGGAAATGCTCCTTGAGAATTACCTAAAACATAAAGTAGCCAGTGCACAAAACATGGCACTCAAAAGAACTGGAGGCAAGAGGGACCTGACATTTGAAGATGCTAATGCTAATTCCTGAGCAGTTACTCCATCAGAATTACATGGTGAAATGTTACTAGTTATTCCCGGTACACCAAACAGTCAAGAGGAATTACCGAAATAGTTGATTTCACTTATACTTCAAATGGTAACATAATAGAGTAAACATAAAATATTTTCTTTTTAAAAAAAATTTTAAAGAAAATTCCAGGTTATATTTTTAGTATTAATCAACCATAGCAAGCGCTTCAAATTACCTCTGCCTTTAAAAAATACATTTAAGCCTATTTTTTCCATGGTTCTAAATTAATTTTTGAAATTTAAACTCATTAAACAATAGAATCTCATCCTCTGGTTTCATACAGTGAAAATGGCAAGTGGGGAGAGGGGATACAGCTGCTAAACACAATTCAAGCAGTTAAACCTTTCGAACATTTTCCTACTCTAGCACTTAAGTAGGGTTATACAAGCTACAAACACTGGCTATGCAATAAAATGCAACAACAACATAAAATGATTTAAAAAATAAAACAGGGAAAGATGCTGGCACTTACGTATGACATTTTGATTTACTGCTTTAATTTTACACTGATATGCCCAGGGAGTTCTTTCTTGGGTCAACTGAGCTTCTTGAAAGTGAAGTGTCAGCCTTTATTGCAAAAGGTTTATCTCACCAATCCCTCATATGTATAAGAATGACAGACTTATAAGTGATGAGACAGGAATATGGTTAGGATCAGATGTTAACATCATATGTGAACAATCTGACACAAGTCAAATGTGTCTCCAGACCCTACACACCGCAACACCATAGCATACATCACAAAATGTGATCTATGGGTATGTGTTACGTAGGTATGTGCAGCCTACACAACAAAATAACCAATAAGTGTGCATACTGCTCTGGGGACAATGACATAAAAAATTAGACAGTAGTATTAATCACGAGTACTATTTGAAGACTGGATCTAAGGACTCAGAAATGTCTGCCATTTTAATCTCTGACTACAGTAGGTCAGACTTCATATTTTGAATTTTGATGCTACCAGAATGCCCTAAAATTAGAATAAGAATTTTAAAGAGACAATTTCTCCCTCTTGATGAATTTAAGCTAACCTGACTTTTAACTAACAATCAAGTGTATGAAATCTCCAGAAGTAAAAGGGCCTATGGTCTTCCAAACACATGTGTGGCCTCCTGCCTTTGCCTTCTAACCATCGGACCTCTGGACCCCACCCTGAAATATGCTCTTTTTTTTCAGTTTTATTGATTTTTAGAGAGAGAGGACAGGAGAGGGAGAGAAACACTGATGTGAAAATGAAACATGGATCGGCTGCCTCCTGCATGCCCCATACCAGGGATCAAGCCTGCAACACGAGCATGTGCCCTGACCTGTATAATCAAACCAGCAACCTTTTGGTGAACAGGACAATGCCCAACCAACTGAGCCACACCAGCCAGGGCATGAATTATGTTAAGAAGCACATACCTGTCCAGCAAACTGGAAGTTATCATCTGGAATGAAGATGCAATTACTTGAGTGCACACAGTAGCAAAATATTCAAAAGGTTTAACTCCTTTGTGTTTTGCATCTATATTCTCAGCAGAGGGATAGCTTGAGGTAAGTTATCAAGTGCTTCCTGACACTGGACCTCAACAGTTAATGGAGAAAGGCAGAGGAAGAGTGGCTTCTGCCATCATGAAATTTAAATAATATTCCCCAAAACCTTATGTCTGACTGCAACGTGTGAATGTGACCTTATTTGGGAATAGAATTTTTGAAGATATAAACAAGTTAAGATGAGGTCATATTGGATACGGTGGGCCCAAATCCAATGACTGGTGAACTTATAAGAGGAAATTTGGACAAAGAAACACAGGAAGAAGGCCACGTGAAGATAGAGGCAGAGATTGTAGTGATGCAACTACAAACTAAGGACTGCCAAGGATTGCTAGTAACCTCTTGAAGCTAAGAGAGATGCAAGGAATAGATTCTCCTTCAGGAGAAATCAACCTTGCCCTGATAACACCCAGATTTAAGGCTATCAGAACTGTGAAAAAATATGTTCTGTTGTTTTAAGACACCAAGTTTGTAATAATTTATTATGGTGACCCTAGGATACTAATATATTACCCCAAATAGTCTTGATTTGATATGGGACTAATAACCCCCAAAGTAATCATAGAAATTCTATAATAAAAAATATATATATGTATACAGTTAAGTATACAGGTGCTGGATCAATTAGATATCCATACTGAAAAGAAATTAATATTTATGTCTACTTCACACCATAAACAAAAATCAATTCCAGGTAGATCATAAATCTAAATATAAAAGGTAAAATAAAAGTTTTCAGAGGAAAACACACGAGAATATCTTGCATTAGGCAGATTTCATACCATAACATTAAGAATTTATGCTAATTAAAAAATCATTAAGAGAGTGAAAAGCAAGCCAGAGCTGGAGAAGATATCTGTAAATATATATGATCAACAAAGAACTCATAAATAGTATAGAATTCTTACAAATCAGTAAGAAAAAGGCAGACAATCCAATAGAAAAAGAACTGAAAGACTTGGGTACAAAAGAGAATATCCAGCTCTGGCTGGTATGGCTCAGTTGGCTGGAGCATATAGCCTTTTACAGCAGAAGGTGGTGGGTTAGATTTCCCATCAGGGCACATACCAGGGTTGCAAGTTCAATCCCCGGTTGGGGCATGTTTGGGAGGCAACCAATCAATGTTTCTCTCTCATATTGATGTTTCTCTCTCTTTTCCTCTCTCTAAAAATAAATTTCAAAAGAGAGAGAGAACATCCAATGGTCAATAAACATATCAAAAGGAATTTATCTTCACTTTAGGGAAATGCAAATTAAAGCCAAAATTGCAATATCACGATGCACCCATCCAAATGGCTAAAAGAAAAAAGGGTTTGCTATTACAGTGGTACCTTGGTTTTCGAACACCTCCGTTGACAAACATTTCGGGTTACAAACGCCGTAAACCCGGAAGGAAATGCTTTGGTTTTCGAACACGCCTCGGAAGTCGAACATGCCACAGGGCTTCCACTGAAGGCAAGAACCTGAGTCCTAGCTGTCGGCTGCTGAACCCTCGGTTTTCAGAACTCCAACGGTCTTCCGAACGGATTACATTAGAAAACCGAGGTACCACTGTAATAGTGAGTGTTTCCAAAAATATAGATCCAGAATAGAACTCCAATTCTCATACACTGCTGATGGAGCATTAAATTGGTGTAACTTTGAAAAATGACTTGGTAGTACAGTGTTTACCATGCATATGTTTTGACTCAGCAATTCCACTTCCGGACACATACCCCATAGAAATTCACCAAAGACATGTATAAGAATATTCACAGCAACACTATTTGTAATAGCTCCAAACTCCAAACAACCCAAATGCACATCTACAGTAGTTGAACTGGCTAACAAATGGCCTATTTCTTTAATATACTAACAGTAGAAAGTCCGTGTCAGATTATAAGTTTGCCCTAAAGAGACCAATAAGTTATTTGTATACTTCTTGGAAATGCACATCAATACTACAAGGAAGTAACTAGATGTGGGTCTGTGATTTTAAACTTTAAACACATGATGTACAAGCTTTTGAGCCTGTTTTAATTTAAAATTTCAGTTTAAAAAAGAATGATAGCAAGAAAGAAAAAACTTTGATTTTCCCAACAAATAGGTATCATTGGAAAGATGACATTGCTAGAATACAAATTAGTTTAAAATATAGTAACATAAGGCAAAGAATGGGCTTTGAAGTGAAACCAATGTGAGTTTGAATCTCGGCTTTATAAATGACTAGGTAAGTGACTTTGAGGAAGTTATTTAGTCTCCTCATTTACCTCATGAGGGTAGAAATATCTACTTGGGCATTGTATGAGGATTAAATGAGGTAATCTACATTAAACACCAAGTATGGTGTACAGGATATAATAAGCACTGAAATGTACTTGCTTCTGGAGTGTCTCGCCCATTTATTCATTCCACATTTACTGAATGTCACTATGGGCTGGGTCACATTCCAGGCACTGGTTTTTATTAAGGCTGGTAGTTAAAGCCTTATGAAATAGAAGAATGGCAAAAATCTATCAATTAGAAGAGACCTCAGAAATCATCTAACTTAAGCATCTCATTTATGGGTAAGGATGGGGGTTGCTCCTTTGGGGTCAGATCAGAAACTTGTGAGGAAGGGTGTTTTTCAAGCTCCACAGTCCCTTCTCCCATTGAGAATCATGTATGTGATAAGAACTCATGACATGGGATGCACAGTAGGTTAGAAAGAGCAGCAGAAAGAACATCGTTAAAAAGGAAAAGATGTAATCCAACCTCTTGCTTTTACCATGAGAACACCAAAACCCTAAAAGACTTACTCTAATTCCTGTTCCAGTACTTTCTTCCTTTTCCTGAAAGCTGCCTTTTGCTTGGTCCCTGGAAAACCTGACCAGTTTACAAAGCAAGTCCTGTTGTCAGAATGTGCTGACTCAGAGAATTGGATAAGACAAAGGATTCATCACTCCCTCCCAAGCTTTTAAAAACTCAGTCAACGGTTTAACACTGAAGTGTCTAAAATAACAACTGTTAAGATCAGGCAACTGTTCTTTTTTTTAAAAAAAAAAAGAAAAGGTAAAAGTCTCCAATATCAAGACTCCCTACTGCTTTGCTTTGCAGAGAAATTTATATCCACCAGCATCCTCATCGATAAGATAAACTTAACTGTCATTTAATATTGACGACTAGGATATTAATGGGGAGCACTACTTTGCAAAAGGGTCCATTTAAAGCATTTATTATATAAAAATTTGAATAGAAAAATTCTTTTTCATGTGATAGTAGATCAGAAGTCTATATTTTGATATTCAAAGACCACATCATGCTAAGCCTTTATCAGCTCTTCATGGTAAGCAATGACATTGATTCAAAGTAAAGGTCTCTTGGAAAGTGAAGAAAATGGAATTTAGTTCCTTTTCAGCCTGTTACTATTGCTGAATGGAATTATGAATAACCATATTAAAGGCAAGCAACGAAGAGAAGCTGACAAAAAGACAGACTTACCACCAGTCTTGAGGCCAAATCCATGTATCCTAGCTTTTCAAGGAGGTTATAGATGAGGCCTGTCTGGAACAGGGCTTCAGTGATAGGTGCCGTGTAGGTCTCATTTCCAAGATAATCAATCAAATCAAAGGCCCTCTGGAGAGGCACTTTGCCTAGGCTAAAGGGTAAAAGAACAGAAAAAGTAAACATGCTGACAAAGGCAGACAAACTCTATACCTGCTGAGAAGGACATTTTATGGTCAGATGGTGAGTCTTGAAGACCTAAAATTTAAGCTTAGAGTGTCATTCTGTAAAGTTAGACTAAATGTTATTACCTTTGATTAAGTTCATGTGTGTGACACAAGGTTAAAAACACATTAAAAAAATAAAATAAACAATTGCTCCGTTTTTATTCTATAAGTCACCTGTAAATTGCTACTGACTCAGGAAAAGTATTACAACATCTTGGTAAGAAATGATGAAAAGTACTAATTTTATTTATTTTTTTAATTACTTACATTTACCAGGTGAGAACAGGTGACATAAAGAGGAGCTGAGTCAGAAGGAAAATTATTTATATGGGAGTTTGTTTCTCAAACTTGTTAAAGCGAGGTTCACTGTGAATTTATGGTAAGTACACTTTTAAAATTAACCATTTTTGCCTGGCTGGGCGTGGCTCAGCGGTTGAGCATCGACCTAGGATACAGGCAATCGGGGTTCGATTCCCGGTCAGGGCACATGCCCAGGTTGTGGGCTCGATCCCCAGTCGGGGGCGTGCAGGAGGCAGCCGATCAGTGACTCTCTCATCATTGATGTTTCTATCTCTCTCTCTCCCTCTCCCTCTCCTTTCCTCTCTCTGAAATCAATAAAGATATATTTAAAAATAAATAAATTAAATTAACCATTTTATAGAAATCATAATGATGGCTGAGATGACATAAGGTCATTTCATTAAAAAATGAACCAAAATAGGAAGGTCAAGAGCAGTCAGAGGGAACACTTCTGAATATTTCTTTTGTTTATAGATCCATTAACAACTTATACTGGTAATCTTCCTATTCTGAAGAAATCTATACACCAGGTCACTGCCATTCTTGGCTTTGGGATTCCACATGAGGTGATGGGTGAAGCAAGTATACACATAAATAAGGCAGCTCTAGATATCAGAGATGTCCCTCATATGGTGAGTAAGCACCAAGCATCACACTTAAACCAAGTGCTGCTTGAAAGGAATTCTCTCAAGAAATAAAACAAAGCTTGAACTACATCAATTTATTCAGAAAATATGGGTCCTGCCTGTTGGCATCTACATTCTTGAAATGTTATTTAAATCTTGTTACTTAACTGTTCAATATTTGTAGCTAATGTTTCAATATAGATCATAAAGTCCCTGAAGGCAAGCACTATGTCTTACATTTTCCAGTTCCTCCAAAATGAATTATATCTAACAGGCAATATATGCTAGTTCTTTTGAACTGTTTTTCTAAAATGTTGTTTTTCTCAATATCACTTGTTTAAAAAACAAACAAACCAAACCAAACCAAGTATACTCTACCCTGCAAGTTCAAAGATGTTATTGATGAGGTTGGCTCGGTCTTTGTCACTCAGCACATAAGGATTTATTTTCAACTGTTTGATTAGTGCGTCCCAGTCATCATCTGCATAATGTACGATATAATAGCCACTCATGTCTGTATTGACTTTGATCCACTGCACTTCTTCTGTAAGACTGATGACATCTAATACAGACCAAAAAATGAGAGGGGTGGAGGGGGGGAAGAGAGAGAGAGAGAGGAGGATAAGAGGGCCAGAAAAAAAATTAAACAGATGCTTTGTTTCAAAGTTATAGTATATTTTTATATTTGATTATTCTACTAAGAAACTAAATCTCTGCCTTTCAGCACAATTATTTTCACGTTAACAGAGATTACCAATCATTCATTTAACAATTACTTATTTAATGGTGAACAAGGTATTTATGTCCCTACTCTCATAGATATTACAGCCTAATGTAACCAGGCAGGTAGAATTCATATAAATGTTACTGATGGAAAAAGAAAATATGATATTCTATGGAAGTACACAGAAGAAATGCTTCATCCCCTAAGGAAAGTTAGGAGAGATTTCCCGGAAGAAATAACAGTTAAGTTGAGACTTTAACATATATAGATGTTGGCCAGGTAAAGAGTGTTCAAGACCCAGAGAAAAAGTATCCATGGTATCCACACACCAAACTGGCTCCCAAGTTCACTGTGGCTAGAGGAGGGAAGCGGGGGAAAGGGAAACGTGTGTGGGTTGGGGCAGCAGGGGAGTCGTGAGAGAACGATATAAAATGTGTTCCATTGCAGCCTTTGTCCTTGTTAGCAAAGGAAGAACAAACAAAGCCATTTAGAAAAGTCACATAATTCAAAGCTAGCAAAATAAACATTAGGGAAGTATTCATGTCTCATTAGGTACAAATAAAAAATAATTGAGTTAAAATAATAGAAAAGTGATTTGCCCTTATTGAGCCCCAACCATTGCATATATAAATGCTGAGAGAATTGTTGGAAATTTATATGGAATGATTTCACTTAATTTACAATTAATAAGGAGGTACAAACTATATGACTACAAAAATATATTACTACAAAAGTTGACTACCAAATATATGTTATAAATTTTAAAATCCTTAACATAACTAATCAAGAAATGTCCTTTAAAGTTGCGACAAGGACATGAATTTAATATAATAGTTAAGGGTATACATCTAAGTGTCTTAAGGTTTACTATTTATTAGAATATGTGCTCCGACCGGCCGAGTGTGGCTTAGCAGTTGAGCGTCGACCTAGGATCCAGGCGATCGGGGTTCGATTCCCGGTCAGGGCACATGCCCGGGTTGCGGGCTGCAGCTGATCAATGCCTCTCTCATCATTGATGTTTCTATCTCTCTCTCTCCCTCTCCTTTCCTCTCTCTGAAATCAATAAAGATATATCTTAAAAAAAAAAAAAATAGAATATGTGCTCCATGAGCTATTTTTTTTCACTGCTAATCAGTGTTCCCGGTACTCAAAAAATACTTGGATAATCAATGGATGAATAAACAAAATAACTATGTCATGGTAAATGGTTTTAAAGCATCTAAATAAGGCTTGTAAATGTTTCTATAAGTTTTCTTACCCATTTTAAGATAAATAATACAATTTTTTAAAATTATAAGAGAAAGAGGAGTAGAGAGATAAGAAAAATAATCTAAACTCAGACAATAATAGCACTTTGGGATATATTTCCTGCCAAGATTTTTCCTATACACAATTAAATTGATGTAATATTCCATACAATGAATATATGTATACATATATATATGCATTTATTTTTATACTGCATTTTCACCTATCAGATTCCATCCTCTGCCATTTTTTCACTGTCTTAATATGCAGTTTTCAAATATCTTCATAATATTCATAATTTCAAGACCTACCATAGTTTAACAATCTCCTATTTGGAAACATTTAGGCTGTTTTAAAATTTTCACTATCCTAATAATGCTATGTGAAGGTTTTTTGCACATATAATTTAGAAACACATTTAAATCCTTTAGTATCTGAAGTCTTAGGGTCTATTAATTTCAAAAGCATGAATTATTAAAATTTACCAGATTCTCTTAATATCTTATTTATTCTAATTCTACCGAAACTGCAAAAGATGTTTAAGATGGAAAAGACTTATATTCTGATTGTGTCTTAACATGACATATCAGATAATGTCTTTTTCATCTAAAAATTCAACTTCTGTTTTATTGCTGATATAGCAGAAAAATCAATTATATCAATATGGTCTATTCCTTTTTCTAGAGCAGAATGAAATCTACAGAATAATTGTGATGGCAACAGTAGCTGCTCCAAGTTGAAGACATTTTTAACGAAACTATGACTAATGAAATTAATTTTGTCATTAGCTAATGCAAAAATATCAACACTCACCAGGTCACCAAACACAATTTTCTACAGATCTTTTATCAAGAAAGGACCTTGAGAAGGACTGAAGAGCTCCAACTCTTCCCTTTCCCATAAAAAGAGGCAAGTAATGATAAGTATGGCATTTTCCCCACTAGATGGATTCGGGAAAATATTGAAATACATAGTATCTTGGCTGATAAGAAGCAATTTGCTGTGTTGTAAACCTAGCCAAGTCCAAATGGTAGAGAGGTGAAATGCAGCTGGCAGTGTACTTGAAATTATTACTGTCATCTCGATGACAGAATATAAAGCAGTACAGCCAAGAGCAGAGAGAGCAGAGTTATCACTTTGAGTGAACATGTTAGTCCCTTTCAGGTCTTCTGAATGGTCCAGAATAGAGAGCCTTAAAACCACAGGTATCAAAATATAACAGCTTTACTCACGAGAGGAAACTGCATCCTGCAGCTCAAACGTGGATGAGGCTGCCCCCATATGTTTTTAATCTAGTATAATCATTAACAGATTAACAGTTCAATTTTCACAGTCTGCTAAGCAGTGAAAAACAATGAGAACTCCAATGTTAAATGGCAGAAGCCCAGGTGAAGTAATCTAATATTGACTTTAAAAAGCCATTTGTCAATGAGTTATGAAAATCAACTACTGTTTTGTAAAGAAACATTAAAACACAGAAACAAAAATCATGTTTTTACTCCATAGTCACAAAATGTCCTGTGTCGTTTGCGCCAGCAGACTAGCATGAGACCTGCAGCTGAACTGCATCCCCTCTGTTCAAAAGCATTCCTTCCTGCAGTGCCCTCTCTTCTCCTTTATTTTATTAGGGGAAAGGCAAGAGCAGGGGATGGTACATGATAAATATCTTAATTCCATGATTTTCCTTCTTTTTTCCAGTTGTCTTTCACTCCAATGATATGTCTGTTAATTTCAGGGTAATATTTCTGGCACAGTGATACCCTTTTAGAAACATGAATGTTTCAAGTTAGATTCAATATAAAAATTTCCTACAGTTAAAGGGCTTAGAGGTCTGAGTAAGATGTGGATTGAGACGGAGACGAGGGGGGTGGGGGAGAAAGGAAGAAAAGGGAGAGGGAGACGCTCACTTTTTTAGTATAATTTCCTCAATATGTAGCTTGAAAACAAACGGCCCTTTTCAGCTCTTCTTTCTTTTTTAATCCTCGCCCAGGGACATGATTAGAGAGGAAGGGAGGGGGGGGAGAGAAACATCCATCTGTACAGGGAATCGAACCCACAGCCTAGGTATGTGTCCTGACCAGGAATGGAACCAGCAACCTTTTGGTGCACAGATGACATTGAACCAACTGAGCCGCTCTGGCTCGGCCTTTCAGCCCTTCTTCTACACAACTACTCATTTCTCAAAATTCATGAATGCAGGGAAAAGTGACAAAAATGTTAACCAAATATAACTCCTATATTTGATTGAGCTAATGGACTAACGCAGCAACCCTGAACACATGGAAATATACTAAAGACTTAATAAGCTACCAAGATAACACTCTGTACTAAAGTCATATGACATAAACTATGCCTCTGTAGCCACCACCTCTGCTACATTTCTTTTGAGAACAGAAAAAATTAAAATAAGAGTGATTCTCATTAAAATATCAGGAACCAAGAAGAGCTACTGTCCTTAGGGTCCAACATTTTTTTGTGAGGACAGAACATTCTCAATGTGAACCATCAAAATGCGAACTGCCAGGGATGAAAGCAGCAGCAGCAGCAGTAAGGGAAATCCCACAGCTGAGAAGAGGAACCAACAGACACTGCTTCCACCGTGTATTGGCTCAGTCCCAGCTCTAGATTACAATTGTATTACAGTGCATTTTGTATATTCCCCCTACTAAGAATATTTTGAATGAAAGGAAACAAAGATATAATTTCACCAGGCTTTGAATGCTCTTTTCCTAGATCTTTCGACCATGACATTTGAAATTGAGTCACTTCATTACAGACAAAATTTATTCATTCAATAAATGTTCGCGTGCCTACTGGGTGCTAAGGTTGCAAAAGTGATTCATACAGTCATGATATTTACCTTCATTAGGGGACACATCTAATGTGGGGACAGATACAAGTGAAACAGTACTTAGCATAAACAAAAGTAGAGAAGTAGAGAAAGTTATTAAAGCACATAGTAGGGCCTCTACTATGTCTCGGGGTGAGGGGAGGCTTCCTGGAGCAAGCCAGGGTTGAAGTGAGATCTGAAGAATGAACAGGAGTCAATCAAGGGAGTGGGGAGGCAAGAGTGTTTTACCAGGAGACAAAACAGCATAAACAGAGGCCACCCAGAGATAAGAGGAAGAATGGCCTGTTTGAGTTGCTCAAACAATTTTTGTGCAGTGGAAACACATCATGCCAGGTAAGGGCTTAGATAAAAAGGCTATTACAGAAAAACAGGAGTTAGACTTTGGGATGTAAATGTCAAAGAGTTTAAAAAGCTCATATGTAAACTGAGATAAAAAGTAAAGGGCTAATAAGAGCAGATATCTTATTGTCCAATTACTTTGAATACCACCAAAAACTTACAGACTATTGGGAGGTTTGCAAAATGTCCTTATTGGTACCTTTCAAACAGGAAGATGAGATTATTTCTTCTTTCTTAGGTAAGAGGCTATCCTTCTAGGACCCACTTAAAGCATGCAGTTTTGTTTTCATTAAAGAAGGCAGCACTGTCCTGGCCTGTGTAGCTAAGTGGTTAGAGCATCAGCCTACGCATGAAAGGCTCCTGGGTTTGACTCCTCGTCAAGGACACATACCTGGGTTGCAGGTCTGTTCCCTGGCCATAGTCAGGGTGCATGTGGGAGGCAACCAATCAATGTGGCTCTCTCACATCAATGTTTCTCTTCACTCTCAAAAATACAGGATTAAACACCAGATACACATTCAAATGAGAAACCTTCCCTTTCCATAAATCTAGAGCATCACTAATGGTTCCTGATGAACCCAGAAGCCTTATGTTCTTTCAGGGTCTAAATTAAGAGGACATATGGTATGGCATTCATAGAGGTAGTTAACAGATGGTCAGAAAACACATTTCAACTACTTTTTATAGACTCGTTGTGTGTCAGCATATACAATATTTACATTTTACTATCCCCTTCCTTGCCATCATAATTTTTTTGCCCCATTTTTTTCATTACCAAAAATGTATACTATGTCTACAGGACATTTTGTAATAATTATTTACTGTAAATCTAGGTCATGAATCAACCTTTATTAAGCATAAGAATCATCTAGGGTGCTTGTTAAAATGCTGTTGCTGCAGCCCACCCCTAGAAAGCAGACAACAGAGCACAGGTTAAGAAAACTGCTCTGCTTCTTACTTTGTAACATAAAGTATTTATCTAGGATATAAAAATATAGCACTTGTTATTTTCTACCAGGACCGCTAGCACTTTCAGTGCAACTTTTTATACTTTATGTCACATGACTAAGAAAGACCAATTTTATGCATGATAGATACATAGACTCAAGCTCACTTAAGTCACATCACATATAGGTGACTCATAAAACCAGCTCAGAAAGTGAGCACACTGGAAAGTGTGAACTCCTTTCTGCTGCTTGGTAAGATGTTTTAAAAATATGCTGTTTCCAATTTCTTATAAGAGAAGTGTTAAGTCAAACCTGATTTCTTGTCCAGAAATGATACCAATTGATGTTTTGAAGAATTTCTTCCCTCAGTGACAAAGGATAGTGGAATATGCCATAGATAGCTATAAAAATAAAATATTGAAAGATCATTACACTTTCCAATACTTCAGTAAGTTACACAAAATTTGTTGATTTTTGCTTTTTTTGTTTTTGGGGTTTTCTTTTTTTGGCAGGAAGGTGAAAATTTTCAAGGTATTTTCAGAAAGGAATAATCTTGTTAGAGATTTTGTAAGAACCTATGATTATAAAACATTTAAAAATACTTTAACCTGAGGGTACAAAAGAGCTAGCAGGGAGAGAAAGAGGGCATGTACCTTGCATCTGAAGGCTGAATTTCAGGCTTCATATTTAAAAAGAATCTTTCTTGTTGTACATGAAGCTCCTTTCCTTTTCTTTGAACAGTCACTAAAGGAAACCCTTTCTGCAGGGTCCAGGTTTTCATCATTTTCTTTATATCTAGTGTTTTGTTTGTGACCTATAAATAAAAGAATAAATTATTTTTGCTTACACAATTTAAAAACTTTACAGTTTATATCCTTCCCTCTTTCTCTACCACATCTTATGAAGACTACATTTAGTGTTAATATAAAAAAAGAAGCACAAATGCTGAGTTGAATTTACATTTCTAAACTAGGTAAGTGAACAGTTGCTAAAAGGAAAGTAACCTAGAACAGAACTAAGTGATTACTAAGATGTGTGAGAGAGGCACTATGCTGAAAAAGCAGATACTATCAACCGAGTGTTCATGAAAATCCCTAAGGAGATATGAGCACTCTTTCAGTTCACAGGACTAGCACTGAAGGTATGAATAATGACGTATAGTCTAGAATCAGAAGCACTGCTACTTACTCCTGTGAATCAGCTGAGTACAGATTTCTCTCCTCTCCAGACCCTTTGCTTTCATAAATGTCAAAGTTCTTCTTTTAAAGAACTAATACTGTGGGAATGCCAGGGGGCAGCAGCAGTAGCAGAAGAGTGAAATATAAATAGGTCAGTTGCCTCGACTTTAAGTCTCTCTAGAGAACAGCAGTACATTTTTGATGGTCCAGACCCTCTTTTACTTATTTGATGGTCCAGACCCTCTTTTCCAGATAATTAACTAAACTTATCTACAGAAATCTAGAATCCAGTGTCAGAAGTTCACAGGTCCTCCAAAGCCCACTGTCCCTGAAACATTTGGTATCAATGATTAAGAGGCAATTTTTGAACAACTATCTCTTTAAAGAAAGTGAGTTAAACTTATGACTCAAATTATTTTTCTAGATTACATATAGACTTGAATTGCAAGCGACTAAAATCACCAAGTACTTAAAATGTTTGGCAGTGTCACTGCACTATGGCAGCCTACCTACCTTGGTCACCATATTCCTACTTATTTAAAGCAGAAAAGGACAGGGCAAAGCCTCCCGAGTTCACTTTGATAATAATTTTATATTTCTCACGGCCGGGATCTATTTATTTCTGGACAAGGGGTTGGGAAGAAAACAAGCTTGCTCCAAAGCAAGGCACTTTTGGTCTTTGAGGCAGAAATGAAATGAAGCGGCCAGTGCACAATTTGATGCGGATGGTAAAAATCCTGAGGATGCCGTTAGGGACTAGGCTGGGATAGGAAGTCATGATGATACAAAAGCTGAAATCAGTGAGGAAGGCAGAAATATATTCTAAATGTCAGGAGATAATAGAACAAGTATACAATAAATAATGCAGCTTTCAACTGAAATAAGAGGAGTAACAATGATTTGGATGCAACTTTTAGGTAATAAAAACAGATCCCTCTTCTCAAAGAGAACTCAGAGAGTAGGGCAGATACATCTTCTGGGCAAAGGGTTAAAAGCTAGAAAGCACCAGGTTTCAGACAAGGTGAGGAAGCAGGACGAGCATACGGAAAAGATCCAGAGCAGGGCTCTTAGCAGGGTCCATAAGACTTTGAAACTGTGTGTGATGTTTTACATTATGTGATTTTTCTGGGGAATATGTCCAGAACTTTCATCACATTTTCAAATACGTCTGTGATCTTCTAAACTTTAAGAACTTTATCTAGATCATGGTAAAAAACTCAAATGCTTCTAAGGGTTAGGCAGTTAGCATACACGCACGATGCAGGCCAGGCTCATGCACGGCTATGAAGCATAACTTGTATGTAATTACACTGCTTATTAGAATATTTGCAGGCACAACAAAATCCAAACAGCAAAGCAGTGGGAGGGCAGTGTGCAGCCATTGCAGCCAGCTTGTGATGTATCATCTACTCCAGAGGAACGTGGCCCCAAAAGACAGGGCAATTCAGAGGGCAGAGTACAAAAAAAAAATCATGAATGGGAGGTAGAAAAACTGCAAAAGCATAAGAATAAAAAAAGATTTTTGAAGAAAAAAATGAAAATATAGTAATATACATTAATTTGGAAAAGACAACTTTCCTACAAAGTAGAAATGGAGATTAAGGTATAGAATAAAAATGGTTACACAAGGCCACACACAATTTTTCAACAATTAGGACTAGCAATTCCATTTATTGACTTTTAATTCTGTGCTCTATTCATAAATATTCAAATCCTAAGCTCCATCCCCCTCTTTCTCAAACAACTGTCTTTGGTACAACAGCTTATTTGCATACTTGATCAAATATAAATAGAACTTCTCTCTTTTTACTTTAAGAGCCAAATAAAAGATCCAGGTAACTTACCTCATTAAAACTATCCCACAGATCATCACTTTGAATGGATGCATAGCTATGATCATGCAGGTAAAGAACAAGAGCACGCTGAAATACATCGTTACCAAGGTAAGTCTTCAGCATCAACAGGAGAGAAGCTCCCTATTAAAAAAAAAAATTGAGAAAGGGAGGAAAATAGGATACAAAAGAACTATAGAATTGAGAATCTAAATTCAGAATATAATCAATCTAAGCATATACTTTCATATATAAAGCCTAGTTATAACACTCTGTTATGTAGTCTCATATAACCAGATGTGAACTATGTTTAAATTGTCCTAAAATTATTTCAAAGGATTTGAAAAGAATTAATGGAGTAGATTTCCATGTGCACTAATTCTACTGTGAGCCACTTTATGTGGTCTATCAGTTACTGTTTCAGTGTTAGTGTTAAAAAGCTCGACGATTATATTTTTAATAGAAAAACATGCCAAATTTTCTGTGGTACCCCCACTCTTATCCCCAATGGTTAAGGTACCAGTTCAATTCATGGGCACACTGCTAGGGACAATAAATTAGAAGAGCTCAGCTCTCAAAAGTCTCTCTGTTAGGAAATACACTCATTTCTAATTTTAGTATATCATGTTGCTGAACGAACCAAGATCTCTCTTCCTGCAGTGTCCCTTCCAATATGTTTGGAACTGATAAATGTATAGGGTACTAAGTATACACTAATAATTCAGAATCAGGCATGCACCTATTAAGGTCACACTATATTCACTGATGCACACATCATCACTCTCAACCTTAAAACCACCACCACCTTCTTGATGAACCTTCCCTGATTCAAGATAGAAATCCTATTTCTCTAGCTTCAAAAGCAATTTATATCACCTCACGCATCTGCTATAGATATATATTCATTTCTTCTGGACTGTGTGCTAGTTGAAGGGAAAATGAAACATTCAACTCCAATGATTAAAACAATGCCTAGTCCAGAGTAAGCACTCAAATGGCTTTTGAATAAATTTCACTTGTGATAAAAATGGAGCAATGTTAAGTCATTAAAATTAGCACATACACATGAACTGAATTTAACACCTATTACTCTCCACAGTGTCACATGTTCTACACATTTAAACATTCGTTCTTTTCCAACATCTCCCCTTCTCTCCTGCATCACCAACTTTCCCTCTCTACTGTAACTTTCCCATTAAAACTACAGACTATGTAACATTCCTCATTTTAAACAATTAAAAGATGTCCCTTCTTTCCTTAACCTCAAGCCTCCTCTAGCCATCACCCTATTTCTTGTTCCTGCTTTGCAGTAAACTCCTCAAAATAGCTGCCTGCATCTGCCGTCTCCATTGTCTTGAGCCACCTGCCAGCCATCACTCCACTGGAAGTGTTTTTATCCAGGTTTCTTCAAGATGAACTTCAAGGTGTCAAACCAATGTCAATTCTCAGGCTCAACTTCTCAAGCACCAGTAAGCAGCTTTTGATAAGACTGACCATCCCTCCTCCCTGGAAGTCCTTCTGCACTCGGCCTTGGGGCACCACTCTCGTCTCCACTGTTCGCCGGCTAAACCTCTCAGTCTCTTTCGCTGGTTCCTCCTCATCTTCCTAAGGATTAAACTTTGATGTTTCCTGGAATTTAATCTTCAGATCTCTTCTCTTCTCTCTCCAAATTTCCTTCCTAATTGATCTCAAATTTATATATATAACCAGACTTCCTCTCTAAATTCCAGACTCATACCCAACTGCCTGCTTGGTATCTCAAAAACTGAACTTTTTATTTTCTTCTTGCCCAAATTCTACTCCTCCAATAGTCTTCTCCAATGCAGCAAGTAACAATTCCATTTTTCCAGTTGTTCAGACAAAAATTTTAAAGTCATCCTTGACTCCTCACTTATATTTCACATCTAATCCATTAGCAAATCCTATGAAATTAACCTGTACAATACATTCCATTTTCCTCCAAAAATTTATCTTCATAATCTCAGACAAAAATACTCTACCATTCCTTTAGCACATATTATCTCTCATTGCTTCACAAGTACCCACCACCTAAACTTTGACTTTCTTGATGGCACGGACTTGGGAGGACAGATGAACTGGGTCTCCTGTTGGGGCTGGTGCCAGCTGTTCCAGCAGGAGGGAGGCAAACACGTCCCCTTTCCCCTACTCTGCAGCCACACCATCCAGCGCCCCACCAAGTCCCAGACAAGAACCTCAGCGGGAGACGGGCTCCAAAGGTCCCAGCTCTGAGCAGCACTCCCTTCCCCACCTCAGAACTGAGCTCAGCAGGGCAGGGCCACCAGGACTTGGCAGGACAAATCAAAACAGTCTCCTGTTGGGGGTGGAAGCCGCCTTGCCTGCTGGAGTGGGGCAAAAATGGTCCCCTTTCCAAAGCCACACAGTTCAATAACCGCCAAGAGCTTCTCCAGAAAGAGAGGGCACCAAAGGTTCCTGTTGGGTGCATCCAGCAGACCCCCTCCTCAGGACTCAAACTTGATAGGGCGTGTCCAGTAGTTGGAGCTCTGGGTTAGTGTACTCCCCAGGCTGGTGCAGCAAGAATAGGAGTGTCAGACCCTGGGAAGTGGCGCCTGGGAGTGGTGTGGGACAGGGACTCAGCACAGGGGCCTCAGTGGCTGTACCTTCCAGGTCTCTCCTCAGGGCCACGCCATCAAGATCTTCTTTGTAGATCTTCTCTTTATGACCCCCATATGCCCTGAGTTGCCTTCCCTCTACTGGAGCCCCAAGGCGCTGTGCATTGGCCCTTTAAAAGAGCACCTGGGTTTCTAGCAGACACCCTCGTCTTCCAGGCAGACAGAGTCCCCACTGATTTGCACTGCCAGATGCTATGCAGGTTTGTCTTCACAGCTCTGATGCTCTGGGTTGGAGATCCAGCATGGGATTGAGACCCCACACTCCTCAGGGGAGACTTTTGCAGCCAAGACATCCCTGTGGCTTCTCAGCCACAGCACCTGGGTGCAGGGGCCAGCCCTCCTCACATCTCCATTCTTCTTACCAGTCTCTATGTGGGCTCTTCTGTAAATCCGTGGTTATAATACTACTGTTCAGCTGTCCTTCAGTTGGTTATTCAGGTTGACGGCCCTATAATTTAGCTATAAATCTGGTTTGGTGCCAGAGGACGTGAGAGTAGCTTCTACCTACTCTGCAGCCACCTTGGAATCTCCTAATCTTCAATTCTTAAAATATCTGTTCACTTACTTGTTTTGGAAATTCTGACTTTGGAATATACCTCAATCCTGAATAACATAGCCAAGGGTTTGCTTAGAACCCTCCCTGGACATATCCTGTCTATAGATATAAAGACTAAACCAATTTTAAAAGATATATTGCTATAAGATCTAGTTAACTGCCCAGAATCTAGTCAGAAAACATAAACGAGAGTCAGAGAAAAAGAGAATAACCCAGAAAAAGTTAAGATCAAGATTTAAATAGACACAAATATTGTAAATTTTAACAGGATACCTGAAAATAACACTCATTTAATCTTTAAATAATATAAACCATGTTCACATATGAAATTAATTTGAAACCTACTCTAGGTACTACTGTGCAAAGCAATACCTTAAAATAGGAAAGAGCATCAAACATTTCTTCAATCTGTTCTGAAGACTGAACAGATGATGATATTGGATGAGATGAATTCAAGGAATCTTTCTTCATGGTTTTAAATCGAGCATCTAAGAAATCTTCATACTAGTATAAAATTAAACAGATTAGGAAATCATGAACAGGATCAAAGGCAAAGGCAAGTACAGCAATTATTTATATAAATTAGCCTACTGCTTAAGGACATTATTAAAAAATAACCAGATTCACTAAACTTCAGAACATAAGCTTTTGAAAATAGAAGAAGAGTGTGACATTCACATATAGTCCTTAAATTTAAAAATAAAATTATAATCTCCTGGCCACATGAAAAATAGTATAAGGATAAATTAAGATTCTATTACTACAGCAACCAAAGGCCAAACCCTGATATTCAAGATGAATAGTCTAAAAAAGTTTGTGTATATTTTAAAAATAAAATCTGAAATAAAAAACAAAAATAAAAACTGGTCGTTAAGTCGATTTACTATATACAGTCCAGCTTCTCTATTAAGATAATATACATTTCCTTTAACTGAGGTTCATTTGAAATAAAATATAACTCTTAAACGGAGAGAATTCTTTGAGAGCTCAGCAGATAAGCTCCCCTAGTATATATATTAGAAGCTTTTAAACATTCTGGGCACCACCAAGTGGTGAAACTGTGAATCTCACTGCTTAATTAAGGAGCATACACAGATTTAAAGTATCTTGTTTAGTCTTGTAGCTAAAAATGAGTTCCTCTGTGCCACTTGAAATTTTTGAACAGGCGCTACAAAAAAATTCAAATTGAAAGCTCTAAGAGTATTCCTGTTTTAAAGAAGTCTTAGATCATATAACCAGGAAGTTTAATAGAAAGTCACAGAAATTTGGGGTTGAAAGGGATCTTTGCTTGAATTATTTGGAAATATCTGTCATATCATAGCCTAGTGTGTCCAAATATCTCAGGATGGGAAACATCTCCAAAGAGTGTAATAACATAGTGACATTATTACGCTTTCTATAACAGAATGGTGTTCCAAGTCTTTGAAAAGGAACAAAATACGGTTTGTATCTAAAAAGGGCAAATTATTTGTCTGTATCAACTTATGTATCACTGTTATAAGCAAGATCAGATTAATAATAGACACCATTGCTACAAAATATCTTAATTTTTTCTTTCTTTATGCACAGGATAAAAAGTTCTGTTTTACAAAAAAAGGCTTTTCAGCTATATCTAAATTCCTTCAAGAGGAAGAATCACAACTATTAAAAAGAAAAGGTAGCAAATCAATGTTCAAAAAAAATGTTCATCTTAACAACAAAATGTAAAATAATTTCACATACTTTCAGCTTCCAATGATATACCAGTAAATAAAAGCATAATTTTCATGGTCAGATCCCAAGAGGGACAGACATAAGTAACAGAGGCCAATTTTATTGTTTCTTTCTAGAAACATTTTCATTTCTGTAAATGCATAGAAAATGCATGGTGAATATGATTTTACTGTTTTCCCTCTAGCATTCACAGTAGGCCTAAAAACACTGTACTTACACTGGACAGTTCTTTAAATATTTTTTCCAAAGAGAAATACTCCATGAAAGTAGCCAAACCTTCATTTAGCCATAAATCGTTCCACCACTGCATCGTTACCAGATTACCAAACCACTGTGGGGAAAAACAAATTAATAACCAACAAAATAGTTATTCTCAAGAATGTTCTAATAGTTGAATTGTTAGATTTATCACCTATAACTAGATGACAATTACTTAAAAATACAGTCATTATAGTTAAAACAAACTATATCCAAATTAAAGACTTACAAAAGCTGTGTAAATTTACCTTAAAAGTAAAATAAAAATTTTTTAATTTTACCTTAACTGAATGGGAAAACAAGCAAAACAGACAATTAGCATATTTATCAATTTAACACATGTTACATATTAGGTTAAAAAAAAAGTTTTTAGACACCTCTTTAAAAATGAGATTTCCTAGGTAATGAAATTCTTCTACTTTCTAATATCAAATTAGTAAGGTTATTTTCCATTGCATCTACAACCATCAATGACAAGTAAAAAATAAATTTCTCTGTGACAGATTTTCCTATAGAGAGCCCATATTTCACATTTCTTCTCAGTTACCCAAATTGAGGACAGTATTTACATGATTCAAAACAGAATTCAAACAACAATCCTTAAGAAAGTTGGCATGCATGTAAATAAATGAAATCAGAAAGATCTTAAATGTGTTTTTCTATGAGGAAGTAAGAAGGTAAAAACGATAGGAGACTCTCCTAAAATATGTATCTCAAAAATCACTGAAATAAAATGTGGTGATAGGGTATGCGATAGTCAGTGTGGCCTTGAGTCAAACCAGCAGCAAAACTATAAGGTTACTAAGTACTGAAACAAAACACTTTTGAGAATTACCAGAACATATTTTTCAAAGATATCTTAAAACCTGTTTCAGATGAAGATGATTTGTAAGTCCTGAAGAAATACTCCCCAAGTAGTGATGGGCAGCCCTAGAAATAACAGATCCAGAGGAGAGCCCCTAAAAGACACCTTGTCTAAATGCCTAACACAATAATAGTAAATAAGCATACCCTTCGTATGCCAGCTTGTCATGAAGTCTTCACAAGGGCTATACAGTTGTATTCAGGTTGAGTTTGAGATAGGAGTAAACAGCCCAGAGCATGTTCTACTTTTCTTCCATATCCTCCCACCATCATGATACCCCTAAATCATACCCAACACTGATAAACGCCTCCTCACAAGGATGCAAGAGAGACAAGGTATTAGGGAAGAGAGAGGGAGGTTCATGTACCTGTATAATTTTCTTTTTCTCCATGGCATACATGGCCCTTCTCCATGGAAGGGCAAAGAATACCCTTCCTCTCTCTAATAAAAAATCCAGTTCTAGCAGGAGTGAAAAAATAAATCTATTCATGATTATAGTGTGAAAGTTGTGAGAGTGCAACTTAGGAAAAAGATCCCTCCCCTCCCCTCCTAGTTAAACTGAGCAGGTGGCATTTGTCAGAGGCAAAACAATTGTGTGTTATTGGGGGGGGGGAGAGAGAAATTTTGATGATGTGCTTCTTTAGAGCCCAGTGCTGCCATTTACTAGCTGTGTGACTCTGAGCAAGTCATTTACTTAAGCTGGGTCTCATTTCTGGAAACATCTGTAAAATGGGATTATTACCTACCCTTACAGCAGCTATGAAAATTGAGACAATACACATGAACATGCTTTATAAACTGTAAAGTCCTATACAAACATTAAATAGCATTTTCAATTGTGTTCAAAAGCAACACTTTATTATGAAAGCAATACTACAATAAAAAGGTAAATTATTGGCATCTAAACCTATTCTAACACTCTAGGATATGGAACAGACCACAAGTATGAGATATAACAGCCTTGCTGCTCATACCTGATGGGCCAGCTCATGAGCAATGACTTTAGTAACCAGTTTTCTATCCGCGTCTGAAGAAGTATTATTGTCATAGAGAAGTGTCTCTTCTCGGAAGGTGAGCAAACCCCAATTTTCCATTGCTCCTGCTTCAAAGTCAGGAATAGCCACCAAATCTGGACATAACAGGAAAAAAGTAATCAACTTCTCCTCAACAACTCCCTGGTTAAATCAAAATAGTTTACCCATTGTTATCACTGTGGATCAAGAGGCAGAGTTTATTTTATACTCCTAACAAATAGAACCTTCCTTACCTGAGCCCTGTATACCCCTCACCGACAGGTCAGCTGAGGGAGACCTGATCAATCCCCTGTAGACCCACTGTTCCCCTGTCCCTAGGCAAAGGAAGAGATACCTAACTCCTTCACAATGGGGAGGGCCAACTCTCTTCTATATAGAACCAGCTCCATGTTGAAGAGCACTGAAACGCTCTTGTTTTCCAGAGCTTCCAGTACTCAGGTTTATTATCTGAGTCAGGAATTTCTTAGGAAGTTAGAATTAGTTAAACTCCAGACTAAGCCCTAAGCAAAGTGTTATAAATTTCTAAGTGTTGTAAGTTCCACATTCAGATACACTCATAAAATCTAAATGATCTTAAATACAAACAATTTTTAAATCATTAACAGTGTTTCTTGGTTTTCTTTTATAATAATTTTGAGTTCTTTCTAAAAAACATTTGCCAAATAATTCTAGGTTATAATGGTGACAGAAATCAGAGGCACTGTTTGATTCTTACCCAATTTCTTAAGTGGGTATTGAATTTCAAAGTAGTTTTGGTAAAATTCAAGAAGCTTCACAGTTGTTTCCAAGGCATGATAAACTTGATCAATCTTTTCTGGTACAGAATATATAGAAACCTAGAAGAAAACATTACATATGACGTAAGGCCAGGTATAATTAAAATGTCATGATATTCAGCTAAACACTGTCAAGATCGGCATATGTGAGAACTGCATAGAGTTGTGAGATTTTTCAGGACAAAAACTCTTGCTTATAGTTCTTTTAGCACCCTCAGAGTTTAGCAAGTCACTTCCATACACACAACGTTAAAAAAAACACACACTTGAAAATTCTTTTTTTTAAAGCTAACATAATATCCAAAACAAACTATTTTGGGTCATATTATAATAATTTATAAGCATTTGCCCATTTAATTTTACAATACTTTTTTCTTCCTCCCCATTACCTACAGTTGTCCTCTCTTGCTTATGAGCTACCAAGATTGTGAATTACTTAAAGGACAAAACCAAATTTTCATTCTTTTGACACCTATCAGTGCCTGGCATCAAGCAGGCAGGCGCTCAATACAGAGGAATCACATCTTAAGAGGGAGTTAGTTCTCAAATAAATACATAAGGCAGAAATTGCACATTTGTTGAAATTACCCTAGAAAGAACTATTAGAGACCAACACATTCTCCTTTAGTAAGTATGGCACAGCCAGGTTTTCTTCCATTGGTAGACTCTCCCTTAAAATTAATTTTAGTCTCCCATTAAAGGACTGAGAAACTGTCAACATTTTCTAAGAGGTCAATCATCTAGAAGATGCTTTCCCAATGGAAACATCAATCATATCACCCAGATTCCTCCTCAAACATCCTTGTGCCAGGCACCCCATTTGGCCGCTTCCATCACTGTATGTGGTAAACATCTTTCCTCAGAGGAAAAGTGAAGCGGGAAACAGGTTTATATGAAACTGAAATATGGCCAGAAGACTCACTTAGTCCCATCTCTGGTATACGATAATCAGGAAAAAGGTACTTTGGTATTTTCCTCTTTACTTCCTTTCTTTTTCCTTAAAAGAAGGTGTGCGGTGAGTTCGCACTAGAGATTAATCGTCTGGTCATTGTAACTACTATCAAGCCTGTTTTTTGAGCACCAGAAGCAGTAAGAAATAAACGAGGGCAATCGAGTTTAAAGAGGAAGTCCTGACCAGCATTCTGGTCTTGGTAAAAGTACTCTAAATACTGCTAAATGGAACTCAGCTGGCACTCAGGCCTTAAAACTTACAACTTTCCTTGCAAGATCTCTTGCTAAGACTTTGGGGAGATTTCTAAAAGACACAAATAAAGACTCAGAGCAAACGGTTCTTAGACTGAGGAGTAACAAATTTGTTAGGTTTCACTTAATCTGTTCCTTAATTTAATAAAAGCAAAAACTAGATAAAACAAAAGTAAAAACAGAACTAAACCTCATTCCCCACTCAACAGGATAATAAGATGGCCTGCTCCTCAAAAATACCAGCTTTCCTAAACAGACAGCTAGACACACGAAAAAAGCATAAATTCCTAAAACAAAAAACCAGTATCAAGTTTATCCAGAATAACTGAAGGGACTTTAGGAGAATTATAGAAATTATAAACAATGACCCTGGCTGGTGGAGAGATAGTTGAGGTAGAAACGTTTGAGTGGAAATTTGGAACTAAGCCATGTTCCTGACTGAATATGAAAAAATTAAAATTAAAACTTTATATGGATAATATTGTTGAAGGTTCTGTTTGAATGTAAGACAGTCCACATTGACTAACCACCACTGAATTCTGAATCTACTAATTAGACTTGTCTATGGTAAAAACAAAATCAGGCAATAGGAAAAATAAAACAAAACAAAAGCCTCAAAACAAACAGATAAAAGCAGTGTATTTTTAAACTGGCCTAGAATTTCCTAGGTATTTCTGGCATTCCTGAAGTCAGGGAGAGACTTAAAGACAGAAATAATAAAACAAATGTTCCTCTTTCTTTGGGCCTTTGACAACACTGTAGTCTTTACCACTGAACAGGACATGTTTAATAATCTACAGCCAACTTTGACATTTTCAGTTGTTTGGTAAGATTGATTAGTAAGAAAGCCCTACGGCCTTATTTCTGAATCTTGTGAAATAGGCCTAATGTCAAATATTACAAAACAGAAACCAACTAGAGACTGCCACATTTTATTTTTTTATTTTTCCTCACCCAAGGAGTAAGGATATTTTTTCCATTGATTTTTTGAAAGAGTAAAAGGCAGGGGACAAGGGGAGACAGAGAAAGGAAAGAGAAACATCGATGTGAGAGAGACATAAATTGGCTACCTCCCACACATGCCTAGATGGGACATGTGTGAGAGAACCTGCAACCTAGGTATGTGCCCTTGGCCGGGAAGTGAACCCAGAACCCTCCAGTGTGCAGGCCAACACTCTAACCACTGAGCCACGAGGGCCAGGGCAAGACTGCCACATTTTAACATAACAAAACTCCTTTGCTAGACTCAAATTTTGAATTTCTTGTCACGGTACCTACAGAAGTTATTTATGTCATTTGGTGTAAGAAGCAGCATATTGTGGTGGACAGTACAATTCTGACTATCACTTACTGGCTATATAATCTTGGGTCAACTACCAAACTTCTCTAAGACATTGTTTCTTCATCAGCAACATGGGGCTAATGCCACCTCCACCCTCAGTTGGTTTATAAAATGAAAAGATGTTTATAAATGAGTGTGTAAGCTTCCAGCACAGAGTGTAACTCCATGCATGTTAGATTCTTCTCCATTTCCCACTAAAAATGTATAAAATTAATAAAATAATTGTTTATTTGTATACCGTTAATTTTTTCAAAACACACGACTGGGTAACATTAAAAATAATTTTATATTTACAGACATACAAGGAGTTCATGATGTTTGCATATGCAAAAAAGAGACTGTACTTTCCCTGTGTGTGTGTCTATGTATTATTATCATGAGGTAATGAACATTTTACAGGAATTTAAAATTTAATCCTTGAGAGGGCACGCTAATACAGGCAATACAGTACTAGGTGACGCTTAGAGAGGGTTATAGCGCAGTCTGCCAAGGGCACATAGCTAGTAAGCTGTAGGGGAAAGATTTGAACCCAGGTAGCTCCACATTCCTTGAAAAACCATGTTGCTGCCTAATAAATGTAAATAAAAAGCAAAAAAGTCACCTGAAACTACTCTCTCAATTCTATCATCTATCTATCTATCTATCTATCTATCTATCTATCTATCTATCTATCTATCTGAGAATGAGGTATAATACTTGAAGAAGTCACACTGGAGCAATTGGAAATACAGCCTAATTTATAAGAGGACCTCGAATATCAGAGTGATGAGTTTGAATGTAGTCCTATAAGCAATAAGAAGCCAACACAGCAGTTGAAAGAAAAAAAGAAAGGGATGGAGTAGGAGGCAGAGGGAGGGAGAAAGAGAGAGAAAAAGAGGGAGAGGGAGAGAGAGAGAGAGAAAAAGGGGGAGAGAGAAAAAGAGGGAGAGTGAGGAAGAAAAGGAAGAGAAGGAAGCAGAGAGGGAGGGAGGGAGGGATGGAGGGAGGGACAGAACAGAGGAGGGGGAAAAGGTGAACGTGCATACATTTTGTAATACAGTAAAACATGCTGGGGAATCAAAAAGTATAATAGGAACTACTACAGAGATGTAACTAAAGTGCTAGCTACATCAGAGGGAACGGCTAACCCCAGCTGTGGAAAGAAGGAAAGCTTCAAAAAGAGAGGGAGGTTTGGTACTCAGCTGCATCTCCAAGAAGCAAACCTGACTGCAGATTGAGCCTTTTAGGTTTTATCAGGGCTGGAACATCTAAATCGAGGGCTAACTATGTGGTGCAACGCTTGAAGAAGAATTGGTTAATTTTTTTCAGATTTAAAACAGTCTTAATATCCTTTTGAACAAATTCTGAAAAATTGTTTGGTTTAGACTTGACAAAAACTCTTTCAACTCAAAGGTGAGTAAATCATATTGAGCACTTATTCAATATGCAGTCTATACTTACCCCTGAACACTTTACTTCTTGAATAGCTCTCCATTCTTTAACATTGAGCATAAAGGCATACAGTGTTATTGCTAATAAGCAACCAGATAATCCTCATATCTGTGCTTAAATCTAAGAGTTATGGGGTAGACATAATCTTTTATAACAAAAAGAGTATACCCTTTTAATTAGAAAAATAATATGATCCAAGTATACTGTGATTAAAATAAAGCTCTTTAGCCTAGGCAGAAAACGCAAATCCAACTGAATGTGTTTGATCCCTGGTGGGAATCAAAAATATGAAAAGAAAAAAAAAAAGAATTCCATTTCTATCATGAAGAATAATTATTATTAGCTTTAAAAGACCCTTTTTTTCTATATGTCAGTTTGTGAAAATATGAGTTTTATTAGGTCTCTACTGTAAAATTAACACATAAAATCCAATCAAAAATCATTTACAGAAGATCACTAATGACAAAGAGAAACAGAGGAGCCAATTAGAACAAATAATCTATTTTGACAAATCACAGATACACAAAACTCTTAAATAATCTTACTTATTACTCCAATCAGGCCTTGCTTGTTAAAAAAGGAAGATTCAACTAACTTTCACAACCTGGAGTATTTCTTCTAACTACATTTTTACACTAGCTTTTAACTCTGCATAATGTCTAGATTCAGCACTGACTGTCCAATAAAATTCTCTGCATTGATGGAAATATTTAGTATTGATGATATCTAGTATGGTAGCCACTTGTCACATACAAAAACACTAAATATGTGGCTATGAGACTGAGGAAGTGAATTTTAAATTTAATTTTTTCAGCTTTAATGATTTAATTAACATACAATATTGTGTAAATTTACAGTGTACAATGTGTTGATTTTGATGCACTTACATATTGTGAAATGATTACCAGAGGAGGTGGGCATAAGTAAAGAACATTTTATTCAGCCATGATACTATGGTCTAATTTTAATTTAAATCTAAATAGTCGCATTAAGCTAGTGACCACCAGAGTGTACAATACAGTTCTAGGAGCGTTATTCATGAGTATGCAAAACACAGAGTTTAGTCTTATATAATTATTTATTAATTATCGTAATGTTTACCATATGAACAACTAAAAACCTCCTTTTACCCACCCCATATGTTGTCTTACTGGAATTTACTTGTAAAAGTAAAATTAAAAGAAACTTGAAAATAATTTACTTGCAGGTATTCAATTAAAAATAAATAACAACTAAGCAAAAAGTAAGAGTTCTGGCATAAAATGTCAGAGTTGTGATCCAAAAACTTGTTCTCCTCCATAAAGCAGTTACCAGAAATCAATAAAGAATTCCTCTCAGCCTCTTTCAAGATAAATGCCATAACAACATACCAGGGTTCCATTTATTTCCCGACTCAGATTCTTCATCTCCCCCACAATGAAAGCAACCAGGTAAGTGCTCATCTTCACACTTTCGAAAAATTCATCCTGAACAAGTCCATCTTTCACAATGACTGATGACTTCTACAAGCAAAGGGGAAAAGATGAACAATTCTATAACTATGGGAATAAATGACAGTGACAAATAAACTGAGAAACTGAAAATTCAAATAGGAAATAAGTAGTAAAGATGTTGGCATATTTTAATTTCTCAGCACTAGTTTCTAAACAGAGTATGGCTCTTAATTTCAGGCTGTTCTACCATCCTCCATCATAAGGACATATTAATTACAGTAAAAATCCTTAAGGAGTCTTTAGTCTCTAAAGCTGGTTTTAAATAAATGTAAGTTAGAGATAGTAAGCAATATTGGCTCTGTTTCTCCCCTTTAAAACATCATCAAAACCAAAATCCTTCCTTATGATCTAGCAGTGCTCCTCTCTACTGCTACAACACACTCACTGAAGGAGCTAAAGCTGGGACATCACTCCAAATGATCTGAAACAGCTTCAGAAAGTACCATGTGATGACCCCAGAAAGGTTTAGTGGGCTCAAAGTCTTTAGAGAAGTCTGTAGTAGACACAAGATGAGGGAATGTAAGCAATCTTATAGGATTTCTGACCATAAATTGCAATATGTTTTGGGATACTAGGCAAGTAGGCATTCCACCTCTTTAGAGAAAGATTAAGGTGAAGAGTATGTCTGGGAGTGGAGCTGTTGAAATGACGCACCTGTTGAAGGACAGACACGTCCTCTCTTGCCTACCAGGGTTCACTCCATAGTCTGTTGAATGTGGCTGCTCCTCTTCCCTAGCCACATGGGTTCTGAAAGGCTGTCAGGCTCTGGTGTCAACAAAAGGACCCCCTAAGTTCTCTTTAGCATAAAAACAATTCTGCTTGGTTTCACCCTCACTGCCTCCCATGCAGAACTCATATAACAGAAAGTTGTTTGTTCTTGTTAAACCTCGATGTTACAATACTGATTTTTAAATAACTAATAAAACACCAAGGCCAATCACGATTCAACACTATGAAATATCACTGTTTAGAATAGTAAATTCATCATATCTCAGAAAATATCACTCTGATCTTCAGTGCTGCTTCATAGTATTAATATTTCTCACATCTTTAGTACACAGCACACACTTCATGTTTCCTGCCCATATGTTCCACACCCAACAGGTCTTTCTCTTTCCTCAAGTGTTCCTCAGGCTGACTTCTCGGTTGATTCCAACATATATTTGAACTTTTATATATGTATTTTAAGACAGAATAAGAATGTATGAGATTTTAATCATTCTCAATAATATGACAAAGAGGAATTCAAGTCTTTATAACAAAGAAAGAGACCCACTGAAAGATTTTATAATCAAGGACCAGAACAGTACCTTAGGCATATTTGATAAAGCAGTGTATTGCTCCTCTCTTATGATCTTGATGGTAAATGTGGCTTTAAATGCTGGTTCATCAAAACAAGGAAAAGCAGATCTTGCAGCCAGGGGTTCAAACTGAGTTGCTGCAAAGTACCTAAAACAAATGCAAATTCACCCAATAGTTATTGAGCACCTACTATTCAAGGCACCTTGCCAAGTACTATGGATACTAAGATAAACATCATACAATCCCAGTCTTAAAGGATCCACAATCAACTGGGAGGGGTAGAGGTTGTAGGATGAACAGAAACTTGTCAGGCTGCAAATCATGTCATAACAATGAAAACAAAGCACTGGAAACAAAGGGTAGGAAACAGATTCTGACTGGCAGTTGAGATATTGCAAGGAAACTGGTGACAAAATCTGAAGAGGGCCTTTAAAAAAATGAGGAATATTGGAAAAGGTAGAGAAGGGAAGTAAGTACAATCTGGAAAGAGGTAAACCACAAGGAAAGAGCAGTACATGTCCAGGGACTAAGATGGCTGTTCAGTGTGGCCAGAGATGGCTACTATAAAAGGCTTCTGATGGAAGATCAGTATGAAGGGTGGTCATTTTTTATTATTACTCATCTGTACAGACTCTGACTTCACAACACCTAAACCTTAAACTCACAACTAGCGCTTTCAGGAAAACTGAAGAGAAAAAAAAGTTGTCCTATCGTATGCTTGTTTCATTTACTCTCTTCAGAAATAAATTAAACATATTCTTCCCCCTCCTACAGCACAGCAACAGCCCTTGAGAATTGGACACATCGAAAGGTTGGGAGTAAAGCATAACAAGAAAAAGAGTAGAAATGCAGGTTTTTCAGTTAAGCTGAGGAATAAAACAGATCTGCATTTGGGAAATCATCCAAACACGGCCGTAGAGCAATCACGGCAAGTGTGGCCCTAGCGTGCACGTTTCTGGTGCCAGCCAGTCACTATGGTACATACACAGCCGCCACTTCACTTTAGTTATTTATTTTATCCTCACCCAGGGGTATTTTTTCCATTGTTTTTTTCAGAGTAGAAGGGGGCGAGCAAGAGAGAGAGGCAAAGGGAGAGAGAGAGAGAGAGAGAGAGAAACATTGATTGGTTGCCTCCTGCACATGCCCCAACGGGGCCAGGGATTGAACCTGCAACCAAGGTGCGTGCCCTCGGCTGGAACCAAACCCAGGACCCTTTAGTCAGCGGGCTGACACTCTAACCACCGAGCCAAACCAGCCAGGGTACAGCTGCCACTTTAGTTAGGCATGATAACCTCGCTTGCTTAGGGCCATTTCTGCTTTTAAAAGATAAGTAGAAAAGAGTGTGGGAGATAGAGTTAGAAGATACAAACTTCAATTTACCACCCATCTGACTTCAGGCAAATCAATGACCTATGTCTCAATTTCCTTATTTATTAAATTAGGACTCAGGTGGGATCCCCTACAAACATCTGGGGTTTTTGTTAGAATCAAACTATTTATAGTAAAAACTACTTGTATGCCATAAAGTCCTACATAGATGTTATTATAAATGCTAGATAACTCTTCTTTCATGGTTAAAATTATTATACTTTCATTCTGGTAAGGATTTGCCCAAATAGCTGTTTCTATTGGGTAAACTGCAAGAAAGATAACAATCAACATACATGAAACAATTTAAACATATTACATTTTTAACATTACATTTCTTCACCCCACCCCTAAATTCTTACCCACAAGAACCAGGGGATAAAGTTTGATGATATCCATACTACTCATATAAGAGAGTCTACTTGGACCATTACTTTGGATAAAACTTGGATCATGATATGCTACAACAAATATCTTAAATTATGGTTAAACGAGATGTAACAATAACTATTTCACAAAAAAGTCTGAGAAGGCTACTGCTTGCTGATACTTATAACCTACCCTACCTACGCTGAATACATTGAAGCTTATCTTGTATTAGTGACACATGTGCTTTCAGAAACACTAGTTGTAGTTTGAGTGCTACCTCTAGTAGTGCTGAAGACAATTATGAAATTAGCTGGGAGTCAGGTAAGAGAATTTAAAGCACTGGAGATAACAATGGATAAAACAAAAGAGATGTGAACTAGGGAGGCAGTACCCCACAATGGTCAAGAGTGTGGCCTCTTAGTTAAAATGACCTTGGGTTTAAGTTGCCCCTCTGCTCCCTGCTAGCCATAAGTTGCTGGATGGATAAAATATTGATATCACACTCTTAGTGGGTTTGATAGGATAAACAACTAAACATATAAAATGCCTGGAACAGTTTCTAGAACTTCAGTTTTCAGTAAATATGGGCTATTATTATCATAATGGCTGTGAAAAAAAACAAGGGCCAGATCTTGAAAGATCTTGAACTAAATCCTGTTAGAAATGAGGAACCACTAAAGGATCCTAAAATAAAGACCAACATGGTCAGATCTGTATTTCTAGAATACGAGTCTGGCAGCAGTGTGGAAGATGGAGGCAAGAGGAAGGGGGAAAGTGTGGTAAGATTAGAAGCCAGGAGATCAGTTAAGAGGATGCTTCAAGAGTTCAAGCAAAAGACACTGACAGATTGAAAGACAAACAAATAAAACACATCCCCAACCTAAATTTGTTTACTAGTTCCTTTAGTATCAGTTTGTTATCTAGAACCTAAGTCTATCATCAACAACTTCTAGATTCATTGACCATCTTCCTGTCTTAGATGACACTGGTAACCTTCCCCTACCACAAGCAGTGTCCATACATGTTTGGCATGTACATATATTCTGCTTTTCCAATCAATAAGAAATACATCCCTTAATTACTCTACCTACTTGTTTAAATATTTATTCTTATTATACCTAAGAGGGGGTAAAAAGTACAAAAAAACTTCTCTAATAGAACTAAGCAAAATTAAAAGTGGGGAAGAGACCCCAAAGTTGCTTTGAATTATAGTTTTCAGACATTTTCAAAGGTATAAATAATCTGCTAAACTTTTATTTTGTAAGCTATACATTCTTGTAGGATATTCATTTTACCTAACCAGGTAGGTTAATGAATTTATATATTTTTTGTAACAGCAGAGTTGCACAGACTAATTTATTTTAAGAATTTGAAATACTATTTTCTAATACTCTATTTCTTAATTTTAAGGAACTGTGTTCCATTTTTCTAGCATTTTCCATAACTCAATCCAGCCCATGGCAAGAGTCAACAAGTGACCAAATCAAAAATTCCCTTATTCTGCCACATAACATTTTCCCTCTCATCATATAGTAGAAAGTATGAGGGACTCCAAGGGCAATAATCTAATTGGAAGAGATGATAAAGGATTTGCCTTGTACGTTTACTTGCATACTAAAAACACTGTTTTTATGTGTATCCTATAATTCCTAGAGATGATAGAGATTATCGAAGGAGGAGTACAGCCAGTAAGCTCTAACTGCCATTGCAATTATACATTTGCTTTTAATGTCAGATCTCACGAAGAGTCAGCATGCAATTTATTTTAAAAGTATTACATAAAGAGAAAAGAGGAAAATTACTTAACTGAATAGTACTGCAGGCCTGCTTTTTGTCTCCCCATTTAAAAGGAATCAAAAAACTTTCTCAAATGGATTTAAAATATTCATTTCTAATTTTCTCAAAATATCAGCATACATTAGCCAAATGGCATCAGTAATTCGCATACTGGTTTGCAAAGAAATAGGAGAGAACGCTCCAGCTGCATGAAACAGATCTAATGAGGACTTTGAGCACACAGAGAATTGACATTATTGCTGCTTAAGAATAACCTGTATGCAGTATGCACTGCATTTTTTTGGAAATTCAAACTACATGCTATGAATACTAAGATTAAAGTGCAAAATATATAGTCTAAATAGGGAGCTGAATACTTTCATGTTTTGAGTCACTTAAAAAACAAAACAAATTAAGTCTCTCCTAGATTTAAAAAAATTTCTGTCAGAAATTCAAAATAGCCAGTGGCATTTAAAAAAAATAAACCAGCAAAGATTAAAGATACTAAAAATGACATATGTAAGCATACAACACTTCTTAACACCCTCTTTCTCATCTCACTAAGCACCTCCTAAAAGTTCCACACATTAGAAAAATGGGTCTTAAAGAATAATCCATACCCCTCTTTACTCTGCTTCCCAGAGATCTTGTAAGGTGACAGAAAACTAGATTCATCTTATAAGATATAAAAAAACTCAAAATAATGTAAGTTTTGCGATAAAGACTGTAATAGATATAATCTTTATCCATTTCCTTCCATCAGCATGCCCCCACCCCCACCATGATATACGATATATACTCAAGGTTTTGACTATGAAAGAAAAAGTACATTCTTCCAAATCACCATGCTACTCTTTCACACATAACATCCTAAATTTTAAAAAATTGCTGTTAATGTCCCTGGTGTGAGCAAAAAAATCCATATTGCAGAAATTGTCAAAGAGCAAAGAAACAGAATCACTTAACAGGGCTACATACTTTTTCTTATGACTTTCATCTGTGTAGGTGATACCATAAAACCCATAATAAGAACTAGATATATTTGCCGAGTACTCTATCTTCAAGGTATAATTGTGCCCCTCAAGAAGGGTTTCAGGGGCGACAATGGCAATTTGTTCATGAAATGGATATTCCAGGACCTCAACTTGTTTCTCTTGGCTTGAAACTGCTGACATAAAGGTCACTCTTGAAATATTATGGCCCGTGCTGTGAAGAATGATATTCCACGTGGCCTGAAGAGCCTGAAGCGAAATCACCACAGAACCCTCGAATGTCATTGAGGTTAGGTTTGGGTGTAGGTTAAGTTCATAGTGCAGTGGCATAACGGCAGTGGGAAGCCTGACTTGTGTCCATGGAAACAGCTTCCCATTTGTTGCAATCGGCTGAATTAGTCCCATTGATTGGTTTTTCTTATGGCAGCCTTCTTTGGTAAAAGTACATCTGGGCAGTAGATAAATCACCATTATTACAGAAATGGCAAGCAGAATGACAAAAGCACAGACGGCCACGGTCCTTAGGGAGGGAAACGAACAGGCCCCGTCGGGGCTCTGCCTGTAGCCGGCGCCGCTGGCCCGCAGGCCCGAGCTCCTGTTCATGAAGGACATGCCCAGCAGCTTCGCCGACGACTCGCAGTCCTCCTCGTCCTCCTCCAAGTCGTGCTCGCCCAGGCCCCGCACCAGCAGCCGAGAGCCCCGGGGCTCATATTCCACCTCGTCAGGCTCTAAAGGATGTAAACAAGGCTCTTTGGCCAAATCTACCACATCTGGTTCTTCCTCAAACATGCTGTTTTCAATCATATTCCTGGGGAGCGGAAGCCGGTCTGAAAAACCGAAACATAAGGACAAGACAGTTAGGAAGAAAAGCTCATAATAAAGTGTCTACTAGCAAAACCACATTTAACCTAAGAATTTTTTTTATCACTAAGACTTCTTTCCATCTCAGAGCTACTGAACTAAATAATATGCCATAACTCTTGTAACCATTAAAAACTCAGGCATAAATAAAAATATACTACAGTCATGAAATAAGAAAGCTAAATAAACAGGCTAGTACCAAAAAAAGGTAACTGATTAAATACTAACTTCCTTAATACACTCCTGGACAATAACTTGGGCCCTTGTCCTGAACTTTAGAGGGCCCTGCTTTGGTGTGACTATGGCTGTTCCTGTCCCCACAAGATGAGGAGTCAGTAAGATCAAAGAGATGTGCCTACCTACAGTCCATGTACCCCTTCTGGGGTCCTGGCACCAGAACCCCAGAATTCCTGCTTTTAGGGCCTTGGTGGGCCGCTCCTCTGAGTTCCATTCTCCCTAAGGAGGATCACACACTCGTACACCCTTTACAGGCTGAAACAATGGCTAAGCAACAGGCTGGTTATTTTCCCCCTGGAAGAGGGATGTTCCTATTCCACAGCGAACAGAAAGTGGCAAATAATATAGAAAATTTCTATAATCAAGATATACTAAAAATAAGACAAAAGAACTGTAAAAACAAGATAAAACTATAATCCAACCTGTTTTCTCATGCTTCCAGAGCATTCAGAAACATAACATATAGTCCTCTGTAACAACCATGTTATATACACCATGAGTATAAGTGGATCTTGAGGTTGTGTAGTGGTGGCAGCTTTTATAAACTACAAAGATCCATACTCCCCAACTTGCTAAGAGTCACTGAGAAAAAAACACTAAAAAAGTAGATGGGTAAATAATCACACACAGATCAATAATTCCTAGGATCAGATCATTCAATGTTCGTTAAGAATCATAGAGTTTTAGCTTTTAAGGGATTCCAAAAATTTGGTCATTGAAACCTCCATTAACCTTTCCCTACAGGGTACTTCATACACATCATTTCCAACCCTCACAACAATTCTGTAAAATGGCAAGTATTATAACTATTTCAGACAAGAGGAAAAAACAACAGAAAGAGGGGTTAATTTATCTTCATAATGTCACAGTTATTTAGTCACAAAACTGAGACGAGCTCAGTTCTAAAAATCTGATACCAAATTTTAGATTCTTTCCATTATTATATTGCATAGCCCTACTCAACTAATTCAATAAAGGATGAGAGCTTATGTATAAATTATTTATTTCTTTTGTACTTGGCAATGAAGCTGCAAAGAGTATTATTTCTTCATCAGCAAAGCAAAACTTACATAAAATTACTTAATATCTAGCTTAACAGAAATGCCATGTACTTTGTCCTATTTAATAAACACTAAATAACTAAACAGTGGCAACTCATAATCCATGAAACAAAGTATCAATAAAAATTAAGATAAAATTTATAGTCTTACTACTCAAAATTGCAGCTTTTTAGAAGAGCAGACTCTCAAGTTCTTCCCTGAATCTGAATGTTTACAAATCCTCAGATGACTTAAGTTGCCATAAGTTTGAGAAGCACTGGTTGAAGCCTTCTCATGATAAGGTAGACACTAGACACTCCATTGCTGAGTGTGCTCCAGCCATCCCAAACTATTTTCTGCTCTGAGAACAAGCCAGGCTGCTATTTCATGCTAGCCTCCACATGCCTTCTTTCCTCTGTTCCCTTTGCTTGCAATGTCATCATTTCTCCCTTCCATCCCAGTCTACCTGGTGAACACCTGTTATTCCTTAACTTGCTACAATATAAATTAACAAAAGTTATTTACTTTTTTCCTTTATTACCTCTAAAAATACATTTTCTTTCACTGTATCTTACCCCCTTTTTGCTTTGGGGAGCAAAGAGATCACAATTAGGTTGACTTTTCCTACCTCTCCATCCTGAACTTCATAAAAGCTACGCTAGTTTAAAAGCCTTCTTTTAATAAAACTTTTAATCACTTTCTAAGGGTGAGTTTAGCAAGTTGCCATCTATCCATCTCCTGTGAATGATGTGGAAATGGAAGAAGGGTGATAGTTATAGTGTCCTGCTTTGGGAATTTAGTCTCCTAAACTTTCTAGAGCACCCCAATTTCTGTGACAAAGTTTAATTTTGTTTTGATAGTTAGTTGAGTTTGGGAGTCATTTACTTAATTAACAGCAAATATTGCTGTAGTAAAACTTAAAAAAAATTTTTTAAGTCTGAATGAACACTTAATGGGTAGAAATTTTCAGTGGTAGTTTTTTTAGTACCTGGCAGTGCTGCAGATTAGTTGCTTAATTTGCCTTTTCATTTTAAAATGCCTAAAAGGCCTTTTAAGACTTTTTAAAACCTAATATGGGAAAATTACGTTATCTTAGGTATTTGTCCATGTGTTTTGTTCTGTGTCAGACCTGATATAGACAATAATGGGGTCTCGGCAGTATTGTTTCATTTAATAAAATTCTAAACTAACTCTAGGTATGATCTTAGTTTAATATTTAGATCATTCTCATCCCTGAATTCATCTATCCCTCTAGAAATTCGTTTTTGGGTTTTTGGATTCCAAAGCCATGCCCTGGTTAAAGCCAAGGGGCAATCCACAGTTTGACCATTTTAGCATCTCCTGTCCACAATCCATTAACTTCAAATCTTTGACAAGGGTTAAATCAGATACCTGCCCAAATCCAGATAACTTGTATTATTTATCACCCAGTCAGATTAATACCTATATAGAACTTTAATCTTTCATAAATGGAACACATCAACCCATCTGCTGTATTTTACTGCACATTAGAAACAAACTTTTGTATGTATGTGCAATCACATCAAGTTAAATATATCAAACCAGATGAATTCACTTTTATTACAGGTAGCTCATGAAGACTGCACTTCAAGCCTATTTAAGAAAATGTTGCTTTGGATTCTGAAGTCGGTAAACTTTAATCTTAGCATTAAGTTGTATGTAACACATGACTACCCCTTGCTCACATGGGATTTATTCATACTGAAAGAGGGAATCTAAAAAAACAGGAAATTTTCTAAAACCTCTTAAATCCACATATACAAGCCAAGAGCAAAGAATGTCCTAGTTGAAATATTTCAGTTTTAAATAACATAGGCCCATGTGGTTATAATCTGAGAAAACTGAAGACATTTCTTTTCATCAGAAACCATTAACTGGTGCTCCTCAATGTTGTCTATGGACCAGTGCCAATCCACAAACTGTTTTTTATCTGTCTGTGACAAGATATACATAGAAAACTAGTATTTGAAAACATCTACAGAAATTTCAGAGTAATTTCATGCCGATCGAATTTAAAATGGAGCTTATATTTTGCACATCATTTTTCATTTCAGTTTTCCAATGATTCATTTTTTATATGCCTACAACATTTCTGCAACAGATTAAAAATTTAAAAACAAGAAACCTTAGTTCTTTATCTCAGATAATGGGAGAAGCAATGAGTTGGATTGTCACAATAATGGCAATCCAGGTCGGTATAAAGTTCTCAACTGTCACAGGAGCGGTGCGAGTAAAAAGAAGGGCATGATTACAAGTCATGTTAAAGAGGGAGAATTACACAGGAACTGTCTGGCATCAGCTTGAGCTGGACAGGCCTGTAGGATGGAGAGAGAGGGAAGTCTATATCAATGCTCTACACAGTTCTGGCATGGATAACTAAAAGAAGAGATGCCATTCATCGAGATTGAGAATATTGGTTTTCATACTATCTCTCTTGATTTACTGGGGGGAATAGTAAGAATAAAGTTCTGAGATGGCATGGTATGGGACAGGACATATTTAATATATCTGTCAGATAGTCAGGTGAAGATATCTGATTAATAGCATATTACAGAGTGAAAGGCCTAACTTTAGACAGGTTAAAATCCTGGCTCTTCCACTGAATGCTTGATCTTAAACAGGTTACCAAACATGTTTTAGTTTCAATTTCTTCACTTATAAATGTGAAAAACATTACTATTTTATAGGACTGTTATAAGGATGATATCATGTGGGTCTGCACTCAAAAGAGGGATATGGGTGAAAGATTCAGATTTAGGAATTTTCATGTAATTTTTTAGTTACATGATAATGAAAATCATGCAGATGGGTGAGACTACTGAAAGGAAAATAAGAGTCAGAGAGCACAAGCATTAAAGAGGTGGGCAGAGGAAGAGGGGCAGCAAAGGAGAATAAGTAGAATGTATTAGAGGCAGGAAAATAGGGGACAGTAACACCCCAGAAAGCAAAGGGAGGTTTTCAAGAAGAAAGGCGTGGTCAGTATTTAATGTCTTAGAACTGATTTTTCTGGTGTGCTGCCAGGACTTATAAAGCATGCAGTCAATACCTGACTATTTAGTTAGGGGCACTGATGTTTTCCCTTAGATTGTCAAACTAAAAAGTGACGACAGCCAACACAGCAATAGCCATCCGGTGTGAATGAATTAAAATTATAGCTATTTTCTTTGCCAGACTGGCAAAAAATATACAGTGGTATCTCGGTTTTCCAACATCTCCATTGACGAGCATTTCGGGTTACGAACACCCTAAACCCAGAAGGAAATGCTTCGGTTTTCGAACATGCCTCAGAAGTCAACCTCGCCACAGGGCTTCCGCTGAGGGCAGGATCCTGAGGCCCAGCTGTCAGCTGTGGATCCCTCGGGTTTCGAACATTTCAGACTCGACCGGTCTTCTGGAATGGAGTACATTCGAAAACTGAGGTACCACTTTAATGTTTTTTGGTGTGCCACAGAATTTTAGTAATTCGTTTATGTGTGCCATGAGATGAAAAGGTTGAAAAGCTGCTGTCTTAGCAAGGTCAAGTAAATGAGGCCTTAAGAGGCCACTAGATTTGGCAACGAGGGAACCAGTGACTTTCATGAGGTGCTTTCAGTAGAGTAATGGGAACAGAAGCCTGACTTCAGTGGCCCAAAGAAAGAATGGAAAGTTAACAAGGGAAGGCAAGGGCTGCAGACTTTCTTTCAAGGTACATAGCTGTGTATCAAGAGAAATAACATAGGGTCGAATTGAAAGAAAATATGGCATAGAGAAAAGTTAGATCCTTTTGGTTTTTGTGTTTAAGAGACAACGTAAGCATGTATTTCTATGAGGAAGGAAAAGTAAAGAATGACAAAACGTGGAGATGGAGAAGCAGACCAGAGGAAATGCTGTATCCCAGAGAGACAGGGAGACCGTCACAAGAACTCCAGTAGAGAGACTAGCCTTGATGGGAGCTGGGCACTGTCTTCCTCCTAGCCTGGAGAATAGGAGGTGAAGATGGAGAAGCATGTATTTGAACATGGAGAGCTGAGGATGTGAACAGCAGAGGGCCTCCATGTTTTCTGTGACAGAGGAAGCAAGGCCATCTGCCCAGAGCCAAAGGCAGTTGTGGCAAAGGCATAGGTGACTTGAAGAGAAAAATAAAGGACAGATGCTATGGGAGAGAACCAGGGAAGGGTGGCCCAAGGACAAAATATGCCTGGGAAGATCAGTAATAAGCCCAGTGGAATATGTCACACCACCAGTCTCCATAAACGTAGTTTAGCAGTGCTTACTATACCAGGTCTAAAAGAAAAGAAAGCATGTTATGTGTATTTAACCACAATACAAAATAAATAAAATAGTTTTTTAAAAGTGAGGAAAGAAGGTGGTGAGTTCAGAGTTAAATACGTAGGGAGGATGTGATGAGAACCTAAGGGGAAAATGCATAGAGGGTGCTGCAAGAAGGTAAGTGATTAACTGAGAAGTTCTATTTTTAAAAAATTTGACAGCCCGGCCAGGCAATGGCTCAGTGGTTGCGCATCGACCTAGGATTCAGGAGGTAATGATTCGATTACTGGTCAGGGCACATGCCTGGGTTTCAGCTCAATCCCCAGAAGGGGGTGTGTACGAGGCAGCCGATCAATGACTCAGCATTGATGTTTCTCTCTCTCTCTCTCTCCCCCTCTCCCTTCCTCTCTCTGAAATCAATAAAGATATATATTTTTAAATAATAATAAAATAAATATAACAAAAAGTAAAACTATGGCAAACATGGTGAACAACTTGAATTAAAAGGAGCAAACTTCCCACAGACTTTAATCCCTTCAAACTACCATCATATTTTCTGAGAAATGAAAATGGGGTGTATTTCCAAATCAACAAGCCAAAACAATTTTGTAAGAATAAGTCTAATCAAAATAAGGCTTCTTGGGCAGATACAAGATTCACTATATTCAATTAGGTAATAAAGCAACCAAATCAGACTCTAAAAATAAAAGATTAATCTTCTGAGGCCCCAATGACACATTTAAATAGAGCTAAAAACTCCAAGCATGAGACAGCATTTAAATCTTCTAGATTATTTCCAAATGGAAACTTCATTAAATTTCTAAAGTGATGACTAATTATCAAATAAAGTAACTATTTGCCTATGAGCATTCCTCTTCCATCAAAAAGAGATTTTATTTTAAAGGCATTTAAGATTAAAAAGGACTAGAATTTAGAAAAAAAGTAACTTTTTTTTGAATAGCTAGCTCTAATCTGACAAAAATTCTCCACCCACCCTCAATCCCAATGCTCATGTTGTTACAAGTTTAGATATATCATCATCTCACCAGAATCTGAAGGGCAGTCATTAAGAGAGAACAAGTTCTGAGGATGTTCTGAGTAGTCACTTTCCCTGACACATCCTGTTTCCTTAAATCTCAATGTGTAAGCAGTGTCATAAAACACAAACAAAGTCTCACATGCATTCCTACTTTTACCCCTAATATATAGTGCTTTTTCACAAACCACATTTATTTTCCAGTTGACAGGTCCAAGGTCATAACCTAGGATTCAAGATCCAAGTAAGGTCCTTCTCTCTTCTGTTCCCTCTTCCCCCTTCTGAAGAGAGAAGACAGAAGTGAATGGATGACCGAGGGTTAAGAGTCAGGAAGATCAGAGAGAAAAGATTCAATTCATGAGCACCATAAGCTCGCTTTACTCTCTTTAGCTATAAGAGAGACTAAGATTTATTTTTCCCTTTTATGAAACCACTACAGTTAATTTCAACACATATAAAAATGCTGTGGGAGACTTGTACTTCCAATATGACAGAATAATCAGTACCAGAGTTTTCCTCCTCTTGTAAACAACTATTAAAATGATGCAACTACTTTGAGGTACTGGATAACAGACAGAGCAAGAATGTGACCTCTGAGACAAGGAAAAGGTGAGCCCACATTTGCTCTGGTTCTCTGCCTATGGATAATTTCCAATTGTAGTACAGTGAGCTGGAGTGCAAGCAGAGCAGGGCTGGTAGGCAGAGACGAGGCACCAGAGAGGGGGGAACTATGCAGAGGGGGGACCATAAAAGTTTGTACAGGGTTTCCTTAAAGTCTTTAACCAATGCAGGTCATAACTATATGACGCTTACAAAAAGGTGGATGTAAGAAGGTTAATATAGAATACAAAAACTAGAAGTCAAGCACCATAGGATACATTGGCAGTATAACCCAGTCTGAACAAAGAGAATTCATTGGCACTCTGGGCATCAACTTGAAACACTAGAAAGGTTTCACTTTAGGAGCAAAAGCACATCCAAGAATAAGGCGTACTCTATCTCCGCACTAACAAAGTCTAAAACCAAGTCCTAATAAAACTCATAGGGGATACAGAATTTAGAGGATGAGTCTTGCTATGTTAGAGGGATCTGAGAAGAAACCTTGATCCTTCCACAGATCTGCCCTAGCAAAATATAAAACCAAGCTTACATAACGTGATCAGCCAGTAACTAAACTGCCTACTAAAACAAAAGCCAACACTCTATAAAGAATTTTTTTTAATTCAACATCTCAATAATGTATTATCAACACTGCCCAATAAAAAAATTACTAGACACTCAACGAAACAAGAAAATGTGACCCACAGGAAAAAACTAAGTCATTAGAAACAGGCTTTAAGTTGACCCAGATATTGTATTTAGTAGAAATTTTAGAGTGGCTATTATAAATATGTTTCAAGAGTAAAGAAAAATGTGTTCAAACAACAATAACAACAATAAAAGAGAATATATGAACAGGTAGGAATCCCAGCAGAGAAACTAAAACTACAAAAAAAGGGGGGGAGGGAATCAAAATTCTAGGACTGAAAGGGTTCACTAACTAAAATGAAAAATTTACAGAATGGGCTTAGTAGATTGGAGATAGCTGAATAAAGAGTCCGTGAATTTGACAGATCACTAGCAATTACCAATTTTAGGAACAAAAAGAAAAAAGGATTGAAGAAAAATGAACACAGCATTAGGGATTTGTGGGACAATATCTGATGATCTAACACATACATAAGAAAATGAAGAAATAAGAGTTAAAATTTTATTAAGTTTGATGAAAATACTATTTACCAGATCCAAAAAACTCATCAAACTTCAAAAACAGTAAATACAAAGAAAATCATACCTAGCTACATCATGGTCAAACTGCTAAAGACCAAAGGTAAAGAGAAAAATATTTAAAGGAATCTGAAAACAATGTCTTATATAAAAAAGAAAAAATGGAAAAACATTAGACAGACAACATTTTTCAGAGGCTGAAAGAAAAAGATAATTGCCAACTCAGAATTCTATATCCAGTGAAAATATCCTTCAAAAATCAAGATAAGGACATTTCAAATAAATGAAAGCGATAGATTCATCTCAAGCAGATGAGCACTATAAAAAATTACACAGGAGGTTCTTCAGGTTGGAGGAAAATGATACCAGAAAGAAATTCAGATCTTTAGGAAGGAAAGAAGGATATCAGAAATGATGAATAAGTTATTAAAAATAAAAGTTTATTTTTTTAAAAAAAAATGTTTATTTATTGATTTGAGAGAAACATTGATTTGTTCACTTATTTATGCATTCATTGGTTGCTTCTTATGTATGTCCTGACCAGAGATACAACATGAAACCTTGGTGTATTAGCATTTTGCTCTAACCAACTGAGCTACCCGGCCAGGGCAAAAGTTTATGTTCTTTATTCTTCTTAAAATTTCCTTAAAAGACTGTATTTTAAAATTACCTGCTTAAAGAAAGAATAACATGTTAGTTTTTAACATATATAAAATAAATGATAATGACAATAAGACACAAAGAATGGAGAGGGCAAATAAGGGGAATTATATTTATGAACTGAGAAGGAAAAATGAGAAAGTGAGAAGGGTTCAAGTGTAAAATGTAAGGGGTACAATATTGGTTATAAACATACTTCAATAAGTTAAGAATACATATCATTAGCCTTATAGTAATGAATGAAAAAGTAATTTAAAAGATGTATAGCTATGTAGCCAATAAAGGAAATAAAATTAAATATTAAAAAACACCCAATTAACCCAAAAAGAGGCATTAATAGAGAAACAAAAACAAAAGGAACAAATGAAAACAATGGCAAAATGACAGACTTAAACAAAACCCCAGTTACATTAACTAAGTAGATTAAATATTCCAATGAAAGGGTGGAGACTGTCGCACTGGATTAAAAAAAAAGAAAACTCAAGTATGTACTATCTATACGATATCTATAAGATATACATTTTAAATTTAAATATACAAATAGGTTAACAAAGTAGAATGAAATTTTATAATGATAAAAGAAGAAATTCATCAGGATAAGATACTAATCTTAAATGAGCATGTACCTAAAAACAGAGCTTCAAAATTCATAAAACAGAAAATGGTAAAACTCAAGCAATAAATAGAAACATACACAACCATAATTAAAAATGTTATCGTCTTTCTCTTCATAATTGACACAAGTAGACAACAAATAAGTAAAGCCATAGAATGCCTGAACAATACTATTAACCAATTTGGCCTAACTGACATTTATAGAATATTACACCAAACAACTGCAGAATACATACAAAACATTCACTAATATGGATTATATGCTGGGCGATAATATAAATCTCAATAAATTTCAAAAGAGACTAACCTAGTTTTTTTAGAGACTACATTTTCTGACAATGGAAACAATAAAAAGATCAATAATAGTAAATTATCTAGATACCTGGATATTTGAAAATAGAAAATAAATGTCTAATCCATGAGTCAAAGAATAAACCACAAGAGATTTAGAAAATACTTGAAATAAATCAAAATTTGAGAGAAATTTACTGCTTTAAGTGCATATATTAGAAAAAGATTTGAGATCAATGATATGCTTCCACCCTAAAAATCTAGAAAATAGCAAATTAAACCTAATTAAGTAGAAGAAATAATAAAGAACAACACAAATTAATGAAACAGAGGAACAACAGAAAATTAACAAAGCAAAAAATGCTACTGAAGGACAGAAAGGCAGTGTTATTGGCTCTAAATCATATTCTCCTAGAAATTGACCTACATAAATCAAGTCTTAGCAGATCTACACGACCAATTTTTCACATCTCCTCAAAAGTCTAGTTAGGTTCATTAAGAGACGAATCAGAATTGATTCCTGGGCCTACAGACAGATCCTCTTTAATAAGCCCAACAGTCTTATACCTGTCCCTCTTTCAAGGCTATCTGTCAAACACAAAATCATTTAGCTAGTGCTAATGCTAGTTATACTCAAATTTAGAAATACATATGTTCTCCCCCTACTCTTAAATAAAAATCTAGGGAAATTTTTTTGTAAATCCAAGCTTTTAAAATGAATCAGAGAGGTTCCTTTGGAACCTCTTATGATCTCTTCAAAAGTAAAAGAGGATTCCTAAGCAAAAAACTGTACTTAACTCGTCTATTTCTGTATTTAGATTTTTGCATACTTTTTCTTAAAAAGGGAAACCCTTTTAGGTGTCCATTTAAAATTTTAATTGAGTACTTCTCAATAGGAAAATTCAAAAGGAAAAAAAGGTCTCATTTTTAAGCATTTGACTTAAAGTGCTTACTTCCTTTAGGGTAATCACAACTCTGAGGCTTATTCTGCAGAAATAGTCATCCTGCAGTTCAGGTTACAATTATATGAAACCATCTCCACAGCTAGCACCTTTGTTTTGAATCTCAGTGACCCAATGACCAAACCTATATATAAACTAACTAAATACGTCCTTGGCTCTCAGCCGCATATCCACAAATCCCTCAAGGACACACAACCACCCACAGTTCCTGCTCGCCTCTGACGGGTATGAGACCACACACATGTTGCAAACTTCTCAGTTTCTCTCAAGCATGCCTAGCTGCTGCGGCCACTTCATCGTCGTACCCTTTTCCCACCATCTTCACTCTCCTCAGCCCACAGGCTTGTCTTTTCTCCCTCTTTAATTATACTAATCCAATGTAATGTTTTGAAATCCCTAGTTTCTTTCACCTTTTAAAAATCAATTCAACTATTATTGGAAAAAAGGTTCTACTCTGACCCTTTCCCCTATTCTCCCCTAAACATTAAGATGCCTAACTGTTGTTTTAGGATGAAAAGGTTAGAAGGACTGCAATAAAGAAATGCTTAGATGGGCCCTGAAAAAAAATAACCCAGTGAGACGTCCACAAGTATTATTTCCTCCCTATGGTAACTCTTTGGACAATCTAGGAAAAGCTTGATTTAGAGTAAACTTGACATTATCTAGTCATCATTCTAAAGTAATTCTGCCAAGTTAGAAAATTATCCAGTACAGGCTTGCTTCTTGGTAGCCACTGTCACAGAGTTGTTTTTATAATTAGACTTCGAAGTGTTAATTATGCTGGTCGCCCTGCCAATGTTCTACAGAAACTACCCGGAGAGATCAAAACAATCATTCCCAAATTATGAGTCACCTCTCTCCACACTACACACCGCTCACTGGCAGCCTCTCAAAACTGGAAATGGAAGCTGTGCATACTACGTGCTTATAGAGCCTTTTACTTTAGAATGAAATACTGAGTTCGAAAACCTGCTTCATATACTTTTCTAGAATAATGGGTACATTTTAATCCTGGTCACTTTTCGCTTATTAAATAATTGTAAGTTGAAGGAGAGAAGGTTTAGAAAATTTTCAAGGCCTGGTATACCCTAGGGAAGGGAATTTCTGCATAAGAAAACTACAGTTATAAATTTTGCTTCACACTCAGATAATTCCTCCACACAGGGGCTCTTGTTTCATTTCTCTTTGTATCCCTGGTGCCTATCAGGGAAGAAGCCTGCAACAAATGTTGAAAAGTTGAAATGAAAGTAGCAATACTCAATACATTAAAAGGAAATATTAATTAATGAAAATTATCTCCATGTCTGCTCATAAACTCTCTGAGGGCTGAACCCAGGTTTACTGAAGCTTGTAATAAGATAAAATTAATATGCTAGCTAAGAGGTTACCAAGGTGTTTTTAACACCTGCTGTGAGGCATGGCTTAGTAGTTACTTCAGTGATTATGGGTTCTAAGTCACTGCATTTCATCTCTACTGAACAAGGATTCTTCAGACTTCTTACTACATTTCCTCTTCTTTTCTCAAAGTCAGTACATAACTTAAATCTGTTATGGTTTAGGAAGCATGAAGTGTAGTAAGTAAAAACTGAGGATCCTAATTCTGGCTCCACCACTTAAGTGTGTGTTGGAACTTCAGTTTTCTCACTGTAAAATGGATAATAACGGGCCTGTCTGCTTAAGTTATCATTGTCAAATAAGCAGGTCACAACACTTTGCAAACTATGCAGTGCTACGTTAATAAAGAATTTATTGTTAATGTATTAAGTAATTAGGTTAGGAGCTACAAAATCATAAGCAAATAAATATATCTTTTACTTTTCAGCCAAGCAATCTAGTACTTCTCTTAAAGATCCATCAGTACAGATTTCCCCCTTACAACTTTTACTGTAAAAGATGATGCTTAAATGTTGCTCACAGCACTTATCAGCAAAGTCATAAAATAAGAAGAGTCCAGAAACCTTATTTTGTCTTCTGTGCCATAAATACCAAATGAAACACGGGCAACAACTCTGGATTCTTGCTTTCTTTTAGAATCAGCACCAGTGGTGTCCAGGGAGGACTTCAGCCGGTGTGGAACAGGGTAACTTCAGATAATTCTATCTCTTTACAGAGATTTTAATATATATAGGTTTTACATTTTAAGTCATCTGCCTTCTAACACATTTGTCAAGTGGCTGCCTTGACTGTAAAGACACTACAACTATTCTCAAAATATCCCTAGGGATTAAGTGTATCTAAAGGTCATGCTCATTTGCTATAATTGCATTTACACAATAAAACTGATATCAAATGACAGCTACAATTTGTAAGAAGGCAACTTAAATTTATATAATGCTCAACATTTTCTAATTGAAATAACCTAAAGGGCAGCATTACATAGACATTGATTTTACCTTACCAAACTAAATCATTCAGTCAATAAATTTTCCACCATCTTCAAATTCTACACTGTATTACATTTCCTCTGTCTAATCACAGCTATTTTCTGTGCAGTTTTGTATCCCTATGAGCCAAAATCAACATTTTAGTGCTGGGAGGAAGAGGCAAAGAAGATGAACTACTTGCTAGTTTAATGCTGCAGCTATCAAGCACATTATTTTAAATACCTGTCAAGGAGAACATTTAAGAGGAAAAGAAGGCATTCTGCTAGAGAAAGCCAAAGACCAAGGAGAGTATCAACAAAGACAAGAGCTGCAGCACATAAAGAATCTGCCGTGAAATGCTTCAGATACAGAATTAAATGTCAAAATCAAGGAAACAAATAAACACCTGTAGTTTAATACAGACCTTAACTTGTAAAACAAGAATAAAATAATAAAAGAGGAGTCATTTCTTTCAGTAAAGGAAGGAAATGTTTTACCTCAACAAACAAGGCGGACGTTCTTTTAACCTATGTCCACTTAACAAACCTCCAAATTAAACAATGTTCTCTGTAAGACATTTTCTGATGCCAACTGACCAGTGAATGCCTACAATTAAAAGGCTAACAATGGGCTGAGCACAGCACAGTAGTTAAGAATGTCTCTGGAACCAGAGATATTTTCTGCCATTTCCTGCGTAATCTTGAACAAATTATTTTATTTTTCTAAGCTCAGTTTGCTCATTTGTAAAATGGAGATAATAACAGTACCTATCTCATTGAATTGTGAGAATTAAATTAGATGTGTAAAAGATTTAAAGTAGAGTTTTAAATTGCTGCTTTAAAGTAGAGCTTGTGATATAGTAAGTGCTCAATAATTATTAGCTTTCTGTATTATTAATCAGCATTTTACATGTGTGAGCTCATTTAAATTAATCCCCACAACATTTTATGGATGAAGAAGTGAGAGTGTAAGAGGTTAAAGAACTTGTTAGTAAGTGGCACAATCAAGTTCCAAACCCAAATTTTTCTCACTGTAGTAGCTAAACCCTCCAACACCATGTGATATGACTTAAAATAGCTCAGGAGTGTCAAACCAGGTACCTCCTGCCAGGCAAATGTTTCATAGCCTCTGGAGCAGGGGTGGTCATAGAGCCACCTCTAGGTCAGACCTGAAGAGTTAGCTGCATGGAGGTTTAGGAAGGCCTCAGAGATTAACACAACTACCACAGTGTTTCAGACACTGACACTGTGGTTTCCACAACTCTCTCAACCAGGCACTTAGTAGGTACTCAAAAGGTGCTGCTTTATATTACCCAATTTCATTCACTGTATTACTATTCCATCATGGGCAGTAAATTGGACTTTCCCACCTTTCTCATTAAGATTACGAAACTGCCCAAATACAACAAACACAATGTGTGCCCATTTTACTGAAACTTTCGTTTTTTGCTAAAATACTAGAAGCTTTTTTAGACACCCTCTAAACCTTTATATTTTATAGATAAAACAATTAACTTTTTGTCTAAAGATACTCAGCTGGTTAGTAAAAGTGACTGGAACCAAAAAGATTTTTTAAAATTTTTAAATTTTAACTTCTCTACAGGAAGATGGAAGTGAAACAATGAGTGAATTTTACCCACAAAATTGCTCAGCTTAGTTCTCCCCAAATTGAGTCGGTGATTTTGAAAACAACTACTTTCTCAGACTTACAGGAAATGGTTAAGTAACCTCAGAGAAGTTATTTGTTCTTGCACCGAGGTAGACAAATTTTTTTAAATGAGTCCTTTTCAGATAACAGAACATCCTAACATTGTCCAAGCACTCATCAACTGAAATAGCAAATCTATGTTACAAGTCATTACTGTAAACTAGATATCCCTTTCCTTTAAAAAGGGCAAAGAGAGCTATGTTTTTTTAAAATGAGTTTTTACATTTTATAATAAAATGAATTCAAGAACTCTAAGACCAAACCAGAAGAATAAAAATCATTGCAAGGAACAGACAAAATGACAATTCAAGACTGAGCAACATGGTTCCATCCTGATCTCAGACAAAACAGAGACCAGATATGACTGAAAAAATTATATTTTTAAAGAAATTCCTCATGTTGTGCTATAGTTAATTTTTTGAGAAAATATACTTGCTGTCTCCTTTTCCCTTGTAGTAAATACAGTAAAACATCACACTTGGGATGAGAGAATCTGTATTAATATTAGAGTTTTCTAGTTCAGTAATAAAACTTTACTAATTTTTAAAATGTGTTTTTGATGCAAATATTTCTAACACATTATATTACTTTCCCATCTTCTTACAAAGAATAGTTTCAACATATGGTTATCATAGGAAAAAAATAACTACACTGCTACTTGCTGGGACACAGAACTCAGTGTATTGGCTGATAAGAGCACTAATATAGGAAATGACACCTCATACCCCATAATTTGGCCAGTTTGCTTAAAAATGCATTTCAATTAACAATTTAAAATTTGCAGCAAATAATACTGCATGAGATTTTTCTTTTAAGTTTTAGTTCAGATTTATTCATTGAGCCCGTGTTTCGTTGAAAACAAGTTTCAAAGCAGCTGTTTACTCCAGCTATTTTTCAGGGGATTTATAAGTTCAACTGATGTTCAATTTTAATTATGATTCCCATATCAGAGAGTAATCATTTCTTAAAGATAAACAGAAATATTAAATTTGAATAACAGGGAGAAAAGAAAGATGGAGGAAAAAATGAACAATGCCTCAGAGACCTGTAGGACAATGTCAAAAAGACTAACAAACATGTAAAAAATACTGGGGCAGAAAATTATCTGAATAAAAACAGTGGTCTAAGACTTTGCAAATATAATAAAAGATATAAATTTACAGATTCAGGAAGTTCAATGAACGTAACAAAAGAATAAGCCCAAAGAAAACCAAACCAAGAAACAAATAATTAAACTGCTAAAAAACAAAAGTAAAGAAAAACTCTGAAACCAGCTAGAAAAAAAATACATATTACATATGTAGGGCAGAAGTTCATACAGCAATATCTTTAGTGTTCATATATAGAGAATTATACATGTTTGTGTAATACATATAATACATATGTTATATATTACACAAATATATTTGTATCTTTGGGTAAAAGTCAATCCAGAATACATAGAGAACTCTTACAACTCAGTATATGGGCAAAAGGTTTGAATAGACATTTCACAAAAGAAGATGAACTAATGACAAAAAAGAAAATAAAAATAAAAAACGCAAAAAGATGCTCAACATCTGCAGTCCTCAGGGAAATGCAAATTAAAACCACACAAGATACTACTACAAACCCACTAGATAGGCTAAAATTAAAAAGATTAATCATATCAAGTTTTGGCAAGGATGTGGAGAAGTACTACCATATAGTGCTAATGAAAATATGAAAAACCAGTTTGGAAAACTTGGCAGTTTCTTAAAGTTAAAATATACAGCTACCAGGTGACCCAACCAATCAACTCCTAGGTATTTAATCAAGAGAAACAAAAAGTAATGTCTACACAAAGACTTGTATTTGAATGTTCACAACAGCTTTATTTATAATAACTCAAAACAAATGTCCATTAAGAGAACAGATAAACAAATTTGGTATATCCATATAATAGAATACTATTCAGCAATTTTTAAAAAGAAAAAAAAGTAAATATTGATATTACATAGACAAATCTCAACATTATTATGCTAACTGAAAAAAGCCAGGCCAAAAAAGACAGTATATGATTCCAGTTACATAAAATTCTAGAAAATGTAAACTAACCTATAGTGAAAGAAAGAATGTCAATGTTTGCCTAGGAATGGGGATGGGGGAGGGACAAATTGTAGTTTTTTGTTTTGCTTTGACTTTAAGTGTAAAAAATATACCGCCAAGAATCAGGAATATGCAACGCTTCAGCATGCTGATTTTAATTCTACAGAGGCCAATGTGAGAGGCTTATTCATTTGAACAATTACTGTACATCCACATGCCAGACTCCAGGCCTTTGTTCCACAATTACTTTTTGTTCACTCACACAAAGAAATCATAAATGGTCTTCTGTTTAAAAATATTCCCCACGCTTACTATGACCATCAACAGCGCGAAGAGCTAATTCTCTATGTTAGTATTTCAAGGTACTTTAAATGTATATGAATTAGGATGGTTGGGTTTGTGACCTACTTTTATAGAACATTAATTCAGTTGGCTGAACTTATAATTGACCTCCGTCGCTGTGTAAGTTTAAGATGTACAGCATGATGGTTTGATATAGAGTACTGTGAAATGATTACCACAATAGATTTAGTTAACATCCATCATCTCCCATAGAGTAAAAAGGAAAAAAAATGTTCCTTGTGATGAGAACTCTTAGGATCTACCCTATAACAACTTTGCTACATATCATACAGCAGTATTAACTACAGACATCATGTTGTACATTACATCCCTAGTACTTATTTATCTTGCAACTGGATGTCTGTACATTTTGACCACCTTCCTCCAATTGCCCCTCTCCCCACATTCTGCCTCTGGTAACCACAAATCTGTTCTCTTCTTCTGTTTGGTGTCTTTTTTGGATTTTAGTGTTATTTTTTAGATTCCACGTGTAGGACAAATACAGTATTTGTCTTTCTCTGGCTTACTTCACTTAGCATAATGCCTCCAAGGTTGTCTATCCATATTGTTCCAAATTGTAGGACTTCCTTGTTTTTTAAGGCTGAGTAATATTCCATTGTATACATACCACAACTTCTTTATCCGTTCATCCATCGATGAACACTTAGGTTGTGTCCATATCTTGGCTACTATAAATAATGCTTCTGTGAACATGGAGGTGCAGATATCTTTTCAAGGGGGAAGACAGTTTTAAGCAGATCAATACTAGTCATTCATGGCCCTAAATACCCCAGAAAAAAAGAGGGCTGATTCTAGTTCTCTTAAAGATTTGTATCATTCTATGGCAGGCAGTGCAGATATGGGACAAAGGGTTTTATATCATTCTGGATTCCATAGATCAGGACAAGTAGTAAAAAAATGATAATAATTGAATTTAACCATGTAGGCCTTTAATTCATTAAAATAAGGTAAGTCTAAGAAATCACTAAAGGCCTGAGAAGTTAAATGATGTCTCTATATTATGTGTATGTTGGAGAGAGGGGTTGTGGAAAAGAGGGGCAGCAGGTTGAAAACTCTTAAAGTTTAAACACAAAATAGATAAAATTCAATTCTTTTTTAAAAGTAATTAAATAGTTTTCCAAAATCCTGTGTCCTCCCTAGTTTAGAACCATCCAGGGCTGAAATAAATAACTGTAGAATCCTCAAATAACCAAGGCAGCTGATACATGGTTTGTCAGATATGCCTGGCTAGAACACTTCCTTCTCCTGTGACCTAGATCTATCTTAAGAAACCTGCCCAATTCCAACAGCTCCACTTTCTACCTGCTGTGGACTCCTAAGGTATTTCTCTCCAGTCCCTGTAAAATGCAGGTTTAATGTTTTAAGTAAAAGTTCTCAAGATGTAAGAATCCCTGATACCCTTTCAGCAGATCTTCAAGGTCAAAACTATTTTCATAATAAGAGGTAATTTGACCTTTTCACTCCCACTCTCATGAGTATACAGTGCAATTTTCCATAGGTACATGACATGTGATATAACAGACTGAATGCAGAAGCAAATCTGAAAACCTAGTTGTCTTTCATTAAGCCAGAAGTTAAATAGATTTGCAACAATAATGCTTTTCACTAATTGTTTTGTTTTGAAAAAGTTATTTTTCATTAAAATATTATTTATGTTAATATATAAAAGGTTTTTATTGTTATGAAATAAACTAATATTCTAAAAATTGTTTCAGTGTTAACCTCTAACACAGCGAATATCTAGAAAAATAACCCACATAAAAACTTATAGGGGTCCACACTATGATGTATCCATATGATATGTATGTATACTCTTAAAAATATTTAAGAGTACAAAAGGCATTCTGAGAACAAAAAGTTTGAGAAGCATAATTCTGCCTTCAAAGATAAAGAAAAAATTCCCAAACTCTTCAGACATCTTGATTCAAAAATGGAAGTGTCAGTGCATTGTTTGAAAAAGTATATAAATACATAAAGAAAATAAATATAGAAGGTCTGAACCACCCTCTAGCAGGGCAAGAAGAGTCAAGGGGTTTTGGATCATCCTGGATTCCGGGGTCCAGTAAAAAAATCAATGAACTTAAATTAACCATATATGCTTCTTTGAGCATCCTCAGGCAGGAATGTAGACTCCAATAATTTGTTCCAATGGAAAAACACAATCTTCTTTTCCTTAAAGTAAACAAATCATCCAAAATGAAAGCTGCCTATTATGGACTGAACTGAGGCCCATTGCCCCACCCCCTCCAAAAATTCATATGTTGAAACACTAGCCCCCAGTGTGACTGTATTTGGAAGTAGGGGCCTTTAAGGACATAATTAAGGTTAAATGAGGTCATAAGGGGGAGGCTGACAGGACTGGTGTTTTTATAAGAAGCACCTGAGACATCATAGCTCTCTCTTCAAGCACAGAGGAAGGCATGTGAAGACATAGCAAGAAGGTGGCCATCTGCAAACCAGGAAAAGAGTCATCAGAAAAAACAAATCACAACTGTAAGGAAATAAAATTACTGTTGTTTAAGCCACTCAACCCAGTCTGTGGTATTATGCTGTGGCAGCCTGAGTTGACTAATATACTGCCTATATTCTGGTTCCATATAAGTACTCCATGAATATACTAAGAGGGGGGGAAATGGAAGGGGTTGTTTGTTTGTTTGTTTGTTTACGAGGGAAGATGCTGAATTAATGTCTTCACAGTTCACACACCATAATTTATGTTATGTAGTCACTAAGAAGTTGTATTGGTTTTGTTCTTCTCCAAATGTCATTTAATTTTTATCCTTTGATTAACATTAGGACAGAAACATTGACATTTTTTCCTCCTCGTTAGTTTCATGCTTTCGCATTCCAGCTCATACTGTAACTGACAATACCATTGGTTATTCTATCAACTAACAATCTTGTCTCTCAATGGCTTTGCCTAATTGACAAGCAATGATGTAGTTTCACCTCCTTTCTCTTTCCATAAGGTCACATGGATGCTTATCTATGATCAATTCATGCCTTATCAATTCTAGGATATCAGGAAATTCCTTTTTCAAAGTTGAGTCTAATTGGCTTGGGAATTGTTTGGACTCTCTCTAATGAAGGGTAAAAGCACCCCAGCAGCAGGTCAGCCAGAAGGCCCTACAGCACTGCCAGAAGAGAAACTGATTTAACTGCACCATTTTGGTCTCAAAGGCACAGCAGCTCTCTAGCTATGAAGGAAGAAGGAAAATGTTAGGTCATTCTTTAATTTTGATTTTGAAAATGCTTGAGAATAAGATATTCCCTCCCTTTAACCATCATCTTCTTTCCCTCACACACTGAAGCCATGTCTTATGTAGCATTATCTTCCCTGTGCTAAGCACTTGCTGTGTCTGAAACACGGCAAACACTCAAAATGCATTTCAGTGAAAAGCTGAATGAACACTGATAAGAATATTCCCCAAAAAAGTGATTTAAATTACTCTATTTGCTATAGAGAAATTAATAGAAAAGGAAAAGAGCACTGAAATTCAACTTTACTTAGGGGTGAAAAAAACCTCTAAATTAAAAGAAAACAAACAAAATTGTTATTTAAATGTTTGTTTCAGAGTTATCTGAAGTATCATTAGTCTCAGACAACACTTACTGAACATTTAATATGTGTGGGACACTATGTTAGGTGGCAACTCTAGAAGCAACCAAATACAAGAGAATTGTGTTTTTATTTGATGTGTGCAATTGATGGTTTTCAGCTGAACAAGGATGTACATATTTATACAGAGCTCAACATGTGGTTTTAACCATTTAGAAAATTGAGTCCTAAACAAGTGGTACCTCTGCTTTCAAAACCATTTATGTTTCTTTGGGCATCTCTGGGCAGATATATGGACTCCAATAATTTAGTCTTGAGAGAAAATACTATCTTCTTAACCCTGAGGTTTCCCAGGAACAACTGGGGCCCAATATGAGCAAAGCCTCTACTTTGTTCCCATGCAGTCCTTCCATTTAGCCACTTGAAGGATTACTCCTTTCATTCTTCACCTTGCTATTTGGTCAAAATCACTACCCGGTATGTTCTAGAAGTTGAAAGCATTATCTTTGAGAGAGAGAAAAAAAAAAAGAAAGAGTTCTGGAGACTCCTGGCAAGATGGAGGTAAGCAGGCAAATTACCATGATTCATAACAGATTCTCAGAGTCAAAAGTTGCTGCCAAGTTACAATCCTTCTGCAAAAATAATAATAAAATAAGGTTGTCACAGTCACTAGCAGAAGTACAAATTCACTAGTAAAACTAGCTTCCTGTGAGGAAACCTAGCAAAATGGGCATGAATTTAAACACAGATATGTTTGTTTGCATTCCTGATGCCTATGAAATGCAGGCCTTGTTACCAGTTGATGAAGTACCCTTATTCTATATTTTCATGTTAACACTGCCCCTTTTTGTCTTACATTCCTAACTAGTTCACCCCACCTAATAGACAAAATATATTTAATACCTAATCTAAGACTGAAACAAGTTCTACTTGTATGAATAATGAGGTGTTGCATATTATATTTGCTTAAAGGAACCAGAAAAACACATCCAAGCCAGAATCAAATTGAATGTAGAAATGAACAGATCCTCTACTCTTACACAACTCTTCCCTCAAAGTGTTACAAAGGCATGCATGATAACTGTTAATAAATATGAAATGGAAAGAATCCTCCTATATTGGCCTCAAGCCTTTAATAAACAAGATGCACGAAATACCTTTTCTTCTCCAATTTTGAAAATCTCATTATGGCTGGAATATGCCAAATCACCATATATCTTAGACCTCAGCTAGTAACATTGAAAGTTTGAGTTTCTGTGTACATTTTAGTTTTTTACCTAAACATAGTAAAACATCTTGCTAATATCCCTAATTAAGCATCACAGAGGTAGTGTATGAGGAGCCAGGATCTGAATGCAGCCATCTGAACTACTCTTCTCTACTACGCTACACCTTGCAGTACTTAAAAAATTAGATAGATAGGTAGGTAGACAGACAGAGAGACAGATAGATGGCAGATCTATCATCATGACAGATCTCAAAAATGAAAGAATAAAAGTACAAAACCAAGTGTATCTAAGGAAAGTGGTATAAGATGGCTTCTCTTGAAGCCAGACAGCTTTCAAAGAGAATGCACTATTTTATGTGTCATATACTTGTTAAAAAATTAATTCTGCTGGACTATAAGCTCCTCAAAAACAGAGACTATGCTGCATTCACAACTGTACTCCAGCTTTAAGAACAAAGCTTGGCACAAGTTAGGGGAGTATCTTTTAAAAACTATTCTCTTTTTAAAAAGAGGTAAGTGGGGAAGTGTTGAAAACAAATTTTAAAAACACTTGTTAATTAGGCAGTTTAAAATGGTATGCAAGAAGAATCTGTACTAAAATATTCACTTAGGCTTTTTCTCTGACCCCCACTCCAGACTCCCCAATAGAAGAATGGAACAGGGAAAACTAATTTTGGTTTGTTCTGTTTAGTCTTGGTGATAAAAATAAGGGATGAAGAAAAACTATTAGCATGATTTAAAAAGGAAGACACTAAAAAGAAACAAAAAAATCGGGAAAAGAAGAAAAAACATAAGTAGATTTAAACCCCAGGCTTTTCTGGTTTCCATAAAACAGAACTGAGCCCAAAGCATTCCTTTTCTAAAAAAATTTTTGTACAATATAGTCCAATAAATATATTCCTGTATTTATTTTCTCTGGTTGTAATCCACAATGGAATAAATATTAAACCAAAAGAAAAATAAAATTTACAATAATGTACAAAGTTCTAATAACAACCACTTATTTCTACTGAACAATTGGCATTCAAAAACATTGTAGATTCTACAGAAAAAAATACTCTAGTTAAATTTCTGGCTAGAGGACATCTAAAAAGCATGAAGTTAGCAAGTGGAACACAACATCCCATGGACTAAAGAATACAGACAAACAGTAAAGAATAGCATTTGCTCCCTTTGTCCTTATATTTATCATGACGACAATGGTGAGATATGCCTCTTTTTTGTCACTTAAAAGTTAGCCCACATCCTCTTGGGGGAAATAAAATTATTTGAGCTTAATTTTCAATTTTATTTTCCTTTCCTAGGCTAAATTATTTATGATGTTTATATTTATATTAAACTTGTACATAATATTTTTTAAAACCTTTCTTCGTAATATAGGTCCCACAGTCCTTGACAATCCTCATGATACCTCTTAGAAAGATCCAGCTATAAAAAGCAACTGAAATTGTCAATGATGCCTAAATATTTATGCTCATTAATCTCTCAGGCAAATCTATAATGCAGCAATTACCTTTTGAAGATCTAAAGTTAAAAAACTTATTTTTAATTCCATCCACTATCTGGATATAGTTTCAAAATAATCTTAATCTGCCCTAATCCCTTATTTAAAATGAAAAATGGTATTAGGAATAATAAATACCTATAAGTGATTTAACAGAGAATGCATATTATTGAACGAGATCTGCAAAAGAAATTTATAAGAACCCTTCAATGTATACAAAATGCTTATGAGTTAGAAAGTACTTCAATGGTGAATATATTTGCTAGACTTGATCTCATCAGACTGGTAAAAAAAAAACACAAGTAAATTATAGTCCTAAATCTCTACAGCAAAAACTTTGCCATCAATTTACAACTTACTGAGGGTCAGTTTATCATTAACCCATTTTTAAAAAAATAGTGATGATTATCCAACAGTCTGCGACTGTAACCACATTTTTTCCTACCAATCATCATTGTCATTTGATTATCTGCCAAGAAAAGTTTCTATGCATGAATTCTTCAAGTCTTTATCTCTCTACGGTATTTCCTGAATAGGCAGTTAATTAAAACTATGTACCCAACTGCAACAAACAACTGCACTAGAACAAAGGTAGCCACACGTTAATGAATGTGTTTATTTCTACCTAACTCAACACACTATATTTATTATCTAACCCCAAGTCAGACTAGACCCTCTTTTCTACATTCAATTATTTTTCTGTGTGCTTCCTCCAATTGGAAAGTTACCAAGCCTCACTTGCCTCGACTGATGCAGATGGAAGCGAGGCTGCTATTCTAAAGAGCAATGCATGTTTTATTTCCACTAACATCCAATACTCTATGCTCTGTCTGCATTGTTTTCTTAACCTAGCCACCCAATCTAGGTACTGCAAGGGCAATGTCAGTGACCCAAAGGGTTAAGTACTTAGCATTTAGTTTTAAAAGCAGAAAAACTACTGCTATAAGGGGAAACCATCTCAAACTCATGGACATGAACTTGATAAACTAAGACACACTAGTTCCTCCCACCAAGCCCCAAGGGTCACAGCAGCCTCCCTTAGGTAACCATTGAGGCCCCTTCGATGGTTATGGGACAAGAAGAAACTAGACAAGTAATACACTACTTTCTGTCTTCAAATCACATGACCAAAACCAGCTTAAAGAAAGATCTTTTAAAACATTTACTCTACTTGCCCGACTGGGAGTAGCTCAGCGGTTGAGCATCGACCTGGGATCCAGGTGATCCGGGTTCGATTCCCAGTCAGGGCATATGCCCAGGTTGCGGGCTCGATCAATGACTCCCTCATCATTAATGTTTCTATCTCTCTCTCCCTCTCCTTTCCTCTCTCTGAAATCAATAAAGATATATTAAAAAAAAACAAAAAACATTTAAAAAAACATTTACTCTACTCAATTACTCCCACTAATTGCCATGCATTTTTCCTCTAAAGAGAACCCTGAGATGATGAAATGCTGTTGAGTTAATGAATATTGTAAACAACTGTTTTAAATCTTATAAAAATAACAGTTTCAGCTTTGAGAAATACTATGGCCCAAAGCCTCCTTGCCCACTGAAAGTCCCTCTATGACACCTGAGGTAGTTGTCTGGGAAACATTACCACACAGACCTGGTCATAATCGCTGTGATAGCCAGGAAGGAAAGGAGCATACCCAACCCGCAGAGATACCAGTTCTCTCACTGCACTTCCCATTCCCGTTCTCACAGCTTATGAAGCTCTCCCCACAGAAACATCAGGAAGCCTTTTACTCCCTTCATCCCAAATCATCGGTGTGGCCTCCCTCAAAAAGCACAGGATTGGAGAAGACTTTGCACCACGCAGCCCTCCAACCTAAAGAAATCCAGATAATTGGCTTGAGTTTTGTTTTGGTGATGGCATTCTTAAACAACTGGGAGGAATGCCCAGGAAGATCTTCATTAAGAAAAACGCTCTAAAAGGAAAAGAACTTCAAAGGATCTTCTACAGTTGAATTTGATTCCCCATTGTTTTTCAAACTCCCTTGGAAGCCTGAATTTTCTTGGCAATGAACTGGTTTAGATGCTAAAGTTGGAATTTAAAAAAATTAATTGGCTCAATGTTCAACCATAAGCATCAATAGAAAAGTGAAGTAAAACCAGGCAATAAAGAACTGTGACTGCTACCAGAAAGATCCCACAAGGCCAATGGCTTTACAGTCCTCTTTGTATTTTTTTCTTGAAATCTAAAACTTTCATGAAAGTAAACAGTCCATACAAGTGACTATGAATTTTCTGACTATGAAAGAGAGAAGTACATCGTATGATTAAACTCATGGTAAATGCTTTCTATCTCCTTCCAGGGCCTCCAAATGCCAATCTTAACTCATTCATCCCCCTTGCCCCTCGTTCGTCCAACCAGATCCACCTACCACCCCCTTCCAACTCTGATTCTTTCAACCTCACACAAAAGTGTCATGCTCCCAAAACTAGGCTTATTTCTGAACCAAAGACTTGTAAGGCTCAAGGTATGATCATTTTGAAAATCTCTGCCTATCAGCTTCCTCCTTTACCTTAAATCTCTACATTTCTTTCATCTTCATCATTAATTCTTTTAAGTCACAATTTTCCCAAAAGATCTTTAGCACTCAAGTCCTATAGGAACTTCCAAGACAATCACAAATGTATTACAATAATGAATCAGGTTATAGGAAAATACTGACCACTCTTCCATTGACACAGGAACTCTTACTGTTACATTCACTGCACAGAAACACTAAAGCAGCCTTCTCTAAAACGGCCACTAGATATACAAGGAACTGTACCATCACAAGGGCTCCTAAATTTCCATCCATTCCCAATCCTTGTTTCCTGTGAACACATCAGAAAAGGTGCATATCTATGGATTCAAATTTTAAAAAAACACAAGAAAACTTTCTCTAGTTTCTCCACTAGTATTATGGAAAGGTTTAGAAGTATTAGTGCCAACTCCAACTTCCTACAGTTTTCAAGACATTAGGTAACAAATTTACAGAACATGGTTGCACTGTCTTCCTCACATCAACTGCCAAGAACCATGGATCTAACCTAGCTCCATCCCAACTTTTGGGATTTCTTTACACTTTCATAGAGAGTCAAAATGTTGCTATTTCTTAACAGGAGTATTCACAGTAGAAATGTGAACTTACTAGTGACAGATGTTATATATACAGGTTATAAAGACAACCCTGTATATTTATTTCATAATTAGAAAACTGTCTTGAAGTTTTATTGCTTTTTTACTGCTTCTATATTTTTATATTAGCATGAAAACAAAACTAGATTCTTCCATTTCATTTTTCTAATTGACTTAGCATTATCTGATGACAGGTTTGTAGGGTTTTTAGAACTATGCCTAGCAGAAAATCTGTTTGTAATGGGCATTCAAAAAATGGTATCTGACTGAATTAGAGGAGGAAATCACCCCTTGCTTATTTTCTATATGATAATTTCCTCATAACCAATCTTTCTGGTTATATAGCTTTTAGGCTGAGTTCTCAAGGATCATCTACAGATATATGATAATCACTGGTTTTAACTGCATCTAAAATGAAATATGCTGTTTATCTTATCTCAAGACACTCTTTTTTGGAGGTTATGTAAAGCAAAATACTTTTTCACCACTGCTTTCCAGTTAAAAACTCAACTGGTTTCTAGTTACAGTCTCAACCTTAGACTATTAAATGATGTTAACAATCAATTCCTAAAGAACTCCTATTTTTCTTAACTAAAATAAAAATTTAAGACAGATGGATTAAAAATAGAATTAACTTATATTCCATCACAGAGAGGAAACACTCTGATTTTCCATTTCTTAAGGGTTTCCTCTCAATGTGATAATTTATCATAGAACAAAAGAAAAATATATATAAACAAAATGTGGTACATTCACATTTTCAATAGATGATGCTAAAAAATGTTTTTAAATATACACTGTAGGACAATTATTATTTATAACATAAAAAGATGAAATCACAATTTTATACTGCCTTTTAATCCATGAATATCTAATTTGTTGTCCAGACTTCTCATTTTGGAAGTTAGGAAATACTAAAGATTGCAATTTTTAAAAACACGCAAAGCTAGTTTTGTAAGACAGGAAAGTACCCCTGTTCCATTATGGACTGGGCTGTAGTGCTACAGTGATTTCTGGGGGCTTTGTTCACATAGAAAAAAAGACGATAAACTGTTTTATGTTTTCAGTTCTGGGATTTAAAATATCAATGTTCTTTTTACCCTCTAGATTTTCTTCAGGCCTAGAAAGCGCACACACACACACACACACACACACAGCGTGGTGCATGCAGGATAAGAAGCCCTCCTCTGTCAGTATGTTTACAAATCCTGAATTTGCTCCCTCTGGTGAATACTTCTAACATCCTCAAAATGAAGTCACAGATTCCTAGGTCAACAACCTCAGACCTCCTCTATCAGATTCTGAGACACGAGCCCTGGCATTTACATTCCTTAATAAGAACTTAAGTTACTTTGAAATACCCCAACCCTACAAACATATGATGACAAATAAAGCTAGACAGTCATCAAATAATTACTTGCCCTAATCTAGTACAGCTATCTAAAGGCCTAGAGAGTTGCCATCACTTTTGTTTGTTTTTTGGTAATATATAAATCACTACCTAATAGTTTCACCTCTATCTGCCTAACAGGACATAATAGTTACTGTTAAAACAATCTTACATATTGGTCTAGCACATCTCTCTCTCCACAGAAAGTCACCAGAGATCCAAAGCCAGATAGATATATAGTCTTCAGCATAACAGTCAGCAGTTCCTCCCAAGGGCAAGACCAAAAATATCTCCTGAGCCAAATGGGAATTCCTGGCACTAAGGGTCCTCTTTATAAGCCTTTTCTGGAGATGTCCATACTAAATGGGTTACAGAAGTGTTACCTGGACAGGTTAACATAGGCTGTTCACATAATCAGCAGGCAGAGAGCAGGGACCAAGAAAAATGAACCATACTAGCAGCAAGTTTTAACAGGGAAAGTACAGAAAGCACTACCGTAGTAAATGAGTACTGAAAGCCAGAATGACAAAACAGAAACTAAATCTGCCTCCTTTACAAGTTCACAGGTCAGAAGTTGAAACCATTGACAAGATTTTAACCGAAAGATATGTGGTCCTGAGTTACTAAAACTGTCTTTGTTAAGCTCTCACAACTCTTTCCGTATACAGGGATCTATGAGAAAGCGTAAGTGGTGATGATTTTATTAAAAGAGCATGAATGCTGTAATAAAAGCTAATACCAAGCTTGATAATTCCTGCAATCATAAATTTTATGGATAATGAAATACTCTGTACCAGAACACTCAGGCCTATGGGAGAATTAAATGTACACATCCTTTGTACTCAAAAGGATTAAGTACAAAGATGTCCTGTTTGAAGACACTAGAAAATTCTACAGCTATACTTCAAAAGTTCTGAAATAAAAAACCAGCCCACCTTAAACCTAAAAGGCACCTCAAATTGCTACGAGCTAATTTGTTGTTGACTTTAGAAGTTGTAGTTTCTATTCTCCTTGTTAAAGGACGCTAGATAAGGCTCCAAGGAGCCATTCATACTTTAACTAAAATGATGCATCGCCAAACTATCTCCAGCACAGACTCTGAAAATCTGGAAGACAGATAGGGAAAGATTAGAAATCCAATTTTCTACATGAAAGTTGAAGAATTGCTTCTTTTTTGTTCTCCTCTGTAGGACTTTTCCACTACCTTCCCAAATGTGGCAATTTGCAAGTATTCATATCTAGGGGACTATGTTCTAAGAGGGGAGAAAAGGCCCCAATTTTAAGACTTGAAAATGTACTTTAATTTTGTAGACACAGGTTCACCAATCAGCTAGCAATGATCTTGACCAAATGGATGACTCAGCCTAGTGGTGGAATTTTTTTTTTTTAATTTAAATTTCACATTTAAAATCCTACAAAGATGGAAGCTCCAAACATTCAATTAGAACAAAGAAAAAGCCTTGGAATAGTCATTTGACAGGATTGAACAATTTGTATTAAACCTATTTACACTAAAGTACTAGATGGTCTTTAAGGTCCCTTTCTGTTCAAATCTTCCTTAATTGTCTCAATAACTACCAGACTCTTTTTAGAGCCTTAATGGTTACAAACAGAACCTGAATGAGGAGATTCGGAATTAAAGTTGTCATCATTAAACCTGATTAAACAGTACAGGCAGGAAGATGGCAGTAGAATAAAGCATGCTGAATTAGGGACAGGAAGAATACAAGTAGCTCGCAGGCAATAAAGTAAGGATGGTGTTTGGGATATACAGCGAACAATGTCTGTCTCTTGGGTGACGAATGACCCATCCAAACAGAGGTAGACTTTGGCTTCTATTAATATGACAAACTATCTACCTGAAGTAATCAACCACCCACAGAAAAACACATGTCAACTAGAGAATGAATTCTCTAAGTGTGAATTATCCCTTACTGGCAGTTTTCCTACTTTCTATCCCAAAATAGAATCCATATACTCAACGCCGCAAAATGGTTCGACATCTCACCCCTACGTAGCGACTCTGGCACTTCTGTTCGGAACAAAAGCCGTCGTTTGAACTAGGGTGGGATCTACTCTCCATTCAGTACAGGGCTGTGGCTGTTTGTAGGGCATCCTGCAGGCTCCTACTTGGACTCTCCCCTCAAGTCACATTGTGATATCACCGTGACGGACCCTGGATATTTAATGAGCCGTCGACGGCAAGCTGATGTTATCCGGAGCCTGGGAAAGGAAGCCCGAACGCCCTGCGCAGTGCCTCAGCACGGCCGGGGGGTGGCAACGCGGGCGGGCGCCCCTCCGCCCCGGGCAGGGGGACTTCTCAGCAAGCCTTCCCAAGTTTCCCCTCCTTCCACTAAATTAACCGGCCAAGCCCCCCCCCCCCCCCCCAGGCTCATTAGGAAAAGTCACGCCGGCAACGCGCTGTGGACGGGGGACAGCTCCCGGCGCAGCACAGAAGTTGGCTTTAGCAGGGGCCGCGGCGGACACCACCTTCTTCGGGGCAAACCCGTGCTGCCAACTTTCCCGCTGCCCCTGCCTCCGCGTACAGCCGCCCAAACTTTGCCGTTCGCCCACCTGGCCGCGCAGCGGAGCGGCGGGTCCGGCCGCACCCGACGTCTGTCCCCCGACACCCCGCACCCCGGGCAGGCGGGAGCGCTGACCTTCAAGCCAGCCCCTAACCCCGAGCCCGCAGCAGCCCGATCCCCGCCCCCGAGCTTCCAGCTGACCCCCCAGTCCCATCTCCCCGCCCCCAAGCCCCCGCAGAAAACCCTCGGTGGGGGCGACTGCACGCGGGCCCCTCGGCTTGCGACTAACCGCGATCCTCCGGGCCGCGAAGAGCTCCGGCCCCGGCCCCTCTGGCCGCCCACTCACCACTGGTGAAGGGCTCCATTTTCCCCCCGCCGCGGCTCCCTGCGGCCGGAGCGCCCTAGCTTCCTACTCGGAGAGCTGAAGCGGCCCTGCCGACTGAGCATGCCCAGCGCGGCTGCCGAGGGCTGCTGGGGAGATGCAGCGAGGGGCGGCGCCGCTCCGCCGCTGCGCGCCCGCCGTTCCGGGTTTTCGCGACAGCTGCAGAAAGAGCCGGGGAGGCGAGAGGGGAAAAGCGCCGCACCGCCCGGAGCCAATTCCTGAGAGGGGAGGTGGGGGAGCGAGTTCGAGCTGGGGGCGGGCCCATGGGCGGGGATGCGAGGGAGCCACGCCCCCGGGAGGCCGGCCGCACCCCCTTCTCCCCGGCCAGGCAACGTTCAGTCACTCAGCAGACCCTGCACCGTCCTAGGCGCCGAGAACTCCGCACCGCGGCAGAAGAAGACGGCCGTTGCTTGTGGGGCGGACGTTCCAGAAACAGACTACAAACACACACGGAAAATACACGAGGCTGAAACAGCCGCCCCGGTGAGCATTAAATCGCGGTGATGTGTTAGTGAGTCGCTAATTCCGACGGCGTGGTGAAGTGAAGCCTCGATGGGAAGTGCCGAGACCTGAAGGCAGAGCAGGAGCCTGCCGGCGAAGGTCACTCTCCGGACGGCGAAGCTCCGGTTTCCCAGCACGGGGAGCGGCTCCCGGGAGCTCGCGACGCCGAGGCTCGAAGACGCTGTGGGCCGTCCCGGCGAGCTGCCCGCCCACGGCGGAGCGGTCCCGAGAGGCCGGACCCGGGAGGCGGAGGAGAGGGCGGGGACCCGGGGCTAGCGTCCGGGGGCTAGCGGTTCCGGGCGCGGCCTCTACGGGCAGGCGAGTCGCAAAACCCGGCGCTGGATCTTTCGGGACTGCAGTCGCCGCAGGATGTGGCCAGGAGGCCTGCGAGGGCCGAGCTCTAAATCAACACCTGCGGCTCGCGGGGTGCCGCGGCCGGAGCCCGCCGCCAGGCCGGGCGGAGCTAGAGCGGGGCGGCGGAAGCTTCGCCGGTCACCCCTGCGCCTCGGCACACCCGCCTTTGTCTCCAACCCCTTGCTGCCATTGTTTCAGTTGTCAAATCCGGCTGTCTTGGCGAACCTTGGGGCTGGAGCAACTAGGGGCTCCGGGAGGCTCGTCGGGGCCCGGCTCCCTCATCCCTTCCTCGGTGTGGCTCACCCGGCGGAGGCCGCGACCCTTCCATTCCGCTGCCACCGCCTCCTTCCTCTCCCTCCTCTCTTCCCGCATCCGCGGCCCCTGCAGCAACTTGGCTTAGGCTGTGCCTCACTGCGCCAGCCAACTGTCACAAGCTGCTCAGCGGCTGTCAACAGCGGGGCGCAGGGCGCCGGGTGCAAACGCAAACAGCCTGGGTAAACAGGGACGACCGGGTGTCGTTCGCCCCGCACGGGAATTAGAAATTAGACTTCAAAGAAGTAAAATCGACGTGCAATACTGTATATTACGTGTCAGTTACATTAAATCACGCACTTCCCACTCCACTTTAAAACCTGCAATGGATAACAACTGCAGGTAGAAGAGCGAAACTCTTGACCTAACTCTGGGACCTCCTGTCTCCTACACGTGCTCACTGCTTTGGCCACAAAGGGTTTCTTTCAGTTCCTAGAAGTAGCCAAGTTCCATCCAGCGTGTTCCTTGTGCAAGAATTGTTTTTCCGCCTGGTACTTTGCCTGCTGGTTCCTTGTCATTTAGGTCCCAACTCAAATGTCACCTCTGCAGAGAGCCCTTCCCTGACGACACAATTGAAAATAAGCACAAACATCGTCTACTGCTTAATTTTCTTAGAGCACTCATACTATCTAAAACAATGTTTTTGTTTGTTGCTTTATTATTATCAGCCTCTCTCTCAAGAACAAAAGCTGCGTGAAGACAGATGTGGTCATTATCGTTTTAAGGGTTGTGTTCCTAATCCTCAGATAATTGCAATAAATAATTTTCGAATTAATGTGGGAATGGATGCAATGGTATTTAGAGTTCTAGTTCACTTGCAGTGCTGAACACCCTTCCAGAGAACATCTCTGTATTGAATGGTGTGTTTGTGATCAGTAGAGGGAAGGTGTCTTTATCATAATATACCTCAAAGCTGCTCTCTCCCCATTGTTAAATAAAGATAATCAGAGCCCTTAGCTGCCCCCTCACCCCCACCCAAGGGAACTTAACCGAAAATAAGAAGTGAACCATAGCCAGTGCATCGGTGTTCAGATATTATATAGTATATGCAGGGCCAGATTTTGTTAAAAGTACCCCACACATTGTATTGCTTAGATAAGAGGCTCTTCCCTATATTTTAGGTCATGTCATGTCCCTTTGGAGTTATTTTTGCAACCAAAGTACTTAGTATCAGAGATATTTAAAACTCCACAGCTTGTTAAATCCCCTCACCTCACCTGTGAGAGTCTAACATGCTTTTTAGTGTGGAACACAATTTCACAAGTTCACTATGAAACCCATTATGTTCCAGTCTTTACCTCCTCCTATCCTCCCACACAGAACTTCCTCTTTAGTTTCAGGGCATATATTTTAAATTATTACGAAGTTACTACTCATTATCAAAGGCAATAGTGTGACATTATCTACTATACCCACTTACTATTTTGGAATCCATGCTTTCTACCATTTAAGATTTGAAAACCAAATAATAATAATAATAATAAATGGAGGGCTAAGTATAATATAATAAATAGCATTAAAAAAAATGAGCTCCCTGGATAACAAACAGCATTTATTTATAAAGTAGCAAAAAACTTGCTAATCGATGAGTATAAAAACTTTTTCCCCCCCTCAAAATAAAGCATGTGGTACACCACGGATCAGTTAATGCAAGCCTCAATTTAACAGACGAGGTAACTGAAGTCCAGAAAGTTTGGAGGGTTTACTCACAGCCCAGTGGCAGACATGGGCTGGAACTCAGGTTGTTTGTGTTCTAAGGCAGAGCACTGAAATTTGCTGTTGCTTCCCTATTTCCACAGGGAAGTTAGGGTCAATGACAGTAATCTGTAAAAGGGATATGGCATAAAGAGAAATACAGCTAACTTCAAGCTACTAGAAAGCTATTCCATTAATTAATTGATATTCCAATTTATTGATATTTCATGTCAACTTTGGGTTTAGCATTATTAGTCATTCTAATTATTTTGAAATAAGCAATAACAATACATTAATTCAGTGTACACATTTGAAAATATTTGTTCAGGACTCTTAAACAAACAGAGGATGCTGTTTGCTGCCAGGACAAGATAATCACTATGAAGTTTCCAGCTACTCCAGACTCTACTCAGCCATCCCAAGTACCAAAAGAGTCAACATCTCCTTACCCATGTAACCCATTTGCAGCACACATGCTTTGCATCGATTAGTGATGTTTGAAGTTGTACCAAATTAAGCAAAGTTTAGAGCACACACAAAAAGCAGAATAATTATCCAACAGAATTCTTGCATAGCTTAGACATTAGCAAAAAGATTCAGCCAAATAAAGTGAAAGGTTATGAGGAAAGAACAGTTATATAGCAGTTCAGATGCTTTGGAATACAAAAGCAAAATGCTGATAAACTAGTTTAAACAATAAGGAAATTTATCATCTCACATAACAAGTCCAGAGATAAGGCAATCTCCAGGCACAGGTCCCCAACCGCATTAAGAACTCAACTTCTCACTCTGTCCACCCTGTGGGCAATTTTCTGAAAGGCTGAGTACCCTCCGGTCAAAAAGACTACATCAAGGGAGGAAGAAGGAACATTTTTTCTGGTATCTCTTCCTTAAGAGTGAGGAAACTTTTCTCAGAAATGCCCCACTAGAATTCTCTTCAGGTTTTATTTGCCAAAACTGTATTTTGTACATTTCTAAGCAAATCACTGGAAATGAAAACAGAGTTACCATGATCAGTTTCTTAGACAAAGCAATTTAGGAGTGCTGAGTTTAGAATCAGTTTCCTTATTTCATACTGGGGAGGAGGGAAGCCTTGGACAAAATCATTTTGCTTATTCAGAAAGATAAAAGGGAGCTAAGCAAACAAAATGTCAGGTAGGCAATCTAAATGTTCACTAAAGGTTATAAACACTGATATATTTTGATAATATTTTTAAACCCTAAGACACTGTACAAGAAAATTAAAATAGAGCCCAATTCAATGTAATTTTTCATACAATTGATCAATATAACTAGGATTCTAAACCAAGAAATTATATATTATTAAACCTTGAACTTTGACCTGAAAGTAACTACTAACCTGGAAAAATAAATCTTAGGCAGTTGCATTAATTTGCTAGGGCTGCTGTAAAAAACTATCACCATCTGAGTGGCTTTAACAACAGAAAATTTTTGTCTCATAGTTCTGGAAGCTAGAAGGTCAAGATCAAGGTGTCAGCAGGGCTTTCCCTCTGGGTATATGTCCCAGACTTCTCTCCTGGCTTCTAGTAATTCCTTGGCTTGTGGCAGCATAACTTCAGTCTTCACGTGGAATTCTCCCTATGTGCATGTCTGTGTTCATATTTCCCTCCTAATAAGAATACTGGTCAGGTTGGATCAGGGGCCCACCCTACTCCAGTATGACCTCATCTTAACTAATCACGTCTGTAACAACCCTTTTTCCAAATGAGGTCCTATTCTGAGGTGCTGGGGGTTACAGCTTCAACATATAAATTTTGGGTAGACATGATTAAAACATCATAATAGCAACTTTCTAAAAGAAATAAGGTCAAAGATAAGTATCAAGAAATATTTGATTTTCACAGATAACATCAAGAAGTGAAAAAAAACAACCCACAGAATGGCAGAAGATATTTGCAAATCACTTACCTTACAAGAGGTTTGTATCTAGAATATATGAAGATCTCTTACAACTCAATAATAAAAGACAAATAATCCAATTAAAATGAGCAAATGTTCAGAAGAGACATTTCTCCAAACAACATATAAATGGCCAATAAACACATGAAAAAATGTTCAATATCATTAGCCATGAGGGAAATGTAAATCAAAACCACTTCACTGAGGTACCACTTCACTGTATGGCTAGGCACAGGCATAGGATGGCTAGAATAAAAAAAAGCCAGAGATTAATAAATGTTGGCAAAGATGCAGAGAAATTGGAACCTTAATGCACTGCTGGTGGGAATATAAAAAGGTGCAGCTGTGCTGGAAAATAGTCTGGCAGTTCCTCCAAAGGCTAAACATCGAGTTGCTGTAGGATCCAGCAATTCTACTCCTATGTATATACCAAAAGAATTAAAAATTTCTGTCCACACAAAAACTTGTACATGAATGGTCATAGCAGCACTATTCATAATAGCCAAAAATTACAAACAACACAATGTTCATCAAAGAAGCCAGTTACAGAAGACCATATATTGCATTATTCCATTTATATGAAATGTCCAGACTATGCAAATCTATAGAGACAGAAAGATTAGTGGATGCCTAGGACTGAGGGAGGGAGGAATGGGAAGTGACTGCTAAGGTGATGAAAATGTTTTAAAATTGACCATAATGATAGGTGCATAACTCTGTGAATATGCTAAAAACAATTGCCTCTGTGACTGGGCAAGTTGTTTAACCTCCCTGGGTTTTATTTTTTCTTTAATAAACTAAGGACAAGTACCCCTTCTTAGGGTTATTGTGGGGATAAGATGAATGAACACACTGAAGATGCTTTGAACAGAGACTGACAGAAAATAAGCACTAAAAATGTATTTGCTATTACTTTTAAATGTGAATTGTGAAACTTTGATGCCATGTAGATCGCCTGCCAAAAAGTTTAGATTCACAAAGTATAATGCAAGAGCAAACAAATTTATATAATGCTGACATATTTCAACCTGGTAGTTTAAAATAATGATGTCCTGAGAAAACCAAGTTTTTGGTGTAGAGTGGATGGATGTCTAAGCCCTGTGTCATATGGGGCCTAGCTGGGCCAGAAAGCAGCAGGGAAGGTGGGCCCTGCTCCAGCCATAAAAGCCAATCATAGTCCCTCTTGCATAAAAGTCAGAAGATATAAAAGACATTTTTAGAAATGATATCTAGCTGGAACTGTTGATGTTTACACTCCTGCAGATACTGATTCAGTTTTCATTTTCCTTTATTTCTTACAGTTATGCTGAAATAGAGCCTGTCTAAGGTTCATTCCTGTAAAATGTGTCCTTCGGGTTTTTGTTTGTTTTTGAGCATGAGAAGGTACTGTAATATTTATGCAGAAAATTACATTTGACTGTGACTCTTGGCTGCCTCTAGGCTGACTCAGATGCTCTTTTCCTCCCTCTGGCTGATAGCTGCCAGCACAGGCTGTCAGTCAGCAACATTTGTGACGTGCCTACGTGTGCAGAGCACCAAAGAGAACGAAAAACAAAGTAAGAGCTGAAGTTTTGCTTTAAGGCACTCACAATACATGGGGCCAGTCAGGACAAGCACACGGGATGTATACATAATGCTTAAGACATGCCACAGAAGCCTACAATCACGTTCTAGCAGGACCAGCCAGAGGCAAAATTCCCAAATAGGCTTATCTCCCAGTTCTCCTAGGTCCCATTTTTTATTTTCCTCCCTCATTTCGAAATGCTTCACACAGTCAACAAATACTTGTCAAATGCCCCCTGTATACAACACCCTAGGATAAGTGACAGATTCTACCCTCCAGAGCTTCCTACCCAACCAGTACTTTCTGGGGTGTTGCCCTCATTCCAGAATGTACCCCTCCCCCACCCCAATCCTCTTTCCCAGCTTCAGGGTCCTTTCTCCTTAGGGCCCTTTTCTAAGCCAGCTGTAAAGAAATAAGTATTAATTTTTTTAAAAAGTCACAATAAAGCATGACTAATGAGTTATAATTTAATATTTTAACTTTTTTAGCCCAAAAGAATGAATCTGTAATGATAACATGGTAGAAGAAAAGGCAACTGGATAAGGAGAGAGGTGTTTTGAAACAAAATCTATGAGGTTTTCTTTTTCAGACAGCACTTTTTAAATTTGGATTTGCAAAGCCAACAGTGCAGGTATTATTTCTTTCTAGGTCCTCAAGAGAGACGGAGGAGCCAACAGTATACTCTCTTTGGTCTTAAAATACAAACAGCTAGGCTTCCCAAAGAAACAGTTATCTGAAACTAGAAGAACAATATGCTTTTCCTATTTTCCTATTTTCTAAAATATAGAACTTTTGTAAAAAATATATAACATTTATTTATTTTGAAGACTTTTCAATTGATTTGTTGAGAGAGAGGAAGTAGAGAGAAAAGCACTGATGTGAAGAACACCCCATACTGGGGACTGAGCCCACAACCCTAGCATGTGCCCTGACTGAGAACTGAACCCGCAGCTTCTCGGTGACAATGCCCAACCAACTGAGCCACCCCAGCCAGGGCTGGAACATTACTTTTAAAACAATGTTTTGATCAGTAGCAACATGACTAGTATCTACATAGAGATAAGGCACCACTTAGAACAAAAATAAACAAATACAAATCTTGAAGTGCTTGCCATCCTCTCTCATTAACCAACTTATTCATTGTTACTTGAGTGACCCAGATTTAGTCCCTGAGCGTGAGCTGAATGAACTCGCCCAAGATAAAAGGCCCGGCTCCTGCGGAGTCTATCTGGTTCACACAGTTCATGCGGAGTAGTTGTTTCAGACCTGACCTTTTCGTCGATCCTTGTCACTCCCTGTTTACCCCTTATCAGCCCCAAAGTTCTGTTTGTCCTTTTCAGATTCCTGCCTTTAGTCTTTGGGTCTACATCTGGAGGTATGAACAGAAAGAAAATAAAATTATATGCGACACCTTATGCCGTGGAGACAATTATTTCTTTTTTAGAAAAAGTTCCCCCACCCGCATCCCACGTCTTTCCATATTTGAATTTTTAGAATGTTCTATCTTTTCTCAACTCCAACTCAACATATTAGAAATTAATGAGAATTTTCAAACTCAGTTTACTAGAAAACAGTGTTCAAGGGGAATAAGGTTTCGAAACTTAATGTCCTTTGTATTTTCTGTCTTAGACAATTCACTCTGCCTACTTTAAAATGAGGTTTGTAATGATAGCAGAGGTATTGTTTGGATGACTAAAGGGACTTGCCCGGTTGTATTAACATGGGTATGCCTTCCAGCAGCATGAACCTGAAATGTTGTATTACAAAAAGAACTATGGCATAGCTTAACAGATGGAGGCATGAACTCTGAAGTGTGGGAAATCATGTGTCTAAATACCTAAAGATGAGATTTAATGAGTCATGTACTGAGAATAGAAAACTGCTTTTTTTTTTTTTTTTTACTTTATCTGGAAGCATGATAGAGGATGAAGACTTTTGGGAAAAGAAGAAAAAATTAGTAAAAGATCTTGAAGTTATAGTTGCAAAATAAAGTTTGCAGAGTGACTGAGACATAGAAATGTTTTTCTGTTTTCTTAGCAAAGTCTACATTTCTCAGACTTTCTAAACCATTTCTCCCTATGAATATTGGAAAATTTTCTTGATTTAAGTTCTGAATGACTGTTTATACCACTAGCTTCCCAAGTATGATACAGTGTGAGGCATCTCACAACCTCATTTAAGAGAAATCAATACTACACAAAACTACGGCAAACAAATTTCCATACGAAGGAGCCTCATATGTAAAAGTGTTAGGCATGTGCATATTGGAAAATAAATTATTATGGCATCTGAGAATATGTTAGACTAGGTACCCTGGATGACCTTCTTGCTAAAAATATCTAAAAATGTGGAATAAAGTATATTTTTAAATTGTTTTAATGCACTGATGTCCTGGAAAGTTAGTAAGGAATACTCATGGATGAAAAATGAAGTGAAAGCAGGAACCCTGAGGGGTAAGCAGAAGGCTGAAATCCATGTTCACCTTGAGGGCATCTGAAGCTTCAGTTTTTATGCCTTTGAGAGTAGAGGGGACAGATGATAAAACCGGGGCCTGCCCAAGTTGGGAAACATAATAGGAAGCAAAATTCAAGTATAGTTTATTTATAAAAGACTCATCTGACACTTAAAAATACAGAAATATTCAAAATATCAGGAAACAAAAAGATTTATCAAGCAGATACCAATCAGAAGAAATTAGTGGCATAGCTATGTAAACATCAAGTATTAGAAGATATAACAGATTAACATTTGGTACTGACACGTACAGTTTCCTTATGCAAAAGTATGTATAATTCTAGAGGGATATCGCTAAGGTGTTATATAGACCTTGGAAGAATTCTGACCAGTTCAGACCTATAGTGAAAGATGCTTCAAAGAGTCCAAGAAATGATTTGAAAATAAACTTAACAAAATATGTATTGAGTCATGTCCATGGCCCATCCAAACTGTATTCTGTCTCTGACTGAGAAAGGTCTATAGACTTGATGATATCTCTCCAAAGGAATTGGATAACATCCCTCAACTGACCCACCCTCCATCCCAATACCCCAGCTTCCCTTAACAATCCAGATAAATTAATCATTGGTGTACTGATTCATATCTTTCTGGAACTTATACTTTCATACTGATTCATATGTGGGATTATGAATTTATTAAATTTACTGCCTGTATTTACCTCATTCAAACAATTAAGTGAAGCATTTAGAAAAGCATTTCAGAGATCAAGAGGACCCTTAAAATATGAAGAAGTGTAAAGTATCATTATAAATTATGATGGTACATTTCAATATTTACATTAAAATGCAATTTAACCCAAATATATACAATATAATCTAATTCTACAACTTTCAAAAGATTTATTAAAAATGCAACAATGTTTAGATTAAAGAGGTTTGGCCTTTCTCTCCTGTACCTCTGTGACTACAGATTTTACTTCATTTGGAGATGATCTTAAAATGCTGTCCTTGAGGCTCTTTATGAGTGTGAGGCTCAAGCCAAGAGGCCATCCTGGCCTCCTTGATAAGCCCTGGCTTCTAGCTTCTAATAATATGAGATTTGGTGACAGAGTCTCTGTTTTCCTGATATTTGCTTCATATTTGATTCAGAATTTCCATAAATGGTAATAAACTATTCAGGCTGACTTGAAAGGGGAGAGTGGGAGACAGTCAGATGTAAATGAAAGATTTCTTTTATGGATTGGCTATGTTTCCTTGGAGGTCAGACTGGCTGGGCAAACTCCAGGATACTAAGCAAGGTTAAAAAGCAGCAAAGTAGCCTAACCAGTGTTGCTCAGTGGTTGAGCATTGACCTATGATCCAGGAGATCACGGTTCGATTCCCCGTAGGGGAAAATGCCCTAGTTGGGGCTTGATCACCAGTGGGAGGCATGCAATGACTCTCATCATTGATGTTTCTCTCTCTCTCTCTCCCTCTCCCTTCCTCTCTCTGAAATCAGTAAAGACATATCTTTTAAAAAAATAAAATAAAAAGTAAAAAAATAAAAAGCAGCAAAGTAGCAAAAAAGTGGCACAATGTGAGGTGATGTAGATAGTTTGTGTCGCAGCTAAACTATTACAACTAAATCTATATGTCTGTATCTATATCTCCACATATCTTTATTATTCAGAAAGTTTACTTTTAAATAGACTACTGAACTGGCCTTATCCCACCTCCAACATCATACATCGGTCTGCTAGAGACTATAACTTAGATCAGGCAGCTGTGCTGGCTGATTTCTTGAGGCTTCTTATTGATTAGACAAAATATCTGGAACTCTGACTTGAGCTTTGCCAATTTTATGCAGATGTAACCTGCATCTGATGTGCTCTTTCTATTGACCATTTAAGTCCTAACCAGTAGCCAAGTCCTTAGAGTGGGAAGATTCTTCTCCAGCCACTTAATATTTTTGGATATGGTTTCCAGAACTGTTTGAAAAATATCCAGATGTGATCCTTGGGCTTTAAGAGATTCAAAGAACAGTTTCACCTGAAAAATAACCAAGCAAAGAATTACTGACATGGTTCAAAAACACTTTCTCTTCCAAAGGGTTTCAAAACAGCTTGCAAATTACACAAACACAGGTGCAAGCATTTCTCTGCCAACCTCAAAAGGTTATTTTCTTCTTCTCTTCTTTTTTTTTGCATAATTATTATTTCACTTTATCTTCAAACAATGAATAAAGCAAGACAGGAATGGTAAATCCTCATCTTACAAGTGAGCGCACTGTGAGTGATGAAGTTGTAATTAGGCCAACTCATACAGTTTGTAGGGAGCTGGATTAAGTTCTAGAATTCTGAATTTGCTCAAAGTGTAAATAAATTCAAGATTTACTGTGGAAAGATGATGTAAAACACTAGAATGCTTAAAAAAATACAAGTAGAATCACCAACAATAGGAGTTGTTTTAAAAAGCTTTAAGAACTCTTTCAAATTTCAATATAATCATTCATGATGAGACAGTATGAACAAAATAACACAAAGGGACTCATCTCTCAAGGGTAATTTTCACTTTGAATGTGATGTATTTTTAAAGGTTCTAGTCCTTTGCCTTCTGTTTGCTTGCTTCTTGACATTGAAGAAATAACTTATTTTCTTTTAATAAAATGACAACTTCAAACCAGATTGCACTTGTTTACTTTCAATTCCACCACTTGACCATTTATTTTTAAATTGTTAGCAACAGAGTCACGAACCTCTTGCAACTCATCCTTGAAAGAAAAGTGGGACGTTGTGCCAGAAATGATCATTCTCACAGCATATGAGCCCAAGTCAAATCTGAAAATATAAAGGAATTTAAGTGATAAAAATACTGGCCTTATGTTTATTATGTCATATGTTTTTTAAATGTATAACATTAATAGCTAGATGATAAGCTTGTGTATGACAATAGGTGGTATTAATTACCATAAAAGTAACTGATTTCCACTCAGTAAGATCCCAGAGCTATGAAATTTATCAAATTTGACCATAAAATTAAAATGTAGATACAGCTCTCCTGACCACTGTGGCTCAGTTGGTTGGAGGGCCGTCCTCAATGCTGAAAGGTCTCGGGTTTGACTCCCAGTCAGAGTACATACCCAGGTTGCCAGTTCCCCAGTTGGGGGCATATGTGGGAGGTAACTGATCGATCTTTCACTTTCACATCGATGTTTCTCTCTCTCTCTCAAATCAATTTAAAAAAAATTCTAAATGTAGATAAAGCTATTTTAGGAAATATGACTACCATATTAAGCAATGTTTATATTTAAATTTATGTTTAAAGCAGAATTCTCTACATTTTTAAATTATGCACCCCATCAGAAAAGGTTTTTAGACCAATAACTTCCCAAACTACATTTTTATTTATGAACTATATGCATAAATAGGTAAAAAAATAAAATTTAAATAGCATAATAAATAATATATGTGGTAATATTTTCTTCTTGCACTCAGTGTTTTATTGTACACACTTCCCCATCCCATTTTGGAGACCACTGTGTTTAACCTCTGCATTTATTAGGGCAATGTTACTTGGTTGAGCTCTCATTTGCAGCCACAGACTGCATCCTTCACCCCAGTGTCTTATATAGAGAATTTGTACCATAGGTCAAAGGGATTCATGTTCAAAAGCAGCGCAGGGGGGATACATCTAAGAAATGGTTCCAAGTGTAGGCTCTGCACATGGTCAGGCAAGAGGATAATTTCCAGTTACAAAGGGAATCTACAGTATTGCAGAAAAAATCTGATCATTTCAGGAGGCAACTGATAGTCTCATGCAAACAACTGAACCAATGGTTCCAGTAGGGTTTTTAAGGAAACTTTATCCCCAGTAGTTTCTGTTTGGTTTCAGGTGTATGTCAACCCCTTGAAGGTCTAGGACAGGGGTGGAAAATGTGTTTTTTTGCTGACATAAAGCTGCCTGTGAGGACTCTGAGTCTTTTATGGCTAAGAAATGAGAGGTAAGAGGAACTGGGAATAACTGAGTTAGAGATGCTAACCGACACTAAAATATACAGAGAAAATTCCACAGCTCTCTCACCGAGGGTATTTTCCATAGAGTATTTCATAAGTGAATTTTAGATTTGGATGAGGAAGTGGCTGAGCATCTTAGCAGGGGGTTTGTTCTGAGAGAAAGCAATGACATCCTGTCCATTCCAATGAAATTTAATCATTATTGGGTTCACCCCTACCCCACACCCCACACCCCACGCCCTGCACCCCGGGGATATGTTAGGCTCAGGAGTATACTAGAGTGAGCTCTAGTTCTCCCCAAAGTTGAAACCCTAGAATAGACACAGAAACAATTCAATTTTGGAGGAGGTCTCCTATAATACTTGTAATCAGATTTCTTTCAGCCACATTATATTCCCTGCTGTGTCACCTTTACAGGTAAACTGAGGGTAGGGATTACCTCTCATCAAAATTCCAGAACAAAAAGCAAGCCAAATATGTTTGATGCACTATATATAGCTTCACTGAAGTCCTCTGAGCTGGTGAGACAGCCAGGAGTTGGGAGATGAGGTTGATGACTGGATTTAACTCAACTAGTACTTGCTCCCAGCAATTCTTTGCCTGGGACGAATAAGAGAAATCTGTTTCCCATTCCCCTCTGCTCATTCCTCTCCCTTACACTTGGACAGAGTAATTTGTGTAGTTAGTTTTAAAATCAATAGACTTCATTCAACCATTTGGGTGAAATGGTATCATTTACATGCTTTGGGGGACACCTGATTACAATTGATGTTAGGCAACTGAGACAGCTGGGTGGAAGAACACACAATGGAGGTAAGTGAATACCAACTTTTTTAGGAGATGGGTCCAATTTTCTCTTACAAAATTCCAGGCTAATTGCTGCCCTTTCGGATTTCTAGCAATTGCATGAAGAAGAGCTGCCAAGTCCTGTGTCTTGATAATCTTTCCTTCCATTCCTAGTTCAATTAATCTGAAGAAATAAAAACCACGTGAATTTTCATGGCATGTGTTACGGAATGAAAATTAACTCAAACTACCAATATATTAAAAGAACAGGAGAGAAAAAGGCATAATAAAATATAATTTACCAAAAATAGTAATAAATTCTCTACTGGCTAACATTTTTAGTGTTCTAGTCAAACTTTTATTTTTTTCTAGTAGTAATTTTATTCACTTATTATTTCAAAGAAACTTGATAAGATCTTATACAGCATCTTGTATACAAGAATGTATTTTTGCAAAAATTTCCCTCCAAGTTTCTAAAAGTAAAACCAAGCCATCTGTCTAGTAACAATCACATGATTAATAACTAGGGAATATTCAGTTTTGCTATTTACATTTTGACAATGTTTTTTTAAAGGCAAAGCAATTCAAATCCTGATTTATTTATTATATGCATTTGAAATTGGTGGCTAAAATGTTAGTGACTTCACTGAATTTGTATCAGTTTACTTTCAATCATTTAGTTAAATTAATGCACTTACTTCATTAACTTTTCCTGATGTTTGCTGGTTGATAATGCATACAGAATTTTGTTTTTTTCAGCACCTGACACTGACAGTTCATATTGCTCCAAAAGGTAATTCCATCCTGCTGTTGTCTGAGCACCGACAGAATACACAATTTTTAAAACATCTGTTGGGATGCTGTGATATTAAGCACAAAAGTAAAGACAAAAGTTTTATGAAAGAAAAAACTATTTTTTCTTATTGTGATTTAAAATTGCTATAACGGAATCACCCCTGACTTATTTCTATTACCTATCATATTAAACCTTTTTTTCTGCCAAACTTTTATAAAATTCTTTTATGTAATTTTACTTTGCAAATTATTTGTGTTTTTTCCTACTGATGATAAAATGTTAGCAGGAAGAATAACCATAAATGTTTAACCTGCATAGAGATGAAAATAGAAATATGATGGAATCAATAAATAAAAGAGATGATTTCTGACATCTAAAAGCTCTGGTTTTTATAGAATTCTGTCATTAAATGACCTGTATTGGTGCTATATAATTTTTACAAAGATATTACTTACTGCTTTGAACTCACATTAAAAATATATTCTAACAGGCCTGATTGAGGGTCATTTTACAATTCTGTAAAAGTGATAAGATGCACTAATATTATTTTCTGTCCACCTAGAGGAGACACTACATTTTGGGGGTTTTATTATCCTATAGGATATTAACTAGCTTTAACTCTAATTTGCTCCATGATTTTTAATCCCAAATATGGTTAGATCAATAATAACTGATATTCATATTGATGACTCAGAAAAACCACAACAAGGAAAAGTTGGGATGGATCCAGAAATTTGCATTTATCATACAGCTATCATATAGTAGGGATTGCATTAGTCTCTGTACATTTTATATAACTGTCAAAGCTACCCAGTGAGACAGTTATCCTAATTTTTAAAAAGTGGAAATAAAGCTTAGAAAGGTTAAGTAACTTTCTCTGAGATCACATGACTAGCCATTTGGAGACAGGATTTAAACCTGTGATTCTAACACTTGTGCTATTTCCATCATACATACTATACGTACTTAAATATCCCAAGTGCCATTTGAATCATAAAACAAAGATTAAGTCATTCACTAACTAAATTATAATCCACATTGTTATGATTTTAGTGTATTTTACTGTATAACTTAATGAAAATTGGTAATGAATACATTGTAAGTTCCTCGTAATTAGGAACTACTTTATCCTTAGCACTTACAGGAGTGCCTGGCACACAGGTGACATGCAAAGAATTCTACTTTGAATTCATGAATGATTAAAGTAATCAATCTATTTAAGGAATTCTTCATTAGGATTAATACTAATTGTCTTGAAGTTTAGGAAAAAAAACACCCTACAATATTTAATTATATACCCTTGATTACAAGCATAAGCGAACTTTATCTAGAATATTTTCACAGGCAGAGCACCCTATTCAACATGTGGAACCATAATATCTATGTACATGGGTTACTGCAGGCGAGGTGACCCCCCTGTTGCTGCATAAACACCATAGTATCCTATTATGTTATGGAGCAGCAGGAAGTTTACATTTTAACCTTACTCATTACAACCCAGTCAAAAAGAAGAGCTAAAGATTTTAGGATTAAATCCCAAAGAGCAGGAAAGTCCCAAAAGAAGAAAACTGGAATTACTATTTTTTTAGAGGAAGAATTTAAGAAAATATTTCAAAGCTCATTAAGATAGAATTACGTGGAGAAAAGTTATAATAGCATATCATAGCAATTTTACATGGAAAAACTGACACCATTTCTCATTGCATGCTACTAAAGTTGTAAATTTTTTCTTCTATTTTAAAAAATGAATCTTCCTTAATTTATATACAGATTTTATTTTTCAAAACACCCAACTCCAGAGTCAGAGTTTTAACAATAACAATATAAAATCATGTGTTGGACAGAAATCAAGGCTTACATTGAAGTAATCATGGGGTCTGTTAGTGTCTATGGGCTGCAGCCACTAAACTGAACTGCAACATAATCCATTTGATCACTGGGCATCTTTCTTATTACACTAACCACAGAATCAACTTTTCTACCATGTACATTCTTTTTTTTTTTTTAATATATCTTTATTGATTTCAGAGAGAGGAAAGGAGAGGGAGAGAGAGAGAGAAACATCAGTGATGAGAGAGTCATTGATCGAGCCCGCAACCCCGGCATGTGCCCTGACCGGGAATCCAACCCCGATCGCCTGGATCCTAGGTCGACACTCAACTGCTGAGCCACGCCCGGTTGGGCACCATGTACATTCTTTAAATGGCTCAAATCACCCGTTTCCCATCAAAGTTGGAACTTGGGATCAAGGCTTGGTCTGTGGTATTAGTTAATGAGGAAATAAACACTTTAAAAAGGGGAGGGGGGGGCTGGCCAATGTGGCTCAGTGGTAGACCATCAAGGGCACATACCAGGGTTGCAGGGTCATCCTGACTGGGGTTGAGGGAGGCAACCAATCAATATGTCTCTCACATCAGCGTTTCTTTCTCTCTCTGTCTCCCTCTCTTTCTACCCCTCCCTCCCTTTCACTCTCTGCAGAAATCAATGGAAAAAAGATATCCTCCGGTGAAAATTAACAACAAAAAAAGGCACTCCCCCCCTTTTTCACAAGTTTCCTCAGATGATCACTGATGTTTCAACTGCATGTACATTAAACACTGCTTTTAAAGGGCATCACTTTTGGAGGTGGGCCCCCTCTGCTTCCCCCGGCTGTCTTTCTGTTACCATACCAATGTTTGGTTAGCTCTCCCCTGTAGGGACTTAAACCTCACTTCCCACAACATCTGTTGAGCACTTAGTATGTGAGAGCATGAAACAAGGGTATGTAATTCGCAGCATGTTTTTTTTATCCCCACTAAAAGGTTCTAGCTCTATTGTCCTGCACTATCAAGGACGTTTACATTAAAGCAAAAGGAACAAAGAATAGGACAGAAGCCTAGACTTACTTTAATTTTCCACTGGATTCCATCCACTGAGAGAAGAGTTCAGTTGCCTTCCGGATGCAAGGAGCATGGTTCAGGTCACAGGCCAGCTTCAGGAGGGTAGAGCGGAGCATCCTGTCCCAGATCGAGCCCTCATCGCTCCAGCTTTGTGTGTCAATCACTGGCTTAAAATACTGAAGAAGGTAATGCTGCAGAAAGCAAAGGATGGTTTACAGAGAGGCTAAATTTAGTTCTTAACACAGCTCTGACCCTTCTAAAGGCTCAACTGTAAACTATCTGCATGAACCTTTCCCAAAACACAGAACTACTTATCTTTATATTTCTCTTCTCTTTCTCTAGCCCCAACCCACCACGCTTAGGAAACAGAGTTAGTTTTTCCATTAAAAATACGATTTAATTTCCTATCTGAGAGGGGACCATCAATTGATATAAGACAAAATCACCTTAGGAGGGATGTTTTGCTCATGATCCTGGTACAGTTCTTAGGATGGTGATGACAAGGAACAGGGGCACCCACCCATTAGGTACTGTGGTGTTAACTGTGCCAGCAGCCAGTTTCCTCAGCTTCTCAAAAATTTAACCCCAAAGGTCCGCACAAAATAGACCAAGTCTCACTGATCTTCCAGACACTATGTATTTACTTAATGAATTTTCTAAATGTAACACAAACCTTGAGGTTTTCAGTGACATCTGAAATATTCCTTCTATCCATCATGTGGTAAAACAATTCTAAGTATCCCAGACCTTTGAGAAGTGCAGGGATGCTTGTTTCATGTTGGAGATAGCGAGTCAGGTCGAGGGCTTTGTCTAGGGTCAACCTTCCTGCACTGAGGTATAAAACAAATGTCAGTGATTTGTGAATATCTTACAGTTCTTAATATTCTTAGTATTAACTATGATATAGAGAAGAATAACAGGAGAAGTTCATTATAGCCAGACCATTTGGTTTAAATCCTAGCTGTACCACTCACTAGCTGGGTGATCTTGGAAAAATTACAGAAAAATAATAATTATCATGAGTGGGACAAAACAAGTATTTACATCTTATATTATAAACTACTTAGATTCTAAATTTATTTGCCTTCTCTACATTTTCTTTTAATGAGAAAAACAAACAACAAAATTATTATTCTGAATACCAAAGTGGTAGGGTCTCTTCTGTAGAGGAAATACATCATTTTAATGTCACTTTTGTAAAGTGGTTCTCATGTGTCTCTGAGAGGACCTGTGTCCCCACAGGGTCGATAAGCCATTCTTGCCACGGTCAGACTCCCAAACTAAGAAAAATATTTTGATATGATAAGAGAGATTCCAGAACAAAGGATGTGTCTGTTGAATTTTTCATTAACATAATGCCTTACTTCCTTTGGGTTTTAAAAATTTTTAATTCTGATCTAAAAAGAGGGAACTGAAACTAGAAAGAAGTAAAATTAAAAAGAACCAACTGCTTTAAACAGACTAATGGAAAATTTCCCAAAAATTTTGTCTGAAGATAGAGGGCTGGACCATATGGTCTGCTGTATTTTATAAAACATAAATCCACATAATGTGACTATTCCTTTTCACATGTGTAAGTATCATAATATATAGTTCAATTGATACCCTTGAGCATCAGCAACTGTAGAAACTGGGTATTATTTTCTATGTTCACAATTTTATAAATAATGTTTAACACATAAAAATTACTTTATATTAATCCTATTTTTTCTTTTTTGGCCCAGACTAATTTATTATTCACTAAAACAAATGGCATTATTAGAAAACTTTATATAATGCCTACTTGAAAAAATTTTAATCTTATGTTCATTTAAAAGGGATTCCTTTTCTTTTCATACAGCAATTTAATAAAAACCCAGCTCCTCACCACCTGCACAAAATGTTATCTGAATGTTTGTTTGCCTTAAAGATTAAATACATGTATAAGTGTGCACTGCAACCCAACAAGAAAAATCTATATCTACTTATTTGTATATAGTTTCAGCTAAATGGTACCTTTGTGAAATACAACTGTATTCCTATGGAACCAATTTGGGGCCTTTTTTTTAAAGGTGTGGGACTAAAAGAAACACAGTTTTTTTGTAAGGAAATTAAAGTTGTCATTTTAATTCCACTCAACTCAGGTGAGATCAAAGTCTTAAATTATATTTTAAAAGTATGAAATCCAATTAAAATAAATATCTATTCCTGGGGCAAATTTTGTCTCCAAACTAAATGTGATCACTGATTACTTCCTTTAACTCTTAAATAGATATTTCATAGAATAGTGAAGGAAGATGTATATATTACCAAGGGAGTCTAGCAAGTAAAAATGTTTAGACTGATTATGAGAGTTTTAAATTGTCTCCTTATACAATTACTTTTATTATAAAAGTAATATAAACAAATTACAAAACAATTGGAAATTAGAGAAGGAGGGAAAATACTCATAATTTTACTACCCTACACATAGCACTAATAGCATTTTGGAATATATCCTTCTGGGTTTTTTTTGTTTTTCCTGTTTAGCTTATTCCCCCCCCCTCCGCCCCCCATGTAGTTGGAAGCATAACAATTCATAAACTCACATTATTTGAAATGCATTTTTTTATGTTGTCAATTCTTCTTCCTATTCAACACATGATCTTTTAAACAATATATATTAGATAATACTGATAATGCTAACAGGCGACATTTATTGGGCAGGCACTGTGCTTGGTGTTTGATCTGCCTTATCGTATGCAATCTTCAAAACACACCTGTGTGATAGATATCATTACTTAAAACTGGAGTTTTAAAGACTAGAAAAGTCTTAAAGACTAGAAAATTTAGGCTTAAAATGGTTAAATAAATTGCCCCAGGTTAAACAATACGTAGTACTTGAATTCATTTGTTTTAAACCAAAATTTGTACTCTTAATTAACTTCATTAACCTGTTCATTTAGTGAAGGAAAGATAATTGTTTTTCCACAGATGCATCAATAGTGCTCCTTCTGCTAAATTTAGGCTACCCATTCATTTATAGGCTAGAAACAGCAAAAAAGACTTTGCAACTAATGGAAAGAGTGTGTTTCATTTGCTGAATGTCAATATTCTTCATCCTTTCTAGTCTTAAATTTTTAATCTACTTTCTCCTTTGAGCAGAAAAACCTCCTTCAACTAACAATAAATAGCCTACTCGTCTATTATGCATCTACTCAAAAGTAGGATGGTGCTTTTTCTACCCTGGGCCTTCACTGTGCTATGATGCTGTGATGCTGTGATGCTGTGATCTCCTGTGACCCACAGGCTGAGGACTGAACAAGCAGTCCTCTTTCTTTTCTAACTTGGGAGTTCAGTTGTACAGAGGAGAAGCTCTGTCTGAGAAAGGTCCTGCTGGCTATTTTCACTCAAGTTGACCTAAATAAGCATCTGAAAGGAAATAATATGTCACACAATAAAATGAGTACATTATAGTAATTCTCAGAATAGGAAAAGCTTACAATGCACAATACTTCACCTGATCCCCACTTTTTTCCCCCGCTGGCCATGTTATGACCTGATTTATTCTACATATTATTCTGTTGATGATAAATGGAAAAGGAGAGAAAATACTTTGTCTTTCCAGGAAAGTCTAAAGAGAAATAAACATAAGCAGCCAATTCTTCCTTCGTTTCCCTTTCAATTTCATATTGATTTCTCCAACGTGAGCAAAGTAATGAATGGATTACGTACTACACTAACAATTCATTTAAAATTGTAAAGGTTAAGACTATATTTTTACTTTTTGTTCAGCAAATTACATAGGTATTTGGTGAAACAGCAAGCCACTAGCATAAACAAATTTTAAATCTGGGGTTAAAAGCTTAAGTGCCTAGAGGTTCCACCGTGAGTGAATCAAGCCATTCATGTGTACCGTCTGGGACTTTGGCATATGGAAGAGTGCAGGCCTGGCATACAGGGGATCTTCCCACTGCACCCTCCTCTATAGTTACTCTGTGGGAATAAAGGTCCAAAGTTGCCAAATATTCTCATTTTTAAAGAGATTCCAGAAGTCAGAATTTTTATATCAAATTCTTCACATTTTAAAATTTTGGATTAAATATTTAAACATTATGTGGGTCAAAATACCTTATCAGTGGGTAAGCTTTGGCCTAGTGGCCAGTATTAGGCCTCTGTTCAGATCCATACCATATGAATGATCAAACACTGAATATTTGATTTAGAAATCAAGCATATCTGTTATGAATCAGTTATTTCCTGTGAAATAAGATGAAATTTTGCAATACCTTACAAGCTGAAACGCATCATGGATCAGACCTACTCTGTCCTTAGGTCTGAGAAGTGTGTGGTTCTGATTCAGCTGTGCAATGAGTTGGTCCCATCCATGCCCCTCATAGTGAACGATGTAGTAACCATTTGAGTTCACATTGAATTTCACCCAGCTAGACTTTTCAGGTAAGTCCAGAGTATCTAAGAGGAGGAAATTGGCATAGGCATTTTATTATCAACATGCACACCAGGAACGTCTCCAAAACTGTTAGTTTCCATACTATTATTAATAAATCAATGAGAAGACAAAGTTGTGCAAGAGCCATGATGATATTGGTTTTCATAGTCTGCTGGATGGTTTCTCTTGGGAATAAATAATAAATTAATTATTTATTAATTTAATAATGGTCTTATTAAATTAATAAATAAATTAATTCATATGAAAAGGACAGTTACATTTATTCTCTAAAACAGTGGATGCAGGTCTAAGAGGCATACAGGGGCCCAGTGAGCCAGATGATGACCATGGCTGGAATTTGGCTTGATTTATTGGTGGCCTTGTCTCAAAGTTTAGTTCTAGTCATTGAAATATGTATATATAATTAGGTGATCTATTTGTTCAGTCCTTATTTGGGGTGAAATAAGGACTCCAGGTAGAATATGATGCTATAATGGAAACCCTCTCAAATTTCAGTGAAGTATCTAAGGAGAAATTAAAATATTAAGTGTTTTTAATATGACAGACATTATACTAGGTGGTAAAATAACATTATCATCTCTTAATAATTCTGTGAGGTCTGTTCTTCATTCAAAATAAAATGAGAAAATTGAAGCTCAGGAAGAGTTAAAATTTTTTCTTAAGGCCACAGATCTAACAGATGACAGAATGATGATATGAATCCACAGACAATAAACTCCAAAGTGTATGCTTTTTTCCAGTATACATTTTTGCCTCATGGCTTAACAGCTAGATTAGTAGGTATTAAGAGACAAGACAGGATGCCATCATTTCTTGATATAAATGAAACCTATCTCTGAATGCTAAAAGCACAAGAGGCCCACCCACTGAATGAAAATTTTACTTCCTAGCTAAAATGTTCTTTCAGTAACTAATATATGGATAAATGAGATCTCCCCCAAACTTAAATTTTTTATTAGTAGTATCTTTCCTCCAAATAGTTCAGAACATATTTCATTGCAGAATTGAAGCACCTGTTTGGCTAATCAGTTCATTACCTGTCTTTGATTTTAGAATGTGTCTGTGAATCGCATTAGAGGATCTTGTGGAGTAGGTCAATGGGATATGCCAAAGGTACCTATGTTAGAAAGTAAAGACTGTTACAAATTAAATGAATGGCCATTTCAATTTTCACATTGTCAGATTCAGATAAGCTGTAAAAGATACCACCCATCCTTAAAGTATCAGTGGCCTTATAAATTTTATAGGCCAAAGCTAGCAGATCCTTGGATATGCAATAATTCTTCCATGAAGATTATGAAGGTGCAGCAATATATCCCTAGTAGAAGTCTGTCACAATTACCTGTGCCATTTGCTGTCTAAATCTCATACCACAATAAGTTCTGTTAATTGTTCTCTTTAAGGAAGAAAAAAAAATCCAATGTTCCTTTCACATTTCCGAAAACACAGACTGATACTAATTCAAATAACTGAATCAGAACTGTAGGAAAAGCCTTAAGAAGTTCAGATCTTATTCCAGTATGATTTTCCACTTATCCTTTTGTTCAACAAAGCTAACCACATCCAACCGCCCAGCTGCTAAGTGACTATAAGTGGTCAATAGTTTAGCATCCGCAGGTCAGCAAGTCCAGAGAGCAGAAAAGTAGCATGGATAGGAGCAAAAGGCCTCAGTTACTTCCCAGTGTCTCTACTATGGTAAATAACAGAAACTGGCTATTTCTTTCTCACTAACTTTCTAGAAGCTTCTAGAATTTATTTCTTCTACCACATTAAGCCATATTAGCTAAAGTAAGCCTACACAGGTAAAATTATGTTTGAAAACACCAACAGGGAGGGGTGCAATGGAAAGGAGAGTGAGGATGCTCCCATTAGTCCTCAAAGATATAAAAATAAAGGAAACAATGTACACAGACTCCATCTAGTAAAGGCTCAGAAGGGAATTATCTCCCTGCTAACCCACAAAGGGTAGAGATAATTAACAAAGCGATTGAAATATGTACACAAAAAGGTAAAAATAGACACATAGATATTGCCAGGTCTTAATGCAATAACATTCCTGGATGAATCTTGGCTCTGGAAGGAAAGGGATTTTTCCAGATAAACATATCTGGGAGTAAAAAGGGAGGGTAGCATTTCATAAGTTTGAATAGGCACAAATCAGAGAATAATAATTTTAAAACCTCAATCTAAAAACTGCTTAGTAGAGGAAAAATACAGATCATTTCAGATCTTTATTATTCTGGACCATCCACACTACTGAACTTTCTTACGACATTTTGATAAGTTACAAAATTGTGAGTCCTGCTTTCCCAATAATGAATCAAACATAAAAATTTCCAGGCTGTGTTGCCAAGATACAAATTGTCTAAGCTCTTTGAGGTTCAGACTTCAGAAGGATATATAGAAAAATGGAAAGCTGTGTCTTGCATTGAGAAGTAGCATAAGGGTTACTGTTGGACTGCAAATAGCTAACTGATGAAACAAAAAGAGAAAACATTCTCTTTCTCTGTGCATATTCTACATGTTAAAGACCTTGAATTTCCTTCTGATTTTCAGAAAAATTCTAGAATTGTTATTAGGCAGCTAGATCTTTAGAAAAAAGAAGCAATAATCATAAGAGCCAGTACAGATTCACTTGGATCATTTCAGTTTAAATTAACCTAATTCCTCTTGTTAATAGGCTAATAGATCAGAGAAATGTGAACAGTGTTGTGCTTCTTGATTTCAGTAAAGCCTTTAACAAGTTTTCTCAGGATAGGCTGGTGAACAAGACAGTATGGTTAATTGGATTTGCTTTTATCATTACCAAGGACATCAGATGTTTTAACACATTACATTTATAGTCTATTACAAAACAAAAAAGCAACAGAAGGTCTTAGCATCTAATCTATCACCTAGTGAATACCTTTTCTCTTCTGATCATTTGCATAGTGGTCACACAGCTATAGGTATAGGTATAGGCCAGTCACACAACTTATTAGGGCCCAGAAATCTAGAATTGAAAAGAGCCAGGGTATATTATAATAGAAATATAACTGACCACCCTCTGCATCAGAACTGAGTTTCTAAAGGTGGCTGCAGAATTACTAAGAACACAGGTTTGAACAATGCAGTCCGCGCCACCTGCAGCTCTTTAACTCTGTTACCAAGGCTAGTTTAGGCCTTGTATTCCCATGTAGAAACAGCATCCCACAGTTGCCAGAGAAGTTGAAAGAAAGTAAATGCCATAACAAGCAAACTGAGACAGATAAATTAGACCAACAGAAGAAAAGCACCCACCCTTCCTGCAGGGCCCTCCATTCAGGGTCCTCTTTGAACACCCCGCTGAGGAAGCGCTCCTGCCGCAGTCTGAGCGAACGCCCTTCTTGTTCCACCACCACGAGGGGGATTCCTTTCTGCAGAGTCCAAGTAGCTGTCATCTCTTTGACCTCTGCATTTTCCCCCTGAGAGGTGAGCTGAAATGACAAGTGACTGTGGTTAAGTCAAGACAGAGGAGAGAAAACAAAGAGAGATAAGAAACTTAGGGTCCCTGGGATGCCAGAAACAAAGCTGCAGGAGGAGGGCACTGGGCTGAGGCCTCAGGGCAGAGCGACGCAGGAACTGGACAGGGCAGCTCTCTGAAAGTTACCTGAGGGAGGGATATAAGTGGGAGTTTGAGGGTTAACACATGGCAGGAAAAGCCAAGAGGAAGGGCTTGAGGCTGGAGCCTTCCTCCTGCCCCCTTTCAAAACACAAAGAAAAGAAACACCTTTCCATTTTAATAATGGTGGCCAGGGTGGGTGGCTTAGGAGAGAAAGGGCTTTCTTTAAGGGAAGCTTTAAATGTTCCAACAGAACAACCTAAGAGAGAAGTATATTAACTAGGGAACAAAACCTCTAGCTTCCCAGCTTCTAGTACGGATTTCTAATCACTGGATGATCTGAATCCTCCTTTAGAAACTATAATTTATGGGATGACCAAGACTCTTAAAAAGAGGGTTTTCCGGGGGCTTTTTGTTTGTTTTAATGATGACTTTCTTTCCTCTCTCCTAAAGTGCTCTAATAACCTCCCAGAAGTAAACAAAAAGACAGGGCCTCAAGAAAGCCAAAAGTCATTCACTCTATTCCAAACCTAACATACCCTGTTTGGCAGTTTTTGGAGCCCAGAGGATGCCAGTGCAGCAGTAACCGCTCAGGGGAATTTGGAGCTGAGATATTTTTAGCCAGCAGTGGGCTTGTGGGAAAGCTGAATTATAACAACAAAAATATAGTAGTAACAGCACCACCCCCTAAATGGCCTGAACATTCCTTCTACAGTCAGCTTTGTTTCAAGGAAAATTCGGGAGTCTCTCTTCCTCTCCAGTTATTTAAAGGCACAGTTGGGCTGTATCCTACACACTCACTCCCGTCAGGGGATGGGCCAGATCTCTTCTGCCCTGTAGTCCCTTTTATACTTACTGTGCTGGTTGTCCTTTTGGAATCGGAATAACAAAACCCACCAGACGTAAAATCACCTTCTGAACAGCTCTATAAAATAAGAATAAAGAGCACTTCCATTTGGGTACTGACAGTTGACTGAATATGCACATTAGACATGAATGCAGACATTTACTAGCACAGCTATATGAAAATTTAATTCCTCTTGACATGAGGAGCATAGCAATTCATGAAATGAAAAGAAGGCATCTTTGCAGGGACCGTAGGAAACATACAAAAGTTACTTCATAAATTGCTATGCTCCTTATCACGTCTAGATGAATTAAATTTTTATCTATACATTTAAAGTTTGCTAAAGAAGTTCAACATGGTCTGTTTTAGGGTTGAATCAATATGTTGAATATTTCTTTCACTTATTTCCTTTCCCCTGATAAAGGTCCTAGTTTATTCTTTTATTCTGCATATTTCGCCCCCACTTAGCATTAAGGCAACTGTGTCTAGTATTAGCTTTCTCCTATCATGTCACAAATTCCTTGACATGAGGGAAACACCTTTGCTTCCCTGGCTATTTCCAGTGACTACCATAGCAGCATACATGTAAAGAATGCACAATAAATTCTGAATTCAGAATTGATATGAGACCTAAGAAAATCACCAGGTTGGCAATCAACCTTTGAAACCAGGAGTTAATGCTCTGAGGGCAACTGTAGATGGGGAAAATGACATACATACTGTCTAAGGCTCTCAAGTGCTATTAAACGGTTTTATGAAAAATAACAGCAAAGAATCCTTCTGATTTCCAAGTTCCTATTGCTGTGTATTAGAACTGACATTATGTGACACAATGCTGAGTAATATATTTTCAGGAATTTATCATTTTCATACCACAGTTTCACTTGGCATCAGAAAGGAATCAACTAGAATATAGGACCTTTAAGGGAAGGTTAAATGGGAGACTTTCCTGATAACTGGGGAGAAGCTGTGGTGTAATGGAAAGAATGAATACTGGAGTTAGAGTCAGAAAACAGATTTTAACACTGACTCCATCACTCACTTGGTATATGATCTTGAGCAAATCTCTCCCTTGGTATTAGTTTTCCCATCTGTAAAAATGGGGTAAGAATGCCTGCCTTACCTTCTTGATATGGTTATAAGCATAATGTAACAAAAATTAACACAGCAGTATTCACAGTTGGCTTTTTAAAATCCTCTTATTGTTGGCCAGGTTTCTCCTTTAATTCCCCCCACACCCACTACACACACACCAAAGACAGATTGAGCAAGTAGAGTTCAACCTTAAAATTTGGACAGAGAAGATAAGGTATTATATAATAGGGATTACAAAGTCATTAAAGATTTTGGAAAATTGGAGGATGCAAGTGTTTGGCCAACCACAGAAGGGGAACCAAGGAGAAGGCAGTCAAGCGTCAAACCCCGTATGGCTAACCCAGTGTGGCCACCTGGCTTAGTATGGCGCCAGAGGAACATGCAAGGTGCTGTCTTCTAAGGACCCTGGTAGTGTGGCAAGTGGAATAAATACTTGTTGACTGACAGTATAGCTATTTATAAACCTTCATAATTAGCCTGTCACCTTATAGGCTTAACAGTCCACTGTAACCCACCATATGACTTACATTTGACAGACTGCTCCACAAATCATCATTCTTAGTATTTCCATAGCTGAACTTCTTTAAGTAGTGAATAATTCCTTTGTGAAATTTCTCCTCACTCAGGAAATCCTTGAGCATATTCAAAATACAAGCTCCCTAAAAAACAGAAAATAAAAAAAAAGAATATATAAAGGAAAAGGTAGTATGCTGTGCTTTTAAAGGAAGCTTAATTTTATGGAACACGTATGATGCCTGAAAAATGAGAAACAAATAAAAGAAAAAGTGAAACAGGTGACAATAACCTAGCAGCACCAATTTAAAATGTAGATTTTACAGGCCTCCTTATATTTCCCTAGAAGCAGAATTTCCACTGCCCAAAGCATTTACTACCTTGTTGTAGGAAACTGTATCAAACATTTCTTGTATTTGAGTAGGAGTTTTTGCTTGATTGGAGATAGGACGGGATGAATTTAATGAATCTCTTTTAATTGCTTCAAAACACACTTCCAAAAAACAGTAATCCTAAACAGAAGAGAACCATTATTTCTATTTCAATTTGACACTCTCAAAGCAATAGAAAACATGCTGGGTTTAGTAAGATATTCTTAGACATAAGTATTCAATCAATATTTCTTACAATTGATTGTAAGTTTCTTTCCCCTTGTATATGTATTCCCTTTTATCAATTCTCTACTTCATAAAGATATAAATCCCACATTCCCCCAGATATGTCATGAATGTCTACCAGCTACCAAGCCTTTGGATATAGAACTAAAATGAATGGTTCCCATTTAGTGAACACTTGCTATGTGCCAGGACCTTACATCCATCATCTGCCATCCTTTCAACACCCTGCTTGGGAGATGAATTATATGCATTTTACAAGTGAGAATACGTGAAGCTTTGGGACAAAAACATGGATTCAGCACATAGCAAATAAGAAGACACTGACTTTGAATCCATGTCTCTCTATACCATACTGGACCAAATGCTTACCCCAATGAGCTAATTAATCTTTATTAACCACCTTGATGTGGTATTCAGACCCCTTAGTGCCTATAAAAAGATGTGTTTGAAGAAATCTTTTTAGGGAAGTGAATAATAGGCCCTTTGTAAATCCTAGAGGAGTGTGTGCCCCAGTCATGCCTAATTCAGGATACATGCTAAGAACTCTGCACAGGATCTATAGCCATGGGCATTGTATATGGACAGTGATATTCCTTCTCACTCCACATACACAGCTGTGTATTTGTGCTGTTTGAGTTCTTTGCCCACATATATTTTGGTTGAGGGATTTATATTATGGGTTGAATTGTGTGCTCCTCTCCAATTCATAAGTTGAAGCCCTAGTCCCCAACATGTGACTGTATTTGGAGATAGAGCCTTTAAAAAGCATATTAAGTTAAAATGAAGCCGTTAGGGTGGACCCTAATCCAGCCTGACTGGTGTCCTTATAAGAAGAGGAAATCTGGACACAGAGAAACACCAGAGGAAAGACAGTTTGCAGATACAGCAAAAAGGTCAAGGAAAGGGGCTTCAGAAGAAACCAAACCTGCCAACACATAGATCTCGAACTTGTAGCCTCTAGAAATTTGAGAAAGTAAATTTCTGTTGTTTCAGTCACCCAGTCTTATATTTTATCATGGCAGGCCTAGCAGACTCATACAATTTGCTTTGTATATTAAACAAAACACCACAGGGGTAAAAACACCATGCTATATTGTTTCCTCTTTGGCATTTACTAAAAATTTTAACAGTGAATTGATGATTCCTTAGGGCATATGGCATGACATACAAAACTGTGAACTTACAAACTGTAGCTCTGGATATGTAGCATCAAGAGAGATAAGTTCCATGAATGTTGCAAAACCCTCATTGAGCCAAATGTCATTCCACCATTCCATTGTAACCAGGTTGCCAAACCACTAGGAGGTAAAAACTCAATGTTATTGACAGTTTAAAAATATAGAAAATTGTTAACTGTAGCAAAAATATATAATGGATGCTAACTTCCTTCTTTTAGTGAGTAAGGCCTTTCCTCTATCTTTGCTACCCTTTTCTCTCTGGACAATTTCCTTCTACTGAGTTCCCTGCCTTCCTGTCTCGCCACCACATTTTTGCCGGCTTCCCTTTTCTTTTCTTTTGTGTTCCCATTGCTCCCAGCTCCACAACTTTCATTCCATCCTCCAAATACTTCCTAGCTATTCGATATAATATTCTGGAAGAAAAGAAAACATTTTGTGGGGTTTGTTCTTTCTTGCACAACTATCATCTCAACTTGTCCTTGACAGATGGTGATGTTGTTTAAGGAAAAATATAAGCCAAGATATCCTTGGTGAAGTTACCTCTTTATATTAATAGCAGGTACTTAAGAGAATCATAAGAATTCATTTAGTACTTTCAGACTGTTACATAATATTACTGATGAGCACATTTTGTTGTTAACCCCTGCCCTGACATTTCCAGGGATTAACATGGCCACTAAAGTGAATAAAGGTTTGAGATTTTAACTATATAAACATAAAATAAAAAGGATACATAAAGACAATCTAAATAGAAATTTACCTTTGACCTATATTTGATCAGTAACACCAGTTTTAAATATTACTATTTTTTCATGTACTTTTCTAGTTTATTTATCTGTTTAATTTATTTGCCAATATATCCAATACAATGTATCTGGCTCATCTATGTTAGGATTGCAATCTCCAGAAGGATGGGAAGCTTAAAAAGATTTTAAGATTCATAAGAGCCTTGTTACAGTTATAGAGCAGAACAGCTACATCTGTAGCTTTTAGAAAATATTTGAGCTCTACTCCTTTTTTGATGACCCTTAGATCATTTTGCAAGTGGTACCAATCTTCCCAAGGACATCTATGAGAAGGGACAGGAGCCATTTCCTCAATTTGAGAAGGGATGAGTATGAGAAATACAAGTTGAGCTGATTCTGGTAGCTTTTCCAGTTAGTAAGGGTGGTCTGTTCATTCATTCAGTGAGTATCTATTGATAACCTATGTTCCTGGTACCATGTCATGTGTTAGAAATGTAAGTGCATACAGTATAGCTTCTGTCTCAATACAAATGCTAGAGGTCAACCAGTAGACAGATAAATGCAATAAAGTGTTATTGGTGCCATGATCAACATCTGTACAAGGTACAGAGGATTCCAGGAGGAAAGAATCAGTTCTGCTTGGTGAGTATGTAAGTTCGGTAAGAAATGATTCATTTCCTGAGTCTTGCAAGTGGTCCTCAGGTTTGTTGGGAGTGGTGTGTGCTCTAGGCAGATGAACAGGAGCAAAGGCACAGAGGAGCAACACAGCCTGGCACGGTCAGGAAATGGCAGTAGTCTGGGATGGCTAAAGCTTAGGGTGTCAGTAAGAGATGAGGCAGGAGAGGTGGAGAGGGGCTGTGTCATGGGAGCCGTGTATATCATCCTATGGACCCTTGACTCACCCAGTTGGCATTGAGAGTCTTTGCCAGGGTTTTACACAGAGGAATGACGTGGTCATATGGAGACAAAAGAGTCAAGCCAAAAATTCCAATGTGGCCTGCTGCTTCGGCCCTACACTCTGCATCTCCACAAAAGAGAAGCTATTAAAGGAAGACTCAGAGGGAGCATGGCGCTTCAGAGGTAGAGCCCTCTGACCATTTCCCTACGAACACTGGGTAGAAAGATTAGAAATCTCTAAACTCAGTTAAGTGCTTCAGAGCTACCAGTGACTAATAATCAAAATCCTTAAGATGGATGAGTGGGGAAATCCTAAATCAGAGAGGGCTGCCCACATGTTCCCATAGTGCAGTGCTGAGCATGGCTCCTATGGAATTGGGTGTTTAGTTCACTGCTTAAAAATAAAACAAAAACAAGGCATTATTATGATGATGATAAAAGATAAAATTAAAAATAAGAGACATTACCAGATGCTACACTGGCATGATATTTACCTACATGGTGAAAGAGAATTTTGAGGGTCCTTAATAATTCACTGTGTCACTGGAGATTTTCAGAAATGAAATAGAGTAGAAGTAGTCTCTGATATGCACAGTACTAATTTTATAGTTCCAAATTTGTATGTAAGACAGTGTCGATAGGTGAGCCTTAAAAACCTTACTCTGCAGGAAATGGTAGCAGTAGTAGTGGTTATTTTCATCATCATTAATAACTTACACTTATTGAGTGCCTACTATATGACAGGAACAGACACTTATGTGTAATCCTCACAATAGTTTCAAGAAGCAGAAACTATTAACAACTTAATTATGTAGATGAAGACACAGAAGTTTAGTGAGTTAGGTAATATATCCAGGGCCCGCAGCCTGTGAGTATTTAGACTTGAGGTACTTCATTATGGCCATACATTCACAGGTTCCAACCAAAGAGAGATTGGTTTTGCCCTAGATTAGAATGTCACAGTGCTAAGGGGTATAAGAAGAAATATATTTAATAGAATAGAAATCTCTTTTCATAGGGTTTCCAATTCTGTGTTCTGTGTATCTGCATAGACCCCACCTTTCTTTACTAAAAGACATTTGAAGGTTTTACCCTGAAGGGTTTTTAAAGAAGATAGTGACCACTTCTCTCATGATAAAATTCCTGCATGTGTCCCACAATCTAGAGCTGGAGCCCTGTGCTACTTGACATATTGTGTTTGGTTTGGTAATCCACAAGGTCCCCTCTAGAGGTAAAATGATACAATTTTATATTGTTTCAGGAAGATTGGTGGTGTTCTATACAATGCTCTTTTTGGACTGATACTAAGAAAATATCATGAGTACCAAGTACCTGGTGTGCTAGTTCATGGGCGATGACGGTGGTGACCCAGAGTTTATCAGAAATGGAAGAGGTCTTGGGATCAAAGAGCAGTGATGTCTCTCTATATGTGATGAGGCCCCAATTTTCCATGGCTCCAGGTCCAAAGTCAGGAATAGCAATTAGATCTAAAACATAAGAACAACCACCCTTGATCATTACGGCTTCCACACCAGAAGTGGGATTTGCTTCCTCCTTAAATACATTATGATCCTTGCAGCATACATAGCAGACTTTCAAAAGACATCAAGAATATCTTAACATTGACATGGTGTCTTGTAGTTGAACTAAAAATAATCAGTACCCATGTCAAGCAGAATATATTCTATCAATACAGTTTTGGTTGTAACTGAAGTAACCTATTGACATTTAACCATTGTTTTTTCCAAAAAGTGCAGGAATCTGAAAATACCACGGGCATATTACTGCTAAGAAAATAATTTATTTAAAAACACTCATGTTGTGTTTTATATTAGTATACTGAAAACTTTGAAAATAAAAGGTGTTAAATAATTTTTAATGTTTGAGAATTATCAAAACATAATGAACCCATTTCTAGAAAAAGAGAAAGAGAGAGGATTTTAATTCCAGTAAACACCTTTTAGGAGCAATCTCTGTAGTCAATATTGCAATTAATATTTCAAGCACATATGGCCTCTCTTATGATCAAACTCCCTTTAAGGTAGTAGAGGAAAAATCTGTGAGCATCAGTCCTTTTTGACCTCCATTTCCTTTCAACATTGATATTTCCTCTACCTCTTAACTAAGTCATGGCGTGGGGGGAGAATTGAAATTTAATAATCTTTAAGCAACTCGGGTATAATGCATGTTAACTTATATCTGTGTGCCTTGTGTGTGTGTGTATACATTCTTTGTCAGTGACTTCATGCAGGTTAGAAAATATAAATTTCTGGCAATTTTAATCTTGAATTATTTTTTATTCCACCAGACCATTTTGGAAGAAGTACTGATTGGCTAAAAAGAAAGGTAATTTTTTTTAAGTTTGTAATGAACCAAATCACTTGGCTTGAATTGCAGTATCTAGAATTAGTACTGATTAATTCCAATGTATAAAAACAAATACTTATAACAAAATAAGAAACTAAATTGGCAATAATAAAGATTGGTATTTATTAGCACTTCAAATGTGGGTATGACTCCTTCTCTAAATTACACTGATGATTTTCTATTAGTTGGATTATTTCTATAGCCATTAGAGACACTTAAATCTGCTCTATTTTTTTTAAACTGCATGCTTCCTTTCAGTTACATTTAAAATACACTTCATATACTCGTCAAGGTTGCATTTTTCAAGAACACCATAAGATTGTTGATGGCTTTTATTTGATCTCTCCTTGACTTTTGGATTATGGGTAACTGAAGTTAGTATATCTGTGCTAAGGGGTATATAGAACCTGCACTCTAATAATACAGTGAGACTCAGGAACTATAGGAATAAACTCTTGATGTCTTTTAATGTTCTCTTTTATTTTCTCTAAAAACAAAATTGCATGGAGGTTGTGGGGCAAAGGGAAGAAGGATATGTTAAAGAGTATTTCCTAATGTCCCAAAGGAAAATAAGTGTTTTGTCATTGTCATAAACTCTTAAAAAGTAATCTATGTAAATTATAAAATTAAGTCATAGTTTTTATATGTTCTGCAACATTATAAAAATCTTTTAATTTTTAAGATAGAAGATTAAAAGCAAGATAGGATATGTGTATTTTCTTACATAAAGACCTACTACTATATTCAAATGATCTATTGCCTCCAAATCTTTTTTTTAAAATCAGTATTACAGTCTTTCTTATCTTCCAGCCTCAATTGCACTACAGATAACAGATGAAGGGATAATTTTCAGCTGTCTAAATAAATCTTTGGCAACTTTTATAAAACATTTCTGGTCTTGTACAAATATGGTATAGGAAAAAATGTGCTCTAGAAAATTCACCAAATTAAACTTAATATGCAGTGCAGCTATTTTAATATTAAATCTGATAAAAGAATAGAGAAATGATCCATAGTACTTGGGTTTCTCATAAATAATTTATTTTCTACACTCAGGGGCCATTTCTGAGGTACAAATTATTGCTTCCTGGGCTAAATGAACCTCTTTAGTGCTCATTTAAATCACATGTAAAGGGGAAAAATTCAAAGCAAATTCTACAAACATAAATAAAGACAATGATGTGGAATTTGAACCTACCCAGTTTGGGGAGTGGATAGTTGATATCAAAGTAATTTTCATAAAAATCAAGTAGCTTCAATGATGCCTCCAAAGCATAATGAGTTTGACTCCATTTGTCTGGGGATGCATAGATGGACACCTGTGAAATGTTGATCAGAAAAAGTGGTCTTTGAATGACAGATCCTTGTCATAATACCATTCCCAACAATGCTCACCCAAGGAAAGGTAGACTACATTTATCAAGAAATTATTGAGATACCATTAAAGCATGTTGTTGATAGGAGATAAGATGTTCAGTAAAGTATTAAAGCAAGGCCACTTGTAAAAATTATAAACAACCCTGCTTCTTCTGTTATAATCCATTCTCTAGGTGCTAATTGTAAATTTCAAGCTATATTAACCTATCATATCTTGAGAGTACACTTGAGTTCATCAGTATCATGTATACTTGAGAACTGCACTTCCAAAATTATGACTATTAGCACAATTCAAATAAGACATAGTTTTATGAGGTGGGAAAGCCTTTAAGAACTTATTGTATCCAGCCTCCCCTGCCCCCTTCTAGTTTACTTTAAACTCAAAACTGCCCAAATATGTTCATTGACTCTTCTCAAAGCAACTAACCACTAAGTAGAAAAAAACAAAAAAGTTAGATTATGATTTTCTTGGGCTTCAAGTATGCTACTTTCATTTCATTATCTGCTTTCACGCTCTGAATTAACTGAGGTTTCCCAGCACTTTTATAGGAAGGACATGTTGTTAATGGCCACCAGGTTCTAGTGGATTACCTGGCGCTGTGTTAAAAGTTTACATGTAAATCTAAGTAGCTGCTATTATCTTCATAGAGATTAAGTAACTTGTTTCAAGTCACCCACGTAGAATATTTTAGACCTAGGATATAAATCCAAGGAAGTTCACTGCACCCTGTCCTCTGAGCTAAAGTGCCACCTGACTTCTCACATACCTGTATCTCTGCACATGCAGACCTCTGTGCACAGGTGACATGGTGTGTATATAGATACACTGCTCATCATATATCTACCTTTCCATAGGAATAATATGTATGCAAGTTGTAATGGCCATTTTATAGCTATTTTTCATAAGCATTATTTCATGGTTCTTTGAATATGTTTTTATGTCAATCATTTGTTTTCTCAGAATAAGGAATTCTTTTTCATTTTTACTTTTAATGTCTCTACTGGTGATTGCAAAACTTTATAAAATAAATATTGGGTATTATAAACTTTTGCAAATAATGAAGACTCTAAAAATGATAAAGACCTTCTTTCATTAAGGAAAACAACTGGAAACAATGTGAATGTCCTAAATAAGGCGCTGGTTTGGGTCAGGGCTTTCGTTTGCAGGGAGTTTTTTTTATTGCTGCTTCAGTTTCATCAGTTGTTAGCCTATTCAGGTTTTCTGATTCTTCCTGATTTAGTTTTACTCACTCACATGTGGAATCTAATGAACAAATAAACTGGTGAACAAAATAGATGCAGAGACATAGAAGTATGGAACAGACTGACGAATCTCAGAGGAAGGCAGTGGTGGGGGAGTGGGTGGGGAGAGATTAATCAGAGAACTTATATGCATATATGCATAACCCAGGGACACAGACAATAGTGTGGTGAAGGCCTGGGGAGGGAGGTGCGAATACGGGGGGGGGGGGGGGATCAATGGGAATAAAAAGGGGACATCTGTAATACTTTCAACAATAAAGATAAATTTTTTAAAAATCCTTATGGTAGACCTCCACGAAGTATAGTACTACATAATTATTAAAATAGTATTACAGAAAAATATTTAATAGCATTCCATTTTTATTGCATATTATGGTGAATATTGAGTTAAAATAGTCACATATTATTCTATAAAAAATATATATATCTATATACATACATATATATAGTATATACCATTATTTTACATATACTGTCATACACTGACATATATATATAGGAAATAGTTGGAAGGTATACACTAATATTATCGGTAATTATATCCTGATAGTGGGATTATGGGTAATTTATTTTATTTTTTACCTATTTCTGGTTTGTAAAATAAACACGATACTTTTATAATAAGGAACAAAGCTTAAGAAAATAAAGAAAAGCTCCTTGCCCTCAGGACACTATTCTGTGCTGTGTATGAAATTAGATCTCAATCTCACCTTGACCCCTGATGAGGTTGTCCCACTCACAGACTTGAAATCACAAACTATGTAGGCTACAAGGTATGTACTCATTTTTACAGTAGTTTCAAAATGATCTTCCAAGAGGCTGCCTTCAAGTTCAATTGTCTTAACCTACAGGAAGGAAAAGAATCAGTATTTGAAAATTGGAGTATTTTACAACAATGTCTGTGACTTAAACCAGGTAAGTTAGAGGAGAGCCTGACACTCTGAAGTGCCCTTGATGCCCTTCTGGGAGACCAGTGGGCTCTCATAACATTCTGGGGTCTCTCCTCCCTTTATTTTTTTTATTCCTGGACTTTCTTGAAAACACAATGCACTACTTTTGGGATCCCAAAATATGCCAATCTTATTTTGTTGCTTGAAGACCCAAATCATCTTAGATGCTTCGACTTTCTTGAAGTGGAATAACCTCCAAATTGGCATAAATTCAAATTCTGCACTTTTAAGGAAAAATACCAGAATGGCCCCTTTCCCTTTGTTATATAATAAATAAATCTCTGTTGCAGAAGGAAATGGGAAGCGAAACTGTGCTAGATGCTTTTCATTATCTTTCAGTCCTTTTATGCGTGTGTGAGGTAGGTGTTATTTCACAGGTGAAGAAGCAGAGTTTCAGAAATGTGAACTAAGTGGCCCCAGATCACACGGCAAGCTCCACAGCAACACCCCGATGTGGATGTGACCTTGTGACTCTGAAGACATTGCTCGTTCTCTCACTCGCTGTGTGACAGCTTTAGTCACAGTCTTATTTTTATCTTTGCTTCATTGATTCCACAATGAAAGCAGTCTGACCAAGGAGGGCATTAGTAATTTAAGCTTCTGCCTACGTACTGAGGAAGCAAAAGTTTCAAGCCTACAGACTCTTCAGCTGCATCTATCAAATTCACTGAATAATTACTGAATTCTATCTTTATTTGCTCTGGAGACCTTGTCCTAGAGATGATCTCCAATGTGGTACAACACCCCTAAATATTGAATGGATGAGATTCAGCAATCTGAAAATACCACTTTCTTCAAGTTGGTAAAAACTCTTGGGCTAGCTTGCTCCCTCCCCCATGCCCTCCACCCCCTTTTTCAAGGTGTCAGGCTTGTGGCAGTGCTAACCAGGGCTTATTGATCATGTTTTATGTGTTTGGTTAATATTGCAGTTTGCTTTAGCAAGAGACAATAGCTTGACATATTACCATAAACTGCCTAGCTTGTTTCAGTGACAAATGTTTGTGCTATTAAAGTCTACAGAATTTAATTCTACAGATTTCTATCAAAGAATTCAGTTCCTAAGTTCCAGCGAAGCAGAAGACACTGACCAAACACTCTAAGAAAATGAGCAGTATATGCAGGGCTGTAATTACATCTGTCCAGCAAATTAATTTTGCACAATAAAAATCTCTTTTTTTAATGAGTCTGATTCAACCAGAGTTCAATAGCTACGTACTCCTAGCAGAAGAGAGGGTTTTTTTTGGGGGGGGGGACAGGGGGAGGGCATTAGTCGTAGTCTTCTGACCAAACTCAGCAGCAAAATCTTTTAGTCAAGTGTGTGGAGGGGTAAGGGGAGGCGGCGGCAAGGCTGTGGTACTATGGGGATGTGAGAGTCTGTGACGCTAGACAGCTGGTGGCAAATATGGTTAGAAGACAGATGGGCATTTCCTCTGATTTCCCCCAGATAAAGATGTACCCCAGGGAGGCTGAGTTTTGTTCAGGAACCTGGAGTGACTCACACAGACTAACACTGCCTTAAGCGTATGGGTGTTGGTTCCTCCGGGATGGTGGTGTAAGTTCCAAGCATGGAATACTTGTTGCTAGAGGAAGGGTTAGCTATTTTTGCAATACTGGAAGGGCTCGACTTCCACAGCAAGTGTCACCAGCAAGTGTGTGTTTCTTTGAAGAGTGAAGGGGACAAAGAAATGCCCCAAAGATATGCTGCTTTACCAGTGCTTGGCTGACCACCTCACTTGCCCTAAATCTTATATTCTTAATGAAACAAATTGAGAATTTAGCATGTGTTGCCTCCTACCAGTCCATAACCTAGCTTAAGTGCTACAGCTATTATTATCCAGAGTATGATTGTAGTATTGCTTCAGTTCTTTTTTTTTCTTCTTTTTTTTTGGCTAAACATGAAAGCCTGGGTTGGGCATGTCAATGAGGAGCAGAGTGTTAAACCAATATTTGCTGAAAATGGCACGATCCAGAGAACGGGTCCAGTCAACTGAAGCAATGAGAAGGTTCAAGGATTGTGTAAAATATTTTCAAAGTGTTCACTTTTTTTTCTTAAATATGAGAAGTTACTGGGGGTTTCTAAAAATAGAAAATTTAAACTCTAATATAACAAAATGACAATTTATGTTTGCATTACACTTTAATTAAAAGGCATTGTGAGCTGTATTTTTACTTTAGCCTCCATGATTATTCATATAAAAATTTTATTAATAAAAAGCTGCCAGAAAAGAGACTGAACTATGCTTTGTGAAGTAGACTTGGAGTTAAGGTAGCAGGTCATTTTTACCTGAAAATTAGAGGGCTAATTAAATCGCTGTCTTTACAGTCTAGGAAAGGATGTGTGTTAAGTGGAGCGTTGTCCCTGTTCCCCTTGATCTGCTCTGCCACTATTTCAGAGCAAATATCTTATCCAACATTAAACAGAAGCCTGGGAACTAGACTTGTGTCTAGTTTATCAACTAATTTCTCCCCTTCACCCATGAAGCCAGTCACTGCTCAGGGCAGAGAGGAAAGGGGGTAGGGCCACTTGCTGGCTCACGAGAACCCGGCTGCTTTCTGTGCTGCTCATTCTGCTGAAGCACTGTCAGGAGAGCCTCCACTTTTGTCCTACTTTACAAGTCAGGATGGGGAAATACTTTATATTTTGTTCAACAACCCACATGGCAAGCACAGCATTAGTGAGGAAATAGTAAATGAAGTTCAGGGTCTACTGTGTCTTTCAGAGTCTCTATTTTCTGAGTACAAATACAAGTCAAATAAAAGTGTTCAAAGGTCTCTTTCATTTAAAAAAAAAAAAGTGTATAAGCACAATAAATAATTTGCATAAGTAATTTTAAAAACTACCTTTGGAACTTAAAAATGAAAAAGGATTTCTAATACAGAAGACTAAATCAGAATATTTGGGGTGGGGGCCAGGCAGGGGTCTCTAGATCCTCACCATTCAAATGTGGTCCCTGGCCCAGCAGCAGTGGTATTCATCACTTGGGAGCTTGTTAAAAAGACAGAATTTGGGCCCTAATCGGTTTGGCCCAGTGAATAGAGCATCAGCCTGCAGACTGAAGGGTCCCCAGTTTGATTCCAGCCAAGGGCATGTACCTCAGTTGCTTGCAGGCTTGATCCCTATCAGGGTGAGTGCAGGAGACAACCAATCGATGTGTCTCTCTCATATCAATGTTTCTCTCTCTCTCTCTCTCTCTCTCTCTCTCTCTCCCTTCCACTCTCTGAAAAAAGCAATGGAAAAAATATCCTCGGGTAAGGATTAAAAAAGACAGAATTTGGGGCCTCACCACAATCCAAATCTGAATTTAAACAAGATCTTCAGCTGATTCCTGTGAACATTAAATTTGAAATGTACTGCTTTACTTGATTCTGAATTTCATCTCTGGCCAAGTAACACTGGTCTAAAAGAACAATGTTTCCTTATGAACACAAAAAAACTGTAAATTGCTTTGTTTTGTTTTTTAAAAAAGCTTCTGGTATAACAATGCCCCAACAAAATGATGTTAAAATCTAGAAGGAGTGAGGTTATTAAATAATATGTAGGACAAAACAAATTAATGGCTTAAGTCTTGGGGGAGGGAAAGGAAATATTTTAAAAAGCAACACAACAAAGACAAAGGCTCAACTTGAGAACAATTCCCCAATGTTTCTGGAAGTGACAATACCTTCGGCATGTTGGATAGTGCAATGTGTCTGCTCTCTCTTCTTATCTTGATTGAAAAGTTGGCTTTGAACGATGGTTCATCAAAGCAAGGGAAAGCCATTCGTGCCTTAGTTGGCTCAAAATCTGTTACTGCAATTGTTCTGTGAAAAGAACCACCCCCAGACAGAATACATAAGTGAAACCAAGAAAGAAATCAATTTGTACTTTCAGAACACAGCTTATCAATCCTGGAAGTCACATATATGATTTTTTAAACTATAACCTTAGTGAATCCAGGATTTTTTTTTTTTTTTCCAAATAAACAAGGGTAAATTTTAGTTTAGTAGCTTCCAGTTGTGAATAATGCATGGTGCTAGGCGCTCTACTTATGTGATCTCCTTCATTCTCATAGCAGACAAAGATTTAAGGCTCAGGGAATTGGAGTGACCTTACCAGGATCCTGAGCTAGTAAGTGGCTGAGATAGGCATGTCCAGTCAACTTGAGGTCAAAATTGACTAGGAAAGTAATAGGTCAGTACCATCTCCAAACCTGTGGGGATCTCAATCAGACATATGAATAATCGTGGGTCACATCTTAGGATGTGTTCCCAGGAAGCAAACCCTGATTTATTAAGAACATGCTGCCAGGAGAAAAGGGAGTGAGGGAAGCAGGACTGGGAAGAGGAAGAAGCCAGGCGAGTTCCCAGCATCAGCCTGATCCCTAGGAGCTCTGGAATGGACGCTCCACCTTTGACTTCTCCCCTACTGGAGGCAAGGAGCTGGGCTTTCATTTTCCTGCACCATGGTTGGCTAAGGGTCTCCATGGGGGACCTCAGGCCCCAGATACTTCTAGCTCCCTCCCCTCCCTCGCAAAGCAGCTCCAGTCTTCAGACTAAAACATAGACAAATCTCTGTATCACATCCCCTTGAGAATGCCTGAAATTGTATAATTCAGACTGGAAAAGAGAACCTATCAGGATAATCATAACAAGTCAGAAATAGCCAGCAGCTAATTATGGGAAGCATGCTAGAAGTCCCCCAGATCTTACTCCCAAAAATTTCCACCTCCAATTTCTCATGTCTCCCAAAATGATATCCTTAAAAAGTATTTCCTTTGGGTAGAGCCTTTGTCACTTGAAAAAGATTAAGAAAAGATTAAGGCGTCTTCACAGGTCACATGGTACCTTAGGTGGAAAGAAGGTAATACGTTTTCTATCCGGTACTATGCTGGACCTGAGAATAGGCCCCTAAGAACTAAGGCTCAATGGATGGAATTGTCCCCAAGGGGGAGAGGGAAAGAGAAGGGCCTGGGGAAGGGCTGTCTTAAGTGGACTGCTGGGGCTCTGGGGGTGAGTGCATGAGCCCTCAAAAGGCAGTGAGTACCTAAGGTGGGGAAGGGAAGAGCAAGCATGTAGCAGACGCTGCTAAAGTTGCCTACTAACATCTACTCCCCTTCTTCAGTTCCAACAGAATCTTGATTTTGTTCAGGAAGGCAATGTATCTTTAGGCTCCCCTGCAAGTTGGTAGGCATATGACTTGTGGCCTAGTTGAAGTCATTGGGTAGGAAAGCTTTGTAAAAGGAGTTGAACTCGGGAATGTTTCTTTTTGCCCTTTTCTCTCCCCAGTTTCCCCTTCCTCCCTGTCTGGAATGAGGACTTGATGCCCAGAAGCGGGCACATCACCTTGTATTAGGAGGAGAGCCATAGGCCAAGGGTGGCTGAGCAGAAAGATAGAAGGAGTCTGGGTCCTGGATAACACTGAGAAACACTGAAGCAAGTCTGGGCTGCCCTACTTCTGGACTTCTGTTTTTCATAAGAAAATTAACCCCCTATGAGTTAAGCCATTGTATTTGGGTTTCTCTAACTGGCAACTGAACACAACTGATAAAAGGTGGTAGAGCATAGAAACCAGGCTCCTCTTTCCTCCCAGATGGGTCCAGGCTCTCGACAACCAAATTATCCTCCCTTTCTCTCATCTCACATAACCAGTATGTCAGCAAATTCTGTCTGTGTTATTCTCCAAAAGAAACACCAAGTTCAATCACCTTTTCCATAAGGCACCACCACTAGCCTGGCCCAAGCCACCATCTCTAGCCTGAACTAATACAATGTCCTCCTAAATGATTACTCTTCTACTTTTTCCTCTCTATAATGTATCCTCAGCATACACTTGATCTTCATAAGCACAGATCAGATCAGAACCTTCCAATGACTTCTCATTGCACTGAAGTAAAAACCCAACTCCTTACAAGAGGCTCTAAGTGATCTGACCCCTTTCAACTCTACTCTCTCTTGCTCAAGCTCTTCAAGCCACACTGGCCTTTTCTCAATTGCTCCCACCTTACAGATTTTACACTTGCTGCTCCCTTTTCTGGAGACACTTTGTCCTAACACATCTTCATGATTGTGTCCTTTTTAAAAAATTGTCAGGTCTCAGTTTAAATGCACCTCTTTCACAAGGGCTTCCCTGACCACTCAGCTAAATTAGTCCCAAACCCCACCTACACTTACTCTCTATTATAGCACCTTGTCTTATTTCCTTCATAACATTTATCACTTACCTTGTCCATATCTCACCACTATACATTCAGTGACTAGAGCAGTGCCAGACATAAAGCATGTATCCAATAAATATGAGCTGATCAAAGAAACAGTATTTCTCAGTTCTCCAAAACAGACTTGCTCCTGCCTCCTAGATTTCAGTCATGCTGTTTCCTGGGCAAGCTACATACTTTCATTTCCTCTCTCTCTATCCAGGTCTCACTTACATTCCCTTCTGGTCCCAGATCAAGGCCCACCTCCTTTGAAAAGCCTTCCCTATTTCAGCTCTCTCTGCACTGACCATCCTTTCCTATAGTGCACAAACAAATCTGTCTTATCACAGTCACACTGGCCTCTCCTCCCAGTTACTCTCCCTCCAGCAATTTATGCCTCTGCATTCTTTCTTCCCAGCTTTACTGCAATTTCCTTAAGAAATGGTCCTTAAGAGCATCTCCCTCTTCCTCGTTTCCCCACAGTTTATTGGGCTTTTCATAAATGATTGATAAATCATGCTTCTCCAAAGAGATGTTAAACATAGGAGGGTATCACAGAAATTGTAAATAGCTGGAACAACATCTTACCTTGTTTCACCACCAAGATTTCTGTACGTGCTTTTATAAAACCCTTCAAAACCATCAGCTAACTTGGCCTGAAAATCAATGGCTACGTAATATTTCAGGTCAGCAATAAGTTTCTCTGGAACCAGCAGAGCAATTTGTTGATGAGCAGGATAATTCAAAACATTCAGCTTCTTCCCTGGTTTCCTGTATTTCAAATCTTCCTCAGAATGAAGGGTGACATTCATGATTTCAAGGTTTTTGCTGTGTAGGATGATAAATTGGGTGGCATCTCTGACTAAGACTTCAATCTTCTCAGATGCAACAAAGTCCATGGAAGTGAGATTTGGATGGACAAAAAGGTCATAGTGGAGGGGAATGACCGTGTTGGGGAGCCTTAGCTCATGCCAAGGAAATGGTTCCCCATTGGTGGCTACTGGGAAAGCCCCAGGGGCCTTACTGAACTGATCACTAGATGGTATTGAGAACTGAGAACAAACACATATTTTAGGTAGGATGATTGTTGCGAGGTAAAATCCTATGTAAACACTAAATATTAGTTTTCTGTGTAAATGAACCATTGCAGAAGAATGGGCTATTAAATCTATTCTTTGGAAGACAAGTTACTATCCAGGCTAAATTTCAGAGTTCTTCATAGCATTGTATCGGCTCCAATTATGTCATACAGGATCTGAACAATGTTTCAATAAATTGATTTAATCTAGAAGAAAAAAACATTTTTAACATGAAGAAAATTATTTCAATTCATGAGTAAAACCTTAAAAAAATAAAAGGATATGTGTGAATGGGGAAAACAGCTCTCTGTCAGAACCAGACCGAATATCCACAAAATAAAGTAGAAATTGAGCTATCATCTGGTTATTACAAATATAAATTGTTTAGAGCTCAAATGAAAGGACTCTGCCTTAAAAGTGCATGGAATGAATCCCCTCTGCATTTCTGTACAATGAGCGGAAGGCTGGTATGTAAATTCTTGCCTGTTGAATGCTTCGAACATTTGGCTGCATCATTCTAGGAGTATCTTGGACACCTGAAAGTGAATTGCACAAGTGTCTCTATTTTGTCTTCCTAAGTCACAAAGAATATATTCTCCAGATACCAGATGTTATTATTAATAGCATTGAACTTTACCTCTTTCAATAAATAACACATCTGAATGGCCTTATTCTATGGCTATTGGTATAAAAGATGCTGGTCAAGCTAGATGCTTATTCTCAGATTATTTCCAATATATCAAAAGCTATGGAAATAAAATTCGAGTTTATAATATTCTAACTGACAATATTTGAAAAATTGTTTCAGTCTTCTTCATCTTAGGCTACCTCTGAAAATGCATATTGAACTGAATTCACTGCCGCTGTAAATAGAACTAAGAAAATTTTTTCTTATTAGAAGGGTAAAGCTACCAAACATATAAAATTAGGACAATATAGTTAATATACCGACTCCCACCCTGCCACCTGCCTCCACCTACTTCCTCACTGTTTCAGCTTAAACCCATGAATGGTTTCGTTCCTCTTCATTTTTATAATTAACAAGTTCTTTAGAATTACTCATCTGAACAATTACTTCAATTTTCCAATTTGCAGTATTAATGCAGATCAATAGGTATTGTTAAAGGAACAAAGATAAAGAAGAAAATAATGGTTAAATTATTTCTTAGACAGGTATTAAATTATGGCTACCAGATCTCAATGTTCTAGAAACCTCTAATAGATAAAACCAAAACTGGTCTATTAGCTTGAATTTCTGATGGTTTGAAAAATGAAATTGCTTATGTTAGGTCCTAGGTTTGGGAATAAGGGTGCCTGGATTCTAACACTAGCTCAGCCACATTTACTGTATAATCTGGGGCAAATTTCTGATTTTTCAAGCATTGGTTTTCTCATTTATAAAATAACGTAATAATTATACCATCCTTGTGATGGAAGGATTAAATGAAATAACTCATGCAAAGAATTTAGCACAGCACAGCAACTAGCATATAGGAATCATGTAATGAATGCTAAATATTAAATGATTATTGTGGTTATTATAACGTGCATTCTCTGGCTTAAATTAAGAGGTAGTTCTGCCCTGACTTGTAGCAGACACTCTCCAAGAAAGCACGTGTAGCAGACACACTCTTACTCTTTTAGTAAGAGTGGAGAGAAAGGCCTTGATATTTACTCATATAGCCTTTAATTTTAGAACTGGTGAGGACTTTAAATGCCAGATAGTACAAGTCCTTAGTGCCCAGATAAAGAAACTGAGGGGGAGTGACTTTCATAAAATCACCCAAAAGTTTGAAGCAGAATCGAGACCAAAATACAGCTCTTTAACCCTTGATCTGATGGATTTTTCCATTATATTGCACTGTACCTTTAATAGCATTACAGTGAACAAAACATCCTGGGACTGGAGATGCAAGTATTGCAACACACATTGGGGAAAGGCTAAAAGATCTCCAAAAGAGAGTGAGTGAGTTAAACGGAAGATTTTTATTTATTTTTTAATATATCTTTATTGATTTCAGAGAGAGAGGAAGGGAGAGGGAGAGAGAGAGATAGAAACATCAATGATGAGAGAACCATTGATCGGCTGCAGCCCACAACCCAGGCATGTGCCCTGACCGGGAATTGAACCCTGATCGCCTGGATCCTAGGTCGATGCTCAACGGCTGAGCCACGGCCGGCTGGGCTAAACGGAAGATTCTTAAATCAAGTCCCATCTTTCAGCACACACTTTCTAATACAGCATTGCCAGATCCTCCCCCTTTCACCAGAGCCTCACCTGCAACTGCAAGACCTCCTCAATAAAGCAGTTTTATTCTTTCAGTTCTGGCCATTAGTTTCACTGAAAAATTCTGATTTAAAGACAAATTCAAGAGAAATGTTAATGTGTTACCTTCATCCATGCTGCTGCGGATGTGAAAGAAGGGGAATTTACTTTTGCTTTTACTTTCTTTTTGGCAAGACTCAGAACTTCCCCTACTTCCTGATCGTAGCACTAGCTGGTTCATTATCACCTGGGGATAAATGGGGCTTAGCACAGCAGCTTGAGTTCAGAAAGCATGAGAAACTCACAAGGGGCTTCAGAGCAAAAGTCACACCGTAGCGCTCAGGGTGGGCCCCAGCCCCCCGGTGGCTGCCGCTCCTGCTGCCTTATCTTCCCCATCTCTCATCCCCACGTGTAAAGCCTTCAGACCCTAGTTCGTGTTTTAGTGCCAAGTTATTTTAAGACATGATCTTGAACTCCTCACGGTGCTGTGTCCTTATTGCTATGAAATCTGACCTCTGCCCATCACTCCAAGCCTGCCAGTGACCTCCCAGTCAGCTTCTACGGCCTTTATCGGAGGAGCTTTTCCTAAGCTTTTCCATGCCTTTAACCCCTGCCTCTTGCACATACAGGGATCGTACGCCACCCTTTCCCTTCATTTCTCGTTATCTGCCAGGCTGAGTTGGGCCTCTTTACCACCCTGAATAATGACCTTCCACATAGAAAAGAATATCGTTTTCCTCCGTTTACACAGAAAAGCAGGTGCTCATGTGGAGACCACGGGTGGCCAACTGACAGCACAGGAGCCACATGAACTCTCATGGCTCTGTCTGGGTGTTTTGTGTAGCTCCTAGTTCATTAAAGGGCCATGCACCCACACACGTGTTGTCATTGAGTGAAACACAACAAGCTTGGCTGTCATTGTCTTACAGACCCTGTGTCATACCCTGTATTACATACACTGTCATATACAGTAATACCTGTATTACAGCAACAGCTCAAGGAAGGGGGGAGGATTATCCCCAGGTCGGGGAGAAAGAGATTTCATGGCAATAGTGGCAACTTCTCCCAGCTCCCAGTCAATGCCCATGGCTCAAGCAGGGGCAGGGGGTGAAAATAGAGCTGGGGGGCGGGCTTCTCCCTCCTCCTCATTGCCTTCACTCCCCAGCAGAGCCTGGCTGGCCTGGGCCAGAGCAGAGGCCCAGGAGCAGTTGGAAGGAGGGAGATAGGACAGAGTACCAAGGGAAGGGGCCCTCAGCTCAAGGAGGGAGGGAACCTAGCCCCCTCCCCCAGCTCCCCGCTGAGTTCACAGCACAGAAAACACCTCGAGTCCAACAACACCCCGTGGCCCACGGTCCAAAAGGGCAGGTGGGTGTGCATTTGAGTTTGAAACCTGTGCTTTGGCCCAATATCCAAATTAGATCCTAGTTAACAATTAGATCCTAGTTAACTCTCAAGCCTTAATTTATTTTTATTTCCATATTTCATCATTTCGACCTGAATGAACAGTTTGCTAAAGTAGAAGGAGCAAAAAGGAAGGATCCTCTGCCCAGGACCAGGGGCACAGGCCAAGTGAGGTCCCTTAGAGAGGCATTTTGTGAAGTTAGAGGAGCAGCACGAGGTGGGTGGGAAACAGGCAAGTGGGGAAATGGGGCAAAGAGGAGGCCAATTCTTAGCAATTTAATTCTGCTGCAGGGGAGGGAAAGGTAGGGGAGGTGTAGGAAGCTGGTGGTTGTTCTGCAATATTCCTCTTCACAGGGCCCAGCCCAGCTGTGTGTGTGTGTGTGTGTGTCCTCAGGATTCTCCCAGGCCCCTTAGAACAGAAGTGATGATGGAGAAGGGGGAACCAGGGCAATCACACTGACCTATGGGATCCTAGAGGAAAAAGTTGAGTAGGACCCAGCTGGCTTCATGGCTTTATTTAAAACTATTTCTCATCAGAGGGGTTTCTAACTCTTTTTTCCTGATAATAGAATAAGCTTTGGGATGTTTGTTGCTTAGGGAATTCACAGTCTCACTCTCTCACTTCCTCCTGGTCTTCTGAAGTGCCTCTTGCTCAGAGAAACTCTCCTCGTTGGCTCTGTCTAAAACAGTAGCACTTCTCCCAAAGCCCACCCCGGCCACCACCCAGGCTCTATCTCCTTAGCCTGCTTTTTTTTCCTTCTTCTTCTTTGCATTTACCAATTCCTGATACTTCACTATGTATGTCTTTGTTTTATCTACCTCCCTGCTAGAACATAAGCTCCTTGCTGTCAGGGAGTTTGTCTGCTTTGCTCACCACTGAATGCCCGGAGCTAGAGGAGAGCACCACATCTAAGAGACCTCAGTAAATATCTGCTGAATGGGGGAAAGAATTTTTAATATTTTTAGTTTTTTCTTTTTCGATTGCCCTACACTTCTTGCTCCATCCGTCAGGCTAATCAGGCAAACTTCCATTTCCAGGTGAGCCAGCATTTCCTCATCTTTACTGAGGCTGCCTCTCTATATGCAAAGCATCTCTCTCAATGTGCCCTGTGTAACCTATCACAAGGCAAATGTCACCTCCAGGAAGCCACCTTGGGAGTGACACCTACCTATAGGCATTTGTTTAGTCAGTTCTACTGGTCCTTGCCTTATGCTAACATGTTTGTGCTTCACATTCTTCCTTAAATTATCAACCCCTGAGCTAGGGCTATGTACAGTGCCTCCGCCTCTTTCCAGCACTTCTCAGAGTTGTGCACCTCCTAGGCCCTGAGTCAACAGGCAAGAATAAATGCATCAAAATGAATTTTCCAAAGAGTTGAAACTGACATATTTGTAAAAATGCTCAAAGATTCTTACTAATTTTTAATGGAAATCTTTCTCAAATATATTACAAATATTTCCATCCCCTTGGGGTATTCTCAACAGATTTAAATCTTAGTGACTCAAGGTTTTTTGTGTGTGTTTTTTTTATTACAAATTGGATTTAGATCAAGAGAATTGGATTAAAGTCATCTTCTTAAAATAGGTCACTTCTTCATTTCCAACTAAGAAGCAGTAATACTTTCCTTAAATTATTATAGAGGATTATTGTCAATCTCAGAATGAATTTGAGATAATACATAGGTGGAAACAGTTTGTAAATGTTTTATAAGCCTTAAAGTTGTTTACATGCATCAGTTACCTTTACATTAATAATCTTCCGTGATTATGCCTTGTTGTAATGAAGTGCTGCCCTCGAAGCAAACGAGATGTAATAAAGAGCCCATGTTGCTATATATGTTTGAATTTTGTGGGTACTATACAAAGTATATTCCAGTTCTTCCATTATTATCAAATTTTTATTTACTTTCTGTTGTTATTTCAGCTATTCCCAACCTCCATCCTAGATCTATTTTAAGATTGTTCCTTCTAAAGTGCTACAAGCTGACAAATTAGCAAATGAAGCTACCTGGACATTATTGCAGGCCCCCAGATGCCTTAATTATTTCCTAATGCTTCCTGTGGCAGTAGTGCTGCAGGTGGTGAGATTTCAGGATAAACAAAATGATAAATGGGCTCCTGGCAAATGAAAGGTTGCTGAACCTCCTGTTCCCTTTTTGTTGTTGAATTTCTCCTCTTAATATAGACACAGCTTGGCTTTTGCCCCTGCTAGATGCTATCACTCTGAACAACAGCTAGCTCACAGCTTTGAAAACCACCGTGTCTTCTCTGCCTTCCATTTCTTTTCAAAAGGATCTCTAAAAATCTGTTGAAAGTACTTCACAGAATTATTGCTATCCCTCTGTACATTTCCAGATAAAATAGAGTCAGAGTCTATAATATGATTTTTAAAGTTTTAATTTTAAAAAAAAGAAAGTTTTTTAGTAGTACAAAGACTCAGGGTCTATGAAAAATATGAGGAGAGCAGGGAATTCACCTATACAATGCATTCTGTAGTTTTTTTAAACTCATTTAGTTTCAAAAGAAAATTTAAACACCATAATATCAAAACTTTAAGTCAGTAAGTGACAGGAAGATGGTTTTCCAAACATTAAAATCTTCACCATGCCTTCCACAACATTTACTAAAAGTGAAAACAGAAGAATGCCACAATAAAATTTTTACATTGTTCAAGTTGAACAGAATATTAAGCAGATCTAACCTTAGACAACTGAGCTCATACTATATTTAAAATTTTTATTTAATAGCCAAATGAAAAATTCTGATTCTTCCATCATTTTTCTAATTAAAAATCACATAAATAGCTGATGACACATTTCCAAACAGGAAAAATGATTACAAAATAAATCAAAGTGATTCAGAACTTGTTAAATACTTTACTTGGAAGGGAAATGTTTATGCTTCCAACTAATTAAACCAAATAAGTGTTGTTTGGCTTCCCACTACTTAAAGATTCAGCTTAAAAATTTGTAAGAACTTCCACTCTGGTCAAGATAGAGACTGGGATTTATCTCCTCACGTGCAACAACCAAGAAAAAAAATGGACAAAAGATATTTTCAAGACAATGAAGGCAGTGATCACCAAAAAGAAAATACGTTGAATACACTAATTCCCAACTCTTACCTAGAGGGAAATAAGGCTTTCTCTTCCTACTGATGTCCCCTGTCCGCACCTCCCTGAAGCCAATACTTGGTATAAAACCAGTGAGTGTAGAGTAGGGAATGATGGGTGCACCTTTTTAAACAGTTATCAACTAGAGAAGCTGTGGGGTACAATCTTAAGGCCATCTATGTGCTTTTTAACACTTAGCTTTCTAAATGTCACTGAAATTAGCGAAGTAAATTGGTCACTTTACCCTCAGAGCAAAGCAACTTTGAGTAACTTTGGTTAAGGATTTTAAATTCCACATCACTGTCCTCTGGCTGGCAAACAGAACAAATTTCCTCCAGGAGCGTCATCTAGTGGTGACCAGTGTAACTGCAGGGATCCTTCGTCAGCGCTAACCCCTGCTGTAAACACACGTCCTGTGGCAAAGCACACAAACCAAAAAGAATGAGATCCGGGCACGTAATACACCACCCAGACCTAAAATAACCCGTTTTCCAGGTAGGCTTGCATTTCTGATATGTGAAGTTGCGAGGTCAGAACTCATAAGATTCCATTGCTAAATCTAATCTGAAAGCTTCCAATGCTTTGGAAATACAGCCTTCATTGCATCAGTGGGGACGTCAGATGTGGAGGAATTGGCCCTCCCCCCAAACTTGTCCTGATGAAAGTTAATCAGATTTTTTTAAACAGAAAATTTTCTACAAGATGTATGTCTTGAGTGGTTTTCCTGTGTCTGTAAGAATATTCAAAGACTTTTTCTATTATTTGGATAAGAATGGCACTCATTTAGGAGATTAAAGGGGAACTGAGGAGGTCACACTATCAGTTCAAGGGGAAGAACCTCAGCATTCTGTTAGGGACCAAACCCTCATCATGCCAATTGTACCTGTTAATTATTGACTAAAAACCACAGAAAGAATTCCAGAAAGAGAGAACACAAAAGGTAAAAAACTAAAATAAAATATTAACTTTAATCCAGGGTTTATTCTTAATGTTTATAGCTCTCTGCTCAATTCTCAAATGTCTTTGAAATTACCTTACATTTGCATATATCTATCAATAAGATTCCCACTGAACACACACATATTTCTGTAAGTTGAATCTCTAATAAGAAAATATTTATAGTTTACACCTGAGGAAGTCACTTTGAAAAAATAATATTGTCCCGTTGTTCAACCTATCAAACCATTCCAATATGCTAAGGAAATGACTACTGAACTTGCATCTTTAAGAGACCAAAATCCAGAGTATCAGATGCAATACAGTTGACTAAAAAGCAGAATTCCTTTCCAAAGCATTGTATCCCTTTCAAAGCAAGAACTAATTCTATATTAGTTTCAGGTGTACAGCATAAGGTTAGGCAATTAGATAGTTTGCACAGTGATCCCGATAATTCGAGTATCCACCTGGCACCGTACATAGTTATTACAATATTGAAAGCTCCCTTAGAGCTGGAAGTTGGGGAGGGGAGGTGGAGTTGAGTACAATGAGAAATACAACATTGTCCTTGCCCCTGGACAGAATTTACACTATACCTGGGGTCAAGGGAGGATTTGAGAAGAGGCAACATAAACTGAGCCGTAAAGAATGAGGAGATTTGAAAAGGGGGAGAGGGCACAGGAGGACGTGACACTAGAGGAACAATGTGATCAAGATGGGATTTTTTTTAAGAAATGAGGTTTCTAAGTCACCTGCTTTGAATCAGGGGTTTGCAGTAGTAGGAGTGGCAGTTGTGATTAGATCCAGTTTGCATTTTGAGAATTGAACCCCTCTGAGTGCTGCATGGAGGATGGGTTAGAGCAGGAGGAGACTTGACATTTATCTTTTAGATGCACACCCAATTCTGCTGTTGAAAATGTGATCAGTCAACTTTTCGATGCATTCCAGAGTGGCGAGTGGTTTGGGGGAATCATAATTTGAAGTGTGAAGCTCAAGAATCCCATATTTCTTAAACTCCAAACTACTGTATATAGGTGGTTTATACATGTGCTGATGTATAGTGGCACCCAGTCGAGTGCACTGCGGCATCAGGCAGCTTTGGTACAATCCTTAGTTTTGCCATTTACAAACTGCGTGATCTAAATTACCTCTCTGAATCTCAAATTCCTTCTCTGAAAACTGCAGATAAAAACTGCTTACCTCCCTATATTTTTATAAATGCTAATGAAATATTCTCAGTATCTCAGCAATAGTCATTCAAGGACTCCCTTTATTGCTTTTCCACATTCTTTGACTACCTTAACTATAATTTGCTTAATATTTTTTCATAGTGTCTCACTTTTTAAAACTTAAATGTATTCATTTTTAAAAGAAACACTTTTTAAGTGCAAAAGGTAGAGTTTCATGACTCCAATGAGAAAGCACAGCTGGGGGGCGGGGGGAAGACTCTAAAGTATGAGATCAAGACAGAAATGCTGGCCTAGGGCTGCTGTGAAGGCCCCCGGACGATGAAGACAGCAGCAGGAAGGTACTACCAGATGTGAGGGGCAGAGGGACCCCAGGCATCTGGCAGTGCAGGGGAAAGAAGGGCGTGCCAGCCCGGTGGTGGGTGCGGGGTGTAGACTGGTGACAGGAATCCACGGAGGCGCAGGCACAAAGGCTCTGCAGTGACAGAAGGCAACCGGTGATAGGGTGTGGAGGATGACACTGACTGGGAGAAAACCTGGGGACTGAAAGAGCACAGGCTCCTGAGGAGGGCATGAAGGGAATGGGAAGGTGAAGAGCCAAGGTTAAGGCAAAGTGGTGGATTTGGATAAGAGAGACTTGAGGGGACAGCGTGGGTTGGTCTGGAAAGGAGAAATATTCAAGTAAAAACACTAGGCGAATCCTAAGGTTCTGAGATGCGTAAGTTAAAGTGGCCATTGTGCCACTCTTAGTTGTACCTATTTGACCCTGGTACAGGTGAGGAAGCTCTGAAAGGTCCAAGGCAGCTCAGGAAAGAAGAGCAAAAAGTGAGGGAGGTGGAAAGGGCCAAAGCGAGGCTCTTTCCTGGGATGAGCCTGGAGCATGGCTCAGGGACAGTGTTCTGAGGGTAATTCCTCTTCCTATTTAATCTCTTGTTTGTTTTATACCCTCTTGGGACTGAAGCAGGGCATAAAGAATTATACATAGTCAGTCCATGGTGGTTTCAGAGGAGGAGGCCCTGTTGCCATCAGGAAAAGACCAGCTCAAAATGAAATGAAGTCCTTATAACTCATTAGCTACTAAAAAGTTAACCATTTACCAGATAATGATGGAGTGCCTTTAATGTCCTTTGTTCAGAACCACTCACATTTCAGAGAATTTGTGCTCAAAGTTCCAAGCCTCCTGGATGGCGGCCGCACACTGCGACACTTGCTAACAGCTGCGTGGCTCAGCGTGGTTCCCAGGCCACCTGGGCCCTGGTCAGCGGCCTCAATTTCCAAATAAGAAGAAAAGCTTGTTTGTTTATTTTGAGTTAACTTTTTATTGAGACACTGAACTCATATGACAATATCTTGTCAAGTATAGAACTTAGTAGTAGTGATTACGTTTTTATAAAGATTGGTTTAGTCTCCTGTTTAGGGGAGTAATTTGCTGGTTCAAAGCCAAGAATCACAATAGACCTTGGTTCACAAATCACACAAGTAATTTCAGGACAAGAAAGGTACTGGGATGCTTTAAATCGCAAGTGTATTTTTGATTATAAAAATTACTGGGCAAAATCAGTGCTGGGTAAACTCCATAGAATTGCCACAGGGACATTGGCTCTGCCCCAGTGTGCTAATACAGGGCTGAGCTCATGAGCTTTGGAGTTAAGTGCAATTATTTCAGTTAGTTGTTAGCTGACTCAGCTTTCTCATTTGTAAAATGGGTATAATGAATGTACCTACCTTGAAGGGTTGTGAAGTGAGGATCACATGCGATGGGCCTGGCACATACTATGTGCTCAGTATATATTAGTCATTACTATTATTGATGGTGACTGAGGTTTAACAGCAGGATCAGAGGAAACATTGCCGAACATGATTAAGGCTTCCAGAAATAACTTTCGGTATCTTTGGAGCCGCTGGAGAACCTTGAGACTATCTCCATGATGAAATCCTTAAATGAGAATCAGCACCTATCTGTCAAAAGCCACTTAGATTTTTATCTGATTTGCATTCAGATCTCCTGAGGACATTGCTCTTCAGAAACTTCCCCTAAGAGAGCTCTTCGTTTGGTCTGAGAATGGTTGCAGACTGCCTGGCTGGAGTATCTTCTGTGCGCTCATTATCTCTGGGACCGCACAGCTCTCCTATTTCTGAATCCAGCTTTGGGCTTCAGTGATGGTGAGAGAGGTGCAGAGGCTGAAAGGCAGACAGGTAGTACAGCGGATATGTTGGGTTTGTACTTGAGAAGGAAACATACCACAAACACGTGTGTGTACGTGTGTGTGTGACTTTGTGTATATTTGTGCTGATGGCCAGAGAACTGAAAATTCCCTTCCTCTGCATTTTTCTATTCCCTTTTACCTACAAGATCAAGAAGGAGGTGTCTTGGGACCCAGATTCACTTGATTGTGAATGCAGATCTAAGTGTGGCTCAAGCTGTTAAATGGTAGAGAGGTGGGAATAATCCAAGGGGAGTAGAAGTTCTGCTGTAATCATTTCTGATAGTGAGCCAAGGTCTAAAAAATGTCATCACCCTATTTTCTTGGAGCAAAGTGCCTGGTTTCTGTGAGTCATGGAAAAGAAGATAGTCTTTACCCTAAAATCAGAGGTTACTATGCAATTCACAAGGGAAGCCCCATGGGGAGCATTGGTTGGGTCACATCTTTACCCACTTAGTTGGAATGACTTTTCCCCCAAAGCCTTCCTGATACATAATTGTTTCAACAGTGAGAGACACAATGCATCCTGTAAAAGCAGTTTTGACAGAATTGTTTACCTTCTTGCAGCTCAATGTCACTGGATATTTATTCAACTTTCCCCGTCACTGATTTTTTTTATTGTTGACTCTCTATTACAGATGTCCCCCATTCCCCTCTCCTTTGTCTCCTTTCACCCTGCCCCCACCCCCTCCAGGCCTTGACCACATTTTGTGTCTGTCCATGGGTTATATGCGTATATGCATGTATGTTCTTTGGCTAATCTCTTCCCATCCTCGCCACCCTTCTCCCCTCTGAGATCTGTCAGTCTGTTCCATTTATCCATGTCTCTGGTCCTGTTTTGTTTGTCAGTTTATTTGGTAGTTTTCCATAGACAAGAAGGCTTAGAAGTATCATCATTATTTGTTATCTTAATAATGATGATGCAAACATACAGTCTGTTCTCCTACAGTGTGTTTTTTTAATGCTGATATGCACATGTGTTAAAAGAAAAACTGAGGCATAGTAAACATTTTAAGAATTCACTTGAGCAACAGCCAATTTGAATTGGGTGGTATCAAGCCCTTGGGAGTGTTTAGGAGTGCTCCACCAGCAGAAACTAGTGGAAAGAGTTTTGTAGAGAAGCAGTGGAAGCAAAACAAACAAATCATTTGATCGGCTGTAGCTTACATGGTCGCATTATTTGGAAAAGCCTAGGTGGCTTTTTTACTTGTTATTGGTTGTCCTTAGGGCTTGATTTCTTAACCTTCAGGCATGTACAGGCTTAGGTTTTGGTTTACCTACCTCAGCTGCTAAGGCGTTAGAACCACCCCAGAGTAATAGCTTCCTTGTTTAATTAATTTAACATATGTGCTTTGTAAATTGTACAATGAGGTCAATGTGTTGAGGGAATTGTGTGGGTTCATATACAGTTTTCCCCAGCATGTTAATGTTTTAAAGTTCGTTAGAGCCAGGCTTTCTCACAATTAGGGGAAAAGCTTCACAGTATATTAAGACTTTAAGATAAAAGCTAAGGAGGAAAACAAGATGGCGCGTAGGTAACAGCCGCACCCTCTGCTTCCCGCAGCCACATCAAAATCACAACTAAATACAGAACTACCCTCACTCAGAGCCTCCTGAGATCCGGCTGCACAGAAGCCCCACAACCAGGGAGCTGAGGAAGCGCCGAGACCAGTAGGAGGGACGGAGACGCGGGCGGGGCGGGGCTGAATCCCGGAGACGCGGCCGCGGGCCCACACCCAGTGCTGTGGGTTAAACCCGGGAGGGAATCTCCACGGGGGAGGTTTCCTGGAGGAGGGAGGGGTCCCAGCCCCACAGCAGGCCCCCAGCCCAGGGCTCCAGGGCCAGGAAGAGACGTCCCCACACCTTCCGGCTGTGAAACCAGCGGGGACTGTCCCTGAGGGTCGCGGAGGCTGCGGGAGCCCCAGCAGCTCCTCTAAAGGGCCCGGCACGGACTCACTCGGACGCTCCCTCTGAGCCCAGCGCCGGGCAGCAGCCTGAAAGGACCCGGGACACTCGGGGGGAACTAACCTGCCTGAGATCCGGGCGAGAGGCGGAGGGGCGGCTTCCTCCCAGGCAGAAGGGCTGGCGGAGGCCATGGCTCCTGTGGCGAGTCCTCCCCGCACACAGCCGGCAGGCAGGCGCCATATTTGAATCGCCAGCACCTGACTCTCACCTTTGGCCCCGCCCCGTGATTCCCGGAGGCCCCGCCCCTCCCCACCTGCAGCTCATCCAGGCCATTTCCAGGGGCTTTTCTGTGCAAGTGGCCTCTGGAGCCTCATGCTTAGGACTTTCCTAAAATCTCTCAAACAAGCAGCAGCGGGCCCCATACGGCTTGAAAAGCAGCCCCAGGCCTGGCACTAGTGGCAGTTGCATTGGCTCATAGCTTGGCCTCTCCTGGACACCTCCAAGCCCAGCACAAGTAGCAGCCAACTACGGTTTGCTGTGTAGCTCATGCTGGGTGGCCCTGGGCAAGGCACTGGCAGAGGCTGACTTTGCACCTCCCGGGAGGCCCCAGAGACAGTGCACCTGGTGGTCAGACTCGACCACGCTGGATTACAACCCTACCACATCCACAAGTGACACACTCAAGGGGCACAACTGGTGAGCACCAAAGCACACTGAAGTAAATCCTGCTCCATAGGGGTGTCTCCAGCACAGCAGCTCTTTGGCTGTAGTTGCAGCTGGTCCTCAGAGCCCATTGACCTGGGGGTCAATTCCTCCCAGTGACACCAACAGCAACCAAGGCTCAACTACAACAGGACAGTGCACACAGTACACACAGGAGAGCCCCTAGAAGGCCCAGCTCAGGTGACTGGGGAGGCTGAGCCACTGGACCCTACAGGACACCTACTACACAAAGCCACTCTACAAACTCCAGGAGACATAGCAGCTCTACCTAATACATAGAAACAAACACCAGGAAGCAGCCAAAATGTGGAGGCAAAGAAACATGTCACAAAGGAAAGAACAGAAGAAATCTCTAGAAAAGGAGCTAAATGAAATAGATCCAATCAAGCTAACAGATACAGAGTTCAGAATAATGGTTATAAGGATGCTCAAGGATATTCTTAAGAGTATGACGAAAATAATTGAGAAAATCAATGACATAATAAAGTACCAATTTGAAATGAAGGCTACACAAACTGAAATGAAGAATAATTTACAGGGAATCAATAGTAGAGTAGAGGACACTGAGAATCAAATCAGCAATTTGGAACATGAGGAAACAAAAAACACCCAACCAGAAGAGCAAAAAGAAAAAAGAAGCCAGAAATATGAAGATAGTATAAGGAGCCTCTGGGACAACTTTATGAGGCCCAACATTCGTATTATTGGGGTACCAGAAGGGGAAGAAACAGACCAAGAAATTGAAAACCTATTTGAAAAAATAATGACAGAAAACTTCCCCTACCTGGGGAAAGAAATAGACTTACAAGTCCAGGAAGCACAGAGGGTCCCAAACAAGAGGATCCCAAAGAGGCCCACAGCAAGACACATCATAATTAAAATGCCAAAGGTTAAAGACAAAGAGATAATCTTAAAAGCAGCAAGAGAAAAAGGGAGCACCCATATGACTGTCAGCTGCTTTATCAACAGAAACTTTGCAGGCCAGAAGGGAGTGGCAAGAAACATTCAAAGTGATGAAAAACATGGAACTACAACCAAGATTGCTTTACCCAGCAAAGCTATCATTTAGAATTGAAGGTCAGATAAAGAGCTTCTCAGACAGGAAAAGCTAAAGGAGTTCATCACCACCAGACCAGCACTACAGGAAAAGTTTAAGGGTCTTCTTTAAGAAGTTAATGAACAAAAGAATCTGACGAACTAAATAAATCCAGAGACATTGACACATGCAACAGACGATCATATTTCAGAGGGAAGAGGGAAGGGGGTGGAGGGTGGGAAGAGATTAACCAAAGAAGTTATATACATATATGCATAACCCATGGACACAGACAATGACGGCGTGAAGGCCTGGGGAGGGGGTGGGAGTAAGGTGAAGGGGGTCAATTGGGGGGGGGGAATGGGACACCTGTAATACTTTCAACAATAAAGATAAATTAAAAGAAAAAAAAAAGAGCAGGGAGGGGACAGGCGGGGGAAAAAAGATAAAAGCTAAGAATTCTGCAGAAATGCCTTTCCTTTGTGCAAAATGTGGCTTGTTTAATGTCTTCAAAACCACTACATTTTCTACTACGTTAAGCTCTCCAGGGAGTTTCAAGTAGAGATTAAGAAGCTTAAAAATATCTACCCCAAGTTAAAAGAGAAATTAAGGATAAAGAAGGCTGCTCTTGGATTGTATTTTAAATTTTGATTAAACTGATTTTTATGGACATGCCTGTCTCCAAGGATATTCATTTCAAAAGAGAGAAGAAGCATGACTCCAGAGCAATAGGCCACAGGTTGGAATGACTGAGATCCTATGGCAAATGACCACGGAAATTTAACCATGCTAGTATATTGTCTTGTTAGGATTCTAACTGGTTTCATTAGGAAGATGATATCCAAGCTGTACTGATTTTTAATATTCTGCCCTTAATACTGTTTTGTCCATAGACCTTGCTATTTTTAATGTGCAATTTTTACAAAATGTAAAGTTTTTCAGGAACACATATATGGTGTTATTGTAAATGCCCGTATTGCATTTGTCACTTGAACAAAATGATGAACATAAAAACCAAGAGTGTTCAGAGCTACAACATTGGCCTTCAGTGGTTTAAGTACATAAATCTGCTTAATTTGATTTGTTTATAAATCCAAGTAAAATTGTGGGCTGTAGGCCACTTCATCAACTTCTGTTGCTACGTATTTGGTGTGTCTATAGAAGAAGAAACATAGAATTAAGTTGTGTCAATGACTACAACCTTCTATTTACCTTTTCTACCCACTGTGCTCTGCATCATCATCTCACTTGTTCTCACACCCAGGAGGCTGATACTATTACTCCCAGTTTGTAGATGAGAAAAGTAAAGTTCAAGAAGATTAATTACCTCCGGTAACATAGCTGTATGTGTGTGAATATTCAAGACTGGGTGTCAAGGGTTTGAGCAGAATTATTTCACTTAGGACGAACTCAGAAATGTCTGTGAGTACAGATTCCTTCCACTGAATTGATGTCCTTCAAAAATTCACCTGTTACTACCCTTTTTAAGTGAATGCCTCTTCCCCTTTGGGCATAAATGCAATTACTACCACTATTAATAGTTTTCACTACTTTGTCTACCTTTCTAAGGTGCAGGATAATTACCCTTTCTCAGGACTTTTAAGTACTTTGAGGTTGATTGGTCTTCAGACTTGTAACATTGTCTCCTGTTATCTTCAGCACTCTGCTCACAAAACAAAATTTAAAATACTACATGGAGAAAGCCATCTTTCCAAAGCTGCATTTTACTGTTAGTTCCAAATTCATATCTGCCAGTGACCTGTGTGGGAAAAGAACTTTGCCTTTCTAAGTCTGTTCCCTAGTTTACAACCTGAGTAAATACAATTCATATTATCCAAACCCTTGCTGGGTGAGGGGGAGGAATAGGTCCACTGACTGCATCAAATTAGGTTGATCATAGCTGCCCCTTTTACTTAACAGGTGCCTTTATATCTCACAGTTCTTGGCATCTGTCCATTTGTACACACTCCTAAGTAGAGATAAGTATACAAGCCATTGAACTGACTTTTGAATGACTTTTTGGACTCTGTAGGGTACATATTCTCAATATGTGTGAGGCTAATTGGCAAGGTTAGCCTCTCTGTCTTGGCTTCATATAATCAGATTTACCTGCAAATATCTGATCTATTTCTACTATAGCCTAGATCCTGTTCTAAACCCCTACCTTCTGCTCACAGGTTGTTTCAAACCAGGGCAGAGCAAACATCTTCCCTGGAATCAGTGGCCACAGTCCTGTTCTTGGAGTATACCAGTGGCCCTTCCTTCCTCGGTGGACTTCAAGACCTGAAGACTGATTTGCTCTTTTTTATAGCAGAGCCTCTGGCCTTGAACCCTTGCCTGTTCAACTCTGTACTTGTTGAATGAATGAACAAGTACACATACTACCAGCTCAGTCCAGTCTCTCAACTCTGCCCCTCAAGTGAATATTGAAGCATGACTTTTAGCCACCCAAAGAAACGTTTTAATAAAATATCTTTAGAAAATCACATTTAAAATCAGTTATGGTCTACTACATATCACTCTGCCTTATTGTGAGTAGAGTACATTCATTTTTCAAGGTAGATGAATCATAGGATAATTTAAAATAGTTAGATCCCTGAAGCATTTACAGAACTGAGATTAAATTTAAGGCAATAATAATTCCCCATCAGTAGAAAATGAATCTATTCATCTTTCACATGCCATCTGAACATTGTAAAACTAAATTAAAATTATGGGATTGTAATATAGCTTTTTGAAAGTCTATTTTAATTGTCAGACTTAAATATAAGACTTTGTATCTAAAATAAGTTGTTTTTTTTCCCAAAAGTAAAAAAAGTACTAAATTATATTTGTGGAAACACAATACCATTTTGTTGTTGATAAATACAGGTACTATATATTGTCCTAAAATTTTAACTAGAAAATTTGAGGAATAATTTTTTTCCAATATTTATTTCAAAATATAACTTAAACTACAAACTCAGATATGCAAAAATTGTACTTTTATTTTCTTTCCATAACTGACTTCTATCTTGTGTACCAAATCCACCCAGTGATAGAGACTCACTTTTAGCAATTTAGGAGTTAAAGCAGGATTTTTCTGAGTGAGTTCTGAGATTCTGCGTTTCAGGGTTTATCTGGAGGTGGAGACAGCTTTATGTTACACACAGATGGAGGAGGTAGGGGGTAGGGATCTGGTCCTCAGGAAACATTTCTCTTTGTTGGCATTCCCCTCTCATAAAAGCAATATTATTCACCGGTATTATCTCTGCCAGATTTCACGCTCCTGAGTATGTAAGGCCAGAAAAAATTTAGCAGCACTCTAATTGTTGGGGCAAATCACAGAATCTAATCTCCTTGGCTCACTGCAAAACAAAAAGAGCGGGAGTTTGTAGGTGAGTCACGTTTAGGCTTCTCCCTCAGAGCACTTGCGGGAGGGGTGGATGACTGAGTGCTGAATGAGTGAGGGGGCGAGTGGGTGCCTCGCCGCTGCGCGGTTGACCAGGAGCCCCGGGCCCCTCTGCGCACGGCAGACCCGCTCGGCCTGCTCGCCCCTCGCTCCCTTCTCAGCGGTCAGAGCACTTGCTGCCTGCCCTCCACAGCACCGTTTCTAATCAGGCTGAGGCGTCACTGCCTTTCCAGCCGGAGCGGCCGGGCGCTGGCCCCAGCTCGGGCACACGGCGCTGCTCTTTGGCGGCTGGTGGCTGTGCACCTGCTGCTCCCGCACCGATGGCCGGGCACCGCCATCGCCTCCGTTCCCAGGTTCAAAGGGCAGATTGCCAGAAAACAGAGATTGCACTCCCTGTCCTGGACTGGATCCACGGAGCAAAATCAGCATCTGTGAGTAGGTAGGTCTACTGTGCCGTGCCTGCAGGTTGTTCAGACACAAACCTGCAGGACTCAGGCTGGGAAAGAAAGAAAAGCAGCAGCAGAACAATGTTTGACGCTGTCGATCAGGCCGTCCGGGCGAGCCCCAGTCGTAGACCTTGCCAGACACTGCTCTGCGTCGGCAGGGGGCTCTAGACTTTCCTTTTCCTCAGGGTTTAGTTTGCGATCTAATTAATTCATAGATGCCAGTGTCCCTGCTCATTCTTTGCCAGTGAAAAGAGACACAGAATGCCAGGCCCAGTGCAGCCTGAAGCAGGGAACCAAGTTTGCCCACTTCTCAAGTGGACACTTCAACAGAAACAGAATTACTGCTTAGGAAATTACTTTCAGGGGATCAACTCTCAGCGTCATGCCTCCAATGAGAAGAAAAGCTTATTTAATTATTATAAAGCATTAATTAATTATAGACCATAATTTAATTATACAGGACTTTTAATAACCTAAAACCCTTTTTTATCAGAAATAATTTTCATGGATGCCATTTACATAGTTAAGTATATATTTTTGAGGGATTGGAAAGAAAACTGAAATAAATTCAAAAAGATGGTTTTGAAGGAGAAAGAAAAGCAGAAGAAATTGAGCACATCAAAATACTTCCTGACTGCCTCCCCTCTATGATTAGGCCTGTGACTCTAGAGCAGCAGTTTACAAAATGTGCGCCACGGATGCTCATGTGTGGTGGTGGGGAGACGGAGGGGAGGTTTCCGTGGGCTGACAGGTTGGGAAAGGAGTGGCCAGGAAAGGGCTGAGAAGTCTAATTTTGAAGTTTTATTTTTTGCCTGCAGCACTTCCCAGGGTTATTTGAATAGGATGGCAGATGATCTTTTCCTGGTTTTCTATGGAACACACTCTGAGAAGTCTACACTATATAAGTCATAAAATTAATTATCAGGACATATTTAAATATGGTATTTACACTAAAAGGACAGTTAAAAATTGATAACAGAGCAACACAAGGGCTTAAAGAGCTGTCCTGAGGCAATTGCACTTGGTACAAGTCCGTGTTACTAGGTGTTACTAGGTTGCTAGACTAAAAATGCAATGTGGACACGTATATTTAGCAGGAAATTAGATGAGTTGTTTTAAAAATAAGCAAGATTTAATGAAAATGAGTCTTTCTTAGGCTCTTATTATTGTTCAAGCAAGTAAGGGTTTATTTAAACAGATTAAGGGAATTTCTATTTCAATGTTACGATATATAGAGATCAGAAAATTAGACTTAAAGAGTTCAAAGGGAACTTCCCCCAAATTTTGAGCTTACTACAATAAGATGTCACCAGGAAAAGTTTCTCATAAGCAGTATTTTAGTATCCACTTATTTCTCTCGACTCTTCTTACTCACAAATATTAGCCTTCGGGTTATCTTTACCCAGGACATTTTTTTTAAAAGATTTGTCTAATTTGGACTTAACTTTTAAGTGGCATTTTTGTCAATATAAAGGAAAGAAAATGGTACTTTTATATTCAAGCTTCTGGAGGCCCTGGAAGTTGCTGCAGTCCTGGGAACAAATCACAGGGCCTGATATCTCCCCCCACCTTTTCTCCAGCCTCCCAAATACAGCCAAGGACACTAGATAATTAAGTAGCTCACTTTCAAGCACACTAATGAAATGATTCCTGTAATCTCTGTTATGCTTCTTTAAAAATGTGAATGTATTTGTCAATGAAAAAAATGGGCTTCTGTGTGGCTGTAAAAAAAGAAGAATCTCTTACCCTTTGAGACAGCATGGATGGACCTGGAGACTATTATGCTAAGCGAAAGAAACCAGTTACTGAAAGACAGATATCATATGATCTCACTTACATGTGGAATCTAATGGACAAAATAAACTGATGAACAAAATAGGTCCTGAGGTGTGGATACATGGAACAGAATAACAGATCTCAGTGGGGAGGGTGGTGGAAGAGGATGGGAAGAGATTAACCAAAGAACAAATATGCATATATGTATAACTCACGGACACAGACAATAGTGTGGGGAAGGCCTGGGTGGGGGTTGGGTGGAGGGGGGTAAAAAGGGAAAAAATGGGAGACATCTGTAATATTGCCAACAATTTAAAAAAAAGAGATGTCAAGATACTAAGGAAATGAGACTAAAAATAATAATAAATAAGCTGTTCCTGAAAGTTATAAAATGTATTGCTTTAGTTTTCACTAAAAATTAAGGTTTCTGAGAATTGAAAGTAGGTTGTTCTACAGTTGGTTATTTCTGAATGAGTCTGGCTGGTCTTTGTCCCTGGTCCCTTTGAAATAACCTCTGAATTCTTGGACTTTCCTGAGACATAAAAATATCTTCATTATTCATGGTGGACCCCGTGGACCACACCTGAGTTTATGCTAATGAGATGACTCAGGATGGGGCTGGTGACACCAGAAAGACCAAACATGTGATTAGAGATTTGGGGCTTTGGGCCACATGTTATCATCCCTACCTTTGGAAAGGTGGGTGGGGCTGGAGATTGACTTCAGTGACGTGGCCAATGATTCAGGCAATCATGCCTAGGTAACAAAACTCCAGTAAAAATCTGGCTACCCAAAGCTCAGGTGAGCTTTTTGGTTGGTGATACATATCACCAATGGTGGTGACATGTTCTGAGGACATGGAAGCTCCACCTTTGGGACCCTCTCAGACTTCACTCATGTGTATCTTCTTTGGCTGTTCCTGATTTGTAGTCTTTATAATAAAACTGTAATTGTAAGTATGGTGCTTTCCTGAGTTCTGTGAGTCATTCTAGCAAATTATCAAACCTCAGGAGGTCATGGGAATGCCTGAATTTGTAGCCAGTTGGTCAGAAGTCTGCGTGACAGGGAATCCCCCAAATTTTGACTGATATCTGAAATGAAGGCAGGTTTTTGGGAGGCTATGCCCTTAACCTGTGAAGTCTGCACTAACTCCAGATAGTTAGTGTAAGAATTGTATTTCAAATTGTGTTGTGTGTGTGTGTGTGTTATAGTGAGTAATTTACTCAGTTCTCCTATGTTGCTGTTTGGGACTCAAACTTAGCTTTGTTACTTCATCTGTGAAACTTTCCAACTTCATGACGGAGTTTGTAGCTCATTACTTGGGTTCCTAAAGCCTTTTGTTCTTTGTTTTGAAGTTTACCCAATGTATTAAAACTATTGGTTCAAGTGGCTGAATCATTCATTTGACTGAGAGCTACTTGAAAATAGGGAGCTTGTCTGATTCTTCTTCAGATCCTTGCATCTCACTCTAAGCCATGAATGAATGAATGAATGTTCAGGTGGAAGGCAGTAGAGGTAAATCCCTACTCACTGAAAGTCAGCAGTTTTTATGGCTTCTCACACGGCTTCAAGTTGTTTTCATGGATGGATTTTGGAAAGAAATATATGGACAGCAGAAAGGAAATAATAAAACTGGAGAACTTTATCCCACAAATTTAAGAATTCAAATGCAAGGCAAGTACTATTATATTGCTAACGCATGCACATAGATAAATTTACACCTCTGAACCACCATGTTTCCCAAAACTGAGGAGAAAGAAAGCCTAGATCACAGTGTACTTCTCAAGTTATAGTGCTTGGACTACTGGCATCAGAATCCCCCTAAGGGCTGCCTGGTCTATCTCAGGAATGTGGTCCACCACCGAGCTACTCAGTAAGAGCCTCTGGCTGGGCTGGAACCTCAACTTCCGCAGTTGTGACAACCCATTTAACAATCCAGACATTTGCAGATTTGCAAATCCAGGCATTTTTAGACATTTGCAGATTACTGCTGGCTTACCAGTGGTTTTCAGTGTTTTGCTGCTGTGTCCTGTCAAATAATTTTGCAAAACTATGTACCTTTTCAACATTTTAAAAATGTTGAATATCCCAAATAAATTTTAAATATCCCAAATACTTAGATACTATTAATAGTGACAAAGGATACAATTTCTGGCATGTTGTAAATATTGGCACTTAAAACTCTTATATTACATTTTAAAATCTGTCTGGTGGAATGTGAATATCATAGGAATTGATATCTATTATAGCTGCACTAAAAAGGTGAATATGTTCTTTTTATAATTGTTTGGATTTTTTTCTTCTTCCCCACTTCACTTCCTCCCAGAATTTTAACCTAATATATTTTATGGCTTAATGACTTTACATTATCATAATTTTCTGAAACAAATATGAATATAAATGAAATAGGTATGAAAATTTAATTTCCAGTGACCATAAGTCTTAGTATTTTTAAAAATCTTATGGTTTGCACTATTATTACAATGCATAATTGATCAAAACAACATAAATATATTGCAGTTTTTGACAATTAAATTATTTAACATTATATATCTCTTAAGGAAGTGAATGAGCCCTATTTTTAAATTGATATTTGTGTATAACTCTTTATTGTTAAAATGAGTCAGGATTCAGCTTCAATTATTTCTATTTTTGATTTTTTTAAATCTTTATTGATTTCAGAGAGAGGAAGGGAGAGGGAGAGTGAGAGTTGAAACATCAATGATGAGAGAGTCATTGATCAGCTGCCTCCTGCATGCCCTCGACTGGGGATCAAGCCCATGACTCAGGCATGTGCCCCAACAGGGAATTGAACTGTGATCTCCTAGATCCTAAATTGATGCTCAATTGCTGAGCCATGCCTGGCCAGGCATATTTTTTATTATTTCTTATATAAGTGTGAGGAACTTTGTTCACATATTGGGAATGTAATGAGTTTTGTTCTAATAATGTTACTCAGTTCTTTGAACTCCTTGCCACTTATATATACCCCAAATCACATAGCAATCTATCAATAAGAAGTATTTTTTATTATCTATTAGTTAGGTCTTCCTTTAATTTTGTTGAAAGCAAAGATTTGGAAATAATTTTGAAATGAAAAAGAATTAGTTACCCAGTCATTAGAGCCATTCACTTTCTTAATACCAAGAACAATATTTCTCTTTATTTGCATCATGGAAGTTTTCTCAACCCTGGAATTGCATCATAGTAAGATTAGCCATGGACAGAGGATGACCTATCTTTGTAAAGTAAAAGCAAAGGTGGAACGGAGATCTTGTATGACCTTTAAACCACATGAGTGTTCTCAGATCATGTTTAGATAGAGTACATATAAAATTCGGGTTCTGGAAACTGATTCTCTGAGACCACCCGTCTGCCTGGGTGTCCTTTGGAAAGTTTTTGAGTGTTTCCAGAGGCCTGATTGCTCCTGTTGAAGACCCTGACCTAGCTAATGAAGTTTGTGGTAGCAAACAAGTAGGATGGGCCTTGCTTATTTGTGAGCCTGGCTTTTTGAAGGATTTATTCATGTTTCTACTGAATTTAGCTATCATGGTACCATTTAAAATATGGTTATACAGGAAAAAGCACACTATAAACTTAGACTTTAAAATTATCATAGAGATACTAAATAAAATAATCAGCAACAAAAAAGCATCTGGTGTTCCTTTATAGGATTTCATGCAAGTAAATGAGATATTCTATTTTATTGTTGTTATTCAAAGATACATGATAGGAAATTCTGTCTACAGGATTGTCATAACCTACTTGGCAACTCCAATTATCCTGAGCCTTCCGGGACAGTCAACAGAAGGTTTTTGACTTTCTCAATAGGCAATGTCATAATTTTACTTCAAGCCACAGACAATGTCATAATGTTACCTTTTCCACTGATAGCAAAGCAAATGTTTCAACCACTAGAATACTCCTAACAGCCCTGGAGTATTCCTTAAGATCTAGAAGGGTTCAACATACAGCAATTACTAAAAGCCTTTATTCTAGTGGTATTAACCTACTTGTGTGCATAAGAATCATGTGTGGTGCTTCTTTAAAATGTACACTTATAGTCTCCTAATCAGATTTTGATTCAGTAGGTCTGAAAACTGCCTATTACTAGGGAATCATCTCATATTTCTTGGTATCAACATTTGTATCTCATCACAAAAAAAGAAATGAATCCTCATTAGATGATTTATACAGTATGGGTTAAACACAAGGCAGCAATGACTTAGTAATAGCAGTGAAACGGAGAAAAATTATCCCTTCACACAGCATCAGACACTCCCAATGATCACATTTGATACCTATTTTCTGTATTCTTTACTGAACAATATGAGCAAATTGCAGCTACCGCTGATTTGGGTCCATTTCATTTTGATTGTCCTGTCTTTCTTTTTCCGTCTTCAAGTAGTGCATTTTAGTGTGAACCAGGCCTTATGTGAAAGTTCTGTCTTAGTGTAAGCTGATATACATCAAGCCTAGGACTTCGCTTATTATTCCACAGTTTAGCAACTAATTTAAAATTTCTCATATTAAACATGGTCTGTTAACTATGTTGAAATGAAAGAAGGAATCAATATTAATGATGCGCCCACTATGCACACACTGTTTCTGGCTGGAGTTGTTATTTCCATTGTATAGCTTAGAAAACCCAGGCTAGCAAGTGTGATGGACTCTCACAGTTAGAAAGTGGCAGAGCTGGAATAGAAACTCAGTCTGTTAACTGCAAACCCAGGAGATAAGCATGTTGATCAAGTACACACATTTCTTGGCAAAAAGAAAACTAATTTATTGGAGAAGGAGATTCTTGTTACAGAGCAAGGTGATCAAAAACATTTTCTTTAATGAAATCCCACTTTAATTACAGATGTAGTTGAGCTACTGAAGAACCAAAAATCCAATGATACTAACAATTTAAGGCAACTATTTATTTAGTCTGTGAAGCTAGATCTAAGATTTTGAGTTTCAGCTTTTACAACAACATGGACCTTGAGGGTATTATGCTAAGTGGAATAAGTCAGACAGAGAAAGACAAATGCTATTGATCTTACTTATATGTGGAATCTGAAAAGCCAAATCATAGAATGGTGGTTACCAGGGGTTGGGGGTGGGAGGGATGGAGGAATTGGGGAGATGTTGGTAAAAGGGTATAAACTTGCAGTTAGAAGATAAATAAATTCTAGGGATCTAATGTACAGCATTGTGATTACAGTGAACAACACTGTATTATATAAGGTTATAAGACCTTAAGTGTTCTCACAACAAAAAAGAAATAATAATTATGTGGCACAGTGGAGATGTCAGCTAACACTTCTGTGGCAATCTGCAATATCTAAGTGTATCAAATCAACATGTTACATACCTTAAACTTATACAGTGTCATACGCCAATTATTTCTCAATAAAACGAGACCTATAAATTAAAGGCTTGACCCTGTAATATAGAAAATAGAAGGTACTTGGGGTTAGACCCCACAAAAGGCAGCAGAGATGGTTTTTAGTGGTTCTGTTCTTTGTATGTTTAGCGGAAAAAATTTACTTTTATATTAATGCAGGAGAATTCCAGGCTCAAATTTAGAATAATTTACAAGATGAGTGTGTTTCCTTTCTACTAGGCCTCATTTACCACAGTAGCTTTAAATAGGTTAGTCTGTGAATTAAAAAGTCTTCTTTGGAAAATAATTTTGAAACCCAATAAATATGACTTTAAATTAGTCCAGTAGAAAAAATAATGGTCATTGTTTCAGAATGCAGTACTCTTCTATTACCCTCATGGGGCTTCAACCAGTACAGGGGTCTCAGGTTTTTTCAGGTAAGAATTTGAGAACTTCAGTTTTTTCAGGACAATGAATACCTTGCAGGAGGTGGAAGGAAGGGGAAAAGGTGAGGTAGAGGGGAGAAATGAAATGGAAACTACTGTTAAGAGATTAAAAGCAGCCAGATCCAAGACACATTTTCATAATTTATTCCTTAAACAGAGGGAAGCATTTCAGTTTTATTTTTAACTTCTTAATCATTTGTCTTCTACACCCAATTGACTTCCTAAAGGAGGCAAAAGAACATTATTCCTGTGGCCACACATTAAAGGACACACTTGAACTACTCCAAGTCATTGCAGTTTCATCCAACACCATCTTTCCCTGCCTGTGTTCTGGTAAATTCCAAGCAAAAGCACAGGAAAGATCTGTTTGCAAGATGTGAATTAGAGCTAGGGTTAGAGCGAGGTCTTAGACCCCAAAATTCTTCATGCAATTGTCTTTTTTTTTTCCTCTTTATTTTTTTGATACAATTTTAAATGTTAACATTGTGGCAATTTTTTGAATTCTGTCCCTCCTCTTTCCAATACTGCTTCATAAAGACCATGGGTGTTTGAGCCTTGTGGGAAAAGAGGCAGGGATTATTTTTATAGCTACATCCTGCACCAATAGTATATCTAACAAACATTTCTATAACCAGTTTATTTTAATGTCAGGGTACAGTTTTCTCTACTGTTAGAGAAACTGACCCATCTCTAGTGGCCAATTAATCTCAAAATGAGGGTAAGAAAATTAAGGGGACATAGTGAGCTGGAGGGCCTCCCAGGGAAGAAAACCTACACATTCAAGGCAGGGGTCAAAAATTCAGATACTTTCAAGGGTCCAGTGGGTAACAGGAATATATGAAACTATTGCAGTAAAATGGCTAGAAGTGATGTGCTGGCCAATTCACATTTCAAAAAACACCACATTGGCTGAACCGAGGGGCTACATTCACTCCACCATGATATCCATTTGGGATCCTTATTTTAAAGAAATCCTATATAAAAGGAATTAAAAGGAATAGGGTTGATTTGACTGGGGTGAAGATCCCTAAGTTTTATTTCTTTTTGCTTTTCCTAAATAAGTATTAAAAATAAAGTTTAGGGAAAGGTCAGGCCAGTGAATAGACAAGGAGGAATGAGCAACTTATTTGAAGTTTCCTGAAGTTCTCCCTGCCCAAATTCTCTTAGTCACTGGTCTGCCGTGGCATCTACTACCTGGCAATGCCACTAGCCTCAATACCGTTGTGCTGAGGGAGCCAGGAGGGAGGGAGGGGCGTCGGTCTATCACAGCAGCCTGAAGAGCACACATGAGTTTGGCAGATATTTAGCTGTAATGCAGCTGACTGCCTACAGCCAGCTCACAAGAAACATGAAAAAGCATCGGGTTCTTGTGCAGCAAATGTATTTCAAAAGAAATGAAAATCTCTGGCCAGTTAAGAACACTGACAGCGTTGGAAATATCAGGGCTGGGGAATGAAGGATGGCCAGGGGGCTGGAGGTGGGGAGTGAGTGATAGATACATCAAATAACTAGACTGATGTTAATGAGCATTTATTCTGTGCCACGTGCTGGGCTGGGTGCTGGGAACACAAAGCTGAAGAAGCACATAAGGCAGAGTTGTAGCTGATTACAGTATTTCATCAACTCTGTGACTTGCCATTTAAGCATCTTTGAAATGAATGGCATTTCACAGTTTTACCGGCAGTGCTTCTTTTTTCCCCTTTCTACAGTGGGACATAAAATAATTCCGTGTTTTACAGCAGAAGAAATAGGGTAAATGATTTTGGCATATTATTACTGAGTAGGAAGAAGAATAGTTAAAATGTATTATGTAGATAACAGTGAAATATTGCAAACACTTGGTCAGGGGAATAACCTGTGAGCTCTCTGTATCTGTCCTTTCCTTCCTCTTGCCTGCTCTCTCTTCTCTTATCCAGTAAACGCTTACGGAGCACGATCTACAGGCCAAGTTCTCTGTTAAATCCTGGGGATTTGATGGTGAAAAGAGGCATAATCATTAATCAACTGGACCTAATGGACATTTACAGAACACTCCACCCAACAGCAGCAGAATCCACATACTTCTCCATCTCTCATGGAACATTTGCCAAGACAGACCACATTCTGCACCATAAAACACACCTTGTCGAATTTAAAAGAATAAACATGCATACAGTATGCCCTCAGACCACAGTGGAATTAAACCAGAAATTAATGACAGAAAGAGAGCTGAAATCTCAAAATATTTGAAGACCAAATAACACTCTTCTCTATAACACATAAGTCAAAGAAGATGTCTCGAGAGAAATAAAAAAGTTATGAACAAAATAAAAATACAATCTATCAAAATTTGTGGGATCCAGTAAAAGCAGTGCTTCAAAAAAAATAGACGCAGGTCTGGCCTCTTGGGACTTACAAGCTAGCTGAGCAGACTGACTAAAGACCAAGAAGATAGAAATTTTTCAGAAGAATAAAAAAAATTGTGATTAGAGTTCTGTTAAATAATAAAAGGTATGTGACTACTTTTTGTTAAGGTAGTCAGAGAAGGTGATATTCAAGTTGTTATATGCAAATGTAGGTTAAATGGAAATACTACACCATCTTATTTGAAGGACTTGAGCATCCATGGATTTTGGTATCCACAGGGGGGCCTGAGGATACCGAGGGGCGACTGTAAGTAAATTTGGAGTTATTAATGAGAATGGTATCTCTAAAGCCAAGGGAGGTGAGAGACTGCAAGAAAGAAGAGGTCATCAACTCCACCAGGTCCTGGCCGGTGTGACGCAGCTGATGAACGTCTTTCCATGCACAGAGGGGTCGCCGGTTCGATCCCCGGTCAGGGCACACGCTCAGGCTGCGGGCTCGATCCCCAGGACGGGGCGTGCAGGAGGCAGCCCACCGATGCTTCTCTCTCATTGATGTTTCTATCTCCCTCTCCCTCTCCCTTTCTCTCTCTCTAAAGAGAACAAAAATCAATAAAAAAACAAACACATTAAACTACATTAAATACTGCACAAAACCCAACAGCACAAAGAATGAGAAAAGACCATCTTGGCAGCATTTGCTGTTTGCAGTTTTGCAAAGGACATGACTCCTTTTAAAAAAAAAAAAAAAAAAAGACAAATAAAAGAAAATTTCATTTTCAGAATTAGTAGCGGTTTTATAGGATTCACTCTAAAAACTTACGTGGCCTTACTCATGGATTATACTATCCTCAACAGCTTAAGAAAAACTAGTAATGTTTAAATTATAGCAGACTTTTCTAAGACTCCAATTTCAAATACCACTTGAGTACATATTTTCTCCCATAAAATGAATTTTAAAACTTTAAGTAACCCCTTCAAAATTCTTAATAAAATTCTAGAAGTGCAGCTTTTTTTTTTTTTTAGATTTTATCACTTCAGAAATTGTGCCTGTGATGATGAATGAAGAACAACAGAATTGGATTGGGGTATAGATTCTGAATGGCTGGGCAGGCCCCCTCAGGGGTCAAGTGGCTCCTTCTGTCACATCAGTTCATGTAATTCTAACTTATGCCTCAGCAAAATTACAAACTACTGAAGTTCTAGACCTTCAGATCACCCCTAAATAGTCAAAACTGTGAGTATTAAATCTATGACTGATCGAAGTTTACTATATGCTCAATATTTAAAAATTTATCTCTATTGTTGAAAGTATTACAGATGTCCCCTTTTTCCCATTAACCCCTTCCACCCTACATCTGCCCCACCCCCAGGCCTTCCCCACACTATTGTCTGTGTCCATGGGTTTATTATATGCTCAATTTTTTTATGATGTCCTGGAAAATGACAATAGCTCCCACAAAATATTAGAATACTGTGCTGAATGAACACAGTCTTGGAAAGGTGCATGTCAGTCCTGAGAACTCACCCCTAATTAAGCCCTCCTTGAGAGCGATTGTTTTGTATGCCATATTTCTAATGCCTGTCTGATTTGGCCCTGTAGTGTTTGAAAAGACAAACTTGGGGCAGGTTTTTCTCATTTCAACCTTACAGTATAACTGAACTTTGTGGGAGCTTAAAGTCAAGTAGCAAAAAACACACCTGAGTGTTGTTAGGAAAAGTTTTTGATTCCCCTTTCTCCTTCCCTGTCTCTCTCTCTCTCTCCTCTCTCTCTCTCTCTCTCTCTCTCTCTCACACACACACACACACACACACACACACACACACGCACATGGCTCACAAAGCATGCCCTGTGGAGCCATACATTCTCTTCCCTTCCTGGTCTCACAGTTTTTCTTTGGCTCTTCAGCACAGACATGATGACTGTGCTCAGCAGTGGTCAGTGAGTCTTTTAAAAAATGGAGTTGTTCTGAGAGGCAGCTGATCTGAAATCGAGTGGCATTAATATAAATCAAGTTGCTTGATTAGAAATGTAGTTCAGGTTTAGGCTTCATTGAAATTTAGGTCAACCTCAAACAATGTATGGGAAGCAAAAAAAAACAATCTCGCTTTTCCTGTGGGAGATAAAGGACACCACCTTCCTTCAAGTGATGAGTGGGACTACTAGGTTGTAAAATTGAGGCTGTGGTTTGTCATGGACTCTTAAAATCTCATGTGACTAATACCCAACTCAATCTAATGATTTTAATCCAAAAGAGAGTATTTATTGGAAGGATGCTGGATAGCTCACTAACTGAAGAAATAACTGCTGAAAGGAGGCAGCCCCAGTTCCTCAAGGTGAAATCAGGACATTTGTACAGCAGAATCTCTCAAGCTCTGCCCCATCTCTTTTCAGTCTTTGGCCTTTCTTCTCCCTCTCCCCTCTCCCCTCTCCCCTCTCCCCTCTCCCCTCTCCCCTCTCCCCTCTCCCCTCTCCCCTCTCCCCTCTCCCCTCTCCCCTCCCCCTCTCCCCTCCCCCCTCTCCCCCTCCCCCTCTCCCTTCTTCTCTCTTCTCTCTTTTCTCTTTGATTAATCCCCACCTGAGGATATTTTTTCCATTGCTTTTCAGATAGAGTGGAAGGGAAGAAGAGAGCTGGGAGAGACACACGTCGACTGTTTTGCCACCTGCACAGGCCCCGACCAGGGGTGGGGAGCAAACCCGCAAACCAGGTACCTGCCCTTGGCCAGGAATGGAACCTGCAAGCCTTGGTGCTCTGGCCGGCACTCTAACCATCGAACCACACCAGCCAGGGCTGGTTTCATTTTCTTAGGCATTGCCTCAGAGTGGAAACTTGCCCATTCTCTCTAAGGCCACATTCTTACAGTATTGGGAAACAAAAAAAAAGACAAAGGGGAAAAGAGGCTTTGCTTTCAGCTTCAGCCAGAATACTCCTGGGCAAGGCCTCTGCCCTGGCTTTGCTCATGTGCCAATCTCTAGCTCGATCGCTGTGGCTGGAGAATGGGGGTGCTGTGGTCTCAGGCCGAGATCATGTGACTATGCGTGTACCAGAAGGAGGGGAGGAAAGGGTGCTGAACAGACAAAGGGAAAAAAGAGCCCCTAGAGACATTTCAAAAATACCAAGTCATAACTTGATGCTTAGCAATGTGCTTATGTTACAAAATTAGTTAAATATTCCTCACGCTCCCAAGTGCCCCATGCCTCTCATAATCTAAATCTACAATTGATTTCCCAATTACTATTTTTGTCCATAAAAACATTCAAAGTTACTCGAGGTCTCCTCATAATTGTTTTATTTCTTCAGCTTCAATAGTTTAACATTTGAGGTGGATATGGTGATTGGCTCACTTCCACCCTCCTTCAGAATTATTCACTCCCCTGCAGCCTGGAAAGCAAATACTTCCCTTCCCAGCCCCCTTGCTCCTGGTTTCTGGATGTGAGCTAGGCCCTGCCAAACAGAAGCTCTGGTGGGAGACTTGAATTTGGAGCTGAGTTAAGAGGAGAGGCAGGGCCTGAGATACTCATTTTGTTTGGGCAGATTGTAGCATCCATGACTAGATCAGGAGCCAGCAGCGGTGATACCATCTGCCCAACTTAGCAGGTGGCTTCTGGGTCTGGAAGAGAAGCAGCTTCGCTGGCGGCTAAGTTCTACATTGTCGCTTTGGGATTTGCTCCTGGAAGCTCTCTCTAGCACGTTTTTTAAGCCTACCCTGTGATTATGTAAGTCGTTTAATAGCCTGCAATAAATCATTTTCTGATTAAATGGCTTGAATTCTGTTCTCTGGGATTGAATCCTGACTGATACAACAGAGAAATTAGTTTTTAAAAATGTCGCTGGACTTTTTGTTTTTCCTTTCCATCTTTGTAATTATATGGATACAACACATGAAGTGAAGTCGGCATTATTTGTGTATTCAATGAACAGGTGAATTGTTCAGATTAACAATATCAGGTAAACTCTAACATAAATAATATATCAGACTTAGGTCTGGATTTTAAGAAATCGACATGATTCATCTAAATGTCTTTGTGGGATTGCTTTGAAACAACAGAGCCTTACTGACTATGATATTTAAATTTTTAATAGAATTTATGGATTTCTCTTGTGTGTCATAATTTTTATATAACTAAGTAATGATTTTCCAGTAGATAAATGGGCAATGAGCATGAACATATAACTCTCAAAAGAGGAAATAAGTGAAAAGATCTAAACATATGTTCGGTGTATGTGTTCAGTCTTATTAGTAATGAAAGAAATGCAAATTTTAAAAAAGCACGTTATGGTGATTTACCTCCTTAATGAAATGAGCAAAGGGAAAGCAATAGGAATGCAGAATGCTGGCTAGAGAGCGGTGGTCGGCCCGCTCACCTACTGAGAAGAATGAAGAGCGGTGGGTCCCCTGGACTCTGCGAGACTGCAAGAACTGCAAGAACTGGAGACGTGCTCAGGTTACCTTAGGTGGCAGGAGTTTATCTAGATGTCTGAGGAGGAAGGGAAAACAGGAAATGGAATCAGTCCTCAAGTCACCCAGAATGTTCTTCAGGACCTGGCAATCCCAGTGGTCTGACAGCAAGCAGTTTTGGTCACTTGGTAAGAAGTTTAGTTGTTCCCTCAGAAGTTGGGATTCATGGCTCCCTCCTCTAGTGCTTTTCATAATGGTGACTCTGAACTCTTTCTAAAGCCCAACTCAAACTGGCTGAATCAAGAAAAGGAATTCATTGGTTCTCTTGACTGGAAAGTCCAAGGCAGGACTTGCTCTGGGCAATGGGTATGAGAGCCTCAATGAGGTTAGTCTGTCTCTGTCTTTGTCACCTCTGCTGTCTTGTGAATTGGCTTAACTTTAGAGCAGCCTCTCTCCATGTGGTGGCCCCTGGTAGGTCACTTACCATCTCAAATCCTCAGTTTCCTCATTCTAGAAAAATGGAACTAGAGCCACCTACACAAGGATCCAGTGAGATAGAGTAGATGTCAATGTTTTCAAACCACAGCATTTCGGAGGAATTTGTTAGTTGTTGTGAGCTCAGTGGTCTGGAACAGTCGTCCCGTAGCATCTACAGCCTCTGCTCTGTTTCTGATGATTTAAAAAATGGTATAGATTTTACTGAGCAGGACTGTCCTGCAATTTGGCACATAGGGAAAAACAGTATTATCCTCTTTACCGAGATTATCAAGAATTAGGAACATTGCTATTCCTTTATAAGTTGACATTTTAGAAACTGAATTCTGGGTCCATAGGAGCCTGTGGAGGTGTCTCAGGGACCATAGTGTGTGTTTGTGTGTGTGTGGAGGGGCAGGGGGTAAAGCAAGGATGCTGGGAGGCAGCTGGTAAGGACTGAATGGGTGGGGCTGTCCCACTTAATCAGAGCAGCCCTGCTTTCGTGTATTTTCTACATCATGATTCTAGGTAAGATTTTACATCAAAAGGGTGTGTAGTAATATGATCAAAATGGCTGCAGCTTTGGCAGAAGAGATGAGGCAAATGCTGACATTAATCGACTAAAAGCTAATGAAGGCAGAACTGATTCAATCAATTGGAGCAAAATTAAACCCCACTTGATCAAAACCTGGTATTCAATATTTAAAAAAACTGATCAGTAATAGCCCAAAGTTGTCCATGTTTAAATGGCTTAAGCCAAGGTAGACTCCCTCTTTCTCTTTGCTCATGTCTGGGGCTAAGGACTCTGAAAAGCTTTGGAAATAGATGAGCTCAGCCGGCCCTCTTACACTGTGTGGTAGACACTATTATTAGCTTTTATAGTGTTCATAGTTCTGTCCAATGAAATGTGAGTGGAGGTGATGTGTGTTATTCAGCGCTGAGGTGAGGAAAAGTGGATGTATAATTCTCTGGATTTCCTCTTTCCTGCCATGATGATCCAGAAGGCCCAAAGTTTCAGGTGGGTGCACGTATAAGAGTCTGTCACCCTGAGTCTCCAGTGGCTGCTCAGGGCAGAGTAACCTGCCTATCTACAAGGGCTGTGTACACTGAGTGATCAAGAAAGCTTTGTGTCCTTAACCTACTGACACCTTTGGGGTGCTCTGTTACAGCAGCACAACCTAATATCCACTGAGAAGTGTGGAGGCTCCAGGAAGATTTTTCAGGATGTGAAATTCATAAAGGCTGGATGGAAAAGTGAGAGGCTAGGAGTGCCAAGTGAAATGGGGGTTAGGTAAAGGGGGAACAACTGAAAAAACAGCTAGCTGAGCAAGCTGTGTGATTTAATGGGGAAAGCATGCACTTTGGAGTCAAATAGACCCACCTGGGGTTCAAATTTAGGCTTCACTTTTATTTTCTTTGCCTTTGACCAACTTGCCAACTTCTCTCACTTTTCTTACCTATAAAGCGTAACTATTACATGACTGCTAAAAAGATTATATTATATACACATATGCATATGGCTAGCACTTAGCACAGTACCTAAGAGTTGGTAAGTAGTCAATAAACTTAGGTGCCCTTTCTCTTAGTCTGCTTCCTTCTAATACTGTGTCTAAGCTTGGTAGTTGCTAAGTTTTGATTTCGCAGATTCTACAATGGGGACTCCTTAAGTTTAAAGTCCTCACTCCAAGGTCTGCCTCCCTCATATCCCTGCGAGAGCTTTGATATTCGAAGGGAATGCTGCCAAGTCCTCTGTCTTACTGCTTTATTTGTAGTGCACTTGGATTCTGAAGAGGGAATCATGGTCAGTGTAACTGAGTCTAAAGTCTGAGCAAGGGAGAGCTTGTGAGAGAACAGTCTAGAGGCCCATGGCAGGGGCAGTGCTCTCCTTACTGACATTTCAGCTCCCTTCTGCCCACGTTCGTTCGTTGGTATAAAGGCAACCTGCCCTTTCAGTTGTCATTTACAGCAGCCTTCAGTCTGTTTGGTGCATTCAGCTCCTTCCATCCTGACCTTCAAGATATATTTTTAAAGAAACTATTCAAAACTAAAGGGGAACCATTACATCCAAAAATATAAGTATAAAAGCAAAGAAAGGCATGAGTTTACTGGACAAGAACCTCTCATGCGAGCAAATTGGGATCACTCACTGACCCCTGGAGGCCTTGGAGGCTGTAGCTACGCACTGACACCCCTGCCAGCTGTGAAATTACCCGATCCCAAAGCACTGTTTCTTGAATTTTAGTGGAAAAACTCCCCTTGATCCCACCCTGGTTGCACCTGGGGACTGGGTGTTAATTTTATATTATGTCATTAACTGGAGAGAATATACAGAACAAAATACATTTTTCAAAAGGATGCATAAGATTGGAGAAGGAGGTGAGGTTTGCTGTTGCAGTGGCTCGAAGCACCAATTCTGAAAAGTAAGAGGCTAAAAGGGAAGAGAGAGGAGAAAGCCTGGGTATAGTAAGAAAAAGGTCCCGGGGGGAAAGCCGTACAGCACCCTCACCAGCGTGTAGCATTTGGTGAGTATGAACGTTTGTGACTTCATTGACCAGCAACTGTTCAAAGATGGGCTTTTGGAGGGGGCACTGCATCCAGACTTACCGTTTTGAGGGGAACGTAGGAATGGAGTTTGATTTTTTTAAAGCAAAGGGAACGTTGGAATGTGGGGAGCAGCAAATCTTTGGGGTCTAAGTCCCCCGCGTGGGGGGGAGCTTCGGGAGCTCTGTGCAGCGCCTTCCTTCCTGGGGGTCTCCCTGCGGAGCCCCTCTCCACTGAACGCCCAGGGGGCTAGCGCCGCGCAGCAGTTCGTTCGGGGTTCCGGGTTCCGGGGCGGGACTAGAGCTCCGTCCATTCGCAGAGACAAGATGATGGACACCCCTGGAGCCCAATGAGGGTGGAGCCGGTCCAGGCTCGGTGGAGAAGTCAGCTCCCGTGCAGATGAAGCCCCCCGCGGAAGCTCCGGTCCTCTCGTGACCCAGGGGCTGCGCCAAAGGCCGCCAGTGAAAAAAACATACCTCCAAAGGCGCACGCAGAGAAAATGATCCGTGTTCAGAAAGGGGTGCGCCTCCCGCCTCGTCCTCCGTGTGTTGCAGCCCCACTGCTTCCCTGACTTGCGATCGCGAATTCCCGTCTAGGGACGGGCGGACCCCCCGCGCGGCCCCGCTCCCGGGTCTCCGGCCCCCAGCTCCTGCGTCAGTCCGGCTCCCCCGCGCGAGCAGCGAGGGTTCGGGCCCGCGACACGCTCGCTCCGCCGGCCGCTCTCCGGGTTCCACTTTCACTTTCGGTCTCGGGCGGGAGAAGCCGGCGGCGGCGGCGGCGGCGGGAGGGTGAGCGCCTGGGCCCAGACCCCCAGGTACAGCGGGCCCGTCCCAGGCGCGCCCGCGGGGAGGGGGCTGCGAGGCTGGAGAAGGGGCGACCGCGGCGCCCTCCCTGTGCTCCCCTCCCCCGAGGAGGCGGGAGGGCCGGGGGCGGGGGGAGCAGGAGGGCCCGGGGCCTGGGGCGCGGGGCGAGGGTAGTCCTGGACCCGGTCCGAGTCCGCCGGGAGGGCGGCCCAGCCCCGCAGGGGTCCTCCGCCGGGAGAGGCAGGGGGCGCAGGGCGCGCGCGCGCCGCTCCGCGAGCTCCCGGCTTTGCCACCTCCCCGCAGGCGGGGGCCTCCCCGCGCTCCCCCTCACCGCTGGGTTTCCGCCAGCCTCCGGGTGCACCCGACTCCATGTAGGGCCGGTGGAGGGATGAGGGGTGAGGAGTGGAGGGTGAGGGGTGGGGGGTGGGGAGGGTACAAGGGCACCTTGGCGTAGTTGCCGGAGAAACGCACGTGGCTTTGGGTTTACTCCTGGGCTGGGGCGGGTTGGGATTTGCGTGCGTCGGCGCCCCAAGGGTCAGTTCTGTCCGAGCTTCTCTCGTGCTTCTGGCCGGCAACTCCCCGTCCTCAGGGCCCCCTGCCTCTAGCCGCGGTCTGTTCGGACAAACCTCCCGTGTTGGAGCGAATTCCCGCTCCCTCCCGGGACGCCTTCCCCCAGGGGGGCCTGCGCTAATTTCCCGAGGGACGGAGGCAGCGGGCGCTTCCTTGCCCTCTTCGTGCGGGCTCCTCTGTAGGACGGGCTCGGGAAGAAACGCAGTTTTCTACCAAATGCCCAGAGTATTTGCTCTCACCTCATCTCAGCATGCGGCCAACAGTGTTTAAAAATTGCTTTTATAGATTGGCCGTTTTCCCAAGGAGTTGGAATTGTACTAATACCTAGCATATTTCCAGGTGGGCCTGAAAAATAGAAAAAATTCTAATGTTAAAAAAAGAGGTTTTTTTTATTGTTTACCCTCAGTGACAACTTATTATCAGTGCTTGTTAGTTTCTTTTTTCAGAGCTCTCTGGAAGGAAGTCCCCTACCTCTTGGGGATGGGTTTCACCTTCCAGGGCGTCCCAGTGACAGGGAGGGGCGCAGAGCCGGGCGGCCCCTGGCCCTGGCCCTGCCGGAGTGGGAAGGGGCGCGGTTGCCAGGGCGGCCTAAGCGAAGCTCCTGAGGCACCTTGAGCTCCTGGCCCTAAGTCAAGCTGTATACTCTGTTACCACTGCACTTTCATTGACATTGACTGCGAAAGACCCTTTAATAAGACCAGATGCCAAAGAAAAATAGTTTTTAAAACTAAGGGAGTACAATCAAGTACAGGGAAGTCCTGTAAACCCTTCTCTCTGTGCTCTAAATCTGTGTATCCGACCGTTTTCCTGGTTTCCTCTTGGCTCTCTCACATGGTATCACAACTTAACCTAACATGTGGACCTTTGACCCCTCTTGTCTTACTTGAATCTAGCCCACGTCTCATCTCTGTCTCAATTAAGGACACCTAGGAATTACCAGATATTCATTCTAGAAACCTGGCAGCAATCCTAATGCACCCTTTCCCTTACCCCCACTTAGGATGTTGAATCCATCCATCCCCCAGGTCTCCGTGTCTCTCCTCTCCCCCTCTCCCTGTACTCTCCCCACGGGCACCACTCCAGTGTAGTTCACTAGCTTACTTTTTCCAGGCTACTTGCTAACTGGTCTCTTGGCTTTCAGTCTGGCTCCTTTCTAGCCCTCCCTGCTTCACACATTAACCAGGGTGATTTTCTTAAAGTGTGAATTGGATCATAAGACCTCCTAGCTCAAAACCCAGTGGCTTCTCCTTGCACTTGGGACAGGATCCAGCATCCTTAAGCCTACAAGGCTGTGTCGAGGTCTGGCCCCTGCCCACCTCTCCAAGGCACATCTCTCCTGCCCCATGCTGTGCTTCAGGTTCATTGGCCTTTATAAGTAGCACTCTCTACTGCCTCTGAGCCCACTGATACAATTGTTCTTCCCTCTGTCTGGGAAACTCTCCTTCTCTCTCTTTGCTCAGCTGACATGAATTGGCCCTTTAAATCTCAGCTAAAAATATCAGAGAGCCCCAATGTAAATTGGTCTGCCCTGTTAGTCTTTTAGTATGTGCGTGCACGTGTGTGTGTGTTTTCCTTCATAGGTTATCACTGTTGGTAACTATATATTTGTGTCAACTTGTTAAGTACCCCCACCCCCACACACATTGTAAGCTCTTTGAGATCAGGGACCAGTGCTATCTTGCACTGCTAGTGGTTAGCAATACCCCTGACACATAATAGGCCCTCAATAAATATTTGTGGAATGAGTGATTGAAAATGTTTTAATAAGATCAGATGCCAAAGAAAAATAATCTTCTTGACTATCTGTGAGAGAGCTGTTAATCTCATATTACATGTGAAGAAAATGAAACTGGGATTAAATCACCTGCCCAGGGTCACACAGTACGTGGCAGAGCAAGACCTCAAGGCCAGGTTTTCTTTTCTGACTAAGCCTAGTATATAGATGATTAATATAGCTATAATTATATCTGTGTATATATATATAAATACATGTATGTGTTCTGACACTTCAGCCATCTGCATTACACGCTCCGTTTTAGTTTCCTGGCCCTGCATGCTCCCTGGGGCACAACCTCCCCTCATGGGCTCAACCCTGCAGAGCCTTTAATGTGAGTTCCCACTGCCAACCTCTTCAGCTGCCCATGGGCCTTGCTGTCAGCTCAGAATCAGTCAGATCTCCCCTTGGCTGTTGGAGAACACGCAGGGACTTCCAGAGGCCTCACATGCCTGAACTTGCACCTTCACTGCACTTTCTACCATCTTGGGTCACTGGCCACACCCCTGAGCTCCTGCCATCAGAAATTCCAAATGGAAGCATCACACGAGTTCCCTTTAGGTCCGGTCCCCCACTTCAATGGAAACCCGCCATTCCCCTCCTGCCCTGGGATTCTGCCTGAGGAGGAAGGGGCAAGAACCCTTCACCATTTTGATATTTAATCTTTGTTGTTTTCCAAATTGCTCCAATCCTCTGTGGCTGGAAGCATCCCTTAGTTGGTTCCTAGACAAAAAACAAACAAACAACAAGAAACAAGAAGAAAAAAAAAGCCTGTTCTTCCTGTTTCTGTTCACATCTCTTCTGTTTTATTTGGGTGGTGCCTTTTGAACGGGGATTATGGTGTCTCCGTGATTGACCATCTCTCCTGTGTTGGTATCCTTTCTGTTTAGCCTGAAGATCTGCTTCATGGGGAAGGGGAGGTAGGTGCCCTTAGCTGTGTGTTTGGGAAGGGGACAGGATGGAAAGTGAGGGGTGGGAGAGAGCACATCAGTGATTACCTGGAACTATTATCCCCTCATGCAGGGTTCAAGAGATAAGACCAGGGTTTGGCAAGGATTATCTTTCAACCTGACTCTTAAATAGAATTTCTGGGAAGTTAAAAAAAATTCTGATGCCTTGACTTCATCACCATAGATTCCAGTTTAATTGTTCCAGATAGGGATCAAGTCAACAGTTATTTTAAAAGTCTCCAAGGTGACGTTAATACCAAGCCAGAGTTGAAAGCCACTGCCATTGTAGGGAGAATCCCATGCACCACGATCATTTTGAGGGGTCCACATTTCAGCATTACTACTTTTCTCATCTGATCCAAATGTCTGGGAGACAGAGGAGTTTGAGGGAATTAGGGCCAATTACCTGGGCTCACCTGGCAGGGACCCCTCTTGGCAAACGCCCACTAGAGAGACATCTTTGTCTAAGCCAGAAAGAAGTACTCTGGGTTCTCGGGGCCTGGGTTGCCAACTCCCTTAAAATTCATGTTCCTTTTATATCCTATGGCCTTTAAAATAAAGGGCAGGATGTGGTCTGCAGCATAACTTCCAGGATGCTTTGAGCATAACCTCAGAGTCACTGTCCTCTGTGCTTGTGAATGATCATCCACCATCACCACTCTTCTGAGGTTCCCTTGGTCCACATCAATCGCCCAAACAGCCCTCTACTTTCTCCCTTTGTGCTTTAGCTCCTGCCCTGGCTTGTTCCATCTGCAATGAGTGCTTTTAATGTCCTCCCTTCATTTCCAGATCCGACTTCATCTTTCAGACCATACGCAAAGCTGGTCTTGCATGGAGGCACTCCAAAGTCACTGCAGCCAAGTCACTCTCTTCCTTCAGAAACATCATTCCACCCTTCCTCAGCACCTCTCTTATTCTTACAATGCTCCACACTTTCTGCTGTGTTTCATTATTGGTGTGTGAATGCTTTCTGCCCTTCTAGGTTTTGAAGTCCTTGAGTGTGGGATTTATGTCTTGTGTATTATTATATTCCACACAGTGCTGAACACACAGCCTTCTATGTAGCAGGCATCCAACACATACTTGTTGGATTGATTTTAAGAGAGAATCCAGGCGACTGGTGTGTTTGTCACACACCGTGGTGAAAATCACCATAAACTCTATCGGTAATTCCTGGCTAAATGTTACATTAACTTTTGGCATGATAATTTGACAAAGGTACCAATATTATTAAAGGTTACTGTTATGGATACTTGCCTTTCTCCCCCTTGCTACTCAGTATCTACATCTCCTTCCTGTGCTTCCTATGTTTTATGAACTTTCTGGTTTGTAAGCTTTGTGGGGAGTAAGGCTTGTCTCCCACTGCAGAAGCTGCAAAGTCCTGATTCTTGCTTTTTCCACCTCCTTGCCTGGTAGTGTGGACACCGCACCTCGGCTCCAACAGTTGTAGCTGAATGTAGGGACTCTGAAGCTGAAACGAGTAATGCACAGTTGCAGGAGCATCGGAGAACTCACTGCAGTGGTGGCTGCAGCCGTGTCAAGCATCTGATCTCCAGGGCAGGAGGGTGGATTCCTCCAAGGCCCAGTGTGGGTGGTGAGTGGTCCTCTGGTCAAATGCTTCTCTCATGTGGTTCTGGCTCTTCGTCTTTGCCTTTATATGAGCCTGGTTTCCCAAAAGTCCTGGCAACTTTGCAACCTGTTTAGTGAGCTATTTGGGATCCTCAGCCAGAGATTGTTCCGTTGCTTTCAACCAAGAACACTATTGATAAAATTAATTTAAACTTTGAAAACCAGATGATGTCTTTGACTAGGAGTTAATGATTGTTGCTAACCATAAACTTTTTCCTAATATGAATCAATGACAACGGGAAGGTAATTTTACTTTTAGGAAAAGACTGAGTACTTTTGCAAGTTTATATCTACAGTTGCCAATTCTAGGTGGATACATTCTGAAACCATGCTGTCCTGATAATATTTTAGTGACCTTTTTTTTTTTTTCTTTTTTTTTTTAGGGTAGTTTGAGTAAAGAAGATGATATCTCTGTCTAGGAAATGGTCACTTGGAACCATGTCACTTCTACCTTCCTCACTGTTGATTCTCTTAATTTTGTCAACTCCTTTCTGGTGTCAGAGTAGTGAAACTTCATCTCTAAAAGCTAGTGATGGGACCCCGTTTCCTTGGACTAAAATGAGACTTCCTGAGCACATCGTCCCAGTTCATTATGATCTCCTGATCCATGCCAATCTCACCACTTTGACTTTCAAGGGGACCACGGCAGTGGACATCACTGCCAGCCAGCCCACCAGTGCCATCATCCTGCACAGTCAGCACCTGCAGATATCTAAGGCCATCCTCAAGAAGGGCGCTGGAGAGACACAGTCTGAAGAGCCACTGAGAGTCCTGGAATATCCGCCTCATGAGCAAATCGCACTCCTGGCTCCCGAGCCACTGGTGGTTGGGCTCCCCTACACAGTAGTCATTGATTATGCTGGCAATCTTTCTGAGAGCTTCCATGGATTTTATAAAAGCACCTACAGAACCAAGGAGGGGGAAGTGAGGTATTTTTTTCTATATATTTTTTTAAAGCTTTAATTGCTGCCTACACTAAATTTATTATTTCAAGTGGATTATCTTTTAAAATTCCCTTGAATGTTGAATTCCTTCTTTGCTTTGGCTTTTACATCTTCTTTGTAGAGTTAAAAATGGCAGTAGTTTGTTTTCTTTGTTTTTTGGGCCTCATTTTTCATTCCATTTTAACCAGTTTTCTTGCTTTCAGCTCTATCAGGGTGAATGCCCATTTGTTTATTTAATTAGATTTCTGGGATGTAATAAACATCTTTAATTCTCTTGGCCTATATATTAGCTTTCTAGGGCTGCTATCACAGAGTACCATAAACTGGGTAGCTTAAAACAACAGAAATTTGTTCTCTCACAGTTCTGGGGGCTAGAAGTCCAAAATCAAGGTGTCAGAAGTCCCTGGTGCTTCATGCTGTGTTTTTATTTTGCTTGTTGTCATTTTAGGATTCTTGCATCAACACAATTTGAACCTACTGCAGCCAGAATGGCCTTTCCCTGCTTTGATGAACCTGCTTTCAAAGCGAGTTTTTCAATCAAGATCAGAAGGGAGCCAAGGCACCTGGCCATCTCCAATATGCCGTTGGTGAGTCTGAACTCCTCTATGTCTACTCACAGGAAAAATCCATGGACTCACTGACACTTGCATTATCCACAATGATAGTTATTATTCAGGTCCCTGTTCTGTTTGTTTTATTGCCTGACAGATAGCTAACTTTTCTTTTTCATTTCCAACCTATGCTTTTGTTTCAAGTGACAATTTATTTGTAGTCATAGAAAAAAATTGTCCCTAAAAACATGCAAGATTTCAGGAAGAGTGACATCCTAGGTCATCAGTGCTCATAGGAGGGAATCAGCCCTGACAACTTCAGGTCCTTCACAAACCACGTTGGCCTTCACGTTCTCATATGATCTTTTAAAAGGATTTTAAAGAGAATGCTTTGTTGAATAAGGCCATATTTCTAATATATAGTTAATTTCTATAATTTCTGTATACTAACTAACATTAACTAGCAGATAGAAAAAGTAAAGAAGGAATCTTTTCAGAATATTACAATACTCAAGGTGCACAATGACAGGTAGCTCAGTTTCCTTTAAAGACACCATTATCTTTCCATTTCAAAGCAGATGTGGGAGTGTTTCCTCTGATTTTTCAAAGTGGTCAGAAAATGACTGCCAAATGAATGAAACTACTCCATAAGTGCCACTATCCTAAGATTCTGGTAGCTTAGAAGAAACATCAGCTGAGCTGTCGTTCTGCAGCAGATGCGGGCCACACACGTTTGTTCTGAGAGGCTCACTGTGGATGAGACTCAGGGTGGACTAGGCTTTGTTTGGAGTCCTGAAGAGTGTCCCAACTCATTCCTGTGCAATATTTTTTCATGCTGGGACCCAAAGTGCCACAGACCAACCTCTAGGACAGTACTTCTCAACCTTTAAAACTCTGTATCCCTCCTAAATATCTCAAGGATTCCTTCCTCAAACAAGATTCTGACAGGCCCCCCTAGAGGGTGGTCCCCTCTGAAAAGCATTCTTCTGAAAATCCCAGCCAGCCAAAAATTTTTGTCTCCTCTCCCCACATCCATGTATGAAAAGATAAGAAAAAAAAAACCTGTCATTTTTCTGTTATAAATTTGGGACAGAGGACATGTTTTTTCAAATTATGGTTTCCTCCCCAGAGATGGGAGTGGGTTCTCTAGTTAGAAAATTACAGGTTAGAATAAAGGAGCGGGGGGAGGCTGATTAGACAAGGCCATGGAGAAATTCTCAGGCTTTCAGGGGGAAGGCCAGGAGCCCCTGAGGCTTTGAGAAGCTGCTGGAGTCTAAATCCAAGGACATCCAGGACCCACTTGTTGAGGATCTGCAACTCTCTAAGGTGATCTTGCCCTTGAACAGGAAAGCCCTCCCTGGGGGAGTAGAAGTGGCCTGAACCAGGCTGCAAACTTGGAGCTGAGGGGAAAGACAATGGAGTCTCCAACCATCATTTGGGAGGCTAAAAAAGCAAATAGTTAAGCACATTTAAATTTGAATTTGTTTATTTAGCTTACTTTTCTAATAATTAGTATAGTGTCAGGAATGGAAATTTTTATTTGGAGTTGGTAAAAGCATTTTAAAAAGGAAAGGCAATTTTGTGTCTTTCAAGTGAAACTTAAGTTGGCTACCAGCGTCAGGGTTTGAATGACCAGAGGGTGACCAGCTGGTGGGTATTAAGAAGGACCAGGTTGCAGAAATACAGGTGGAAATAAGATTAAAGGAAAATTGCTAGTGTTAACAATGGAATGCCCCAGGCTGGTTTTGAAGAATCCTTTCTCTAAATCCTGCCACAGTGTTCTCTGTTGGCTGAGGTACTAGACTCTTCTTTGGGAGCAGATCTCCTAGACTGTATTTCACTAACTTTTGTACTTTAAAATTGCGAATTTTATGGTATATGAATTAGATCTCAATAAAAAAGAAATTGAATGGAATGGTTTGGCCTTAATATCTAAACTGTAATCAGATATTGGAAAGAGAAATTGTAAAATAATTATACAAATGCCATGCTGTATATTTTCAATAATAAGTCTGGTAGGAAATTTCTCTTTATAAAATGTTTTCAATGTATTGGATTATTTGATGATGCAAGTTATTCTGATTTTAGGTTAAATCTGTGACTATTGCTGAAGGACTCATAGAAGACCATTTTGATGTCACGGTCAACATGAGCACCTACCTGGTGGCCTTCATTATTTCAGATTTTAAATCTATCAGCAAGATGACCAAGAGTGGAGTCAAGGTGAACCTGTGATTGTCACATAGGGTGACCAAATTGTCCTGGTCTGCCTGGGACTGTTTTGGTTTTAAAACTGGAAGTACACATCCTGGGAACCCCTTTAGTCACGGGTTAACCAGGGTTCATGATCCTACTGTCACAGGTGCTCATATTTGCAGTGAGGTTCTAATAATAAAAACATGTGGAGAAGCTTGGCCTGGCGTGTGTCATGGTCCTGGCTCCACCACTAACTGGCTGTACGACCTCGGCCGTGCTGCCTCTCTTTGGGACTGGTTTATACTTCTTTAAAATGTGTAAGCTGGACACGCTCCTGCAATGGTGTCTAAGGTTGCTTCTGGCCATAACTTTCTGCAGTTTGGAAATGAATGCCACCGACCATTTGAGCAGGTGATTTCTGGCCCTGGGAAGGAAGAAAGATAGAGCAGTCTGCTTGGAGTATTAAATGGCTCTAGGGAGAGCCTTTGGGCCAGGGAATACTGGACTACTGGGGGGAAAGTTCTTGTTTCAAGGTGCACTCTCTCCTGGTCTGGGTATTGTGTAATGAACAACCTCCTCAACTGTATGCTGTGGCTCTGAATGCAAATATGTTTTTTGGCAAGGAACTGCGGGATTTGAGATACCTCATTTATTTGTACTGGTTTTCACTGAGGCCTAGGTAGTTAGGGTTTCTCTATTAAGTTGCCTTTTGTTCCTATAGGGCTGAGGCTTCTTATCCTAGTGGAGATACCTCTACTTACCTGGGGACTTTAAGGGGTCTGAGACTTGAATGTAGGGAGCAGTTAAATTCAGCAGTGAGACTACCAACAAAAACACCCACTCGTTGATTTGGCCTCTTTTGTGAATCCTTTATGAATGAGTCTTTATATAATGCCTCTTCCATACTGTGATACTGTGATTTATAATAAATACATATTTGGTCTCCCTCCGCATTCTGGCACAGAGCTCTGAAAAGGCTTGAGTTTCCTAAACCAAGGGGGTGATAAAGATGTTTCTTGTTTTGTTAATGAGGAGACCTATGGAAAGCCCCTAGGTAGCGTAAGGATGGGGGCTGGTTGCCAGGAATCAACCAGGTGATTGGAGGGTTGGACTTGCAAGTCCCACCCCTGACCTCCACTGGAAGTTGAGTTCTATCCCGAGCAGGCCGCTGTTTAATCAGCCTGGCCAGAGTCTGTGCCTCCACGAAAACCCCCGAGGACAGGCTTTCAGGTTGGTGACCTGTGGAGGTGCTGGGAGGGCAGTGCCACAGGAGAGCGCACTGAAGCTCTGCAGCCCCTCCCCACCTTGTCTTTTGTGCCTCTTCCATGTGCCTGTTCCCGAGTTACATCCTTTTACAGTAAGTAAATTTCTGGGTTGTAAACCGCTCTAGCAAAGTAACCGAACCCAAGGAGGGGGTGTTGAAGCCTCCAGTTTATACTCGTTTGTTCACAGGCACAGGTGACAACCTGGACTTTGGACTGGCGTCTAAAGTGGGGGTGCGGGGCAGTCTTGTAGGACTGACCCCTTAACCTGTGGAATTGGACGCTGTCTTCAGTTAGATAGTGTCAGAATTGAGTTAAAATTGCAGGACACCCAGCTGGTGTTGGAGAATTGCTTGGCAATGTGGGGGAAACTCCCCCCCCCCACATACCCCCACGTTGAAACAGGGTCCCAGAATCCCTTTTACATACTAATATTTTTATTCCTTTTATTTCTTTAAACATATGTTTTATATCCTGTGTCTAGTAATTGTCATGGCTGAAGTCTCCGTGTATCTGGTTCTGTGGTTTATGGTTTCTGCCGGCTCTTGCTCACGGGGTCTTGTTCCTTTGTATATATTGAGAATTATATCTGTGAACTTGTAGCACCTGAGTTGAAGGTAGATTCTTCCAGAGAGAATTTTTTTGCTATTGTCAGGTGACTGGGAGCACTTTGGGCACCACCTTAAATTAAATTACTTGGCTTTGGGTTTTTGGACCACCCGGTTATTGTGAATCTAGCTGTTAAATAGCATGAGGTTAACTTTTAGTTACACATTCTCTGAGAGGTATTCCATCTTCCCCAGATGGTACCAGCATTTGAAAAACACATTTCTCAATGCGGCCTTTCTGAGGAAAAGGGGTGGTGGTTTCTAGTTCACCCTTACAGGAAGGGTGTGGCCCTGTGGGGTGCAGCCTTCTGCTGCGATGTCTCTTCTGTTACACTGACTGTCTTAGGCAGGCTTTGGACTTTGTCTCCTGTCCCCTGAGTCTTTCAATGCCATGAAAAACCAAAGCTCAAGTCTATCTGTATTGAGCTAGTGTCCTCAGGGCAAAAGCTGGCAGCTTTGTTCTGACTTCCGAGGGTCCTACTGTCACTTCAGGTCTGGCCTCTAACTTGTCTTTATCACTGTCTCATGAAAACATTTAAAGAGACCTTTTTGTACATGTTATCCAGCATTTGTAGTTGTTTTCAGAAGGGGGTTGGTCAGGAACAGTCAACATTAATACAAGAAATAGAACTTCCAGTCACCTTCTTTCATGTCGGCAACCATATTCCACAGCATGAAGCTGTTAACGCCAGTCTGCTTGCAGGCACGGAGAGCAGCCCCGATGGCATCTGCGTGACTTCCTTATGCCTTTCTCTTCAGGTGTCCGTGTATGCTGTGCCCGACAAGATCGATCAGGCAGAATATGCACTGGATGCTGCGGTGACTCTTCTAGAATTTTATGAAGATTATTTTAGCATTCCATATCCTTTACCCAAACAAGGTAGAGATTTTGCACAGCTATTACAAATTGTGGCATTTAATGACCCCAGCCATAGATTATATGCCCCTAATTACCATCCCTGTAGTTATCCCACCAGCCCCCCTCAAGTCATTAAAACCTGGCAGGTGTTAACCATTGGGTTGATCTGATCTCACTAAACTTCTAATGATAGTAAGAGCAGAACTTGATACAGTTCCTGAGGCACATGGCATGGAAATAATTTTGCCTTTGGACTTCAAAGAGAGACCCAACTATATCAGTGGGCAGACAGCAAAGGGCAAATGCTGCATTTTTTTCCCATTACTGGCACATACTTGGTAGGAACAGAGAAGATGCTCAAAAAATGGTTTTTGAATTTATGAATTTACACAGAAGAAAATCTGCATTTTCTTATAAGACCCTTAAAACTATTTTGTGTTTGAGGTTTTTAGGTATATGAGAGTCTTGGGAATTCAAAGTAGAGTGGACTATTGAAACAATTGTTAAAATTATTCAATCCTAAACTCCTTGTCAGAAAGTTAGAAATGGAATCAGGAGGCCTCAGACCTGAGTCTGACTTTGTCACACAGTAACAAAGTGACTCTGAGTCACCACGCACCTTTTCTCTACTGTGAAAGGTTCTCCCAGCCTGGAGTTACATGATTCTGCAAGGGCAGCTTAGATTTTCTTTGGATTACTACATCCATCCACTCTGAAAGGCAGTGTGTTTGGGAAATGTATAGCTTAGAGATTGGTTAATATATTTGTATTGCTTCCTTCCGAAGATCTTGCTGCTATTCCTGACTTTCAGAGTGGTGCTATGGAAAACTGGGGACTGACAACGTATAGGGAATCTTCTCTCTTGTTTGATGCGGAAAAGTCTTCTGCATCAAGTAAGCTTGGCATCACGATGATTGTGTCCCACGAACTCGCCCACCAGGTACGAAAGCTCACTCACACTTCTTAAATAGTGTAGTTAAACTGCATCTGTACTGCTTTCATGGGACATATGAGGCTATGCATATATTGTAGTGATAATTTCTACTTTTTCTCTTTAAAGCATTATTAATGTTTCATAATGTATATTAAAAGGTTTTTCTTTTTATTTTGATAAAATATGAGTTATATGACTATGTTAACACCCATATAACTGACATTACACATATAAAATAGATTTCCTTCTGAAGCCTTATGTTTATGGCTGTATAGATAAGCCAGTCTCCCTAGAAATGTGTGAATAATCTGAGGACCGTTTTCCTTTCAGTGGTTTGGAAACCTGGTCACTATGGAATGGTGGAATGATCTTTGGCTCAACGAAGGATTTGCCAAGTTTATGGAGTTCCTGTCTGTCAGTGTGACTCATCCAGAACTGAAAGTTGTAAGAAGTATTATTATTTTTTTACATTTTAGGTTAACCTGTTGTTTTGTTCAGTGTTTCTGGAAAATATTTACCGAGCTTTGATTACAGAATTCATAGGTTAATAACTTCCTTGGGAGTTTTTAGATATGAATCATGTTCCCAAAATGCTAGTGAACTTTCAAGATGTATATCACAAAGGCTTATTTCCAAACTAAATTGTGAATCTATGATTGCTGTAAAGTTGTATCAAATTTTTTTCTCCCTTAATAGAGAAATAGAAATAATAGAAATGGAAATAGAAATAATGAAAGCCTGTCTGTTCTGTATCATTTCTTCAACCGTCAAGTTGTTCACTGAAGGAGTATTAGGTACAGATTGCTATTTCAGGAGAATTCTACTTGCCATATCAAATGAATTATGCTTAAGGTAACTGCATATTTGATTGTATATGAACCTAGACTCATGGATCACAGATTTAGTGCTTTGAAACCTCTACATGTTTATTTTAAAAATCATGTGTTTAACTTGTGAAAATTACATGCAGTAAAATTTAAAAGAAACTATGTAAACTTTATGTTAAAAAAAAAATCCTTTACCTTCTATAATGATTTCATTTGTTCATATTAATTTTCTATTTTCATTTTTCTATAGACATATTTATACATAGTTATAATTATTACACTATAATATATCATAAATATTTTTCTATGTTTCCACATAATCTTTAAAAAATGATTATGTAAGTGTATTATTCTATTGGTTACTAGGCCTTAATAAGTCAGGTTATAGTTGGAATGTGTCCTCCATTTTTCTTTCACTACATGCTTTTAAAGCTAAATTTCTTTCTTTAAGAGAGTATAGATGATGATTGGAAATGTTGAAATTATTACACATTTTAGTTTCTTGTTTTGTTGCTGTTTGGCTGTAGGCATAATGGTTTTGTTTTTAAGTTAATATGAAGTTTTCTTTATTCTAAAGTGATAAGTAAATATTTAAGATGCAAGAAATCTAAAATGTTTACCAAAAGTGGGTGCTCTTTAAAAGTTAGTAACTCTATTTTATTTTGTAAATTATATAAATATGGAATATATTGGACCAGAAATTTGAAGTATAAACTTGTTGCCCCACATCAAACCTTCCTCCTTTTATATTTTTCATCTACATGTAAATCGTAGCTGGTGTTGTCTTTTTTTTCTGTCTCGATAGGAAGATTATTTCTTTGGCAAGTGTTTTAGTGCAATGGAGGTCGATGCATTAAATTCCTCACACCCTGTGTCCACACCTGTTGAGAATCCTGCTCAGATTCGGGAGATGTTTGATGAGGTTTCTTATGATAAGGTAAAAATGGATTGTAAGGGTGCAGTTTGGACAGTAAAACTTATAAATACTGGGGTGGAGAGGTTATAGATAGGGTTGTAGGGTGACTGTCCCTTCATAAGGAGCAACCCAGATTGACTGCCTTCTATTCTGACCCGTGCTGCTGGAGTTCACTCTTTTAGGTCTAGCTTGCAATTTGTCTCATAACCCTAAAGATGAAATTTTGGTAAACACTTCGTTTACTCTGTTGTAAGTTGAAAATTCACGGCCTACCAAAACTCTGTCTTTTATTTATTATTCAACAAATAGGTCTTGATTGAGCACTGACTTTGTCCAGGCAAAAATTCCTGCCCTTGTGTAGCTTAACTTTCAGTGCTTTTAGGAGTGGTTTGCATTGTTGAACTGCGAAGTATTATTCTGCACAATGTGTTTAATAACAGATTTGGAAATTGTTGTCAATATTGAATAATTGGGAGATTTTATGTAAAAATCCAGATTTGTGGCTCCTCTTGTGGGAGGGAGAGGAGGGTTCTGGTCACACTGGTCCTTTATTTCTCTTGGCAGCATTGGCTGGGGCTAAGTGATAGCTCCTTTATGAGATCAAGTTTCTGCTTTTAAACTTCCCCTTTCAATGTCACCATTTCTATTGTCTTCTCACTGAGGCAGAGAATGTGTCATTTATCATTGTGTTTGGCTGTTTTATTTGCAGCAAACAGAAAAGTGTTTCTTGCTTGGATGTTTTTGTAATAGTGTAGGAGTGATAAAAAACAGATATAAACAAACACTTAGATCAGTGGAACAGATTAGAGAGTCCAGAAATAAACACACACATATATGGTCAGTTTATGACAAAGGAGCCAAGAATATACAATTGTGAAAAGAGTCTCTTAAATAAATGGTGTTGGGAAAACTTGACTCATATCTTACACCATTCAGAAAAATTAACTAAAAATGGATTAAAGACTTAAATGTAAGACCAGAAACTATAAAAATCTTTAAAGAAACATTGGGGAAAAGCTCCTTAACATGGGTCTTGGCAATGTTTTTTTTGTACATGACACCAAAGTACAAGCAACAAAAGCAAAAACAAACAAGTGGGACTACAATAAACTAAAAAGCTTCTGCACAGCAAAAGAAACAAAATGAAAAAAACCACATATGGAATGGGAAAAATATTTGCAAATCATATATCTAATAAAGGGTTAGAATACAAAATATATAAAAGACTTATACAACTCAATAACAAAATCAATCTGATTTTTAAAATGGGCAGTGGAAATGAATAAAAATTTTACAAAGAAGACATACAGATGGCCAACAGGTACATGAAACAACGCTCAACATCACTAATCATCAGAGAAATGCAAATCAAAACCACAGTAAGATACCACCTCACACCTATTCAAATGCCTACTATGAAAAAGACAAGAAATAACAAGTGTTGGCAAGGATTTGGAGAAAAGGGGACCCTTGTGTACTGTTGGTGGGAATGTATATTGGTGTGGCCACTATGGAAAACAGTGTAGAGGTTCCTCAAAAAATTAAAAATAAAGCTACCATATGATTCAGTAATTTCACTTCTGTGTATTTATCCAAAGAAAATGAAAACACTAATCTAAAGATATATGCACTCTCATGTTCATTGTGGCATTACTTGCAATAGCCAAGATATGGAAACCTAAATGTTCATGGATGGATGGATGGATGAAGGGTGTGTGGCATATATATGATGGAGTATTATTCAGCCATAAAAAGAAAATCTTGCCATTTGTGACAACATGGATGGAACTTGAGGGCTTTATGCTAAGTGAAATGAGTGAGAGAAAGACAAATACCCTATGATCTCACTTATATGTGGAATCTTTAAAAAACCCCACAAAAAACAAAGCTTATAGACACACAACAAATTGGTGGTTGCCAGAGACGGGGGATGGGAGGTGGGCAAAGTGGATGAAAGGGGTCAGAAGGTACCCACTTCTAAATATAAAAAAGTCATAGGATGTAATGTAAAGCATGGTGACAATGGTTAGTAATGTATTGCATATTTGAAAGTTGCTAACAGAGTAGATCTTAAGTCTTCACAGGAAAATTATTTTGTAACTATATGTTGATGAATATTAACTAGACTTATTGTGATTATTTTGCAATATATGCAAATATCAAATCATGTTGTACACCTGAAACTAATATAATGCTATGTCACTTATATATCAGTAAAATAAGTACCAGTCCTGTTGGCACTTCATGTGGACATTCAGGGATCCAGGCTTTGTCTATCTTGTGACCCCACCATCCCCTAGAACCAAAGGGAGAGGGAGACTACCTCTACCTTGAAGGGACCTAGGAAATTCTTCCAGAAAAGGAGACTTTTAAAAGAATGATTCCAAAATAAAGTGTGGTGGTTGATTAGATTGAGGCCAAAGTATATTTAACAGTTATCTGTATTGTCTTTCCAGGGATCTTGTATTCTGAATATGTTAAGGGATTATATTAGTGCTGATGCGTTTAAAAGTGGCATTGTACATTATCTCCAGACGTATAGTTATAAAAACACAAAAAACGAGGACCTGTGGAACAGTATGGCAAGTGTGAGTATGTCCTTTGTGTATCTCTACATTTGGGATTGACAGGCTTATTATCATTTTGGGTCCCCCTTCCCCCCTTTGCATCATATTAATCCCTCTGAGAAGAATCATGAGTGTTTTCTATAGGACTGAGAGTGATGTGTATATTTTCGGTTTTTAGATTTGCCCTACAGACAGCACACAAAGGATGGAGGGCTTTTGCTCTAGGGGTCAACATTCATCTTCATCCTCAGTAAGTTCTTTCATCTGTACACTCCCCCCCCCCCCCCCCCCCCCCGCCCCTCACATTCTTCTTTTACACCACATCCTTTGAAGGCTGGATCTGTGCCAGACTTTCTGAGGGCCTTGATGATATCACCCTTGCTCTTGATAAGACTGCATTTAAACTATGCCAGACTGACAGCCTTTTACAATTTTTAAAAAATTATCTACACAAGGGAGTTGCACAGCCTTCTTCGGTAACACGTCTCACTGATACTAATTTCTTCAGCTCGACTCTCTGTAAAGCGGTGAATTTATGACAGGTTTCTGTGGGAGATTAGGGCTTTATCTATCAGAAAGGCTATGTCGATCATTCCCAGAGCTCTTCATCTGTAAGGAAACAAATGATGGCAGCGAGCATTCTTGAGCACTTACTACGCGTCAGGCACGTGCTAAGCACTTATGTATATTATTGCCTCTCCTCAGTCAACCTGTGAGTGGGGCACTATTATCCCTATTTTTACAGATGGGGATATGCAATCCAAAGGCATATGGTTAGGAAATTGCAGAGCTGGGATTTGAATTTAGAGCTAATTCATGCTTTTAACTATAAGCAGTAAAGAATTCAAAACAGCTGAATCTCAAAACAGTCTACATCTCTGCTTATCTGGACTTGTGGACTCTTCACAGGCAGCTGTGCGTTCGTCTGGAGATTTAACAGAATCTCGTCCATCATATTTCTATTTTCTTGGCTTTTCTGTTTTTAGAGTTGGCTTTATTCAGTAGTTTGTAGATTTGTTCTGTAGTGTATTTTATCCTTTCACTAGCTTTTAAATATTTCTTAGAAGCTTCCCTTAGTATCATGGAAAATGCTCTCTTTTGAGCGCCTGCTTGCCTGTGCAGTGTGGGCCATCTGGGTCTTATCGCTGGGGAAGGCCAGCTCTGGAGGAGCGCTTTCCCCGCCTGTTGGCCTGAGAGCCTGCGTGATTACGCAGGGGTTGAAGGCCTGGCCGCTTTCCCGTCTCTCTGCTTTCATTCATTCATTCCCTTGCCTGCTCTGTGCCCGGTGCCAAGCCCAAGGTGTGCATAGTAGAACCAGATATGATACCTGTTCTCAGGACACATGTGTAGAGAAAGAGAATGAAAAGTAAACAGTCAGCGCTTTAATGGACAACATGCTGTGGTTGGAGACAGTGGGGGAGGGGGCAGAGCAGGGGCTGGGGAGCGGGGGAAGGGATGAGGGAAGAGCTTCACAGGGGAGGTGGCAACTGGTAGCAGCTCCGTGCAAGCTTGGGCCCTGTCCTGGCTTAGTTGGGTCTAAGTGGGTCATGCATCTGTGTTTTTTGTATAAACCAGCACTGGAAACAGGAAGGCCTTGATGTGAAAACCATGATGAACACCTGGACACTGCAGAAGGGCTTTCCCCTGATAACCATCACCGTGAGAGGGAGGAACGTACACATGAAGCAAGAGCACTATATGAAAGGATCTGAGGGCACCCCAGAAACTGGGTAAGGGTACTTGAGAAAAACTCATTCTGTTGCTTCAGTAACATCTGTCTTAGAGGACAAAACCTTATTTTTGAAATAGTGCCCTTACCTTTATTGCTAAAATGTTTCAATCAAATCTACATATGCTATGAAGTTGACATACACACCACCATCTCCCCAAGAGGATGAAGGGGGCTCTAAAACCTTGGTTCATCTCAGTGAAGCGGATGATGTATAATTATTTTAACATGCTCATGTTTTGTACTTTGATTAGATGGTAATTTCCAGTTACTGGCTAGAATCTAAGTAACTGCCACTAAGTTACAGTAGTGCTTGGAAATTATGACTTCTGGGAATCATGAGAGACTCAATTCTTTTCTTTTGGAAGTCTCAGTTGGATCATGGAACTTGTTTGTCAGCTTAACATGACAGAAGGACATCACTGGAAATGACACACTGCAGCTTGATTGGCCCTAGATGCACACTATTTTAAAAATTTTATTTCAAAAGAGTTTTAGAGTTAATGGAGAAGTTGCAAGAAGAGCGCAAATATTTCCATATATCTTTTACCCAGACATATATATTAACTGTTTACCACATTTGCTTTCTCTCTCTCTCTCTCTCTCTCTCTCTCTGTGTGTGTGTGTATATAAAATATCTTATTGAACTCTAATATGTTTTCTCTATATTTCTCTCTCATTCAGCTTTTCCCGGTTTGAGAGGAATTTGTAGACATGATAATCCTTTACCTCAAAATACTTTAGTGTAGTATTTTCTAAAAAACAAGAACATTCACTTATATAGCCACAGCACAATTATTAAAATTATGAAATAAACTCAATACAGTGCTATTATCTGACCTATAAACTTTATTCAGATTTTTCCAATTGTCCTAATGTCTTTATAGAAAAAGAAAAATTGTCCTTCAGGAAGGATTCAATATAAGATCACATTGTATTAATTGTATTTCTTTAGTCTCTTCTCTGAAACTGTTCCTCAAGTCTTTGTCTGTTTTGACCTTGACATTTTTGAAGGGTACAGGCCAATTATTTTGTGGAATGTCCTCCAATTTGGGTTTTCTGCTGTTTCTTCGTGATCAGATTCAGGTTATGCATCATTAGCAGGAATTCCATAGAAGTGATGTGTTCTTCTTAGTATATGATTTCGGAAGCACATGATGTCAATTTGTGCCATTACTAGTGGTCATGGTTTTTAAGTTCAGCCCTGAGCTCCAGCCAGTCACTGTAAGGGCTGTCAGGGCTCACTTGAGCCCAAATTCCCAACTCTACCCAACGAGCCCGAGAAGGATGAATAGTGCCTGAAAAACGGGATGGGGGTGTTTTGATCTCTTGGCGATAGCAGCTTTGGTACCCTTCTTTCTTAAATTAGGAGGTGCCTGGTATGTGGTAGGTGATTTAATAGCTGCTTGTTCAGTTGACTCAACTAATGAGCAATTCACCCTCCTTCCTTTCAGGTACCTATGGCATGTTCCATTGACATTCATCACCAGCAAATCAGATTCAGTCCATAGATTTTTGCTGAAGACAAAAACAGGTAATTTGTCGGGGAGATAACTAGGTTAATGAAAGAAAGAGCTCTGGAAATGTGCAGGATTTAGGTACCACCTTTCTTTTGCTATTTATCTTGGTTAAAACAAAAAGGATCAGGTCAACCTTTTATCTTCAGCAAATCTCTGGCTTTCATTTTCTAGTGAAGACTATAGGTTGGAAAATACTGTCTGGTTGAAAAAAGGCCAGTATCTTGCCAGATAAAGATGAAAACAATTGAGTTATGTAATGCTAAAAAGAAGGGATTCCTAGTGAAAATTCCCCATTACTTTGTTAACATTGCTGGGTTGTGTCATACGGATGGCCTGAAACGTGGCTGCATTCTTCTCATAGATCTATAAATCTCATAAAATCGGTGTCTAAAACTAGGGTTAGCTTTTGTGTACCAGGATGCTGTTTTTTGGTTTCTAAAAGAAACATGTTAATATGAAACTCATTTCAGTATTAAAATTGTTCAGTATTAAACTTGCCTGTAGTTTCGTGTCCGGTCTCTGATCAGAAAAGCTTTCATCCGTCAAGAGAGAAAATGGAGCCGTGACTTATCTCATCTGCCCTAGATGTGCTCATCCTCCCGGAAGAGGTGGAATGGATCAAATTCAATGTGGGAATGAATGGCTATTACATCGTGCATTATGAGGATGATGGATGGGACTCTTTGACTGGCCTTTTACAAGGAACACACACAGCAATCAGCAGTAATGATCGGGCCAGTCTCATTAACAATGTGTTTCAGCTTGTCAGGTAATACAAGCTCCTTAGAGTCTTGGTTTATTTCTGAGAGCAGCTGTTATCACTCAAATTCTTGATTTCTAAAGATGAAAATGATTGATTGCTAATAAGTTGAAGGGTGTTTTCCCCTAAGTTTTTCTAAGAACCCAAGGTTGCTTTTAGCCTTTTGGTTAACCTCCTGTCTGTGTCTGCTGAGTAAGGTAAAGGAAGGAATCTGTATTTTAATCTTTTTCATTAACAACTAGGATCATGTGGAGGCTAATGTGCAGAAAATCAGGAGACCCACACCCTGGAGAAGCCCCTTGCCTAGTTTCTAAAGGCTTGTCCTGCTTCTTTTTCTCGCCCTGCTTTACCAGATCAGGTTTCTCCCCTGCTGGGTCTTTAACAAGCTTGAAGCCTTCTCCCAAGAATGAGTGGCCCAGGCCCAAGTTGTTCAAGTTACATCTCCTGGATTAAATCAGGCTCCCTCCACCCCCACCCTGCAACCCATATCCCTGAACTTCACAGCATCTTTATGGAATACAGCTCATAAAATGCCACTCAACCAAATGACCTTTGAACTGCTGAGGATAGTGTTTAATTTTTTTGCCCCATGACAAAGGTGTTTAAGGAAATAGTCTGCAAGCCAAAAACTTGCATTTCTTCTTTATTTAGGCAGAGCAGAAGTCCTAAGGGGAATCTCCCAGGTAGAGAGGAATAATTTATACTTCTCATGCCCCATGCACTTCTGCTCTAAATGCCAAGTTCTTCCTCCTCTGGGCCTCTTGAGGTGACAAAAAGCAATAGGGGGTAAAAATAGGGGTTGCTTAGCCAGCTGTTCTGAGTGCCTGAAAGTATCCCCCTCTGTAGCATACTGCTGCTTAAATCTTAGAGGGTTTTGTGTTTATATGAGCATATACCTTACCACTGAGGCTTTTAGCACCAGCCCTCTATAACCAAGGGTTTATATGTATATTCAGTTCCTTTTTGGAATGGAGGAGAGGATGTGTTGACTCCAAAGACTCACACAGTTAACTTAGAGTGGCAGTCTCTCCGACTGGGCTTCGTGAAGGATCTTTGATCAAAATCCCCATCTTACCCTGGAAGTTCACACAGTCCAGCGTTTCCTAGAGGGACAGACCCTGACATGCTTCCATTTTGTCTTAACCACAAGTTAGCCCTAGCTCTGTTGTTATTTGAGAAACTTCCTCCACGGGGTAAATATGCCAGATGTGTTATTTGTGACAGAGAAGATACTAATATAAAGATCCTTATTTATAAGGGGCATTGATAACTGATTGATTTATTTTGCTGGGAGATTGTTAAAATATCTTTTGAAACAAAAAGTTAAGTTCCTGGATTCTCTTTTTAAACTGCTAACCATGGTATCTCCTGACCAGCATTGGAAAGCTACCGATTGAAAAAGCCTTGAATTTAGCCCTGTACTTGAAACATGAAACGGAAATTATGCCCGTTTTCCAAGGTTTGGATGAGCTGATACCTATGTATAAGTTAATGGAGAAAAGAGATATGAATGAAGTGGAAATTCAATTCAAGGTAAAAGCCTGAAATAAATTGAGTAGTTACAAAAGTGGTTTGTTTTTCTATGGGTGTGGAAGAATTCTTACCATTAAAGAAAAGTAAATCAAAATGAACTCAGTATTTGGGTTGACTGGCAAAGATATTGGTTTTATTTTAGCGCTAAAAATAGACACGGCGCTCTGAGACTCTACTTAATTTTCATGGATTTCTTATTCCCTTCCTTTTGCAAATCCTTTATTTCATTTTACTTCTGTATTATGATGGCTGCTATTAAGATTTTCTGGGACTCAGGTACTTGAGGAAGAGGTATAAAGTTGTTATCTTTTGGCAAAATATCATGAAGTCCCGTTGTATAATTTGCCCTCAAAATGTAGTCATATAAACTCTCTTTGTTTTAAAAGTGGTAGTTTATCCTGATTTTAAGTAGGTAAAGATAAATTTATAAAAGATTGTTATGCAAATACTAAAATAGTTTATCATTTCTTATTTAAGAGTTGCATTAAGCTTTTAAAAATATTCCCTCTCACCTGAGTGTATTGTATTATATCAAAATGAGAGGACCTGGGACAGTACTGGTGACACTGTGGCTTTCCCTCAGGCCTTTCTCATCAGGCTGCTGAGGCGCCTCATTGACAAGCAGACCTGGACTGACGAGGGCTCCGTCTCAGAGCGAATGCTGCGGAGTCAGCTCCTTCTCTTTGCCTGTGTGCGCAAGTATCAGCCCTGTGTGCAGAGGGCGGAACGCTATTTCAGAGAATGGAAGGAAGCCGATGGAAACTTGAGGTCTGTCCTTAGCAAACAGCCAGTTCGTTCATGGAAGGGGGGGGGGGGTACCTTTTCTATTTTCCATCATCACTGCTGAATGTTAGAAGCAAAACCAGCTATAGACAAGTCTCCGCTGTCTCCCATTTTAGGAAAATAAATTACTCCCTAAGATTTATCTATGTATCTCTCAACTCTAATGCTAGGAGGGAAATTCTATGCACAAAAGTCAAATATCTGCAGAGTTAGAATGGGATTAGAATAGTTCCCACTCTGTGCAGCCAAGGGTACAAAACTTGATCGGAACTGAGACAGCTGCACTGCCAGGACCAGAGGCAATGCAGCTCACAGTATTTCCTTTGGGTGACCAAAGTCCCTGTCAGTAGGTGCATAGTAGTTGCTGACGCTGTCTAAATAAAGTAGGATCTTCCTCTGTTTGGAAATTTAATTCTTACTATTCTTAGGTACATTTGGGGTTTAAATCCCATTTGGCAAATATTAAGCCAATGGTACACACACTTTCATTGAAAGAAATGCTTGTAAACAAGCATTGGATTCCTGATGTTTGTTCATGGACTACATCTTGAGTCTAGTTTGAATCTCTTTATTTTGGCTTGAAAGTGACCACCTGTTGAGTCACCCTGCATCATTAAAGCATGTTAGATTCATAGATACTTGTAAAAGTGGTGTTTCACATTACATTTTCCAGAAGGCTACTCACAACCTAATTTTAGATATTTTCTCTTGCCTCTTTCAAAAAATTTAACTGAAGGAAAGAGGTTATTTTTGTTTAGATTTCGAGGCATGTTTCCCTGATCATGGGGCCAGCTTATCAGTTTATAATTGGTCACCATTCTGCATCCAAACACAGTTCCTACATCTTAGACTCTCACCTAGTATGTTTTTCCCCCACAGGCTGCCCAACGATGTGACCTTGGCAGTGTTTGCTGTGGGAGCCCAGACCACTGACGGATGGGATTTTCTCTATAGTAAATATCAGTCTTCTCTGTCCAGTACCGAGAAAAACCAAATTGAATTTGCCCTCTGTGTTAGCCAAAATAAGGAAAAGCTTCAGTGGTGAGTAATTCATTCATGCTCGTGCATGAACAAAGGAATTAAGTTAGATCAGATCCTTCTGACATCTGTTTTTGTTCTTTTGGCCAGGAATTATCTGTTCTGCTGGGAACATTTATACTAGCAACCACATATCTAACAAGGCTGGTGAATAATTGTTAGGAAAAATATTTAAAGGAGCATACATTTGTGTATCTTTAAAATAACAAATTTATACTTTCTTAGCTCCTCTTATGAGCAAATGAGAGAATATGTGAGAATATGTGTTTGTTAGTTTTATTACGTAGCTATGGTGAGTTTGTCAGGGCTCTGGTTACCTATTATCTTTTTGGTCTTTGTTATTGGCAGAGGGCAGAGTGGCTTCTTTTCTTTCACAAATTATTTTATGGAATAACTTTATCATTTACAACTTTTTGGGGGTGTATCCATTGCTAACATTTCTTCTCTTAATCATTCTAGGCTCCTAGACCAAAGTTTTAAAGGAGATGTAATAAAAACTCAAGAGTTTCCAGGTATTCTTACAATGATTGGCAAAAACCCAGTGGGATATCCATTGGCCTGGAAGTTTCTGAGGGAGAATTGGAATAAACTTGTGCAAAAGTAAGTAGTGCCAAAGACTGTGCTGTGCCTGGAAAAGTTCCTTAACCTGGCTATGGTTTTGCTTTGTTTGTAAAACAACAGTGATCGTCTAAAGGGGGTTTTCATTGAAGCTAGAAAGTAGAGGTCCTTAAAATAGCCTTAGAAAATATAAAACTCTAATTCATTGCTAGTTCATGAATCTGGGTAGTCAGGTTTTCCATTCCATGCGGAATAATCCCTCCCTGCACCCACTGACCTACCAGAAGTCTCCTGCTCAGCACTTTCACTGGTTTGTATCTGCCCTTGTCTAACTTATATAGCCTTATTACCTCTATCATTTTCTTTTGGGTATTTCATTTTTATTCAGCTGTTGGTGTTTATTTTTTGGCAACTAGATATTAACCCATTGGAGGGTAGGGATCATGTCCATGTTTTTCATGCCTAACCAGTTTTTAGTTAAATGCTATAACATACGAGGCACTTAAAAATATATGTTGAAAAAATAAATATTTCACAATATAACTTGATGGTTTCCATTTCTAGGTTTGAACTTGGCTCATCTACCATAGCCTACATGGTGATGGGAACAACAAATCAGTTCTCCACAAGAGCACGGCTTGAAGAGGTAAAAAAAAAATCTCTTTAAGCTTAAGTGACAATTAGCTAATAAGTATGGGTTAGACAACACATTTTTAAGATGTGATGAGTTAGAAATAGATTTTGTCATTTAGTAGATGTTCTTTTTGGATGCTATGGTGGTTTTAATGTAAGCAAGAATCAGTTAGTTACAAATGAACTAGTAAAAACTGTCTCTTCCCAAACACATGAAGAAGTCTTAGCCTTGCCATTAGATTTTAGAGCTTAAAAATCACTTTAGACACTCAATCCCGTTTTCAGGTGATTAAAGTGATCATTAGAGGTATAAGTTACTGAAGTGGCCATCCAGCCTCTGTGAAAGAGGTAGGTGGAATCCAGCTTCTCCACTATCCAGGTTCATGATTTCCTGTTCCTTATTTATACAACATCTACTTTCAGAAAGGATTTCAGGCAGATTATAAGGTCCAGATATAAAAGAAATGTTAAAATAAAGAAAAGTTGCATAATGGACAGAAAGAGGTAACTGTCTGAAGGATTTATGCTGAGGATAATTTATTGCAATTGAACCCTAACTTTATCACAGCTTCCTAGCAGTCAAGGAAAAATGAGAACACAGTATGAGTTATTCTTATTGTCTGGGAAGAGGGAACCATACAAGTTTTCCACAAAAGCATGCTTTCTCCCAGTCTTAAGCTCTGAAGAATTTGATATATGGGTTGTTTGTGGTGTCCAGTCTATGATAATGTTTTCTATAGTAAAGTCGTAGAACAAATTTTACGTGGTTCTAAAACTGTGTTGCATTTAGATAAAATCTGAGAGCCAAATATTAATTTTTAAGGAATAGTTTCACGTGTAGCCTGGTTACACTGCAGTCTAGCTTGATATAGGAAGAGTGCTTTGAAAATGCAAAAGAAATGTCATGTACCCTTAACTTTTGTCCAGTTTTCAGCAGCCTCACCCAGGCTTGTAAAATTAACTCACACATAATATCTCAAGCTTGAACTCCAGTGAGGACCACAGCAGAGGTATCTGTGTGATGACCGAAGAGTTATCCATAGGCTGTGACTAGACAGCTGTCTATAGAACAGATCTGTAGCAACAAAACATTTCATTCATTCATTTTCTCATTAATTCGCTCAAGACATCCTATTGTTACTATATGGCAGGTTTTAGGTTCTGGGGTATGGTGATGAACAGAAGAGACAAATGCCCCTGTTCTCATGTAGCGTAAATTCCAGGGAAATCAGAGAATTACAGACAAACAGCCTTTGTCAGGTTGAAGACTGACTAAGGTAAGGATAGAGAGTGCCTGGAGGAAGGAGTGGCACTGTGCTTTACAGGATGTTTAGGAGACATTTGAGTGGATATTGAAGGAAATGCAGATATCTAGGAGAGTGTTGTGTGCATAGAAGATATCAGGTGCAAAATCTTTGAGGCAGGACATGGAAATGAAGGAGCCTGAGATAATGTCATACTAGAGAGCATCCTACTGACATTTAAAACATAGGAGTCACCCTGAGCCCTTCCTCCCCCTCACATCTAAATCATCCCTGAGTCCTGTCGGCCCTGTCTTTGGTATATGCAACATAGCTTTGGATGTCTTTCTGCCTCTTAGCCCGTCCAAGCTTTTCTTATTTTTTGCCTGGTCTGTGGTGATAGCTTCCTAACTGGCCTCCCTCCTGCCACTTCGCCATTAACCAAACCATTTTCCACATTTAAAACTGAAAATCAGCCCACCATTGACCTGCTTCTTAAAACCCTATGGTTCTTGCAATAAAGTCCAAATCTCTCCTTCCTGTGTGTACAAGGCTGTGATGACCTGCCCCTGCCCACCTCTCCCGCCAGTTCTCACCTGCTCTCCTTGTTCACTGTCTCTCAGTGCTCCAGCCACTCGGCCTCCTCCTGCTCCTGCTCCTGGGCCGCCAGCTGGTTCTCTGACCTCTAAGGCTCTGCACTTTCTTCTCTGCCTAGCTTGCTCTTTCCCCAACTCTGCTGGAAAGCTCATTTTACCCTTTCAGGGTTCCAGCTCAAGGTCACTTTCCTAGGCCACTCCGTGTGCAGCAGACCACCCCCGCCCCAGTTACTGTCACAGCCCTGGTTTATTTTCACAGTAGTGTATTTACAGTAATCACAGTTTACTGCTTGTCTCCCCAGGGAGACTGTAAGCTGCACGAGCGTAGGGTGCTCTGCGGCACTGCCTCATCCTCAGTTCGAGCACCGTAACTAAGGCAAGGGCTGAGTCAGTACCAGTGTCGATATTCACGAATGGATGACGTGAAGTTCCTGATACACGCTGGGTTTTAGGTTCTGCACCTTACCCATGTTATATACCTCCCCTCTGCAATGTAGAGATGACTCTCATTTAACAAATGAGACTATCCCAGAGAAGTTAAATTATTTGCTCAAACTAGTTAGAATAAACCTGTTTCTATGCCTTTATCATGCTGCTTGTTGCACTGAAAATGTTCTCAAGGAGGCAGGTTTGAATCAAATACTCAGATGACATGCTGCGTTTCCCAAAGCAGATCATATAGGAGGGAGACTTTTGGGTCAGGAGAAATTTAAGGGCAAGTGTTAACAACTGGTTTTGTTGCAAATCTTGTAGGTCTGCTTTTTAGTGGTTCTATCATGATGGGATCCTTCAGGATTAGACAGTTTGACCCACTGGTAAAATTACTGATGTGGTTTGATTGTTGAAGAGTGCCCAGAGTGATTTTTGATTGAGTATCAATTAATCTTCAGTTCTGAGAGTATGAAAGAAGGTTGAGCTACACTTAGGACAGAGGAGAGTATTTTCTAGGTTGCCACAGCAGGAGGGCATGCCTCTAAGCTCATCAAGAAGTTGCACTGAGATATAATTTTAAAACAACCTTGCATCATTTAAAATTAGGATTTGGTCTTTCAAAAACCTATTCTACACCCCTCTTCTTTTCAAACTCATGATATTATGGCATGGATTTTTTTTAAGGAATGAACTGTCTGGAATCCATGCTGAATAAACAATACGTCTTGGCCTAGACTTGCTTTCTGTCTACAAAATCAGAAATTGATGGATTAATGCTATGAAAATTTATGGGAAAAGGTTAAGAACCCTTTAAGGTGAAACAGAGGTGCACAATGATCAGTGCTATGGCAAAGAAAGCCTGTTCCTCATCCGAGCTTAACAGGGTTAAGATACCCAGTGATGGAACAGCAAAAAGTTATTTTCAAGGAGATAGTCAAGTTTCTTCTCTCTTTAAAACCATGGGAAACTTTGTGTGGGTTTTACCTTGAGGGAACAGTACCTGAATTGTGGATTAGGATGACAAAAACTTGGCCAAGTTTGGGGTATTACCACCATAACTTGCTAAGAATCCCATTCCCCACAGTGTTCCTGTAATGACACGAAAGGCTAGGTCCATGGAGAAAGACTGCATTTATGTGGTTGAAACTGTTTTGCTTGGCAGAGAAGACACTGTGCACATACTGCTTTTTAGATATCATTAAAAAAAATTAAGTTCGCATCTGTGTGTATATAACAGAATACACATCAAATAGACACACTCAATTAAACCTTAATTATAAAGTGGTAAACAGTGAAGTCTTTTAGAATCTGGCAACTGTGAATAAATTAGAAAACTGCAGAGAAAAAACAAAACTTGACATCATGAGGCATGAGCTCATTTCGTATAGCTTAAGTTTGTGTACATAATCGTATCCAGACACCTGGCGCTGCCTTCCATATAGAATTTTGACAAATGCTGGAATTTTGGCTTCGGTTTTCTTTCAACTAGCCTGAACTTACATTTGTATAATGTAATAAAGCAAAATTTTAAGAGACACATTTTTTTCTCACAAGGTAAAAGAATTCTTCAGCTCTTTGAAAGAAAATGGTTCTCAGCTCCGTTGTGTCCAACAAACAATTGAAACCATTGAGGAAAACATACGTTGGATGGATAAGAATTTCGATAAAATCAGAGTGTGGCTCCAAAACTCAAATCTTGAACTGCTGTAAAAATTTGTTCCTTGTTGGTTCCTGCGATCGAAACTCACCACCATTTTGTCGAATATGGATATTTTCAATCTAGAGATGGCTTTTTGGCTCCCACTGAAGATACTTTTCCTTCAACTTCTTACTCACTTGTCTAGTCCTGGGAAAAGGCTGGCTGTTCATTTTTTCACCAGTGGGTTATTTCTATCGTGTGTTTCATTTACAGTGTTGTCCGCAGTGTAAACCCCAAGTGGGTTCCCCACTACCGAGGAGTAAAGTACTTAATTCTTCTTTTATATTTTATACTTAAGCCCCCCAGTCTCCAAACTCCTCCCTCCCACGTGTTTGTCAATCGTAGGCTGGTTTTTTAGTTTCCTTGTAACACTGAACAGTGGGGACTACTGCCAGTGACCACCTGGATCGGTGACTAAGCCAGGAGGAGCCTGGTCCACTTTCTACCTTCTCTTCCTTGCTGCATGCCCTGGGCAAACTTGAACCCCTACATGTACCCCATCAGGCTTCCTTGCCCTTTGGCTTGTGGTGAGTCTCTCAGGAGGGCAGATTGGAGCTGGGGTGGGAAAGAGGAGGTGGGGTGCTTATCCCCCTAGTTCCTTTGCAGGCTGCCTCAGGCTGGCCTCCACTCAAGGTCTCAGCGCCGGCCGGGCGCCCCCCTTTCCCATTGAGCCCTCCCCATCTCTGCATTCCAGTAGCCCCTTCCTTCTCACCCCTTCAGGATGAGGGGTGAAGTGGCAGCCTGGCTTTTACTAGTCCTGGCTGTACTTGTGGTTTCCATGTGTCCCTGCCTGCATTTTTGTTTTAACCCCCCCCCCCCCTTTTATGGAACCCTCCTCAGGTAATCCTAATTTGAGTGGCATCTATTTCCTCAGGGACCCTGATAGTGCCCCTTCTGAGATAGCAGAGTACATTCAGGTCTAGAGGAACTTCATTTGAAGCTGAACCTGAGAGCTGTTGACCCTTATGCAGGCGGTTCTTCCCCTCCCTGCTGGTTATTTAGCCTAGTTTATAATTCCTGAATAACTCATAATTGCAACAGATTGCCAATAAGTCATTACAGTCTCCAGTAAATGACAATGTATTGTGAATCTGAAAATATTTTATATTACTCTAAGTGAAATCTTTTATGAGGTTTTTAATGTACCGCAGAATTTTCAAGATAAGGGAATGATATGAAAAATGTCAAAATTTTTTCACTAGGAATAGTGACTTTTCTGGACATAAATGAGCTTACAATTCCATTTTTATACATATTGCATGGTTTAATGGTGCAAGAAACAAATCACTGGTAATTTCTACCCCCCAGGTATTTTCCTTCTAAAAAAACATAAAGCCAAGATTTGAATGTAAAATATTTTCTTTAATTGTATTTTACATCTTAATTAATGAAACATGGAAATGGTGATCTTCGGTTTGGTCACCTGAGGAACCTACTTTCATTTGCTTTTGGAGAAGTCCATTTCCTAAATAGACACAAGATTGCCACAACAATGTGCAAAACCTTTTTGGTAATAAAAAGTTGTCTGTTATTTACCTCTAAGCAGATATTTGCAATTATTTCCTCCTAATTAGATGGGTAAAAAAGGACTGCTTTAGATCCTGAAACTTACTAAGTCATCATTACTTACTAGCAAACACCCAAGTCTTGAAGACATTTCTAATAAATAAAAAGGCCTATTCAGAGGACCTTAAATGTATACTTCATAGGCATTTCTTAAATCTTTGGATTTTGGTTGTTTAAAAATACTACATATGCATCAAGTTAGTAATACTGCAGCCATATCCTTGCAAACATCTGTCGATGTCCAAGGTTTTACCTTTTTTAACAAACCCCTTTATATACTCAAATGGAAGAATTAGATATAGTTAAAAATCCCTAAGGAAACATGTGTTTTATTTTCTTGTCAGTGCCTTGAAAAGGTCTGTTTAGTCACCATAACACTGGCTTATATTTCCCAGACATAGAATAAAAAAAAAAGCCTATGTCTCTGATGGTACAGACATAGCAGTTAAAGTGGGTTAAGTTTGAAATCTCATAGGTATATGCTTAATTTTTAAAGAGAATTTGTAGAGTATTAACAAAATTTGATGTCCATTACAAGCAGTGCTATTATTTTTGCGTCTCCCCTCCACATTAGACAGTATTGGTGATATACTTAGTGAAGTCAGCTAAGTCCTAATAAAATCTTCAAACAGATGCTAAGAAGAGCTGTGCTCTCTGAAACAAATTCCAAATCAGTGTATGTATGATATGTACCTGATATCTTTTCCTGCATTCACTACCGGGAAGTAAAGATCAAATATTTATCAGAATCTCATCGACATTAGTGCTATGTTCATAATTCATTCAGAAAGATCTGGGAAACCAAAGTTGTAGGACAACAGAGGCTAGTTCTTAAGTTGCTATGAGGGGAAGGAAAGCAACTTTTCAAATTCTAATTTCTTTTTTTAAAGCAGAAGTTTGGTTTTGTATTTGGTAAACCTAACTTCCATAATGCTAGGTGCTGTACAGTACAAAGACTAGCGTTGCAACGGCTCTAAGCAAACAGTTGCTGCTCAGGTTTTATATAGAGTGAATGGAAAGCACAGCTTAACACAGTAAACCAACAGAAGTCAAGCTATATGAATATTCTAAGAAGATTTTATTCTTGGAACTTGCTATGCAGTGACATATATATAGTCTGTATCTTGCTCTTCTGACTTGATTCAAGTCTCAGTATGTTTTGCACCAGCTACAAGGGGCAGAAGTCCTAAACTTTGGCAAAGAAGAGTTTAACCTGAAAAGGGGGGGTGTTGCATCCTGGTCTGTCCAGGTTACCTATTAATTTATTATTAGCAGCCCAAGAGGAGATATATGCCCAATGTACAATATTTTATGTTGGACTTATGAACATTAACCCAAAGAAACATCAAATACAGTTCAAAAGCCCAAGAGGAAAGGGGTAATGAGAAGTCAAAACATTGAAGAATGTTTAAAGCATTGTTTTCCAAATGCTAACAACAAAAACTTAAGTGCAAACAAAATAATGAGATTTACAGGCACTGTGTGTAGAACGTGCAAAGTTTGCAAAGGTTTTTCCTTTTTTGTGTGTGTTGCTTTAAGAAGCTATCAAATAATATCTCTTAGAAATATAAAGTTCCTTTCTCCCAACTGAAGGCAATTTTTAAAAACAAAGTTTATCAATACTCAGTACAATAACACAGGTGAACCAGACAAATTCAATTCTTTCTGGGAAAAGAATAACAAACTGATGTTTAGGATGTCAAAAAACTTCACAAATATCACCGTCTAGAAGCCACCCAGAAAAATACGTTGTCAAAGCCTTTTGTTCTTCAGAAGTCACCAACCACCAGCTGAAGATTTTATACGTAGATATCTTGAAAAATTCAAAGAAGAAAATCCTGTGAACCACTTTGGTATGTAATTATTTTTTTGTTACAAGGCATAGTAAATGTAACATTTAGCATAAGCATTGGGTAACACAAGAAGGAATTTCCTATAATAGATATGAGAGTGGATTATTAATAGAATTTTAAAAAATTTTTGGGGCGAATCGTTAGAGCAGTTCTCATCAGTATACCTCCCTCTTTACAGGGGCTAAAAGTGGACCACGGTGAGAGAGCCTCACCCAAAACCGGCATTTTGATTCCCGTTGGGCTTTGGTTGGCAAGCAGTTGTAAGCTTTTATGGCTTAGAATAAGACCTTTTCTTACGGGTCCAGCTCTCACGACAGATCTCAGAGATTCCCTCATCCACACAAGCTCGTAAGTCACAAATAGTAGTTAAGTAAAATACTATGTTTAATTCTAAGTAAAACAAAAGTGGTCAATCTTTTCCTTTGTCCTTGGTTCCAAAAACCCTGTAATTTCCACCAGACCCTAAGGGACACTTCTCCCCACCCACCATGTGTTGGTATCAATAACATAAGGGCATTTCACTGTAAGAGGTAATAAATACAACATGCTGATTTTGCTTTGCCGCAGTAACCTGCAAAATCATGAACATTTGGGTTTCAAAGAGTCAGTGAGACTTAGATGGTCATTTTCTCCAAGAGCCTGGCCTAATATTTTAAAGAGCTCTTATTAGAAGATTGTTTTTTTAACATTCCAATAGCCCTTGTCAGGGAATCACTCTATAGATTTTGCAATGTGCATTTCATGCCAATAATATAAAAAGAACATGAAATACTCAAGAAGCAGACTTAGTTTCTCTCACCTATAACAAACACATAGGTTGGTAGAAGGTACTCTTGCCTTCATTTATAACAAACACCCAACTTACCAAATAGTGTGAACTTTAACTTGTATTTTTTTCATCAGCTTTTGGCTTGGAAGTTTCCTCCTTTGCCTAAAAGGGAAAGCAAGACCATCAATGAGCTCTTTTCTGGATTGAGTATCTATCATAAAACTGATCAACCAGAAGATTCTTATGAAGAGATGGGCTTCTCAGAATTAAAGGGGCAGAAGGTGGTAGTCAGTTGAGGAAAATAAGATGGTTCTTTCTAATTATCTTTTTTATTTAGCCAACACACTACGAATTCTTCCCCTTCAAGTTTATAAGCTAAAAATAACCTTAAGTGATTCTAAATTTTTTACTCTAGACTTTTTTTTGAAGACCAAGGTAATTGAAGGAAAAAAATATGTGTTCTTGGGTGGAACTGTTCGTTCATTCTGCAGTGGTTCCTTGCCCTGCAATGAGGAGTATTGCTGGCCAGCTAAACCACTCAGTATAAAGGGTTATTATGCTTTCTGCTTTTTGTGAAAAGGTTGATCATATACTTTGTATAACTGAAGTTAAATAATTAGCAAATGGATTTGAGATATGGCATGAACTACTTTTAGATTTCACATGTAAGTGAGATCATGTTATTTGTCTTTCTGACTTATTTCACTTAACCTCATGCCTTCAGGGTCCACCCATGTCACAAATGGCAAGATTTTGTTCTTTTTTATGGCTGAATAATATTCCATTGTGTAACTATACATCACAGTTTTAAAAATCCACTCATTCATAGATGGACACTTAGGTTGTTTCCATATCTTGGCTCTTATAAATAATGCTTCAGTTAGCATGGGGGTGCACATATCTTTCTGAGTCAGTGTTTTCATTATCTTTGGATAAATAGAAGTTGAATTGCTGGATCATACGGTAGTTCTAATTTTTTGAGGAACCTCCATACTGTTTTCTAAAATTGATATACTAATTTATATTCCCACCAACATTGTACAAGGGTTCCCTTTTCTCCATAACCTGGCCAACACTTATTTGCCTTTTTAATAACCATTGTAACAGGTGTAAGGCGATACCAATACCTCACTGTGGTTTTAATTTGCATTTCTATGATTAGTGATGTTGAGCACTTTTTCATGTACCTGTTGGCCATCTGTATGTTTTTGAAAAAATGTCTATTCAGATCCTTTGTCCATTTGCCAATCAGATTGTTTGCTTTTTGCTACTGAGCTGAGTTCTTTATGTATTTTGGATACGAATCCTTTATCAGATATGATTTGCTAATGTTTTCTCCTATTCGGTAGGTTATCTTCATTTGTTGATAGTTTTCTTCGCCATGCAGAAGTTTTTTAGTTTGATACAGTTCCACTTGTCTATTTTTGCTTTTGTTGCCTTTGCTTTTGGTGTCAAATACATAAAATCATCGCCAAGACCACCATCAGGGAGCTTACTGCCTGTTTTTTCTCCTAGAAATTTTATGGTCCAAGTCTACAATCCATTTTGAGTTAATTTTTGTGTATGGTGTAAGATAGTGGTCCCTTTTCTTTTTGCAAATGGCTGTCCAGTTTACCCAGCAGTATTTAATGAAAAGACTGTCCTTTTCCTATTGTATATTCTTGCCTTCTTTGCCATAAATTAATTGATCATACATTGGTGGGTTTATTTCTGGTCTCTATTCTGTTACATTGATCTGTGTCTGTTTGTGCCCAAAGCATACTGGTTGTTTTTTAAAAAAATTAAATTACTGGGGTAACATTGGTTAATAACATTATGTAAGTTTCAGGTGTACAACTTTATAATACATCATCTGTATACTGTATTGTGTGCTCGCCACTCAAGTCTGTTCTCTGTGAATTTGTTACAAATTGTAGCAGCTGAAATTATTTTTAATGTTTCTTTCCTTTAACCTTTATGCTATAATTGTTTAACACACCTTTCTAATTAGCATTTTCTAATTCTGAATATCACTGTAATCAATGTTTTGTGTACTGTTCTCTTTGCTTTTCAGTTTGAACCTCTTTCGGCATTTCTTGAAAAGTGGTGAACGCCCTCAGCTTTTGTCTGTCTGAAAAGCTTTATTTCTCCATATCTGAAGGATAACTTTGCCATAATGAGTATTCTTGACTGGCAATTTTCATTTTTCAATGCTTTGAATATGTCATTCCACTCTCTCCTGGTCTGTAGAGTTTCTGCTGGGAAATCTGCTGATAGCTTAATGGGAATTTCTTTGTAGGTTACTTTCTTTTTATCCCTGGCTATCTTTTAAATTCTTTATCATTGACTTTTGACAGTTTCATTATACTATGTCTTGGAGAAGGTCTTTTTGCATTGAGATAATAAGGTGTTCTACGAGCTTCATGAGCTTTTATGTCTAGTTCTTCCCCCAGGTTTGGGAAGTCTCAGCTATTATTTAAGTAAACCCTCTGCCCTCTTTTCCTTCTGGTATACCCATTATTCTTAACATTGGTTTTTATAATGGAGTCTGATAGCTCTCATAGGGTTTCTTTATTTTTAAAAAGTCTTAGTTCCTTCTCCTCTTCCACCCAAATCATTTCTAAGTAGATTCCTATTCTCCAGACTGCTAAATCTTACTTCAGTCTTCCCTCTCCATTTCCAATGCTTTTCTAATGCATTCTGCACCTCATTTATTGAATTCTTTAGCTCCAGAATTTTTGTTTGGTTACTTATAATTTTCATCCCTTTGATAAAGTATTCCTTCTGTTCATTAATTTTATTCCTGAGTTCATTAAATTGCTTGAGTTTTCTTATAGGTTGTTCAGTTTCTTCCTAAGAGCTATTCTTTGAGTTTAGTTGCTGCAAAATTGTGGTTTTCTTTTTGTGATACTATATTACTGTGATTTTTCATAGTGTTTGATGAAATGTGCCTCTGCCATCGCATCTGGAGTAACAAACGCCTTTGTTATTTAGGTAATGCTTTGTTTACTTTGATTCTGTTTAACAGACTGGCAATTAGAATACTTTTACTTTTCCAGACGTTGGCAGTATAGCACAAGTTTTTGGTTTCTCTTACTGGAGCTGATTTGCTGCTAAAGTTGGGAGCATGCCTGTAAAAACAAGCTGGCTTTAAAAGAATAAAAAGGCTGGTGGCCGTGTGGGGAGAGAGGTGTGCTTAGCACATGGGGCTTTGGGTGTGCCCATGGCCTGGTAGGGGGATCCTCGAGTTGGGGAGTCCCAGAAGTCTGTTGGCAGACTTCTTGCTGTAATCCCCAAGCAGAAATAAGTCCTCCTCAGCTCTGTTTCTGCCCTTTCCCTTCCCCCTCCCCCAGTCATCACTGCAGCCTCTCCTCCAAGAGAGCAATGGGTTGCTCCAGCTGCAGCAGGCTTGGCTGGGAAGATCCCAAGCACCTCCTTCACCCTCCACCCCCTCTGCCTATGCCACCATTCTCCTGGCTCTGCACCTTCTGAGGTCCAATCCACCCATTTTCAGATGCACAGATAGAAGGACCCCTCAGGTATCCTGGTTTGCTGTGCAAAGTCACCTGTGCTCAGTTATGAAAGTCTGAAGAGTTGTGAATTGAAGGGGAGAGGAAAAAGGAACAACTGATGCTGACATCACTCTCAGTCACCGTCTTTGTTTTAAAGCTTATTTTGTCTAAGTATAGCTACCCCAGATTTCTTTTGGTTTCCATCTGCAGGGAATATCTCTTCCCATCCCTTCATTTTTCAGTCTGTGTATCCTCAGATCTGAAGTGAATCTCTTGTAGGCACCATATAGGTGGGTCTTGTTTTTTTATCCATTCAGCCACTCTGTCTTTTGATAGGAGAATTTACATTTAAAGGAATTATTGATGGGTTGTACTTGTGGCCATTTTGTTAACTGTTTTTTGCTCTTTTACAGGTCCTCTGTTTCTTCTCTTCTTGCTCTCTTCATTTAAGACGTGATGATTTTCTGTAGTGGTAAGCTGAGACTCCTTTCTCTTTACCTTTTGTGTATCTACTATATCATTTATCTGTGTGGTTACCATGAGGCTTACAAAAAGCAACCTATATTTATAAAAGTCTGTTTTAAGTTGATAACTTACGTTGGAATCCATTCCAAAGCTCTACATCCACAACCCACTTTATATTTTTGATGTCACACTTTACATCCTGTTATATTGTATATCCTTTAATTACTGTAGTTACACTTATTTTTCACCTTTTGTGTTTTAACCCTCATACTAGTTTTAAGTGATTAATCCACCACCTTTACATCATTAGATTACTCTGAATTTTACTATATACTTTTACCGGTGATTGGCACTTTCATGTGTTTTTCTGTTATTAACTAGCACCCTTTCATTTCACCTTAAAGAAGTCCCTTTAACATTCCTTGCAAGGCAAGTTTAGTGGTGATGAATTCCGTTAGCTTTTGCTTGTCTGGGAAAACCTTTCTCTCTCCTTCAATTCTGAATGACAGCTTTGCTGGGTAGAGTATTCTTGGTTTTATTTTCCTTCAGCACTTCTAATATATTACCTTCTGGCCTGCAAAGTTTCTGCTGAAAAATCTCCTGATAGTCCTATGGGGGTTCCCCTTGTACATAAGTTGTTTCTCTCTCACTGCTTTTGAGATTCTCTCCTTGTCTTTGACATTTAATTATAATGTGTCTTAGTGTGGGTGTCTTCGGGTTCATCTTATTTGGAACTTTCTGGGCTTTCTGGCTCTGAATGTTTGCTTCCTTCTCCAGGTTAGGGACGTTTTCAGCCATCATCTCTTCAAATATGTTTTCTGCCTCTTTCTTTTCCTGGGACCCCTATAATGCAAATGTTGTCCCATAAGTTCCTTAAGCTATTTTCATTTTCTTTTCACTACTCTGAGTTCCAGTGCCATCTTTTGACCATTTTTTGTTTGAGTCTGCTGTTGAACCCCTCTAGTGTATATTTAAGTTCAATTATTGTATTCTTCAGCTCTGTGACTTCTATTTGGTACTTTCTTATATTTTCTCTTTGTTGAAGTTCTGTGTTCACCCACTTTTCTCCATTGTGGTTCTCATGGTGTTTGATGAGCACCTTTCTGACCATTATTCTGAACCCTTTATCAGGTAACTCATTTACCTCCATTTGGTTAAAGGACTTTTTCTATGGTTTTATCTTGTTCTGTTTGGAACACATTCCTCTTTATTTTCCTGATACTTTGTGTTGGTTTCTGTGCTTTAGACAAAACAGCCACCTCTTTCAGTCTCGAGGGAGTGGCCTTGTGGAGGAGATGAAGCTTATCATTCAACCTTGTCCTAGCTGTTGGTTGTTTCTCAAATCTTTGTGATTGTCCAAGCAGATTATTTAGTTTTAGTGACTCCCAGTAATTGAGGGGGTGCTGAGATCTGTCAGTGTTCCATCGGGGGGAAGATCTCAGACAGGACCTGGGTTCAGGCTGACTGCAAGCCAGACCCTCAGGTAGCAGCTTTTAAAGTATGCAAGTTACAGTGACATGGGACGACAAGGGTTAAGTAGCATTGGCCACCAGAACCAGGTGATACAGAGGTGTCCCCTGGGAGCAGCTGCAAACATCGAGGTACCAGAGGAGGGTGAAAACTCCATTCCAGGAGGTACTAGCAAGCTGGAGTGAAACAGTGGGTAAGTGCGAAGATGGCACCTGCTGGCTGGAGTGAAGGAGAGATCAAAGACGGCACCCTATCAGCCTCTGTCACTGGTGAGTAATTCGCCAGGCCCCAGGTGTTGCTAGATGCCTGCCCTTCAGGCTGACACTGAAGTCACTTAAGCTTCTTTCATATAAAGTCTAGAAGCCTCTCCATCTGCTGCCTCTGTGCTAGGTTGTTGAGTCCAAGCACGCAAGCCCTTTAAGGACCATTTTATCAGTTCACTATAGCTTTGTGGGTCTTGTGGATGTGCCTTGTTGGCTTTCAAAGCTGGACGTTTTGGGGCCTTGTCTCAGGTGCAGTTCGTAAAAGTGAGGGTATCAAATGTAGGCTTCAAACTTAGTTCTTCAGGAAGAAGCTCTGGGTTTTGAGTTCCCCCCAACTGTGGGTTGCCATGCTGGGGGAAAGGTTTATGGCCAGATTGTGCCTCAGCCTCTCCTACCTGCTTTGATGTGGGGGTTTTTCTCATTTGCCCAGTGAGTAAGAGTCACTCAGCTAGTTTCTAGATTTCATGTGTCCATGGAAGGAGGTGCATTCAAGGCCGTTACTGTTTTGCCATCTTGAATTGGAAGTATCTTGTTTTAAAGAGTTTTGATGTAGCTGGACTATTGTTTTTAAAGTTGTACCTTTAATTTCTCATTATAGTTAGGGGATCATAGTAATAACCCTCTGCATCACACGTTTAAGAATTGGAAGGGACCCAGAAGTTGTCTAATCCAATGTCCATTCCTTTACTGACCACAGTTTGAATAATTTCAATAATAGGAGAATCTCCCAACTGTTCTGTTCCATTAATGCCCAATTCTAAGAAACTGGAACCTATAGCTTCCACTCATTAGCCTTAGGTCCACTTTCTAGAGCAACATGAAAAATTATATACTAATAGTCTTGGCTCCCAGGTGGTATCTAATATTTTGGATCACAAAAACTCTAAGATCTTCCCTAATTCTATGTACTACTCCTATATTCTTAAATTTACAATAACCACATTCTCTGGTGATGTTTCCTCACCTTTTAAAAGGTCTCAATTTGCAGTAGTTCTTACAATGAATAGCGTATCATAATCAAACTGACTTTTATCCCTTAATGATACACAAAGTAATGGTTTATTCTATTGATGGTAATTTAGATTTACTGAAATGCAGTATAGGAACCTGTACTGTCAATGTGTTATCCAAGTGAGAATGTTCAGTTGGAAGTGGTCGTCTGGGTCCTTAAAGACATGAAAGTGCAAAACGCATTCATCCATCCCAACGTTCCCCAAACTCTCAACCACATTACAGCACCAATTCTAAGGCCCAAAAGCATACTACTGAGAGATCAACTAAACTAAGGAGGAATTCATGATATAGCAACCAGCATGTCCTTGCTGATCTGAGGCAGAGCTCAAGAAGAGGAAACAGAAATCCTAGATCTTTCAAGGATGGAGGGAAACAGGGTAGTAGGCAGAGGGCTATTAAGTCTGAATATTGCTTTTAGAGTGGGGAAGGAACTTAAACATATTTATTATAAGCGGAGAAAACTGAGATGGCTCTAGAGATTGAAGGTTTTGGAGAGAATGGATTATTGACGGCTGAGAGAACGGAAGAGGCTGAAGGGTGAGGAGAGGGAGGAAGATCTGTCAGTGGGTTGTGGGAGGAGGACCTCTGGGATTTTCTGTAGGGTGACCTCGATTTTTCTCTTTGAAGTAGAAGGCAAGGTCGTCTGCGGACAGTGGGGGAACGTGGCTGGAAGGGAAGAGGGCCAAGCACAGGGCATGATTCAGGCCAGCACAGATGGCTTAGACACCGTAAAATTCCAGTGGCCTCATCAGGACTTTATGTGATATTCTACAGATCAGCATAGGAATCTGGTGGTGTTTTAACAATTTTGTTAAGCATGTTCATTTAGATTTCTAAAGTATCAGTTAGTTTTAAAAAAGTCGTTAAAACTTCCATTTCTTTACCAAGACAGGCTACGGGATAGTGTTTAATGCTTAAATTTTTATTCTAAATAGATTCCAATCAGAAATTTAATGACTAAAAGGATAAATGCCACTTCAGGTAATTCCTAAACAAATTTGCAATATATTTAACTGCTCCGTTTACCTTTGCAGAATCCTTTGCTTTCCCCCCATTCTTGGGTGCTTTGGGCTTGGGAGCAGTCTTCTTGTCTTTGTCCTAAAGCAAAGGAAAGAAAAGGTAATGCGGCTATTGCTAACGTTAATCCATCTAGCAATTAAGTACTGGCTACAGTTAAACCAAGTCAGGCTACTCGTTTTAGTAGCCTGGAGAGCTCCAATTTAAATAATGGAAAACCTTGGGTGTTCTAGTTACAGGTTTTTGAACAATGGCGAATGTACATGGAAGTGATTAGGTAGGAGGTAAAAATGAGGAAAATGGGGGTCCAATTGGCATGACTCACTGAGAACTTATTTTGCTCATCAAAACAGAGCTCGTTTCTCTTGGGATTGGTTTTCCTTTGCCACAGAATAAGAACAGGATGTTGTTTTCAGTGTTACGAAGAGAAAGGGAACAATGGAGACAACCACAGACAGCTGGGGTAAGTCGCATATAAAAATAAAGTCCACTCACCAAAAAGGCATATTTATGAGTTTCTAGGAGTGAGAAATCAGATGCGGAGGCAGACTAGAAATTAAATCACCCAACACGGGAAGGACTGGAAATTCAGTGAGTGGGAGATAGGCTTAATACCAGCCAAAGCAATAGCAAACCGAGACCTCTAAAACAGTTCTTCTGAAAACAACAAGGACAGTCATTTCACTGTTTCTTCTGATTTATGGAAGGGTATAATATGTAGGTAAAATGCCACACATTTGTTGATTTACACATTATCTTTTTCATTCACTAATAATCACATTTCGAGCATCTGCTATATACCAGGCATTTTGCTAAAGCTGAGCACGGAGGTAAAAGACACTGCACTACTATAAAGTACACACCCGGTGGTGTAATACACATGAGACTAGAGGTAGGCCAGAAGTTACCTAGATGGCAGGGAAGGAGAGGCTTCCAGCTGGGGCCTGGGAAGGGAGGAGTGGTAAGAGAAGTCTTCCTGAAGAGCTGACGGTTGAGCTGGGCCCCCAGGGATGGAGAGGAAGCCCCAGGGCAGTGGGTATGGGAAGGTGGGTTGTACTAAGGGACAGCTTTCATTTGAAATGAACACAGACAAAGCATTATTGTTGGACAGCAATATAGTGTGGCAATCAAAAATGACAGCAATAGAGAGGCAACATGGAAAACACCTATGAAATAATGTTAGCAATGTATCTTATGGACTCTAAGTACAACCATGTAAAATACAGACAGATGGAAGACGACAAATGTACTGAGTAGTGTTTGCAGGGTAGTAGAATTTATATTTTTTCTGTTTTCAAGTCCCCTAGGGCATCATTCAATTCACTTTATGTACACGCGCAGGAAGACACATTCAAAGAAAGTCAGTATGGAAAAGCGCAGTACCCTTGTTGTGTTCTCTGAAGTCTCTGTACTTGAAGAACAGCTGTCGAAATCCTCTGAGAGGGAATCAGTGGGGTCTTGATCGTCTGCAGGTTTCTGAGACATTAACAGAAATAACCATCAGGGGAGAAACCAAGGCAGAAATGCTGTACAGTGCCTTCTCCCCCATCATTCTTTTCCTAGCGAAGTAATGGATTACAAAGGAGATACTGAAACAGGAGAATATTGCCAGCAAGTTGCTTCGTATTTTCTGAGCCTTGATTTTCTAATATGGAAAAGGAAACTGCCTATTTTGAAGGGTTCTTGGGAAGACCAGATGAATGAAAGAAAGATACTACACTCTTAAATGCTCTTGGCATCACACCAAGCACAGGGCAGGCATTCAATAAATACTTCTGAACTGTCAAAGTTGCAGCTAGAATAAAAAAATAACCTTTTTATAGAAACATGCAGCTATGGTATTTACCTTTGGTTCCCTTGTGGGTGGCTCCACTGGTTTGTCCTTAAAAGCAAAGCAGACGATTGATAAGTCATAAATTTTTGTAAAGGTTTACTTAGGTGTAGTCAGTATATATATAAATCTATACTATCCAATGACTTGAATTGGGGAGTATATATTTGCAACCACTGATTAACCTAGGTCCTTACTGTTCTCCACCAGCTTTGCTTAATTACCACCCTGTAACGATTTCGATGGGGAAAATGCAAGAATGAGAGTCTGGTCCTGGAAGTGAAAGAAACACTAATTACTTAGGAACTTTCTGCCATCATGTGTTATAATTCTATTTAAAATGTTACAAAAAGCAACTTGTGTTTTTATGTTTATGTCTTATTTACTGGAACTTATTATAGCTCAGAAGGATTTGAGGAGCAGTCTGCAGAGACATTAGTTGTTTTTCAGTCAGGATTACGAGCACAACTCATCAGGGATTTTCCCCATCTATAAGTCAAGGACATTAAATAATCCATTTCCCAACGAATCCAAGCAGGGTCAGGTGGTACTATCAAAGCAGGGTGCAGAATTGCTATCTTGAGGAATACTAAACAGGAATTAATTCCTGTAAGAGGGACACTCGAGCTGCTAACCCCCTTTAAATCAAATGAAGCGGTACAGAAAGTCGGATGTAATTTGACTTTCTTGTTTATATATGATGAACAGGCCTGGAAAGGGTTATTTATCAGCTAACTGACTTACAAGTAGGAGCTAAATAGGTGAGAGAGATACAGGCCAAGTTGACTTAAGAAAAACTGGCTTCCATGTTAGAGGCAAAAGGCTAGAATTTCTTGACAGTATGTTTAGATATACAAATAGGACTCGTGATTGAGGATATGGTTTTGCCTGTCTTCACTCTCAACGGTGCTTGCTGGTGGTGGTGGTGTAGAAGGAAGAAAGGGAGACCCCAGGTTTGGAGGTGACTTATTTGCCTCTATTAATTATTCCAATGCTAGCTCCTTAAATAGAGAGGCTCTGCTTCAGTTAGGATTACAAATATCATTATTCACTTTTATAGCCTTTTCTTGTAAAAAGAATTCATCTGTGTACATGCCTTAGAATAACTGTTGAGCATCAGTGAGTGAATGAACATTATTCAACTCTGTATGCCATGGTGTCTAGCATACCTGAACATCAAATGATACTGGTGTAAATAAATATTAAATAGAATCCCGGACAGCCTGCTCAACAGGGGCACATTAAAAACAGTCAAGTTACATTTTTATGCTGTTGTTAAAGTGCACCTCCTATTCATTTCAAGTGAGGTTTATATTTAAAAAGCTTTGTCTTATGTATCCAATCTAACCTCCACTTACCTTATCATCGTTATCCAAGAGATGTCTGTATTCAGGTGGGATAGTGTCATCTCTTTCTCCCAGCTTGTCTCTATGTTCAGCTTTAGTTCTTTCCTATAAACATTGAATGGGTACAATTAATACTCCTTTCCTCTTTTGCTTATAGAATACATTCTGAAATGCAGAATTCTGCATTTATTATACTTTTCTGAGGCAAAACATATGGTCTGCTTTTATTTTTTAAGAGAACAAAATGCAAAATGCATGACTTGAACAGACTATATTAGTTGATGACAAAAAGTAAATCCATGTGCTTCTATATGTCAGTTTGCATCTGTGAATTTTCTACCTGTCTTTTAAACTGAAATGATTAAATAATTATCCTCAGAAACCACATAAAGAGATAAAACCCAATAGCATAAAATATCTTTCTGTGAGTTTCACTTTTCAAATTAAAAAAATCAAGTCATTGTACCTTGGCATTTAGAGGGGTAACCACTATTTATAAGCATCCCTGAAGGACCAGGACACGTAGCAAATCTGAACAGATGTGCTGACTGCTTGTGTTGCAGGGGAGGAAATACCTGCCGTTAAGTAAGCGGCACCGACAGCCCGGCTCCGCGGCTGGCCTCTCTCAAACTCAGTGACACTAACTCCCCCGCTCAGGAAGGGGGTGCTTTACATTTTATTTTTCTGCATCTTTATAATTTTATTTCTCACATGTAAAGTTTGCATCAATATTCCTATGAGAATGGTAGAATCAAGACATAACGAGTCTTTGAAATGCCTTGTCTTTGGAACACCAATTTGGATGGTCAGTTACTTCCTGGTTCCAAGCTAAATGGATTGTTGAATATTGTATATTAAGCATAAATAAGTACTTATACATGTTGTATAAAATATGGAGAGTTAACAGTTTGTGCTTTGTAGACACACCTCTGCACGCAGTTAGTTATGACAGCAGAGAAGGCTGCTGGGAAAACCTCTGCCACTCCATGCACAGAATGTGTCAACCTAAGAAATGCACACACACGGGTGCTGTCTACCAGATAAAACCCAGAACAGTCAATGTGGGGAGAGAATAAAAATTAACAAAGCAGAGCTGTCCTCTTCCATCATAACGAGGTTTGGTCCCACAAAGAAGACATTTGCCTGAACCTGTGACACAGCATAGTCCTCATCGAGGAGTAAAGAAATACAACATAGACCCCAGGGGAAAAAATGAGACAGTTATCCAACTGTTCATTAACTCCAGATAAAGTTGGAAGTGTTATTTTTCTTTTTGTGTAGAGAGTCCAGGGCATTTTATGCTATGAAAAGAAATCTGAAATTTTCATTTATTTTTTTCCTTTACCTTGACTTTATCCTTTAATGGTTTGCCCTCATCTGGATCAGGCTCCCTTTGCCCTAGACTGTCAGAAAGTTCATCCAGGGCGTCATCGATTTCTTTGTCGTGCCTCTGTTTAAAAGTAAATCTGAATTAGTCACTGGTTGTCCAAATCAGGTCACCTGTTGGAGTGTGGCCCCAGCACCGCCACTAAGACTTCTTAAGGATTTTCACTAGGGAGATGGACAGGGTGAGTGGAAGGCACTGGACTGCCAACCCTTGCTCAGTGTTTTCTCTCCCTGCCCTCCAGCTCTCAGTGGCCTCTCAGCACCTGTCTACCCTTGCCCTACCCCCTGATGTCTTTCACCTTCCAAGAAAACAGGTCTCTCCTAAAAAGATGGGGTTCCCTAGCCTGATTTGCTGGGAAATATGTCTTAAGATGCTTTTGAAAACTCATATGAATTATTATAGCTTAGTTTACTCATTGATTCCCAAGTATATTCATTGAAATAAAAATTATACCTAGTTTTAGTGATGGCTCCAAATAAAATATTAACTAAAACTAGACCCTCTGATGTAAAAACTGATAAGGTATCATTCTAAGACATACTTGTGAAAGGTAGATACATGCAAAAAAAACAAAAAAACTAGACCACCTTCTTACACTAAAGACTTAAATGTAAGACTCAAAACCATAAAGATCCTAAAAGAAAACATACGCAGTAAAATCTCTGACATTTCTCTTAGCAATATTTATGATATATCTCCTTGGGCAAGAGAAACAAAAAAATAAACAAATGGGACTACATTAAACTAAAAAGATTTTGCACAGCAAAGGAAACCAACAACACAAAAAGACAACCTTCTAAATGGGAGAACATATTTACCAATGATAAAACCAGAGGAGTTACTATCCAAAATTTATAAAGAACTCATACAACAACCAAAAAACAATCCAATTAAAAATGGGCAGAGGAACTGAATAGACACTTCTTCAAACAGGACAGATGGCCAACAGACATATGAAAGGATGCTCATTGTCACTAATCAGAGAGATGCAAGTTAAAACCACCATGAGATACATCACCTCACACCTGTCAGAATGGCTCCATCAATAAACAAGTGTTAGTGAGGTTGTGGAGAAAAGTGAACTTCTGTGCACTGCTTGTGGGAATGCAGATTGGTGTGGCCACTATGGAAAACAGTATGGAGCCTCATCAAAGAAATAAAAAATGGAGCTGCCTTATGACCCGGAAATTCCACTTCTGGGTATATATCCAAAGAAACCCGCCCGGCCGGGCGTGGCTCAGTGGTTGAGCATCAGCCTAGGATCCAGGAGATCGCAGTTCGATTCCCAGTCAGGGCACATGCCCGGGTTGCGGGCTCGATCCCCAGTTGGGGCGTGCGGGAGGCAACCAATCAATGACGACTCTCTCATCATTGATGTTTCTCTCTCTCTCTCTCTCTTCCTCTATCTGAAATCAATAAAGATAAAAAAACACAAAAAAACAAACCCAAAACACTAATCTATGTTCATTGCAGTGTTATGTACAACAGCCAAGATTTGGAAGCAACCCAAGTGCCCATCAAAAGAACAAAATCTTACCATTTGTGAGAGTGTGGATGGACCTAGAGGGTGTTATGCTAAGTGAAATAAGTGAGTCAGAGAAAGACAAATGCCATATGATTTTACTTATATGTGGAATCTAAAGAACAAAATAAATGAACAAAATTGAAATAGACTCAGATGCAGAGAGCAGACTGAAGGCTGCCAGGAGGCAGGAGCATTGGGGTACTGGGTGAAAAAGGTAAGGAACTGAGAAGAACAGGTTGGCAGTTACAAAATAGTCATGGGGATGTAAAGTACAGCATAGGGAATAAAGTTAATATTTAATAACTATATATGGTGCCAAGTGGCTACTGGAAATATTGGGGGAGGTGAGAACACTTTGTAAAGTATGATTATCGAACCACTATGCTGTACACCTGAAACTAATTCAAAATAATATTAAATGTAAACTGTAATTGAAAAATAAAAATAAAAAATTGAAAGAATAAAATTAGGAATCTTTTTGCTTTAAAAAAAAAGGCTTTTGATTGTGGATATATACTAATAGCCTCAGTCAGGGCAGAGCCTCTCACCTGAGTATTAAGAACTGAAATGTCAACGGCAGCCTGGGTTATTAATGATTCTTCCTTTCTGTGGCACAGGGGCTTTCATCATGTGTGTGTCACAAACACACACACACAGCATTTTACTAGTTTTAAGTGCTTCATGAGAGCTCAGAATTATAGCTGCTAATGGTGGAGCTGCCCCTGCCGGGTCTGGGCTTTGTCATTTGTGCCTCTGGATATTTTCAGATGCTCCTGAGGCTGACCCAACAGGATGAAAATTCATTCAGAATCTCTGACTACAGCACTAAGTGAGCTTTGATGCTACATCAAAAGGAAAGGAAGCATAGCTGACTTCACTAAAACTACTTCATCTCCATCTAGCAAACCAGGCACTTCTCAACCAAAGGAGATGGGGGTCTGGTTTAGGGCAATCTCTATCTTTTGATGTGCCGTGGTCTCCTCGATAACTTCACATTTGGTACTGCACAGAAAATTAATCAAGGAAGTCTGGGAGAACTTTGATCCCTCCGTCTTGCCTCAGAACATGTAAATAATTAAAACAGTATTGATGCTGAGGTTTTTCTACTGCTAGCATGAAAATGACAAATTTTTACTGGTGTGAATGGGAGGAAAAACAACTCTATTCCAGGACATGTTTTGTTAAGTTTTGGGGGGGGGGCAGAAGCTCAAACACTGACCAATTCCATAAAATAAAGTTAAATAATGGATAGTATTTACAGCATGTGTTAAGAAAAATATAAAAAAAGGAGAAAATGATCAGGAAAGCTAAAGAACTTTTAAAATCTAATAATTCAAATATACAGACAGTGCACACTGCACTTTCAATTCTATAAAGCAACAATTTAAGCTTCTCAACTATGTTTAAAATATTTTCACATATATTGTTTCATGTAATCATTTTCAATATTCTGTCATCTCTCTAAATCACCAGTCTTATCTCTTCTGCAGGTGCCCAATCTTCCTAACAATTTTTGTCTAATTCCACTTACTCTAAAGAGGAGTCCTATTTTCCTCCTTTTTGGTGCTGTTGTGAAAATAAATATTTACAAAATGTGCTACTTACCAGAGTGGCAGGGGATGGGCCTGCAGAGCGGGTGGTTGCCGCTGGGGTTTGGGAAACCACTTCAGAGACAGTAGCTGAGAGTTTAGCATTGTCAAATGGCTTTTGTTAAAAAAAGAGAGAGATTTTGATCACTAATATGTTATATACAAAATTATTTTCACAATACCGTCACTTGAATACAACTCTTAATATAGTTTTGTGATTAAGTTTCTTGATCCAAATGAACGCACAGTAACACAGAATCTTAAAAAGAATTTTTATTCTATTTCTTACTCCACTGTATTATTTTCTACAACTTCCTATTATTTATTATTCTAAAGGGTGTTCAATAATCTAATGGCTTAGAGCTTCATGGTTTATTTACATATTTCTTACTGTACTTTTAGATTGCAGTTTTTCAGCTTTCTTCTTTGTAATTAGTTGCCCTGAATCAGAGTTCTAGTAGTAGTTCTTTTTATGGTATTAACTATATTCAGCCAAACTGCCCTCTCAAAAGTTGCCAGGAATTCATACTGCGAAAAGCAGTGAATGTGCGTGCCTGTTTCCCATGGCCTTGCTCACCTAAATTAGGTATATATCACATATTTTACATTCTGATAATACATTAGGTATAAGGATGCTCTACTGTTACCTGCTAAATGTTATAAGGTTTCAATTTTATTATTTTTTTCTTAATGTTAAATATTATTCCAGAATCTTTCTGAAATGAGTTCTTCTCTCATTTCAAAAATATACTAAATCTGTCATTTATGTTCATTTCTCAATTTCTTTTTCCACTGATCTGTGACTTTGCATTCTGAATCAGAACTGTATTTTTTAAACCATTATTGTATAAGAAAGCTTGTCAGTATTTTTTCATATTTTTATGCCTTCATTTTTCAAATATATTTCAGAATACCTTTGAGTTATATAAAATAACTTATTGCTATTTTAACAAAAATATTGTCATCATACTTTTAAGACATTTAGTCAAACTCTTAGATGTACGAGTTTTAATTTCATGTTACTTTTTTTATTCATTTCTTCTATTGCAGTTTTCTTTAAATAAGTCTGACATCTCATTAGATAATTATATTTTCTAATGTGTTACTTAGAAATTTACATAGCATACATAATGTTACGTACAAATGTGAGAGCAAAAACTTCAGGCAACACCAAGGAATCATTCTTTTTTCCTACTTGTCACTTATTTTCTCAATTGATATATATTTTTCATGCCACTGTCCACATAGGATTAAAAAACCCAGACACCACAAAAAAGGTTCTGCAGTTAAATAAATTTGGCAACTGCAACAGACTTACAATATGTTCTCAAACAAAGAGTCCTGAAAATCCTACAGTTGCAAAACCTGCTGTTACCCAGCATTTCCCAAACTTCGAGGGACTATCTTCCACAGGAAGCTAAGTTTCCCTGGAGGTTATTTGGAAAATGACCAAATTGTAGAGTATCAGCTGGTAAAGTTGTCTAAGAAGTAATTTTAGATAAACACAATTTTAAATTTTCTTTTCATAGGTGTACTTGATAGAGTACCTGCTCACTGGTTTAATTAGTTACACTGTTGAAAATATTCACTGTGCTGGAACAATATCTAGTATTTCATGATGCAACACAGTTTTAATGGCTACAGTGGGTTGAGGGCCATTAATTTTGTGATTGTTTCCTCAGCTCCCACGTCAGATTCTAAGTCACGAGTTTCCATTTATTCCTGCCACTTGAAAAGTAAGGAAATAAAAACAGGAGTTTCAGCCTTACAAGCGGTGAAGTGTCGGGGGGTCCAATGAAGTCCTTAGACAAGGCATCAAGGAGTAAGTCTTCACTCAAGGGCTGCAAGAACAGAGGACATGTATCACACACCTCATTTGTCTCCTCTTCAAAGTGATGTTACTGTTCATAAGCTGATCAACTCATTAAAAAGAAAGCTATGCCCTTCCTGAATTATAATCAGGGACTGTAATTCAAAGAGAATGATATACTCAGAGAAAACTGGCTTGCTTACTAGAAGCGATTCCTTCTTGGACTCTTTAGGCAGGAGTGGTTTTCCATCTTTGTCCTGTCCAGGGGGAGAAAAACATGGCACTGAGTCATTTCACATTCATCCTAAATATGAGCCCCTGTAAACATTATCAGGTTATACAAGATGCTGCTGTACATTATCAATTAGATTCATCAGTTCAGGAAACAGACTCTCTCACCAGAGACTATGCCATAATTAGTTCATGGTAACAAACAGCTCACATATACCAGACATTCCCTAGACACAAGGGCTACAAAGTAGATTGGGCCTGACCTATGACCTCAGGTGCCCACAAACTAGTGCCAGGAAAAAAGTGAACAGTTCATGTAGTGTGGCACATGGCGTGGTGACAGGGCACCCGCAGGACACTGTGGGAGCACAGGGAATGAGCCCAGGGGTTGGGGGGCTTTGCAGAAGTTGCTTGGAAAAAGCAGGTTAATGCTACAGGCAACACGTCCAATTAACACACACTGATTACGTGCCCAGCCCTGCAAGTAAATACTGGGAATACCACAGGAACTAGCACAGACCAAGCCCCTGCCCCTGGGAGCTCATCCTGTGGGTGGGATGCTCTGAAACTTATGGCTGAGATGATGCCAAGCTTCTAATGACTCTAGGGTCCACTCATGTCTGAGTCACAGGACAATTAATAAAGCTGTTGTGACTCTTTAGTGAAAGAAGATTTATAAATAAATGGTAAATCCCATTTATCCACATACACAAAAACAAGTGCAAGGCTACATACATACTTCTCCTGATAGACTGGCCAAGGTGATTTTTGTTTTATTTAAAATGTGAAAAGGTGCAGTGGTGTCGAGCATTGCCTGTTTCCCCTGGACTGACAAACTCCTTTGCCCTTTTCCATCTCTGCAGCTTCACTGGTACCTTCTATTTATTCTTCAGTCGGGAGGGAAAGCAGAACCTGGGCTTGTTCTCCACCATCCCTTAGCTGCAAAGGCAGCAAATTTCCCGAGTGGCACAGGGGACCATCGGGGGCACGCCCACTGCACACACAGACTGATCCCCCGTGTCTGGAAGGGGAAGCTCGTGGGCTGCCCTCAGGAAGCTGAATCTCACTGCAGAGGCCTGATGTGAGCATAGCTGATAAATAGCAGATTAGGATCGAAACAAGAGCTCAAGCCAACCCCCATGAAAATTTTATAAAGTGATAAGTCATTATGTGTGAGATCAACCAGTCCAGAAGAGCATGAAACTAAGCCAATCAACCGCTTTCTTAAAAACTGCCACTAAAATTCAGCAAAGGGGGAGAGAGAAAACAACCAACATCTGATGAAGAAAATAGTTACCTGTGTTATGAAATAGGTGTGTGGGGGGGTGAGTAGGGACAGAACATGTGGCCCCTAAGAAGCTCTGTAACAACCTTGCAACAGCAAACACACAAGCCCATATTATTAGAAATGCCATGGTTGCAACTGAACTGTGAGATGCAGAAGCAAGCAGAATAATAAACTCAACCTGGGAGAGCTCAATACAGCTCCCATCTTTGCCAGACCAATGGACTAGTGCACATGGGTGCGTAAGGGGAGTATCGGTCTTCCTGAGTTGTTAATGAAGCTTAGTTGGATACCCTCTTAAGAAATGGCACATTATGAAGAAGACGGCTGACATTTGTTCTACTGTCCACGCATCGGTCCCTGTTCAAGTGGCTGTGCTTCAACCTCAAGGTTCACAGTGGGGTCTCCCCCGCGACACTTGTTCTAAACAATCTGTACATTCAAAATAAAGAAATGGCGCTCTGATTTTTAGACATTTAGATATCTGTATCTAAAAGTTGCAAATTTTTCCTCATAGGAAACAACTGTTCTTCCTTTTCCTATCTATACGAAGGTTTTCTAAGTTTTCTAATTTCTGCTGTTGTAACATACCATGCATTAGACAGGAAAAATTAGGTAGCTTAGATATTCGATTTCTTTCACTGCAGGGAGGGCTAGGTGGCCAGTTAGGAATATCTTAGCGTCATATCTGGTACACTAAAGGGATATTAGTGGACTAATACTATTTGGTGTTGGAAATATGGAATTCAGTGTGCATTAAAATACAGAAGAAAAATACCGCAGCCGATTTACCTTGACCTCTTCCAGCCTGTAGTCAGGAGGAATTGTTTCCTCTTCTTCACCGAGCTTTTCACGGTCCTCTTCTTTGGCTTTCTCCTAGACAGAGAGGATACCACCTCCATTGTTAGTCAATGCAGCTTTTCTCCATAGAGTGGACGCCTGAACGACTGAAGCTGTGGTGACTGTAGCCACCGCTGGGTTAGCATGTACCTATGACCACAGGTGTCGAGTACCTACAGCACCTTAATCTCTAACACTGTATCCAGGTTAGCGGGCTCACACCCCACCACTAGGCCTGTGGGGCTACAAGGAAGTCCTGAGCAGCAGCAGGCAACTGCCACGTCTCTCCCGAGTCCTCAGCAACAGGAACGCAGGTGGCCAAGGTGAGGCCCAGGACTCGGACACGTGCATGCTGTCCCCCCACGGCTGTGCTCACACCTGATGCTCGCTCGGGTGGAGCTTATGAAGCAGGGGATACACAGTAACAGAGAAAGCCAGCTGGTCATGTGTAATGGGAAATATTTTTAAAATTGACTAACTTATTTGGGAACTGAGGGCAATCAATGATAGTTACTTTCTAGAAGTATCTGAGCTGCCATTACCTTGACTTTATCATCCACAGGCTTTCCATCCTCTGGGTCTGCTTCCCGTTTCCCCAGGCTACCGGCCAAGGCTTCCACAGCGTCATCGGGCACCATGCCCTTCTAAAAATACACAAGTGGATGCACTAAATAGGTGGTTAATGCCTCCTTTTAAAGAGACTACATCAAACAATTCAGAAGGGCATGTCCTTATTTCAGGCCTAGATGAGAAGCCCATGTTGTGTTTTAATAATTTGAATTATCAACTGAATTAGAATCTGTGTTTAAAAAAATCTAAAATGTTAAAAATTCGAGATTCCTTATATTAAGCATGAAGTGTGTGCAACTGACATTGACACTGAGAAACTTACAAGGTCTAACCCAGCGTTTCGGTTTGGACATAAGGCAGGCAATGGAGTGGGTGTGCCACGGAGAAGCTGATAGCCAGGAAAGAAGAAAGGAGTAATTTTCTGTGATTGTTCTTGAGGTGGCAAAGGAAAGACTTCCAGAAAAGCCCAGCAGAGGACATTCTCCTCAACGTTCTGTGAAACAGCCTGGCCCGCCCCGGAGACGGGGCCCCGCCGAGCCTCCGCGGCCCAGGAGCCCGCTCCCCAGCTGGCTGGTACTGGGCAGGGGAGTCACGCTGACTCGGGGAGCCTGTGACTGACGGCCTGAGTGGAACGACGACAGCCACAGTCCAGCTGTTCGAGTGAAATGTGCTCCCCTTGTGATGCAGCGGGCGCTGGCCACGCTAGCATTTAAAAAGAACCTGGATGAACTCAGGGCGTAAATGGCATAAAGGGAAAACAAAGAAGAAACTAACTATGTTTGGGCTAAAAGACAGGACTAGACCTGGCTTCTTCCAAACCACAGGTCATGATCCATACATTAGTGGCTCATAAAATCAATTCATAGTTCATGGCCACGACTTTTTTTTTTTTAAATGAAAGACTAGAACAGAAAGAAACATATAACAAGGATAAGTACCACTTACTAAACTGTTGCTTCTATTGTGTAGGTACTAGGTTGTGATATTAATGCATTCCCTACTGTTGGTCTCGGTCAAAAATGTGAAAGCCCCCGAATTAAACAGTCTCAAAGTTTCTTCTTACCATAAAAGTCTATGACCTCATATTGTGCATATATATATATATATATATATATATATATATATATATATATATTGGGACTTTAGAGTAAAAGTCTCTTTCTGTTTTATAACTTGGCATCATCCCAAGTAAGTTGTTTCTCTGCTAGGCTGCCCTGCAAAAGGAAATCTCACCACAGAGGAAAGGGAGCCTGAGTGGAAAGCGATTTATCACCATCTAGTGGTTGGACACAGCATACACTTTATTCCAAGAGCAACAAAAATTCCAGATGCATCTAATTTGTTTGGGATTATATCTAAATCGTAAGAGTTGCAGCGGTCCCAAATCTTATCCGAGCAACCCAAATTGCTATCTGATCCCAAACACCTGCTCACACTCTGCTTCTGTCTTCTCCCCCTCTCGGCTGTAGCACCTTTGGAAAGAAACCACTGCTTCCCAAGCCTGTGCCCTTTGGCTTCATAAGTGACTTCCAAAAAAGATGAGATACTGCCATTTGTGACAACATGTCTGGATACCATCCTAAGTGAAATCAATCAGACAGAAAAAGCCAAGAACCATATGATTTCACTTGTATGTGGGATATAAAACGAAAACAAATGAACAAACAAGAAAAACAAAAACTCGTAGACACAGACAACAGTGTGGCGGTTACCAGAGGGAACAGGGGTTGGAGTAGTAAAGGGTAAAGGGGGTCAAATATATGGTGACAGAAGATTTGACTGAGGGTGGTAAACACAGTGCAATATACAGATGATGTATCATAGAACTGTGCACTTGAAACCCATATAATTTTATTAACCAACATCACCCCAATACATTTAATGAGGGGAAATAAGTGAAACAGAGAAGCTAAGAGAAGCAGCAGCAATCTCAAGAACGAAGGAATCTGGAAACAGGACGAAGGACTAAAACTTCTATTTCTATAGTATTTCACGTCCAGTTCAGAACTAGAACTCTGGTCTCTGAGTTTTCTTAATGAACTTTCTTTTTAAACAAATAAGAACCACACGGGGCACACATTCGCCTCCTGCCTCTGGTCTGTTACCTTTTGCTCACTAAGCCTCAAGCCTTTCTTGAGTCCTCTGACCTTTATCACACTCTGTATTCACTACTCCCTCTGGTTCTTCAGGATGTCACAATCCCAGAAATGCCAACGAACCTTAGTGACTGTTCTCTTGGCAACCGTGGTAACCAGAGATGGTGCAGCACAGGCCCAGGAAAGGAGGTCAGAGAACGGAAAAAACAAGAGCTCTGTTTTTCTCTGTCCACTAAATATCCAGTGCTTGACTCTACAATCAGGGTGAAGTTGGAGAAGCACCTGAGCCCTCTAAGGCGCTGGCAGCCACACCTTGCATGAGAAGTAGATGACACATGCTTAGGTCACAAGAGGTCTGTCGCCCCAGAATGCTGGCTATTATCTCCGTGATTTCCATCACTGCCTCTGTTCCTGCTTCCTTTGCCAATCTTCTAACAGGTTCTTGCCTTTCTCCTGGTCTTTGCCACTGTGGGCCTGTGACCTGGCTCCCACACGTAAAACTTTCTGGAGATGACCCTGAAACTTCAAAAAAGGGGATCAAGTCCTGCATAAAGCAGGAGGGAGAGACCCTGGACTTTGAGGGGATTTGCAGTTGGCACCAGAGACTTCCCTGGCAGAAAGCAGCCTCTGTAGGGCACCCAGGACACTTGTCCTACACCTTCTCCAAGGCCCCCTTTTCTCAGACAACTGAATGCACATATCCCAAATATGCCAAGTGCCTCACACCTCTTGGCCTGTCCTTGGCTCACTGGTCTCCCCACGAAAACAGCGCTGCTCCCACTTCTCAGGGTCATCCTGCCCATCACCCACAAGCCTTTCCTAATTCTCCCTGGAGGGTAAGGTACCCACAGTTCCTCTGCCCTTTTCCATATAAGTGATCAAGTTGCGCTGTAAGCCTGAGACCTAACCCATATCCACACTAGACTCGAAGGTAGCTTAGGGCAGGAGCCATCTTTTCATTTCAGCTGAGGCTCTAAAAGGTTAAGCAACTGTTCAAAGTGAAGTTAGAGGTTCATTTCCCTCATCTATAACAGAGAGATGGTCAGATTTTATTGTGTCCCTGTGAAAATTTAATGAGAAGATATTGTAAAGCATCCAGAACAAGGTAGGTAGGTATTCAGAGTACAGAGCCACCAAGTCCGTAGTGATGAGACATATTCCACTGACATTACTCTCTAAGTCAGATTCTGTCAGCTAATGAATTCGAAAGGAAAAGATTCAACTAGTTAAATACCATACTTCATCCAAAAGACAGAAAGTGAGAGAGAGCCAAGAAATGAAGACGGGAGAGGAACTGAGTCCATCTATTCTCCCTTCAGGTGGGAACCGGGTGGGTGCAGACTCTTCCAAGAGTCAGGAACAGGGAGCATCGGGCTGTTTGTCGGACTCCAAATGGGCTTGAAAAATGCAGGAAAGTGAAAAAGGATGATTGTTCACAATAGCTGAGGAATTAGAAAGAATTTCAGAAGGTGAAAGGAAAACACAGCTTGTAGTAATTTAACTAAAAATTTAAATATAGCCTGAATTTCTGGAACACCCTGCAGCCCCCAAATAGTAGCTACCACAGCTACAGGAGACTTTATTGTGTCAGAATAAAATAACATGTTGGTGCAGAGAGCAGACAGTGCAGGGCAGGAAGAACATGCCTTTCCCGAGATACCTCTGTGCCCAGAGGATCACTCACCATGGCAGTGGGCTTGGGTGGCGCAGACTGCACGCTGCACGTGGAGGCCCGAGGCACGTCCTCTCCCACAGGAGCCGGGGTGGCGGCCTGGGCTTCCTGCGGGAACAGCAGGCACAATGAAGGTTGAGAAATATCTGCTCAGTAACACTGACCAACGAAGAGTCAGCAATACGCTCTGCTACGCTATGCACTGTGAGCGTGGTTCTCTCGGACCTAAGCTTGCTGAATAGTAAATCAAGGCACGTTAAAACTCCTCGGCTACCACTATTTCAACTTAGTTTTATCTCTTTCCTTAGGTAGGTTACTTAACCTCTCAGACTCAGTTTCCACATTTGAAAAATGACAATAATAGTACCTATGTCTCAAGGATTGACAGGGGGCTTTAATGAGATAAAACGTGAAGTGTTTGCACAGGACCTGGAAACAATAAACTCAATAAATTTTAGCAACTAGTATTATTTATTTCTTATTTCTTCTTATTTATTTCTCATATTATATATAATGCTGTGTAATATTTTACATAAATACATCATTTTTATATATTTAAGAGCACTTTGTACATTTTAAATAGCGATGTACAAATGCAAAGTAGTAATACTATCCCAGGAGTTCTCAAAGTGTGGTCCCGGAGCAGCAGCTTCAGCATTTCTGGAGAACTTGTTAGATATGCAAAGTCCTGGGACCCCCACGCCAATGCACTAAATCAGAAACTCTGGGGCAGAGCCCAGCAATCTGTTTTAACAAACCTTCAGGTGATCCTCATGCATGCTAAAGTTTGAGAATCACTGTACTATCTTATTTTATCACAAGGTAAAGTTTCAAATAAACTGTTTTTAATCCAGGCATTTATGGAAATCTACCCTACATACAAGGTGTTTACAGATGATTATTAATAGGATATGATTTCTTCTTTCAAAAAACTTGCCATTTAAAACTATGTATAAATGTAAGATGTAAAGAAGAAACAAAAACTAAAAACTTGTTTGCAACAAATGCCCTAACAGGGATAGATAAAGAAAAATTACAGCCCCCCTGGCATGATATATTCTGCTCAACTTAGAGTTGGAAGGGTGGTCAGGTTTGCGGAGGAAAAAGCAGGAGACAAAGGCCATATTTTAGCACAGCCTTAAAGGGATGACTAAGATTTGAGTCGATGTAGAATTAGGAGGGAAGTTATTCCAGCAGAAGGAACCATGTGAGAAAAGCCATGGAGACAGTGTCATAGCTTAGTGACTGGGGACATACCATGGTAGAAAAGGTAGCTGAGGCCAGAACACATTAGTAGAAAGTTTTCTTTTGTAGGAAATGGGAAGCTCCCGAGGATTGGAGCAGGGGAACAACGTAACTACACGCATGCTTGAGAAAGAGTAATTCTGGTGGACATGTGGGACGGGCGGGAAGGAGACTGAAGACAGCGCCCACTGCCGTCTTGAAGTGAGTGGTGACGAGTTTAACTAGGTCAGTTTCAGAGGCAGGAATAGAAAGGAAAGCATGGGTGTGAACACTTTCCTGAAGGAATAATTACAGGACTTACATTGCAGGAAAGTCAGGGTCAGCTGGGGGAAAGAAAGCACATTCGGAAAAAAAGCTGAGCAAAAGCTGCATGTAGAAAATGAGAACATAGGGGCCTTTCCATCAACCATTTCATGCGAAAATATTTTGGGTCTCACATTTTTAATACTATAGAAAAACATTTTTTAACCCTTTGCGGTCATTTGTCTACTCTCAGCCACCAAAGCTTTTTTACCGTTCCGGTCGTATGTCTGCTCTCAGCCACCACAGCAAGGAACCGTACGAATCTTAACTCTATTCATTCATGTATCACTTCATAATTTCTCTTGTTTATCCTTCATAATCTTGCATGTTATGTATCACTGTTCTTTCAATGGAAATTAATTCCGACCAGTACGACACCCATGTCCAAATTTAATACGACCGCAAAGGGTTAAAAAACAAGGAAAACTAGAGACTTATTTTTAGAAACATACTTCTGTTTTTTCAGTTGGCTTGGATTGTTTTTCTTTACATTTAGCCTGGTTGAAACCTTCTGAAAGCTCATCAATGAGTTCTGATTCACTCAGGAGCTGTAATAAAAGAGACATTGTATATTATGAAGTGACTATTTTCAACTTTGTTAAAAAAAGTTTTCACAGGGAATTTTTTCTGGTTAACACATATTAGGCCATGGTATTTTAGGATCTAAAACCAAAAGCTAATTTATACTGGGCATTTCACTTATCAATGTAAGATAAATCTTATGCAACAAACAAGGAATATTAAATACTTCAGAACCACAAATATGTTAATGGTTGATTTAAAGTCTTTCTGACAGTAGCTGGAATTCAGAAGCTGGGCTCCAGTGTTGGTCCAGCCTAAACCTGGCGTCCTGGCCTTGCTATTTTCCAGCTCTGTGACCTTATGCTATTGATATAATCCTTCTGCATCTCAATTTCCTCACATGTAAAATGGGAATAATAATAGCACCTTCCTCATTCAGTAAGGACTCAAAAAGACAGTACAGGAAAGGCATCTAGTGCAGCGTCAGGAACATAGTAAGGGATCAGTAAATGTTGCTTAGTATTATCACGAAAGGTAACTATGCTGGTTGATACCAGCCTAAGTAATGGCAGTGTAGAATCAGAGTATTTGCTGCTGTGGTTAGACTCAAACTCTAAGTGTTAACAATCTGATTTAAGGCCCTCCTGACATTAGCACTGAATTTTCAGTGAATGTCACCTAGAAATTTATAATGTGTTAATCCATGAAGAAAATAATTAAAATATGTAAAAAGGAGTTACAGATCTGAGCCAAGTGTTGCTATCAGAAGTTCCCTCTTCTTGTCCTGTCTTGTCATAATCATCTCAATTTATACTTCAACAGTTCTATTGTTTTATAAGTGTCAGGAAAAAACTTATTTCCCAACCTTGGGTTTTTCTTCAGGCTCTGGCAATAGTGGTTTTCCATCTTTATCCTGTAAATGAAATTGAAAATTCATTGAAAAAGAAATAGAAAATTTTGCTTTCATGTGCCATTAAATTTGTCTTGGAGAATTCTAGGATATTAGAGAAGAGCTTTTTTCCCCTTATATTTGAGTGAATTTCTATTTCAGATTTATCTTTTATAAAGTATCAGAATAAAGAGTTGAAATGTGAAAATCAAGAGACCAAATATCAAATATAATGCACATTTACTTTTCTTTAAAAGTTGTTTTAAAAAAATCCCACCTATTCAATAGGAAAACAGATTTTAAAATATCCTTGGCAAGAAAGATGCAGCTACATTAATGAAAGATTTTTTTTTTTAAAGCCTTAATTCTCCAACCCAGGGTGAAGAGGTAGATATTATTCCTAAAATACTGTTTTAGTTTTTTTGAATATGAGGTTTCACAATTTAGAATATTTATAAAAATAAAAAACTTTCCATCTATGAACATATATGATAATCACAGCTATTTCCCATCATATGTTTATGTGTATTGCTTCAAAGATAAATTATAGCTGTAATTATAGGAGTTAGTCCACCATCCTCACCTCAAACCAAAACCAACAAAACTGTAACTGAGGACACTGATAAATGGCTGTGCATTTCTGTCTACCAGTGAGATCTATGTTGCTTTTATACATACAGCAGTTAGAGAAAAAAATTATCCCCAAATTGTTCCTTCTGCTTTAAGGTCAAGGATCTATGTCAAGCATTGTTAATAGTAGAAACGCTTGAATTTGTGGAAATTTTAATAACCATGTGATGACGACTCAGGAAACCATCCCTTAAGGGGTCCAACTCTAGAGAGCAGAGAAGAAAGGGTCCAGGGTTTTCAGCGTTAGTATATAAACCAGAACAGTCCTTAGGCATATGGGGACAGACACCCAAAGCAGATGGGAAGGCAGAGGCATGCGCCGTGGCTAACAACGTACCGTGGCTGGTTTTAGTCTATACTCGGAGGGGACTGTTTCGTCATCTTCGCCACACTTCTCTCGTTTCTCTTCTTTAGCTTTTGCCTGACAAAAGTGGAGAAAAAATAAAACATTTGGACAATACATATAAAATAAGATGGGCGTTGTAGAGAAGAGCAAATCTGATATAAGTGTCTGTGTTTTGTAAACTACAAAGCAGGGACCATGGTGAGTGGCTTCGGGGAAGGCAGCAAGTGGGGTGACTGAGAAAAAACAACAGCCAGGAATCCTGGGGAGGTGCCCCGGCCCTGCTCTCAGGCACTGTGTGACCTTGGGAAGCCGCTTAGTCTTTCTTTGGCTCAGTTTCTTCAGCTATAAAATGGGCTACTAATAATCCTTAACGAGCTACTGACTTGTAAGGGATCACCAGAGAAAAGTAAATAAAATATCCTCTGAGATAGTTAAGCACAGTGCAGAAGTTAGTTGCAATTATTTTAACAGCCTTCATCTTTCTCACTCAGTGAGGCAGTTATCTACAGGGGAGAAAACCAATCCTCATGAGTGTTAACCGCAGTTCAGAAATGGGAGAAGATGCCCATCACAGATCCTGGATGATCCATGGACAACTGGCTTTATCTCTTTTACAAGGACTCCCTTCAATACACCAGGATGTCACTGGATTAACGAACCATGAACAACCAACTCCATTAAAAATAAAAGTGTACGCTAGTTCTAAAATAGATCTCTGGCTTCCAGGATATAACATTTACATTTTAAACAACTGGTGAGCAATGTGAAGTTCCATCATATGTAACAATCTGTACCTATATCAAGGCATAGATTTAAATCCCAAATCAAGGAGCTCCTGGGCGAAAGGGCGGGCAGGTGTCACTTAGCAAATTCCAGCCCAACCCACTGCTCCCACCTCCATCTCAGCCTAAGACTGCAGCTCTCCACTGAATGATTAGTTAATTGATACATTTAAAAATATTTATTAAGCACTTTAATGAGCCAGGAACTCTTCTAGCTTTAGAATTACAGTTTTATTGTTTTGTAGAGTAACACTTCTCATTAAGGAATGAATTTTTTTTTAACATTTCCAGTTATATCCTACTGAAGACATGGAGGAAGCCCTGTTATGGAGTGGTTCTCCTCAATTCATAGATTTGTGGGGTCTCCGCCTATAAAGCAGCCTTCATGAGAGGCACGGTCCCGTGTGATAAGACTGTCCCCTCCACTCAGGCCTGCCCACACCGGGAGTCGCATGCACAGCTCGATCCTTTCTATTTCTTTGATCTTCATATTCTTTAAATGCCTGCACTGAAGGCATTGGAGGTAAACGTCTCCTGAATTGAAACAGCGCCAGACTAGGTGATTACACGTAGAAATGGGGGAGGTGACTAGTGAGGTATCGTTATAAATATTATTTTGTTACAATACGTTATAAAAATGACAAGTAGGCATGGACCCCTTCTCTGAAGCACTATGTAAGTTTTCCTCAGAGAGCTCTTCAGCATGGAATGTGCCAGATATGACCTTCCTGAGCCTTATCACATCAGACTCTCCAGGAAGTAATGAATTCACCATCAGATAGCAAAAAGTCTGCTTAATGTTATTTTATTTAACTTTTTTTTTTTTTTTACATCTACTTAACTGATTTTAGTCACTCTAAGACTCTTTTTGTCCTGGGATTTATGTTTATACCTTCCCTCCCCTAACTACTGTCTCATTCAATCACCCAGAATGATCTGTAAAAGGCCTGAGGCTAACGTGCAATGGTCTCCCTGCCACGCAGCCCTCGGGAGGTGGAACCGCAGCTCAACCTGCTCTGACACCAGCCCCTGGGGTCCTGCCAGGACCACTCTTTCCTTAGACGGGCTTCTGCCTGGCGGCTCTCATCATGTCCTTCCTTCCCAATACATTACTTGATCCTGGAGGACAAGGGCTGCCTCCCCCGCTCCCTTGTGTTCGCCTTCACAAAGCTTGTGCCACACTGCATCTGGCGAGCCCTCGAGGAAAGTGGAAGAGAGAAACTGGCCCATTTGAGACCACGGGGCTCCCAGGCCCCGGGAGAGTTGCTGGGAGTCGCCTTTCCCAGTGACTCAGGACAGGAAGTGACAGCGGAGCAGCAGCATTGTGACAGCGGCACCCGCCCCCCCTTCCCGAGCGGCCAGAGCGGCGCTGGGGAGGCCGGGCCGGGCTGCAGCCCACGTCCCGCCCACGGCGCCGGGGAGGCCGGGCCGGGCTGCAGCCCACGTCCCGCCCACGGCGCCGGGGAGGCCGGGCCGGGCTGCAGCCCACGTCCCGCCCACGGCGCTGGGGAGGCCGGGCCGGGCTGCACGCCCACGTCCCGCCCACGGCGCTGGGGAGGCCGGGCCGGGCTGCACGCCCACGTCCCGCCCACGGCGCCGGGGAGGCCGGGCCGGGCTGCAGCCCACGTCCCGCCCACGGCGCTGGGGAGGCCGGGCCGGGCTGCACGCCCACGTCCCGCCCACGGCGCCGGGGAGGCCGGGCCGGGCTGCAGCCCACGTCCCGCCCACGGCGCCGGGGAGGCCGGGCCGGGCTGCAGCCCACGTCCCGCCCACGGCGCCGGGGAGGCCGGGCCGGGCTGCAGCCCACGTCCCGCCCACGGCGCCGGGGAGGCCGGGCCGGGCTGCACGCCCACGTCCCGCCCACGGCGCTGGGGAGGCCGGGCCGGGCTGCAGCCCACGTCCCGCCCACGGCGCCGGGGAGGCCCGGGCTGCAGCCCACGTCCCGCCCACGGCGCCGGGGAGGCCGGGCCGGGCTGCACGCCCACGTCCCGCCCACGGCGCCGGGGAGGCCCGGGCTGCAGCCCACGTCCCGCCCACGGCGCTGGGGAGGCCGGGCCGGGCTGCACGCCCACGTCCCGCCCACGGCGCTGGGGAGGCCGGGCCGGGCTGCAGCCCACGTCCCTCCCACGGCGCCGGGGAGGCCGGGCCGGGCTGCACGCCCACGTCCCCCCACGGCGCTGGGGAGGCCGGGCCGGGCTGCACGCCCACGTCCCTCCCACGACACTACCTTGCTGGAAGTGTCCCCAGGGCAACTCTTCCTTCCTTCTTCTTTCCCCCTCGAGGACTCGTTTGAAAAACTCTTTAAAAATTGTAATTTAATACTAAAACTCTGCTCCGCCAAACACAAGCTTGCCTTGGCTTAGGCTGGTTAAGATCTTGTTAAGTGCGGCGGGATAAAAACCGCCCCGCATCACACTCTGAACACGCAGCAGCTGCAGTTACAGGATCATTGTTGCTGGATGTTATTCTAATTTGGGACAAATTTTCAACGTCTTTGCCCACAGTTATAAAAAGAAGGATCTCCCCACCCACCTATGGTCACCTCCCTCTCTCCTTACCCTTCTTAAAATATAAATTTCCATAAGAGCAGACAAACCTATTTCTCACCAAGCCACTGCCTCCGTGTTATCTTGTTTAGTCAGGTGTCATTTAAGCGTTGGCAAAGGAGATTAGTGTTCATTTTAAATATTAAAATTCTAGATGGTTTACAAGACAAAACACTCAAATAACCTTCTTGGTTGCTAACTCCCCAGCAATAAGCATCTAAATTAAGCAGAGACCCTGAAAGTAAGGCGGAATGAAAAGTAGTTCATTTAAATCTCCAATTAAAGTTGTACAGAAATTCTAAACATGCATGAGACATTTAGTTTTGTAACCTGCAGACTAGCATGCTTCACATATGAACTTCAGGGTCAGTACCTCATCCACTTCCTTAATGGTGCTGAGGTCGAGCTCGGGTTCTGACTTCCGGTGGCCCAGCGAAGCTGAAAGAGCCTCCAGTGCCTGGTCGCTCATTGTGTCCTGTTACGAAGGAAAAATTCTGTCCATTAAAAAAGAGCGTATGTCCTCAGCCTGAACAATCCATCCACTTCTTCGTGGAATATAAATGTTAAATCTAAAAGACAAGTCATAGACTGGGGAAGGACTGTAGGAAAGCAATTTTATTTGAAAACAAGCAAAAGAGAGAAATAATAAAAGAACTTACCAGTGAGTGAAATGGGAGCTAAGACACGTTTCTACAGTAACAGTGCTCCCAGGGGCACACTGCACCTCTTATTTAGCAAGCTACAAGTATAACTATAATCATAATTATGCCATTACAAAATACTCATATCAAAATAAAAGCTGCAACAAGTAAATTTTCACTATCTTGTTTTTCTTTTTCTAAAAATGACTTCTGGCAACCCTGTCCTCTAGCAAACCAGCCAACCCCAGGAAGCAGGGAACCCTGAGGTGGCCCCCCTGCCTTCTTCTCTGAAGGCACAAAGGCTGGTCCCGCTAGGAACGCCCGCTCTCAGGGGTGTGGTGCTCTTACTGCTCCTCCCTCGGCCAGATAAAAATAAACTGTCCACCTCAGGAGGGGCAGGCAGAGCAGCTCTGACAGCAACTGTTCCTGGCATTACCTGGACCATTTGCAGATGAGGCATGCTTTCTCCTGCAGCCCAGAGCTGGAGGACAACATTTTAGGATGTGAGAATTTGGCAGAGTTGACTGTGGTTAAGAGAGGTGGACAGGAGCAACGATACTTCTCTAGGGACTTCACAGGGCTCAAACTCCTTGAGGAAACCACCACGTCGAAGATTTTATGTTCCAAGATTGTAATTTCTCTGGTATCCTGCCCTCTGTGTATTGTGAGATAGTCTTAATTCACAACCAAGAAGACTGCTGAAATCTCCCACAAGCATTTGTAGGAACAAAGAAGACCTGCTTGGAGGGGATCAGTATCACCCTGACAGGCCACACAGCACCGGACGCACTGTTGGGATTGCCCAGAATCAGCTAGATCAGCCTCAGGAAGGCAGCTCCTGTCTGTGGACCATGGTTATTTTCAAGAAAGTAATTATTTATACCTTCTCCACTTTTCTTTTTTTCTCATGGGGTGGAACAGCACTTTTGATTACCCTGGCTGACTGAGCTTTTAAGACTTCTCCCGTAGGTTTCTGAAAAACAAAATAAAAAAGATTAAATTTATAGATGAAGGAAACATAATAACCAGAACTAAAAAGTTGTTGTTCTAAAGTTCAGGAGGGTTTCTAACAAGTTCCCCTAATAACATTAAAAACAATACCTCTTCCTCAGTTTTCTTTCCACCAGTGGTAGGAGAACTGCAGGTGAAGTCAGATGACAAGGCATCGATGGCATCATCGGGCCCCATGGGTTTCTAAAGAAACAGGCACCATGATGGGTAACACAAGGGGATCATTCTAGCAGAAGATCAGATTACACACCCAGCAAAGGAAGAATGTACTTGGGCAATTCCTTTACCAATACTGAGATGTGCTAATAAGATAACTCAGATGAAAGCCTGAGTCTGGAAGGGAATGTTTTGCAATATTTTTTGTTCCCTCTTCTAAATATATTACATGTTAGGATATTCCCATTCTATTTTTTATCAACATTTATTTTATCACAGAACTTTCCCGGCTCCAGTTTTCTTCCTCTCAAAAAAATTCCATATGAGACCAATAAGCACTGAGACAACTCCCAGGTCCACCCCCGGTCTCTGAACAGAGGAAAACTTCATCGCATTTAGAGGTGACTTTAAGTAACATAATACAGCATTGACAGCCCTATCCGCCAACCAAAGATATAAAAAATGTTAATTTGGATCTTAGAAGACATTTATGTAAACTCACCGGAGAGTCTGGAGAAGGCCCTGTGACCCCTTCTTTTTTCTGAAACAAATATCAATTGATAATGTTGAGAAGGCAAAATTAATCTTTACAATCAGCAAAATGTGCTGCTCAGTGACTGTCAGGGGTTGAATTATGTCCCCCCAAATTCATCTTATTGAAGCCCTAACCCTGAGTGTCTCAAACTGTGACTGTGTTGGAGACAGGACCTTTAAAGAGATAATTAAGGCTACCTGAGGACATGAGGATGAGCCCTAATCCAATATAACTAGTGTTCTTATAAAATGAGGAAATACGGGCCAGTGATACACATAGAGGGAACACGATGTGAGAGATGCAGGGAGAAGGCCGCTCTCTGCAAGCCAGGGAGAGAGGCCTGGAACAGATCTTCCCTCCAGACCCTCAGAAGGAACCAACACTGCCCACACCTAGATTCTAGTCTTCCAGCTCCCGGAACAATATATTTCTGTTTAAGCCATCCAGTCTGTGATTCTTTGTTTTGGCAGCCCTGGAAAACTAATACAGTGAGCACCATAGTAATGATCATATGCCCCATTTTATTTTCTAAATTTAAAAAATTGTAACTATATTGATGTGATAAAGATTATACTCCAAAAAGGAAACAGTAAAGTAAAAGTAAATGGTTATTTAACTTACAGCCAGAAGTTCCCTATATTTTGGAGGAATTGTGACTTCTCTTTTACCCAACTCCTCTATGTACATAGAACTCATGGGATCCTGTAATAAAATCACACATACAGGTATATTATATAATTAATTAGCCAAAGAATGTTATATGCATATTCTGAAACCAAAGTACTAGTCTACTCTTATGAAACTTTTGAAAAAAAATGTAAATCACTAAGAAGTCAATACTTTCCACAACTCTGAAATTCTAAATTTATACAAATACTTTCGTTTACTTAAGTAGCTTAACCCATATGTAGTACTAGAAAATATTCAAATCACTATATTAAATTTGATTCCTACATTAAAATACAATAGATTTTAAATGTTTTTCATTGTCTGTTGTTTCCTATTCATACAAAAGTACAGTTAATAACAATAAATATCTATATAACCCAGCACCCAACTCTATCAGATCTATAGTTACTTCTTATATAACTTCTACAAAAAAATTAGAGTGATATGTCCTGTTTAGCCTTTCCAATCCCATCCCCCTACCTTGTTAACCAGAGATAGCTATCGACGTGAACTCCACAAGTTCCCAACACTAATTTCAGTTGCTGTTGCTGAGACTGACATCATCCTGTTTCTCTCCGAACAACAGAACACTAGGTATACTTTTGTGCATTGTGACCTTATTTTGCTCTCCTACCCACGAGAAATGAATCTTTACAGATACTAAGATCACATACCGAAACTTCAGGTCCAGTGTATGTTGTGTTATCTTGCTCGGTTTCTTCAGGCACTCCTAAAGTGTCTACTAAGTCATCCAGAGCAGCATCCATGCCTGACTGGAAAGGAAAGAGCATATATTTAAACATTATTTGTTATACATACTTCACTTTTGATTTTTTCAAACTACAAAACACCAATCTGTGTAGAAAAATATCAAACACCAAAAGTCCTTTAAATATCAAAATAGATAATAATCTGGCCTCAGGGAGGGAGGACTGGATAAAAGAAGGTGAAGAGAGTAGCCAAAGAACACGTACGCATAGCCCATGGACGCAGCCAACAGTGCGGTAAGGGCCGGGGCGGGGGGATGGATGGCGGTGGGATGGATGGCGGTGGGGAATGGGGGAGGTGGGGGACATCTGAAATACTGTCAACAAGGAATGAAAGAAGGCAGCCTTCCTATTTTTGAGGTTAAGAATGACTTGTGAAGAATAATCTGAATTTCAAGGGGAAAACAACAATTTGGGGACAGACCTTTTACCATTTAACCCAGATTAAAAATGATTGTTAAATTTTTTTAATTTTTTTTTTTTTGGCACAACTACCACATTCACACGACAATGTTAGGAACTCCTCTGTTAATGTAATAGAATTTGGGGCCTGCTAGCTTTAGACTAATTCAACTGGGAATTTCAGAATGAATTCTTTAGTGAAACCTCTTGTTAAAGAAGGTATATTTTCAGGAGAGAAACTGGGATGTAAACTTCATGGGATGGGATGTAACTGGAGTTTTCAGAACAGGGGGTTATACTATAAAATGTTACAAACACACGTGGGAAAATCACACTTTCAACCCAGTTATATTAGCTTGAAACAATTCATTAAAAAGGTCCTTCATGTTACCCCCACCTCATATTGTTTGCCTTCAAGAAATCAAATCATGACAGAGATACTATGAATAAATATCTTATGCAGAAATGCACTGCTCTCTTCATACCTTCCCAGATGGTTTACCCGGTTTGGACTCAACTGGTACAGCCGATGGTAATGATTTATTTTCTTTTTTCTGGTGGGGGTTTAGAAAGAAAGAAACACACCTTCACATACATTTGTAAGGTTCAATAATATTACATATATTAATATGAATTCATTATAATACTAATAGCATTGATCATACACTGAATCTGCACGGTGCTAGACACTATGTTGTATGTGTTTACCCTTTTTCAGAATAGCATAAATAATATTAAGAAATAATAATATAAATTAGTGATGTGGAAAGCAAGGCTCAGAGAGATTGAGTAACTTTTCCTAGGTCACACAGTAAAAAGTAAAACCAAGATTTGAATCTAGAACTGCCCATCTCCTTCTTCACTATGCTTGGCTGCCTCTCCCAGAGCCCATGGCCAGTCTTTGCAAGTCCCATAAATTTTTTCTGTAAGTGTCCACTTCTAGCTGTTGCTAATTCCATCTTTGCCCCAACACAGCAAGGCCTCCACGCCCCTTGGTTTGACATCTCATCACCCACTGTTTCCTTTATTTCCCTAAAATGAATTTCCTTCCTACCACTGCTTCAGGAGCTCTCAGTGATTGCCCATAACTTTCCAATCTGATTTGACGCCTTTACTCAGGGCCTGGCTCTCACCTCCCAGGGCAGCCATGAGCTGGTCCTACTCGGGTGTTGTGCCCTGTTCTCTGCTGCCTCTGGCATCTCTCCTGCTTTGCCCCCACTGCACATTCTACACATTTCTGCCCCGTGCTGGAGGTCCTATCCCACATCATTCTCGAGGGCCAGGGGCCACATGGCTGCACAGACTTCAGGCGGGTCCCGTCTCCCGCACCTCAGAATCCTCCTGCGTGAGGCGGGAGAGTGGCCGCCCCTACCTCAGGGGTTGTGCGGATTAGATAACTGAATCTAAAAGTGTGAAAGCCAGTGTTCGCCACAGACTGAGCCCTTTGTAAGTACTTAATGTTTAAGAAAGTGTTAAATAAGTGACTGTGTGATTGTTAAGTTAAAAATACCGCAGGGGCCCTGGCCTGGTGGCTCGGTTGGCCGGAGCACCCTCCCGCACACCATAAGGGTTTGGGTTTGACCCGTCTGGGTGTGTATGGGAGGCCACCGATCTCGCACTGATGTTTCTGTCTCTCTAAAGTCAATAAACATATCCTTGGGAGATGATTAAAAAAAAATGTTGTGGCGGCCATCCCTAATTCTCCCTCTCCCCATTCTCCGCTACTCCAAGACAATATTCTAATTGTTTTGCTACATGCCTTTCTTGGCACACCTCAAACACTTGAATTCAACCTGTCCAAAATCAGACACTGCTTTGCCTGCTCAACCAACCCCTCCTGTGACCTCTGTCCACCTGCCAGCGGTAACCAAGGACCGTCCTCACGGGTGCGGGTCCTACACAGGCAGGAGCCCTCACCGTAGGGTGACCAACCTAGTTCGTTCAGACCCAAGCCCAGGGTACCTGAGGTTTAATTTCACCTTTGCCCAGTCGTTTCCTAAAACCTGCAGGATTTCCCTCTGCAATGCCCCCTCCTTTGCTCCCCACTAGCTTATTCTAGCTCAGTCTAACTTACACTGAACTAGGGCTTACCAGGCCTGCGGGAAGAGCCCCGGCCCACCTCCCCTTCCTGCAATCCAAGCTATCCTTCCACGCCTCACTCACACTGGGCTTGCTCAGAGTCCTTTTGGATTCCCGCAGTCTGGCAGAATGCCTCCTCACCAAACAGCTCCCTGTCTTATCTGCCTTGAACCGCAGCTGAGGTATAGTGCCTTCTTCCCACCCCTAGATGGCCAGCCTGCAGCTCGGGTGTCCAGGAGAGACAGACACAGTGCTTTAAGCATGCTATGCACTAAAAAAAGTAAAAATAAAAATAAATAAAAAGGCAGATCTGATCAATCCCATTTATGGGAGACAAATCAGAGGCAAAGAAAAGTGAAGTGATTTGCCACAATTTCCTGCTCAAGTCAGCGCAAGCCAGAATTCCATATAAGCCTCTCCTAATTTTATTGTTCAGTTTTCACTGACAACCCTAATTTATATCTCACATAAAATTGCAAATTTTGATCACATTTTAAAATCTATTCTAACATCTAATCCTCTGTCTTAAATCCACCCATTGTTCAAACTGTTTCATAAACACAAGAGAGTAATGTGTACCCCTGGGGTGGGGTGGGGATAGGGGAGGGAGTCTCAAATGGTCTGCTGCAAGAAAATATTCTTTAAACTAAAGTTGGGTATTTTAATTTAAAAATTTATATAAAGTTTACCATTACTCCATAAGATACCTGTATTAGTTTAACAAAAACAATGTGCATTTTCTCCCAAAATCTGAGAAAAATCTGATGTTTCAGGCAGATGTCCCGTAATTTATCCTGTGACTTTCCTTACCATCCAGCCTGCAGCAGGATACCTTTTCCATTTTGAGAAGCAGGAAAATACATAATACATACTCCTCCTTTCTATTTTCATTTCCACCTTCTCATATTGCTTCACTTAGTTACTTGTAGCTTCCAGAGAAATAAGTACTAGCTTCTAAGGGAGACGGCTCCACACTGATGATTCACTCTGCACTGGACGGGTAGAAACGTCGACTACTTCTCAGCTTACATTTCCAGGCTAGAATCTTAACTGGCTCATCAAAGGATCCAAGGAAGACTTGCCCATAATTGACCAGAAGGGCATACGCGCTCTCTTCTGAGGGGGTTTGTGATGTCTCCTTGAAAACCTCCTGTATCAATTCATGTAGATGTCATGACTATTCATGATTTATTAGCAGCAAATTTGTTGAAAGCTGAGAGTAATGCTTATTCAAATGCTCATGGCAATTTTATAAGCTTTATCTCAAACCTGTACATCTTGAAGGCAGGATCTGAGTCAACTTACCTGTCAATTTCCTCAATACTGATACCAAGCCTTTACATGGCAGGTGAGCAATAAATATTTATTGAATATATGGATTTTAAAATCAGTTTCGATATCCTGCTCACTCTATACCTATTAGCTGTGTGATCCTCTTCACAAATTTTTATATATGAAGAGTGTTCAGTTTTATTTGAGTGTGGCCGCAACGGAACCCTAGGTGGTTAATGAGAACCAGGCACAGAGCCCAGGTAGAGTGGGACTCCGGTGAGTATGTGTTTCTCATGAGAGACTGATAAGCCTCAGGCCCACGTCCACTCCCCGTCTGCTTACATTGCTCACCTTGTCGTCTGACTTGTCAGATGCCACAGCTACACGGGCAACGACGCTCTCTCCACCAGCAGAAACTGTATCCTGAGATTTAGTCTAAGGGCAGGGATAAAAGATCAACAGGCCTAAGTCTCTCTGAATGACTATTTTCAGGATTATGCATTTCAAATGCCACTGAGCCAGTTTACCCTTGTGGACATCTTGTATGGGAACGGTCACTAGCTTCCACTGAGCACAACCACATGAGGCTGGGCTTGAGCTTACAGAGTCCACGCAGGTAACACAAATAGTGGAGCAGGCCAGGAAGGGACTGTGGTAAATCAGAGCACATATATCACGTGCAAAAGTCTAGCCAGTTCTTCCCATGTGAGCCCACTGTTGCCAGATATTCTGATTTTTCAAGAGAAGCTAGACATTTTGATTTTATGTGAAATATTCTGACTTTAATTGTTGGTAGCTAAATAAAAAGAATTTAAGCCAAACAAAATACATGTGGACAAAACACACATGAGCTGCGTTTAACTGGTGGGCCATAGATTACAATCTCTGATATAAAGTACATTGCTAAGCAGGCTTAGTTTTCATCTTCCAAGAGGTATCAGTGGAAAAGTTCCTCTCAGGTTTTGTTTGTTCTAATAGTTGGCCTCCAGTAGCTCTAGAAACATGGAAACTCTTTATGATTTTTCACTTTTAGAACAAGACTCTAAACACTCTTTCAGACGCCCATGTAAATAGCAGATCAGGCAGGGCATCTGTGTTCCCACAGCCCATGAGGAGAGGGCTCCAGGGGGCAGCCTCCGTCCCAGGCTTCCTGTCTGGGAGGCACCAGAGCCTGCAGCCCTGCCATCAAAACTGGGGGCTGCTGGGCGGTAGGAGAAGGCTGGATGGAACATCCCCTGGACCCGTCTGGTGCTCTTCTCGGCCTTTCAGAGGGCCAGGTTTCCACAGGGCTATTGCAAAATCGGCAAGGTGATAGCACCAAATTATTACAATGCAAGATATGCTCGGCATAGCTCTGCACATTCACCTCCCCATGTCAGTGGACATAGAGGACCTGTATCTTACTCCCTAGTTGATGTTAGTGCTTTCCTAGCTATTAACCTGATTTATTTACCTTCGGTTTTGTTGGTTTCTCTGACGTTGGCTGCTCGCTTGACCTGGAAACTGCTTTTTCTTTATGAGCATGCTTGCTTCCTGTATCTGATGCATGTTTGGGTAGGCTTTTCGGCTGAAAACACACAACACTGTTAACGAGATGGCAAATACAGATACTTTTCTCAACTGAGTAGAAATTGTTCAAAGCAGCTGCATTTTATGTAGTTTTGATTTGTGCAAATTTAACTTAGTGTGATATCAATGTGATAACATTTCACCTTAGGTACAAAATTTAAAGTAATGAAAATCCTTCCCCCTAAATTCAGCAGGAATCATGAGTAAATTGCAAATCCTTCTGTTGCCACATGGTGGCACCATTTTAGCCAAAAAACAAATAGGGGCCATCCTCATAGGACTTGCATCTATAGTAATTTACATTTTTAAAATTTTCAATTACAGTTGGTATTCAATATTATTTTATATGAGTTTTAGGTATACAGCATAGAGGTTAGACAAATAATTTAAAAAGTGATCCTTCCAGGGACTTAAGTCTTGAATGATGAGAATTTAGTATTTTATCCCTCACACACACAAAAAGCTTCACCTTGTGATATCAAGTCCTAATGATGATCACTTACCTCTGTGTGTTCCTTTGGCTTTACTTCTTGGCTTTTTTTCTCATGAACCACAGATGGCTGTCAATTTCAAAAGATAAAATCTCAATTATATTTGGAATTCACTGTTTTTCTATTTCTAAAAAGGCTCAAGAACAAAATTCCCAATTAGACCATTCTGCCCTTTTTGAGAATGACCCAGTTGGAGAAGCAGACGTGCTGCCCGGTCAATGGCAATCCTACCAACAGTCTGATAATGATAATTATCAGAAGGATAAAGAAAAATTTAGTTTTTCACTGAGAATAATTTTTCAAATAAGTATGTATCTCTAAGTTACTCGCTGTTTTCCATAATTCATGCAGCTTTTTTGGTGATTGCAGGTCTATCCACAGAGATGTCAAGTGATCACTGTGACCACTGAATTTGTTGAAAGGGGATCTTACTCTAGAAATTATTATTTTTTTAATCTCCTTTCACAAGAGATAAAGAGAACTGCATATTCTTCAGTTGAATTATTTACATAGTCTTTTCTGTGTTACAAGTAAAGAAGAAACTAGAAACCCAATTCTCTTGAGATGGGCCAATAACCAAAAGCATTTAAATAAAAGACAACCTCCACCTGGCCACTGACTTCTCCCTCTAGAGCAGACTATGGAGTTACCATCCTCAGGGGCCTCCAAGATGCCTTACACCAAATCAGACAAGCTTCAGCTCTCACCTAGATGACCTCATCCTTGCCTGAACTTAAAGTACTTTAGCCAGAAATATCTCTGTGCTTTCCCTCAGGAAACTTTGTGGTTTTAGCTGAGGATTTGCTTAAGCATGCTTGAAAGAAATAAAGAGTAGCACCCAATTGAAGAAAAACATTTGCCCTGGCTGCAGACACCCTGGGGTCCATCTCTATGGACACAGATTGGCTTTCAATCTAGACAACCTTGAGTCAAGAAAGCTAGGGAAGTTGTTACTAAGGGAAAGTAAGATCTGTTTGCTGAGTAACTAATTCTACCAACCAAGATAAGACTGTCAAGATTAAGCCAGACTCTCATCTTTAAGTTATCTAGGTGCTGGATTCATCAGACACAGTAATTCTGGATAGCTCATCATTTAAGTAATTGGATACTCATTACCCTTTGCCCTCTGTCCTTTGCTCCTGTTGCTTATTTTTAAATAATATAAAAAAATATGGATTTGAACAAAATTCCTTCTGAAATATATTGCTTTTATTTATAAAACAGTATACATTAATTTTAACAATATATAAATTTATTGTTATGATTATTTTACATATATTCTATAAAATCATGTTCAAATTAATTAAATTAGCTGACAGAAATCCTTTTACTATTCAGCACCACCAATGGAAGAATGGGTTATTCATTATTATTGCAAAGAATCCAAATTACTCATAGTTGACTTAGCTCACTTACCTTAGTTGATTGTGACTTCTTTTCAGGTTCTGTTTTTACAGACTAAATTCAGAAAAATAAAGGAAAAAAAAGGAAGGAAGAAAAAATGAACATCAATTACAAAGTTTATCATAGATTTTCTTCAACTCAGGAAGCTAAAAAGATGATTTTGATATGTTTATAAATATAAACATTATGAGTTAAGATTATCATAGTTTGCTTGGAATTGTAACTCTTTAGATAAACACTAAGCATACTGATTGACAGTCTGCTCTTACTATTAGGTACCAATTTACATCTTACTTTTTCCTATGTGTATCAAAGATATATAAACATATACTACTATGAACATTGCAGCTAATACATAAGCAAAATAAAATTAAAACCCTCATCCTTCAAAGCCACACTAACATGATCAGTCTGTATGAGTGAAATATTCATCAGAGGTATCAGCTGACAGTGTGAAAATGGAATGGTGACAGAATCAAGGGTACAGAGAGCAGTGAAATTTATTTTTAGTGCCAGAATGTGGGCAATGGGTGATTAAGCCAGAAAGTCTGTGATGGGTCAGAGAGTTACAGAAGATTGTGAACTACAATTAGCACGTGCCAAGCAGCTAAAGTGTCCTCATACAATGAACCACATCACCTGTTTTTTGTGTCTTTTCTTGTTAGGAGGATGAGGTCCTTCCATCTCTTTGCTGACTGGAATGGCCTAATGTAAGAGCACAGCCCCAAGTGTGGTTTTATTTATCCGACAGTCAAATAAGTACCATGTATAAACAGGGCTAAAATGTTGATATCAAAACCCATTCTAGTCATGCCTTGCATTTGCTCTTTGCAGATGGATATAACTCCAAGAGGGGGTAGGCGCTTAAATTATAAAGACTCAAGCAAGTATTTCAGTTTGGATTTACTCTTTTTGGCGATAGGAAATCTGTAAGTTTTCCATTAATAAAATTAACTTCAGGTCCCTTTCCTTCCCCCTCCTGCTCTGTGTAAAGGCTGCTTGAACAATATTTTTTTCCACCTATATTTCTAATGTTTGGTCATGATCAAAGGAATAGTCACAGATGTTGTCAAGTTTTCTGAAATTTTGACAACATAAATCTGAGAGCAATTTTGTAAATAGTGCGCAGATTTGTATTGCACAATAAAATCTAGAGATCTTATCTAAAGTTCTAGGAATACTTCTGAAGAGCAGGCTGTGATCTATGATCTTCAGTGGAGTATTCTACAGAGTTGTACCCAACCAAAGTTAACCTGTGTCAAAAAAGACAATTCCTTAACAACACGCATGCATTCTCAATACAGGCAAGATATGGGAACAGGAATAAAACATGATTCAACATTTTATGAACTTTTCAAAGTAAAAGATTAAAAATTAGGCCTCATGCTTCCTGTCATTTCTTTCCCTTTTATCTGTTTGGTGGTATTAGCCAAAGTTTTATTTTTTATTCTATTATCTGAAAAGGGTAAAGCCAAATATCCTCTTAATTTATCATGTCTTGTGCTTTAGTAATGAAGATACATATGTCCCTCACATAATGGACCCTTGTTCTGCTGAAAACTTACAGTTTTGGGAAGGAAACAAAGTTTATGATCAAAGAAATACTTTAAAGAAATTTTAAATTCTGGATCCTCTCAAACTGGATATTTGTCAGTGAGTTTCCATATGTGCTATTATGCTTTTCTGAGATTATGCAAATATAACTTTTATAATAATTAACAAGGAAAATAAGTCAGCTGGTATTACAATGGTTTGAATCTATTAATGGGTTCTAATTTGGCAGTCAAGATTCTGCATGGAACTCTACAATATAATTAAGAATGTACACTCACAGATGCGAGCAGCTTATAATGAAATGTACATTTTAATCAGTAATCACTAATACGTTTCCTAAATTTATTTTTGGCAGTGGTGGTAGAAAGAAATAATGATGGCAATAACTCATGCTTACTGATCACCTCTTAGTACCAGGGACTGTTCTAAACATCACATGTGCCAATTCACTCCCAATAACAGTCCTGTGAGATAGGTATTATTATTATCATCATCATCATCATGTGAGAAGTTGAGGCACACAGAAGTTAAATAACTCCCTGAAACAGCCCTGGTGTTCTCAGGCAGCACTGTCTCTGGAGTACCCGCCAGCTCCGACTGGCACGGGGAGAAGATGTGCCAGCCTGAACTTCCTAGGACACACACTGTCCAACACCCTTATCTGTTTGTTTCCTGACGCAGTCTTCTGAGGTAGGTACTATAATCATTCTCCCCCAAACTGTACAGATGAGGAAACCAAAGCAGAGGAGTTTTCCAACATCAGAGCTGATGTGGAACCAGGATTCCACACCATCTGGCTCCAGTGTCCACACTACATATCCCCTTAACTATCTCATCTGGATGATTTGATTAGAAATAATCTGATGCCGTCTCATACACAGCAGTGTGACTACCAATTCTAATGTCCCAGGAGGGAGAGAGAGAAACTTAAATCTACACGTATCGCTTCCCGTCAGAGCTCGACTGACTTTCATCTGAAAGGTGTAGAACATGACAAGGGTTTGGTATAGGTATTAACTTGAATTAAAATCTTTTCTCTAAAAGTTCAAAATATTTGAAGAAACACGCCCATCAAGGTCACAAAAATATCTAAGAGGAGGTGAGTAAAAATGTTATGAGCCAAACATCAGGAGTACAGGAAGGTGATTAATGAAAACAGTGACCGAAATCCACCAACGAAAGAGAATTGAGGCCAAAAATGGTCCTGAGTCGGCCACTGGTGGTACTTCATCAAGTGCATCTCATTTTTGTGTCTCTCTGTCTTAGCTCTCCTCCTCTCCTCTCCCCACTCCCTTCCTCCAGCTCTGTAGCCTCCAGGAATTTCATGTTTAATGCTTAGCGATGGCTAAGAGTTTGCTGACACTTGCCTTGGAAAACAGGGCATGCTGGAAATAAAGCATTGGGTCCTCCAGCTAGGAGTCAGGGGGATGGATTAGAATCAGGCAATGGATCAGGTGCAAACCAGTATAATACAAAGGAAATCCTGCATTTCCGGCTCTCCTTTCTACCTACTTTGTTACGTTTCCATGCACTCTAAGGTCAATGAGAATTGTTTTTTGGTAGATGTTTCTACTATAGTTTTAAGATTATTTTAAGACTGAGATCAGATTTTTTTTAAGATTATGCTTGGTATAAATAAGTAGTGACAGCTAATAGATTAATTATGAATCTGATTATGTATACATGTATTTTGAAAATAAGAAATTAATGTAAATGTAAAATATTAAATAATTTCAGATAAAAATAAATTTAAAAATTAAAATGAATGCTAAAATACATTTATAAGAGCTTAGATTCAGGCAGTGTGTTTCAAGATATTTGCGATGTTCTTTAAAAACAGTTCAAGATGAGGCCATAGGATCCCTCAATAGGGCTAAATTACGGTGCAGTATTAAATTATGGTTTAGGATCCCACTAGGTTAGCAAAGTAAGATGGAAGACAGAAACAAAAGTATGTCAGGGATTTTAAACAAAGGCAACTTAATAATAATGAAGCTGGGGTAGGTACTAAAGAATATTGCCTCATAAGAAGTAGTTGAGAACCTCTTGAAAAGACTCCCTCTTGACACCTCCATCCAAGAATATTCCCTAGAAAGAGCTTGAGACATGGTAACAAAGGGAGATGGTTTAAGGTAGCTTTGGCCAACTCTTAAGAACTGGGTTTACTCTATGTGGCAATCACAACAGAGGACATTCTTTTGTTTTTTTTTCTCCTGAAATTCCAATAAATAATTATTAGAATAAATCTCAAGTAGAGCTCCGCAAAAGTTTACCAGTAATATTGTGCCCCACGTGATTTCAAATTTCAGAAACTTCACAAAGCTCCTGAAATGACCAGTATCTGTTGCACTTCTATATTCACTTGGTTCATTTCTCATTCTTATATTTAATTTTAAGTGACTATAATAATCAAACAATTTTAGTAAGAAGTTGAGAATTCATATTCTTATTTAGGTCCAGAGAAATGCACTTAGATCATCTTACAAATAAAAAACTCACTCAAGTCTAAGACCGAAAATACTCTGAGTGACCACTCTTTCCTAGATATTCAAATGATGTAGAAATGTACAGATGATGTTTGAGGTGAATACTGAAAGGAAAGCTGAGTTTCCAATGACCCCTATAACTTAGGAAGAAGATGGTTACTTCTATAACATAAGCTTCTTAGGACATACAACTCATTTGTCAACTATTAGTTTACATTTGTTTTGCTTTACATTAATCAACTTAAAGGCTTTCACCCAAGTTGGCCCTCCTGGAAGACTCTTCATACCTTGGTCTCTGTGGGATTCATACTGGAAGACTTGCTGGTTGACGCAGAGGAAGTAGACACCTAGGAAGGAAAGAAATAAAAAGGCTGATTTTAGTTAATCTATGACCTACTTCATCCTTCAGCTCCTCCTAACCATACTTGCTTTTAATTACCTCTTTTTACCTCATCTAGAGCACCACTCCCACAAAAGCCCAGTTGGGTAAAACCATCTGTAACCAGATCAAATAGTTCCAAGTTTGAATGTGCTACTTACTAAATAATCTTGGGCAAGTTACTTCAATTTTCTGATCTTCCGTTTCCCCCTTTCCCAATTTTTCTTCATTAGATTACAGCTACCTTTTAAGTTTATTACTGACTACTACATAAGGGCTCAGGAAATATTATTGTAATTATTGTTTGTGTTCTTTTCACAAAAAGCATGGACTTTGAAACTTGAAAGAATTTTGTTCAAATGCCAGCTCTGCCAATGACTAGCTCTGTGACTTTGAGTCTCAGTTCCCCAAGTATGTTAAATGGAGCCTATAACATCTATTAGTAGAGTTGTATTTGAGATCATATGTGTAAAATGTCTGGCACATTTTAGGTGCTCATTAAATTATTCATGCATTATTCATAATATATTATACAAGACAGAAGGAACAGGACACAGCTCTAGGAAATAGACTCAGGGAGATTAGAATTGTCCTTTCAGTGCCATGTAAAGAAGGGAAGGTGGGGACAGGGGTGCAGAGGGAATATTGCTCTATTATCTGTCTCATCTAGGCTCCTCCCTGGAAGACAAAAGGGGATGAGTGGCAACTGAAACACCTTTCCTAGGGATGCCAGCAGGTGGTGGAATCAGCCCCTGCAATCTTATCACCCAAGCAGTGGGATGTGCACGTGATACTTGCATGGGATTGAGCTGCTCTGCTATTTAGCTTGCAATACACTGTTAATATTAAATAGACAATTACTATCGTTGGGAGTTCCAACCCAGGCTCATTAAACCTCCTTAGCATTTGAGTCCGCTAAGTTTTAGAACCCAGGGATTCCATCTGGCACAAGCTGCTTCCTTAAGTAAGCAGCTGTCAGTAAACAGCCGCTGCCCTGCCAACAGTACCCGGAACCCCGTCTCTGATGCCTGGCCCTGAGCACTTTGGAGGCTGAGAGCCAGGGCAGGATGAGCCCATCTCTGCTCACCCCCCACCTCCACACAGTACCACTCCCGGTGATTGTCTGAACCCACTACAACCCACGCCCATAAGCAAAACCACCTTCCCCACAGACCTCACTTAATGTAGAACTTGTTGGTTATATGTTAAATTATAATGTACAGATCAAACAGATCAAACCCCAAAGATTAAAATACTGATTTTTCAACATAATCATCTGAATTTAACTATTCCTGAGTATTCTTAAGTCACCCACTGAGCATCCCCCCACCCCTCCCCACACACCTGGTCCTGTAACAGGGCACGAAAGTGCTCTTTCTGACATTCTCTTTGGGATAAAGAACTGGAAGATACACCAAGATAAATCCCCCACCCCATTGAATTAATGGACAAATATATGTATATTCATTTTTCCTTGATTTTTTTTAATTTGTGGGAATTAATGTACCCTTATGTATACAACTCTGTCTCTCCACAATTAGAAGTGGTTGTACAAATTTCCATTCAAAACCAAGAAGTTCCACTTTGCAATATCCCACTCCTTCAATGAATTCCCTCAACCATATAAAACCACCAAAAAGACCAAACACTTCCCATGAAATGCTTTTTAAGCTGCAAATCTTCAAGGGAACATTAATTTATTTCTTAAACATCCAAATTTATTATTATTAAACCCCAAATCACTGGGGTTCCCAACCTGCCTTACTACTTTATTAAGCAATAGCTGGATATAATCTATTCCTAGAAAAAAGACTTTCAAAGGCTCACCAAGAACAGTAAAATCTACAAGGAATAGCTATAAATAAGCATGAAGCAGGTTATCACAGGAATTTAGCTGAAGGCCTCAGCACAGATGCGTCCATGGAATTTTTATCCCATCACCAAGCACTGAGCATTTGAAATTGAAATAGGCAGGCTACTTCACAGGATCCAGAAATAAGGAAAACAGTCCCCTCCCATTGCAAATTCATTCAACTCCAACCAACTATAGTTTGTTCAATTTTTCTTCTGTTTGTAAAGATAGGAATTTCTAATACCTGTTACCTCTAATAAGGGATTGAATATACTTTCATCTTAAATCTTCTGTACTGTTTGAATTTCTAATCATGAGTGTGAATAACTTATAATTTAAAAAATTTTGAAGAGTTAATTCATAGTTAGTGCCAGGTACTATGTTTGGTGATGAGAACACAGTGGTGAAACCGACAGACAGGTCCCTATCCTTGAGAAAGGTATTATTGCCTCATCAGAGATAATATTAATAGAATAATTGCTTCAATGATGACTTGTGGTAAGTGCTATAAAGGGTCCCACAGGAACACAGACTAGGCAACCAGAGTTAGTTCAGGAGGCAGCTGGGACAGGTGATGCTGAGGAAAGGACATTAATGAGGCAATTGAAGGCTAAAGAGGCATCACCAGGCAAAAGGCCAGGGCCTACCCTCTGAGCGGCCTGTGTGAGGCTGGGGCCTAGGCCGCCTGATTTCGAAATCAGTGACTCTGCTGCAGGACCTACCACTCGGCCAGTCCTGTTGACATCCAGAGGCAGCCAATTTTAAAACCACCATCAGCACTCATAAGGTAAGGAAATAACCCTATTGGGATCAGGCTGTAAATCAGACTGAACTGCAGCTATAACAATGCTCTCCTTCCAAAATGGCCCATGCAAGTCTCTCAACATCCAGAATATTGTCATTTACGAACTTGAATTAAGGCAAAAACCAGAGTAACAAAGCCGAGAAAACTACTTTCTGTAACTATTTTCCACTCACCCACCCACTTGACAATTGCTATTTAAAAGGCAATGAGCCAGGGCTGAGGGTACCCAATGAGTAAGATGCCATCACAGCCTTGAAGAGTTGGCTGCCCACTGAGACAGACGGCACGCAGGCTTAGGTTACAACCTGATGCTCTAAACAGGTACGGGGAGAATCCTCTGTGACAGAACAAATGTTTGCGTGCTAACTCAGCTTCAGGCCCACCTCAAGTAATCTTGCTGTATGGTCAAGTTACATAAAAGATAAAGTGATATCAATAAAAGTCATTCAGCTCAGAAAAAATTAATATTTAATCCTGTACTTATCCAGTGCAGCATCTTATTTTGTGGTATTACTTAACAAAATCTTTAAGTGTTTCCTTGCTACAGTGAACATTTTGGAAGTTTACTGCAATAAACAATTAGAGATACGAGGGAAAGATGGTATGATTTTAAGACCCTTGGAACGTGGAAACGACTCTCCTTTTTCACGTATATTTTACAAAGGGTCCCCCAGACTACAGCCTCTAACTCTGTTACCCCTTCTGGTCAGATTAATCTTCCCACATGTCGTTTGCAGGCACGTCTCCCTCTCAAGTAGAATCAGCAATGACTCCTGTTGCCTGCTGTATCACATGAAAATCCTCTCCTGCCTTTAAAAATCCCAGGCTCCAATCCCACCCCATCTCCCAATTCAGAACAGCTGCTCCAGGCAGCTGCCCAAGCCTGTCTGAGCTCACCTCACTCTTTCCTCCTTTACATTGTTTTCACCCAAGTGCCACCGGTTCAGACGCTTCTCTTCCCCAAATATCCAAGCCCTACATGCCCCCTTTCAGGTGTGCATCTCTAGCTCTCAGCCCTGGCCTTACACCCGCTGAGCCACTGCAATAAGCCCTCTTCCATCCCAGCTCACCTGCTCATAGCACCACGGACAGGAAGGTGACCACACAGTCACCGCACGAACGGCCCCCTCCACCGGATGGGGTCCTTTTCAAAGAGCTGTTTGTTGGGTACACTAATCTGCTGCCCCCCACTCTTACATCAGGGCTCCATGTGTGTGTTTTTTCTTATTTATACAGGATGTCTAGTGAGGCTTCACAAGAAGAGATCCAAGGCCTAGGACCACCCTCAGCCCTCCTGCCATGCTGGCTGTGAGCTCGCACACAGGTCCTGGCGAATGGCCAAGCTGGGAGAGCAAAAGGACCCCTTAGGAGGAGGGGGGAAGAGTCATTCCCTCAGCTCCTTTGCTGTCCTCCATGTCATAGAGGTCTCCCACTTGCTTGGTCTCCCAGAAGACTTTCAGTTTTTTGGGGGGCACTTCCATCTGGTTTATGGGACTCCACACTGCTTCCCCTCCAGACCCACAGCGGCCTTACCTGGGTCTCTCCTCTTGTCACCGGCTGGCTCGGCTGAGAAAGTGCAGGCAGAGTGAGTCAGAGCTGCTGCACCTCAGCCCAGCCCCTCGCCGGCAGCATTCCTGCGCCTCCCACTGCAACACCGACCGCCCTTCACACCCCGCTCGGCCTGCGGCCTGTGCCGTGCAGGTTACTAGGGAAGCTCCTCTCCACCTGCCGATGCATCGGCAGTTTCGTTCCCCATCAGCCCGCCCTCTCCCACAGCTGCAGTGACACTACAGACTCTTGGCCCAGCCCTCTGACCGTCTCCTTCTGGAGGCCTCTTCCACCTGCCCCATTCTTCTGTGTTCTTTAGTGTTCGGTCACAAACCCTCCTTCTCTCTTGTAATATTGCTTTCTCAGAAAGTTGGTCTCTCCCCATGGCTCTATCATTTATTATGTGAACAATTCTCCATACCTTATTAACAGCACTACTTTATCGCCAGACTATGTTATTTTAACTTAAAGTGAGGAAGCCAAGAAAAACAGATACAAGCTCAAATCCTGCTCTAGTACTTGCTAATCCACATTAATTAACCTCTTGGAGCCTCCATTCCTTTAACTCTAAACTGGGAATAATACCAGCTCCCTCTGGAGTTGATGTAAGGGTCAAATGACTGACTGTGGGGAACTTATCTGGCCCTGAGCCACCTGGAGCCGGGCACAGTGCTAGCTCTCATCTTGATCACCTTGCCACTCTTCATTTTCTTTTGCCATTGCCACTCCTGATGTAATCACATGTCTCCCACACCTGGATTACATCAAGGCCCTTCTAATAGTTTCCGTGTCTGGTTCATTCCCACCCCCATCCCAACCCCCATCTCTGGCTCCCAATCCTTTCTGTCTATGGCTGTCTAATTTATCTGAAATAAATGAGTACCATGTTCCCACTCTGATGAAATACTAAACTCTCTGTGGTTTCCCACTGTGTCCTAGATAAGGCCAGTGTCTTCTGCCTGAACTTCAGATTCTCCATCACTTGACCTTATCTATTTATTCTACTACCTCTCTCAATATTGCCAACACCACAACTGCCCTTCAGCCAGGGCAATGTCCTTCCTGTCTCATGGGCACCTCATCAGGCAGCACAGCTCCCTGGTGAAGAGTGTGAGAGGGGTCTGGACTCGAGACTGTCTGGTGGAATTCCAGCTGACAATGAATTTATGTGCAACCTCAAGCAAGTTACTTAACCTTTCTATACCTCAGTGTACTCATCTGTAAAATGGGAATAGTAACAATTCTTACTTCATAGGGTTGTTTTAAGAATAAATTAATGTACATGAACCAATAACAGTGCTTGGCAAATAATACATGCTGGCCAACAGCTAGTGTTACAGTGTTATCACCACCATCACCATCACATCACCTTCCACCTCTGAACCCTTCATCTTGCCAATTCCCACCATCTACAAAGTCTTTTCCCTGTTCAGGTCTGACCTATCCCTCCCCTTGAGGATTTAGCTCAAGATAAAACACCTGTATCTGCTTTAGCTCATCTTCTCAACTCATGTTTGTACTTCTCACTTGAACACATAATTGTATATGCTGTGTTGGAAGGTTACTGAGCTCTTTTCTAAATGTATGTCATGTTTTATCAATGAAGCTATAAATTGATCAAGAGACAGAGGCCATTTCTGAACCCCACAGCGCCTACTATAATGCTGAGTGTATTGTGGCAGAAAGGAGCTCAAAAATCACCGTCATTCAAACCTTTGTTTCCATTTTCTAATCAACAATTAACATCTCATTTAAACAAAGAGTGAAGTATAGCTTTAATACCTCATTTTTGAAAAAATGCTGGATTCAAGAATATAATTAATAAAGTAGAATACTTAAGTTTCAGTCTGATGGCTTTTTAGTGGCCACAGGTTGATTAAACCTGATAAGCATCTCTTTTTCCACAATGGGAATAACCCCACAGGGTTATTGGGAGAGTCAAATTAGATGCCACAAACTCAGGGAATATAAGCAAGACACAAAATAAGTATTGAAATGTTTCTACATCAAAAACTCTGACAAATCAATAACTGATTTTTAACTTTTAAAACTAGCTCTGCTGGATGCACAAGAGAAAAACAAATAATTTGTTTCTGAACCATAATAAGAATCTTATTTACTAACACAGCTCAAATAATGAAATAAAGGGAATCACAGATTTTAAGTTCTTTTCTCACAGGAGCTACGAGACCAACCCGGACTTGAACCCTGTGAGGACAGAAGCCATGCCTGTTTCGGAGGCTGCATATCCCCAGAGCGTGGCACACAGTAGTTCCTTAATAACTATTTGTTAAATAAGCATATGCATTTGTGCATGAATAAACACAAGAGTATTACCTGATGGCTCAAAAGCAACATTATGAGTTTTGCAATCATCACAAATTTTGTTCAAAGCACAAGTCAGGAAACTGGTTAGGATACCCTAGTTTAAATATCTAGTCACTTACGACCTTATTGTTATCAACCTGGCAGCTGTTCAACTTAAAAAACACATACACACACAAAATCCCTGGGCTGCTGCCTGTAAGGCTCCTGGAGTGAACAACAGGTGGCGAGGGAGGGGCTTTCTAAGCAAAGAGCTGCCGCTCTTCACAAACACCACTTGTGGGCCCGCGAGTACAGGTTGACGTTTTCCATCTGCAATGGTGGCTTATTCACTTCAGGAAATAAACTTTCAGATACTCAGGTTTGTCGGTTGTTTGCCATGCTGTCACACCAGGACCTACATTCTTGCAATGCCTTTGATTATTAACATGGCAAAATAATGGTGCTTTTAAAGAGACCTGCAATATAGTCACCTAACAAAGTGTGGTATTTATCATAACAAAACCATGATTCCCATTAAAGGGATCATCTATCAGTGAAGCTGAGCCATCCCTTTGTGCCAGCAGGTCTACTTAGGACACCTCCGCACGTACAGAATATGAGATAAGGTTGATTACAATAGAATCTTAAGTACAATATGATGTTACAGGAGATCGGAAGAGGGAAACTATTTCTGAGATGCTGGTTTAGAAGATGGTGAGGAAAGACTTCACAGAGGAGATGGAAACTATTTATTATTTATATTAATTGTGTGATCAGCAGAGGGGTGGATTATAGAATCTTTCATGTGCCAGGAACTGGAACAGGTGCTTTACATGGCTGATTTCAATGTATCTGTATAGAATCCTAGGCGGTAGCCATTATCTGCATTTTATAAATGAGAAAAATGAGGCGCAGAGAAGGTAGCTTATCTAAGGTCTCACAGTTAAGAAGTTGTGGAGCTAGGATTTGAAAACAGGACAATAATGCTTATGAATTTTTTGCTATGACAAGTTGACTCCCCTACATTCAAAAGCGAAGACAAAAATTTTTGGATTTTCTTAAAAAAAAGAAAATGAAGGCTGAGATGTGTTTGTCATTCCAGATGAGCTAGACTTAGAGGTGGGAAAGTACCAGAGATACTCGTGCAGAGTGCAACCGCCTAGATGACGTAGAACACTGCGAAACGAGGCAGTCTGAGCATCGGGGGGGACCGGGAGATGACAGATTCTATCTCGGCTGTGCGTTCATGAAACAGAGCATTAACAGGGAAACACTGGCAAGATAAATATAGAATGCATACTCTGCTTGCTCTGAAAAGTGGAAAGCACAGAAGCTTTGGCCTCCGATGCAACAAGTGGGCAGAGCGCAAAATAAACATCCTAATGTTGCCTGGCAACAGGGACACAGCCACCGCTGATCTGTGATCTCAGTCCAAGCCAGAGAGGCTGCAGGAGCGGCCACGCGCTGTGAGTGTCTGATTATGAGCTCTGACACTGGACACCCTAACTGTTTAGAAAAAAATCCACAGAAGGCACGAAGCTGAACTTCCGGTACGACAAGGAAATTGTTTCATTTTCATTGCTTTGCGAACTCCAGTATTCCAGTGGTTTTTTGGTGTGTTATTTTTTTCTGGGATGATAATTATTTTGAGGGCAAGTTAAAGAGCAAGCGCCACAGCCTGGATTAGTCATCAAAGAGTAGAAAATCAGCTTTTTCCCCTGAAGTTATGTTCCTCCCTCTAAGGATTCTGAATGCTTTTCTTTTTTTTAACTTTATTTTCATTGTTGATGCTATTACAGATGTCTCCATTTCCCCCCCTTTGCCTCCCTCCACCCAGCCCCCCTGGTTGCTTTTCTTGATACGTGAAATAATTCCAACTATGTCTGATGTTGGCTGCCCAACATAAAGCAAAGTAGAGAAGTTAGACCTGGAAAGGACAGCCTACTTTCCTCTTCTGGTTTTTCCCTTAGAAAAAGTTTGTCCAGCTAGGATTTACTTAAGCCTGTGAGTCAAGCAATTTCAGCATAATAAATGGTACATAATGAACAATGAAGAAGAAGGCTCCCGAAAGCTATGTGACCTTTGAGTCCTAGCCTGTCTGGAACACAGTTTCCTCACCTACAAAGTGTAAGGCTTGAGAATTCTGGAGTTCTGCACCTCTAATATTATAATGTAATTATGTGAAGCTTATTAAATAATGTATCCAATGATACATGTTCAAATAGGAAACACAGGAGTTTAGTACCACAGACCTGGGGTCCAATTTTAGCTGTACCTTCAGGCAAGCTGCTTCACTCTTCCAAATCAGAGTTTTTACCTGGGTTGAATGGGTATAAAAATGACACCACCCCATAAGCTGGCAGTGAGGATTAAACAGGGTGTGCTTATAAAGTGTTTGGCTCAGTGCCTGGCACATGGTAAATCAATAAACAGCAGTGATTTTTATTTTATGAACACCAACAGCCTCAAAAGTTTTCCTCAGTCTCAGTGGAAGAGCAGTTCTGTGGTGACCACTGCTTTGAGAAGTTACACACTAATGCTGATTATCTTTCTTAAAGAAAAGAGGGCAACATTATTTTGCATTGCTGCATTTTCTTGGGATTTAAATGCATGGCTTGCTTAGGTCTAGGTTCCAGTCAATATAGGAACAGGAATCTTGGTAGCAGCAAGGTTTTGTACAAATCCTACAAGATTATGAGCTCACCTAATGCACACATGCTTAATGATATATGATTATTGCATAAGAATAAAAAGTTCTGAGCTCTCCTGAATAAACTGTCTCAGAGCCTTCCAGCCTGGTTTCCACAATGCATTCCAACTCATTTCTTAGGTGTAGGCCTAATGGAGAGTGAGAGAACACGTGAACTTTTATGGTCCTTGTGTTCTCAAACCAATTGCCAGCCTAATCTCTATGGGGATGATAGGTTCAAAAGTCTGAAAGTGAGTGGGAATTATAGGGAAACACTGAGCTACAGCCAATCATGTGGTGGCTGAGACAGGGGCCTCTCATGTGCGCATTCTTGCTGTGTGCTTCTCAGTGAAGGTGCTCTTAATAAGAAGGCTTACACAACAGGAATTATAACACGGCTCCCTTGTCCAAGCTGATCTTTAAATAATCAAAATAAAAATGTGGAGTGAAAGCCCAGCTGGGTGTGGCTCAGCGGCTGAGCATCGACCTAGGATCCAGGAGATCACAGTTCGATTCCTGGTCAGGGCACATGCCCGGGTTGCGGGCTCGATCCCCAGTCGGGGCGTGCAGGAGGCAGCCGATCAGTGACTCTCTCATCATTGATGTTTCTCTCTCTCCCTCTCCCTTCCTCTCTCTGAAATCAATAAAGACATATTGTTTAAAAATCTGGAGTGAAATAAAATCTCATTCAGGAAACCATATAAAAATAATAAATTCACAAATGTATACTAATAGCGAGTTTAATCCAATTAGCAAATATTAAAGAACTAGTGTTCTATAGTAGTTAGAATGGCTGCGGAGCCAGACCGCCTGAGTTTGAATTCCAGCTCTGCTGCCCATTGTGTGACCTTGAGCAAATTCCTTAATTACTTCGTGCCTCAGTTTCCTTATCTGTAAAATGGGAAAAATAATAGCACCTTCCACTGCATTTCATTCCACTTTCCCCTAGGATAAAAATTCAGGGGAAAAGAATTGATTTTAAAGTAGGCTTTGTCTGAAACTGATGTAAAATATGGACATTGCTGTTTATGCTTCAAGCTAAGCAAAAGTTCTGCATTCCTACAGAATGAGGGAGTTTTTAGTTATGTACTCTTTAATCCTGCTATTTAAAAATTTCACCGTACTTGAAGATGGCTAATTTATCCCTTCTTTACTGCCTATTAAAATGTCTAAAGAGCCTGGCCGGGCGTGGCTCAGCGGTTGAGCATCTACCTAGGATCCAGGTGATCGGGGTTCGATTCCCGGTCAGGGCACATGCTCGGGTTGTGGGCTAGATCAATGACTCTCTCATCATTGATGCTTCTATCTCTCTCTCTCCCTCTCCTTTCCTCTCTCTTAAATCAATAAAGATATATTTAAAAATAAAATAAAATGTCTAAAGAAACTGTCAACGAAACTATTACCTGCTAATTCCAACCAGTGTACAATACCCTCCTTCACACAGGCAGGAAACCTCACCCATCACAGAGAATTTCAACAGTATGAAGATACTGAGCATAACAATAGAGAGTACAATATTGATTTCTAGTGCTCTTTTGAACTTAGATACAAATTCCTCTCTTGGTTATTTAAACCACCTAGATATGAGCTACTGAGTGGAGGATTTTATAAGACCAGTCCACTAAAAAGAGCTTTACAATTCAACAGAACCTTGCTGTGTGAGCCAGGGTAAGTTATTTAATCTCTCTGGGTCTTCGTCTTCTCATTTATAAAACTGTCCTAATAACCACTTACCTAATTGCAAAATATTCACCTCTTACGAGGATTAAATGAAATCCTATGTATACCACTTAGCACAGCAGTTGTTCAATTAATTAATAAATGGCTGGTTTCTTTTTCTTCTTTCCCATGTATTTTCTTTTTTTAAAATATACCTTTATTGATTTCAGAGAGAGGAAGGGAGGGAGAAGAAAGAGAAACATCAATGATGAGAAAGTCATTGATCGGCTCCTCCTGCACACCCCCGACTGAGGATCAAGCCCACAACCCGGGCGTGTGCCCTGACCGGGATTGAAACTCAGTCTCCTGGATCCTAGGTCGATGCTCAACCGCTGAGCCGCGCCTGGCCAGGCTCCCATGTATTTTCAAATATCTGAACCCTGGAGAGCTTATCCTAACTACTATGTACCTGCAGCTCGACCTAACCCCTTTCCCAGAGCATTCCATAATGATTTTCAGATTATCAGAACTCGCTAGCATATCCTTTGTTACATTTTATTTGTTTCCTACTGGTTGTCTTTCCATCTTGAATGGTAACCAAATCTTCAGTTCACTGGGCTATGGGAGAATGTGCACAAGTTATATATACACAGAGGAGATACGGTTTACCACTGATTCAACTGGAAATTAATTGGTGTATTTTGCCAAGATTTTAATTGCAGATATGTAGGTCAGTGTTCACCATGTTCAATCTTTAGAAACATGTGAAGAGGTATAAGAATATGATTGTCAGGAGGCCTGGAGAAGAAGAAAATTCTAATTTGTGGAGCTAGGAATCCTGGCCTAACACAAAGCCACTGAGAATAATTCAGCACCCATTACTGCAATAATTAAAAACTTCTTAAAACCATGGAAAGGCTCAAACTCAATGGCCAGAAGAGGTTAACCTTTCCTTTTCGATCTCTGAATATTCAGCAAGGGGGTACACTGTTTTTAAGCAATGTGGCAAAAAAATCCAAACAATTAATGATTAATTGATTGACTGACTTAAAAATCAAGATTAGAGCAAGATATCACATCAAAGACAGTCTAGTTTTACAACACTGCTAGGGAAAAAATTATTAATTCTAACCATTGAAACTCTAAGCAAAATATGCAGAAATTGACAATTATTTAAACATTTTTACGATAAAAATGTACATAATGATTTGGTAATGAATGCCATGTCATGTCATTGGGCAATGTGACTGGCCAGGCCCTAACACCTGAGCTCAGTGGTTCCTGGCCCAGGAACAGAGTCAGTCCCAGGCAGTGTGCGGGGAGGGAGGAGGGGGGACATGCGCACTTAGAAACTTACCAAGGGGAAAGGGCAGGAGAAGAGGAAGGATTGTTGTCAAACAAGTTATAAGCTCCTTAGGTGATTCTGAAACTCCCTGACATTAAGAATCACTGCTTTAGGTAGTTTAAAACAAGATGGCTTTATAGTGGGTCAGGGAAATGACCACTGTTTTCTACCATCTACTGTTATCCATTGGCACTTTCCTCCTGGTGACAAACTCAGTCTCTTTATACTTCCATTTGGTCAAAAGAAAGGAACCAGACCACATAAGTTATTAAGATATATTCACAAAATTACTTTTCAGAAGTAATTGCCAGCCAGTGCTAATATAGTCAGCCCAGTGCCTTAAGAGTATCTGTCTTTTCCAGTCTGATGGTCCTAAAGCCCAGGGACTCTTGACACTTGTCATGCCTGTAGCTCACACACTTTCTTACACTATAAAGAAATTGTATGCTGTAGACATCACCAATCCCCATATTGCTGTCTTTTTATAGGCAGATATCCTGGACCATTAAAGAAACACTTGATGCTACATACATCAAGTATACAACTCATTTGCAAGGATTTTTTTTTAACAATGCAATTTTCAAATGATATAGTAACTGAATTTTCAGAAAATAATATTTGTCTATCTTTGTAGATCAGGGGTCTAAAACGTAAGTGAAAATATGTGTTGGGTGATGTGAAGGAGTATATCAGGCCAGTATGAAGGGGAGGGAGAGTGGGCTTGGTGACAAAGCTGAGCATGCATTCCTCATCCAAAGGCTTTCAAACATCTTTTATCGATTGATTAATTTTGGAGAGAGAGAGGAAGGGAGAAAGAGGAAGAAACATCGATTTGTCGTTCCACTTATTTATGTGTTCATTGGTTGATTCTTGTACATGCCCTGACTGAGGATTGAACCTGCAACCTTGGCATATGGGGACGACAATCTGACCAACTGAAATACCCAGCCAGGGTCAAACATCTTAATACATTATGCAGGCCTAATGAGATTAGACTGAATGCTGATGGAAGAACCCTCTTCTGTTCCAGACACATAGAAATACTGCATAAAATTTAACATAAAAATTTAAATAAAGAGATAATTCAAGAGATGGTAATTATGAGGGAGTTGAAGAATACTAGAAGATAAAATATTCTGGCTACCAGTTTCAATTTTCTGCTGTAGACCAAGCCCTCTGACCCTCATACATCTTTGTAAATATAATATTATGAAAAGATACATGTCTAAAAGCCAGTGAGACACTGTTTTAGATAGTTAGCATGAGAATATATTCTAGGATTCTGATGACTAGCCATAGTACAGTATTAGAATTATATAAAAGGATTGTTTTTTTTGCCGTTGGACATAAACACAATTTCCTATGTTCATAATAATGATGAAATTTAAAAAGTATATGTAACTGAAAAATATACCAGTAATTCTATTCTCTGTCATTTTCTCTGGCCACCCTCTTAGAATAGCTAATAAAGAAACAGCACAGGAGGCTCAGCCCCTGGTTTCTCTGTAGGAACAAGGTTCTTTCACCCCTCTCCTAACAACTGTATTCTGGGAAACTCTAGAGGCTCTAAGGTCTGGTCTAGGTCTTTATATTTAAGGCACTTATGCAGGGGACCTCAATCCATTACAAAGTCCAGAGAGGATGTTCACCTATTAGGCTGGCCTCAATCTCTTACAGAAACTTTGAGTGAAATGGGAGTGGTCAGACCCCTGCTTAGGCTCCAAAAGTGGGCGATGAAATCAATCAGTTCAGTTCATGGGGCATGCTCAGTATGATTCAGAAGTCCGAGACCCCGTAGACAGCTAGAATTCTCACCAAGATTTCATCGCACTGCCAAGGCCAGATGAAGACTACCTACAGATAGGCTCTGTATAGTCCAACTCATACGATTCAACACTAAAAAACCCTCCAAACAATCCAATTTAAAAATGGGCAAAAGACCTGAATAGACACTTCTCCAAAGTGTGGACATACAAATGACCAATAGACATGGAAAAGATGCTCAACATTACTAATTGTAAGAGAAATGCAAATTAAAACCACAAGGAGATACCACCTCACACCTGTCAGAATGGCCATCACCAATAAATCAACGAACAAGTGTTAGGATGTGAAGAAAAGGGAACTCTCATGCATTGTTGGTGGGAATGCAGATTGGTGCTGCCACTGTGGAAAACAGTATGGAGGGTCCACAGAAAATTAAAAAGAAAACTATCTTATGACGCAGCAATTCCATTTCTGGGTATATACCCAAAGAAACCCAAAACACAAATTTGAAAGTATACATGCATCCCTATCTATATTCATTGAAGAGTTATTTACAATAACCAAGAAATTGAAGCAATCCAAGTGCCCATCAATAGACAAGAGAATAAAAACGTGGTACATATATATAACGGAATATAACTTGGTGACAAAAAAGAATGAAACCTTACAATTTGTGACAATATAGATGGAACTAGAGGGCATTATGCTAAGTGAAATAACTCAGTCAGAAAGACAAATACCATATGGTTTTACTTATATGTGGAATCTAAAGAGCAAAATAAACAAAATAGAAACGAACTCATAGATACAGAGAACAGACTGATGGTTCCTAGAGGGAAGGGTGTTGTGGGTTGGGTGAAAAAGGTGAAGAGATTAAGAACTACAAATTGATAGTCACAAAAATAGTCATGGGTATGTAAAGCGCAGCAGAAGGAATATAATCATTAATGTTGTAATAACTATGTATGGTGCCTAAAATATCAGGGGACCCACTTGTAAAGTATATGATTGTCTAACCACTATGCTGTACACATGAAACTAATACAAAATAATATTGAATTGAAGATATTGTAATTGAAAAATAAAACAAAAAATTTCAATACCCACTTATAAGATAAATTCAGAGCAAACTAGGAATATTAGAAAACATTATGAACCTGATAGTATATTCTAAAAAATTAGAGCAAATATCATAATTAATGGTAAAAATCTTAGACACATTCTTATTTAGTTCGGGGATAACATTTTATTAAAAAGCTTAGCCACCATAATTAAATAAGAACAAATAAAAATATCAGAAATTAAAAGGAAGTAACACCATTCTTATTATTCACAAGTTATATAATTGTCTGCATAAGAATTATCAACACTAATAGGAAAGTTCAGCAAGTTTGCTGGATCTAAGATAAATATACAAAAATCAAGTATATTTCTAGGTAACAGCAACAGTCAGAAATTGTAGATATTTTTAAAGATACCCTTTTGAAAAATGCATCTAATTATGTAACTACTACCATCACCCCCCAAATTTTCCTTAAAACCATCTCAGTCCCCTATCCTCACCCCCTACTTGTAATATCACTGATCTGATTTCCGTCTCAAGGAATTGGAATCTTACAGTTTTTAGTCTTTGCTATGTGATTTTTAAATTTTATACATGTTTTGCATGTATTAGTAGTTTGTTTTTATTCAAGGGTAGTATTCCATCGTATGAATAAGCCCTGGATTTTTATCCAATTACTAGTTGATGGTCATTTGGCTGTGGCTATTATTAATAAAACAGCTATTTGTGGAGAGGTTTTTAAAAAAAGGTAACTTATTATAACCAATAAATAGGAACACAAATACTTGGCTGATTTTAAGGAATTAGTTCAAATTAATTCTTCATATTTTCCTAATGGCTTTCTCTCGCTTTTTCTCTCTTTCTCTCTCCCTCCTTGCCTCTCTCCCTCCCTCACTTGCTTAGTTTCATTCTTTCAAACTGTTATTTTATTTGATACCTTTTAAGTTTTCATTAGTGGAGAGGAATTATACTCAGCCAATTCAGAGAACAATCACGGAAATTAACTCACCACAAATACAATTCCTCTAGTGCACTGGGGAACTTCTCTCAAAGCATGAGAACTGAACCACAGCCAACATTTAAACTGCAATGTGCTGCTTCATAAACACCGTCACGTAGTCTGCAGCACTCACTTGTTTATAACAGACATCAAGAGTCTTTGCAGCACACACACAGATTGCTACTGGGCCCTCACTGCGATCCGCCACTTACCCCTTTCTCCATTGGTCAGCAAATGTGGCCTTTCCTAATGTGGCATGATTTTGTTAAATGTCACTAATTTTGTAAATACTTTTATTGATATTTATAGTTATTCATCAGAAAACAAACTTTTCCCTTTTGAACAGTGGATGCCACTCCTTATTGATGTTCCCTGCAATGCAGAGGTTTTTCTTTCTGGAAAGCATCGAAATTTTCCAGAGCTGCTGATTAAGCACCACTGTTCCTCTGACACATAGGTGGGTTCCATGGTTCCGCCCCTTCATTTTCTCAAGCTATAAATTGGGGATAAAGAATTTGCCTCTTGCACATTTATAACTGAGGAACGCTGGAACCCTAGCTGTACAAAAGAGATTGTTAAATCTCTAATGAAAACACTTCACATTCTCAAAAGATAGATACAAAGTACTTGTCTCAGGTTGTGATCAAGGAAACAGAAACATGTTCTGACATCTGCCAGGCCACACCCAGCATGTATCAGGTACATCGACAGGTGACACTGAGTGAACTCATTCTCTGAAACTGAGGTCATCACAGCGGTGGGGCAGGGCCGGGGGAGAAGGCAAGGGCTAACCCCCAGGGATGAAAGTGCCAAACCAAGTAGACACGGCTACTGTTTTAATTCTTTCAGCATTATTCCCGGCCACACAAATCCCTGGTTTTGTAACCCTGCCGAGTCTGGTCACCAGCCAGCAACAGTGTTGCCGACTGGGAGGAGGGGTGGACAAGTAACACACTTTAACTTAGAACCCATTTGGAAAGGATTGTCTCTTAGGGGGGGAAGGGGGGCGTCAAGAGACTAGAAAGCGCGCATGTCCAAGCCCAGGGAAGCCAGTGACTGGGTGGGAGCCTAGGACGCGGGCAGAGCGCGGGCTGCGGCGGGGCTGCGGCGGGCTGGGCTGGGCCGGGCGCAGCCGCCGAGCCAGAGCCCGGGAGCAGCGGCCCGTCAGTACTCACTCTGCGGCTGCGGCCCGGCTCCCCGCGGTTCAGGGTGTTTGCATTCTCGGCTGGGCGGCCGGGTTTCAGTTAGGGCTCCGAGGCCGCAGGGAGCGACTGGGCGGTCCCGGGGCAGACGCAGGCGGCTCCCGCCCTCCTTCCCGTGACTCGGGGACTCGTCACTGGGTGGCTTCCAGGAGGCTGGCTAACCGAGTAACCGGGCCTGTGATGCAGGCCACACTGCAGCTGACGACAGAGGTCTGCCGCTCCTAGGCTGTCACCCTCTGAGCCTACCAAAATAAGGGAGCAACAGTGGGTGCTCTTTGTGGGTCCTCTATGCAAATACACCGCCCTCAACATATTTTTTAAACTATAAAGCAAATTAATAATGACCACTACCAGGGATTTGAAAATACATTTCAAATTGTATAATGGATTTCTTAAAAAAGAGTTGAACAGAGTCAGAATTTTGCTAAATTACAGTGTTACTAAATTTTTCAAAATAAAAAAAGAATGGATTTTAATATATTGAATAAAATAAGAATTCTTGAGTTTGTATTGCTATAAATAAATAAATAAATAGGGGGAAAAGAAATGCCTTTTCTTAGAGAAGAATGCCAACAAATATAGAATGAATAATAGGTTAGAGAAAAGAGCTATGAAATTTTAAAAGAAATATGGAAAACCAATTTTTCCCAAAGCCATAAACCAATGACAATAACGGCTGTGGGCCCTCAGCCTGGGGTGCGAGTGGAGGAGGTGGTGGTGGTCAGTGGTTGAGGAGCAGAGGCCTCAGAGCCACCTCCTGATGCGTGAGCACCCAGCCAAGGCTGAGGTGACGGCCAGCGGGCATTAGACGGATGGAGAGCTCATCCGCACAGCTCGGTGTGCAACATCCATCGGGCAGCCAAAGCAGCTGCGGTCCCTCTGGCTTCTCCTATAAGGTGTTCCTCACAGCCACCTATTTATTTTCATTTTTCACTTACTTCTGTTAAATAAAGCTGAAGTAAGAGCCCTTCCAACACTTAACGTTTTATAACTCCCTGAGCAGAAGACCCTGTCCTTACAATTTTAAAAATCAAAATATAGCTTAAAAATTCCTTTTTATTTAACGTTAGCATTTTCTTTCTTTTTCCTACTGTTTTTGTTTTTTTTTAAAAAAAACTAAACCTCAGCTCATCTAGGTTCTACTGAAATTCATTTCTCTTGTGATGAAGGGGCACAGGGTGACTTATTTGGGCCACACCTCAATGGGGATGAACTCTGGGTTCAATAGTCCCCAGTGTTAGGCAGCATATCTCCACAATAAAGGCAATTATTTCTGTGCTCCTGAAGAGTACAGGTGAGTAACTATAGATAATGTAATAAATTTTCCAAAGATTTATATCTTGCATCTTGCAAGACAGGAAGGAAGTGGCTCCTTTCCTAAGAGAGGAAGGACATTAGTACACCCTGATATTCTGTGGCCATTCAATCCCTGAGGCTCATCCTTTCTCCCAGTGTGGTCCTCATATCATCTGCATCTGAAACACCTGAAGGGAACCTATTAAATACATAAAATCCCAGGCCTTACCCCACCCTGGTAAATCAGAATTTCTTGGCTTGGGACCTGAGAATCTGTGTTTTAACCCGATTCTCCAATCAATGTTGATGTAATATAAGGTACAGGTAGTCTAAACTACCCACTTTCAGTACAATTCAGGATCCTTGCTCCTCAAAGTGTGGTTGCCAGATCAGCAACCTCAGCATTAAGTGGAAGCTTGTTAGAAAAGCAGAATCTTGGATTCACCCCAGACTTCCTGAATCAGAATCTTCATTTTAATAAAGACCTCACTGATTCACTATGCACATTAAAATATGAGAAGTACTGCTCTGGATCTTGTGTCTCAAACTCTTGTTATTTGTATATTACCTATAATATATATTTTAATCTGTAATTAGTGTACTTTATTTACTTAATATTTTTAAAAATAGATTTACTATTTAACTTTTTTTTTAAATATATTTTTATTGATTTCAGAGAGAGGAAAGGAGAGGGAGAGAGAGAGATAGAAACATCAATGATGAGAGAGTCATTGATCAAGCCCGCAACCCGGGCATGTGCCCTGACAGGGAATCGAACCCTGATCGCCTGGATCCTAGGTCAACGCTCAACCACTGAGCCACGCCCAGCCGGGCACTATTTAACTTTTAATTTAGCCTTGTCTTAAGAAAAACTAGTCATGGGATCATGAGTTTGAAGTTCTAGTTTACTTTTTATAGCATATTAAAATATACACATAATTATTAAAATAAAAATGCTTGCCTGTTTAACACAGTCATCTCACTAACCACAGGTGGTCCAAGGGCACTGTGGGTGAGGCTGATACTGAATGTTGCAATACCAAATACAACACGCAGGGAGTGCATCCAGCCCCTCACTCACATTACAGAGGAGAAAAGCAAGATCCTCTGAGAGCAGAGCTGTGCTGACAAAGTGCTAATTAGATTTTTGTCCCTCTAGGTGGAAGAAAAGCTGTTTGTACCTTCTCCTGTCTAAAAGGCCCAATGTTACTAAACAACCTATCACCAGTGATTCCCCTTTCAATGCAATGAGGCAATTCCCGTCTTCCTTTCTGGAGGGGTATTTGTCAGTTCGCAGCTGACCACACATTTACAAACCCTCCCTACAAATCGACAATTTCCCACCGAGTCAATCCACGCCTTCCCAAAATAGAATCCAGAATGCGCCGAGCCCCGGATTCCCTGTAGCAAGGTTGAGGCACGTGACTTGTGCTGGCCAATCAGACGTGCCAGAAGGGAAAGCGTTTGGGAGTAAGCAGTGCAAGGGCGCCACCGCCCACCGGGAGACCTGAGTTATGAGAGGCTTGTCAGTCTTCAGGACTGGCAGCGGCAGAGTTTCTGGCATCTGGTCCTACAGATGGGAGGTGCTGAGCTGTGGCGACAGCAGGAGAAGCTCCCGCAGTGTGGCCGGGCACTGATTCTGGCTGTGAAGCTTTAGGTTCCTTCTGTTGGAACTTTCTGGATTTCTCTACAAGCTACCCACTATCCTTAAGAAATTCTTTTTTGGCTTGAACTAGTCAGAGTGGATTCCAATCAGAATTAATAACCTTAACCAATACATCTCCTTTTTTTTTTCCACCTGTGTATTATCGGAGATCTATCTCAACATGTTCCAGATAGTTAATGCATGACTTAGTTTATGACGTAACATGAATTCAACACATTCGTACATGCTGATAGCAAAGACTGTGTAGAAGAGTGTAGTTTTAGTGTTTCAATTCACCTTGAATTGTTTAAAACTGGAGTGAAGTTTCTGAGCACACCTAGAAAGATGTACACAATACAGATGTGAAACACTTTTTAGCACAATCATGGTTAATAAGTGAGACACCTACTAACTGTCTAAACAATATAGTAACCTCCTGTAAATATCATTACATTAAAATACTTCACAAAAGATAAGAGCACTCTACACAGGACTTCTCTTGTGTATTTCTACAAAGACTGAAACATATTCCAAATAATGCTTTTACTTTTTCAAGACATAACAACTGTGGTCTTCTACAGAGAGATTCCTAGTTCAGGTTGAACCTTGGCTTCCTCACCTGAACAGGGAGCCGGTTACGACAGAAGTTGCCTGACAACTCTTCCAGCAATAAAACTGCATGACATTATGAATCACAATTATTTTCACATGGGCTTCAATAAGAGCCTTTATAATTTCTGCAGTCTCATTAGTCCTCATTATTAATTTCTCAAAAAACTGAATTTTAAGCACTAAACATCGCACAATAGTTATTTTGAGTTAGAAATGCCACTTAAGCGCTTTAGATCTTCCAAAACAAGCCCTTCATGCAGAAATGATATTATTTGTGCACATAATTACTCAATTTGTAAGAATTCTTATAAAACAATTCTGAAATACATGGTGCCTATTCTATAATACATAGTTTGTGCATAAACTTCAAATTAAATATTTAATATTTAAGACAGACTTGGTTTTCTTAATAATTGTAAATTTATCACTTATTTTAACTTTCAAGTAGAATGTGTCCAGAATCAAGAAAACCAGGACTAATTCTCACTGCCAATTACATCTATTATTTTGTCATGCCTTTTTAAAATGTGTTGAGAAAATATTAGTTTTGCTTGTGTGTGTTATGATAATTACTTGTATAATAAAAGCTTCAAATGATCACAGATACTATTACTCCCAGCTTTTCCAAATGAATCATAGGAATGATTTTTTTTTTTAAAGTGATGATGATACTGAGTTAAAGGCCTTTCAATCTTGGATCAAAAGAAGAAATAAAGTACATTTTATAATATATATATATTTTTCTTCCAATCTTTATAAGAATTAAATATATGAGAAAGGAAGGAGTGAAGAATTAAACCCAGGGAAAGCTAATATTCAGAAAACTAGTGAAGCCAAGTGAGTCATGCAACCATAGTCAGAAAGTAACAGGAAAGGGAAGAAGGGAGGTAGGAGAGGACGGTGTTTTAGAAGCCAAGGAAAGAATGTCAAGATTGCCATTAAATGCTAAAACAATAAACATGTGGCTAAAATGTCTCCACCTCCCAGCTAAGACCCTCCCCTAGCTTCCTGAGATAGAGCAGGCTTTGGGGGAGACATTCAAATTCTTTATAACCATTCCACCTCAGAATGATTAAATGATAACTTTCTGTGTGACAAAAAAGATGGAAAGGGGACTGCTTCTTACAACGAAGTTCAAGAAAAACTGAGTGTGATTTTGCACAATGTACAGACCTTCCAAGAGTTAAGGTACTAATAATTCTGGAAACCACTTACAAGTGATTTACTAAATCTCACTGGCTTGCGGTTTTGCCAGTGAGGCTTCTCATCTTTAGGGGCACAATTTAAGTATAAGTTAAAGACAGGTCCTAACACCATAAAAGACAAAACACGTCTGGAAAAACCTTTTTCAGTTAGGATGGTGCTCAACTCTGTGCCCAACCTCTTTTCATTTCTCAACTCAGTTTTGGCTTTGGCACCTTTTAGGGGCTTGAAAAGCAGCCTGGTTCTGGGAGGCAATAAAATATTAACTTCACCAAGCAAGTAAGCTACGTGAGAAAGTCCACAGACCTCCTTAGGAGAGCTACCAGACTTAAAGGTATTTAAAAAGTTGTATAGATAGTCTTGAAATAGGTTAAGGTTTTTTATAATCTGTGGACATAATGGAAGAACACAAGTTGAAATGGGCTGAACATAACTATTTTATATATTATTTAAAACTACTAACTAAAATTGTAGTTTCTTGTCTTGAAAGGTGACATTTCAGTGATTTTTGTAAGTTGCAAAGCTTTGAAGTGTTAGATGACCAAGGAATGCTCAATCAGATCTTACGAGGCCCAGCATACCCAGGACCTGTGTGAACAAACCTGGGTTCAAATTCTACCTCCATCTCACTGGTCTGTGATTGTCAAGGTTACTTAACCTCTCTGAGCCCTGGTTTCCTCAGGTACAAAGGAATTATAATTAAGGTTATGAGGGGATTACACAAGGTAATTAGCATGCTTAGCAGAGAGTCTGGGGTGGTTAGTGCTCAGTAAGACAGTTTGAATTATTTTCTGCAGAAGCAGGAAGACTACATTATTTCTACTCACCATGTGTGCAAAAGTCCAATATTATTTAGAGATATTTATGACAATAATATTCACTGCACACATTAATATATGCCAGTAAAATTTATAAAATAAATGGTTTTACTAGGTTTTAAATCAAATCATTAAGAAATTGCATCCCCCCAGTGCACAAATGATACTTTGTTGAAAATCCTTCCCTCATATATGGACATGGTTTGCCTTCCCTATAAGCGCCACCCACTAAGGATACACCTTCGCACAGAGCTCTCTTCTCGGTGTTTGGTGTTTGGGAAATGACTGACCTTGGCAGCCGGGGCTGTTCCACCAGCGTGGCTTCTGGAGGGTTGACTGCTCCCATGGCTTGTTTCTTTCTTCTTGAAAATAGAAAATATTTGTTTCAATGGGGGAAAACATCTTAACAATGTAGTCAAGTGTAAATTTTCATACCAATACAAATATACTCTCAAGCAAAAACCAGACTATCACATACTAAGCACCAACAAAATTTACATATTTTAATTTTTTATACCTTTGCCTAAAGACTGTATCAATACTGAAATTAAAGAATAAGTTGAATAAATCCCAACGGTTCAATATTCAGTGCTTTTGAAAAATGGCAAAAATCCTCACATGGGCCATTGCCATTTTCCACCACGATGCGCTTCCAGAAACTAAGGAGCAATTGCTTCCTCTCCACAGTGCTATAGAGAGAACACAGTACATACACCCTCTATGGAGGGAGATTTGGCAGGAAGTAGCAAAGATATAATTCTACTTCTAAAAACTTATCTTCGGGAAATATTATGAAAAGAGCAAGAGCCTTTTTTCTTCCAAGATACTCATCACAGTATTATAACATCGAAAATTTGAAAAGGGTTAGGTAATAATGAATGTTTATTGTGCACTTACCATGTGCCAGGTAATTATTCTATTAGAATAATGGAATTATAGATAATAGAATAATAATGCTCTAATATTAGAATACATGAAAGTATTATAGTAAGAGCTCTAGGCAATTTAAGTACCACATATAATAACTTATTTCATCCTGACTTTACTGGGTATAAAGCTGGTACTATTGTTACCCCCATTTTATGGGTGAGGAGACTGAGGAATGGAATGGATACAAAATGTGGCCATGGTCATAGCTAGTAGAAAGGATGTCTGCTTCAGACCCTATTTTCTTATCTCCCTATCCTGCCTCCCACAATGGGGGTTATGCTATGAACAGCTACGGGATGAAATATCATCATGCCATTACTAAAACCCATGTTGAGAAGAACCTTTCATTAAATGAAAATATATTATTCATATTTTATATAAAGTAAACTCAGATTATAAAATAGCATGTAGAGTATGACCTCTTAAGTTTGTCTGGATTATTTTCTGATGGTAGAATTAAGAGTGATTTTTAAAAATATTCTTCATTGTGCTTTTTTATATTTTCTTATATAACTGTAACTATTTAATGGATAAAATGACAATGAATAGGGGGAGTAAATTTAAAATACATAGTTACTTTCTGAACAAGGCCTTGATAGCTTATATCTCTTACTAATATCTGTATTTCAAAGAAGCAAGCATATAAACTATAAGATTTTATCATATAAAATGGTGAGATTAGGCTCCATCTATAAAATATGAATAACGTACTCTAAACACTGAATAAACACTGATTACAGGAGGAATGGTAATGCACTAATTAGCTGAAACATAACACATTAAACAGTTGTATGTCTATGCAGCAAAAAAAATTAAATATATAATTGAGAATAATTTGGTTTAACTGTTTAACATTTAATAAGAATATTTAGCAAAATTTGCATTGCTTAATTTTTTTGAAAATGTCTGCCATAGAAACTTGAGCGGACGCCTCTCCTTCAGGGTAAATGTTGCCTCAGCAAGAAGAAAGGCCAAACCTTAGCTTGCTGCCCTTAAAGTATAATCTCTACTCGCCCACTGGCTGACCTTTCTCAGAGAGCTTCAGGAAGATGGGTCGCCAAAACAGCGGGGTGGACACATTTTACAAAACGGTGTCTAAGGGGCCTCAGAGGCATCTGCAGGAGTCCCAGGCTCCCCGCAATCACCTGTGGACTACAGGGTCTCTCCCAAGTACACACGCACTGCCATCAACCTAAATACATGGGACAGGAAACACAGAGGCTGCTAAAAAGCTAGTGAGGCAGGTGTGATACGGGAGATGGTGAAAGGAGGGCATGGCCTAAGTTTTATCCACATCACAACTCTCCTTTCAAAATATAAAGTATATTAACAAGTAGCTCTGACAATCACTGCGTACACATGGATTCAGTGTCAGGGACCAAACATAAGAAATAAAGGCAACAACACAGCAATGGGGTTGTTCACCTTAACCGTGTTACACTTTCAACCTCCTCATTTTCCAGGGAGGGGGTTGAAGCCCAGAGAGGTCGCGTCATTGTCCAGTGTGCCCCAGCTGCCCCACACTCCCACTATTAGTGGCTGGTTCAGCCCCAATCAAGGACAGTCACATCCCTACGCTGCGCTAACCAGAGCTCCCATTCGTCACACCCAAGCCCACATTCTGAACCCTGGCTCATCTGTAATGAATTCCACGGCAACATATGAGAATTTAAAAACTTGCCTTTGGCTGAGTTATGGAACTACTTAAGTTAAAAATAAAATCCATTTAAACACATATTGATTTTTATTTTATTTCTATATCAACTCAGGTGTACTTAAAAAAATGATTTACTAATAAGTTAATGTCTTTTAACTCAAAAGATGAGGATCTCTCAGCTTTCCTACGGGTATGACCTGTCACCCTGAAGCTTACCTCGTCCTCAGAGCCGCCTGGATTACCTAGTCTACAAGGGACAAATTTAACTCAGCTGAAGCAAAGGTAGAATTTGTTAAAATGATCTTTCATTAAATTTTTATCTAACAAACATTTATTAGGCCCTTAGTCAATGTGAGACACTTAAAAGACAATAGAAAAGCTTTGAAATACATACAAATATCAGAGCAAGGATTCTTTATTCTCAGGTGAGTAACCAACATTTAATTATAGATTGTTTGGCTGATATATAAGACCTGATTCTCTTTCTCCAATTGTGTCTGACTTCACACGATCCTTCATTCATTCATTCGCTCATTGGACAGACATTTATTGAACCCTGGCTACGAGTCTGGTCCTAGTCTACGGAGTAGGGATATAATGACCATTTGAACAGAAAAGTGCTTACATTCCAGTCGGAGGACTCTAAATAAGCCAACAACAAACAAGATGATTTCAGCAAATAATGAGTGCTGTAAAGACACTAAAATGGGGTAAGGTAACACAGTGACTGGCTGAGGGTTGCTTCAGATAGGATAGTCAAAAGTGATGTTTGACAGAGACCCAACTGCAAATAAACCAATCATGTAAATATGGGGTGGGGGCGGGGAGGCATTCTAGGTAGACAGAGTGGCATGTACAAAGGCCCTGAGGGGGGAATTAACTTTGCACACTGGAGGAACAGAAAGAAGTTAGTGCAGGTGAAGCATGGTGGGCATAGGCATGTGGTATGAGATGAAACAGGATGCTGGATCAAGACACTTAGTCTGAAGTGACAGAGGTTTAAGATGGCCCCACAGTCAGGCGTGTTGGAGATCACTAGCTTCCTCCAGCTTTGGCCTGCTTCCTGACCTCTTCTGGGTGCCATCTAGCCCCCATGAGTCCTCCCTGACCTCCAAGTGAAAAGTTCTCAAAGTCCTCTGGCTTCATGTCACCTCCTACGAAGTTTGGCAGGTGTCTTCCTTACCCTCACTTTCCCACCTCCGTACCATCATCACTGGTCCTTAGACACCCCACTCTGGCCTGGACGCACCCCTCACTTAGCTAGGTATGTATATTCACCAACTAGAACAGAATTAATTCATTGACTCACAGGAGGCAGACACTCTCAAAATAAGCTCATTTGTCTATGACTCTGCATTTGTTCTAACATACAAATTAACTCCAGTCTCTAAAAGATTAAGATGTGAAATGAGGATGCCAGTGCTATGACAGCTCAAATTCTGAATTAAATTATTTTTCTATAAACCTATAGACTAAAGGTCATGGAACAGATTTTTCCTTGCCAACCAATCACTTTCCTTCTAATTTATGAGCTCTCCTTTAAGTTTTATAAAAACGAAATGGTCAGGAACAGCCTGACCCTCACCCCTACACATCAGGTAGCAAGCCTGGCTGAGTCACGCCCTCCTAGCAGTTCCTCATGTCACAGGGCCTCAGTCCTCCCGATTGACAGGGACAGAAGTGTAACACTCCACACCCTATTTGCCTCTACTGGACTCAAACTCCAGGACACCAAGTCTGGTCCAGTTACAGAGAGCTCAGGCACAGACTCCTGAGTGTTCACAGGCCCTGATTCCACGGACTATGAAACCACACTTTCTATTATAAGCAGCCTTTCCCACCCCCGAAAGTGGTTCAGAGCCTGGCTGCCAAGAGGCCCACAAAGAGGCCCTCGTGCTTGAGCAGAGAAGTTCAATAAAGAAAGCACAGATGAGATCAATTCTATCTGCAGTTGTAGATAGGCATGAAAATAACTGCATACCTTTTTTGTATTTCTGTTGCAGTTCATAATACAAAAATTTTTATTGAATGAATCAGAACTCATGTCTTAAAAGCTGTTTTCAAAGTAACAATGAAGCGCCAAGAGCCAGGCAAAGAGTTGCTTAACTAACTCGTAAAAAATTTCAGGAAAGGCCCCAGAGTGAAGCCTCATGTCATCCTGAGATTTGTTGGCTGTGCAAAGAAAGGCACCGAATTCTCTAGAATAGTGGTCCTATCTTTTGATACATGTGGCAAGAATCCTGACTCCACCAAATGTCAGCTATGAAACCTTGGACAAGTTTATGACATTTCTAAACACTAATTTTCTCATCTGAAAAATGGAATGGCCCTACCCATACCTCAGAGGGAGATTGTGAGGGTGAAACGAGATGAGATATGGCCTGAGGTTGGAAATCTCTCCGCTACAGAGACAGGCCCCAAGTCTTTGACATCAATAAAACAGACTGATCTCCCCAGGGGAACACGTGTGGACTAACTCATGAGGAGTCTCAGTGACCGTTAAGAATTTTTTATGACATTTTATTACTTACATAATCAGAAAAAAATAATTTCTTTTTCCACTGGGTAGAAAAAAAGTGATTTTTCCATAGGACTAGCCATGATTCTAATAAGGGACACAGTTACTTGGAAACAATTTGACCCTTTTGAGGTTTGTTCTTAAGCTTTGTTAAGTTGAGTGACAGCAGCTTTGAGACTAGGAGTAACTTTTCTTCAATACAGAGATGATACCCTGGGAACATGTCCTGTGTTGGCCCTGAGCGAGCTCTGGGGATTACATGAAAGTATAAGTACAACACATCTTGCCCACAGGCAGCAGATGTACGATTACTCAATACACCCTAGCTATGGGAAGCAGGGGACCACTTACAGAATTCATGCTGAAAGGCCTTCTCACTGCGTGTGGCCTGCTGGAGCCTGAGCAGCAGGTCCCAGTGCTCCTGTATTAGATGTCAAAGATGACGATGGCCCCTCTGGACCTTGTTTGGATGAGTCCCACAGGTGCCAACATAGTTACAAAGGTCTGTGAGTCGGGGAGGAGAATGGGTGACTCAGGGTCATTACAATCTATAGGAATAGACATGACCTCAGTGTGTTTCCTGAGTTGCAAGGGCCCTTTTGAGGTAGTACACAGGGTGTCAGGTCAGGATGCCGCAGGGGCGATTTCAACACTTTTTTGTTGCACATTTAAATGTGAGCAGAATATTTGGAAAGCATGAAAACTCATTAGTATATGAACAAAAAAATAAGTCAATGACCAGGCTTATGACTGAGAAAAATTTAATAACCCAACTCCAAAACTATTTCCAAACCCCTTTTAGAGTAAATGAAGGAACTTAAACATTTGTAAGCTGGGTCACATTCCTCTTTCAAGTACAGGTTTGTTTCTCTTTTGTGTTAATGACGTTCTTATGTAAGGAAATTTAGATTCAAATATGAGAAGTGCACCTACCTTAAACAACTAAAAAACCCCAGACAATTACATGAAATAGTGGTTTCAGACACTGGACACCAGGTAGCACAGGACGGGGGTCCTTAAGAGAGAATGAAGAGAGGGAGCCCGGGACTGTCACAGCCTGCTGCCCGGAGAGTTTCCAGGGTACAGGAACAGGGCACATGGAGGAGAAACAGGGTGGAAGCTACTGGTCTCTCTGGGTTGAGGGGGGTGGAGGTGGGAGTCCCCAGGCCAAGGGGCCTCCAGGGACTCCTACAGAGAGGACCAGAGAGGAGAGCTACAGAGAGATCCAGATATCGAGGAAACCCAGAGTCTGGGGAAAGAAACCTAGAAGTAGAGGCAAAATCACTGGGGATCCCACAGGGCAGAAACAGGACGTGTTCCAAGCAGTCAGAGCCACCGTGTGGAATATGCAGAAGGAAAAGGAGTCCTCCTCCAAAGGCTGCACTGCTCCAGCCAAACAAAGCTTAAAAGCAAACCCCAAAGGATCAAACTGTTTTCAGGTAACCTAACTGTATCCTGGAACAAAGTCCAAGAAAATTTAAGGCAGCAACAACAGCAAACAAGCACCCAACAAGATGAAATTCACATCTGTTTGGCATCTAGTAAAAAATTACAAGGCATGCATAGAACTAGGAAAATACAAGTTTATTTTCCATATGCAGGAAAATATAATGTTCAAAAGTGTAGGATCTTGACTGCAGTGCTGCCCACACAAATCTACATGTAATAAAAAGGTGTAGGACTTATATACACATTTTGTACCACTGTCAATTTCCTATTGTACTATAATTACATTAGATACAGCCAATGGGGGAACTGGATGAAAAGTACATGCGACCTCTCCATACTATCTTTGCAATGTCCTGGGAATCTATCATTATTTCAAAAAAAAAAAGCTTTTTAAAAGTATATTAAGGAGAGACACAGAAGATAAACTCTTTTTAAAAAGCACCCAAATCAAACTTCTAAGGATTAAATAAATACAAGGTCTGAGATGAAAACTACACTGGGATAAAGAACTGATGAGACACTGAAAAAGAAAAGGTCCATGAACTTGGAGATGTGCCGATAGAAACTACCCAGAATGAAAGAGAGAGTAAAGGGCTAGAGGAGAAGGAACAGGGCGTGAGGGAGCTGGGGGACGATTCCAGCAGCTAATACAATGCACAACGTACATCTGCAGCCTACAAGGAAGAGAGAGATGAGGAAACAAAACTTAAGTATTTGAAGAAATAATGGTCAAAACTTTCCCAAGTCTGCCTGGCCAGCGTGGCTCAGCGGTTGAGCGTCGACCTAGGATCCAGGAGATTGCAGTTCGATTCTCAGTTGGGGCACATGCCCAGGTTGAGGGCTCGATCCCCAGCAGGGGGAGTGCAGGAGGCGGCCGATCAATGACTCATCATTGATGTTTCTCTCTCTCTCTCTCCCTCTCCCTTCCTCTCTCTGGAATCAATGAAGATATATTAAAAAACAAAACAAAAAAAACTCTTCCAAGTCTGATGAAAACTATAAGCCAGCCAATCCAAGAAGCTCAACAAATCCCAAGAAAGAGTGAGGGTCCAGGTAAGAAGAAAGGAGCAAGTTGGTTTTTAGACCCCCATCCCTCAAAGACTTCCAGTGATGATGAAATATCCATCTGTGGGGTGAGAGCTCCTCCTCCCGCCCCACCTAAGACGGGTGCCTTTCCCTGCCATGAAGTTGGTCAGAGTTCCTGCAGCCTACAACCCGGCGATTGTCTTCTCCACCCCAAAGTGCAGGGAAAAGGAGCTAGTCCACTTTTCCACCAAAGTAATAGCAAATATTCCACAGGGAGCTCTCAAGAGAGAGCAGGCCAGGGGATTCTGCAGAAGGCAATGATCTATGAGTAACAGATCAGATGTTACATGTGGCAAAATTTTTGAGCACACAAATACACAAAAACTTTTGCATTAAATGAGTATTGAAAGCCTCAAAGGTTCAACTTGGCAGTTGTCATGCTCAAATAATTGCTTCAGTTATTTTTGAAACCCTGTTTGTTTAACTGTCTTCAGAAACTGCAACATATTGTTTGATTATCCTGAGAGGTAAAACAAATATTTATCCTTCATATGGAGATCACATTTTTTGCAACTATCAAAAGTTAATCAGATCCATATCTGGTAAATATGGGAAGGCTATTAAACTGGATAATATTGATTTTAGTGAAAAATTATTGAAGGGAAGATAAAACCTTTTTTGTGTTCTGAGTGTAAAAGCAGAATTAATTTCAAAATTAACTGAGTAATAGAGAACACCTTAACTATATAAATTTTCAGGTTATTACTGAAGTTTATTTTACTGACTTAAAGTCACTTTTCTTTCCTCTTTCACACCTCTTGCACACAGATGCATCTTAAAATCAGTATAAGTAAGCTTTGCTTGGAGATTAATTGATAATTTTTTTGTTCTTTCTTAGCCTTTTCCAATCAGTGCATTTTTAGATCAGTGGTATCTTAGGCTTGATGAAATGTAGTAGTTTTTAGGTTAAAAACTCTCATTAAAATGTTTTGACATATTTGTTAACAAATCAGTTCCACTACTTAATAGTCAGCCTATAAAATGACAAGTATTGTATTTCCACATGAAAACAGGTGCTTTATTGGAAAACAGTATCTAGAAATAGATCATCTTCTAAAAGGGTAAACAGATTTCCCAACACTAGCAATTATAAACTGTGACTCTTATTTAGAAATGCTCCTTCATACCATGGTTGTAAATAGTCTACAAGTAAGTACAAATTGCTTTTATTACCAAAAGAAGTATAAATGTGTGTTGCCACAAATGCAATGCAATAAATAGGAATATGTTGGCCCTGGGAAACACTGATAAGTAAGTCATAATAAGTAAGTTATCCATTAATTCATAAGATTACACAGAGTCTTATTAAATGAAATGTATCAAACACAATGGCCTTAATGACACACACTATGGTAGCCACACTTCAGCGGCTTTTGGCTTTTCTGTCCTGATGACTCAGTGTCCATTCATCATCTCCAAGCCAGCTCAAGTCTCGCTAGTTTCGAGGTGGCTGCGCTGACTTGGATCCAGGAGAATGCTATCGGTCTCCCGCCTCTGCCTCTGCTGAGACTTAGCTTCCCTTGTGCTGCATTTTCTACCTACAAAGAGGGAAAGTCTGTCCTACACTTTCTTCCCTTGTAGATTCCTGGGAATTGGGATGACTTAATTTTATTTTATGATATTTTCAATGAAAACAGGGTACAACACCAGGAAGAAAGAAGGAAAGAAGAGTCAGAGAAGGAAGTTACAAAAATTGACAACAGTAGTAAAAAAAAATCTATGGAGTTGGCCTTAGGTAGAATTCTTAAAATCAGTAATATTATAACTAATAATAGATACTAGTTAAAAGTACAGACTCTGTAAAGTAAGTCAATTTTGGGCTCCACTACTAAGTAACTGTGACCTTAGACAGGTTACTCAATCAAGCTATGCCTCAATTTCCTGGTCAGAAGAATGCAGCTGTGGTGGTGGTGGTGGTGGTGGTGGGGGGGTGGGGGGGTGGGTGTGTGTGTGTGTGTGTGTGTGTGTGTGTGTGTGTGTGTGTGTCCTACTGTGTTGGCTATTCTTAATCTCTAGTTCTCAACAAATGATTTCTAGTTCTCAACTACCTTTACACATCTACAGAAAATAGCACCTATGAAATTCCCCTCCCCTCTTGTCAAACTGCTTCTCTCTGGGGCATTCACAATTCATATAGTATTGTCCCTCCTGGGAACACCGACAGTTTAAAAGAGGGCCCAGGGGAAGGTACTGTCTCAACTCGAAGGCAAAGGAAGCTGCTAACAGTGGGATTTCAGACATGAACAAGCCAACCAGGAAAATATTATTACGTGGTGCCCCCTAAATATCTCTACTTGGTAAGACTGCCCCTTCCACGGTGGGAATGTACCTCTAACCCTCTTTAATTGCGACCACATTCAGGGAGGTATTTTTTGTATTCACATACATGTGTACTTTTCAGAGGAAAAGATAACAGTTTTCACCAGATGCCAAAGGGACCATGCACTAAAAATATTCATGAATCCTGCCCTCTAAGCTGCCTTAGTGCTTAAATCCTTATGCTCTGTCCGTATCTAAGAGACACACTTATATTCAACCGTGAACCCCCCCTCCCCCCAGGGTGGCGGCAGCCTTGCTCTGGAACTACCTCTTAGGGGTTTGCAGGGAAAAAGGCTCACCTATGAAATACTTCTCTCTTTTAAGGTCTAAGCAGACAAAGGCACAGATGTGGTTCTGACCATTGTTCAAACACTCTCTTCCATTATTCTTTTATTATCTCTGCTGTTTATTGTTCTTTTCCCTTCTGATTTAAGAAAAATACATTTAGAAAAAAGAGAAACATAAAAAGAAGAAAATGCAAATCACTCGAAATCGTGCCATGCAAGACTACCTTCATTTATTTTCTATTTGTATGCAAATACAAAATATGTACAATATATTTTAAGTATTATATAAATGGAATTGTAAGTCTTTCTTTTTTTAGTCTAACAAACATTTTCCTCTCTCATTACATGTTTTCAAAGCCTGGTGTAAAAGATGCCTCAGTCACTATGCCTGTGCCATAGCTTCACCAATTCATTGCTGGGGTACAGCTGCTTCTCTCCTAGTTTGTTATTATGATAAAGCTAGGATAAATATACTTGTGCATAGCCATTAAAAACACCTCTGATTATGTACTTGGAACGAAGTCTTAGAATTTCTGACTCAAAAAGGTTTAATTATTTTTTTATGCATGACTCTCATTTATTTTACATTTCTAAATATTGATTTTTTTAAAGAAAAAGTTTAATCATATTTCTAACATTTCAATCTTATCATTTGTAAATTTTCAAATATTTGAAGAAATTTTACATGAAAAGTCAAAATCAAGCCTCTTTCTTAAAATAAACACACACAGACACACCCTAACATGCTAATTCAGAAAGACGAAATCAACAGTGTATTTACCACTGTTGAGGCTAGAAATGTTTTATTCAATCCATTTTTTTAACAGCAAGGAATTTCCTCCTTTTAACCACTGGGTGTTCCCTGAGCTACACGTTTAGTATTCCAGCAGATAGATAACACTGTATCATACCTAAGAAGTATTTCACAACCTCTCGCCCGGGTAGCTGGTAGTAAGAACCTTCATTATCTTCTAAATGTGTTATTTTAAAAATTCATTAGTCATTCAGCTTTCTGTTTAGCTTTAATTATTCAATGGACTGGATGTATGGTTTCAGATTTTACTGAATCTAACTTAGTGTTTTAAGAAAGGAAGCAGGAAAAAAATGAATAACAAAATCATACTCAGGGAAACAATTTTTATCCAAGTACTAAGTGAAAACAAAATTGAAATGTGAATATAATATCATTTTAGCTCTCAGTTTCCTATAAAAGAAATGTTTTCCTTCAAAACTGTATTTGCAGATTTCAGTGTGATATATTTCTGGAATGTATGAAAGTCCAAAAACTCTGCTCCTTGAGCTCAAATTAGACCACTTAGTTATCAGAGGCTTGGTCTGCAAAAGAAAAAGCCCAGAGATGCCAACTTTAATGTAAATAACCAACTAGGAAGTCTAGAGCCCTAGGAATTGATATAAACATATGGTCAGAAATTACTGGTGAGTTCTTTCCAAATAATGTCTTTCTTATTTGCTATTGTTCAATTAATAAATGAATCCATTTACCTATAAACAAATGGGAAACAAAGAAATCTGTAACACGTGGTGCATCTCTGCACACATCTCTTTTTGTATAAACACTGATTTCAGCTTTTCTGCTTTATCTGATGTTCATCATATAAATCCATGTATTACATTGAAAGAGAAGAGCCATCTGTGCAGAATCTCCACTTAGCACCATCACAATTGTAACAAAAACAGCTGCAATATTCCTATAATATTGGAACCTATAATATTCCAATCTCCAATTAAGGGCCTTTCCTTAGCCCCCATCAGCCTGGAAAAATTATCAGCTTAAACCCTCTGCATAAAACAGCTTCTCATAAAACAATTCATTGAATGATGATGCAGAAGGTCTCTAAACATAGCTACTGGCATATGTTTCTCAGTGTTACACTTGGTTGGTTTCAAAACAAAAGAACTAAGCTTAAGAAACTACAAACTTTCTTCCTTTATGAATGGGTAGGGCTCTGCAATATATAATCAACAAAGTAATTTGAGTCCTGTCCCATTCCATGGTTAGAAATCAATACGGGACTCACATTATCACCATGTGAGCTCTCTCTGTTGCCCTAATAATTAGTAATAAAAATAAAGTAATAGAAATAATAATAATAATAACAACAACAACAACAATAGCAGCTAACATTGACAGACCACTTTGTATGGCCCAGGCACTGTTCTAGACACTTTGTATGAATGATCTCATTGATCTTCACATTAACTCATGTAGAGGCTTTTAATATCTCCATTTTACAGATGAGAAAAGTGCCCTTAGTGAAGTAAAGTAATTTACCTAAGGACACAAAGCTAGGAAGTAGCAGAGCTATGATTCAAATCCAGATAGTTGGACTCCAGAGCTTACACTCAGCAACTATAATATGCTGACTCCATGGACATCACGAACTGGTGGCAGGCTAACTGAGCTGTGTGTGGCTCTTCAAAACTTCCACAGATGAGAAAGAAGATGCTCTCTCTATGGTCTCAGAATGGCACAAGCTATTTGTCATGAATTTTGTAAATTTCCTGAATTTTTCTCAGAATTCAACCTGAATATGTATCTTAGGATAAATAGGGTGTCTGAATATCTACATCATGCCTTGCATTTTAATTGTAGCTTTAAACCTAAGTTTATGGACTGCTCATTAAGACCTATCTGGTAGACTCCACATAAGAAAAGAATTCTAATACCTGTGTAAATAAATTTCACTCATAGGAAGGCAAGCACCAACCTAACTCATTCCTGATGACATACAGATAGAAGGCGGAGAATGCACAAGAAACCACGCAGAGAGAGCCCAGAAAAGAGGAGACGTGGAATGCTGGTGATGGTTAATTATCTCCAGACACGGAAACCTCAAGTCCCTCTGTTGAAACTCATGAGGACTTACATACAACTAATAAACAGAGCAGAGTCTAAAATTAAAACCCATTTCACAGGTTCTACCCAGAGAAAACTAGAAACGTTTTCTTAATTCAAGAAGCGAAACAGTACCATTATGAGACAATCCCAAGACTTCCTAGTATAAAATACTCTCCTACCAGTTTCTACTCTTCTCAGAGAAGAGGAGACAACTCTACTAAACACCAAGACAGTCAACTGACTGCCAAAATCTAGCCAGAATCTCCACTCCAATGAAAGCCAATGGGCCTGTATTGAAAAGCCAATTTGCAAACTGACTTTATTTCAAAGGCCTAGGTCAGTCCTTGGAAGCCTAACCAGAATGTTTGCATATGTTGAGGACAGTGCACTATTCAACCTTTGGAGGTAAATGCTATTTTGAAAATGGATTACCAAAACCCAAACTAAGCTTCCTAATCTTACCTCTTATTCAACAGAGCAGTAGGTAGGAAAAATACTTGGGAGAAAGAATCAGTTTGGGGAAACCTTTCTCCGGTAACTTGAGAAGAGGGTGGTAAGCAACCATAGTGGGAAGCAGGGCAGGTAACAATTCAAGACTGTACTTGGTTTCATAATTGTGAACACAAAGGCTAAAATACCTAATGCAGGATGATTTCCTTGACCTGTCTCCAGGGCGACAGTATCTCAAGGACTTATTTACATATAGCATAAAGAATTAGAGACTCCTTAGAGACAGACCATATTGGAAACATACCTTCACTACTAAATCATCCCTCCCACAGGTCTCTCCGCCCTATTAAAAATACGTGGGCCCGGCCAGGCGTGGCTCAGCGGTTGAGTGTGGACCTAAGATCCAGGCGATGGGGGTTCAAGTCCCAGTCGGGGCACATGCCCGGGCTGCAGGCTAGGCTAGCTGATCAATGACTCTCTCATCATTGATGTTTCTATCTCTCTCTTTCCCTCTCCTTTCCTCTCTCTGAAATCAATAAAGATATATTTTTAAAAAATTAAAAATAAAAATAAAAATACGTGGGTAGAATTTGGTGAGATAATAAACAATCTTCCGCCTCAGACCATATCAATCTCTACAGTGCTTTACATCATGGGAGCAGGGAAAAGGCTCTATCACCTCTTTGCTTCTGTGGGCTGGGACAGAGCAGACCAGACCAGTATGTCTAGGCTCTGGCACAAGTACAGGAGCTGAAAATCTGAATTTCTCAAGTGATATGAAGCAATGTTGAAATTGCCTGATTGAACGAGAAGAAAAATTCCTTCTTCCTTTTCTTTAAAAATATATCTTTATTGATTCCAGAGAGAGGAAGGGAGAGGGAGAGATGATATAGATAGATAATAGATAGATAGACAGACATGTCAATGATGAGAGAGTCGTCATTGATTGGCTGCCTCCTGCACACCACCGACTGGGGATCAAGCCCGCAACCAGGGGATGTGCCCTGACCAGGAACTGAATCACGATCTCCTGGATCCTAGGTCGATGCTTACCTGCTGAGCCACGCCTGGCCAGGCCTTCTTCCCTTTCTTGATGTAAAGTTCATTCAGCCTTTTAGTTTCAAACTGAAAGTACAGTCAGCCTCCACTGACAGGAATCTCGAATTCTCCCCTGGCTGCATTTGTAACAGGGCTCCTTATCGGTTATGCCAAGCCCTTTACAAAAATGGAAATGAGGCACTTTACAGTCCAGATATTATTAAAAAAAGAAGTCCTAACATTGTGCTATCCATTGTTGGGTAAACCAACAATGCATGTACAATACAGATGAGTACTTAAGCTTCCACATAATAATAACATAATTGGGGAGAATGAGCCTATAAGAACTAGCCTACTAGCCACTTGATTGTATTGAAAAATATTTCCTTTTTGTGCAAACTTTAATCTTGACTGATATTAATAGAGAATAACATCTAAAAATATTATTTCCTGATATGAAGAATAAACACTATAATTTTCAAACCAAAAATTATTTGATAGACCTGGCCAGTGTGGCTCTGTTGGTTGGAACATCACCCTGTGCACCAGAAGGTCGCAGATTTGATTCCCAGTCAGGGCATGTACAGGAGGCAACTGATCCGTGTGTCTCTCTCACATCGATGTTTCTCTCTCCCCCTTCCTCCCTCTCTAAAATCAATTTTAGAAAAAAAGAAAATTACTTTATAGAAAACTTAGCTAGGAATATATTTTAAGAGTAAGGTTGAATGATATTATACAGATTCTCATGCTGTATAAAGGAAAAATGTGGTTTTTTAATAATAAAATAAAAATAAAATTTATTTTTTAATAATTTAACCAAGAAACAAGATAAGATCTTAATAAGGATTTACTTTTACTCTTTCAAAACACATTTGCCTTCCATGGTTACAAAAAACTCACTACAAATTTTCCTGGTAAGCAATAATCTAAATTATATTCTCATGGGTATTGGTAATGGAAACAGTAGTAGAAAGGAGAGTAAACCTTAGTGCGGAATTCCTGGTTGGTTCTAGCTAGTTCCTTACATATTGAATATACTAAAATATATTGAATGTTTCAAAACTGCAGAAAATAAGCAGAAGGAGGAGCTAACTTTCCACAAACATGTTGATAAAACAGAGAAAAATAAAATGATCACTTTACACTTTCTAACTTTCCACGTCCCTTTCAGGACCTGACTGTTTTGCAAGTTGGAAATGACACAATTTCTACTGAATGAAGATGAGCATATCATTGAGATTTATAAGGTAAAAAGCAGCAAAAGGGAAGCAAGTCCAGTGTCCATTTGAAGGACAGCACTTTCACATGACCCTTCTATGGAGCAGCAGGCCAGTGTTGATGGTGCACACAATGGTGCGTCATCCAGTGAAAGGAGAAATTCACAGGCTCACAGAAAACCCGTCTCAAAGCGGGGAGGTTTGGTTTTACTAGTATTTCCACAGAATCGCTCGAAATAAAAGTAGTTCTTTCTCTCTTCCTTTGTTTAGGAACTTGAATGACTGGTTAATCTAGGGCATCACTGTCCTTCTTCCACCGTGCACTCTAATTTAAAAACAATTTCCTCAAGTGGAATCTAAAGAACAATATAAATAAACAAACAAAATAGAAATAGACTCATAGATACAGAGAACAGACTGATGGTTGTAGAGGGGAGAGGGGTTGGGAGCTGAGTGAAAAAGGTAAAGGGACTGAGAAGTGCAGACTGGCAGTTACAAAAAATAGTCACTGGGATATAAAGTACAGCATAGGGCACATAGTGAATAATATTGTGTTGATTATGTATGGTGCCAGGTGGGCACCTGAAATGTAGGGGGATCACTTTGTAAAGTATATATAATTGTTTAACCACTATGCTGTACACCTGAAACTAATACAAAATAATATTGAATGTAAACTATCATTGAAAAATAAAATAAATAAAAAAAGATTTCCTTTTCCACTGCAGCATTTGGTTTTCCCCTCTCAGTCTGCCATGCTCACAACAAAACATTAAGATTCACAAATTCCTATGGGGAAAATACTCTAAATAACTGAGTTCTTTTTCTAAAGGTTTTTTTTTTCCAGGAGCATTTTATTTTTTAATGATTCCCACTTATATTCCTGAATCAAATTTAGTTAAAACTAAATTTGCCAATATCCCAGTAGAGCTCTTTGCTACCTCATTATTTTGTTTCAAGACAGAATTCACAATTTAAAAGAAAGAGAAAATGAAAGCCCAGTATTGTGGAAATTACCTCATCTGCTCCTTTCTTTTCTCCTGGCCTGGAAGGTGATCCACTGTCTTTTTCGTAGACATGCTATAAAAAAAAAAAAAAAAAAAGATAATGTTAATAAGAGGTAGGTGATACAAGATAATATAATAGTGACTTTAATCCCCAAAGGGCTAAACATACAGACTCTTAAGAACAGGGACTCCTTTAATCTTCCCCCTGAGAATGTTGATAATTCTACACCAACCGATGTGGGTGGCTTTCAAAACTCAAGGGAAACTACAGACATGCATTTGGGGTGTAGAAAGTCAGTCTGTAATTAACCAGACACAGATCTGATGGTGATACCACGGTGGCATCTCATCTCCTACAAAATGTCTCATGGAATTTTAAAGCCCAAATTGCCAGCGTGGGAGACGTCTGGTTCCTTATGGAGATGAGATGTCTGAGGATCCTGAGGGTAAAGCCATTCTTAAGCCTCAGTTCAGCATGGACAAGAGGGAGGACCAGAGCTTCCCAGTCAACCATCATTTCCGATGGCTTTTGGGAATTCCCTACAGTTCTTCTAAGCATTCACCAATGCAAAAAGAGAAATCCTGAAGTGGAAAGACCACACTGGCAACCTTCATTTACTATGGCTTTAGAAGTTCATTACGTCCAGAAACAGAGGTATTTTTCTCACTAGGACACTGGGGATGAATGTAAGTATTTGTATGTGGTACATAAAAGCTTCAAGTACCTTACAGGCTCATTTGTTTTGATGCTAAGGTAAAATAAATCATAAAGTTTATTGTTTGTTTGTTTGTTTTTGAAAAGTGAAAATTGCATGTTCCTGAAAAGAGGGTACAAGGAATTATTTCATTTTTACAGATTCTGAGATGTACAAAAGAGTGGGAAAAGGAAGTATAAAAATTTTTTTTAAAAAAGCTTATCATTGGGTTCAATCCCAATTACCTTCAGTTAAACCAAAATATAAAATCCTGTTACATTCCCCAGAGCAGAATCATAACCCGGATATGTAGGTAATTGAAATTATTCAAATTAAGAAAAGTGGCAATAATAGTAATAATAACTTATAGCATTCTCTATTATTTACAAGGCACTTTCATATACATTCTTAATGACAATAAAAGAGGCTCATGATTTTGTGCATAAAAAACTAGGAATGAGTCATTTGGTGGCTTTTCACAAGGACACGCACCTAGGAGATGGGGAAAATTTACAATGCAAGTCTCCTGACTTAAAATCTGGTGTTTGTCGCTACACCATACTCAACGGAATAATATGCCCTTTAACCATATCAACAGATATTTTAGTAAGAAAAAAAAAAAAAAAGGTCAAGGAATGGCAGACACATGGCTGATATTTTTCAATAGTCTTTTTGTATGAAAGACTAGGAAGAAATCACTTCCATGAATGGAAAGTTCTTCCGCAAATGAAAGACTCTCATGAACTGGTGAGTGGGATCCACAGAAAAGCAGGGAGGCTGCTGCACTAGCTTGGTGAGTGAAGCCCTCTACAGGGCTTGTTCTACCTAAAAGTCCTAGGCAGGGGGCCGTTTGACCACAGTTGAGAGCAACCAGTACTGAGCAGTTAATGAATCTTGAAGGGAAAAAAAAGCCATTTAGAAGCCTACATATGTATCAGAGCAAGGTGAGAATTGATAAGTTTTAGAATAATTAGTGAGCAAAAGATTACTGGAGGCCAGACTAAGGGGAAGAATTATTCAACATTTGGAGATAAAATCTGAGAGGGAAAGATCTGCAATGATAGAGATGTATCCAATCTGTCTCCTTCCAGAACTGGTAATTTAGAACCATGATATCACATTCATTATCTCCAATTCCGTATCTTTGTCAGATTAGATATAGGTAATAACACAACAGTACCCACTGTTTACTGAGCACACTCTTTAGAGTGCCTCATTTACATGGCAGGAGGTATTATTATTCCATTTTACAAATGAGGAAAAGAGGCAGTTTGCTCCTGTCTGGTACAAGGGTCCATGTTCTACACAAGGTCTCACTCTGCTTTCTGCTCATGTGGCAAATATGTTATGGTTTATTAGCCTACAGTAAATGCATAGCCTTTTCTCTCTAAAATATTGGTAGACAGATATTTTTCTTCAGAAATTTTTAAAAAGTTATTTCCTGATGGTGTTTCAAAGTTGCAGTCCTCCAGATTAACCAACAATATCAATTACTTGCTTCCACTGAAACGATCAAATCCCTCAAAATTACGTTGGTTCTAAATAATAGTTTGGGAGGTATATATAAAATAACTATTTTTTAAATGGTGAGTTACAATGACAACTTATAAAATTACCTATTTTAAGAACTGGTATTTTTTCATTTCAAAAATAATATTTGCTCTCAATAGGAAGCTTTTTTATAATACTCAAAAGCACAATGACATAAATAAAAATCATATAAACAAGTGGCAAAAAATTTTAGGTACTGTATGTACTTTATTTTTCCATTTTCTATTTTTTTAACTTGACTTTTTATTATGAAGTTTTTCTAACATATGAAAAGTTGAAAGAACAATACACTGAAGGCCACTATTCCCACCACTTAGATTCAATAACTATTAACATTGTTGCCATATTTTGCCCTACTTTCATATATTATAGACATATATATAAATTTATCCATGTTTGTATATGTACCTCTATTTGAAAGTAAATTGGAAATATCCTGAAACTTTATCCCTAAATATTTCACAAGCATCTCCTTAAATTGAGGACTTTTTCCCATATAACTCCACCATTGTCACTCTAAAAGAATTAACAAGAATTACTAATGCCATTCAATTTCCAGTAAATAGTAACTTTATGAATGAACCATTGCCCTGACCATTTCCTGGGGCTCATTCAATACTCAGCATTCAATTAATGATGTAAAATCAGTTACATCTTTTCACTGAGAGAGGTTCCAAGTGCCTGAAGTTTTATTTCACGGAATGGTTGAGCAATTTTGACATAACTGAGATGGTGAAATGAAATATTTGGGAAGGATATATGTAACATTTGATCCATCTTAGGAACCTGCAGTAAGGCTTTCTAAGAGCAAAGAGAGAAAACTTTGTCTGCTACTATGTGTGAGGCTGGTGAGGTGGGGAGAGGCGAGAAGCACAAGGAGGGAAGGAGAGCTAGGTCAGGGAACAGAATCGAACCGCAAACCTGATAAATCCAAGCAGTTGTCCAAATGAGGAAAAAGAAACTAACACGCTCTAAGCACCTACTCTGTGCTAGGAAGGTGCTACGCGGCTCCCCTATGTGGTCACCTTTACGCCCCATGGCAACTCTGGGGTACACACTGTTACCTCGTTCTGTGGATAAAGAAGAGAGGATCTGAAAGGTGAGATCTCCCTCGGTCACACCACATGTCAGGATTATAGCCTACGGCCAGAGGCTGGGCCACGAGGCATCTAGGTAAAAGCTAGCTGAGACCTCGAGATTTACATCAAGGAAGTCTCAGTCCAATGCTGTAAAACGAAAACCACCACCAAAACAAACAACAAAAGCTAAACAAAACCTTTCTATTCTAAAACTGGTTTGTTTTATAAAATTAATCAGACACGTAATACTTATAAATGTCATCCTGCAGTAGCAGCTGGAGATGAGGCCAAAGGCAGGAGGCCACCCTAAGGCAGGGAAAGTTTCACTGGGAAGATCTGGCCACAGAAGACATGGAGCCAAGACGAAGGATAGAGACAGGAGTGGGACTGGAGTTCAGAGGCAGGGAAACAAATCAGATAAAGGGCTCTCCTTTCTTCCTTCAAAAAGGAATAATTTTCCAACTATTTCCAGCCCCTGACAACACGACATACTCGGCAAGTACAGCTGTCTCGGTCCTCATTTTAGGAGACAGCGTTTACATGCTAAAGTCTTCTACCCCAGCAAACCCTGGACCTGTCAGGACATCAACAAGAGCCAGGAGCAATAAGGCTTGGAGCTTGTGCTCCCACCCGGCTAGGGACCTTCTAGCAGCATTTGGGCACCCTCCCTATTGTTCCCCAATGCACCCTGACAGACACAGACACAGACAAGGGTATATACTTTGCACAGAATAAAGCAAAAATCACACAAACTTCTACACACGTAAAAGAAGGCAGAAACAAATGAGCTTCTCCAAGTCCAAGGCCACCTGTGAAAGAGGACCCTATACCAGTGTGCTTCTGAAAGGTCTTTGGCTTTATTTTTTAAAAATTTTTTAAAAAAGATACAAAGTTTCTTTTAAGGGGTGACAAAAACATTCTAAAATTAAACTGAGGTGATGTTTGCACCACCCTGTGACTATATTAAAAAATATTAAATTGTATGTTTTAGTGGGTGAACTTATGGTTTGTGAATTACATCCAAAATAAAGTTGTTTTAAAAAACAGTAAAGGTTATTAGAAAACAACCCCAAAATTCTCCTTCTTCAACTTGGAGATCAATACTTGCATGTCCAGGGCCCACTGTACCAAAACCTTGAAGCAATAAAAAGTTATCTCGGTGTCCTCTGGACTTTCCCAGTGCAAAAGCTCCGCTCTCTCGCTGCGCCACCCCCGCACCTACTGAGAAAGGCGTGCTTCGGGCCTCCTAAGGATCAGAAAGCCTTCGGTCAGGAGTGGGTCCCAGCCCTCAGTGCGGGCCACAATACCGGAGGCACCTCTGCAAACATGCCAGAGGCCCGGGATTCGGAGTTAGTTTGTTTAGGGTGGGGTCTGGGTATGGATGTATTTTTCTAAAATTCCCCAGCTGATCCTAACATGCAGCTAGGATCGGAAACCACTGGTTTTGCAGGGGGATTTGTGGTACCATGACTGGAAGTGGAAGTTTCTGCTCCTCAAATCACCCCGCTGGGTCAGCCTCCATGGGAGCTTCTGGGGGTCAGGCAGGCCCAGGCAGCGCTGGGCCTCCTGGATAATCTCTGATTGCTCAATGAAGGAGCACAGGGCCTGTGTTCACACCAGCATTTCCTGACTAATCTTGACTAATACATGGCACACTGTACCTTCATATCCGCACAGAAGTCTCTATTTTCTTAGTAAAGCAAACAAATTAGTACTTTATTATAGACGCTCTTGCTTACTGATTACTTCATAAATGTTCATTTTGCCTTCTTAACCACATAGTAAACTATATTCTTTTTTTTCCCCTAGTCCTATGGTGGGCATATGACAAATAAAACTTGATTGAATGACTACATTTCCACAAACCTCTAAACATTCCCTGCAAAGCACTTTTGCTCTTTTCAGCCAGTAAACTAGATAAGAAGACAAAAAGCTGAAAAATAAAAATAGCATGGAAAATTAAGAGACAATGTACAAATTGGTATTTCCTGCCAAATCCCTTAAAACCTATTCTTATATGTGTTTTGCTGCTAAAACAAACAAGCAGGACCAAGATGAAATGCTTGTTCTGCTTTAACACAGTTCAGATCTGGGCCTGTCACCTCGGGCGGACTCCTTGCCCCGAGCCTGCCCTGTGGTGTAGCAGGGATTGTTTGCTGGCCCCCTGGACCCCCGGCCTCGGGCTGGGCTTGGCCAGTGGCGGGCACTGGCAGGAGACTGGAGGTGGTGAGTGGGTGGTATTTCCCCTCCTCTCTGCCTCCTGGAGCCTCTGCAGCAGGGCCTCTGGAAGGACAGGCCAATGGCAGTTCCAGCTTCTGCAGGGTGATCCAGCTCTTCTTTCCATCTTTCCAGCTGAGGAATGGTAGCAGCTTCCTGCAATTTCTAACCTCTGGGTTGCCTCACCACCCGTTGCCTGGCTTCCCAGCCTCTCCTAGAACCTGGGTAACCAATTCCCTGCATTCCATTCCCTGACAAACTCTAGTTGGACAGAAAGAGCAAGGATCTGAAAAGCTAAGTGACCTCGGACAAATAATTTAACCTTTCTGTGTGTGTTTTGTTTCCCTTGTAAAATGAAGCTAAAGCTACATACCCCCAGGGGCTGGCATATTTTGATGTTAAGGAGGAACCTGGCCCATTGCCTGGGTCATTTTAAGATTACAATAAAAGTTATTCTACTCCCCTCTTTTTCTCTGGCACCAACCTGATTGTGGTGAATTATGAGACAGTAAAATGAATATGAGATATAAGCAAAAGTTTAAGGCTGTAAATATTAGAGCAGACATTTTGTTTTTTACTTTTTATAAGTACAAAGGAACTAGGTTCATCTGATAAGTTTATGTTTACTACTTTTTCTATCTCATGGCTGTGTATTATTTTAGTCTCATATTTCCATATTCTATCTAAGGAAATGAAGTACACAGGGAATAGAGTTCATTTTCCAAACAACCTACACTGAGTTGGTCACAGGGATGACACCCAAATGTGCAAATCCCACACTTTAAAATACTTTGGAAGGGTGGTGTGTGTGAGTGTGTGTGTGTGTGTGTGTGTGTGCTGGTGGGGTTGGGAGGGATAGATAAAGCAAGATTGGCAAAATGTTACAATGTTGGTAATTATTGAAGCCAGGTGATGGGTACGTGAGGACTTCATTATATTATTCTCTCTTCTTCTGTGATAAAAAATTTTTGAAAAATTTAGAGTCCTCTTATCTCAAGAGTATGTATTTCCCTAGTCACCCAAAGGAAATATCATCGTCATTTTAATTAGTTTAATACTGAAAACCCCAAACTTATTGAGAAAGCTAGTATGAGAGATACAATTTATTTACTTTTTAAAAATCAGTGAGTAGAGAAAGTCAAGGAAATGATATATAAAAAATGGCAATATCAGTAAAAAGATAGATAACAAAATGAAAGCAAAAAGGAATTCTAGAGCAGAGATACAATAACTAAAATGAAAAATTCACTAGAGAGTTTCAAAGGCATATTTGAGCAGACAGAAGAAATATAATAATAACCAGAAGGTAAGACAATTGAAATTACTGAGTCTGAGGTACAGAAAGAAATATGATTAAAGAAAAGTGTAAAGATCCTAAAGGACCTTTGTGGGAGTCCCAGGAAGAGGAGAGAAAAAGAGGCAGTAGATTATTTAAAGAAATAATAGGCTAAAACTTCTCATATTTGATGAAAGATATAAATATAACAAGAAACTCAACAAACTTCAAGTATGATGAACTCATATAAATCCACATTATAATCAAACTGTTGAAAGACAAAGAAAGAAACTTGAAAGCAGCAAGAAAAAAATGACTATTACATACAAAGCATATTCAATAAGATTGTGTAAACCTTAGAAATCAGAAGGCAGTAGGCCAAATATTGGCAAGCATGTGAAGAAGTTGGACCCTCTGTGTGCTGGTGGTGGGAATGTAAAATGGTACAACCACTTTAGAAAACAGTAAGGTGGTTTCTCAAAAAAATAGCTCAAGTGGAAGCAACCTAAGTGTTCACTCTCAGATGAATGGATAAACAAAATGTCATATGCATATACACAAAGGAATATTATTCAGCCTTAAAAAGAAAAAAAATTCTGACATATGCTATAATGGATGAATCTTGAGGACATTACGCTAAGTGAAATATGCCAGTCACAAAAAGACAAATACTGCATGACTCCATTTATAAGAGATTCCTATGAAAAACTACTGTTTCTAGGGTTGTTAAAATCATAGAAACAGAAAGGAGAATGCTAGTTGCCAGGGACTGGGCAGAGAGAGAAATGGGAAGTCAGTAATCAAAGGGTATAAAGTTTCAGTCAAGCAAAATGAACAAGCTCTAGTGATCTGCTGTATAACTTTGTGTTATACAAGGTATAGTCAATAATACACTTAAAAATTTATTAAGAGTGTAGATCTCATGTTAAATGTTCTTACAATAGGATAAATAAAGGAAAGAACACAGGTACTTGAATACAATGCTATATATTTGAATGTACAACTGTAAAACAAATAGGGATGTACTGTTTAATGGGTATAGAGTTTCAATTTTTCAAGATAAAAAGAGTTCTGGAGATAAACGGTGGTAATGGTTTCATAAGAATATGAATGTACTTAATTGCACTGAACTTTACACTTAAAAATGGTTAAGGTGGTAAATTCTGTTATGTGTATTTTACCACAATAAACAAAAACAAAAAACTCAAGGAAAAAATAGAAAATGGGCTGCTTAGAGAAATCTTGCATTCCAGAGACAACCTACTCAGGTTGTCTAATTATCCACCCATTCACCTCAGAAACTCAAATGACCACCCACTGTTTCCACCTCCAGCAAGCTATATCATTCTTTAAAACGCACTTGTAGAATGTAATTAACATTCTGCGAAGTGTCAAAACTGATTAAAGAACACTATCATCAGCTGTCCCTCTTAGTTTAAAAGTCTTATCTGCAATGGGGAACAAAGTAACTCAGAAATTACCAACCTAAAGAATAAAGTGTCTGACCTCCCTTCTCTCAACACCTTAAAGCCGGTGCCCTCTTCGCAGACACTATAATTTGCATTCCTACTCCTAAACATCACTGCAGCCAAGTGGTCTGTCCAGCCATGGAAGGCTTGTGACAGACACTCTTCCCAGGCAGGCTGCGATGACGGGCCTACCAAATGACTGGGCTCCTTGATCCTGCTGCCACTGGGCCCGCCGGTCTAATTAGGCTAAGGAACACCTTTAATTAATATGGCTTAATCAGGTCAACTTAGGACTCAGGAATGTGATTACTGGTATAAACCAAATTTACTCTTCATCATTACAATGTTCCTCAGGTGTTCTTCAACTCTATACATAATTCTTCAGAAGATCAATGATATTGATGTTATCCAATGTGCAAACATACATTGTAATATTTCACTGTCTGGCTTTATATGTGGCATTCCCTTAAACAAGCACATCACAGCTATGTCTTTTAATTATTTTATTTTATTCTACCTAAATTTTTAAAGTTAGGTAATTCACAATTTTTTTCAGTATTTAAAGGATCCCAGTAAAGATATTTTAGTTATAGGATTTACCAAAAGCATGCTATTATGTATAAATATATTATATACAAATGCATATCATTATATATAAATGTTATATAAATATATACATGCATATATATCATGTATATATGTTATAAATTGGCTCCATGGACCTTTAGGTGATTTATTGGTGGGCTTCTGTCTTTGTATATGTGTATTCTGTTGTGGAAACATGGTCCTTAACTTGCAGTTAATTCTCAAAATGGTCTCTGATCCCCCCCTCACAACCACCATACAAAACTGGTTAGGAACCTAAGCTGCACTGTCCAGACTTGTAGCCATTAGTCACTCATGCCTATTGAGCACTTGAAATGTGGCAAGTGTGAATTGGATTTTGAAGAATTAATATGAAAAAGAAGATATAAAATAAACGACTTATACGTTGATTACATGTTAAAATGTCTGAGATATAGTGAATTGAATAACATATATTATTAACTTTATCGGCTTCTTTTTGCTTTTGTTTATGTGGCTGCTAGAAAATTTTAAATTACATATGTGGTTCACTATATTTCTACTGGACAGCAATAGTTTAGAAAAAGTCAAAGTTTGGCCACAGGATGCATATTGCTGATTTTAGGAGGTTCTTACTAGCAAACAATTTCTATAATACCGTAGTTCCACAACTGGATTCTAAGAAGTTTTAGCAAAAATGTCATACTATTCCTAAAAAGAATAGGTAAAATAAGATTTCAACTACGTTCATCCAAATGTTCCCCCATAATTTCCTTTAGAGAATCACGCATTTGGAAGGATTCTGATATCAGCTCTGAACCACTGACATCCATATTTGCAGAGACTTCATGTGCTGCATTTTGATAAGAACCTCAGGACAACAATGACACAAAGCAAACTTTTGTTTTTAGCACATCAATAAGATGTTACATTTTAAAAGCTCAGAATATATAATGGAAACATTCATGAAGAAATATCTCAAGGGAAACTGGAATTCCCAATATTAAAAGTACTTTGATTCATGAATCTAATGAGTGCCTATTATCAGCCCCATTTTATAGATATGGAAACAGGTTCAAAAAGATTGACTCATTGCCAGGCCAGTGGTTGAGCATTGTCCTAGGATCCAGGAGATCGAGGTTTGATTCTCAGTCAAGGCACATGCCTGAGTTGCGGGCTCAATTCCCAGTCAAGGGTGCACAGGAGGCAGCCAATCAACAATGACTTCCCCATCACTGACGTTTCTATCTCTCACCCTCACCTTTCCTCTCTCTGAAATCAATAAAGATATATTTAAAAAGAGAAATTGCTTTAAAAAAGAGATTGACTCATTGCCCTTTGAGAACAAGAACTCTGTCTTGTTTTCCACTGTGTACTTGGAGGCTAGCACTTGGCCTGGCACATAGTAGATGTTCAATAAATGGTCATTGGCTAATAAGTGACAGTACTAATTCCAACACGAGATTACTGGGTCTGATTATAGCATCCTTGCTCCCCCCCCCCCCCCGCCCCGCCCCAATACCACATGCTGGTAGAGATTGGTGTACATAACTAATTTTTTAAATCCTCACCATAAACTGATGATGGGATATGAATATATCACTCTCTAGGTTAATAAAACTTTTCTGTTTTGGGAGGTTCTTTTTGGAAAGCAATCTAATGTTAAGTGATGCCTCCTGGTTCCTACACATTACAAGTGCCAGCATGACTGGGTGTCACACCTAATTGGTTGGCCTGGCATTCAAAACACTGAACAAATGGGACATCTTTGCCCCTCACCCAAAGTAATCAAGTACAGAGCAGCACTATCCCCCGCCTCCCCCCACACAAGGGTTTTAACCTCACTCAGCTGCTTCTGCTCCTTGGGGTTTGGGGTTTTCTCCTAGTCCCCAGTCCAGCTGCCTCTCCTCCTCTGCGTTGGAGAATGCACGGCCAACAACATTTCTCTAAAAGTTTTAAGCTTTACTCGTGGGTTAAAAACAAACACAAGACATTAGCTCTCGAGAGCCGATTCCCTGCTCATCCAGGAATCCGCGTCCTGGGGCGGAATTCCTCCAGCAGCAACTCCTGTTTCATTCACCCCGAGCTCGCGGGGCGCCCGGCGCGTCGGCGCGGGGACTCGCACGCCCGGGCGCGCTCCACATACCACCGCGGGGTGAGTCTGCGCCGCTCCCCAGCCTCTCCGGAAAGTCGGAGAGGAGATCGCACCGGGTCGCACCCCTTCCCTGCCAAACCCCGGCCAATCCCTCGTCCGCTCGCCCGGAACGGCTAGGCGAACACATGCCCTTCCCGGTCCTGCCCAGGAGCGCTCGCTGCTATTTACCGTCTTGTACCACCAGCTTGCGAATGCCATGGTGATAACCGGTTTGCTCCGAGCAGCACGGCGCAGGACCCGGCGACAACTCGGGGTGCGGTGCTGAAGGCGCTGGGCTCGCACTCCACCTGCCCGGGACTTGGCTGGCACGGAGCTCTGCCAGTCCCGCGGCTGTCTAGTGGGCGGGCACCTGGGGGATGGGCCCGCACAGGCCCCGCCCCAAACGGGCTGGCCCCGCCCCCCGATTTGGCTCACGGTTGGTGAGCGAGGAGGTATTATTCCTCCAGGCGGCCACGCCCTGCAGCCCCGACTTTACGCAGAAGACGGTGTCCCGCAGTCCAGCTGGACGCCCCCACCCACCCCAGGGCGGTGGTCCCGAATGAACTTCGGTCCCCTTGCCTCCCCGTATCACTTCACTGGTGTCTCACCCACCAACTTTCCCCGGCGCGGGCCACCCCGTATCTGGCTCGCGCCACGCCCCGCGCACTTAGCCCAGGCCGGGGAATCCCTGGCCGCCCGCGCCACCTGCCCTGCCTGCCCCGGGCACGGAGCCCCGCGCCCGCCCCAGGGACGGGAAGGGGCGTACGGGGGCGGCCGGCCAGGCAGGCTACGCCCAGAGGAGGCGGCCCGCGGCTTCGGGGCTGGGGTCCTCGCGCCCACGGCCCAGCGGCTCGGGCAGAGCGCCACTCACCTCTTGGGCGTGGCGGGCCGCTGCTGCGCGCCGGGGCCGCGGGGAGGCGGCGGGCTTCGGGCCCGGCTGGGACATGGCGAGGCGGCGACGAGCGCTGCCTCCAGGAGGGCGCAGCGGAGACTGGAAGGGAGGCCGCCGGCGGCGGGGAGGGGCCGGCGGGCGCGCCCGTGAGGCAGCTTTTCCAGCCCAGCGCCGAGCCCGTGCGCGGGCTGCCCCCTGCGCCGCTGGGCCCTCCCCTTCCTGCCCGCTGCTGGCTGCGGCGGTCCGGGCTTGAAACTTAACACCCTCGGCCCCAAATCGCCACTGGGGGACCCTCCCCGCCCCCGCCCCCAGGACCGCTCGCTTCCCCGTGGGTCACAGAGGCGGGCCTGGAGGTCGCGGAGTTCCTTCTTCGACTTGCCCGCACTTATCGAGCAGTTGTGCAACGGGATAGCGGGGCCCCGGGCGTGGCCGGTCCGCGCCTGTTCTCCTCTCCCCTGAGGATCTGGAGAAACAGACACCTTTTCTGCAGCCCTGGCTTAGCTAGAAGGATTTACCACCTCGAATCCGGCCCAAGCCGGGACCGTCTGCGTAAGGAGGCGGATCACAAAAACAAATCGGGGGTGGGGGGTGGGTGTGTGTGTGCGCGCGTGTATACGTGCGCGCGCGCGCTCGCCTGCGTATGTTTTGTGTCATTTTACTTTGTTTTTTTTTTTGGGGGGGGGAGGGTGCAGTTTGGAAAGTGTAATAATGTTTCGTGGGGAGGCAGCTGCAGCCCCGATCCAAACCGGAGAACAGCCCCAAGCTGACCCCCCGCAGCCCGCCCGGCGCCCGCGGGCCTCCTGCCCGGGGCTGGCTGCTTCGGCCTCGGGTCGTCTTCAGCAGCACTTCCTGCTGGGGCCGAAGCGGAATGTTAGGAGCCTGTTAGAAAAGGCTGTCTGCTGAGTGTCAGCTGCGGCTGCTGCCGGTGTGATCAGACCTGACTAAACAGCCTGTTGCCCTGCAGTGACATTGGCACTTTGGGCCTCAGGGTCACCACTCTCTACTGTGGTGTGTTTTAGGCAGATGAAGAGAGAGAGGCCAGGTTATAGGGAAATATTCGTCATGCTATAAGGGTCTTAGCAGGATGGAGTTCTTGCTTTTGCTTATTTTTAGGGATTCTGACTTCCCTTTACTCAAGAGACAGCCTAGCCTCATTCCTTAAGGGGGGAGCAGGGAGGGATGATTTAAATGCATTTTCTCTTATGGGGTTCTACTTACTGTCTAGGTATGTAGTATTTCCAACAAACAGGCTGCAGTCTGTTGGAATTTATACACAAAAGGAATTCATACATAAAAAATGAAACAACTTGGATATGGGGCCTGTGATTGTCATTTCAAGAAAAATTGATTGATGGCACCTATTACATGCATAGTTTGGGGAAATGTCATAAGCCTGAAAAAATGCTTTTATAATTGTGACCAAACAACTACAGGAATTTAAGTGAACACTAAAACAATAGGGGTGAAGTGATAGGCAGCCCCACCTCGGGCCCAGGAACTGGAACCATTTTTCTAGCTCAGGAGCCTAGAGGCCCTAGATTCAGGCTTTAGATCCCTGAGAACATGAACTCTGAAAGAACAGTTCCTATTAAAGTCTGAGGTGTTTTCTAAAGGAATATTTAAAATGGAATTTAGACCAGTTGGTTTTATATTTCCTGAAAGTCTTCCATGTATATCACTGTGAAAGGAATTGTAGAGGGAGTGATAATAAAGATTTAAATACACATGTCCTGTCCTCCAGAGACTTACAGTTTAGCTGAAGTCCTGTGGCATTTATAACACTGTCATTTGGTTGTCACTGAGAGACATACAATGTGTGAATAAGTACAAATGTGCGCTGGGAGTTTCAGGTTCTGTGGGTTTTGGTGGTTATAGGAAGAGAAAGAAGGCTTGAGTGGGCTGGCTGGCTGGTGGAATGTGGACGGAAGAAAGGATTGGGACTGTTCAGGAAATTAGAAAGGGCCTATTCACCTGGCTGAAGTTGCTGGTCCAAGTTCAGGTGTAATCCATCCATTTATCAACTTACTTATTCAGCAGCTACTGTGCTCATGATATAGTTGATACCAAAATCTGTAAAAGATGATGACCTTAGCCTTCAGGCTTTGCTTGAGAGTCGTCAGACTCATATAAGCAGAACATTTGCAGGCTAAACTGCATTGATTTGATGACTGTGAATAAAGAAAAATTTCCAAGAAGTTGAAGAAGAGGGTGATGGTCTCAATTTCCCTTGTAGTTAGTGAGGAATTTGAAACTTTAATGCCAGCACCGCCCATGTTTGACTCAAGTGAGTTAAAACCCCCTCCAAGTAATCTCCACATTTTATCTCTTCAGCCCCATAATTGTTCAGGAACTTCTCACTTCTCACCAGGAAGCATATAAAATGAGAAAAAGACGGGATGGAGTCCAGAGAAGAAGGGAGTGGAGCCTAAGAAAGAGCTTCTGTGGGGCAGAAGGAAGCTAACAGAGAAGTGGGTGCCAAAGGCCAAGGGAGCATCTTGGGGAAGCTCATTTTAGCACCGCATTTGAGCATCTTGGGGAAGCTCATTTTAAATACATATGGCAACTTTTGCTACATTTTTATTTGCACATAATATAAGAATTCTATTTCTTTACTTAGTAATAGGATGTCTGCTGTGTGTCAGGCTCTGTGGAGGTACCAGGGACCTCCTACGCTCAAGGACATCACAGTCCAGTAGGAAAGACAAATAAGGGGGTAAGGACTGTGACCAGCAGAGGTATTTCAAGAGTGCAGGAGGATCCTGAGGAGGGGCTTTTCATTCTGACCAGGGGTGGTGAGATCAGGGGTGGCTTCTTCCCCCCATGTTTGACTCAAGTGAGTTAAAACCCCCTCCAAGTAATCTCCACATTTTATCTCTTCAGCCCCATAATTGTTCTGGAACTTCTCACTTCTCACCAGGGAGCATATAAAATGAGAAAAAGACGGGATGGAGTCCAGAGAAGAAGGGAGTGGAGCCTAAGAAAGAGCTTCCGTGGGGCAGAAGGAAGCTAACAGAGAAGTGGGTGCCAAAGGCCAAGGGAGGAGGCCTTCTAAAAGGAAGGACTGGCCCACAATATAAAATGTGACTCAAAAGTTGGGTGGGACACTATATGAAGAGTGTCCTTTTGATCTGACAGCTGAGAAGTTTTTGGTAACACAGCCAGTGGGTAAAATTGAGAAGGAGACAATGTTTCTCTGAGGTACCCACAGTTTGGACAGTCCCCTTCACTTTGGATGGTCTTTCTTTCTACACCACCAGGAAGGGAAGTTATCCCCAGAAAACCTGGAACTTCTGGCTGACATCCCAGTGTCCTCCAATTCCAATGAAATGTACTTGTCCTACCTGCCATCTCCAGACTCTGTCAAGTTTGCTCTGCTCCATAGTGATGTTTTTCTTAGTAAACCAGAAAAAAAAAAAAAAGAATCCTTGTAAACAGGCAAAGACTAATTAGCAAATATGCAGAGGCTCTCAGCCTCCTTTCCTTTGTAACATGCATGGATCTGAGTAGGAGCTTCATGCTCCCGAGTGTAGAATGAAGCATTCTACAGAAGAATGGCCTCACTGGTGAAGTTCTATGCACAAAGGAGAGGAGGGTGCTGGCCAGTTGGGGAATATGTTTAGACCACAGGAGCCTTGCTCTGTGCTATGTTCTGAATGTTTGTGTCCCCTTCAAATTCATATGTTGAAATCCCAGTGCCCATCTCGATGGTATTAGTAGGTGGGGGTGCCTCTGGGAGATGATTAGGTCATGAGGGCAGAGCCTAATGCCCTTATAAAAAATGCCCAAGAGAGCTCCCCTGCCCCTTCTGCCATGTGAGGAAACAAGGGGAAGTCTCAACTCAGAAGAGGGTCCTCACTCAAACATGCTGCACCTTGATCGGGCACGTCTGCCTCCAGAACTGTGAGGAATGCATTTCTGTTGTTTCTAAGCTCCCTAGCCCATAATATTTTGTTTTGGCATCTCAAAGGGACCACGACACTGTGCTTGTCGGATCACATGGGCTTATGCGTAGATGGCAGAAGGGATGGGGGAGGGAGGGAGAAAAAATGGAGAAGGGAGGGTGGAGGGACAGAGGCAGAAGAGAAAAATAAACAGCAGAGGAAGTAGTTTTACATTTTCACTGCTACCAGACAAGAACTTGAGTCATACACATATCTATAGTCAGGACTGCAGGTTTTATGTCTCATCCTTTATGTCTCTCCAATAGTAAAACACCTGAAAATACCTTCAGGCCTATTCTTCAGCAGGACAGAATTTTCTGCTGCTTGTCTGTGTGGCCCAAAGAGGACTGAGATTACATCTCCTTTTCAGGGTTTTATTAGAGAGTCCCTTGGGATTAAATGCCTGAGGAAGGGAGGGAGGGAATGGGCAAAGGTAACTGTTGAGCTGGGTGTAGACCCAGGAGAAGCCTCAGATAACCCTGCAGGGAATGATGAAGAAGGGATGCTCTTTAGAGATGGCCTTAGGGATGGCCGGGGTTGGTAAGAGAGGGCCTTTCTAAGCTGGAATCAGCCAGCCCCTGGGTGTGGTTGAGGGAGCAGAAGCATGGCTTTAGGGGGGAAAGGTGGCTCCCTGAAGCTGTGGCAATCCCCAAAGGGGACTGAAAGATGAGGAGGGCTCTCTGTGGGTGGCACTCCCAGAGGCTGAGATAAGGGCTCTTTTATTCCTGAAGGGGATTCAGGTAGCTTATCAAATCCATTACACTCTTCAATGCTATATAACATCATGAAAATTTTGCAGATTGAATGGAGGAGGGAATAAATATTGCAAAAGCATGTTGTCAAATTGCTATTTAACAGAACATTAGGTTTGAAAATATTACCCATTGAATTAAATTTCTCCCCCTTTATAATGACTTTTGCCTTCAAGAAGGGTCACTGAAGAGCGATTTGTTTCACAGAGCAGACAAGCTGTTAATATGACTATCTAGATAGAGAAACAACATTTTTACAATTGTGATTGCTAAGAATGGTTAGAAATAAAGAGAAAATAAAATTTTTATGTTCTAATTTTATCTAGTGATATTAAAACAAAAAAAGATTGCTCTGTAGGTTTGGCAGCTGGCAAGGAGGTAGGTATAAAATACTCCCTGCTTGCCAGGAAGCTCTGAGAGCCCTCAGCTGTCTTCTGCTTCCATTGCTCATTTCCCTTAGGTTTGCAGCTTTCCATCCTTGGGGGTATGGGTTTATGAAAAGAGCTCAGTTCTCAGGGGTAGCCAACAAATAACTAGCACTGCAGGAATCATCCCTCTTCAATGTTTACAGTCCTTGATGGTCCTAGGTGCCTCAGGGTGAAGTGTAGACCCCTTACTACAATCTCCAGGTCCTGCAAGGTCTGACCTGGCAGCTCCTCATGCCTTCAAACCACCTTGCCCTCCTGCCTTCAGATCCTGGAACATACCTGGCTCTTTCCAGTCCCTGCCTTTGCTCATTTCTCCTCCCCTGGAATATTTCTCCCTTCCCATTCCCAAAGCTCACCCTAACTTTTCCCAGTATTTCATTATATTGTAACTAACTGTCTATAGCCAAATAAGGTCCAGGATCCGTACGGCCCAATCCTAAATGCAGATTGTATTTAAGCAACAGTGGTCCAGCGTTGCAAAGGTAATTAAAAGCAATTTAATCTTTATTGTGATTGCAAATGCCCAAGTGAGCACGCAATCTGAACACTCGGCCAAACATTTTCATCCTTTCTCTCTATCTTAGTCCTGTTAAGTCCCTCATGCTCTGAACTTCTATATTCTCCAAAAACCAACCAGAAGACATGATGGCAAAGGGTCTTGGAATTTGTTGGGGGGGGGGGGTTGTTTTTCAGGTGATGAAAATGTTCTAAAATTGGTCATTTAGATGTCTGTGAGTAACATAGGAAAAAATACACTAAAAACATTGAATTGTAAACTTTAAATTGGTGAAATGTATAGTATATGTGAATTATGTTTCAATAAAGGTGTTATTAAAAAATAATTCCTTACAAACCTGTCTTCAACATGATAACCACGAATTTCAAAAGAACACTTTAAGATCCTGCTGCAGGACAAGGCTGCCATCTAATCTTCTGTTTACTCGTTTACATTTATTTGCAGCTCCTTCCAGGGTTTTAGAGAGACAATCACAGCAGGACTAGTTTTCTTACTGGGAGGATTCACATTGCACATCGGTCAGCTACTTCAAGCAATGAATGTACTGCTGTAAAGTTATATTTAACCCTTTAAAAACATTTATTACAAATAAAAATTTAGTTCAAATATTTTAGGGGTGTTTATTTTCAGAAAACTCTTGTTAAACATAAAACTTTTTCTAATAAAATTTTATTTTAAAATAATTTTAGGTTTACAGAAAAGTTGCATATAGTACAGAGTTCCCACTTTCAGCTCCCCTGAATGTGACCATCTTTCATTACTGTAATGCATTTATCAAAACTAGGCAACCAATACTATTAACTAAACTCCAGATTTATTTTGGTTTTCAGCAGTTGTTTCAAAAATTATTTCAAAATGTATTACAATTGACTGGGAGTCTCTTTTTCTTTAACTTCTATTACTAAACTTTAAATTTGTTAGATTCTAGTGATTTGGAAAGAGAAATATTCTAAGTTCTAAGACAGTGTGACTGTTACTTTCCCAGAGGTGAAATGTAAGTTTGTATAATTCTTTTAAATTTTCTTTTTTTTTCTTTTTTTTTTTTTTTTTTTGTATTTTAAGATGTCATCGAGTGAGGAAACACTGTAAAAGCATCTCAAACTTTACTAGTGTCAAAGGACACTATGGGAGACTAATTTTTATAGTCTTATATTGGAAAGCTCTCTCTAAAATATGACACAAAACCTAGAAGCCCTAAAGGAAAGATTAATAAATCTGACTATATTAAAATTAAAAATTTATCATAGAAAAATAAGCACATAAATAAAGACTACATAAAAATGACCATACACCAATGATAGAACCTACAATTCAATAGAAATATCACATTGCAAAGGAGTCACATAGAAAATTCACAGAAAAAGGAAATTAAATGGATCATTAATGTGAAAAATCTCTCCATTCTGATTCAAAATAAGACAAACACATATTAAAACCACAATCAGATACCATTTTTATCTTATTAGATTGGGAAAGACAAAAACTGGTTAACAATACACAGCACTGGCAATAATGTAGAGAAGTAGGTATTATATCACATTGCTGATTGGAATATAAATTGATGCAACAATTTTGTTGGCAATTTGGCAAATATCTGTCAAAAGTGTTGTAATTGTGTGTGTCTCTTCACTAATGATTCCACTTTGAGAATTTAATTTATCTAACCAATATACTTGCGTATATACATGCAAGAGACACATGCAAAACCGTTCGTTATAACAGTTTGTAATAGTGAAAAACTGGAAACCAGTTAAATAGCCACCAGTAGGAAACAGTTAAATGCAGTGTGAAACAACCATGCAGTAGGACATCACACAGTCACTTAAAGACAAATTTCTATAAGCTGGTGCGGACGGTCTCACAAGATATACTGTTAACCAGAAGCAGGGTACAGGGCACAGGCTGGCCCGAGCCTGGGGGGGTGAGGTGGGGATCTGGGTAAAGAAGGGGAGGGATTAGCTAAGGAGCAGGTGTGCGCGCTCCACGGACAGCGGAGGGTGAAGGCCGAGGGGGGGGGCGGCCGAGCTGGGAGGAGGCGGGCAAAGGGGGGGAAACCGGGGACGTCTGCAGTGTGTGTGTCAACCTTAAATTTTTTTAATAAAAAACAAAAAAGAATCAACCGATTAATGCACACGCAAGTGGAACAACAACCAAAAAGTCAATGTGAAGGATATACATAGCGTTCCAGTATTATGTAAAAATGAAAAGGTATATACATTTTATAAATTTTCTCTATAACCACATAGTATATATTGCTTGTACTGGCTATTTCTGGAATGATACGTAAAAATTGTAAGTAGTTTTATTTTATTTTTTTGTAAGGAGGAATGTGGGAGGAAGAATATCTTCATTGTCTATTCCTTTTTATTATTCAACTTATTTTTTTAAAATATTGTATAGTATTTTTTTGTCAGTTGCAATTCCAAATAACCAATTAATAAATATTATATACCAAGTGCATGTATAACTGATAGGTTGAACTTTATCACTTAGAATTCCCAGAATTTCCAACTTTGCTTTGTTGAAGCTAATTGTGCATCTAGAAATCACTTATCAGAACTATAGGAGGCGAAGGTGAAGCTTAACTAATACCCAACCTCTCTTGTTGTGAATTAGGAAAAAAAAAAAAGTTTTAAGGAACATACTGTCCTCTATATTTTTCTGGAATAATTTTGAGACTGGATTATTTTTGTTTCTATGAGTGGCTTAGATTTTTTTCTGGGAACAATTGTCATGTTTGTGATGGGGATGATTGGGTGACATACACAGAACCGTGAAGGAAAAGTAACAGCTGTTCACAGCTCAGTTCTCAGTACTTGCAGGGCAACAGTACTCTTCTGGTTTTGTTATATAGGTTTAATTAGATCCAGTTCATACTCCAAGGTGTCGGTTGTACAGGATCATACACCGAGGGTGACTTGTTCAATCTGACAGCCTAGTTTTGTGGTGGAAGCAGCCTTCTTGCAAAGAAGCTTCTTTGCTTTGTAAAACTGTTTTGCTTTAATAAGATTTTTACTTATATGAATTTTGGATTATTTCCCCAAAGGTATCAGATTGTGCTATAATAGTCAGTATCACTTTTATGATTAGATCAGCTTCCTTTTTCTTAGTGTTATGGATTGCACAGTGTCCCTCCAAAAGAGATATGTTTGAGTCTTAAACCTGCACCTTATTTGAAGATAGGGCTTTACAGGGACAATCAAGTTGAAATGAGATTATTAGGGTGGGCCCTGATCCAGTATTATGGGTGTCCTCATAAAAAGGAGAAATTGGCACAGAAATGTGCATGCGGGAAGAACTGCTTATGCCACAAGCCAGGGAACTACCAAAAGCTGGAAGAGTCTTGGATCATATCTTCCCCCAGCACCTCAGAAGGAGCTTGGCCTGGCTGACACACTGCTTTTGGACTTGTAGCTTCCAGAACTGTAACAGAAGAAATTTGTTGTCCTAAACCAGCCCTGAGCTGTTGTTATGCAGCCCTAGCAAACTAATACACTCAGGATAGGAATACTTGGACACAGTTCAAATGAGCTCAGACCTCCTCCAGTTTTTCCTATATTAGGAAATGCCCCTTGTGAATTTGAAATCTGATTTAGGCATTTAGTCTAGATAGAGTAAGGTTAGTGTCTCTCAGCAACACCTGCAAGTGCTCTGTGGTGCCAAGTTTACACTCCTGTCTTCGCAAACCTATGTATTTCTCTCTGTGTGTACAAGTTTCAGCACTTAAATTAGTGTATTTGTATTTTTTTTTTCTTTAAATGGCAAGATCTTTGAAGGGAGAGTAACTTCAACAAGTGGTAATGTAACAGTTAAAATTTATAGAATATTTATTCTGTACCTCTGTACTATGAATACACACACACACACACATACACATATTTTTGTATATAATCAAGAGAGAGAGAGAGTGAAAGAGAGAGAGATTTGAGAGAGAGATTTGCTCATGATGACACAGAGCCAGAAATTCATCACAGGTTGAAAATGCTCTGAAGCCCTGGCTCTGGGAATCACTCAGTAAAGACCGCCTGCTAAGCCCAGTCTGACTAATAGAGCAGAGACTATCTTGCTCACTGATCTATTCCCAGGGCCTAGAAGAGTGTTGGCACATGGTAGGTGCCTTATTCTTATTTGCTGCAGGAGAAGTTCATAGCTTTGTACATGTTTGACTATGCTATAGAAGTAGAGGGGATCATGGGGAAGAAACCTCTCTACTCCAGTTATTAGGTTGAACCATCTTAAACTGACAACTTAAAATTCTGACCTACAGAGATGACAACTTTGTATAGTTTAATCTTATCCCATTGCTAAAAGGATTTAAAGCTTATAGAAGACCCAAGCTTTTGCTGCTTCGCTTGTTTAAACCCCCTGCCCCCCCCCCACACAAAAGTTCTGTTTTGTTTTGTTTTCCATGTCTATGAGCCCCAGACTCCCATTGCAGCCCTTGGTTTTTGACAGGGACAATGCTTTATTGTGTTTCTGTCACTATATATTCCTTACCTTAGCAGCTGTCTGCCATTGTAGACAGCTCATTTCAATAGGCATAGTTAAAATTCTCCTGTGAAAGTTCCCTGGTGCTTGTCAGGGGTGGCCCTGGGAGGGCCCATGATTCAGGTCATGAAAGTTCTAGGCAACCCTAAGGTTCTCTTCCAACTCTGTTTGCCTTTGTTATGTTTGATAATCAAAACAAATGGGTCACAAGGATATTTTTAAACAAAGATAATTGATTTAATATAATTTTAGCCAAAGCATTAAATGGTGCTCAATTAAAACCATGAGGGGAGGGACATAAAGCAAAAGAGTGAAGTGAGTAATCCACAGCACCTAATTATAAGTTTAGCTACAGATGCAATCAGCTCAGGGCACACCTACAAGGTGGAAAATACGTTTAGGTGATTCCTCTGTGAAGCCTCCACTAAACGCCCTCTGTCATAGAGCCTCCTGACATGGAGCATTTGGCCAAACCCATGAAAGGAATGAGTATGTACCATTTATTTATTTTAAGACTCACACTAGACATGCATTATTTGGATATGTGATTATCTTGCCTATATTAAAATGATGCAATGCAAAATGTAAGATGTGATTCTTGAAGTATCCCAGAAAAAAAAAAAGGCTAGTGACAGGAATGGTGGTCACAAGGACTCCAACAATGAAAGGCTGACTACTACATCTTTCAGAAAGAGCTCACACACTTATACGCAGTAGGAGCTTCTACATGACTGCTCATGTTTTCAAGAATAAGTTAATATTAATAACTCACTGTTACATCAGAATTATGGGAACAGAAAGATGAATAGTAAGAGAAAACAAGAAAGTCTGATATGAATCTTCAAGTATATTGCAGTATACTTGGAAGTGGAAGCTAACCTGAATAAATGAGAAAAATTTAAGACCATACAGGTTTGTGCTAAATTTTTGGAAGGGTGCAAATTATAGAAGTCTTTAAAAGCCAGGTCAAGGAACTTAGACCGTTCCTTTTATTTTTTTTATTGTACATTATGTGTATATTGTAGAAATAATTAAGAAAACATAAACAGGAAAAATGAAACTAAAGTAAAATTATCCCCAAATCTCAATATGCAGTTAACCTATTGACATATAGCTTTAACTTTATCTATGGCTCTGTAATACACATGCTATTTTGTAAAGGCATTCTTCACCTAATATGAGATCCTCAATATTTCTCAGTATCAATAAATATGTGTTAGAAATGTTTGAAGAGATCAGAAAAGGAAAACTGTGGGGTGAGTGATTGGTGGGTGGGCTTATGCTGGACCCTGAAGATACGCAGGGTTTAGATAATCAGGGAATGAGACTCTCTAGGCTGTACAGCATGGAAACCGCAGGGAAGGGGAAAGGAGAATGGCTCGAGAATGGCCTGGGGGGGAGACCACCCATGGGGAGACAGCTGGCTTCCTGTGGAGAAGGGGGGACCCAGGCAAACGGAGGGGGGGGGGGGGCTTAGAGCAACTTTTCTCTTCATCCTATCTAAGAGCCAAACAGGGAGGGATGGAGCTGAGTGGCAACCCACACTTTCCCGAGTGCGATGTGCAGAAGTGAGAGGAGCGATTTTCTGTGTTTGCTGAGACTCTTTTGTTGTTAACAGAAAAAGCAACTGTGTAAGTTCAAACAAAGAAGAGGGCAGATTAGTTCCAAGGAAATAAGGGACCTCCCAGAACTAAAGAGCTGAAATGCGACCGGGTCTCAGGTCAGACTGGGACTACAAGGCTACAAGGAAGCTCACCCTCCTCCGCCTCCACTTCTCCCTGCGCTCCCCTCGGGGACCTGCCCTGTCCCTCCTCTGCAGGCGGGCTCCGGGTTAGCCCTCCCCACAGTGAACCCCAGGCCTGCAAGCCCGCAGTGTTGCCATTTAGAAAGTTTCTCTCTGTCTCCTTCTTAATCTCTCTATTCAGTCCCCGCTCCCAGTGAGGAAGGCAACCCTGTTTGGGTCAGTTCAAGTCAGGTCTACCTTCGCTCCCATCAGCTACGGGCTGGGAGGAAGAGTGTGGAGTGATGAAGCCACAGTGGGCTCTAGGAAACTACCCCAGAGAAGGAGGAACCAGACCGCGCTGCGAGGATACTCCCAACGGTCCTGGTGCATGCTCTCAACTCCCTCCTCTCCAAAACTTAGTGACTCTCTTATCCATTGTGTTAAAAAAAAAATCAAGATTATGCAAGTGCCCCAAATGACCTTGAGTATTATAATCGAAGAGATACTTTTTTCTCAACAAAAAGGACATAGGATGGGCATGTAGTCCACTGAAGAGCCTCTTGGAAAAGGCACATTGTCCTCACATGACAATCTGAGCCAGAAACAACAGAAATATAGGGGGGAAAACAAAAATTAAAATAAATCCAACACTATTATTTATGTAATGTGAAGTGATTGGAAACAAGGATTAGGACTATTACAAATGCCAAAGAGAGGTGACATTAGGCATATGTTGATAAACAAAATCTCACTCTGCTAATGACTTTTTTCCCTTGGTTAAATCTAACCAAAGCATTTGCAGTAACATGTGGTTTGGGTGTGGTAGTAGAAGCCTGGGTGAGTCACGTTGATGACCAATTGTGGTTTCTTTTTCTCTATAGTGAGGAAATATGGTTTGCTCAGCATATCAGCCCAGTCTACCTTATCTAGAAGATATTCAGAATAAATATCAATAACTACAAGAAATAGTTATTAAATAGGTAAAAGACATGCTGAGAGAAGAAATGAGGGCAAGGACGAAGGGAAAGCTAGGTGACTATTCTTGGAATGGGAGGGGCAGCTTAGGATGTATAGAAAGGATAAGATAATTTATATGAAAATTTCTATGTCACACCCATGTAATAACTTATAAATAAAAGTTGACTCCTTTGGATCACTTTGTCTTGGTAAATTCAAGACAGAAACTATTCATTAAAGAACAATCTGGTTTTGCTAAGCACTATAGCAAGCTGTTTGCCATTGAAAGAACTGGGCTGCTAAAACTTTTATACAGAAAATTAACTCAATAAAATGGTGTTTGTGAGTGGAAGAAGAATGGATGTTAGAGGAAAGCAGCCAGACTTCAAGAATATAACTCAAGGGATACACTTGCCAGGCAGAATGTTTGCTCGTGTGACTCAGTGCTTGGAGTTGCCTCGAGGCTTGAGGGCCCTCAGGATGGAAGTGCTGCAGGATTTGAGGTTTGGTGTGTTCATTACCATGAATATATCATCCCAACCTTATTTTTTTTGTTGCCTAGCAAATGCTGGAGTTGTTTCAAATAACCAGACGGCCTATCAGCACAAACATGAACAAAACAAATATCTCAATCAAGTTCCCATTTCCTGAGGAAATGGATGAAAGCTCCCCTTCGCAGGGCTGACACACGGGGGTGAGTCCTGGCTGCGGCTCGGCCACATGTGTGGGTCTGGGTCAGGGCTTTCCTAGGGTGCTGCTCAGCCGTGGGTCGTCCTGCGGTCTGGAGAGTGTCTGGGATGCCTCTCAGATGGGGACAGATCTAAAACTTTCACCAGCTGGAAGGAGGTTGCTTCTGATTTCAGCCACAATTGGTTTGCCCCGTCCAGAGGACACTCTGGGGTTTAAATTTTTTAACTAATAATAATAAATGTAATGCAATAATTGCAACCAGCATTAGTACACAATGATCATCCATGAGGCACTGTACTAAGTGCTTTAATACATTGCCTCACCCAATCTTCAGAATAACCCTAGAAAGCAGATATTCCTGCTATTATCCACAGGTAACAGATAAAGGAACTGAGGTTCAGTGTGATTAGGTAACTTGCTCAAGGTCAGACAGCAAGTTTCAGAGCTGGGATTTGAACACAGCTGTGGGGTCCCACTACACTTTACCCACTATGTGCTCTGTTTATCCACTATGCCAAAAATGGGACGGCCTCCAGCAAATGAAACTGCCGCTCGCCTTGCTGTTTACTTGTCTCTGTTATTTACTACTCTATAGAAATTCTGATTCAAGTACATATTTGTACGCAAATCTATTATTAATTCTTTTTTTAAAAATAATTTTTAAATTCTAGAATAGTTTCAGATTTACAAAAAAGTTGCAAAGACAGAATAGTTTCCCCTATTGTTAACATTGTACATTACCACGGTACATTTGTCACACCCAATGAACCAACATTGGTGTGTTACTATGAACTAAACCAGACTTTATTCCTATTTCCTTAGTTTCCCCTGATGTTCTTCTTCTGTCCCAGAACCCTGTCCAGGACACATTACATTCAGTCATCATGTCTCATCAGGCTCCTCTGGGCTGTGAAGGCTTCTCAGACTTTCCTTGTATTTGATGACTTTGACACTTTTGAGGAATATTGCTCAGGTACTTAAAAAAATGTTCCTCACTTTGGGTTTTCTGATGATGTTTTTCTAGTCTGGGGTTATGGCTTTTGGGGAGGAAGGACCATAGATACAAAGCATCATTCTTATAATATCACATCAAAGGCATGTACTTTCAACCTGATTTACCGCTGACCACGTTGGTCTGGATCACCTGGCTGCTTTAACGTTTGTCAGGTTCCTGGACTGTAAATTTACTTTTTTACACTTGTCTGTACTCTTTGGAAGGAAACCACTAGACACAGCCCACATTCAGGGGGTGGAAAGTTAAGCTCTACTTCCTTGAGGAGGAATATTAGTTGCAGCTCTTCTGTATGGGATATTTATCTCTTCTCCCCTACTTATTTATTTATATTGGTATGGACTCATGGATATTTATTTTATACCTTGGGTTATAATTTATATTACATTATTTATTGTGTTGCTCAAATGTTCCAGCTTTAGCCATTGGGAGCTCTTTCCAGTCAGCTGTTTTCCTTTGACATACCCCATCATTTTGTTTCTGAACACTACTTTCTGGTGCTATAATATTCTTCAGGCCCATCCTATGTATTCCCTGCTGCAGCACTAGAATTGGCCATTTCTTCAAGGCATCCTGATTCTTTTTATTGGAAAATGGTATTAGAAATCAAAATCTGGGTGCTAGGTGTGGGGTGTTATTGCTTATAGGATAGAGCTCAAAGGACAGAGCTAGGAAACATATATATGTATACTAACCCATGCTCACATACATCTATAATTATTACTGTATATATCCATCTGTATCTATAATAAGCTTAGCATGAGTTTATGTTGATGTCCCACACTCTAACGCACACCACAAGTTTCATTCTAGCCTTCTCCCTGCTTATCTGTAACTTTCACTCCAAAAGTGAGAAAACTGGTTGCTGCCATCTGCCACTATTTACTTATTTGTTCAATCCCACTTTACATGTACAGTAGCTTCAGAATTATTAGCCTGCACCCTTGTGAGAAACAACTTTATCAACCATTGTACAGTATTTATGTGAAGTTCCCTTTGTCTTTAGTCTTATAGCCTCTAGCCAAAACATTGCTTATGAAAGTTACTTAATTCTTCTTAAAATCATTCCGTATTATGAAAACAATATGGTTTTATTGTGGAATACTTGGAAACTAGAGCAAAGTTTAAATTCCATAATCCTATATCAACCAGTTCTGTGCCTCCTCCTCTCTCTATGAATATGTGTACAAGGTGTCCCCAAAAAAGTGTACACACCTTAACAGCTGATAGCTCAATTTTGAAAATAAAATGTATTTTAATAAACACTGCCTTTATAATTATTCAAAGTGTGTGTATATATATATATTTTTGGGACACCCTAAATATGTACATCAATACAGGTATCCCTTTATGTTTATCTCTCTAGATGTAGCTCTCTTCATATATGTATCTCTATTTATTTAAATAAGTATCAAAGGAAAAATGTAGTCAACAGTGGTTATGTAGAAGGTTTAGAAATTATTCCATAACCGATTTTTAAGCTGAAACTTAATAAAAGCCAAGGGCATAGAAAAGAATTCTAGTACATTTAAGTGGAGCTAAAATTCTGTAAGAATTTTGGTTCTTGATAGTATAAGTACGGGCTTGCCCAGAGATGAGAACAATTCACTTGTAGAGGTGGACCGCAGAGGAAACTCCAAAAAAGGTCAACTTATTTTTTCTTGAACATGGTTTTGTATGTCCTTAAAAACACAGATAGTGTTTGGTTGAGACTTTACATTTCTATTTACTAGAGCAGAGATTTTGAACTGGTGAGCCACAAGAATTTTTAAAACTTATAACACCTCACTATTTAGTCAGGGGCACTGACCTCTTTTCCCTTAGATTGGCAAATAAGAAAATGGCAACAGCTAACACAACAATAGCTGTTCAGTGTGGATGAATCAAAATTATACCTTTTTTTTGGTCAGATTGGCAAAAATTATATTTTTTGGTGTGCCGCAGAATTTTAGTTTACGTGTGCCATGAGATGAAAACAGTTGAAAATCACTGCCATAGAGCATGAAAGAGGTTTCCGTGGTCTCCATAATTTTAGTTCTTAGTGCTTAACCACCTTGGTCCCATGTGTGGGTTTCTGTAGCTCAAGCTTTATGAGCTTCCTGGTAAATTCTTCTCTTTTCATACACCCTCATTGACTTAGAGTGACTTTGTCTTTCCCTGATGAGGAGAAGTTACATAATGTTGGTATACGATCTATTGATGCTGCACATAGAGCAGGAGAAGAGCCAAGAAATGGGTTGAAAATCAAAAGATGAAAAAGCTTGCAAGAAGAAGCCAGGAGACACCTGTCAGGCCCAGTGTGTCTTAGAGAAGGGGTGAAGTCCTCAGTGGCAGGTTGTTCCTTTATGGTAATAATCTCCCTAGGTGCTATAGTAGAGAGAAGATGAAACAGAAAAGATAGAGAAATGCTGCAGTGGTAAAAAGTTTGTCTGCAGCATGTCTGCTTCATTTAGAAAGAGCCCCTTTGAATGAGATGACACTGATATAAAATATTAAGACCCAAGAGCTTAAGAGGCCCATGGAAGGTGAAAGTTTCCTTAGTATTGATAATGGCCATCAACTGGTTCACTGTGGGAGGCATGGAAGAGTTGGGCTGCTTAAAGTGCTCCTACTGGGTGTACCAGAACAGAATGGTTGGAGCCCACTGATCAAAAGATAAAGAAAAAAGGAAATGCAAGCTGCCCTACTTAACCCCAACCTGGCACTCTGTGACACAAAATACGCAAGGTATTTGGGGAGGTCTCAGGGATCCTTGGAAGGATGTCAAAGGCTTTTTCAAAGGAAGAGAGGTCATTGAGTTGTAGGACAGTAAGCTCATTGCTTACATCTGTGTGCCACGTAAAGAGCATAAAACAGCCAGATGAGGGGCCTTACCCACACCTTGCCAAGCCCTGTGCTCTGCCTAAGACTTTAGCCTCTCAGAGAGAGTGGCCCTTCCCAGTTGGTCCACTGGAGAACCTTTCTCAAATTTGCATTAAGGCTACAGGAGAGGCGGCCCAGGGATCCAGTTGTCTTTCTCCAAGGCCCTGTCACATTTGTCCTCCCATTGTGAACCCTGTCTATAAGGCCAACCTTTAAATCATTAAACTTACTTAGGTAGATGACATTTTGTATATTTCTTATATTATCCTATTTTGCTTAAATAGTAAAATTTACTTATATGGCAAGATTATTTTATCAAAAAATGCCAACTAGTTATTAATAAAAAATAAAAATTTGTATTTAGATGAGAAAATAAGCTCTTTTGCTTTTATTGGGTTTATTTTTATGTTTTATTTTTACGAAGGTACCTTAACCCTAACTCTCAAAGGACCATTAAGCCAGGTCAGTCTTCATTGTTTAATGTTTGTTTATGGGCCTGGAATTCCTTCAGTATGGATCCTACAACAGTTCAGGGAAGTTATCTGCAAAATGTGACTCAAGAAGCTGATTTCAATCATGCATGGATTGGGATTATTTAATATGGAACATTGGAATGCTGCAAAGCCACATTTCAGAAAGGTAAATAAGCCTGTAGTTATACGATAATCCTCCCACCCATGGTTTTGCTTTCTGTGGTTTCAGTTTCCCACAGTCAACTGCTGTCTGAAATACTAAATGAAAAATTCCAGAAATAAACAATTCATTAAGTTTTAAATTGTGTGCTGCTTTGAGTGGCATGATGAAATCTCATGCAGTCTCATTCAGTTCCACCCGGGAAGTGAGTCATTCCTTGTCCAGAGTATCCAGTAGGTGTATGCTCCCCGCCCAAAGTCACTTAGTAGCCCTCTTGGTTATCAGGTTGACTGTCTTGTGTTCAAGTAACCCTTATTTTACTTAAAAATAGCCCCGAAGCACAAGAGTACTGATGCTGGCAATTTGGATAGGCCAGAGAAACATTGTACACTGAGGTTGCTAAGATCAATGGGAAGAACAAGTCTCTATGTGAAATTGTGAAGGAAAAAGAAACTTGTACTAGTTTTGTGTTGCCCTGACCTGCAAAGGTTTTGGCCACAGTGTGTGATAAGTGCTTAGTTCGGTGGGAAAGGCATTACATTTGTGGAGGAAGACATGAACAGAAGCGTGCTCCCATTCAGCAATGTGTCGTGCCAGAAACACTCAGCCTGTAGGAAGCCTTCAGCAAGGGATCCCTGAAACGAGTGACACCAAGCCACTCACTGCAAATAAAGAATGGTCACAGTAAGTTATGGAGAGAGAGAGAGCATGCTTAACTTTTAGTATAGTATATTATTATCATTCACCTAACTTTTATTATAGTATATTGTTATCATTGTTCCATTTTATTATTAGTATTGTTGTTAATCTCTTACTGTGGCTAATTTATAAATTAAACTTTATCATAGGTATGTATGTATAGGAAAAACATAGTGTATATAGGATTTGATACTATCTGTGGTTTCAGGCATGCACTGGGGGTCTTGGAATGTATCCCAGTGGATAAGGGGACATTACTGAGTTGAGTTAAAAATCTCTGAGTAGCTGTGTGAACGCACTAGCTGAGTAGACTTGGGCAATTACCTGGCTCCCTGTGCCTTTAGTCAATTATTTGCTGAAATGGAACTTACCTTATATGACTGCTACAAAAATTAACTAAGAAAGGAAATGTAAAGTGTTTAGGCTTGCACCTGGCATGCAGTAAACATAGTAATAAAACTAGATCAGTCTTAGTACAATGAGTGTTGAACTGACCCAAGACAGAATTTGGTCAAGCTTTCAGCTTCCTTTTAAGACTATTCTTTGATCACTCCTATAAAACAGTGTCCTTGCATAGAGAAAGATGCACATTTTTATATTGAGGAGAAAGGGTATTTATTTACTTCACTAAACTGTATTATAATTCTGTTTTTTCACAATTTAATATTTTTAGTTTCACTGATTTAAAGTTTATAAAAACACAAGAGCAGCTCTTCATATATGAAAAGATGCTCATTTTCACTTATAGTAAGATAAATGCAAATTAAAATTACACCTCATTACCATTTTCTACCTCTCAGAAATGGCAAAGGTGTAAAAATTCAATAATGTATTATATTGGTGAAAATGAAGAGAAATAGGGAATTGAATAATTATCAATATCTATAAAAATACAAATATACCTACCCTTTGACCCAGCAATAACTTCTAGAAATGTATATAATAGACATATTTGCATATACAAAATGGAATGTGAGCAAGGCCATTGTTTTTAATTGAAGTATTTCTTTTAATAAGAATGTTTTGAAAACAACCTAAATTTCTGTCCATAGGGCATTTATTAAATAAATTATGGTACATACAATCATTAAGAAAAGAGAAGCTCTTTCTGTATCACTATGAAATGCTCTTCAAGGTATATTCAATAAAAAGCTAAGTGCAGAGCAATATCGGAAAAAAATTCTGCTATTTGGCTAAAAGGGAAGAGAAAAGAAAAAGATATATATGTGCTTGAGCATGTATCAAATATCTATATCTATAGAAGTTGTACAGGAAATCACTCACCTTAGTTGTCTAGTAGAGGAAGAGCAAGATGGCTGGGGGACCGGGTGAGAGAAAGAGTTTTTACTGTATATTATTTTACTTTTTTTGAATCTTAAATGTGTAAATGTATTGCATATTTAAAAAATAAATCTCTTAAAATATACTTCATTGATCAAGAGATGATCCTTACCCCTAATTTTAGTAGTAATTTTATATTAAACCTTATTATGAAAAGGTTTACTATATCATGTATAGTAAAAATATAGGCTTTAATAAAATAATAAAAAATCTCATTTTTCTGAAGATTAAGATTTTAGATAGAAATAGGTTGGCACTATAATTATCCTTTTGCAGATGAGGAAACTTAAGTCATAAAGAGATCACGTTGAGAATCTAAGTCTGTTTGACTCTAAAACTCCTGCTCCTTCCACAAGGCTGTGTATCTGGACAAAATAGAAACTGACATTTCCAAGAGTGAACATGAGTTACTGAGAGAAACCAGGGTTCTAGGAAGCAGTAGGGAGGAGGAATTGATGGTAGGTAAAAGTAGAGGGAATCAGGCCATCTAAGTTTATTTATTATGAGTCAAGTTGAGGAATCTTAAAAATATCCTGAAGCAGAAGCAAGCACAGATGAGGGTCATAGAATATTTGGAAGAAGGAACTGAGTGGCAGGAGCCCAGTCTTGGAGTAGCTAATGGGATGGAGGGTGCGCATCTGTTCCTAATTTCACTAGGACAGGGACAAATGCATGGGGCTTAGGTCACAGTGAAAGATACTTCAGTACATGACAGGAAAGAGTTTCTGATGTGAAGGTTGCTTTGGAACTGAAAAATTACCATGAATATTAGAGTCTAAACATCTAGAAACTTAAAAAATATAGCCTTTAAATTAGACTGGAATGGCTTGTACATTACCCTGCCTCAGCCCGAGAGACGAAGTTCAACAGATCCCATCCAATCTCTTGATTCTATAAATAGCCCCAATTCCCAGTCAACTTGGAGATTGATTGTATCTAAATTTTTCTTCATTGTGTGCACAGAATAGCAAAGTCTGTGCAATTTGGTTCTACCTCTGATTATTTCCCCTCAATGCCCCAACATAAATGCCTCCCTCAGATCAAGAAGCTTTAAATCCCCTCGCCTCGTTGAACATCAAGACCCGTTTAGAGGTACAATACTCACAGGGCCCCTCCACACCTGGAACGCTCTTCTCTTAGGAAACCCACCCACCCAAAGTGTCATATTCCACTCAGTGTTCAAGGTCTCTCTCTGGCCATAAAGCCTCTGAAAATCATCCTCGGAAGTCCTATGATACTTAAAGTCTGATTCACAAAGTTTAATGCTGAATTACACTGTGATTCTTTGGCATTATATCTATCTTTCCAACTAGACTGTAAGTTCTTTAAGTAAAGAAACCTGGCCTGGTGCTTTTCTGAATCCTCCAAATCACTGAACAGTCAGAATGCAAATATTTTTGTTTTTACTCACAAATAGTTTTGCAGGTTTATTTTCACCCTTGAAGTTTAATGAGCTTAGAAACTTCAGAGACTTAAAAAAATTATAGTCCTGGTATAATTTTTGAAATTGGTCAAAAATGCAAATTATGTTGGTCACAAGATATCTCACTTCAGAGGCAGCATTATCTAATGCTTTTTAATGTTGGGATTTACAAGGGAGATACCCTTGACATTCAGAAAAGGAGACTGCTCCTATCCTCTCCAATCCCAGCTCTCTGGTCCCCTATTTCAAGATGGTTTTTAGATATGACATCCAAAGCACAAACAACAACAACAAAAAGTAGGTAAATTGGCCTTCATCAAAATTAAAAACTTTTGTGTGTCCAAAGGACATTGTTAAGAAACTGAAAAGGCAACCTACAGAATGGGAGAAAATATTTGCAATTCATGTCTCTGATAAGGGTCTCATATCCATAATATATAAATAACTCTTACAACTCAACAACAAAAAGACAAACAACCCAATTTAAAAACAGGCAAAGGATTTGAATAGACATTTCCCCAAAAAAGATATACATAAAAAATGTTCAACATTATTAGCCATTAGGGAAATGCAAGTGCTATTTAGGAAGTGCAAAACCAGGGTGAGATATTACTTCCCACCAACTAGAATGTCTATAATAATACTTTTTTTTTAACCCTCACCAGAGGATATTTTTCCCACTGCTTTTCAGAGAGAGTAGAAAAGAGAGAGAAAGAAACGTTGATGTGAGAGAGACACATCAACTGGTTGCCTCCCATACATACCCCTGACCAGGGCCAGGGATCAAGCCTGCAACAGAGGTATGTGCCCTTGGCCAGAATCGAACCCAGGACCCTTCAGTCCACAGGCTGATGCTCTAACCACTGAGAAAAATGGCCAGGGCTATAATAATCGTTTTTAAAAAGACAATAGCATGTATTGGCCAAGAAATTGAAATACTCATACATTGCTAATGGGAATGTAAAATGGTGCAGCTTCTGTGGAGAACAGCTTGGCAGTTCCTTAAAATGTTAAACATAGAATTACCATATGACCCAGCAATTCCCTCTTAAATTATACCTGAGAAAATGAAAACAGGTGTTCACACAAAAACTTGTACATAAATGTCGGTTCACAGCAGCGCTATTCACAATAGTCAAAAAGTAAAGACAACCCAAATGTCTAACAGCTGGTGAACAGCTGAACAAAATTTGGTATATCTACACATTGGAATATTATTTAGCCATAAACACGAATAAAATACTGATCCATGCTACAATAAGAATGAACCTTGAAAATATGCTAAATGAAAGAAGACAGACACAATATTATATGATTCTAATTATATAAAATGTCCAGAGCAGGCAAATCCATAGAGACAGAAAGCAGATAAGTGGTTGCCAAGAGGTGGGGTGGAGTTGGGACTAACAGCTATTAGGTACTAAATTTCTTTTGGGGTGATGAAATGTTTTGGAATTAGATAGTGGTAATGGTTGCAAAACATAGTGAACACACTAAAAACCACTAAAGTATACACTTTAAAATGGTGAATTTTATGTCATATGAAGTATATCTCAATTTTTAAAATGCTAATAAAAAAGAGAAGATGCTTAAAGTAAGTTGTGAGGAATAAGTAAGGAAAGGCCCTATGACTGGACGGCGGAGAAATAAACCCTAGGCTGAGACTATCAAATGTGCAAAAGTACAGAGGTACGAAGCAACACGGTATTCAGCTCAGGACTCTGCAAGCGACTATTTAAAAACTTCAAAAACATATATGTGTCATATAGGTCCTGGTATTTGTTTTCTTTTTCTTTTTTATAATGCAAGTGCCTGACTTAAGCCTTGATTGCTGAGCTATCCATTTCAAAGGGGCATCCACTTAAAAACAAACAAACAAACAAACAAATAAACAAACAAAACCACATTGGCATAAACCTTTTGCCAGCCACAAGAGTAAAGATCCCAGCCACCTCCCCCTATGAGGCCCTTTGTTTTCTCTTCTCCATGCTTCAAATTTCCGCTCTTATGTGTGTGTCTTTTTTATTGCTGAATTTATGGAATAATACACGGCCATCGGAAAGAAGGAAACCTTATCCTTTGTGACAGCATGGCTGGACTTGGAGACCATTATGCTAAGTGAAACAAGCCAGTCAGAAAAAGACAAGTACCATATGATTTCACTCGTATGTAGGATCTAATGTAAAAAATTATGAACAAACAAAATAGAAAGACTCATAGATGCAGAGAACAGACTGACAGCTGTCTGAGGGGAGGGGGCTGGAGAGGGTGGGTGAAAGGTGAAGGGGTTAAGCAAAAACAAACAAACAAAACACCAAAACCTCACAGGCACAGGCAACAGCAGGATTACCCATTCTTATGTTTAAATTCAGCAATAAGGAGTGAGCCCAGGAAATGCTAGGCCGCCACCCTAGACTCAGAAAAGCAGGTTCTCAGCCAGAGCTCCTTCTCTCTCCCCCTGTAACCTTGCTGCATGGCCCCATGTGTGCTGTGTAATTTCCAGGTATTGTAAGCAATAAACCCGGTATCTTTTCAAAGTTCCCTGATGAGGGGCGGCATCTTGCAATCATAATAAAAACCACAAGGGCTGGTCCAGCCATAATATTGATTATTGCTGGGCTGAGACCAGTACAAAAAAAAAAAATGAAAAAAAAAAAAATGCAAGAATCTGTTGTAGGCTAAAACACAACTTTAAAACAAATCTTTAAAAATAAGTCAATATGGCACTTATTTTCTTGTATGATTAGAAGACGGTTTCCTTTCCTCCTGCATTTTGGTCCTCAATTTAGAAGTAATTTAGTTGATCAATAAACAAAGAGTGCTTGGAGATCATCCCTCTGCCCCAAATGCACTTCCCTTGGCTCCCCACAGCTCACGACTTGTTCTCTTTCAGACCCAACTTAAATGTCTTTTTCTAGCGAGGCCTTCCCTGACCCCGCCATCTACTGGATTCCCCTGCTCACGTTTGTCTTTCGTCACTGAATTCTGTTAGTGTCCTACTCAGGCAGTTATGTTTATTTGCTTGTTTGTTGGGTTTTTATATCTAACCCTGGGTAGTAAGCTCTGAGGACAGGAAACACGACTGTTCTACCCAGTGACATATCCCAGCTGCCTAGGAGAGTGCCCCATAAAAATTAGTTGAATGAATGACTAAACTGCGAAGGCAGAGAGCTGGGATGGTAGATGGAGCCTCCTCAGGTTACAGGCCCGTAGCTCCTGGCATAGCTTTGTTGTTCTGAAGCTGATCCTGTCTCGCCTGGTGTACAATATCCCAGGCTTAGCTGGTCTAGGGCTTGGCTGTAGTTAAACTCTGTGTTTGCAAATTTTATAGGACTTGATAGGGGGGAAAAATCATCTCTGCCAAAGTCAACACCAAATAAGTGCTGTGACTCAAGGTTTACCTTGGATTAATTAAGGTGGGGCAGAAAGGGATGGGGTTGGCATTCCTCTCCGGCAGCAGGGCCGTGGGTTTTAGAGATGGGAAGCAAGCAAGCCCATGCTGCTCGAGCGAAAGGCTCGTGGGACGCATGCTGGAGGGTGAGGCTGGAAGGGAAGGGTGGGAGTTTGAAAGCAGCCTGGCTGACCTACGACAGCTCTCATGTTTAGCAACGTGTTAACCGGCGGAGAGAAATTGAGGCGAGTGCCAACCCATTCTTCTTAGGAAGATGTAACCCTTTTGTCGCAGGTGTGATCCCCTGAAGAAGATGCTGAGACAGAGGCTGTGGAATGAGATATTAAGTACTGTGGAGGGCTGACAATTCCTTCGCCAACTCAGAGGGGCTCGGGAAAGAGAACCGGTCAGCAGCGCAGCCACACCTCCTGCCAAGTGTACGGGCCTTTGTTCCCACCCCTGCCCCCATTCAGTGGCCACACAGGCTGCCTAAGAGGGCAGGGCCTCGGGTCAAGCAGTTCAGTGCAGCCGAGGCCCCCTGGCAGGAGCTGGCAGCGGGGAGCGAGTCTTTGCTCGAAGGGGACCTGCTCGTGGCGTCCCTGCCCCGCTCTACCACACAAGCCCACCCTAGTGTGGGTGACACTCATACCAGGGTTTCTTCTTGACTTTCTTTTACTGTAAATACTGTCCATAGGCTAGTTTTTGCCTCCCCTCTTAGCCCATAAGAGATGTTATCGAGTTCCTTCCTCATTGAGTAACAGGTAGCAAGCAGGAGGCCTGCTTCATTTCAGCTCTTCCTAAGGCACCGCTGGGCAAAGATGACATGTTGCGTGCCTTCACCTTGGCTTGGTTTTTGAAATGGGAGACTTTAAGATCATTTAGACTTTTAAGACCATCGGCTGACAAAGAAGTCTAATGTTTCCCCTTCTGGCTGGAAGCCATTTAATTCTACCTGTAATGTTGTTACCTTCAGGAAACAAGAGAGGGGGTGGGGGATGAGCTTCACTGCGTGCCTCCAGCGCAGGCTCTTCCAGGCGAACTTTCCATACTGTCACTGAACGAGGAGAAGCTGCCTTTCAAAGACAGGAGACTGACTGCGAGGAGACAAAGGCATTGTCTGTCTCTCACGCCCGTGAGGGAGAGGTATTATTTGTCCTAGGAGCTAAATTCTGCTGGGTGCCTCAGGATGAGAGATGCTGTGCAGACTTCACTGCATCTCTCATCCTGGAGCCTCTTCCCCGGTAAAACGCCAGCTCCACGAAGGGCCAGCAGAGATGAAAAGCAGCCATGTAGTCATGCGGCTGTTCCCTTCAGGAGTAAGCTCTTCGGTCACTGGTTATGGTTTGATTGTGCAGGGAAAACAGCATCCACACTTGCTTTCTGCTTTGGGCTCTGAAGGTTAAACTAACTGTGTCACTTTGAGAAAGCCAGTTAACTGCCCAGGTCTCTGTGACTTCGATTATCTCGGAATATCATTGTCCTCACTTTGCACATAAGGAGCACTGAATGACAGCCTAAGCCCTCCCAGCTGGCCACAGCAGAGCCAAGCTCGGCAGAGCCTGCCTGGCTCTAAGCCTTCCTGGGTTCAACTATGAACACTGCTCAGTCTCCTGGGTCTTAAAGGAGGTTGGTCGGATGATTTCTAAATTTCCTTACATTTTTAATGCTTCATGTGCTATGAGGGCATGCTTATCACATAGAAATGGAAACCTTACTCAGTTCATATACACAGTTTTAATGTTATGTACTTATAGAAGGGTCAAAACATTCTTGCCACCTTTGGGGAAATCTCTTTTGAGCAACAAGAGGTTGGGTGACACCCTTTTGAATTCTAAACACATTATCCATGGGGGAGCGTCTGATCTGCTAGAGTAACTTATTTAATAACTATCTTTTTTTACAGAGCAATTTTAACAACTTCAGGTGAATTGTCAAAGCTGCCTGGGGCATTCCAGCACACACAGGGCCTTCGTGTGATGGATAAATAGATCATTAAGTGGAGAAAAGTTTCATGCACTGAAATGGTCACTTTAAAAGGATGCTTTAAAAAATCAACAATGCTTAAAAGAATTTATTTCCTTTCTAAATGTTTGTATAAGAAAGGGTAATATTTATTTGTGCTTTTAATACAGGAGTGTTCTGCTCCTACCATAAAGTTACAGGTAGTAATCAACTGAACAACCAGTTTTTCCTCTTCGCTTTGTAGGATAAAGCACATATCCAGTGAAATGAAAATGAAAGCATGGCAAAAAGGGAAGTTTCACCTTCAGGGCTGACTGTATGACCATGAAACTCAGGGTGCCCGAGGCGCGGACTTGAAGAGAATCCTAAATACCTCCTAGTGGTATCATGGGGCCCAAGGTGCAAATCACCTAGTAGGGTCCCTTCTCTTCCTTTCCACGAACCAACCACACAATCCAGGAGACAAACATTGACATTTCTGTGCCCTGAGCATAACCTTCTTTCTCAGGAAGTAATCTGTGCTTAATTCAGAAAATAGTAACACCTCATGTTATTTTTTAAACATTTTTGCAGCTTTCCAATTATTTTCACGTGGTGGATCACAGCTTTTTGGGTTTTGCAGAGTAGTAAAATTACCAAAAGAGGGGGAATAGCAACATAGAGTGTCTAACTTTCTAATTTGTCAAATAACAATATTTGAGAGAGAAAAGGGTTGCCATATACCAACACGATCACTCATGAAAGAAAGGCCATGATCATAGCAAAGGAGCAAGGTAGTCAGTTCATATAAAAAGCCCTTAACATAGCCTTAAATTGACTTTTTGGAAAATTCACTATATTATTCTAAATTTTCTCATTCTTTTGCAGAGCAGGATAAACTCTGTCAAAGACTTTCCTACCTTTAAAGTAGGTGAAGCAGGTATCACACTGTTACCTGTCAAGAAATGTGGACTACAAGATGTGAAGTAATCAGCTCTGGTGGTGCTGACACGGCCCATCCACAGACCACACCTTGAGCATCAAGGACCTAGACCCTGAGCTGGAATCCTGGTTTAGCTATTTGCCAGGTAGGAAAACTTGGGACATTTTAGTAATATCTGAAAGTCCTAGACAAAAGATTACAACCATCTTGCCCTGAGCACCTGGGGTTTTAGTACAGGGCCAAGGAGCTATATAAAGTTTGATTAGTTCAATTCCCTTTTCTTGGCTCACCTTTGGGTTAGATTAGAGTGATCTTCCCAAGGCCAAGGCCACTCTGTGTCTTGCTGGATTTCCCAGATTACAGCCATGGACCAGTCTGCTCAGCCAGAAGAATCTGATTTGTGACTATTATTTCTCTCTGGCTTTGCAGTCCTCAGAGAAACACTTAATGTTGTGATTAAGATATTGTTTCTTCAGGGACTGACCCTCTTGGGAATTCTATGCACACTCTAGTATCCTTTAATAAATTCCTTTTTTTCTTTAAAAAAAAAAAAAGTACTAGGGAGAGTAAAAGAGAAGAGAGAGGGCTGTTCTGAAAATCTGTAATTATATCCCAGAATGTCTAGTTAGACTTGGAAGGTACAAATTTAATAAACTATTAGATAATTGACTATTAGATAAACCCCCCAACCGTCTGAATTTGGGGAGCTAGGAATTACACTGCTTGAACCTAGAGTAAATGACAAGCTGAAATTATTTGGGGGTTTATATGTATGCTTGGCCAACAAGAAGGAGACCTCTTGTAATCTTTCCTTCTATGAACCCTGCACTTATGGGGAAAACAAGAACAGAAGTTGTGTTGGAGTGGGAACCCTACTTTTTAAATTTTCCTTTTTCTTAACTCTCCTTTTGAACTGTTTTTTCTCCCTTTTATTAGTTTATATTATTTTACTGATGAGAAATTGGGAGCAGAAAGAGGTTAGAAAAATTGCTTAAGATCACAGAAACTGTGATAAAAGGAGATCAGAGTTCTGCTCCTAGCTTTTTATACAATTTTATTGCTAGTTTCAAGTGTTCACCAGAAAAACATTTCAAGGAGAGAATCTTGGACTAAATTTTGGTCTGTTCTTTTTAATTGAAGATTAATGAAAATTCATATTCTACCTTCTAAGGGTGTGTACATGGGTGCGAGAGAGAATGTAGAACCCTAACTAGAAACATCATCATCATAATACTCTGTACTAACTAGTAATCCTAAAAACATTTTGTTTTGTTACCTTTTAAGAGATAATTGTCATGAAAAATAAATGACAATTGAGGCAGTCTTGCAGGGCATTAACCTTACTAATGTAGAGGGACCATGTGTCTGTAAAAATTGCACACAACAAATAGCCAAGACAGCAAGAGCTCTTCCCTGAATCCATATGTTGCCATGGAAATAGATAACCAAAATGATGCCATGATTTCTTATCTCTAGAAATAATTCTTGCACAAAAGGAACACAAACACAAAGCTATATAAATGGATGAGAATATTTGCTTATTAAATCATGCTAGTTCATAGAGATAAACCCCACGGTAAACACTTTGACATTGTCATTTTTTTGGAGATTGGTTTATCTTTCCAGTTAAAAAAAAAAGTGTGAAAGAGAGCAAAGATCTTTGTTATTAATGACTACATTCATAAACAAGAGATGGGTGCCATACTAAAAGTCTCATGATATATGGCTGTGCCTCCAGCCACTTACTCCATGCATTGAGAATTCTTATGCCCATTAAAAAAATTACTTTGGGGGGAATTATATTAGTAATATCCATTTATTTTAGGAAATTTATAAAACACCTAAAACAAAAATCACTAATCCTATCATTCAGTAGTAGCTATTGTTGTGATTCTGGTATAATTCCTTCCAGATAACTACATGCATATTATATAAAACAAACTAGACATGTGTTAGTGTGTGTGTTTACAAGATTGAAATCACACTATTTATCCTATTTTCCCAGACTCTTTTAAACTTGAGTGTTGTATGCTAGTCAGTGGGTTGAAATGCTTCATTGTCTGGCTAAGAATAGTTGCCTCTTTCCCAAAGAAAGATGTACCTAGAAAATAAACACACACACACACACACACACACACACACACACACACACAATGGGGTGGGTATTAGAACACTGTTTCCTTGAATCAATTGTGGTTATTTCCTCACTATACCCACACACATTTGTGGAAATCCCCAGTTTAGCACCTGGATAAAAGACAGGCCCAGTTATAATCTAGGCAAATGTACAGAAAGTTGTGGGTGTGACTTAGATCTAGTTAAAATAATATGGCATGAGTTTCATTGAAAAAAATTAACAAAATTATTGTAATCTTTAAAATAAAAGCTCTATTAACTCTCTCCTTTTATTCCAAAAAGGTATGCTAAAATAATCAGAGGAGAAAGAAATCTGAACCTTCATGGGGCAGCTAAATGTAGAAAATAGCATGTATTTGGATTCAGACAGACTCAGATTCAAATGACACTGCCATTTGATATCAATAAGACCTTGAGCCTTACTTTCTTCTTTTGAAAAATGGGGATATAAATACTTCCTTAGAGAGTTGTTGAGAGAATGAAATGAGAATATGAATGTAAAACTACTTGGAGAGTGCCTGGCTCAAAGTGGACACTCCCCTTCACAGTTGCTATTATTGTTATTATTATTGACATTTGAAAGAATTAACCCAAGGGCTCCATGCTCAAGCCCATGTACTATACTCTGAATTTAGCTGTGTCAGTTAGCTTTAATGTTCACGCCACTTGTTGTTTTGGAACTGCTGATAACAAATGCTATTAATGCATGTTAGATTCTGTGACCTGTCACTAAGACACAATCACAGAAGAGAATAGTTAAGAGAACACTGGGTACAACAATTATTGAAAAACACTGGATATGATGCAATTTATGAAATGCCAGAGATATAATCTATTTGTGAAGGAAAAAGGATTTATATTCCTTGTGTAATAAGGCATTTCACTAAGAGACACAACTGGACACAAATGCTTTGAATACAGAAAACTGTCAGCACTAAGCACTCTTTGTCCATCAGGGCTAATGTACTCTGGCAGTTGCTGCTGTGGCTGGTGGTGGAACATCTCTTTCTAGAGGTTCCACAAAGAATGGGTCAGCAAATGTAACTGACTGTCCATTTCAAACCTTGCTTTTCTCCCTTGAGAAAAAGCCTGTTCATTCTTGTTTTTCAGTTTAAAATGAATATATGTCCTGGTCGACTTTGTATTCAATGTTTTCCCTAAATAGGCAGATGCTCTTTTGGGCTTTTAATATTTCTGATCAATCAGACTCACATATCTAGTGGTGCTTTCCTCATGGATCATAGCGGTCTTATTTGTGCAGCCAACCCTAGCACTTATTTCTCATTGCTTTTTAGCTGAAAGAGTGATTTCATTTATTGCCTGTACTTCTGAGATTAAAACATGAATGTTAAAAGAATCATGTGTCCAGAGAAAAAGAATCAGAAGAATGTGTTTGACACCAGGCTCAGCACTGTGAGCATTGTATCTGTCTGATGTCATTAGTAATGTTTGATGAGAAATCCCAGCTCCTGCTTGCACATAGCAACTAAGCTGAAATGATTTATTCCATCTTGGGCAGGCTAGAAATTGACCCACAAGATTAATTTTTTCCTCAGCAATCAGCCACCACTATATTCCCAAAACTCTATTAGCAATTCCAAGCCATGAGCTGAAGATTCATCGGTCATTCCATATTTCCCACCTGGGTCACCATCAATAAATGCTGGGAAAGAAACAGTCTCTGTTTTCAAGAGTTTCTGACTGCTTTTATTTATTTTTAATCCTCACCTAAGAATATGTTTTTATTGATTTTAAAGACAGAGGACGGGAGAAAGAGAAACATTGTGTGAGAGAGAAACATCGATTGGTTGACTCCCACATGCCCCCGGCCGGCTAGAGACGGAACCGCAACCTAGGTACTTGCACTGACCAGGAATGGAACCCGCAACCTTCAGGCGGGCAGGGTGACACTCCACCAACCGAGCCTCCTGGCCAGGCCCGGCTGCTTTTATAAGTTAATTTCATTACATAGTTGAGAAACAACTATAAAGCTATAAATAAAATCATAAGAGAATATAACAATCCTTAAAAACCCAGATATGTGATTAAAAAAATTTAAAACAGAAGGTTTCTAAAATCCTGAGACAGAACATCCCCTGGAAATCTGACCCAGTGACTAGCAATTGAACTCAAATCCCTCAAATATTAGCATAATTCCCTCCATTTTTTCTTTTTTGGTCACTGAGGAGTGCCTAAATACAGACTGGTCACGAGAACTGGGGGACAGAAGACCTGTGGGTACAGTAATTGTGATACTATGGAAAATGACCAAACCCTTCCCCCGTGCGGCTCCCCACCGGGTGCATTTTCAGGTGCAGTCTCCCTTTCTCCCTCAGCACCTGAACCCATATTTCCCAATAACCTCGCCACTAGCGGTGCCCAGTGATTAAGCCCTGGCCAAGGAGGTGTCAGCGTAAGTGTTGTTTGGGCCTTTCGGTAAGGCTGCTTAAAGGGAACGGATTCAGTTAGCAGGTATCCTCCTGCCCTTTCACCTTTCTTCTTTCTTTGGCCCTTAAATGACTCATTATGAGTGGAGCGCCAGCAGCCTCCTGGGAGCAGGAGGTGGCCTTTAGGATGGAAACCCCAGCACTGGGGTAGAGGGAGGGAAAGATGGGAGATGCCTTGGTCCACAGTGGCTGTGAAACTGCCCTTCCGGACCTTTTATAAGAGAGAAAGCAACTTCCTTCTTCCTTAAATTACCATAACTTTCTGTTTTCTGTACCGGCAGCTGAACCTGGCCTACCCGAAACAGTCATCAAAGGGTCGAATTCTCTTGTGAGTTTCCTTTAAAAGGAGACATAGCCTTTTATTTTCAAGACAAGAGATTTAAAAAGCCAACACTTTCAGGAGTTTCTTTTAAACTACTTAAAGTGCACATGACTTTTAGCAACTCCTTTCCTGAGGGCAGGTTTTGAGGTGGAAGACAAGGAATTTGAGGTGCCTGTGGGGAGTTTGAAGGGAAAGGGGGGTGGGTGGAAGAGAGAAGGATTTGGGAAGGGAGAGTTAAAGATGCTTTGCCTCAATCACATTTCCATCTTGGGCCTGTTCTCCCAACTCCGATGGATTTGAGGCCTCATGACCTGCCCCAGAGGCCCTCGGGGACAGGGTGAGGGAACTGCAAGTATCTTAGTAGCCCTGAGGCACCCCAAAAGCCTGTCCTTCCAGGCAATGACAGGAGGACAATAATACAACAAAAGGAACAACAGTAAAAGGCTGCCATTCTGCTTATTGGCTGCCTGCCAAACACTGGGCATTGCCGCGCATGGCCCTGGCCTAAGCCTCAGGAAGCCCCCGGAACACAGGTGTCAGCCTTAACTTACAGAAGTGCAAACTGAGGCTCAGCGAGATTAGGCATCTTGCCCAAGGTCACTACTCAGGGTCCAGCAGGGTGACCAACTGTTCCTTTTTGCCCAGGACTGAGGGTTTTCCCGAGATGCAGAACTTTCCGGAGGGTACCAGGCAAACCAGGGTGGTTGGTCACTCTAGACGTCTCACTGCAAAGCTGTGTAATATTATCTCTAAGTCCCAACAAGCACAGAACTCAGAGCATCCTAAGATGTTCAACGTTCCCCTTCAGCCTGGGAATCTGCTTCCCTCTCGAGAGGAGAGCCCTGGAGTAGACCTGGCAGGGCTGTGTGATGGAACTGGTCTCCTCTGTGCTGTTTACCATCTAATCTAGGACCCCAGCTCCACTCAGCCAGCAGCTGACACCCTGAGAGAGCCCTGTGCCACCCGGGAGCGGAGCCTCACCCTCGCCCCAGGGCTGAAATAGTCTCCAGTCTTCCCTCCTTTCCCCCAGATGTAACCACTTAAGACTATTATAATACCTTTAAAGCTTTCCTATTAAAATGCTTTTTATGGAGTTTTAAGAGCATTATTATTTATGTCTGCCTAAAAATGTAAGAGGTACAAATTTAAGATAAATAACTTCCAAGTTCTATCCCTTCCTATTTTAGCTTATGCCTTACTAAATGGCGCCAATAGGATTTTGTGTGTCTCGACTTAAAAACACAAATAATGTCCATATAAAGCAGGGGTTCCCAGCTTAGGGTTTCTGGGTAGGATTTTGGGGGGGGGTACATGAACCTCCCTGAAGTTGTGTGCCCTGGTGTGTGTGTGTGTTCTTGCTCTTTTATAGGGTAGAGGGTCTGCAGCTTTTACCACATTCTCAGGGGGCCTGTGACCAAAAGAAGCTGACATCCATGGGCATATTAACAGGAATTAACTTGGAAGAATGATTTTTTACAAAAGGTGTCTTTGTTTTAGGAAATGATTCACAGTAGCGCTTATCCCAGTGTGTTAGCCTATGATTCAGGCTATAGCCTTGATGCAGCAAAGGCAGAAGTCAGAGGCATAAGGAAGGTGTGGTCAGGGAAGCAGCAGGCAAGTGTGGCTGAAAGCTCCAGTCTCCGGGCACCACACCCCGCGGTGACAGACTGGAATCCTCAGACCCAGAGGAAAGAGCCATGGGGTCCATGGGGTCCAGAGCCAATTGCCAAGGACCTTCTTACTCTCTTTGCCATTAACCGATTTCCAGGTGGTTGGTTTCTTAAGTCTGGTGTTTTCTTTGTATTTTTTGTTTGTTTATTACAAAGTTCAACTTCTCATAAATAAATTCAATAAACCTCTATTGAGTATTGTAGCCCAGTGTCTGAGAGCCCACAAACTGGAGCCTGGACCTCAGTGCTGGGTTCATAGCTCAGTTCTACACTGTGTAGCTATATGATTCTGGGGAAGTGGCCTGACCTCTCTGTTTCCATTTCTGGGCCTCAGTGGCATGAACCCTGTTCTCTGACCTCCTTTCCCCCCCCGCCAGCAAATTGCTGAAGGAGGAATCCTTAAATAACGGCGCCCCTGAGAGCCTGGTTCTCTATTCCAGCTGCCCCTCTCAGGCCCCCTGCCTGCCTGCCTGCCTGCCTGGCGTCCCGAGGGGTGGAGCACCGTAAGCTCTCATCAGTCCTAGTGTCGTCCAGCACAGCCTCAGGCTCCCCCTTTCTGTTCTGTTCTCTGAGGTGCCCATGTGTCCCGCCCACTGTGGAGCTGGTCTCTGGAAGGTGAGTGCTGACATCAGTGGTTATTACAGAATGAGGAGGTGGGACCTTCCCAGGACTACTGAGTCACGCCAAATTTTAGCCTGCTCACAGTGTGCTGAAGGCTGATGCTGGGGCCTCCCCACGCACAAGCTTTTGTGTAACTAAAAATCCTTCTTAATGAGGCTGGTGTGTTTCCACCTTACCAAGCTCAGGGTGGGAACATTAGGAAATGATGGATTCCTCTTCATGATAAAAAAATATATATATTTTTCAGATTCAGAGAGAAAATAAAAGAACTGAGTAAGAGGATGGCCTGAGGCCCTCTGTACAAGCTGAACCGGGGCTCTGGCATGAAGCAAATGGTCCTCAGAAATGTTGCTTGGATTTTCCCTGAATCTTTGGACTCTGTTTCAGGTTTATGTGCCTGAACAGTTCTCCCTTCCCCCATAGTGAATGAATCATTTCCTCCTCTCATGTCTTGCCAAGTATTTCAAATTATGCCTTCCATTTTTGGTTAAGTGCCTAAATTGAACTCACTATAATGGAAAAGCAACTGATGGAAAACAATTTTTCATTCCCCTTTACAAGCCTCTTGAAATAAGCTTTTTGGGAGAAACTGTCTGTGGGCACAATACCTGACCCAGCTGGATGCTCTTAATGAAAATCCATTGTCAACTATGAAGCCCTGTAGTAGGTAGGATGTCACAGAGCCGCAGGAGTAAAAGGAACCTGATTCATTTTCCAGAAACAATCTAACAAATCAGGGATCTGCATCCAGAGGGTGGTGGAACCACACTCAAGATAAAATAATGAGCTTTTGCTGCCATCTGGTGGAACTCTTACCTTTAATCACTGTTCATTAAAGGGTCGCTTGCCAGAGACTTATAAACAGTGGTTCTCAAGTGAGTTCTTTGGTCCAGCAATATTGGTATTACCTGGTCATTTCCTACCTATGACATTTGGTGAATTACTTAATCTTTCTGAATCCAGTTCCCTTTGCTATAAAATACCTAACTCATAGGATTGTGAAGATTTAAATAGAAAATGTAGGTAACATGAGCAGTAATAATAAAAAAATATAAGATGCCTAGTATAAAATCTAACAAAAGATGTGCAATTATGCAAAAATTAAATATTCCTTTGAAAGTTATTTTTGAATGTCTAAATAAAGGAGAGCTTTGGAAAAGCAGAATCTGAGGTTCTACTGTAGACCTACTGAATCAAGACAGACATTCTAACAGTGTAGGCAAGGACATATTAAGCAAAACCTTATCTGTAAATACGTAAAATATTTTGATACATTTGATTACATTTAAATTTAAAATTCTATGCACGAAAAGACCAGATACCAAATGGGAGAAGGTATTTCAACACATCATTGACAAAGGATTTATATCAGGGTACCTAAAGAAAAACAAAGACAGGTAACCCAGTGGAAGAATGGACAAAAGGTGTGAACCATACCCTTCACGAAAGAGAAAATACCAGTGTCTGTCAGACATATGACAAGCGCTCAGCCTCAGCACTTAACAGAGAATTGCAAATTGGAAAATGAGACAGTAGAACTACCATAGGACCCAGCAATTCCACTTCTGAGTATTAACCTGGAAAATGAAAACACTTACTTGAAAAGATATACACATCCCCATATTCATTGCAGCATTATTTATAACAGCCAAGATATTGAAACAACCCCAGTGCTCAACAATAGATGAATGGATAAAGAAAATGATATATATATATATATATATATATATATATCTCAGACACAAAAAACAGATTGGTGGTTGCCAGAGGCAGGGAGTGGGGGATGACTGAAATGGTTGGGGGCGGTCAAAAGATGCAAACTTCCAGTTATAAAATAAATAAGTCACGGGTATATAATATATACCATGATGATGATAGTTAATAACAACTGTATTGCATATTTGAAAGTTGCCAGGAGAGTAGATCTTAAAATTCCTCATCACGGAAGAAAAAATTTTTTGTAACAACATATTGTGACAGATGTTAACTAGATATATACATGTATAAAATCATTATGTTTTACGCCTGAAACTAATATAATGTTATATGTTAATTATACCTTAATAAAAATTTAAAAAGAAAAGAAAAATGAGATAGTATTTTACAACCACCAGCTTGAGTCTGATGCTACCGAGTGAAGAAGCAGGAGATGTTCTCCTTGAATGCTGGTGGGGGGTGAAAGCCAACCTAGCACCCCTGGAGGACAGCTGGGCATGACCTTATAGAGTTACAAGCATGACCTTATAAAGCCACCAGTCCAACTCCTATGCATTGGTCCTGGAAATGCTTTAGCACAGGCTCCCAAGGAAGCATTTACGGGGACTTTATTGAAGCTCTTCTTGTAAAAGCCAAAAATTGGAAACAACCTAGAAGCACATCAGCAGCAGAATGGGTGAATGTATTTTCTCTTGGTGCTGAATGTTATATAGCAGTTAAAACAAGTAAATTAGAGCTGCATATAACACATACTTCAGAAGCATATTCTAGGCACACACAAAAAAAGGCAATTGTCAAAGACATATGAACAATATAATACCATTTAAGCATATGAATAATAAATACCAAATTTAGGACAGTAGTTGCTTCTGTAAAGGAAGAGATGATAGCATTCCAGTAAGGCTGCAGAGAGAGTTTCAATAAGATATGTAATGTTTAATAATTTAAGGTTAATGCTGGATACATTTTTTATAATGTTCTCTGGAATTTTTATAGGCTTGAAACAGTTTAGAGAGAAAGACAATGCACATAAAATGAATGGCACATATTAAAATACATATGTGATGATTAAAGAGGATCCAAGTCCTTCCAAATAAGTGATTCTGGTATTAAATAATTATTTCTGGGAGGAAAATTTAAAACATACTTTAGCTTAAATCTATTTTCTTTTATCAACATGTCTACAGAGTAATTAATCAACCAACTGCTTACTTTCTGGCACCTAGCAGGGGCCTGGCAGCAAGCTATTTACTGTGAGGGGAATACAAGCGGCAGAGCACCTGGCTGCTGTCATGTTTGAAATAAGAAAGAAAACGGAGACAGAGCAGGAGGAAGAGGAAGAGGAAGATAGTGATTCCAGGCAGGATGGAGTCCAGTGTCCTGTAATGATCCTGCTGTTCTAACAAGCGCACTACTTCACCCAGAAAAGTGAAGGTGATCCCTTTCAAAGGAGCCCCTCGTGACTTGTAACATTTATCCTGCAGATATCCCTAGTACATAAAACAGTTTTGGAACCCCCTTTAGAGTTATGGTTAGAGTATATGACACTCTAGCTCAAGTTTCTATAATAAGAAAGATATCTGGGAGGTAAGTTTGATTTTGGAGAAGAGCCAAGTTAGTTAATGAGGTTTTTGGTCAATGACTTGCTATGACCACATAGTAGTGATTCCTTTTGTTTTCCATGACAAGACGGCATTTGTATGAGGCTGTTTATGACCCTCGGTGGCTGTCATAATCCCTGCCCAGTCACCCTGAGAGCTGAGGGATACAGTATCTCTGCACCCCTGTAACTAACCCCTGCGCGCAACTGTGCCTCAGGCCCTGGCTGGAAAGCTCTCTGCCACAGTGCAGCTGATCTTCCGACAGCCTGCAAAACCACTCACTGTGGCAGGCTGGCTGACGCTCCCCACGACCGTTTCCTCTGACGAGGCACACTGATTTGCTGAATCCTGCCAGCGGCTCTCTTGGAACCACCTGACTGGGTTTTGGAACGTGGGAACCCCTTTCGGTCCTGACCACAGGCCTCCTGAGCAACTGTCCACGTTCTCCCTCCTCGGCCCATGGCCAAGCTTTCTAAGACGGCACAATCACTCAAAGGAAGGAGCCTTAATCCCTGAATCAGCATTTGGAGCAGAGCCCCCACCAAAGCCCCTGACTGGTGATGGAATACAATGCGAGTGAGAAATAAGCTTTCATAACATTAAGCTAATGACATTTTGGGATATTTTTGTCATGCAACATAGCCTAGTGCATTCCAACACAGAGGCGTTTGTCCAAAGTCAAGTCCCAGAGCTGCTGTAAGCAATGGGAGCAGCAGCATGAGCCCAGCCTCTTAAAACGGCACCGAGAACAACACCCACCGTCAAGTATATTGGTGCTTGTAATTTTCACTTAAAATGTGGCATTACCGCTTTAGTCACATGATGCAGTGTACAGCAGACCATTCATGTGCTGAGGGCTAGATTTCTCCTGAAGGAGCTGGGCCTTGAGGTCAGGTTAGCGTCTGAGTGGGTAAAGAAGGGGTGGAAGGGGGCATGTCAGGTAGAAGGGAAATGGAAGCACATATAGAAAAGCCCTGTGTGTGTGTGTGTGTGTGTGTGCAGGAGCAGCCATTAAAAAGAGGAAAAATACTCCCATCCCTCTTTACCCTAAACAAAGCAATTAAGAATAGCTAGATCTTACAATCATCTCCTGGCTTGGGAAGATACAGATTCCACTTAATGTCCATGTACTTCAAAACTCTGCAAGTATTTCAAATTATTAAAAGCAAACAGGTTTCTGGAAGTCACAACACCAATAGCTAATCTTTACTGAGCATTTATCATGTACCAGGACACAAGCTCAGTGCCCTCTTCCCACAGTTCTCCAATCACAAAGAATTGTTTCCTCCCGAACACATCTCTGCCACATTGTTTAAAAATTGCCCTGGAGTGCTGAGCATGATCTTTATCTGCACATATATTTATCTATTTCAGTCCCAAATCTCTAAAAGCTCTTGAAAACCAAGACTAAGGGTCCAAGTCTTAATCATCTTTTCCAGACATAGAATAGCCCAGGTATTATTGGGAATGAAGTGATTACAGTAGATTGTGAGCACTATTTTTTAAGCCAAAGAAACATATTACTGGCATTCTAACCTTAATATGATTTAGCATATCTTTCTTCTCATCTCTGGTAGACAAAATATCTCGATATCCCAGGGGCCACATCGGTGTTACCACACACTTTCCTTCCATTTGTAGTAACTGACCTGCCCCAGGGATGGACACATGACGCAGGCCAGGTGAGTCATGGTTCCCCACTTCCCTGGACATAACGATTGGTACAAGGATTGAGCACAAAGTCAGGGCAATCAGAGTCCTCCCCTGAGCAGGGAGGAAAAAAGCTTTAGATTAGGATATGTAAGCTCAGAGCTGCCAGAATCCATGCTTCTAGTGGTAGAAAAGACTGAATCCAACATTCAACATCTAATGTCCTTTCTGGCTACATAACCCAATATATTCCTTTCCCTCTCCTACAACACGTCTTTGGTGTGGTTTAGAGAGTCCCCCCAAAATACATGATCCATTATGCATTGATTTCAAGATTTAAATCTCAGAGGACAGTTTTATTCTTTTAATGCCCTACATTGGCAATGTTTAGAGAACAAACACCACTCTACCTCTCACGTATCACAGTTCTACTACATTGGCCTTCTTTCTGGCCCTTGGATGCATCATGTCCCTTTCTTCTTCCCAGCCTTTGCACTTGCTGACCCCTCTACCCGGAACAGCTTTGCCCAGCTACTTTTACACCTGGCATAGTCTTGGTATTTGAGTTTCATTCAGTGCCACTTTCTCAGGAAGGCCTTCCCTCACCACCTTAAACAAAGTCATCTTCAGTAAGTTTATTTCATGGCCCTGTTTATTTCCTTTGTAATAAATAGCCTAATCTTCTTCCACAGAACATACCTTTTGTGAGGGCAGGACCTCACTGCTCACTGCCTCATTCTCAGTTCTTGGCACGGTGCCCAGCTCACAATACATTTAAACATTTGTGAAATGAAAGTGTCATTGCAATCACTACTTGTAATTATTGTTGAGGCAACAATATAACATTAAATATATATACTTTATATACTTTTTGTCATGGTTTGGGTATGTTTCAGTCATTCTCAAGTATCCTTTGCTCTTGCATAAAGTTCTGAGTAAGAGCAGTCCTTTGGATAGTCTCACCTATAGACTAGAGGGGCTCTACCCGACTCCTACTGATGGGGTTCTGTTGTTCAGAGTGGATGAGTCAGCTCTACTAGCCTCTCACAGAGAGAGCTGCCTTCCATTCAGAAGAATCTGAAGCTAAACCCTAAGAGTCCAAAGAGAAGTTCAGAGGGGGCCCAGGAGACCTCGGATGAATGGATCGCTCACTGCAATTTTGTATTAAGACGCTAGGTGGCAGGTGACTATGCTCTTGGATGCAAACAGGGGTAATCAGCACTATACTGCTTACCAAAGGCTGGATAACTTTCTCTGTTGACATTAAATGCCAAAAGCGATTTTAACCATTTGACAGGATGATAAGAATTATAATAAGGTCTTTGGACTTGGTTTATGAAGACTAAGATGTATTCTGAAACTTTACTTTCAGATTCACAAAGTAAATGTGCAACATGGGAACAATGTAAAACTAACCTAGTGGAAAGATTAATGTCAGCTCCAGGGTACCACCAACAGAGATAACTTCTCTATAATGAAATGAAGATCGCTATTTTCACTGCAATAACAGCTCCGTCCCCTTTGGATTAATAATCTAATTTAGTAAATAATTGATTGTATTTTTTCTTTCTTTTCTCTTTTACTTAAACAGCAGGGAGTTTTTTTAAAAAAATTCTTTCCAATATAAACTGATCAGAGAATCTGTTGTTTCCTTGGTAACCTCCTATGCAGAGTCCTGGACTTGGAGAACCTTTGTTTTTTCTCAAAGCCACAGAGCACTGGAGAAAACACACAGCTGAGGGACACACGCAAAAGCAGATTGTTTAGGTATTTCCTTATATTAAATGAAAATGAAATGTTCAAGTCACCAGCTATTAAATAAAAAGTAGAACACAAATATCATAAGCGTTAATAAATACATTTCCTTTCCATTTTGTGGTCTTTAAAGAGGGATAGTAAGGAAAGTGATAGCAGGAGACTGGGAAGAGAGGCAACCAGAGATGGGGAAAAAATGAAAGAAAGAGTGAGAGAAGGAGAGACGCCAAAGAAGAATGGGAGAGAGACATTCACCCCAAGGGAGAGGCCAGAGAGGGGAAGGAAAGGGAAGCGGCAGAGAGAGACAGGCAGTCACACCACGGGTAAATGGTAGCAGGGGAGACGGGAGACGGGGAGACAGGGAGCAGGTACACAAAGAGAGGAAAAGCAGAGGAACAGAGGAGCGGGGAGAGAGGGTTAGTACGTTTGAGATGCTTTCATTGAGGACGGCTTAATTTTCAGACTTCAGAACAAAATCCACTGTTATTTGCTGCTCTTTGAAATGCTTATTAATCAGAGGATCATTGCTTACTGCTCTTTACACCAACATTTAAGCCTCAGAAGCTTTCCTTCTAATAAGGTGAGCGCCCCTCTTCTAGGCGGCCAGGGCCCGAGGGCGGCTCAGGTGTGCTGGGGACAGGCCTGGGGAGGAAGGGGGGGAACCGTGCAGCTTGCCTTCAGGAACGAGAGGGGCTGGAGGCCTTTCAGACAGAGCAGCTCTGGCCTGTGTCCTGTCGCTACAGCGGCCTATGAAATCCATCCTTGTTTCTTTGGGTTTTCTCCATCCCTGTCCCTTCACTCTCCATCTCTGCTCCTACCGCTCCTCCCGCCGTCGAGGATCCCCTGTCTCTGAACTCCACTTGGTGAGACAGGGATCCGCCGTCCAGCGCTTGCTTGAGGCCGCGTCAGTGATGGGCTGGCCTGGGGTTAGGTGCCACCCGCGGCTCCGACGAGCCGATCAGAGGGGAATGCCCGTGGGGTGCACTGGGGCATGAGCGGCCCTTCTGTAGCAGACGGCGCGTGTGGCAGGGGCCCAGAAAAGGAGGGAGAAAACGGAAGGGCACATCCGTTGGCGGGACCAGCGCATTCAACCCGTGCTCACCAGGCATGCCACCCTTCTTCTCCTTGGGCGCATGGCTTCAGCGCCCATACGGCCTAGTTAAACCATTGCACGTACACGCGCCAACCCAAAGTCAAGTTTAGTCACTACATCCAGAGAAGTGATATGAAACATTTCAAACTTACAGTCTAAAGTTAATAACCTTTGAAAAAAAATCCCAAGCCCAATGAAACAATAATGCAGAATTGTTTTGGGTAGAGGGAAAGGAAAAAAATGCAGGAATTAAATAAGCTCTTTGAGGGAAAAGAGAGAAAGAGAAGGCAAGAAGATTTCCCGGTGGCAAGAAAGGGAGAGGGATCTGTGGGCAGCGAGTGTACCTGGACCCACCTCAGTGCCCCAAGTGGGTAGCAATACATCAAAGAGATGATAAAGGGGCACCTCCATAGGGGGGATTTCCAGCCTTTGCAAACCTTTCTGTACCTCCTATGTGACCTGACTTTAAGTTATACTTTGAGGGGCCTCTGTGAGCTTAGGCAATGTAGATGTTAGTGGTGTCCACGGTATATTAAAGAATGAAGACCCAAGAAAGGCAGATGGAGGAAAGAAGTGTTTTCTGGATACCCTGTAAGACTTTCAGGGTCTTATACGACTTAAATGGGCAGCCAGTCTCTATATTCCCTCAGATAAATTTCCTGATAGCTTGGTTATATGTATGACTGAACTCATAACTCACCTGACTTATAGAAATGGATATTTCTTTAATCCCCCAAATAATCAGAGACAGGAAATCATACCATCTGCACTGATTTGAGGACTGGGGACAACAGTAAATTCAATCAGCCTAAGGGGAGACTGGGGCACTAAACACCAGGCCTTCCTTCTCTTTAACCCCCTAAATGATCAGATAATGGTTTTCACATTGTTCATTTGTCTGCAACTTAAATTTTTTCTATAAACATAACCATAATGCTAAAAGGCTCCCAAAGTTGTGGCTCAGTGATTGTCTTAATCCTCTCAGCATGCTGGGTAGGTAATAAACAACAGACATTTGTTTCCCACAGTATTAGACGCTAGAAGTTCAAGATCAGGTGCCAGCGTGGTCGGGTTCTGATGAGGGCCCTCTTTTGGGTTGAGACTGGACTTGTGTTCTCACAGGGCAGATAGCAGAGAGGGGAAGCAAACTCTCATGACTCTAATAAAGGGCACTAATCCCATAATGGGGGCTCCACCCTCATGACCTCATCTAATCCTGATTACCTCTCAAAAGTCCCACCCCCTAATGACATCACCTCCTAATACTATCACATGGTAGAGTTTCAACCAATAAGTTTTGGGAGGACACAAACATTCAGTCCATAACAGTGATCATCACTTTTTTTTCATAGAAAAACAGAAGCAGAGGAATGGTCATTGGTGTGTTCAGTGGCACCCAGCCCCTGTGGCCCAGCTTAGAGGCCACTGAGAGGAAGAAAGAAACTAGAGCCAGGCCATTGCTTTTTCTCCTGAAGAAATCAAGGCCATTGCCCTAGAGAAAGGGCAGCTGGGGGATGAGTTTGTTTCACCCAGTGCTTGGGTGGGTGGGACATGACAGTCCTTCTTGGTCCTGGCCATGGCAGGGGCTGGGAACAGAGAAACTGGTTGGCCTGTGGGCAGATCTGGGGCCCAGTCCCAACTGGGAAAGAGAGAATTATATGGGAGAAAGGCAAGAAAGAAAAAAAAGAATCACTTCTCTTCTTGCATTTGGGACAAAAAGAAATTGACAGCAAAGGTAGGGTATATTTTCCTTCAGGCTGACTGTAGGATCTCATTAGGCATAGGAGTCAGAGCTTATTTATAGAATTGCACTACAGTTTCGCTGTGTCTGGACAGCAAGTCCAACCAATTATCATCAAGCAGGTTGTTCAAGTTTCTATTACAACACGTTCCCATAAAATTAGTCTCTGGGCATACATAGAACTTTGGGAATGTGAAAAGCCGTATTGATCTGGAGGGATGGTAAAGATGGGGCTCAGCTAACTTTACTGCAGACTTCTTGTCCCTCTCCTCCTTCCTCCGTCTGTCTCTCCCTCTTCCTTTCCCCTCCCCTCCCTCCCGATGCCACCAGGATGACTCAGTGCTATTGCCTAACCACACAACTGCTTTGATATTCACTTTTCCCATTTATAGAGGGGTGATGTCTACTGAGCAGGGTGACCATAAGGCCTAAATAAAATAGCATGTGTGCACCTGAAGCTAATATAATTATGTATGTAATCAACTGTAATTGATAAAAATGAAAAAAAAGAGAAAATTTTAAAATGATAAATAAAATAACATATATGAATGTCCTTGCACAGAAGAAACACTTGATAATTATTTTGTAGAAAATAAAGAAGGAAGAAAGAAGGCAGTGGCTTAAGTGCTACCCAGTACATGGAAAGATAAATCACCCAATGAAAGGTTTATTGGGTAGGATATGGGGAGGGTGAGCCAGAGCAAACTAATGAAGGAGTGTGATGTAGGAAGGTGCAGGCTGTCTCTGCTGCTGCTATTATTTGAAAGAGATATAAGACTAAATCTCTAGTCCATGGTAATCAGAGGAGCTCCCTAGGCACTTTATGGAGCTCAGGTGGTAACCTACATGTCCTGCTTGAGACCAATTTCAGTTTGTATAATTACATCCTGATAGCAGGCCCCAGCTGCATGGTTTCTACAAAAAGATAACACTTTCTCTATTGTACTTTCTGTAATTAGCATTTCACATAGGTGAGTGAGGAAATGGGGACAATATCCAACCTGGTCTTCTCTTTCTTAGGGCAGATGGGCAAATTCCTGGGCAGACTGTGATGTTAGGAAAGTCTTAAGAATTAAAATTAAGCCTGAAAATTAAAAGGTGTTCTGGAAGTGTTTTTCATAATGCTTCCTGATATGGTCCCCATAACAATGATAAAGATGAGGCCATGGACTCTAAAAGTAAAAGATGGTGCCATCCTTTTAAGGAGTCTCAAAGGCATGTGAGTGCCAAATGAAGGAACTTAAATGATCCAGAAAGCTATGCAATGTCATCGGAGAGTATAAGCAGAAAAGTGACATAAAAGGATTTATATTCTCAAAGGGTCTTTTTTTATGTGGATAATGGGCTTGCAGGAGGGAAACTATAGCAAGAGAAACCAATTTGAAGCCATTGCAGTGCTATAAGGGAGCAGCTCAGAGTGTGAGATTCTTTCATTTGTCCCTTTAAAAAAAGACTGTTGAGAAAGGCAGACTCACAGTAAGGAGTGAGAGTCAAAATATTAACTAAAGCACAGTGCCATTTATAGCAATAACAATTGCTATAGAGTTAGGTTCTTATATTAACCTATAAGCCACTCTCTTCAAAGCACTGGACAAATGCTTGGGCAAATATAGCTAAAAGAAATGTTGTTTTTCAAATTTCGTCTATATCCTATTATTATTCAGTGATCCTTCTGTTGCCATTGGCAAGGGTTTACTGCTGAACAACTGGAAGCATGTTTTTGGCTGCGCTAGTTTATCTTAAAACAAAAGCTATGGGGGAAAAAATCTGTGAGCCAGAAACTATTCTTCCAGTATCATTTGGTTGTGGAATAAGTTCTACTTATTATGCAAGGAGTCAGAGAACTGAAGCAAATTTCCAGTCTCACCCTGTCTTCTTCACTAGATCTGTCTGTGCCCAAAACATCAGAACATTCCCCATCAAAACACTTCCCCGTTAGTTCTAATTCACCACAGCAGTGCTTTGCTACCTTTTTCATGCAGCAGCACACATAGAAAATTATATTTGTATTATAATATCTGGGGCTAACGGCAAGGATCCTTGCAACTGTAGGAGGTTCTGGTTTTGTCAGTCCCTACCCACCTGCTCTGAGGGCCGAGGGAGCCCTTACTGGAGTGCACCTGCAACCATTTGCAGCCCAGCAGCCCGCCTCGGCGCTAAACCGGGAAACTGTAAGGAAGTCTCCGGTCCTTCCAGGCATCAATGTTAACTAGCTCAGTGCTTCTCAACGTTTACATGCTTATGCAGTGCGTTGGGAGCTCATTAAAAGTGCATATTCTGATTCGGTAGGTCTGAGATTCTGCATTTATAACAAGCTCCCAGGCGATGCCAGTGTGATTCGTGGACCGTACTTTGTGTAACAAGGAACTGGATGATTCATTAATACAACTTGCTCTGGAAAAATTACAAAAAATTTAAAAATTAATATAACTTAGAAAAATTATAAAACTCATAAAATTTCCTGACTTTTAATATTCATTACCAAAACCAGAAACATGTATAAAACAACCCTTTTTGAATTGCAGGTAAAGTCCAACATTTTGTATTTGACTAAAACTGCCTTGGTTTAGTTTTATACATGCAACATGTTAGAAGCTTCAGATTGTTGTTGTTGGTAACACTCAAAAACCCATTTTAAAGTGATTATAATGAAGAGTTCCTCTTATAAGGAACACTTGCCTGGAATGCAGAAAACTACTATTTTTTTTGTAACTAAAGACAGACCCTTGCAAAGGAGAGGTAAGGCTGATTATCAGGAAGACTCCTTTGCTAAATTGAACAAACTCAAAGAAATGCATAATTATGTTAAAAATTATTATATTCTCCTGGTCCTTGATGTAGAGAAGCTATTAAAAGAATCACTTGACCTTAAACAAAATGTCCTTTTCTCCTCAGATTGTGACTAAAACTTTTTTCTCTAGAAACTGTTAGTTTCTTTCCAACTGTTAATGAATGCGGACTCAGAGACTGTAGGTGATACGTTTCATTTCCAAATGGAAATAAATTTAAAGGCAAATGTAAAAATGACTTTCAGATAAAGCAGAAAGTGACATTTAAGATGAGCTCAGTGGCATTATAATTTCCTTAAAGAGGAAATGAATTCCCCAAATTTAAGCATTTAAAAAATAAAAAATGTAAATGTTCTAATTTTATACATACCAGTTTTTGAATAAGAGAAAGCACTAATATGCTATGAGATTTAAAATAAATTATATTTCTATTCAAATTCAAATTATAAAAAATTTGAAAAATTCTACAAAAATATTTATTTATACAAAATCCAAACACATTTCTTCAACCTCTTTGAAAAGTTTACTAAACATTTGGCAATTTAGTCTATCAATCCTTGTAATATAAGCATCATTTGAGACACCTGAATATACATTTATTAATAGGAAGTGAATTTGACATTATTTAGAAATCTACCATCTTTAATGTAAATGAAATCAGTGTTTTCTGAATGAAAATGTCTTTGGAAGGAAGGGCAGTTATAGCAGTGACCTTAAAAAATGGAAAAAGAAAAATGTTACTGAACTTTAATGCAGGAAATAAAGATTATGTGGGAAGACAAATTAATTATTCTCGAGGTCTAAAAATTACTAGGCATTTAAATGAAATAAATTATGAAAGTGAACTGAAGAATTCCATTACCAGTTTATGGAGGCCTTCCTACCATGTAGAACTAAAAAAGGTGGGCAGGGCTTTCTCTATATGAAGTAAATAGTTGATTAATCTCACATCAATCCTTTCTCTGAAGATTTCGTAGAGAAATCCTGGAAAAAAATGCTTTGACTCTGGATGAGTAGTTTTATGGTCAATAAATTGTAGTACATGGTGTTTTACATGAGAGAAAAGGGCAATCAGATTTCATGCTTCGGAGTGTAAATTGATTACTCTCTTGGGATCTGAACATAAATCATTTTTCAGGCCATCTTACTGTAATTTCATCCAGTTGGTAGAAAAGCACCATTTCTCTTATCTACATAGAAAGAATTAGACTCATACCACTATAGTTATCAAAGGACAAAACCTCGTGAACTGATATCTTATTTTTATGAAGAAAATATGAATTTCACATGGGCTATAACATCTACTTTAATTGTAAAGCTTTTGGTTAATGAAAGAACTAGCACCCTGGAAGCTCTAGAAGCTGTTATTCCCCTGAAGTGATTACAGTTCAGGTGATTACACCCAGGTGGTGGCAGGACCATGCGATGAAAGTCTGAACGGCTTGGAGTTCCAGTTAGGAAAAGAGCTGAGCTACACCTGTGGGAAGCACCGTGCTAGGCACTTTGCACAGATGCTATCATAAAGGTGAGACTACTTTTCATAAAAATAATGGCTTTTCTGAAACAGCTAAGCGGAGCTTCCAGAACATTCCTTATTTAAATACCATGCACAATTAGAACAAATAAAGAATACTCTCACCTTAGTAGTACTGGGAATTGATTTGTCTGCAACGTTTCTCAATCAGTGGTTTCTTGTGGACTTGAACACAATTGTTCAAGTTACTTGAAGTTTAAATCCCTTGACCATCTTCACAGCTTTAGAGATTGTTAGTAAATTTATCACTTATCATGATTAATTTGTCTAATGTTCATATTAGTTACGTACTTTCTACCTATCTTTCTGCTTAAGTCACATGCCTTTTAATGAGCAAAGAAACAATCATTTTCCTTCTGTGCCCCAAAAATTCTCTTCTCACAAAGATGCTGCTCAAAACATTTACCAACTTACATGAGTAGTAACCAACCAAGAAATAATATTTCTTATTGTTCCTTCCTACACTTACCAACTAACTATCGTTTCACTGGCTGGGAAGTCTTCGTCTGTTCTCCCTAGAGAATGACAGAATGCACTGGCACCTTGCTGCGTAGGATTTGCAGACCTCAGGCACCTGCTATAGGCTTCCTGAGCTACAGCGGCCATGGCTCCAGCAGCTCTAATAGGTTGCTGTTAAATAGGTCAATTTTGTTTTTCAGAGCAAAGAGCTGCTTTTAAACCTTTCTAGCTGAAGTGGTGAATTAAGAATGAGGGCCTTATTTATTGCTTAAATAACCATAGCAATTATAGAAACAGATAAGATTCTATGTTCAGTTATAGCTGAGGCAGCTTGAAGCAGTGGAAATACCATAGTCTTTAAACTTAATAAATCTGGGTTTGAAGGCAGTTTCCCTACCTTAGTGATCTTGAACATGTTCTGCAGTCTAATTTACCTTCTATTTTCTTATCTGTAATGTGGAGATAAAAATACCTTAGGGTGTTCACTTGAGGTTTATATGGGATACAGACAGGGCTTAACATAGTGCCCGGCAAACACAGAGTAGATGCCTGATGAATAGCAGTTATTTTTATTCCTCCTCTGGACCTTTTCTGAGTTAACCCCCCATTAACTTGTAGTAGGTACATAATTTATACTGGAACTACTTAGAGGCATACCTTGGAGATGTTATGGTTCTAGTTCCAGGCCACCATAATAAAGCGACTATTGCAATAAAGCCAGCAGTAATCTTTTTGCTGGTGGAGGGTGTTGCCTTCTATTTGTAAAAAAACACACACACCTGTGGCACCCAATAAAGCCAAGTGTAATAAAACAGCAGCTTTTCTTTCCTCACTTTGGTTCTGATTGCAGGGTTAGGGCTATCATGGATGTGGGAGCCTTCAGGAAATGGTTGCTTTTATGAATTGTAGTCTTCTGCCAAGTTCGTTACTAGATTAATAACTTTCTCGGCTGAGCTGCCTTCCTTACCACACTGTTGCTGCAGTAAGATCTTGTCTCTGATTTGCTTAGTATGACATTGAACTCCTAAGCTAGGAGATGGGACGTCCTTGTCTACCTGTGGATGTAACATTTCTGTTTAAGTAAGGCAAATTTTGACTCATTTATATTAATGGGGGCAGGTTGGAGTGAGGAGAGGCAGCTTGTAGTTCATGCACAGGAGTTTGGACATTATTCTAGGTTATAGGAAGTTAATTAAAAGTATTAAGCAGTGGAGTAATAGGGGTTACTCTCTGTTGGCAGATAGGATGGAGTGAATGCAGAACAAATGAAGGCAGGGACATCAGCTGGGACTAATACAAACAGGAGGTGATAAAGATCTAATCTGGGGCAGTGAAAATGGGGACAGATCAGGGCTGAAGGGTTGAGATAATATATAAGATAAATAGTGAATCATAGGACATGAGGTCTGATTGGATATATTGGAGTTGAGAAGACATCCAGTATAAAATAATTGCTTCTTCTGCAGCACACTATGTTAGTATGGTAGGGCTACTATAACAAAATACTTTGGACTGAGTAGTCTAAACAACAGAAATTAATTTTCTCACACAGTTCTAATATGTCCAAGAACTAAGATGTCCAAGGCTAGACGTCCAAGGTCAAGTAGGATGGATTTCATTCTGAGGCCTCTCTCCTTGGCTTGCAGATGGCCGCCTTCTTGCTGTGTCTTTATGTGGTTGTCCCTTGGTCTATGTTGCCTGTGTTCTGATCATATTGGATTAGGGCCCACTCTAACAGCCCCTGTTAAACTTAATTACCTTTTTAAAGGTCCTATCTCCAAATACAGTTACATTCTAAAGTACTTAGCCTTCCTCTTTATTTTTTTGTTTGGTACCCATAGTTCTCATAGTAAATTTGAGCAAAAATTGTATACAAATAAAAACAATAATGGCATTTACATTTGTGAAATGCTTATCATGTGCTAGAAACTGTGCTAAGCATAGGGTTCATGAGAGCCCTATGGTGTCAATACTATTATTATACCCATTTAGCAGAAAAGGAAACTGCGGCAGCACTTAGAAAATGTGCCCATGGTAAGGTTTCACCTTAAAGGTGATGAACTTAGAATTTGAACCTAGGTGCTCAAACTCCAGACCCTGTGCTGGAAAGTTTCCTGGCTCATTTAATTTCTCAAAATATGTTTGCAATAGAAAAAGAACTGAGTGTTTTAAGAAGAACCCCTTCCCTTTGAACAGAAATTGTTATGTAAGTCATCACATTAACCCCAATGTTCAACTCAGCTCCAACTCTCAGTACCAACTCCCTCTACCCACAAATGACAGTAAAAAAATAAGAATGAGATAAGAAGAACATTACCTCAGATTCTGAAAAGAAACAAAGTCAGTTTAAATGTTCTAAAGTGGAATAAAGAGTTTTTGTTTTCAGATGGAGTGTTCTGAAGGAAGTGAGGACCATTTAAAGATATATATGAATTAATTATTCTAATAGTAATTTCTCAGGCTTCATGCATTCTACCTTTACTTTTCTGTTTTCCCTAGTTCGTGATTTGGGGGCAGTGATTATCAAACATTTTAGCAGGGCAATTTCCTATTTTCCAAATAAAATATTATATTGCATCATTGATATTTACTTACTAAACAGACAATCTATCAGAATGTACATTAATATTTTGGCGTTTTCCTGCGTGTTAAAATTGGCATGTATCACATTTGAATGTGTTTGCTGGTTAGTTTTTAAGTACAGTTTTAAAAATAACTAAAAATAACTTTAAATTATTTAAAAATAATTATTAAAACATTTTAAACACTGTAACAAATGCTTGCTGGGCCCTAGAAGCACTTCCAAGAAGTGTGACAATTTGCATACAGTGCGAGGGAAAAGCAGGCGTCCCCCACCCGGGGCGTGGGATGCGGCCCCCCTCCCGGAGAGCATTATGCGGGCCCACGCTCCAGGCTAAGCAGCAGGCGTCAGGTTCCATTGATCTTAGACACACAGAGTCACTTATCCATATGCTCAGGGTGTTTGATGCCGTGTCCCTGCACAGTCACAAATTAGTCACTTTCCGTTAGTGACTGTGAATATAAAGGAGGCATTCCTGAAATAGGGATCTCGTTTCAACAATTAGGGGTAGAGAAACCAATAACCGGTTTCTTCATTTGTCATGTCTCTAAATGAAATAGCTTTAGTCTGTGGCCTCTACACATGCTGATGAAAATATTCCAGCCCTTAAACCTGCTCCCCAAGTCCCAATTCTAAAATGAGGAAAGCAGATAAAAAGGGGGCAGAAAACTCAACTCCCTTTCTCTTCTTTCTTTCATTAAGGGTCACTGTGCCCCATTCATAGAATTGTAGCATTTTAGAGTTGGAAGGAAGCTTGGAAATCATGCAGACTGATGCCTTGCCTCGGCAAGAATTTCCTAAATAGCATTTCTGATGGCCTCCGATCGAGCATTCTAGTGTAAGAAGCTGGCTATATTATCATTCCACCTTTGGAAGGCAGGAATTCATAGCAATTTCTCTCTTACATTGCATATGACACATAGTCCGTCACTAATTGATGAACATTCAGGCTGTTTCCAAGAGGTTTCTCAACGATGTTGCAATAAACATCTTTGTGAGTATATACATAATTCTAGGTTTATTTCATCAGCAAAGACTTCCTCCAAATGGAATTATTGAGTCAAAGTATATGTGAACATTTTTTAAGAGCTAATGCTGGATTACTTTTCAAAAATATTGTGGTCATTCATATTCCACAACAAGGTATGTCAGTGCCTATTTTCCTCTTGGATTTTATCAAGCTTTTAAACTTTTGCCTATCCAGGAGCTGACAAAACAGTATCTCATTGTTGTTTTAATTGGCATGACATGATCACTGCTAAAGTCAAACGCCTTTTCAAATGTTAACGGGTTATCTGTGTTTGGTCTTGTGTGATTTGTTGTTGTTGTTATTAAATTGTTTGCTTGTTCCCTTTGGGTGGTTTATATTATCAATGTGGAAGAGCTCTTACTTGATTAAGGGGTGACTTTTCCACTGTTATTCATGGGACTAAGTTTTAACGTCTATCCTGCCTTATCTTCTCTGCATAAATTCATTTCCCAATGATTCTCTTAAGATGTGCTGCTTGCTCACAAATGAATATCTCCCAAAAGCGACCTGCACAGTAGGGCCTCACAGTGTGGTCCACTGACCAACACAACCAGCATCCCCTGGAAATTGCTAGACTGCAGACTCTCAAGCCCTACTCCAGGCCTCCTAAATCAGAATCTCCAGTTTTACAAGATACCCAGGGAACCTGATGCACATTTGAGAAAGAGTACCCTTGCCTCCGGTTCTAATATTTATATTAAGATTACCATAGCATAGCTTTTCAAGTCAAAGTAACTGAGTTCTTTATTCTGCTTTCAAATAAACTGTCGTTGAACTGTTTCCTTATTTATGTATTTATTAATGAACATTTTGTACCTAAATAAAAGATTTTACCCATATTCCTAATGAATTTCACTGTGTTTGTTTCAACTCATAATTTTGATTTATGATATGCTCTTTAAATATTGAATCTGCATTTTAATGTAGAGGCTCTCATTACTCAGTTTGAGGGGAAATTAATCTAACACTGAATAAAGAGGTATGGTGAGACCCTTGATAATTCCCTCTACACTTTCTTTTGTCTTATGCACATATTAAATCCAGTTAGGATGAATTTTAAAACAAGCCTTAAGGGGAAGGAGAAAGAAGGCGATATTATAGGATACAACATTTAACTGAAGATATTTATGCATGTGGTGGTACAACTGTAATCCCTGGAAATAACTCAAGAGGCAGCCAAAGGAGACTGAAAGTTGGTAAGAAGAAGGCACACTGGTTTGGGACCCCAGACAGGAGAAACAGCACAATGGCAGGGCATCTTGAAGGCCCTACATAAGAAGAAGGTGACCCAGACTTAATATTTCCTGGCTCCCAAACTAGCTATAGAGACAGCACAGGGAGGCTTATTCCTCCCCTTGACTGAAAGGGAATCCCTCGGAAACCAGCCGAACATCATCAGCAAGGGGAATAGAGCTAGAGACCCTGCTAACAATAAGTGGCCAAGAAGTGCTCTACCCCTGCCAGGCAGGAGACGACCCTCCCCCTAAATACCAAGGCTGGTGGAACTGGCAAGGGGCCCCACCACACGTAGCCCAACTGGGAAGCCTCTTTGGCCCCATGAGCCTGGCCCAGAGACACCGTGGCAGCTGGGGGATACCTTTGGGGTGTCCTACCACAAGTGCCTGACTAAGAAGCCTCGAACCTCCATGTGCCTGAGACTTCTCATCCCCCCTGGGAGACACTGGGATAGTTATGAATATCGGGAGTGAAATGGACGATATCACTACAAATTCTGCAATTACTAAGACAGCAATGGAATACTGTGAATAATGTTATGATCACAAATTTGACAACTTAGAAGAAATTAATCACTTTCTTGAATACCTAGAAACTACCAAAATTCAATCAAGACAAAATAGACAATTCCAATAGCCCTATAATAATTAACTGGCCCTGTGATGCTTGAAAAAGCATTCTAGCTTTTTATAAAGAAATCTCTGGGCCCAGATGATTTAACCAGAGAATTCCACCAAACATTTTTTTAAAAGAATTAACACTAATTTCACACAAACTTTTCAGAAAATTTGAAGAAGAAAGAATACTTTTCAACTTATTTTATCAGGCCAGCATTACCCTGTTACCACAACCAGACACATATAGGGCAAAAAAAGAAAACTACAGGTAAATATCTCTCATGACTTATGACAGCAAAAAGAAAAGTTCTCAATAAAATACTAACAAATCTAAAAATGATTTAAAAGAATTTTACACCATGACCAAGTGAATTTATTTTTGGTATGCAAAGCTGGTTCATCATTTCAAAATCAATCAAAGTAATCCATCATATCAACAAGTTTGATAAAAATCAAGAAAAATTATATGGTCATAGCACTTGACACATAGAAAGCATTTAACAAAATCCAACATCATTCATGATAAAAAAAAACACACAAACTTTCAGTAAGTTAAGGCACAACTTTACCTTAAGTAGCATCTATAAAAATCCTATAGTAACATAAAACTTAATGGTGAAGGACTGAATGCTTTTCTCCTAAGATCAGGAACAAGATTAGGATGTTCAGTCTCACTACTTTTATTCAACACAGCACTGGAACATCTAGCCACTACAATCTGTTGAAAAAAAGAAACAAAAACATACAAATTGGAAAGGGATTGTGAAACTGTTTCTACTTGCAGATGACATGATGTTTATGTAGAAAATCTCAAGAAATATACCAAAAAACACATAAAAAACAACAAACAAAACCCCTCCTAGGATTAAGTGAGTTCAGCAAGGTTACAGCATGAATCTCATTTTTATATACTAATAACGACATGTGAAACTGAAATTAAAAATACAATACCATTTTAATTATGCCAAAGAATAAACCCCTAAAGTGTACACTTAACAAAATAGGTACTGAATCTTTATGCTAAAAATTACAAAATGCTGATAAAATTTTTTTAAAAGATCTAAATAAATGGGGAGATTTACTATGTTTCTGTCTTGGAAGACTCAATAGAGTAAAGATCTCAATTCTCCTAAAAGTGATCCAAAGGTTTAATGCAATTTCTGTAAAAATTCCAGCAAGGTAGGTTATTTATTATGTACATATGTATGTATGTATGTATGTATGTATTTACTTAATAGACAAGCTTATTCTAACATTTATTTGGAAAGGCACAGGGAGAGGAATAGACACATATATCAACAGAACATAATAGAGAACCCAACAATAGACCCACACAAATATGCTGACCTAGATTTTGACAAAGGTGCAAACATAATTTAATGATAAATTATAGCCTTTTCAACAAATGATGCTGGAACCACTGAGCATCCATAGGCAAAAAAGATAAATCTTGACTTAAACTTTGTACCTTATACAAAAATTAACCCAAAATAGATCATGGACATAAATGTAAAATGTACAGTTATAAAACTTGTAGAAAAAAAAAAAAAAAAAACAGGAGAAAATTTTAGGAATCTAGGGGCATGCGAAGAGTTCTTAGACTTGACACAGAATGTACAACCATAAAAAGAAAAAATGATACATTGGACTTCATCAAAATAAAAACTATTGCTATATGAAAGCCCTTGTTAAAAAGATGAAAAGATAAGCTACATGATGGGAGAAAATATCAGTAGACCACAGTCAATGTAGGATTAGTATCTAGAAAACAACCCAATCAAAACCCAATAGGACAAAACCAATTAATTTGATTAGAAAGTGAGCAAATATACAAGGGTTTGTATAACAAATTTTGCATATTTGCAATGGAATACTACTCAGAAGTAAAAATAACATGTTTGTCTTTTATGAAATACTAATGCATAAATCATGAAAAACATCTCAAAAGCATCATGTTGATCAAAAGAGGCCAGAAACAAGAGCATATGCTGTATGATTGCATTTCTATGGCGTACTAGAATAGGCTAAACTGATCTACCATGATGGAATCAGAGCGTGGTTGCTCGACGGCGTGGCCGGGGGGACTGTCCCGGAAGGGCAGAGGGGACTCTAAGTTGATGCCTCTATTTCCTATCTTGTTTGCAGTGCAGGATACCTGGCTATGTGCATTTGTCAACATTCATCAGACGGTGCATTTACATTTATGATCTGTGCTTGTCATTTTGTAAAAAGTATAAGGAGACCAAAAAACAGAAAACAAAAAACACAAGAAAAATTAAGTTTTAGGGTAACAGAAAATGCCTTAAAATTCAAATTCAAATGTCTGTCCTTCTGGAGACTCCTGTAGAGATATGGTAGAAGACCATCTGGCTCTTAACCATTTGAGTCATCGCACCTGGTACATAGTCCAAGGGCATAAACCATAAAAGGTAAAAAAAATAATAATAATAAACCACCTTATGGGACAGACTCAGCAACCACAGCAGTTACCTACGTCATGCGTTGCTCTGTCTTGTCCTTCAGTATCACAGCTTTTGTCCTTCCCCCAATTAGTCATCGAGTAACTTTTTCCTGTCACCGCTCAACTCCCTGCCCAGTTTATTTCTGTTTTGTCCTGAACACACTTGTTATTCATTTAACCTTTCTTCCTGTGGTCTCGCCAGCATCCACAAGGCTGGCATGGTGCTGAGCCGTACCCCCAGGACTGCAGACACTTGGTAGACAAGTACAGAGCCCCCCGCAGCTCTGACAGGCTCACAGCTGTTCCTTTGGTTCATGCAGAAGCTGGCAGCAAGTACCCTTAATTTTCAGCCCAGGGGCCCATGCAAGCCTTATTTTGATGCCCAAGTCAGCTATAGTTGGAGAGGGCAGGGGAAGAGAAGACCAGGGCACTTGCCCAGCGTTTGACATTCAGTGGTGAACAAGACATAAGCACTTTCCCCAAGGATCTTAAAGATTTCACAGTCTTGTGAGACAAATTTATAAACTTGGGGTTCTCAACCACAGTGCTGTTCAACAGTCAGAAGTGAGCTACCAAATTTAGATCAAGCTGTCAATTTATTTTTGTTTTATCTGAGGACACAACCTGTCACTGTGATGTCATTCAGATGGAATTAGACTGAGAAGGTCTGAGACTGAGAAATGTGACTGAGAACCAGGTGCCACATGTACTAAGAGAATGAAACAGGTGAGGCAGAATGTCAAACCAGGGCAGTAATCAGATTGTCTAGTTTACTGACTCATAGGAGAAATTTGCTCTGTGCACATGGAAGAGGGTGGCAGGCAGCAAACAGTTCTATTCAAACAGTGAAACAGTGTTGAGGGATGTCCAAATGAAGAACACAATAACTGTGGGTGCTTTTATAGGCACCATGGGATGTTATACTGGAGCTGTGATTGTATTGTCACTATTCATGACTTATTTATTGCTGTTTTGAGACTTTTAGTCCCTTCAAATAAGACCTTCCAAATTCTAGCACTCCTAAATTAGCAGTGGAACAAAAGATATTAAGAATCACAATAAAGGAAAATGAAGAGCAATGTGGAAATTGGCGGGCTGCCATGGGAACTTGGGAAAGGGAGGGGAAATGCAGAGTCTGGTAGGTTTGGAACCGGGTAATAGGTGCAGAGAGATGTGGCTTTATAAGGACAGCACAATGGGATTGGCCCTTAGGTCTCAAAGATACGGTGTTCAGTAGCTTTCCCAGTGGACCTTTCTTCCCGTGTGCAAATCACAGGGAGCAAAGTAATTATTTCTAATTTTTGTTCCTCTGTCTTCAAGTGGCTGAGGCAGAATTTGAACATAGCACCACCTGACTTGCAAGCGTGGATACTTCCCACTCCGATAGGATACTTCTTCTTGATTGCCACACATGTCACATTTTTGTCACAGAAACAGCTATGAGTGAGAGGTCTCTTATTGTGTCTTTTTCTTTCAGGAGCTGAAGTGTTAGGAATGTGTTTTTGAATGTCTATTTCAGCAGGGAGGTGTTCTATAAAATGAAGTTTATTTCTATAGATTTGGCACCTAGAAACCCTCAGGGAGTTTCTTCCACTCATTATCCTAAAATGTGTCACAGCAACAACTGAGGAGGAGGCAGCCCTAGGTTTGTGTTTCTGGAGTGCGGTGTCCAGAGGAGACTTGGTCTGTGCAGAGGGTAGCTGCTGCCTTGCACCAGCAACTCTTCTATTTTTGACTCTGACTCAATAGCAAAGGCCGATTCTGTGCTGATTTCTCATACATATATTATTCCCTTGCCACATCACTTCCACTCCCCCTTCTGCTTGGCTTCTGTTAACAATATTCTACATAGGTATAGATTTAGTTATTATACATGTTGATAGAGATCCGTTTTACTTGTCTTTTACCAGTCCTTTAAAATACTCCCTTGTGTGACGAGCCAAGAAAGTAACTATCCTCCATGAAAACAAAAGACATATGCACAGAAAGAATAAAGAAACACCTTATTTCTTGGTCATGAAGGCAAAGTATAATGCCAAAATACTCCTCAAACCCTCTCTGGATTAAAGGGATAACTCAGCCACCTTTGCCTTCTGTCTCTTAATAGCAAACACACAGTGAAAGAACATCTGTCAGAGATATATGATGCTGCTGGCGAGGAAGCCTCCGGAGGGCTAAGGACAGGCTGCTTGCTGCTGTGGGTTCAGCCTCGACTCGGAGCCAGAAACTGCTCGTCCCTCTCCACTTACAAACACTAAAGGCTCTCCAATGCCCAGAAAAGAGGTTTCCAAACGTCGTTCAGTCACAGAGGGCCCTTAGTCCAAAGTCCAAGAAATCTAAATCCATAAAATAGATGTAAGCAAAGCTGCTCTGGTTTAATCAGGAAAAAGAATGTCACTTGCCCCTCCCTCTGTCCCCTCCCCTCCATGAAACTCTGAAGCTCTGCCAAAGCAGGGTTTGTTAAATACCAAAATCCTTAGGTCTCTCCAAGATCGCTCCATTGTCTGGTTCCCTGACACTGCGAAGTCTAAGCATCCTACAGGAAGATGCCCACAGGCCTTTAGATCTCCCCTGGCCTAGTGCTCATAGACGTTTATTGAATTAATGCATCATGGCATGACTGACGGTAAATGAACTAGGAGAATATGTACATTATAAAAAAGACACAATGTGAAGCATGCTTTCAAGGGGCAGACAATTTAGTCAACAGAAAAAAATGAGAACATGTTAGGAAAATGGTGAGTGGTCAGGTGAGTGTAAGCCTCTGTTTGTAAAAGCAGCAGCCATTCGGAGAACACCGATATGGAGGAAGCGGCCCTTGCAGCTTCCCAAAGGACGAGTCAGGATTGCGTCGGTAGAGAGAAAGCTTGGAGGTGAGAATTAGCAATGCCATTTTGTGGTCAGGCAGGAGACAGCTTGGCAGGGAGGAAGGGCTGGCGCTGGGGAGGAATAGATATTATGGATAAAGATGCTGGGGCAGAACTGTGGAGGGCATTTCAAATCAGGGGCAGAATTGGGTGTGATCTGTTTTGCAGGGGAACCATCATCTATTCTTAACCAGGAGAGTGACATGGTGAGAGTGTAAATTAAGATCTTGAGAATAATAACATGATTCAAGTCATAGACTAAGAAAATTCATCTAGCAGTGTTATGCTGACGAAAGAGAGTAGCTAGAAGGCTGCTTTAATAATAAATAAGCTCTCTTCTTTCCTGCTGATAAAGAGCTGTATGTGCCTACACTCAAATTCAGAAACTCCCACGTAATTTGCAGCAAATGCTGACACCAGTTCTTGTGGTCCTTCTTGTGCAGATGAAAGCAACTCAATGTTGGGCTTAAAACAAGTTCATGTGTTTGAAAACAAGTACATTTGGTGGGTGGGGGAGACCTAAATAAAGCAATCTCGCTGTTTTACAAACTCAGCGAGTATCTTGATCAATTTTATTTTTTAAACTTCACTTGCATACACAAAGTTGTGTCAGTGTTCTATTTTATCACCTTCAATTTTTAAAACTTACAATTACAAATGTGCCGGTTTCTGCACAGGTTTCCTGGCAGTGGTAGGGGTCATGTGTAGTTTGCATTTTAAGTTACTAATCCTTTCCACCCCTCCTTCAGCTTTAGACTACAAATGGCTTGAGGATTTCCTTTCTTTGCAAAGCCCATAGGACCTAGCTCAGTGCTCTGACTGTGGAGACCGGAGAGTGAGTATGTGGGTCATGAAGCTCTCTGACCACATCCATCAGGGCCCCTGTCTTTGCAGAGCTTCCTAGCCTCCTTGCTTTATTGCCTGCGGTTCATCCTGTTTGAAGAAGGGACAGACACTGCTTTTGGTTGTTTTCCTCAGTTTCATGTCATCAGTGATGGATTAGCATTCCCCTGTCACATCTTTTCACTACTTTTCCCCTTCCTGTTTTGCTTTTTGAAGCTCATCTGTTTCAATGCCATCTTAATTTGGAAGAGAAGGGACCACATTAAAGGAACAATGGAATCAACAAGTTTAATATATGAATCAGACAAGTTCCTACAGTGCTTTTCTCCAAGGCCGAATTTGCACACAGAAATCCACATGCATTAGGCCGAAGGCAGAGCGGGTCAAGGCAGTTCCAGGTTTAATAGAGAGGTCAGACACTTCCACTTTGTCATTTCTACTGAAGACATCATTAGAGCTACAGTAAAATAAGAGAATGTCACAGAATGCCAGCCTAGTCATAGCGCAACCGTTCTTTTTTCATTAGTGACTCAGCTGGTTGCTATGGCAACCCCACTCTAGTATCAAGGATACTAAGGCTGATGCTTTTCGCCTCTATTTTCAGTTAGAATAAATTGTGCTCCCACCTCATGGGCTCCTGCCATGATATTTATATTTGGGTCACGATAATAAAAGCAATTGGGAATATGTCTGTTGAAATTCTAGCTAGACAGACAGTGCTTCCCACTAAAAGGGAGAGTGAATATAGGATTTCTAGGTTTGATTTGAGCACCAATTTCCCTGTGGGAGGGCAGGTATTCCCTTCTGCCCTGTCCATCTTGTGGGGAGATTGCAGATCTCGCCTGCACTTGTTCTGCGCGTTCTCTAGGCTGGCTGGCTGGCTCCAGAGAAATTAGGCAGCCTCTTCTCAGTGCCCCCTCCGTGATTCACCCAGGGGTCCACCTATTTAAATGCTTCCTTTTCATTGGGCTCAGTACCATTTCACTTATTCACTCACTCATTTATTTATTAATTAAAGAGTGATTATAATGGGCCAAGCATCATGTTAAACAGCACATTTAACTGCTGGTTTAGCTAGAGGGAAGGGTCCAATTGGGAGGGAAGAAATGTGTATATAATGCTTACAATACCATGATATGCATGTTTTAATTGAGGTCTGGGCATATTTTGAAAGTTCAGAGGAAGGAGACAGTACCTGTGCTTGGGTGAGTGGGAAAATGCTTCACAGAAGAGGTGATGTTTAACCCTTAAAGAATGTGTTCTCTAGTTGAATGACTGAGTGGTTCAGAGCTGAAGTTAGCCCAAAGGACTCTCATTACAGCCAAATGTTATCTGGTGGAAAGGCTGCTTGCTCTTTCAATGTGCATTAATCCTCTTGAAATCAAAATATTTTCTGGACACCAGGATAGGGTTTTGTTTTAAAAAGGGAGAAATTCTGGGAAAAAAGTCAGCTTCAGAAAAGAGTCTTTGGAATCAGATCAGACCCAAGTGAAAGAGTGGATTTTGAAGATGATATGGCCAATTCACCTTTCCTTTGGAAGTGGTATATCGTGAGAGGCATCCTTTATATTTCCAAAGCAAAGATACTGAACAAAAGTGTTCTATGTTTCTTCTAGTTTGTAGAGCATAAAAGGATCTCTTACTGGTCCTATTGCCTATAAAACTAAGGTATTTGGTAATTCTGTGGGGTTTATAAAAGTATATGTCTCTCTTGCATATCAATCACTGTTCAGAAGTAGAGGCGACAGCCTTATGAAGCCATTATGAAGAAGACAGCATTATTTATTAAATGTATCATGAAACAGGGCCTCTTGTGGAACCAAAATTATAACTATAATGGCCTGGGACTCTCCTTTTTTACTGAGCCTGCATCATCCCATAGCTCAGAAATTCAAGCAATACCTTCTAAGATGAATGCTCTCCACAGACGATGTACAGCACAGAGTGCTGCCAACACAGTCAGCAAAACACAAAGAAACACGCAGATCAGATCAGGACAAGGGTCTGTGTAGGCTTAAGACGCTTCACCAATGTCCTCTGCCCCAGCCCTTGAACAGAGAGGGCAGGCTTGGTCTGGGGAGAAGGCTCCTTGCCAACTGATAATGGAATCCAACTAACAATGGAATCTAGTAATTGCAGCAGTGAGCTTCACCAGTATACTGTAATCTTTACACATTTTTACAAAAAATACTTATATTTTTATGTAGGTAATACATGCAATATGGTACAAAATTCAAAAAGTATCTAAATGTAGACACAGTTCAAGTATACCTTACTTTCACTCCCAGCAATTCAATGTTCATCTCTTTGGAGAAAGCCACCATTACCAATTTCTTGTGGCTCCTTCCAGGGATCCTATACTTATAGATACATATATATATACATGGTAATAATATAATACTATGCATACTTTCTACACTTCGATTTTTTTTCCCCACTCAAAAATAATTCTTGGATATCATTCCACATACCAAATGGGAATAAACCATCTCATTTTAAAAAATGAGCTACATTGTATTTCTTGAATGGGGATAAATTAAGCACTTAACCAGTCTCCTTAATGGAAATTGTCTTGGTCTGTTCAGACTGACTGCTATAACAAAATAGCACAGACTGGGCAGCTTAGAAACAATGGAAATGTTTTTCTCACAGTTCTGGGGCATGGAAGTCCAAGGTCAGCACGCCAGCATGGTTGAGTGAGGGCCCTCTTTCTGGTCCATAGCTGGCACCTTCCTGTTATGGCCTCACATGGTAGAAGGAGTGAGGGATCTCTGTGAGCTCTCTTAAGAGCCAAATAACCCCATTAGTACCTTTAGTTAAGAATTCATCCTCATGACTTAAGCACCTCCTGAAGACCCTAACTACTAATACCATCATCTTTGGGATTTAGGATTTTAATATATTTATTTTGGGGGGACACAAACAGACCATAGCAGAAACTAAGGTAGTTTTCAGTGTTTTGCTATCATAAGCAATAGTGCAACGAGTGCAAGTATATCTATAGTAAAATTTGTAGAAGTGCAAAACTGCCTGTGATTAAAGTTGTATTATATTTTACTCCAACCCAATATGTATGACAGTTCATTTCCTGCACCCTTACCATCACCTATTCTACAACTTTTTGTTCAGTGCTTCACTTTGAGAGGTAAGAATTTGCATTTCATTGTGATTTTAATTTATATTTCCCTTATTATGAGTGAAATTTATATTTACTTTATATGAGCATTTTTATACATTACAGAAGCATTTGCATCATTTTTTCTATGAAATATTTGTTTATGTAATTTAGCAAATAATTTAATAGGTTATCATCTCTTTCTTACTGATTTGTCTATGATATAAGTTGCAAGCATTTGTCTCAGTTGTCATTTCTCTTTTCACTTTTCAAAGTATTTTACTCTATGTATATTTTTTAGCATAGAAAATTTTTTGTTCATGATTTCTAAGTTTTCTATTATACTCAAAAAGACTTTTCCACTTTGATATTTTACATATGTATCATTCCCATGTGTTTTTATATTTTAATTTTTTGAATATTTGAGTTGTGACCTACCTAGAATTTTAGTATAAGGAATAAAATAAGGTTGGTTAGAGCATGGTCCTGAAATGCCAAGGTTGTAGGTTTGATTTCCAGTCAGGGCATATACAAGAATCAAACAATGAATACATAAATAAGTGGAACAGCAAATTGATGTTTCTCCCTCTCTCCCTCTCTAATTAGTAAATTTTTAAAAAGTAAAATAAGGATCTAGCTCAATTTATTTTGGCAAACAGCCCTTCTGCTATCTTCAACACCAATTTTTAAATAATCCATTTCCCCCCACTAATTTGAAATGTCTAATTTTTCATACGCTAAGGGCCAGAATTCATTTAAGTCTATTTTGGTGGTTTTGGTCTGTTCCATTTACCTGTGTGTGCTACCTCATATGCTATTAGCTCAGAATTTTATCATTTATATCTGTGTCAAATCCAACTCTAAATCTATCCTTCATTGTCCTCCCAGTGATGTTGGAGCTGGCTCCTGTAAGTGTTTCTCTCTTGCCAGTAGAGGGTGCAAGATAGTCACTGCAGAAGGAAAGGACTTCTCTTTCTGGTTCCTTGTAATTTTTTTTGGCTTGATCCTGCAGCAGCTAGTAGCATGCAAGTCACCCACTGATGCTTACCTTCAAGCTTGCCTGGTCTGGTTTGTGGATCTCTGCCCACCAGTCTTAACCTGCTATCATCCTGGTGGCATAACTTCCTGTGTTCGGTTTCCCTGCCTACCAGCTTCAGCCTGCTGACACTCCTGCTTACCAGTCTTGACTCTCAGTTCTCTGTCCCGCCCATCAGACTCTGCCTGCCAGCTGTGAACTAGCTCTGGCCTGGGGAAAACTCAGGGCCAGAGCAGAATTTACTTATGGTAAATTCATAGTAATTCTTTGTTGTTATTTACCTGAAATTCAAATTTAACTTGGCATCTCTGTTCTATTTTTGCTAAATCTGGCAATCCTACTCCGAAGATACTCCCTTGACCTAAGCATTGAGAAATATATTAGACAGAGGAGTGCCTGCATCCTTGAAAACTCTATGGTTGTTCATCTTTGTGGGCAGGGTGTGATCAGAGGGGGTACTGTCACTGAAATGGGTTCCCTAATTTCAATGGGGATGATGAGAACCCAGAGTAACAGAAGTCAGTGGCAGTATTTAACCCCCGAAACAAGGTAATATTTAACATCTACCAGAAAAGACAACAGAGAAGCACTGTAGCCAGAATGCCCATCCCACAGGATCTTTGGTGGTAACTAATTGATCATGGTGTCCCTAGGTGCCCTATATGGGCAATTTACTAGAGTACTGGTTGATCTATATAACATAAAAAACTAGCTATGGTTGTAAAAAATCTAACTGGAGTAACCACAGTGGAGAATCAGAGCTTCTTACTCAGTTTCAGACAAATGTCAATTCATAGACCCCCAAATCCCTTGACTCAAAGGCAGTCTGGGTCTCTTGTCTTATTGAGGATTGGAAGTACATAATGTGATTTAAAGTAGATACATATGATTACACATAGAAATATTTATAGATATGTGTATATATACACGTTAGTATATACACATATTTCTTTGCTCTGTCAGCTGAAAGGATCTACATGAGATGATATCCCATTAGCATGGGCACACCTCACAGCCCTGATCTCGGTTTTCAATGCCATCCTCCAACAGGAGAGAACAGGGCTCCTTGGAGAAATGACTGTTTCTAGGACTGAAGCAGGGAATATACAGGATGAGCCTGAAGCAGCTTGGCATCTCTTAGTGCCAGAAATAAGTAATTGCTCAAAAACAAATATACAAACACATTGATATGTATTAGAGGGGCATAGGACCCAACTGAAAGAGCACCCCATAGCCAAGGCTGGAACAACTAAAGCAAAACAAATAAATAAAGTAGTATTAGATTATGATTGAAAATATAAAGTAGGTATTCATGAGCCCACACTGATATAAATAAACAAAGGAGGGGAAACAGAAAAATCTCTCATACAGGAGAATTCCAAATAAATTATGTCGATACTCTACCGTAAAGAAGACAGCGTAAGTCCTCATTTAAGTGTGTTCTGTGCATTATAACCTCCTTCTCAAGAGTACAGTGTGGGAAGTAGGGCAGTAACCTTACAGTAGAGAAACCTGACAAACACTACCTCAGTCAGGCGGTGAAGGAGGACATCACCAGTGATAAATCACATTCACTGATAGTATATACCCTTGATATGATGTGATAAAAATGGCACTTTACCTCTGTGCTCTTTTCCCCCCAAATTCATAATCCCGGTCTAATCATGAGAAAAGTATCAGACAATTTCCAGTAGAGAAGCATCCTACAATATACCTGATCAATACCCCTCAAAACTTTCAAGGTCATCAAAAACAAGGAAAGTCTGAGAAACTGTCACAGCTAAGAGGAGTCTAAGGAAACCTGAGATTTATAAATTATGTAGTATCTTAGATGGGATCCCGAAACAAAGTAAGGACATTCAGTAAAAGCTAACGAAATCTGAATAAACTATTAATTTTAGTTAATAATGGAGTACCAATATTGTTTCATTAATTGTAATAAATATACTATATCAAAATAAGATGTCAATAATAGGGGAAACTGTGTGGGGAGATATATGAGAACTTTCTGCCCTATTTTCTTATTTTTTTTTTCCTGTAAATCTAAAGCAGCTCTAAACATAGTGTACTTAGTTTAAAAATTACTGGGAGAAAAAGAGAAGGTGAAATAAATACTTTTTTAAGATTTAGAAAGCCTTAAAGAATCCACCAACAGCAGATATGCAATACAAGAAACGTTAAAGAAGGTCCTGAGGCAGGAGAATGATACCAAAGGACATACCGATCCATACAAAGGAATGAAAAGCAGTGGAAACGGTAACTGTGGGTTGAAATTTTGCTTATTATTTAAATATCTTTAAAAAGTAATCAACTGTTTAAATAACAACAAAAATGTATTGTGGAGTTTAATATATGCACAAGTTGCATGCCAACAATAGCATAAAGGCCAGGAGGGGAGAAATGGAAATAACCTATTGTAAGATTTTTATTCTTACTATTTAAAGGTACATGATAAAATAAAGATAGGAACAAAGAGTTATATCTAATAAGCCAAAAAACAAGATAAAATTAAACCATAAAAATATTCAACTAGCCCTGGACAGGTGGTTCTGTTGGTTGGAGCATCATCACATATACCAAAAGGTCACAGGTTCGATTCCCTGTCAGGGCACATACCTAGGTTGCGGGTTCCATCTCCAGTGGGGGTGCGTGCAGGAGGCGAACGATCTATGTTTCTCTCTCACATGAATGTTGCTTTCTCCTTTCCTCTCTCTAAAATCAATAAAAACTTATCTTGGGGTGAGGATTTAAATATATATAAATGGTACCTCGGTTTTCAAATGTAATCCGTTCCTGAAGACCGTTCGAGTTCTGAAACGTCTGAAACCCGAGGGATCCACAGCCGACAGCTGGGCCTCAGGATCCTGCCCTCAGAGGAACCCAGGTGGCAGGTTCGACTTCTGAGGTGGGTTTGAAAACCGAAGTCTGGGTTTACGGCGTTCGTAACCTGAAATGTTCGTCAATGGAGACATTCGGAAACTGAAGTACCACTGTATACATACACACATATACATACACATACACATACACATATACATATACATATACATGTAATGTGTGTGTGTGTATATATATATGTGTATATATATATATATATACACACACACACATTCAATTAATCCATGATATGACAGGAGAAAAGGAATCCAGAACAGATAGGTCAAAATAGAAAACAAGGTGGCAGATTCAAACCCAAAGATATCAATACTAACATTAAATGTAAATGGTGTAAATATACCAGTTAAAGGAAGAGATTGTTAGATTGTATAAAAATGGAAGACTAAACTATTAAAACAAAGATAAAAGCAGGTTAAAAGTAAAAGGATGGAAAATGATGTAACACTAATCAAAAGAAAGCTGGAATGGCTATATTAATATCAAGGTAGATTTCTGAGCAAAGAATATTATTCAGGATAAATAGCATCACTTAATAATGATAAAGGGGTCAATTAATCAACAATATATATAATTTTAGACATTTAATAACATAATGACAGAATATAAGCTGTCACATCACGCCTTTTCACTTTCGAACAGTTGGCATTATACAAGGATTTCACTGTCCATTCAAACAGGCTTAAGCTCATTATCCTAATACTTTGACTAGTTTTCTCAGCCTTTCAATATGTTTCTCAATTTTGAACACCATGAGTCAGTCCTGCTAGATTTCAAAAAGGGTGATATTTTGACATTTGCTCTGATTGTTTTCATACATATTTTATGAGAATGTATAAATAAGAGAGAACAAAGTCTGCATATACTTTAACTGGAAATGTTAGTGTTTGATGGAATCGTCATAGCAGGATCATTATAATGAAATTCTGTGGTCTTTTTCATATAAAATTCAGAATAATGTGCTGTCACCATATTGACCAAATATGAAGAGCTTCTTCTTAGGGTGACATGACAGCAGCAGAACTATTAAAAACAATGCCTCCATGAGTCATTTAATATTGATTTTTTATCTCTAATTCCTTAAAAAAATTTTTTAAAGCTCCACACTGCCAGAGTATAGTAACCTGATATCCAATAGTATGAAACAGATATAGTATATCAAAGGTCATTCAGTTTCTGACCAGAAGACCATATAGCCGAGTGAGGTATGGGAAGTCTCATGTGTGACTGATGATATATTATTTTAATTTTTTTTTAAAGACAAATATTGCAAAAATTTAACATTGAGGCTGGTCCTTTACCATTTTACAGCTATCTGAACATATTCTAGTTTTCCCACTGATTCCAATTATATTATCAATTTATAAATCAAGAGGTGCTTTTTTAAAAATATGTTTTTATTGATTTCAGAGAGGAATGGAGAGGGAGAGGGAAAGGGAGAGAGAGAGAGAAACATCAACATGAGAGATGGTCATTGATCGGCTGCCTCCTGCACGCACCCTGCTGGGGATTGAGCCCACAATCTGGGCATGTGTCCTGACCAGGAATCAAACCCCGGCCTCTTGAATCCTAGGTCAATGCTCGACCACTGAGCCATGCCGGTTGGGCTCCAATGCTTTTAAAGTAATTAGTCATACACTTTGCTGGCCCAGTGTTTGTTACTATTGATCAACATGCTTTTAAATGATTTCCCAAAGCAAGGAGGTTTGCAAAAGACTTTCAACCATTATTTTTTCTAACAGATGAATTTAGGAGAAGAGGAATTCTCCTTCTATAGTCATGATATAAGGATCACATCCATATATGTTACCATTTACTGACCTACTTTCCTAAATGCTTCAAATTAACTGGTAATTGTACCCCTTCAATGAGTGAACCCTTAGAACCTGACACTGCTCTTGATAACCTCTGTGGTTGAACGGAAGCTACTCACTGGAAGGCTTGAAGGACACCAGGTGATGCTGGTTTGTCTAATAAAGCATTTTTCTTTTGTGGACTGTTGTTTAATCAGTATTTGCCTTGTGTGTAGTTTGCATGATCTGAATGGGGTTTTCTGAGGTTCTGACGGAGAGAACTCAAAGAGCCTGCTTGCTAGATGGGCTGAGAAGAGAGACGGTAAGTGGGCGATGAGGCTGGAAGAGTAAGATGCTGCTGTAGGGAGATATTTTAGGGGATTGTTGAGATGATTGGTGAGGACATAAAGGAAGTTTTTGATACATGATGCACAATATAATTTCCTCCTCCTCTCAAAAACATTCCCAAACATAAACATTAGACATCTTCAGCTTGATGGGGGAAGGTGCTGAAATTGGCCTCAGAGAGGAAGAAGCATGGCCCAAAGGGCTCAGTGACAACCTGATTACTCCTGGAAGCAGCACCCCCAAAACGAAGAAAAAGTCATTTACCTTTTGCTGCCGTGTTTCATTTTTCTGCTGCTGCCAAGATGGCAGAGTCTGTAGGTAATATGAGGGAAAGAGAAATGAGATGATGTTACCCTTCTTGTAGAGGAAATGATGAGTCATCGGATATGAGAGTTGAAAAGATAGGGATTTTTTTTTTCCTCTTCCTGTGTTGCTCATAGAAATATAATAAGTGAAGTGTTTTAATAACTTCTCATCTCAAAGCTATCAATGGCTCATCATACACATATGTGACTCCAGCAATACAAATTAGTTGGCTTTTTAAAAATCATAACACAGTGGAAGGGGAACAAAGAGTACTTGGAAAGCTTAAATGAGGGCAGGATGGCTTGCATATTGTTTCATTTAGAGAAAAATGTGTTCAGACATTTTTTATAAAATCTGCTAAAAAAAGTCAGGTTGGTTTTATATCTTTTGGTAAAGAAGCCAGTTCAAATCCAGTTCTGAGAGGAGCTTTGCGGGGAGTGAAGCACGGTGACTGAGTCGGGGTAAGGGTGTATGGGAGAGAACTCAGCAAGGGTAGGCTTCCATCTGGCATGAAGACAAGTCAACAGTAGTCAGAGGAAGTCTGACTAGTCTGTATTGATAGCCACTATATCGAAAGCTTCTCTTTCTTGGAGGCAGGCTCCATGTCTTAGTCATGTTTGTATTTCCCCAAGACCTTGGATATATTATAGGCTCAGTTGGAGCACTGAGTAGATTTAAATTTCATGAGAGTTAGACTTCCAAGTTCTCATGAAAGAAGATAGGTTGCTTTAGTAACTTTTATCAAGGAGAATGGGATTGTAAATTCCCATCCTAGCCCCATATCTGACTTAAATATCTGGCAAATCACTATTATATTTTTACCCACTTCCTCCTTTCTATAAAGAATGTTCATATTGTTACAAACATCCCTCCACCAAAAGGTCAGACCCTTACTTACCCAGCTATTCCTGTGGTATTATCCCAAATTATTGTTAGAATGTTATATCCTTTATAATGTTGCACAGATTTGATATGGCAGCTCAAAAAAAGATTGAGATATGTGAGGGATATATAGAAATAAAAATGTATCATCACTGCTGTAATCCAAGGATTTTCCTCAGATCCCATGCCTGTGCCTTACTTTCCTCTTTTCTGATTTTATAATTATCTCTCCTTCCTGACTTTTTATTCACTTGTTAATACAAACAGTCTGGCTTACAGCCCCATCACTGCACTAAAGCTGTCCTTGTCAAAGACACCATTGCTCTTCTTGTGGCCAAATCCAATAGACAGGCTTATAGCCTCATCTATTCAACCCCTCACTGGCATTGGACACTGTTGGTCTATCCTCCCCCTCCTCCTTTAAAAAAAAAATCCTAAAAGTTAACATATGGTTAAAAATGTAAACATACAAAAGGGCCATCAGAAAATATAAAACAAAACAAAAACCATCCATGCATTCATCAGATTTAGCAAGTAAAATGATAGGACACCCAGTTAAATTTGAATTTTAGATAAACAACAAATACTTTTTCAGTGTAAGTATGTCCTCGACATTGCATTAAATGAGCATCCTTACACTAAAAAAACCATTATTTTTCTAAATCTGAAATTGAAATTTAACTGGATGTATTTTATCTAACTCATTCTGCCATGTCCCATGCCTTGTCCTGCTCCCCAGAAGCAATGCTTTCTAATTTTTATAAGCTGTTTCGCCTGATACTTAGCTCCATAGTTCTAAATAATATTTTGAAATTTCTTCCCTTTTTGACATTGTCTCTGCTTCTGTGATAATAAATGAGGATTTAGTTACATTGCATTTCTATTCCTCATTCTCCTCACTTCCCCAGTCTCTCAACAGAATTATACTTGCTTTGTTAATCGTTGTTTCCTTATAACAATAAAATGCCAACACTTTCAAATTCTTATTCCATCAGCTATGGGTAGCCTCTTGACTTTTCGTAAGGTGAGAGAGTTAGTGCTCCTGCCCCCCTCTTTATCTCTTCCTCCCAGGCGTACGCCCCGCTTTCTGGCTTCTTTACTTGCTCTACTGAATTGACAAGGTTGGTACCGTTTACCATCTGTTCTCTAACAATAATTAGGCCAATACGTTGCTTCTAAATATTAAAAGTCAAAATGCTTACATTATTGTGACTTTGTAAATATTGTTCACTGAAGAGCTAATAACTCCTATTGTGAATATTTTTTTTAATATTTCACCTAAACAGACAAATAGTAGTTTCTTACAGACTAATTGCAGTGTGTAACCTGACACATCATTACAATCTTCATACTCCGTTACATTAAAATCTATTGCTTTGCCTCTTACTTTGAAGAGCTCTTTTGCTCATGTATGATATTGTAACATGCATTGGTTATTTAGGAAATGTTTATTCAATGAGTTCTGCAGATTTTCCAAATGTTGACACGTTTTATTTTACAATATCAAAACTAACATTTGTTAATATCACCACTGATTCTATCAAGAAATTCTTTAATATGGGGAATCTGTCAGGTTCATAGTAATGGATACAAGTTCTCCAAAATGCTTATGGAAATTTGTATTTTATCAGTGGCAATAAATACTGTCAGGTTTTTTTTTTCTTTGAAGCAACAAGCTCCTTTCATTCATTAGGAAATGTCCACTCAAACTCCAAGTCTGAATAACCATAGTTTGCCTATCAGTTGTTCGTCAAGTAAAAAATAGTATTCCATGGAAAACATCTAATTCAGCTCACAGCTCAAATAGTTACAGAGTGCTTATCCCCAAGAATAGCCTCATACTAGTATAGACAGAAGATAATGCATACTAGTATATTTATAAGTTGTTTCCTTTAACCCCACTGTGAAAGCATTTCAGATTATTTTCATGTCCTTGGTGTTATCCAAATTCCAATATAATGGATCTATGCATTGGTTATTTATTTATTTATTTATTTATTTATTTATTTATTTATTTATTTATTTATTTATTGTATTAAGCTCTCACTAGACCTTTTAAATCTACAGCCATGTCCCTCAGTTGTTTGAAATATCCTTGCATTATTTCTTTGATAATTATTTTCTATCATTTGTTTTCTCTTTTGGGAACTTCCTTTAGACAGTTTTTGGAATACCTGAATATATTCTTTAGTTTCCTTTCCACATTTATAATTTTATAATCTTATATTTAAATAATATTTTCTACCTCTTTATTTTTCTACTGTTTGAATAATTTTTCCATTTTGATTTGCAATCTTTCTAATCAGTTTGTTTATTTTTGGCAGTCATATTTTATTATTTAAAACATTTCTCCTGTGTTTCGATTGCCCCTTTTTTCTTATCAACTTTTTCTTATGTTATGATACAATATTTTCTCAAATCTTTCTGATGAGAAATCAAATTTTTTAAAAATTTCCTATTCCATATATTAAATTTTCCTCCAGTGTCATTTTTACCTATTGATTAATCTAGATCTCTTTCAGGTCAGAGACTTTCTTGAGAAAATTCTAGTCATCTTTGTCTATTCATATTTAAGAATGAGGCAATAAAAAAGTAACTGAGAGCTCTGGGTATAGGGGCATGACCTCGTCAGCTCATGGATTTTACGTTAAGGTGCTTATTAGAAAGGTAGACCATTTATTTATACCAGATAATTTCTAGAAGCTGGAGAGTGTAGGCCTTCAATTTGCTAGAGGATTTCCTTCCCCCCCACCCCCACCCCGAGATTCAGAATGCAGGGGTGAGTGTGGTGAGATGCCAACAGTTAGGTAACCTCCCTTTCAATCAATGACTCTGTGTTCAGCCCCTAGTCCCGTTTCTATTGTCACACCTGGCATGTCCTGGGGCTGCTCCAGGATCCGCAGGGCAGGTTGGGCCTCTCCTCAACCACTCTCCCTTCCACGTTCTCTGAGCTGCGTCTTCCTCAGTCGCCTTCAGTCACAAGTCTTCCCCTCTGCTTCATACTCCATTAATCATTGAAATCACTGAAATAAAGCCATTGGTGGCTCTTCCTTGTTATTTTTTTTAACTTATTGGACACTGCTTAATAAAATTATATAACTTTCGAGTGTACATTTCCATGATACATCATCTGTATATTGCACTGTGTGCCCACCACCCAAAGTCAAATCTTCTTCCATTACCATTTATTTGACCCCTTTACCCTTTACTACCCTCCCCTTCTCTCAGGCAACCACCACACTGTTGTCTGCGACTAGTTTTTGTTTGTTTTCTTGTTTGTTCATTTGTTGCTTTCAGGTTTATATCCACATCTGAGCAAAATAATAAGTTCTTGACTTCTTCTGATTTATTTTGCTCAGCATGATATTCTCGAGGTCCATCATATTGTGGCAAACGGCAGTATTTCATCTTTTCTTATAGCTGAGTAGTTTTCCATTGTTATATCTGTACCACACCTTCTTTATCCAATCCTGTATTGAAAGACACTGTCTTTTTGAAACAATGTGTCTGTTATCATTTACTAGGGTCATGGCGTAGAAAGCGGAGCAGTATGTGCTCCTCAGGCCACCACCCTCAGCTAGTGACCCGCCCTCTCCTTTTGGCCACCATGCTATCCACTCGCCCGGCTTCCTTCCCCCGGGGCTGGCTCTTGCTGCCTGTTCTGTACTGACAGCTCAGTGTTAGAGTTTCTCTTTTTTCTATACTCTCTTCCTAGGTAATCTTATCCACCCTGTGTATCATTTTTACAATGTTTCTCTACATGCCCATCGTTTCCTACTTTGTGTCTTTCACCCTGACCTTACTTCTGGATTTAGGCCAGCGATTTTCAACTGCTGTGCCACAAGAATTTTTATTTTTATTTATTTATTTTATTTATTTATTTATTTATTTATTTATTTATTTATTTATTTATTTATTTTGCCACAAGAATTTTTAAAACATGTAACACCTGACTATCAGGGGCACTGACTTCTTTTCCCTTAGATTGTCAAATAAAAAAATGAGAACAGCCAACACAACAGCTGTCTGGTGTGAGTGAATCAAAATTATATTTTTTTGTCAGATTGGCAAAATATAGTTTTTGGCGTGCCACGGAACTTTAGTAATTAGTTTATGTGTGCCATGAGATGAAAAATGTTGAAAATCACTGCTCTAGGTTTTTTATCCAGTTGCCTACTTGAAATCTCCAGTGTTTCACAGATACTTCAAATGTCAGTTTCCCGTTTCCCCCCCTCCAACTTCTTTCCCCCGCCCGGGTCCCTATCCCAGGTAGAGGCTCCTCCCTCTGCATGGCTTTTTGCCACCCTGCTTGCTCTTCTGGGAATACCGTTTTCTTCTCCATCTGCCCGGCTAGTTTCTTCCATACTAAGAGAAGCCTTCCGTAATTACCCTGGTAAGCTGGTCCCTCCTTCCCACATTGTTATTCTATCTCCTGGCACTCTATTCTCCACCCTCACAGAACTTCTTAAATATGAAATTATTTATTATGTTTATTGTTTCTCTTTCTTATTAGGTGGTAAGGCCCACTGCAGGCCCACAGCTGTGCTGCCATATTCACTTCAATACTAACGTAGTGCTTGACATATAGGAGAAAATTAACAAATAAAATCTCAAAAAGCTTTCTTACTTATAACCATCTTAAAACTGCCTTGAAGGACCTCAAAAATACGGTAACAGCTTATTGCTTATTTAATTTCTAAAATTTAATTCACACCTGAAAATGTGACTCAATTAAAACATATGACTGTAATACTTATGAGCATGGTTTAGTCCAGAAAACAATATGGGTGCCTTTTAACTGGCATATATAATTTCCTGAAGTACTCTTTAACCATTTATAGGCTTATACCTCCAAATAAATTTTCTACATCTTTTCCTTTAATCCTTTTGACCCAAATGTATGAAATTAGCATGGCTGGTTTGATAAGAGCGGCAAATGTTCAGTTCAGAATGAACTATGAATCACCTGAGAACTCAGGAACAATAAAGAAGCAAGACTCTCCTGCTAAACCCAGACAGCTCTCTGTATTTCACTCCTTTAAACCTGCCAAATAAAATGTCATGAAACAGATCAGGCCAGCAGAGGGGAGGGGATCGCACTGTCAGGAGGAGCTGCAGTCGTCAGGTACATGTCAATTGCTCCACGACAGATTCTTGGCTTGATTCCCAACACCCACTTCTTCAGGGAAGAAACAGAAACGCAAAACTGGTTATCAGAGAACTAAGCCCTGAAAACTGACAGAATGAGGTGTTATTAATGACTGTGGATGTGATATTTTGCCCAATACAGTCATCACCACAAGACCCTTCTATTATCACTTGCTACTAGAACTATTCTTGTGGGCTAACCTTACAGATGCTATTAGCTATCATAGCAAAAGACTCTCTTGTATGCTATACTTCATGGGTTTAATAGGAAAATTCCTAGAAATGATCATTTTACTCATTTTCAAATTAAAGTACATAATTTGTGTAGTAATAAGAGCTATTTCTGTGTAGCAATAAGAGCTTGTCTTATCACATCCAAGGTGTGAAACCTACTGCTAGGGGAGAGCATCTATTCTACCCTCTCTTCAGGGAGGCACTTGAAGCATTTGCCCTGGTCTCCCGCATGCTGCTTCCGTCCCATGGGGACGCTGTTCACGGGAAATCACATTGACCTTGTAAGGCCTTCCTCGGCTCTCAGGGGAGGTGTAAAGGAAATAGAAGGGGCGCAGTGGAGGGTGTCCAGGGTTCCTGGAGAGATGACGATTGCCAGGACCACAGGTGGAGAGGAAGTTGTGCTAATTAACGGGACCTGGCTCCACAGTTTTTTGGTCCCCCAAGCCCAGAATGACACCTGCCTCCCTCAGTGTGCTCTGGCTAAATTTAGAAGTGCTTCCTTATGAGAACAGTAAGTTTGAGCTTTGAAGTCAGACCACCCAGATTTGAAGACCAGCTCTGCCCCTTCCTGGCTATGTGACTTTACCAAGTCACTTAGCCTCTCTGAGTTTCAATTTTCTCATCTGAAAAGGTGTGTAAAATTGGAACCTCTTTCTACAGACTTTTTGTGGGGATAAAATGAAAAAGTTCTTAGAACTGTGAAAATAGAAAATGAGTGATAGTGTTAGTTGCTGTGGACATTGCGGCTACCTTCCCACCACCCATCCCCTCTTAGAAATGCCCCCTTCTTGTTTGGTTTTGCATACCCATCCCTACAAGGCCTTAGCATTTTAGGTGAAGCTCTCACACCCTTGGCCAGTATCCCTCTGACTCAGAATTGGGAGACCTGGCTGAGGCCTAAGGGAATCAGCATAGTCTCACCTCCTATCCATGGTTATTGGTCCTAGGGTAGGTTTGTGATCTAATTTGGTCCAAATGTTACCAGAAAGGGGACCTGGCCCTGAGTGGGTCTTCCTAAGACACACTAGCTTGTAGTGTGTGGGTTATTGACTTTGTGCAGGAAAAATTTCATAACACAAGTCCAGGTGACTATGAGGGAACATTTATTAAAGCTGGGGACAGTAAAACTAGAAAGGGCTTAGCGTAGAAGGAGCAACAGGAGAGCCCAGGCTGGGCTGCCCTGGCTCTCTGGGAAGTCAGAGAAAAGGCAGCCCTAGGGGACTAGCCTGCAACAAGGTGCCTCTCCCCGCTGCTGCCCAGGTTGCAAGTCTTGTGGGGTCCCTTAGAGTCTAGGGGATGTGTGCCTGTGCTGGAAGAAGTGGAGGAAGAAGAGGGGAAAGGGAATAGTGGGTGGTGCTCCCTAGAGGGAGATCGCATGCTGGGTCCTTTGTTTGAGGCTTTTATTTCTCTCTTGCTGGTAGGAATCTTGGGGGGGGGGGTCTCAGGGTAGGATTTCAGCAGAATATTCATCAGTTTTCTAGGTGTGTTCCTCCAGGGCCATGGTCTTCACTGATTGGTCAGTGTTATGGCAGGGGGTCGTCAGTCATTGCAGCTGGTCCTGGTGTCACCCACCTGGTTTTGCTGCTTTTCTGGGTCTGAGGCTGAAATACAACTGAGGCCTCAGTGTTATTTCTAGGGAGGTGAACTGTATCTGCTGTAAATTGCTGTCAGTTTTTTCAGCTATCTGTTCAGTTTCCCTATTACACTTGTTCTGGCTTACTGGCCTACTTGAGATGATTCTGGGGGACTTCTGGGAAAGAAACATCCTTGCTTTTCTGAGAGAGGTTTCAGAAAGGAGGTGGCATTATCATCATCATCACTACTATTACTATTATTATTATTTTGGATGGCAATTCTAGGTTTTCTGGAGAGTCCTGACATTTGCCTTTTATCATCCGTGAGCCTGCTGTGGAAGGAAGAGTAAGTGCTACACAAAATAATAGACCAAAGAGATTTACTGAACTTCTCCATGGGTGTGGGGGATGGTGACAAGGTTGGAATCTCCACAGGCTTCCCCACTGGTTAGACTCTCTGAAATCAGGGTCAAGGAGCTGAGCAACTTGGGGGAGGGAGGTCCAATGTTGTGTCTCAAGAGCCTTTTTTAATGCTTCACAAATTTTTAATTACAAGAGGGCAGCACATTATGTGACTTCATCAATCCTGAAAAAGCAAGTTCTCCAAGGTCCTGGACTTTCTTCAAGTATTCTTCAGAGGAAAATATTCTGAGGTCTTTTTATGTTTTTAATAGCAAAAGCAATGTCATTTTGGAGGATACTGTGGCTGCATAGCTTGCTGTTTGAAATGCAGTTATGAGGTTCTCATGCAGGCACCAACAATCTGTGGCATGTGGTCCAATCATGAGACACAGACCAGTTTTCATTGTCAGGAATCAACTGCCACCCTCCTCTCCCACCCAACCAAAGTTCCCTCTGATTGAGAGAACTACCACTGGGCAGTAAAAAGCAGTAGCTGACAAACATTTCCAGCCTCATGTTAGCAGTTTAGTTTATCCACCTTGGGGAGAGAGCCAACCTTGGCATGCCAAGCTTCAAAGCCTGCCAACCTTTGTAGCAAAGCACAATAAAACTAACTGACATTTATATTTTACTCTGTTGTTCGGTTCCTTATAGGAGACTTTATATTTTCTTTAGTTTAACTACATGGTAACCAGGCTTAACATTTATTCTTGATTAACCAAACACACCAGATTACAATTTATTAAAAGTGAAGACCTCCAAAAGCATAATCATACAGACAATATTTAAGTAAGGAAAGGGAACAAATGTAAGCAAGCCTGATTCTCAATAGCTTTTTGAAAATGCTTCATGAATTTTTAACTTTAAGAGGGCAGAAACTTGTTTATATGACTCAGCTTAAGAATGGTTCCTTATAACCCACTGCTTTCATCTGAAGTTCAGGAAAGAAAAACCATTATCTGTTAAATTATTAATATCACTGGTTATAATACCTTGGATTTCCCTAGGAGACTTGGTTCTGGCACTTAAATCTATGACAAGCCCACAGCTGCAGGGAAAAAAATCATGGTGAATATCCCACCATGACCCACAACTTTGTCAAGGTGATAGCTCCTCCCTGGGTCTGATTTCTGAGTGATCCAACTCAAACAGAAAAACCCTGGCTAATAAATTTCAGCAGCCATGATGAGCAGACAAAGGATCGATGAAATGACAGGCTGTGTGAGCAAGGCAACACACCTGGGGGCCGTGTCATAGGACAGACCAAGTACCTGCCCTCAAGGAGTTTCTAGCCTAAAAGGAGACCATGTAGGATTAAATCAATATGGGAAAACAGAACAAATGATGAACCAAGGAAGCACGGTGAGAAATTAGGATGAATCACTCTTCAGTGATCAATATTGTTTCACTTAATTCTATCTTTGGCTCTCAGAGACAGCAGAGCTACACAAGCTACTGCAAGGTTAATACCCAGGAGGCCTGAATTCTACTTCCAGCGCTACCCTTTGTAGCAAGGAAAAAATATTAACACAACAAAATGTAGGTTTTAAAAATGCTATGATAGAAAATAACAAGATTCTCCAAAAGCTTATATTTGCCTGAGGTGGTAGAAATTTTATCCTTGATCTCATTTTGGGGGAGCTACCTCCACTTCTCTAGGGTTAAATGACAGTCCCAGTTGACGTGTAACCCCAGAATACAGGAGAAGGCACCCTATTGTTGGGTTCACCTTGGCCATGCTTTCTCGGAAGTGGGCAGTTTGGGCATAGGAAATGTTTCCAAGGTTGGGAGGTGCTTCCAAGCCCACATCTGGCTGCCTGAGTCACAACGTGTGGCATTCTCGTGCAGGATGTCTATGTGCCCCACGGTGCTATGAACGAGCATGGCTCTGGTCCTCACTTCCTGCCCGGATGGCAGGAGCCCTGACGCCTTCCTCCTCAAGGAAGCTTTAAAGCCTCTCTTCCCTTAAATTGATCCAGTTCTACTTTCTCCAAACTTTGGAGTCCCCTTTGCCTTTCAAATATTTTGCTACTTTGTTTTCATGAACTTATACCTTGAAAACAAAAGTTGAGTCTCAGTTTATCTGCCAGGTACCTGGCAACTTCTATTTTTGGCCCTGTAAGACAAGAGCCTGTCCATGGGAACAAAAGGCTTAGCTACCTTTTCAGGATGGGGGAGGGAAATGTATCAACACTAGTGAAAGTGAAACATGACTTAAATTATCTATAGGTTGCCCTCTTACCCTCAATGTGAGTGGCACAAGCAATTCAATGACTGTTCCTCTGCCAATATCAGTGTGATTGGGGTATCACAGGGGTGGCCAAGTGTTTTGGCTACTTTTTTCCAAAAATGGATTTAAGAATGAAAAGATGCATATAATTCAGTGAGATAAAGTACAAATAAATAGTATTAAAAAGAGAAAAAAGGATTAGAAAGTAAGATGAAGCTGGGTGTGCACTATATTAAAAATCATGCCATAAAATCCTATGTACTTTCTAGATAAAGTTGGGTCACAAATATCACAAATTTGGTTATAAACTTTCAATCAATGAGAAATGGGAAACAATCTCTTTATACAACTGACAATATCTAAAGGGTTAAAAACAAACTAACTGCTTCAGTCTGGTTTATACAAGCCTTGTCCGGAATTCTGTTCATGGTCAGAGGGGCCATGAGGTTAGATGTGATGGAAGAAGTGAAGTACCAGCTATAGGATGTCTGCTTGGGACCAGGCACTACCCCCCCATATTTTCTAATTCAATATTCAAAACAACTTCCATCTAAAGTGCAAACCCAGTGCACTTTACACTATCCTTTGCTTCCCCTCAGAAAAAAGAAGGTCCTATATACTTTTCTGTCTGCTGAGTACTTAGTGCAAAATCAAGTTTGGGTTTCATGGTGTGTATCAGTAATTTGTAAAGGAATCTTCCATGAGATTTGAATCAAAGGACTTTATCCAAGATTACTGATACTGAGCCATTCTTTAAGACTACAGTAAATTCTGTTGGTCCTTGCTGTCAGACAAAGCTTCTTCGGGATGATTGGTTGGCCCAATACAAAGCTTCCTGAGATCACTGGGAATCCCTTATCTGGAGCTTGGTAACAATAACAGCTTGGCCATGGGATGCTGTCCACAGTTGCTCTGTGAGGAATTAGAGCTTCGAGGGAGAGGCCAGTGTTATTCCAACTGAGTCTAACCCTTGAGTCAATCCACCTTGAAAGCTTAAATGTACATTTTAAGGTAAGTTTGATTTCAATGTCTATTGACAGGTGCGTGGGTATACACTGAAATAGGAATAGGGTGTAATTGGGGTTCTGTAGCTTTCAAGTATGACTCTCTGACCCTTATATCCCATAACCAAACTGATATTCTTTAATATACTTCTTTTCTCCTTCAGGTAGCTACTGTGGATTCTGTTCCCTGAAACTAAGAACCCCGATGGTATAACATCTGGCGAGGAGAGTCAGTAAAGGAATAAAATTCATATGTATATTAACCTATAATTAAATACTAGCTAAAATGTGTCTATGTACTAGAAATACATATTGTTGCCCTAGCGTTACCCTTCAATTCTAAATATATTTCCTTATTTAGATTTAAAGTACCTCAAAAACAAGGACCTCATCTTCTCATTAGAGTCTAGTATTTAAGAAAGTGGGCTCTGCTGCCAGACTGCCTGATATGAATCCTGGCTTCACCATTTTCTAGAGGTGTGACATTGGGTAAGGTACTTAATTTCTCTGTCCCTTGGTTTCCTCATTGGTAAAATGAGAATAATGTTTGCATTTTCTTGTAAGTGTTGAGATTCAATGTGATGATAACCATAATGGGCTTATCACAGTCCCTGCAATGTGATAAGGCTTAATAAAGACTAGCCATCATTCTTATCACTTCATAACCCTATACAACTTGTTATAATGACAGTGACAGATAGCCAGTGTGAACAACAAAGTGAAAGAGTGTATAAAAATCACCTCCAATCCTGTACTATTTTAGTAGCTGATGAAACACACCCTTCTCACGATCTCAACTTTGGGATTTTCCCTGAAGGTTTTTTTCTGGCTCACTATAAAGCAATGGTGAGCATAGAAATATTTTAGACTGTCATCTTGCTTTAATATCCCCCAGCTGCTTTACACAACTCACTACAGCCATCCTAATTGCCAGCTCCATTAAAATATATCTTCCTTCCCAAATCTCCTCTATATCTGATTTCAAATGAAAGTCATACAGGCAGTGTTTATGCAAGTCTCCATGGTGACGATCCATTCTCTGGTCTCCACGGTGATACTTGCAAACACTTATAACCTCTCAAATTCATTTTGTTTGTTTATTTGAAATGTCTACTGATTTGATTTATCAGCCTAAGCCATGCATAACAACACAAACCTACATCTTTCCAGGAATAAAAAGAATGGAGGGACAGGAAAGAGAATGAAGTGAAATAATATTTAGGCATGTCTCATATGGGAAGAAGCCTCTTAAAAATGTATGAGGAAAACTAAACCACAATTTTTATTTTATCCCTTAAATATGTAAGGAATGCATAATGAGCATTTGAACTTGTTTTCAAGATGTCTTTAATAGCAGATCAACTAATATCTCAGTAAAAACAAAAATGTGTGGGACAAACCTCACTGAATCAGTAACCAGAAGACCTGAAATCTAGACCTCATCTTAGGATTTCCAACTGTCCCAGAACTGAGGGGTTTCCTGGCACATGAGACTTCTAGTGCTAAAATCAGGACAGCACTGGGCTTCTTAATTTTCTTCATTGAGGGGCTGAATGAAGTTATTGCTGTGGTTCCTCCCAGGTTGAATGCTGGTGATGCTATATGTGTAGTAGAGATGGATGTTTTCCCCAGGAGCACCCACATTCACTGCGAGGATGATATATCATACTTCATTTCCCAATTATAAAAGCATACTGTAAGTAAAAGTGCATTTCTTTCAGAGCTGAGCGTGCTTACATGTGATAGAAAACCGAGCAATGGATCAAGTCTTGAACTCTAGTTAATTGACTTAAATCATATGCATACTTCTCACTTGGGCTGTTACCCAACATTTTCATCAAAGAGAGAAAATCTGTTTGGGGGCGTGGCTGACAGTGAATTACATGTACTTTTCAAAGCGACTGTATGGTTTAGGGCACATCACCCTGCCACTGCAAACACCTTTAACCACCAGGAAGAAACTCGCTGATGTGTAGCCTTCTGCACTCTCCCAATTCTGCCTGAGAAATGAGAGTGGATGTTAAAAGGCACCAGGTCAACTTATCTCTTTGCCTCACAGCAAGAGAAAAAACCAACGTGCTAAAAATATAAGGAATTATTCAGAACAAATCTCATTTGTTACTTTCACTTAACTCAAAGATTCATGATGTTACTCAGGAGTATGGCAGATCAGTGAGCCAGACAGAGACGCTGTGAGCAGAAGCAATATATTGATGTTTCTATTTCAGTTCACAGCATTTGTATGCCCCTTACAGCACTTTCTATATGAAGAAAAAGAATTGTTTTTGTAGAAAGAATGTGTACGAGATTGTTTCTCCTCCCCACCCCTCGGGTGCATGTTTACCATGCTAGGCCAGCCCTCTTTCTTCATAGATAACTGGGTGTATACTGCAGGTTTATCTATCTGCCTACCTTTATCTGTTTGTATATCTTGGAAAATATTTATTTATGAAACAACAATTATATAGAGAAAGATTAAAGGGGAAAAAACGCTTAATTATTATAAGGATCTTTGTTAGAGATCTTTAGGATATCCATCTCTATTCCAATTCTACTTGCCCTAAAATGTTTTCAAAAGTTAATTTTATGATTTTCCTTCATTATTATAAAATCATTCCATTGGTTATTCTCTTCTATAGCAGAATGGAGTCTGCTGTCACTTTCAATTTCTTTATTCCTCCCTATTCTTGCCCTTGGAGGGGACACCTTCTAGAACATGCAGACACTGAAGTTATGTTGTGAGAAGTGATCAATATTAGCAAAGAGAGTTTTGTTTGTCTTATACAGGTGCTTCACATTGAAGGATTTAGAAATCTATCTTTGCTTTGGGGGGCTAGAAACAGGGACAGTCCTTGCTGGCCTTGATCACAGATACACTGAGGACAGGGGAGAGATTGCAAAGGGACAAAGAACTTTCCAGTGTAAACCCATGGTTAATTCTGTATGGTCTAAAAAGAAACCTCTATGGGAATAATAAATGAATATTTGAACAATCTTCCAAACCCTTTGCATGTTTGTGATCAACTATGAATAAATTTGGATTTAATCTGGTAATGGATTATACCTAACAAACATGAGAGGGGGTGGCATTGCTGAACCACAGTAAAGGAACTGTCCACACCAAATGAAATAAGCCAGGACCACCGTCCCACTGCAGACAAATTATGTGCAGATGCAGTCTGAGCTGTTGGTGCACTTGGTGTTTCCTCCCATGAAGAAGAACACAGGGGACAGATGTGACCAAGCACTGAAATTTGCTCTGGCGGGTTGTAAAATGAGAGAATGTCTTCTGGTATTTATCTGGTGCCTCCCATTAGCCTCTCTCTGGAAAGCAGAAGGCAAGAGAAGTGTCATTCCTTGAAATACAGAGCAGAATTGGAAAGTGCAGGAGTGGGTACAGGAGAAAACAGAAATATTACGTGTACTGTTGTTTTAACAACTTGTGGGGGTGGTTGCTTCTCACATAAGTGAAGCCTGGAAGTAAGCTGTTCAATGCTAGTATTGTGGCTCCAACATATTAACATGAAGCCCACTTTCTTTCACCCCACCATTCTTTGTGTATAATTTTTAGCGCTAACATCACCTTACGGTCACCAATGCTGCTGTTGCTTCAGGTATCACATTCACCTTTCCAGGAGGAAATAGGATAATTCAATGGGACATAAAGAGCTATCCAGAAACTTTGCCCCAAGATTGCCACTTACATCTAATTCTATTCCTGTTAGTGAACTAGGCTTAAAAATGTTGTTTATCAGATGGGCAAATTGCCTTTAAGAAAAGGGAGAAGATTGGATATTGGGTAAACAACAGGCAATCTCTGTCACAGAAAAAGAAAGCATTTATGAATGAGCAAAAGTCAGAATAGGGGAGCTGGGCAGCATCTCAGACATAAGCCCCAGTCTCATGATACAGAGAATTGCAAGGCAGAGGAAGGAAGAGGGGGAGTGCTAGGTGAGGAAAGGGGTTACTATTTCATATAGGCTGCTCAAATTTGGGGACAAACCTGCAGAACATATTGAACATTGAGTTTAGTTTTGATTAACTGCAAGTGAGGTTAGGTTCTCTCTCTGGTAAGAGAATACCTTTCCAGATATTTGGCTACATAAGAGAAATATCACCACTCATTCATTCATTCATTCATTCATTCATTCATATTTATTCATTCACTTACAATTTCAGCATATAGTTAAGCAAGCATTACACTGAATGCTGGGGTCACAGAGGTGAATAGAGAGAGCCATGCCTGCTCTAATTAAACTTATAGTCCTTAAGGTAGTTTCCTTAATCTCTGGCTCAGAGCTCACAAATGAATAACTTATGAACCACATATATGATTTATTTGCCCTAAAAAGGGTTAACAAATGCACACTAATTGATAGCTGTTATGAGTTAAATTGTTCCCCCTGCGAAATACATGTCCAAGCCTCAATACCTTAGAATGTGACCTTATTTGGAAAGCGGGTCATTGCAGATGTAATTAGTTAAGATAGGCCCTCATTCAATATGACTGCTGTCCTTCTAAGAAGAAAAGAAGGGACACAGGCCCACGAAAGAAGTCTATGTGAGGCCCAGACTGTAGTGATGCAGCTGCAAGCGAAGAACCGGCAAAGATTGTTGGCCACCACCAGAAGCCAAGAGGGGTCAGGGAACGCTTCTACCCAGAGTCTCCAAGGAAGCACAGCTCTGCTGACACCTTGATTTTGGACCTCTAGCCTATAGAACTGTTAGAGAATAAATTTCCTTGTTTAAGTCACCCTGTTTGTGGCACTTTGTTATTTATGGCAGTCATAGGAAACTTTTTTTTAAACAAAGGACACTTTCATAAAAATTCAAATTTCTAGTTTCTCTTGCAAGAGAGCAAATTTGGCCACACTAAATGCAAATCTTATTTGACAATAATAATGGAGCTGAGTAACGACTATATTTTTCAGTTATATCAATTAACTGGTTTACTTTTCCATGGCCCTTATAGGAATTTGTATTTGTACCCTCCTGCTTTATTTTCTGCTTCTGGCCACAGCCTTACCTGATGGACTTGACCACTGAATTCTCTGTTGTCAAAGGCCAATAGGTCTCAGAGGAGATTTCTCTGCCCATCCTGTTTTATTATTGCTACCCCCACTGTATTGCCTACTTTATTTTTCTCCATGTCTATCTATCTATCATCTATCTATCTATCTATCTATCTATCTATCTATCTATCTATCTATCTATCTATCTATCTATCATCATCTATCTATCTATCTATCTATCTATCTATCTATCTATCTATCTATCTATCTATCTATCATCTATCATCATCTCTATCTATCTATCTATCATCTACCTATCTATCTATCTATCATCTATCATCTATCATCTATCTATATCTATCATCTATGTATGTATGTATGTATGTATGTATGTATCTATCTATCTATCATCTATCATCTATCTATCTATCTATCTATCTATCTATCTATCTATCTATCTATCTATCTGCCATCTATCATCATCTATCTATGTACTTTAGCCTCTTTGCTTTTTCTCACCTGTCTCCTCCCACTGGAATATATGTTCCCCAAGGGCAGGCATCTGTCTCTTGTTCACTGTGGTAGCCCCAATGTCTAGAGCAGTGCCTCACTTAAGAATAAAGAAACTGTGGTAGGCAAAAGATGGAATAAATCCCAGAAATCAGTTAATTCAACCCACACCATTTTTTAACCCTGGTGGAAACCAACCAGGCCCAGAGAAGGGACATGATTTGACAAAGGCCATATAAGCAATTAGTAGCTGAGTGGCATGTGGAAATAGCTGAAGATATCAGCTGGTGACTCATCAGATAAGAGGGATCACTGTGGAAGGGGCAATATGTCTCTGTAGCTGAGAGCCACAGTGTAGGTTACACAGGCCAGGGGTCTATGGGAACCATAGCCAGGCCTCAGGACATTAGTAGCACCAATAAAAGCAGGGATGAGAGACAAATGGGCAAGAGAAAACCATGGGGCCTCAACCATGATGGGCTAACCTGACTCAATTACATACGTTAGAGGCTTCTTCAGAGGCAAACCCAGTGAGGACCCAGGGATGAGAACACCGTAAGGGCCTGACTCCACATCACCGCCCTACTACATGGGATATAACAGCTGTCCTTCCAAGGCTGTATCTTGGAAAAGAGGAGAGAGATTGTTTTAGGTTAGAAAAGTGTTTGTTTGTTTTAATTATGAATATTTTCAAACAAATACAAGAGTAGAATATTATAATGAACCCTACAAACCTATCACTCTTTATATAGATTTTGTTCCATTCATGTTTCCTCTATAACCTAATCCTCTTCTTTGGAAAAATATTTTATAGCAAACCCTAGACAGCAAGCATGTCATTTTGCTTCTATGGACTTCAGTGTGCATGTCAAGAAATGCAGCCAATTTCTAACATTACCACTATGCGATTATGACACCTTAAGCAATTGACAATCACTTCATGAATTATCTAATATACAGTCTATTTTAAATATCTTTGCTTCAAATTGTCATTTTCAGTTGGCTTGTTTGAACTGAGATTTAATCAAAGGTGTCTCAACCTAGAGTAGTTCCCCTGCAATCATCCAGAGCAGGAATTTAAGAAAAAAACAAGATCAGCTGAAAAAAATAAATCAAGTTATCCTATTTTGCTAACGTGAGTCTGAAGGTGAACATTCTGACCCCACTGCAACACAATAAGGAGCATTAACAGTTAAGGAGAGTCTCATCCAAATGGAAGGTAACTGTAGAAAATCATCCTAGGTTAAGTATATTTACTGAAAAGCAGCTAGAATCTACTATAGCAAAGACTCTCATTCAGAAAATATTTTTATGCACTATTTCTAAAGGCCACTGGGGGGATGTGCCCCTCAATTTTTTTACTTGCCTTTCTATAAACCCTGCAAGACTCATTATTAGCAGCACCTACTCTGACTCACAGACTATTAAAGCTTATTGAGAAATAACTTGGACTTCCCAGAAGACTAATTTACGTCAGCAAGCAAAAATATAATCACAGCCATAAATCTTAAACTCATCCATGAGTACAGCTGGTTTTAAAAAAAAATTAAGTCATCTTTTGTTACTTTCAACCAAAAGAGGACTTTGATTTCTTTTCTGTTTTAATAATCCACAATGTCTTAAAAAGCCATTCAACTTTGTTGTTATTCCTTTCCTGCTACCATGCAGGTAAGATGAAAATTGTGGCTGAAGGAGCAAAGTTCTTTGTCAGCTTCTCTTTGTTCTGTTTTATAGGTTGTCGGGAAACCATAGAATAAATATTCCAAAAGCAAACAACAGAATTTAGACAATGGTATAAGTATAGAGAAAGCACTCACACGAAAAAGCATAATCAGTCTTCATTTGTGTAAATTCTCATTTTTAGAAATTGAATTCATTCCCTCTTAATGGTTTATTGGTTAATTGTGACAAAAGTGTCTCTGGGAATGACTCCTAAAAATGGTGATTTAAACAATCTCCTGAAATGCAGACTCTCCCTATAGTCAACCTGGCTCATTCCTCTCCATGCTCACGATAACATTTTTCTGGCTGGTGTCTAGCCAAAGAAGGATTATTTATAGCAGACACACCAGAGCTCAAAGCATACTGCCTACCTTTTGTTGTCAAGGTAACACATTAGATTGTTCCCTTTCGGTTGAAAGGTCAGATTTCTGATGATATGAGTCACAGAGCTCAGGGGGATTTTAATAATTGAGATAGCACTTTTTCAAAGACAAATTAAAACCAAGGTTTCATAAACATCCAGACCATTTAAAATTGAATTTAAACGACCAGGTGGTTTACAATAATTAACCCTGCCACCTCCATGGTTGTGCGCTGAGGAAATTCGGATCAGTCACCTCCCTGCTACTTGCAGAGCTCTCTTCTGAGGATGTCAGTCCTCTCAGCTACTTACTAAATTTGTTATTTGCCAACCATATTGTTATTTCTTGTAACATTAGGTGCAAGGAGATTCTTTAAAATATTTGTGGACCAAAAAGGGGCCACATGTTAGACCTGACAAGCTCAGGCGAGGCCTGCATGATAGGCCTTACAAACTCAGTAGTAACCACATAGTATGGTCTGAAATTAAAACTTCCTAACTAAAAGGGAGTCATGGCCAGTAATCATGGTCTAGGCCAGCATTTTCCTTGACAAAGGTCAATCTTTACCTTAACTGAGCCTATCTATTGTCTTTTTGCCTCTAGGATAACATACCTTTGGAATATCAGGGCAATTTCCTTTTTCCAGACCCCTCAGAGCACAATTTCCCACCAGAGCAGAAAAACACAGAGCCTCTCATTGTTATTGTTATTGTGTTAATTGTTAACTGTTAACTATCCTGTACCCACCTGAGGTCAAAAATAGTATATGTCTATTTGTTTTACATTTTATCCAATCCCAGAGATTCCCCCAAACTTTGCTTTCTCCCACCTTCCTAATCTATCACCAATGAATTTCATGTAACCCCCTTATGTCTTCTCCTTTGATTCTAATGTATAAAATAAGGTGTAGAACTGCCATTCTCTGGAGCATTTTCTCAAGCCATTAAGATTTTGCTTCCTGGCAAAATTGTCATCAGTTTGGCTCAAATAAACTCATGAAAATCCTTACAAGTTTTGACATTTCTTACATTGACATATGTTATCTTTAAAATTCATATTTAAAAACTAAAACTGCAATGGGGAAGAATATTTTAGGATTGACTTTGAAGGGAAATTTTTGAGTGATCATAATAATAGCACTTGCCTGTGGCCTGATACTATTTTAAACACATTTTTAAACTAACTTAATTCTCAAAACAACATTCTAAGGTAGAAAATATTTTCATCTCAAATACTTTTTTTACAAACAAAGAGGGTGAGACATAGATTGGGTGAGCAATTTAGCCCAGGTCAGAAGACAAATAAAGGCAGAATTTGATCCCAACAGTTTAATTAACAAGTCTGTACTCTTAAGGGTTCTGCCAGGATTCCTTCTCAGGAGCTCATGTTTTTATTGATGGAAGTGTAGTCCTTTGGTGCTGTGAGGAAAAGAATTTGCTGAGGCCCTCACTGGAGGAGAGTTTTTTGGAAAGCTTTATTGATGATGTAAAATTATAGGGATTCCCCTCCAAGGTCCCATCTCTGTCCGTCCCGCCATGAAAGAAGTCCAATCTAGTCCTCAGCAGGGCCAAGATTAAGGCCCCTGCCCAGAATTTTGCTCCATATTAAAGTTCAGTTCAGTCCAGCATCTGGCTAGCTTAGCTTGTGTTCCCAGTTGCAATCTATTAGATGTGGGGTCCACGTGGCCACGGACCATGGGGCTGCTTAAGGCCACATGGCTATGGGGAGAGAAGAGGCGAGTTCATGGGTGAGTATGGGTCATGGAGAAAGAGAGAGCAAGAGCCAACAAGCCAGAGGGAACTCTTTGTCTGGGGGTCTTAACCAGGAGCTTTCTAAGAGTTTGTGGGGTCCACCCCCTAGCCAATCCATTGTTCCTCAGGCTAGACTGACAGGCAGGCACCTTCTCTACTTCACCCCACTTCACTGCACAAGCGCCCATTTCTCCCTTCTCCCCGCAACAATCCAGCACAGGATGGGGGAGGGGTGTTAATCCCTTTGGGGGGAAAGGCTGGTGAAGCTAAAGCCTCCTGGGGAAGGTTCCCAGGTGAACATGCTCATAATATCTGACTCTCTTTGCTCTCTTCTTTTTTAAAATATTAATGACTAGCTAATTACGATGATAACAATGTCTCTAATTGAGATACAGGAAGTCCCTAAGATGACCTTCTTCTCAGGAGGGACAGAAAGGGAACTGTATTATTTCTGCTTTCATTGGACCCTCCAACTCCTACAATGCCCCCTCCCAGAGCCACCCCCCACTCTCACTCTTACCCTGCACTGCCCAATAAAGATATCTACGGGCCTTTGAATGAATTTTTCTTTTTCCAAGTTGTAGTCTCTCAATCACATATCTAGGGAAAGAGAGTTGGAATAAATTTCCAGAAACTCATCTTCTAGACTCAACAAAACTCAACTTGATGTTTCCAGTCTTTGAGTGTGGTGAGTTTAGTATGCTTTGAGTCCCAGCCGTGGCAACCAGCAGCCTACTTTATTTATAATAATAGCTACCTTTATTTTATTAAGCACATACTACATGCCAGGGACTCTGAATATATTTTTTTCATCTTCACAACATCCCTGTGAGAAGTTGTGAATCCAATGAAGGGACTGAGAATCAGGACTGCGAGGAAGTTGCCCAAATCCACAACTGGGAAGAGGCAGAGTCAGGATTAGAATTCACACCTGCCTCCCTCCCAAGTCTATTCTCCTTTCACAGCATAATTTTCACCTTATTTTAATAAATAATAAATAAGGGTATAAATAGTTCAGTACCTCAATCCAACCTTGTTCAAAAAGAACTCTAAGAAGAAATTTGTAAAAATTTAGGTGCATAATATAAGGGCTTTGTGAAATTGACTGGCTTCTTTGAACCAACTGTAAACAATGATTGTGAAAGGGAGTGGATTTTTTTAAAGAGAAATAGCTTTTCTCAAAAACAAGATTTCGAAGAACTGCTAGTGCTTTTTATGATGTGAAAATGACATTTTACAATTACTAGGAGACCCGCTCATTCTTGACAATGAACTTTGTGTCAGTGGCTTATGGGGCACAAACTGAGTACAGGGCATCTGCCAGAGCCCTCTCCACGTGAGAAAATAATCACTGACCCATCTTCTCTCCTTAAAATCAAACCTAACCACTGCTTTCTGCAGCATCTCCGGTTTTCAATACTCAGAGAGGGATCTCAAACACCGAGGAGTTTCAGCAAAACAGATTCGTTTGGTTCTTTCCATATATATAGCTACACAATGGAATTCATTCTAATTTACAAGGGATTATGTAGATCCTATGTCTGGCTCATATGTGTTTGAGATCTGCATATCCACAGATAAGATTTCATTGGATGCACCAATTTTTACATCAAAGAAAACATTATTATAAAGTTGTGGATTATTACACAGATTTGGATGAGCCTCAGCAGAAGTCACATTGCCTCCTCAAGGAGAGCATCTGCAATTAGTGAAAGCCTGATGCAACAAAGTGGGGAATGAGTAAACATTTATGTAGCTTGTTTGCTCTACTTCTCCCAGCCCTTTCTCCCTCCCTTTCATATGGCGGGTTCTTTCTTCTCCTCAGTTCTCAGCTCAATAGTCCCAAGAGTCCCTCTGATGGCACTGGCACTCAGGGACATCTTGTTATTCTCTCTCCCCAGGGTCTGTTTCACCCCTCTCCCCACCTTCAGGGTCATTGTCGTAATTTGCAATTATGCATTTATTTTTTTACTTATTTATGATCTGCCTACTCAATAGTGTTCATGCTTCTGTGAGGCAGAGGCTGCATCTACTCTAATAGTAACATTGAAGAGTTTGTCTTCTGGCCAAAAATCTGTGTGTGATTTTTCAGACCAGACCATAGGCATTTACAAAGGGTCTACCTGGCAGGCCTGATGCAGGAAAGCTGCTCTCCTGGCACCAGACTTGGTGCATAGCCATGCACTGCAATCAAGAAGGGTGTTGCAGTCAAGGACTCAGGCCTCCCTGGCTGGATATGCTCTTACTCATATTTGTAGTCCTAGCCAGGTGATCTCCACTTGGAGCCCATAAGTAGACGACTTATCCGGCATCTTTATTGAGACTTCCTAATAAGGAAAGGGGGAGAGAAAACTTGAAGATGCTTTTCTCCATTCTACTTATTACTGAGTATTTTTTCACTTCTGGCTCTTTTCCCTCCACCCTTACCTCCTTCCCAATCCTGGCCCCTGGGTCCATAAGATGACAGGGGTCTTTTGGCCAGGACTCCCTTAATAGTGAGACAGTTCTCCATGTCTGTGCTGATCCATTTACCTCTAACAAGTGTCATTCCATGAGGAAAGATGGAATGGTTGGGAAATTGGTGCTTCCTCTAGTACAACCTCTTGCTTATACTATCATAGTAAGTGACTAAAGTCTTATTTTGCTTCATTGTCTTAATCAGCTACTCTGATACATTGTGGCTCAGCTTAGCTCTTGACAAACAATAATAGGTGCTCAATAAATATTAAATAAAATATTAAATTAATGAATAGATGAATAATCACTCAAGGTATTATGTTAAGTACTTTAGTCATTCTATAAACATTTGCAGAATACCTACGACGTGCCTGGCACTGTTCTAGGCTCCTGAGTTCAGTACAAAGATTCCCTCCCATTAAAGCGCTTATATACATTCTATTATTATCCCAGCTAATCCTTACAGCAATCCTGTGAGGTAAAAATTGAACATTATACAGGTTAATAATTTATTGAAGATCATAAAACTTGTAAGTAGCAGAACTGCAATGGAAAAATCTCTTCTTTCTCTGGGGCCATGGCCTTGTGCCATCTCAAACTGCTAACTTCTCTTCTGATACCAGCAATCCAGAATCCACAGTTAGTACAAGATCAGGGAAATCCTGGTCTATCACTTCGCAGGCATTCAGAAGGCTGGTGGAAGGAGCCCTAGAAGCCTGGAGGTGCCCTGTCAAGGAAACGCCCTCTAGCAGCTTCCACTCCCCTAGTGGCCGTAGGACTGGCAAAACCTGTGCAGCCACAATCCTCTGCTCCTGCCTCTTCAGAAGAATCAGCTGAGGCCTCTTAGTCAAAGAAATCTGAAAGTGGCACCTTCAGCTGAAGCGGGGTAAGGAAAAAGCAGACAAAGGACTGAGAGGCAGTGGTGATTTTGTACTTTTCCTTTGTCAGCAGAGTTCTAAAGAAGGCTTCTTGGGGCCTTGGCTGGGTAACTCAATTGGTTAGAATGTCGTTCTGATACACCAACATTTCAGTTTGATCCCTCATTAGGGCACATGCAACAAGAATCAACCAATGAATGCATAACTAAGTGGAACAACAAATTGATGTCTCTCTCTCTCTCTCTCTCCCTCCCCCCTCCCCTCTTTCTCTCTCTCAAATCAATCAATCAATCAATCAATCAATCAATAAACAAAAAGAAGGCCTCTTGGCTAAAGACTAAGCAAGAATGAAATAGAATTTAAGAATATTCCCCTTCCTTAGTTCTGTTATTTTTATTACCCATGACTCTATTTCTAAAAACATTGCCAAATGATGCTCCAAACTTCTATTTATTATTTTAGATTGGGTAATTTCATGGCAAATACAACCTTGAAAGTGAGATGTAACTGTCTTTTTTAAGATTTTTTTTGAAGTTAGGCAGTTTTTTTAGAAAGCTGAACATACATATACCATACAATCCAGCACTTCTACTAGTTGGAATATACACAAGAGAAATGAAAATATGTCCGCATAAATGCTTATATGCCAATGTTCATAGTAGACGTACCACAGTAAAAAACTTGGCACAACCCAAATGTCCATCAGCTGGATAAACAAAATGTGGTATGTCCATATAATGGAATATTACTCCGCCATAAAAAAGGACAAAATACCGATACATGCAACAACATGGATGACCCTCAAAAACATTATGCTAAGTGAAAGAAGCTAGACACAAAGGACTCTGTATTGTGTGGTTCCATTTATATGCAATTTCTGGGAGTGGCAAAACTAATAACACAGAAAGCAGATCAGTGGTTGCCTGGGCTGGAGGTAGGAGCAAGAACAGACTACAAGTGTCAGAGGGAAGTTTTGAGGTGATGGCACTGTTCTAAAACTGGATTGTGTTAATGGTTGCACAACTGCATACATTTACCAAAACTTTTCAAACTGTACATTTAAAATGGGTGAATTTTATGGGTAAATTATACCTCAGTAAAGCTCTTTAAAGAGGAAAGGGGAGGAACTATTTAGATAGTGGTCTTTCTTTAAGATTAAAAAAATAGATATTGAAGAAAAAAGTATCCTAAACACAAACTACACTTTTGGGATATGATTTAATTTTAAAACCTGCTAGCGGAGACATTAATACTTGCACAAACACAGCTACCATCTGACATTTCAAGCTGATCTCTGTGTCGGTTGAAATATGCAGTCACATCCGTGTCATCCTCTTGGAATTCTCTGGAGGACTTTTTGACAGGCTCGGAGAGTAAAGTGCCGTCACGCATGGGAAATGAGAAGACGAGACAAACAACCACAGTGCTGAACTGGACGTGCTGGGGAAGCCCTCCTGGAGAAGCTGATGGGCCAGACGGCAGGGGCCGGGGGGAGTGACAGGATGGGCGCTGGCCGCACAACTTTCACCTCCTCCCTACAACCCACACGCTGGGAGGACTTACGGACAAAAGCAGCAGAGCAGGTGTCATGGGTCCTGCATTTGCACGAGAGTCAACTGGCCCTCAGAGAAATCAGACCCTGGTCAAGGTGGCATTTTAATGAAAGCTGGCAGCTGCCTCCTGCCCTGCATGTCAGCTTCCCCGCAGCCTGAGACTCACTCTTCTCTCTGTGGGGAGGCCTGCTGGGGCGGAGTGGCTCGCAAGGTGAGGTTTCTTTTTCTATTTTTTCTACTTTTTCAAAACCAGCTTGAAGCTCATTAGTGTTAAGAATGCGAGTGAGGCACTCCTGCGAAAGCATGAAAAGCAGGGTTGGGCGGTGGAAGAAGAGACAAGCCCTGGGGAAGTGCTGGAGCCGGTGGGAAAGGCATGGAGGGGGCGAGGCACGAGCCCGCCGTCCTGTGCTGCGCGTGGGGCGTCCGCCGGGAGTCCCCAGCCTTCAATCCAGCAGGCGACCCAGGCGGGCTCCTGAACACTGGCACTCGGCGCTGCAGGGGCCCTGCGGGCGGGTTTTATGTCCTGACCTTTGGTTGGTGGAATATAAATCCCACATGAACTGTGCAGCAGCAGCAGGCTTCACAGACAGCAAAGAGGGTTATGTGATGTAGGAAGTGCTTTTCTCCACCTTTCTTCTTTTTTAAAAATGGTAGCTTTCAACTTCTCAGAGAGATGGAACCATCTCTTTGCAGCCAAAGTGAGAGGGAGGTTTGAGGTTGGCTCTAATAATTCAGGCCAAAGAGGATCTGGAGTGATCACGCCCTTCACTTCCATCTCACGTAAAAATATATATATTATGAACAAGCATTTCTGAGACAAAAAATAAAAAGGGGCAAAGAATACAAACAGACAACTCACCAACAAGGACATAGTGTTACAGTTACTGTATGAAAAGGCTCGGCACCCGTGGTAACTGGGGAAGCACAAAGCAAAGCACCAATGAGATACCAGTTTTCACATTTCAAACTGACAAAAATTAAAAGGTATGAGAGTGCCCAGAAAATAGGGAGCAGGGTCTGCAGTATATTGCTTGTGGGAATGTAAATGACAACAGCCTTTTGGTAACACAATGAAGAACTAACTTTTAAAGTTAAAATGAAAAGGATCCACATCCCCCTCTTAGTAATTTATCCTACAGAAATGAAAAGCACCAGCATGTTGGGTGGCAGAAAAACTGGAAACAACCCCAAGCCGTCGGTCAAGGAGGGAAGAAGAATTATGGTGCATCTATATTATGAAGTGTCATATGGATAGATATTAAAAGAAATGAGTCCTATTTATTAATCTGGAAAAATATCCATGGTCTGTTAAGTATGCATATATAGCAGATCTAATATTTAGTAAAAAATATAAACTCCAACCCCTTCCCCCAAAAAAAGTATATGAGTAAATAAGTTTGGATACATAGATAGACAGACAGACATAACTGGGTAATCTTGACTACCTGAGGGAGGGTGAGAATGAGAAAAGTATTAACATTTTTTTTTCTCACATTTTTTGGTTGTTCACTTGTAACAATGAACATGCATTGATTTTAATTAAAACAAAGAAATTTCTTTAATTAATCTTTAATTTAAAAAATTACTGCTGTGAACTCAGCCCTGTGCTGAGATCCTGCTAAATTTAGAACCATATTTCTGCCATCAGTCAACTCGCCACCTAGTTCAAATAATGTGAAAGAGAAAACAGCCAGAAAAATATAAATGACAATACATGTCAAGATATTTTGTCTCTTTTGAGGCTGGGCAGTAATGTGCGCCAAGGTGAGAGGGTAGAATTATGTGTTGTTTTTCTTGGTCAGAGTCAGGGATTTTAAGTACAGGATTTGTGTTATAGGTACCATGGGAGAGAAAAGGTTAAATAAACATGGCCTGATTATTACATCAATCTTGCTAATTGTGTTTTTCCAAACCTTTCAAATTCTTACTGATGGTTTTGCCTTTTAAAATTACTGAAAGAGATGTCTTAACATTTCCTAATCTGATGATGGATTTGTCCATTTCTTTTTGAATATTATTTAAACTGGGTAGTGGATATAGGGGCAAGTTCATTACTTTGTTGATCTTTACACCATACATATTAAAAAAAAATTGAGGGTATTGATTTGACATGTATAGAAACAAAACATATTTTTTCTGGTAATTTTTTACATTTTTAAGGCTATTATAAATATAGTATTCTTATATCTTTCTGGTGAATTGAAACTATTATGTTATACAATTACTATTTTTATTCTTAGTAATACTTTTTGCCTTCAAATAATTTTTTTCAGATATTGATGTTGTTACACAAGCGTTCTTTTGATAAGAATTTAAGTGGTATGGCAAGCTTATGCTTTGTTATGCCTGTCTTTAGGTATGTCTCTGGTTAACTGTTTACAGATAAGATGCTTTTTTAAAATTTATACTTCTAATCACTGTCTTTTAAGTGAAGAACTTAGTCCATGTACATTTTTAATGTTTACTGACATAAAAAATGTTTGTTTTTACCATATGATTTTGTATTGTATATTTACCCCTGGCCTTTACATTCAATAACCTCTTTCCCTGTTTGATCCCTCTGATATCCGACCTGTGCATTTTATCTGGATGTAGCCTCTCTTCCTAAATTTTCAGGTTGACACCTCAATCAGGCACTCTCTCAACTTTCTTTTAGTTATGACTTTGTTAACTTCCTTTTTATTTATACTTGGTACCACACTCTGTAGCCCACTCCACTCCATTCCACATTGCTCTGGAACATCAGGGGTCCAGGACAGAGCCAATATAGCTTTTATCTGTAGCTTTATTTTATTGATCTTTTAAAGCATTTCTTGATTTTTTTTCCTTTTTGGTAAAAATAGGGCCATTTGTATGTGATATACAAATTTAAAAAAAAACATATTTTCCCCACTTCCAAATCAATGGGCCTGTTATCTTGAACTCTAACCTGCATCGTTCCACTTTACTGACATGCTTGGGGGCATCTGTATTGCTCCATTCCCATAATTAATCATTTCCTTTTTGGTGATTTGACATGGGATCTCTCATTAGCTTGACATCTAGTCTCCTCTTCTCAGCTCATATTCTTTAATTTTATATACTTCCCTGTATGTTATCCATAGAAGTTTATATTCATTATTCAGTCATTCCTTAGGCATTAACACTAGGATGAAAGAAAATGTAATTGGCTGGTGGGGATCTTGAGCGAGAGGAAATAATGAATGTCTTTATTTCCAAGGAGAGAAAAACAGCACACAAGAAAGAACTCCCCAAAGGTTCAAGTGACCAAGAGGAGAGCTTTCCTACTTGAGCAACAAGCTTTGGGTGGACAACGTTTCCTTAGGGGGCTAAGATACTAGATGGAGTAGAAAGAGGCTGCAGTGGCTGCTGATTTGATTTGGGTGCAAATCAGGTTTGATACTTTATAGATTTTTTTTAAATTGCCTTTATTATAGAAAATTACAAACATATACAAAATTAGAAAAAATAAGATAGTGAGATCCCATGTACCCATGACCCAACTTAAACAACTATCACTCTCCAGGAATCTATTTTTTTCTTTTAAACAGGACTTCCCTGCAGCTTCCCTTGGCTGAGCCTTACCAGGGTTTGGTATCATATCCTTTTTAATTTTAGTCATTCCAGTGAATGTGCAGAGAGATATCACATTATAATTTTAATCTGCATATCTCTGATGACTAATGAGGTTGAGTATCTTTCCATGTTTCCACACTCTATTTTGTAAAGTGTCCCTTTGAACCTCTTACCCACCTTTCTATTGGTTTGTGTATTTTTTCTATTGAATTATAGGATTATTTAATCTTTTTCTTACTGAATTATTATTGACACATGAGTCTTTTGTCAGACATTTGTACTGCAAATATTTTCCAGCGAGTGGCTTTCGTCTTCACTCTCTTACTGGTGTTCTTTGATGAACAAAAGTGTTTTGTTTTTGTTTTTTAATATCTGGTACATTTTGTGCCCTAAGAATTTTTGTTTATGCCAAAATAATCTCCCATGTTTTCCTATAAAAGTTGTATTGTTTTTCACTTCATATTTAGATATACAATTCATCTGGACTCGATTTTTGTTTATAGTGTGAGGTAGACATTCAGGTTCATTTTTTCCCTATATGGATATGCAACTAATTCAGTAACATTTGTATAATCACTATCTTTTCCACACTGCATTGCAGCATTTTGTCACCAGTTGTATCCATATATGTGTGGGTATGTTTCTGGACCCTCTATTTCTGCTCCATCTACTTATTTATATATGATTATGCCAGTGCTACACTATTATTAATGTTTTATAACATGCTTTGATAGTGGGTAGAACACCTCCAGCTTTGCTATTCTTCAAGACTAACTCTGACTTGCTATTCCTGGTCAGCATGTCAATTTATCAGTTTACACACACACACACACACACACACACACACACACACACACACACGCACACACCCTGCCAAAATTTTGGTTGAGGTTTATTGACTATTTGGATCATTTGGGGAGTGGCCTGCTATTTACTCCATGTATAGCAAGTGGGCCAATGGAAAGAGGGGAGGCTGGAAAGGAAAGTGGGCCTAGATGAAACAGGACATAATAGATCATGTTAGGTATTTTCAGCTTTGTTCCAAGAGCAATGAAAGACAAATACCATATGATTTCACTTATCTGTGAAATCTAAAAAACAAAAGAAAGAAACAAACAAAAACAAACTCATAAATACAGAGAACAGTTTGATGGTTGCCAGAGGGGAGGGGGGTTGAGAGGATGGGTGAAAAAGGTGAAGGAATTAAAAAGTACAAATCACCAGTTATAAAAATAGTTATATGAGTGTAAAGTACTGCACAGGGAATATTAGTCGACAATAATATAGCAACTATCTATGATGTCAGGTGGGTAATAAACTTATTAGGGTGATCATTCTGTAAGTTATATAAATGTCTAATAACTATTTTGTGCACCTGAAATTAAATACTATTATATGTCAACTGTAATTAAAAATTTTAAAATAAATAAATAAAATTAAAAAGAGAAGAAAAATCATTGCAGGGGTAGTTACTAATCACTGGAGATATTATCAGACCCTCACCAGTCATAGCTCTGTGAAGATACAGTTCTGCTCTGTGAACATCAACAGCACCAGAGAGCACATGTGTCCAGATGTCATCTCTTATAAAGTCTGAGCTGTGGCTGCATTTTCCTCTTCATTACTGTCTAAAGTGACATCGAAGCAACCTCTAGAAGTCATCGAGTCTGTTTCAGAGAAGTAGATTCATTCTTATTCAGAGCTTGAAATTCATTGTTCCTGAACTAAGTGGCACTAATAAGCCACAGTCAGTTTAATTGCCTCTTTCTCTATGTGACAGGAATGTCACCCCAAAGCCCAGCTATGTGGAGAGAGGGGGGCATCTCCTAGAGGCTGTTGGGGCCTATTATCTAAGTGGCATCATAACCTCCTAGTAAACAGGAAGGTCCACATGCCCTGGGCATTGTTCTTGTTGATAGTCTTGAATGGGGGTGGGGGTCAGGCTGGGAGGGGCCGGAAGGGAGCAGGGACGCACGCAAATTGAATCTTAAATCTGACGTCCACTACCAGCCATTACTCATCAGTGATCATGTTGCCCTAACACATGGTACATCCAGGGAACCCAGGAGTAATGCCCTCTCCTTATTATAGATTTAGGTAGCACACACACTATTAATAAAATCATATTACATAATTTTATGTAATAAAATGTTACATAATTTTGGAAATGTAGTGAATTAACTATACACATCCTACACCACCAGGAGAACCATTCTCTTTGTAATCAATGTGGTTTTGCACTACCCAATCTGCACATTTGTAAATGGCAACCCTTGTGCCATTATGAATTTTTGTATCCATGAAAGAAGAGGATCTTAACCTCAGAAACACCTTACCCTCATTAGCCCCTAGTCACCCTCAATCTGGTTTAGAAAGCAGAACAGAGATTGTTGTGCCTACGGGTTTCTGTTGAAACCTAGATCTATAGTTGCAAAGGCAGGACGAATGTTTGTAATTATCCTCTCAAAACCTTTCATTCCTTTACCTAATTCGTCCAAAGAGCTTTGGATTGCTGAGCATGTGCCATATAAGCGAAAAGGGTTTTCCAGAATCCCTGGGTATAGTTACGTTCTTCTAAAGTCAAGTCTGTACAAAAGTGGCTGGGTCTGGTGTTGAATCCAGGTCACCATCCTCTGTATGCCTCCTTCCTTCAAGCCAAGTTGCCCTTTGGGGTCATTGGTGCCTTTTTCTGCCTGAAGATTTATCTCAGTTTGTGCCATTTTCATTTATTGTAGAAGTGTGAGTAGAGTTGAATCTCAAAAGGAGAGAGTTTGGGGTCTGTTCTTATTTCTCCCCCCAAAAACATGGTTCTGTAAATAAATTTATTTAATTTTTCCTAGCACCAGGGACATTAGGAAGAGAAGGCTTTGTTGGGTACAAAAGGTTCTGCCACTTCATTTCTCCACGATTAGGGTCAGCACTTATTCCCTGTGCATTTGCATAACAGAGCTTTTTCCAACAAAGATCTATTCTAAGAGGCCTGCTACCTCCATCTAGCAACAACTACCCAGAAGCTTCTCTAGATTAAAAAAAAAAAATTGCGTCTCACTGGGCACTCCTCTGCAATATGCAAAGCATTTGGCAAAGTGCCTTGTTCACATCTAGCATCCAAAAATGCAGTTATTAGGCTGCTATTAGTTTTGGGTCATGCACTTTTTCACATTGGAAATATATCATTGGATGTAACAAAAATAAGAAACTGAGAGAGTTAATGCTTCATCAATGTACATTTTGTAAATACTCAATTTTTTTACTGTTGCTTTTTTATTCTGATGTCACTAAGACTTCTTACCATTTAGGAAGAAATAGCTAAGTTCTATTTGTCACAGAACGCTAAATTCCCAGGAAAAGGGACTAAAATTCTCTAAGTCTTTTACAGTCACCTCAACTCTGGGTTAGACTACTGCTTAAAGACAATCTTCCCCATAATACATTGAATTAGCAAATAAATATCTTTTCTCAAAAGGATTGTTTTTCCTAACCTCACTAGGTTCTGCTCTCAAGCATAAAAACTTGCTTAATAATTACAGTAACCGGTGATATTTTTAGCCATCTGTCCAATTCTATTAAAATTTTAAAGTTAGTCATATATATAAAATTTACATAATAAAGTTACATAAAAATAAAAAGGAGAAGGTTATTAATGATTAGAGGAATTCTAAAGAAAAATCTTGCATGGAAGTGTGTGCATTTTTTTGTTCCTAACGTATAATGTCATATGCCTCAATCCTCCACTCAGCATTGTGTTTGGTGCCATTTTCTGATGCTATCCTGATTCACAGCAATGACAGAATATAAGTCACACTCCAGAATGACATTTTGAACCTGCTCTTGTCAAAGCTCTTTCTTCTAGAGGAATGTTTATGTTAGGGTTTAGAAAGGTTCAAGTTGAGGCAGGGATATGACAAGGACAGGGCAACGAGCTATCCAGAACCCCTTAAACTGGCTTAAACTTTATGAGCTATCCTTAATCTGGGAGTTCTTTGTTCTAAACTTGATTCAATTCATTAATGCCTGAAAATAGATATGTGTCATGGGCCAACTGACATTAACTCAAGCTCATAAGGTACTGATGTTTAAGAACCAGATGGCTAATGTATTAATGCACAGTGAGACTGCAGATGATGTGGGAATGGAACAGTCATCAGCAAATCCACATGGGCTTCCAAATGATACTTAGAAAGTATGGAATTAGGAGATAGTGATTTAACTGTATGTTTAATGCTATTATGCTATGTGTGTACAATGCACCCTTTTATATAAAATACAAACATTTGCATTCGCTAACATCTAGGGAAAATTCTAGGAGCATTACCCATGATTTTACTATGTTGGAGAGTAGACCATGGTTCTATTCTCAACAAGTATGGCATTGACATTCCAGTAGCGAGGTCCAATCTCATGCAGGACTGTCCCGCATATTACAGATGTTTAGCATTCCTGACCCCTACTACACATTATGATGACACTCCCCAATTATGGTAACAGCCAAAGGCAGCCTCACATACTTTTCAATGATGCATTGGAAGGAGGGGTTCATTCCTAGTTGATATCCACATGTTGGTCTTTGATAAAAAGAGTCAAAAGTTTAAAACTTCTACTTTCTGCACAGTATGCCCACTTTTTGATTGGCTTATTTCAGAGAGTATATGGCCTACTACTTCTCTTTCTTTAGAAAATACCTTAGATAGATATAACTAAGAAGGGACTTACATTAGAGGCCACCTGGGGACTGAGGGTAGATCCCATGGGGGAAAAATCCAAAAAACATACTCTAAGGGTCAACTTTATCAATGGCAGTGAGTTTTTGTACATTTTTAGTGGGAGAATCTGTCCCCAGGAGGTCTGATCTAGAACTCCCGTGTAATACACAGATGAAAGTGAGCTACTCTAGTGGAAATGGTGGTGGGGTAGAGAGAGGGGTGCTCTGCCTGCTCAACCTCCTTGGCACTCCCTAAGGTGGCACATGAGATAACTGTGGGAAACCCTAGGGTTCTGAGGAAAACAGTTTGAAACATTATAGTCGTCTAGGCCCACGCATGGTTTGGCTCTGCTCTATAAGGTAGTCAATCACATGTGGATTTGAGGTCAAAATCCTACCTTGTTGTGTAGTGTATCTCTGCCCAGAGTTGCTCTCAGGAGCCTGCAAAGGGAGATGACAACTGTTCTTAGAATTGGGAATTTACAGACCTGACTACCTTTTCCTCAGATGCATTGGCTACTCCTATATTGAAAAGGAGTGCTCCTCCTTCCCTGGGACTGTGCTTCTGGGACTGTCCATTGCCATTGTAAGACCTTAAACTCCCATGGATGCTCAGCCCCCACTCCTACTTCAAACTTTGGCAGAAGATATGGCAGTATCTTAGTTATCTCTCCCCTATCTTTGAAGATATTGTCTATCTTTATAGTGACTTTTTATATCTCTGCTTTTATGTATTCTATATTTATCTTATTATTTCATAAATATTTATTTTTGACTTCTCTAGAAGTCTAGAGGCACTCTGCAATGATCCCAGGAACCACCCATCTAACTTCTGTAGTTGTCTCTAGGTAAAATTAGAGAGAGAGAAAAACACCAGAAAAATTCAAGAGACAAAAGGGAAGCTTAACTTTTAGTTGCTGTGTGCTCTTTGCACCTCCCCAATGATTGGTAAGATGGATAGGTCATAAGCAAGGATGTTTCCATCAGTCCCGAGTGGTCTATTTTAAATATAGAGAGAAAACCTTTGAGATGAGACTGAGAGAAGATACACTCTCTCTCTGCTCTCTCCCTGCCTCCATGGAACAAGTTCCCCCATATATCACTCTACTCTGGGTAGCAAACAAAGAAGTTAAACAAATAAATTACAGAGAAGACTCTGCTATACTTTATCTAACTTCTAAGGCCAGTGCAAGGCAAAACCTGTTTTTCTTCAATGGTTCTAGTTTTGAATTGCTCAGACTTGAGCGTCTCTGCTCCCTCACTGTCCCTATACCCCCCCCTTTTGGTATCCATTGTCCCCTTACTCTCTTTTTTAGGCCACCAAATCAGCTCTCTGATCATTTTTAACTATATTTTGTTAGCTATGAAATATTTAAAATAATAAACAGATTATGTTAGTAGAATTCCTGGCACTACAAAGTAAGAATTTTGGATTTAGTAGTTAACTTTCTAGAACCCAGGACATCACTCAATGTAAGCATTTACAATCTTTTCTTTCTACGCTAATTCTATGCCTTTCTAGATTCTTCTGTTTCCAAGAGAAGAGGAGTTGACCTGGCTCATCAACTTGGGTGGCATCGACTTGTCCCTGCATGTCACCAATCCAGTTCTCACTCTTCCATCCATCACGAGACTAAGCGGACCAACGGCCTATTTTCGGAGACCTTGTGGCCATTTCTCTCAAGATGATTCAGAAGCTCCACAGAACCAGAAAACTCACTCCCTTCTTCCCTTGAATTCCTTATTCTATGCATCTAGCCCAAGATTTCAATTTAAGAAGTGGTAGAAGTCCCATTTCAGGACTTAACTCTAACTTGTTTATTTCAACACCTGCCTTCCAAAGAGCTACATTGAATATTAGATATTCAATACATGAATATTAGATATTTATGCAACTATTAATAAAAATGTACTTTAATTCCATTTGGCAGTTTTCCTTTGCATGGAGTTCCCACAAGGAATCTCATTGACAGTACAGAATGGGGGGAGGAAGATTGTGAGAAGAGGGTAACATTAATTGACAGAGCAGGAAAAAATCCTAGCTCTGTGGCCATGAAAACAATTATGAGGATCCTAGCTCTACTGTAACATCATGAGCTCACTGAAGTTCATTTTTCTACCCAGAGTGTCTTGAGGGCTTGAGATATTTTCTGATCAAAGAGAAAATTTCTCCTCTTTTCCTCTTAAAATCATATGGGCTAGAAAGAGGAATTTAGAAAACTGAGTTAAGCCAAAATAGTAAATTTATCAATAGACAACAGGAATCATGGGTGGTAGAAAAGTCCAGGCTTATCATTATTTAATATCAATTTACCATCTGTTCCAGATTGAATAACCCATCTGCTGTCTGCTGCCAACACATCTTCCAGATGCCTCTGCTGAGCATAATTATTAAAGTTTGTACTTGATTTAAGAACAGATGTAGTAGGACAAAGTATATATGTTTCAACACAAGGGAAATTGTGATGGCTTTCACTTTTCTGACAACTCCAATCTATTTCTACAGAATCATTAGCTGGGCTGAAGGTATGCTTAAGAGGGACAACTGGTATGTGCAGGGGAAACTTAACAGTTGTGATGGTAAACATGGCCATTGGTAATTGTAACTATAGGCATAAGAGAGAAATGGGCTTTGAGAAATCCTATCTTCTCAGGAGAAGCAGGGAGCACTGGTAATACAAAAAGAACATCAAGGATCCTCATAATTACATTCCTGTCTTATTAAGTATGCGCATGGGCAGGTGCTGCTGAAGCTTGGAGCAAAGAAGACAGATGCAGCACTAGGAGAATTAATTGTCATGAGCCTTGAGTCTGCCCCCAAGAAAGCCTGGCATTGAATTCCAGTAGGCAGCCAAGAGGTTACGTGGCACAGAGGCGACACAGCACTGGACTTGAAATCATATGATTTGGGTGTGAGTCCTGACTCTGTACTTCACTAGTTCTGATTTTGACAAGTCACTTAACCTCTCTAGACTGGTCTTCTCATTTTTCAAGAGTTGTCACAAGAATTCTGATAAAGCTCCTTATAAACTATAAATCAAGATAGAGCTGTTTCATATCCTTTTGGAATGAGTCAAGATACAAATGGGTTTTAATAATCAATAAAGTAAGTTTTTATTTAAAGTACCTAAAATGTTATTTTATCAAAATAAAATAATAAAAGATCAAATTTAAGTCATACAACATACACCCAAGTTGATCCACCATGGCTGTAAAGGTAAATGACGTTTAATGTACAACTAGGCAGGAACATCTCAATCATCAGAACAGAGTGCGTAGTGAACTCCTGTCACCATCGATAAAGTGGACCTTTCTTCACTGCAAATTTTTTAGTACAGAATGCACAGAATTCTGGAGATTATAAGACAGCCAGGCCTCCCATGAATATCTCTAAATTATAGTTCTGGAGCCTCTAAGTGTCATCCAAACCAAAACAGATACAAGGATAATTCCTGGAAGAGGAGTGGGGGAATTGAAGGCAATTCTCATAGGTTATGCCTTTATTATATGCAAACACTAGATGGAGGATTTTCATTCATTATTTCATGTAATTAGGTGGCTTAAATCTATTTCTTATTCCTCTTCATAGATGACCTTGTGACTTGGGTTTCATGAGAACTAGCCATGTGCTAACCTTTACGGGCTCTGGTTTTTCTCATTTCCTTTCTCTTCTCTGGTACTAACAGGATGTGCTTGAAAGATCATATTGACAGATAGCTTCCAGGGATATTTTTAGTGCTATGGATAAGAAAATCTCCAGCAAAGGTCAGATCTTTCACTGTTTTAATTAAATTGCAGTTGAAGGAGATTATATCATAAGGGTGGCCAGCCAGCTAACTCTACAACAGTATACACAAAACCATCATAAGTCTTTCATTACCGTGCATGCGTAAGAGTGACGTGGGGCAGGTTTTAATTTAAAATGAGACTTGATAATTACTTGGAGTTTTTTTAAATTGTTGTCAAGGGAAATTTAATAAGGTTTTGCAGATTCACAGTGATTGTGATTATTACTTTTTTATTGGTATAATATTTTATACTTCCCCTTCAGACATGAGTAGGCATCTTTTAACCAACAGAAAAATGTATCATTAGTTATTTGATACCACCAACTTAAATCCTTTACATGACTTCCAGAAGGTATGTTTCCACTAGAAGTTTTCAAAAGTATTTTCCCACTTATTTATATTTTCATATACTTTTCTGATGAGAAAATCGATTGAGACCATTTTGAAACCAAATTTTTACACATATTTCTTTAAGAGAAAAGAGGAAACACATTTTTCCAAGGGAGAGAGAATGTTAAGAACTATTCCTGAAGTGTTATGGCTATGACGAGGTTGAAACATGGCTGCTTTGAAAATTAACACAAACATTCTCACTTATACGCTTGTGTCTTGTTGGGCCCTACACAAACAATAACCCAGCTCCATGGATGATTTAGCTCAACTTGCCTTTTGGATTAAGTGAGTGGGCAGTAAAGAATTTTTAAGTTGGCTTTCTGGGTTACAAATTAGATATCAGCAAATTTATTTAAAATGCTAGAAAATAGTCTCAAAGCTGCTTTTAAAAGATCTGAAAAAGGCTCTTATCTCAATCAGAACTACTTGTCACTGGGCTCTTTGGTTTTTTATAGATTCACAATAAGTTTGATTTATTAAGCAAAAAGAGAAGCAGTTGTGCAGCATGTGACAAACGAGAGTTGGATATGAAGACTGAGGATAGGACAGTGCTCTGGTTAGTGACTATTAGTGATGGTTTCTGATGAGGAGCTCCTCCTCTGCTAGACTAGAGTCTTCTTAAATGAAATATAGGAGAGGAATAGAAAGGGGGAAAGGGGATGGAGGGAGCAAGAGAGAGAAAGAGGAAGAGAGAGAGAGAACAAGCCCTAATCAAGATGTAAGTCTAATTGCCTTTTTCTGCCTAGGATCCCAACATCCCTTCACTGCTTCTCCCTTTTTCCAGCTGAGAGCTCTCTCTCTCCACAAGCCAATTTAGCTGTAAGCCTCCCTTCCTGAAAAGACTCCGAAAGGTATCCATTAGCTTCAACAAATTCAGCTTCAGTAACAATCTTGTTCTTTGGGTAGTTATTTGTGGTCTAAAATCTGACCCTCCTCTAACTGTTGCCTTAATTCTTTTTTTCCTTTCATGGCCAAAACTCTTGAAAGAGTTATTCCTACTATCTCCATGTGCTTACCACCCTCTCTAATCTGCTCTCTTCTAATTTGGCGTATGCCTGTTCCATTTCACTGAAATTGTTTTCAAAAGGTCACTGAGTACTTCTCTGAAATGTGACAGGTTAGACCACCCTGTCCTTCCTAAAATACCCTCCTGGTTTCTGTGGCACCACAATATCTTATTTTCTTCCTACTCCTTTAACAACTCCTTTCTCTTCTTCGTGAAATTCTTGTCCTCTGCTTGTTTCTGACTCGTAATTGTTGCCCAGAGTTCATTCCCAGGCTGTCCTCTCGCTTTCTCTGGGTGAGCTCATTCATGGGATAAATTCAGTTCCTATAAATGTCAATGATTTCCATATCTCTAGCTCCAGTTTGGCCTATTTGCTGAAGTACCAGATTCACTGATAAAGTGGCCTACAAGACACATCAACTTAGATATAGAGCAGGCACTAAAAAGTCAACCTGCTCAGAACTGAATTCATCCCTCTCTCAACCCCAACAACTCCAAATAGACTTTCCCTATGACCCTTATTCAGAATGACCTAAAACAGTTTAGTAGAATGCAACCTGAACTCCTGTGTACCTTACTTTTATAATTAGTTCCCTTCCTCCCATTTCCATTGCACTACATCTGAGCCACCATATTTCTCTGCCTGGACACCCACATGAGTTGTCTAATTGTTTTCACTCTGGCCTTAATTTCCTGCAACCCTGCAGCCAGAGTCAACTTTGTTCCTTGCAAATCTGATCATGCTCTTTCCCCACTTAAAACTTTTGATGTCTTTCTAAAGCTCTTAGGATAAAATGCAAATTCTGTAACAAGACTTACAATTGCCGGCTTGTTCTGGTGGCTTCTCAATTCTCTAGCTTCTTCTGATAAAGCCAACCCTCCCCTGCCCCCTCCCCCTCCCCCACAGCTCTTCCACGGAGCTCTGCTTTCCCTCACCTGGGAGGAGCTGCATGTGCTGGAGCTGCTGTTTTTCTTCCTTTTGCCCTCAGCTGTATTTTCCTTCTTATAATTTATTTCACTCCTCCTCCCTCCATAATATGCAAGGTTGTCTGGCAAATGGTGGTTAGTAAATCTTTTTTCATTGATCAAATAAATTTCAAAGGCTAACTTCACAGAAACTTTCTCCCTAAATATCCTCACTATGCATACTTTTAAGGAGCTCTGTTCAATTAGTGTGCTAAGTTGATGGTAATTTAATTAAACAGACAAGGAAATTCAGAAGCAGCCACGAATGATATGAGTTATTCTCTCAGCACTGAACTCTGAGCTTTCAGCGCACTATAGAAATGAGGTCTCTAAGTCACCTGGGAAGAGACTACAACAGGCAGATATTAAGCATGCAGCCTTCTAAATGCAGTCTCCTCCCAGGTAACTTGGGGACCTGGCTTGGGTTCTGTAGACAGATATCCTGCTCTGTGTTTTTCCTCTCCAGTGCTCACTTTCTACTTCTTAAACTTCTGTTACTGTTCTGTCTCCTTGGTTACACCCAATTAGCACCTCATTTCACTTCTCATCTCCTTTATTATCACTGATCATGCCTTATGTACCACTGCATGTGCTCAATTGGTTCTATCAACAATCCTGCGAAGTAGTCATTAATCCCCTTATTTAATAGGAAAGAAACAAGCTTGTCTACGATCATACAGCTATTTAGTGGCCAAGTTGGGCTCTAACTCCAAAGCCAGTCCTCATTTTATGATTTCTGGGAGATGTACCCTTCCTAATGCATCATAGTCACCTGTCATGCTCATGACATGTAGTATGTACTCAGTGAGTACTTTCTTATTGGATAAATGTTGGTAAATAAATTAAGATGTTAGATACAAGAGAGGATACTCTTTCTACTTTATGTTAATTTATTTTAATATAGTTTTTAAATGACTTTGTTTCGGTATATTAAACAATCTGCAACCACACTCAATTAACCAGCTGAAACAGCAATGTGTAAAAGGGTATGAAGCTTTAACTTGACCAACAGTAAAGATCAATGACTTTCCAGAAAGGTGAGCACCCACAACCACCAAGAACTGAGTGTAAGAAGAAGACAGGAAGAAAATAACTGGACAATTTTCACTTAGTCCTATAATCTAAGTCCTATAATTTGGCCAATGTGTATTTTGTATCAAATGTACTTCAATTGATGTGTAATAGTTGAGATACATAAATTTGATGTGAGATAAAATGAGGCACAAAATGCACTTATTTTTTATTCTATTCATTTTTCACAGCAAAGAATTAAACAAATATTTCTATTATTGGAGCTAGTATTGGTTTCTATTGGGACCTTTTTAAGGTAAATAATATACTAATTAATTTAGAGATAAGGGCATGAAAGGGGGATTAATGCTTTATTTTGAGAAAGCAAGTTGCAATAAATAATAAAATGGTAAGCTTTTAGAAAACAGTAATGATTTAACCTTATTAAGAAGAAAAGAGATATCTGACAGCCTAAAGTAATCAATTATCTGGAAAATATACTTATATCACTGCTTAAAAATGAATGCTTAAAATAGCAGTGTGATTCAGGGCCATAAAAATGAGTAATTGAACATTTGGTTTGTGTCTCTGGGTAGCACAAACCAAATCTTTGGATTCCACTGCCTTATAGCCTAGTTATCATCTCCAGCCCCTGTGTCTGAAGGTGCCTTCTTACAAGGTTTGCTTCATGAGGAAAATCAACAAGCCTTTCTCTCCCACTCTCTCATCCTCTCTGATGCCATCTCTCCTCATTTTAGAGCTCTTGATTATGTTCAACCTGGCACTCACAACCTGGATAATTGAATAAAATCGATGAGAGAAAATGAGTATTCTTACCTGCAAAAGAAATTATGGGATAATGATGCCTAGGGAAAAAGGACATGCGGACTTCTGTATTAACATCTTTTAAAACAGCCCAGGACGTGCGCCGAGAGCATGTCTAGCCTGTACCACCAGCCTAGGAACGCTGGGCATCATCACTGAATGTGGACGCTCTAAGGGTCAAAAACATAACAGTGACTATTATAAGAGTAATCGCAGATAATAATGCCTGTGAAAGCAAACTGCGAAGGTGGTTGCTGAGCGACTCCCAGAAGGAACTGTTTCCCAAGAAGGCTTTACAAAGGTACTTCTTAGCCTAGGTTGATGAATCAAAGAGGAAAGTAAAAGAAGAAATGAAGAGGTCACGCACACAGAGCAGTCGAGAGATCCTCGAATTGTGTGTGTGTGTGTGTGTGCATGTCTCTCTCTCTCTCCCCCCGTATGAATGTCCCTGATGTAAACTACAAAAATCTCATTAAACTGATCAAATAAGTATCTTGCCTAAATTAAAGAGGTCCTGCAAATTATCAGTAGCCTTTATACGTGTTTGCCTTATGAAACATAAAAAGTAGTCTTTTGAGTTTGCTAAGACTGTAAAAACTTTTTTTTGACACATTGATCTACCAGTTACTAGATCAACAACTGTGAAGGAAATAGAGAATTGATGTCTAGCTGAGATGCTCAGACTTAATTAAAAGCAACCTAAGAATAGACTTTTTTTGAACTGTCTACATCATGACTGATATTGAAAATGTTTCTTTCTACACTAAGACAAGAGCTGTCCACTTATTTTGAGACAACTGTGAAGTGTATATGGATGATGTTAGTGTAGTGTGTGTGTGTGCATGCATGTGCATGCTCATGCATGTGTTTGAGAGAATGAGAGAGAGAGAGAGAGAAAGGGAGGAATCATACTTCATAATTATCTTCCTGTCTACTGGGAGTTGGATTAACTTGCCATGAATATGAGGACTACCTCAACAGATACCCACATGGGTAGTCTTTCAGGCTAAGTATAGAGAAGGGGCTAGCCAAGGAACTGATAGTTTTAAAATGTGTTTATAATCTTTCTTGAAGCTTCCATTTAAAAACGTTTCAAGCGTTTGAGTGCAATAGGAAAGAACAAGAAATGAGGAGGCAAAGAGTGATACTGCTCTGTCCTGGCTTTAGGAATTCCTGACCATGGCTCTCGCTAAAATATCTTTCTGGATAATTCCTAGCATCCCTTTTAGAAGTGTTGCTGGAGTAATGGTCAATTTGGCATCATAAAACCATGACACTTTTTCAAGTTAAGGTTGTCAAGAAACAATCAAGTCACAAAAACAAACATAAACATGGGGGGGAAAAATTTGGTGCTACCTAAAAATAAAAACAAAGAGCCCTCGGCATGAAAAAAAATCAACAAAATTAAATTTTAATGAAAAATGTAGTTGCATCTTAAATTTACTCACTCTAACCTCAAGTGTACCCCCTCCCCCCTGTGCACCCAAAAAAATCAGTTTTGATTATCTGCGGTTAATCAGTTTTCTTTTTGAGGGCCCCACCTGCAGGGAAAAGACTTGCCAGTAATGGTATTTCAGTTTCTTCTATTTTAAATGGTCTCTTTTCTTAATGTTCAATAGTGAATAAAGAAGGGCTATTTTAAAAATTCTGATTCCCTTCTCCTGCCCAAGATGAAACAGAGTTCTGGTATATGATGGGAAACTCATTGTGTCACTATAGCAGGGGTAGCCGGCATCTTAGATCCATTCACTGTCCACTGAATCCTCACTCCGCTGCTGTTACCGCCTGTTCTGCTCTCTCCCTGCACTGGTGGCCCTTTAACTACAGCTGGCTCAGCCTGACCACTCAAGAAGCTGAGAAGCCACCTATTCTTCGAGCAGGAGTCCTAGGCACATGTCGCCTGTTTCACAATTTCCTTTGCAGCAGCTTCTTACTTGACGCCCAAATTTTGCCAATCTACATCCCTTCACTGGAGGGCATGGAAACTTCCAGGCTCCCTGCCTGTTGCATATGGGCCAAGTGATTTTGTCAAACTAATCTGTGTGGTCAAAGGGCAACACCCTGACCACTAGTGCAGGTACTCCTCCACCCGGGGCACTCAACTTGACCTGCTTGCAGCATTCTCTTATTATTTAATAGGAAAAGCTGCTGGGCCTGAAAGCTGCTGAAAAGTCAATGTCCAGGTTACTTTCTCATGATTTGGTGTGAGATGGAAAGGAGAATATCCAGAGATTTTCATTATTTATGTCTTCCTGCAACTAGAGCTGGACCTAATCTTAGTGGGATTTAGAGCCTTCAGTTCCTCAGGGAAGAAGGGAGGAAAGTACCATGGTAATAAATCCTTATTTGTTTGAGATGAAGGTGCCATAATGAGAGGTAAAGCTGGGAGCCATGATCCCAGGTTACATTCCCAGCTACTCAGTTCTGGTGCTTCCATTCCCCACAGGCTGGGATGAGGGCCCTTCTGACAGACCCTTCACTGGCCAGTCATATTTATGGCTTCCCCTGGGGACAGGGACAGAGACAGGGTGCTGACACGCTGTCCTGCCATGGGGACTGAATGTGTGCTGCTTTGGGCCAGTAGCACCAGCCCAAGGCAGAGAACAGGTGATGCCTTACCTCCCTTTCTTTTCTTCTCTTCCAGAGAAGAAAACAACACAGATTTTCTTGTTGTTGCTTTTCAATCAGGCACAGAAAGGCTAAATAGCATAGTTGTTTGTCTCATTCCGCAAGGCAATCTGGCATGATTTAGAAGGCCTAGTTTCTGGTCTCACCGATGACACCATGTCCTTATTTAAAGGCATTCTCTGAGAACAAGACCCTAGCTGTACCCCAGGAGGGTTCCTCCTCTTAAATTCAGAGCTTCCCTCCCTTCCTGACCATGGCCCTCTTCCTGCCTCAGGTACTCCCTGTAATCTCATAGAGTCCCTTGGCCATTCTGGTTGCCCAGCATCTGAAGCTTCTTCCTGCATTTGGGGGAGTTTCCTGGAGACAGGAAGAGCTACTTCTCATGTCACAAGTAAAAAATGTCAAGTATTCAGACTTCCTTGCAAGCTGGAATTTAAGCACGTGACAGGAACCCCACCCATCAAGACCTCTTGCACAGGCTTTGAGTTGGGAAGTGATACATGTTGTGGATACCAAAGAATTTCCAGGAGGGGAGAATTCCCAGGCCCCAGAAGCAAGGGTTTGGCAGAAGGACTTGGGTCGAGCAGGGTCCATGCCCAGCAGTGAGGCCATAGCAGCCTCACTGATGAGTTCTGCATCATAATTTGAACCTTCTTCCTGATAGTGCAGCCCTTTGTGGCTCTTTAGGTCTGGAAAATTCTGTGAATTGCCCAAGAACATTTTAATACTTTCATTTTCTGCTTAAAACAGACCAAGTTTGTTTCTAATTGCATCCAAAAGCCCTAAATGATACATACGGCTTATGAGACTTTTTAGGATTCCACTAATTTCCTCCCCAGCTTCATCTCTTAGTGTGACTTCCACCTCACACACTGCAATTTAGACATATTTAAAGTCTTTCATCTTTACTTGCCTGGCTTTTTCTTACCTCCAGAACTGTATAAATACTCTGCCCTCTGTCTGGAAAAGCCCTCCCAGCCCTCTACACTGGGAGGGCTCTTACCCTTTGAGTCTCAGTTTTGTCATCCTATCATTGGGACAATTTCTGTGGCAGAAACTGTTAGTAGCACCTAATGCCCCTCCTCCCTTCTACATAGCTAACACAACTCCAGTTGTGTACAGACTGGTGTGGCCCAGTTACTAATACCTCCTCAGTCTCTCTGAAACTATGAATGGCTTAGTGACTCAGTCCTGGCCCATGAGCTGTAACTAGAAGTCTCAGGTGGGGTCTGCATAGTGTAAAAGGTCAGGCTCAGTCTATATGTGCTGCTTCTCTTCCTCCTTCCCTTTTACCTGCAGTGCAGACTTGATTTTCTAGCATTGAAGCATGCATTTTATGGCCATGAGCCACACCGGAAGAGAAGGAAATCAGAGGGAGACAAGATTCTCAATGACTTCCTGGAACAGCTGGACCAGATGTGAACTCCTACTTTCAATTTCTTGTCATGTAATATGAATAAATCTCCAATTAGGTCACTGTTGTCGGGTTTCTGTTATGTGCTACTGAGTGCAATTCTGAGCCACTTAGGCAATCTAGCTAGGGGCTTTTTAAAGTCATTCTCACAGCATCCTTTATTTTCCCTATGAAAACACACTTATCACCTAGTTGTAATTAACTGTTTACTTATCTATATCTTCACTCTCAATTGTAAACTCCATGAAGACAGTGAATGAAGAGGGTTGAACTGTGTTTCCCAAAAAGTGAAGTTCTAATCCTAACCCCAGGTACCTGTGAATGTGACCTTATTTGGACATAGGGTCTTTGTAGATGTAACCAAGTTAGAGTGAAGTCTTATTGGTTTAGAGTGGGCCCTACACCCAATGACTGATGTCTATAAAAGAGAAAGGAGAGGGAGACTTGGATTCAAAGACACAGTCAGGAAAGGAGGCCATGTTATGATAAAAGCAGAGGCTGGAGTGATGCTGCCACAAGTCAAGGAACACCTGGGGCCTCCAGGAGCTGGAAGAGGCAAGGAAGCATTCTCTCCTAGAGCTTTCAGAGGGAACACGGCACTGTAGACAGCTTGACCTCAGAAATGAGACAGTATACATTTCTATTGTTTTAAACCATAAGAAGTTAGTGGTAATTTGTTATGGCAGTGCTAGGAGTCTAACAGAGTAACCACACCTGCATTGTTTAGATCTGCACCACACCGTCTTATGTTAGAGTCACCAATCTTATAATTTCCCTTAGAGCAAGTCAGCCCTAGGCCATAATGTGGGGAGGATCAGAGCCAGAAGCAATACTGGTCCTGCTTTGTGAGCTAATAATTTGCTGATTCCATATTCTGTGCCCTGGCAGCCTCACAATGAAGTCAGGATGCAAGAACCCAGAATCCAAGGATGGCAAACATTTCATTTTGATAGCCTAAAGTACTGTTTTGCATAGGATTCTAAAGCTGCATTTCAGCCATTTATTCAACAATTATTTATAGGATGGCTACTATGTGAATACATCAGGTACTACCACTCAGGTACTATTCTGGGTCCTGGGGATCCATGACACATAAAAGAGCAAAATCAATTAGCCTGTCAATCAACCAATCAATCCCTGTCTCTATAGAGCTAACATTGGAAAGAGTGTAGTAATGGATTAAAGATGTCTTCCATAAACAAAGGAAGGAGGAATTGAGATAATTTACTATCCTTCCAGATTGGATCTGGGTGTAGTATTATATTTTCTGGCAGTTCCACAGGCTGGAACTCATATAAACAACTCACTGCACTCATGTCTGCTGACAGCTTTTTCTTATGTCCATTTTCAAAGAGCACAGGAGTGGCAGACCCCCGTCTGAGGAGGGGAGCTTGGTGTGTTTCATTGCTGCACCAAACATATTGCTAAAGCCCAGGGGAAGAATTAAGGACATTTTTCTGGCTGAATCAGAATCTCAAGAAATTCAGAGTACACATCAGTCAAACAAAGGATTTCATTTTCCATTAAAAAAGAGAGTGAAGGCTAGAGGTTGGAAGGTGTTATAGATAACTTTAAAATAATAATTGTGGATAGTTGTCTACAATAAAGCTGGAATGGGGTTAATGTGTCTTTACCTGAACTTCTGAGAGAAAATAGAAAAAATATAAGATAAATTTAAAGACAACTAATCCAGTATACAAATGCAAATTACATACACATACTTTTTTTTTTTTTAAAATATATCTTTTATCGATTTCAGAGAGGAAGGGAGAGGGAAAAAGAGAGTTGAAGCATCAATGATGAGAGTCATTTACCATCCTCCTGCATGCCACCGACTGGGGATCGAGCCCGCAACCCGGGCATGTGCCCTAATGGGGACTCTAACCTCCATCTCCTGGGTCCTAGGTCAATGCTCAACCGCTGAGCCACGCTCATAAGGCAAACACTTTGAATTTGAAAGTCTTGCTTAAGGTGTTCCCTTGATCTCAATCAAGCTAGGTCTAAAATTTGGTGAGAGTCAAGACTCAACTTGAAACAGATGTGTAACAAATCCCTTTTCCAGGTTAATAAAATTTCAGTGTTTGTGACAATGCTAAATTCTCCAGTCTGTGTAAAGCAGGCATTTTTGTATCAACATGCCAGACACCTCAATTCATGTTATACTTTCCCCTCTGACCATACCTGAAGTCCTTGTTCAGCTACTTAAAACAAAGTTCTTTCATTATAATTTGATTATGGAAAAGAAAATGGAAAATAATTTTGGCTGGAGACTGAGGAAATCTGGAGATATTATGGTAGTCTTAGGGGGACACAGGTTCAAGGTGAGGTATGGCTTCAGTGTGAATTTTCTGGTAAATATTCTGGCAAATATTTTCTCTGTTAGCTGATATCTGAGACAAATGACTCTGGGAGTTTCTGATTCAATGTTTGGAAATTACAGAACTATGCAGATTTGACCTGTCTTCAATCTGGCTTGTGACATCTATCAAGACACTTAGAGCTACTATAACCCTCAGGCCTAACACAATTACAAAGACCTGGGAGTCTGTCTAATCCAGCTGTAGGGTTATTGAAAGAATGTCTCCTCTCTCTATGAGCTCAAAGTCCTTCTCAACTTCATAATGTGTTTTCATGCAAAGAGGCCCTGAGGTCAGCCTAAACGGTGACACTGAGTACTGAATCTGATTAGGCCCTGGACAGTGGTGAAACTATCTGGTCAAATGATTTGAAGTATTTGCTATTTTTAAAATAAATTATGCACTTTGCTTTTGGCTATGTAACCAATGACTCTCAAAGTAAGCTCCAAGGCCATATGCAGGCTACTAAATATACTTCACAACTCTCAATACCTAAGTCCTTTCTCAGTTCTTATGTGTAAGAGATATGCAAATCCATACACTTTTATTTTCACATAGGACTTAAGGATATTTATGACTAAATTAATGAGTGAGCTATTAGAGTTACTTAAATTTCATATTTGTCAAATAAATTAGCACGTTCACAGAGCATACTGAGGACTTAAATTCAGTATTCTATTATGAAGACCAGCTGACACACTATGCTATAAAATTTAGCTGAGTTTGACTATTTCATGCATACACATAATTTGAATGCCAGAACTCTGATATTGATATAGCACTAGTAATGGCTGTATTAAAATAGATATCATTTTCAGATGCTGTTCTTTTTTTGCCCATCCATTCTAATTTATTAATATTTTAACTACATTATCTGTTTACTTATTGTAGTAGTTTGGTTAATGCTATAGTGCATAGTGATGCATATGTGGATCGACAATATTTTTGGCCCATGGCCCATAACTTCTGTAATAACTAGATCTTTTGTCTCTGTTATGTGGTCTCAATAGGAATCATCCATTCTACCATTTCTAAAATTTAAGTGCCTTTTCTCTCTCCCCCTCCCTCTCCCTCTGTCTCTTCTTCCCCCTCTCCCACCCCTTCCCCCACCCTCACCCCCTGTGTGTGTGTGTGTGTGTGTGTGTGTGTGTGTATTTGCTTATATGTATAGTGACAACTCCCTGTCTTGACCTATTTTTTTTTCTTTTGGGAAGTGGGAAATGGGGTGGCGGGCATAGCATGGGATATTGGGTCCTACCAAAGAAGACTAGACACTGAAGAAGTCTGGGATATAATGATACAGACTTGGATGTAATGAAATAGAATAAGAGAGATATAACATATATCCATAAAAAATGATACTCATGCTTTACATTTTAATTCACACCCTCTTCATAATAATTTTAAAGTCCCTGAAGCATGTATCTTCCTTGGAAAATTTCTATAAATATAATATACATATACTGTATCTATTCGCCCTCTTCCCTTCTATTATGTAAAGGATGTTCCTTTACAGAGATATTTTTCAAAAGACTGCATATCGTCGTCAAACTAGAGAACAGTATCTAATATAAATCACATGTATATACGCATATACATATGTGTATTACCTGTACACTATCTTGACAGTTATTTTCAACACATTCTATTTTCCCTATTAGAATGAGACAAGAGAAGTTCTCATCTCAAATACAAATTTGTATTTTATTCCTCAAACTCACCTACCTGAGAAATCACCCAACTGGAATAAAATTACCAAGGTTTCGAAATATGCAAAATTACCAAGGTTTCGAAATATGCAAAATTGGTTTTTAATCTTTAAAAAATTCCAAGCTAATAGAAGAAAACATCACCGTGGCAGTTGAATCCTTATGGGAGGAAGGAGGCCATTTCGTGGTTTACTTTTCAGTTCAGAGGCTGAGGATCGTGCCACACACAGTCCCACCACACAAAACATAATCATGTTCGATGCATTGTGACAGGTGTTTTTGAACATCTAGGCTCTCAAATTAGAGCTGTACAGGCTACATGGTGATGCTGAGAACAAACACTTGTTTTTGTGGGAGTACATTTAATTGCACTGATGTACCTTACCGTCTATTTAGAAATTTTAAATCACTCAGTGGTTGAGTTGCCACAAAAATTACTCTTAGACACAATAGTGGTGAGTGAATCAGCTATGGTCTCCCTGTCACCTGCTGTTTATCTCAGTACTGGAGTAAGGGACATAGAGACAGCATTCTTCTGTAATGGGTTCTTAACAGTAAATGTGCTTGTAGCATTAATCTGTTTATTGGTGTCAGTGCCCGAGGAGAGAGTTTCTGGCATAAAATGTAAGCTCATGTGTAAATCAAGCAGATATTATTTGCCGTTCAACTGGAACACAAAAAGATACCTCTTCTAGAAGAGATCTCTTTTATCTTTTTTCTTCTTCTAATTAGCTTTAGAATGCCAATAAAAAGTGCACCTTTCTATTTTTCTTCTCTGTGTTGTCGGATCCTAGAGGAGGGCATTTCAGTGTGGGCAGTGAGCTAACATACCCCAGAGGCGCTAAACGTATGGACACCTCCGCTCTCTTTCTACCCTCATTCCTATTTTTTTATGATCTGTCTCAAAAATGACCTACGTCAAATAAAATAAGCTCTAATTGCACTTTTACTTTTGAAAACTTCAGTATTTTTGTCACAGACATAGTGCTCTCTAACTAATGTAAAATAGTTTTATGGTGGAAGTGGAAGAGGGCATAGAGGGGATAAATGGTGATGGGAAAAATAAATAAAATAAAATAGGAAGAAAATAGTGACTTACGACCCTAGCTGGGTTATAAATCTTTGTATATTTGTAGTGATTTCATGGGGTTGGATGAGACAAGCACACCCCTTAGGCTAATGCTTTCGTGGTTTGGTCTCAAAATTACACATGGACCAGGGTATAATGCAGATTCCTGAGCCACACCAGACCCACTGCATTAGAATATCTAAAGGATAGGGCCAAGTAATCTGTATTTTAGTCAGCATCTCAAGTGATTCTTATGGACATAACTATTTGAGAAATACTGCTCTAGACAGATGCATGCACATTTCATCTAAATACACTAGACGAACAGATAGTGATTGTTTAGTAGGAAAAAAACCCTAGCATTTATTAAGTGTCCACCATAGCATATAGGTTACATTATTTTAATTGCCTATTAGTATTTTGAGAGAGATACTATCCACATTTTACCAAAGAGAACATGGAGCCTTTTCTGTTCCAGGATCCAACTCAGGGTACCACAATGCATTTAGAAATATACACATAAATAAATGGTGCTGAGAAAACTAAGTAGCTATTTGGAAAAATATAAAATTAGATCCACATACAAGAATGAACTCCAAGAAGATTAGAGACTTAAATGTAAAAAAATAAAACCATAAAAATACTAGAAGAAGAACAGAAATAAATTTCTCTTTAATTTCATTGTAGGAAAAGTCTTTCTAACTATATCTTAAAATCCAGAGGAAATAAAAGAAATGATTCATAAATTTGCTAACAACAACAACAAATATTTGTGCATGGTGAAAATATACCGTAATCAAAATTAAAAGAGAACTGATAAACTGGAAGAAAATATTTTCAACATATATCACAAGCTAATGACTAACATCCCTAAAGTATAAAAAATCTTATTTTAATTTTATTTTTCAATTACAGTTTACATTCAATATTATTTTGTATTAGTTTCATGTGTACAGCATAGTGCTTAGGCAATCACATACTTTACAAAGTGGTCCCCCCACTATTTCAAGCACCCACCTGGCACCGTACATAGCTACTACAATATTACTGACTGTATTCTCTCTGCTGTACTTTACATCCCCAGGACTATTTTGTGATGTACAAATTTGAAGGACAAAGAATGAAAAACCAATAGGAAAATTTAAAAAGACATAAAAGAGAGTTTATAGAAAAATAGAAAATAACCCGTAAGTACATGAAAAGATATTCAAAATTACTCATAGTTAGATAAATAAAATGAAAACACTGAAATAACATTTCTTGCCTATTAGCTCAGCAACTACTAAAATGTAGGACAACTCTCTCTTTTGGTGAGGCTGTGGGGAAGCAGTCTCATACATTGCCCATGCAAATGCAAACTGGTACAGCCATTCTAGGAGAATTGGGTAATTTTAAACAAAGCGATGTATGCATTTACCTTTTAACCAAGCAATTCCACTTCTAGAAATTTACGCCTATATATTCCTATGTATTGTTATTCATTGATGTATTGTTAGTATTGCATATGTATTAAGTTATTCATTGATGTATTGTTAGTATTGCAAAATACTAGAGACATTATAAATATCTATATAAAGAAGAACTGAATAAATTATGGAGTACTATGTAGCAGTAATAAAAAAAAAATGTTTATGAACTGATATAGAGTGATTTCCAGAATATAGCATTAAATATAAAGGAATATCTATGGTAAGCTATCTTGTAGGAGAAATGAGATATGAGATAAAATACATTTATGTGTTCATTTATGCAAAAAAAAAAAATATAGGAAGGATAAAACAGAAAATAATGTGATAGGTTACCCACAAAGGGTGAATGGGAATGGCATAGAAAGAATGGAATAACTGAAATAGGAAAGAGGGGTGATCAGAATGACATTGTTCTGAGTGTACCCTTTCATATAGTTCTGATTTTTAGAACCATGAAAATATTTCATAATTATTAATTTAATTCAATGTCAAAATTAAATAAATTAAATTCATCTATGATGTGAGAGCAACCCCAAATGGAATACAAATAGTAACAAATGTACCTACCTGTCATACAAATCAACAACATAATCACATTGAAATGGGGGGAGGAAAGAAGGAATATAAGTAATTTTGTAAAAACAGTGTTTTCATAGTAACTCTAAGTTTAAAGGACAAAAGGAACTATATCCAAATATAATTCTACAGTTAGTAAATTTTTTTTCAAGGGGTTATGGATTAGAAATTCTAACACTATTTTATGAGTATCCTAGGATTGAGAAAATAAGTAAATATATTCTGGAAAGTGAGACCTGGGTTTCTGTTGTTAGAGAAAGGAATTGCAAATAAGGAAAGGAGGAAGGCAGAATGAACCCCGTAATGTTGGACTGAAATTGGGGTATCAGTTATAAACTCATGGTCACACACACACCAATGGATACAGGGATAGGTACAGATTCATGTATTCATGTGAGCGTATCCATTTCCTAGCTCTGTTCACTAAAAAGGTCTAGAGGCAGTGAGACCAGTAACAATGAGCACCTTAGCACTCAGGTCTTGACAAAATTCAATATCTATTATGATTAAAAAACAAAAATCCCATAAACTGAGGAAAAAAATAAAATGTCCTTAACTGGACAAAAATTATCTATAAACACCTATAGCATACAGTATGGTAAATGGTAAAAATATCAAAAGTTCCTCTTTGAAGAACCATGTCTGCCATCAACACTTCTATTTCATATTGCATTGGAAGTTGTAAAGCAAGAAAGAAAATGTATAAGGATTAAAAAGAGAGAGAAATTATTTATGGATGATGGTTTTGTACATTAAAAATGTAAATGAATCTACAGCTATATTATTAGAATTAAAATGATAGCTGGGCAAGTTTGCAAGACAGAAAGTCAATATACAAAAATCAATTTTCATTTTAAATGACAAAATATAAAAGAGTAAAATTTAAATAGATAACTTACAGTATTATAAAATATCAAATACCTGGGGAAAAATCTATCAAAGTATGTCCAAGACTTCTGAACATATAATTATAAAGTTTTATGAGTGAATCTTTATGAGGTCAAACACCTAGAAATAAATCTGCCAGATTATATTCCAGACTTCTACAGAGATCATTATAAAACTTTATTAAAAAATAAAGACCTAAATAAATGATAAATATGCTATGTTCTCCATGTTGATCTATAAATCCAAGGCAACCCTAATGAGAATCCTAGCAGGAATTTTGTTAGAAGTTGAAAATCTATTTTGAAAATGTGAACGAAGAAACAGATGATGCAGAGGAATTAAGTCCCTCCTGAGGAACAAGATGAGAGGACTTGCTCTGTTAGAGGTTGTCTCAGTCTGTTTGGCCTCAGTGACAAAATACCACAGACAGGAGAGCTTATAAACTACAGCAATATATTTCTCACAGTTCTGGAGGCTGGAAATCGGAGACCAGGATGCTGGCATGGTGGGGTGAAGGCCTTCTCCTGGGTTGTATCCTTAAATGGCAGAAGGGGGCTAGGGAGCTCTGTGGGATCTGCCATAAGAACACTAATCCATTCACCAGGGCTCTACTCTCATGACCTAATCACCTCCCAAAGGTGTACCTACTAATACCATCACCTTTGGGTGTTAGGATATGAATTTGGGGAAAATACAAACATTCAGGCCTTAGCAGATGTCAAGATTCTTATAAACCTATAGCTGGCAATGTTGTATTTCTTGACCTGTGTAATGACTACACAGGTATTCACAATTTACATTAAGCTATATATTTTGGTTTATTCACTGTATTTTGGAATAGATGATTTCAATTGTGTTATGTTTCACAATTAGAGGAATATCTGAACAAATAAATTAGAAAAATAAAAAGGCTCCCTCTTTCTGTCATGCTGTAATTGCAACCAAGATTTATTCATGGGTATTAAGTAGCTGAACTGCAAATGGCTCAAAGCCTTATAATATGTGATTTGCTCAGTAGTATTGGCTAAATGCTCCTTGACCTGAGTGGAATTAGCTATGGAAATCTCAACTATATTGACATTATCATTTAAGAATGGACTATGTAAAATCTAAAACTTTTACTAAAATATCTTTTATATATATTTAATTTTATATATATATATATTGGGCCTGGTCCTTGAATTCAGTTAGATAACTACTCTTCATATGAAACCCTATTCACATACGTCAGAAAAAGTAATTACTGTTTGGCAGTATTTATTGCCATTTTTGGCTAAACAAAAGAGCCCTTAAGTAGAGTGGGACAGAAACAACCTAGAAAAATTTTGTCTGTAATTGTTTATTTCAAAGAGGAAGTAAGTTTACTAACAAGCCAGAGAGCATGCTTCTTTTGCCAGGACATTTTCTGCAGTTCTTTTTCAATGTCGGCGAAAGTGTCTGGCCTGGGTACTTTTTCTTTAAACTCTTTAGGCCTATTCTTCCAAGGAAATGTATCACATGTGTTTTCAAAGTATTTTGGTAGCCTGTCCTCTCTCACTTTTCCTCTTCATTTATAACTCTCTTTGCTTCTATAGCGTCCTCCAGATTCCTCTCATCTTCTACTTCTTCCTCTCCATTTTCTTTACCTCCTTCCGAATCTTCCATGTTAAAAAGGTTAAGGAAAGAAGATCAGAAAAAGGATATGAGATGGAGGTCAAACAAAGGTCAAGTGATCACAGAAAGATAAAGAAGAGACACGGGACGCTTTGTGTTTAATAGGGAGGTGGAGAGGAAGAAGAATCACAAAGACAGGGCGCGAGTAATGAAATTTACCCGTGAGGGCTAACTGGGCACTACCGCCTGTGTGCTGTGAATCGCAATATGACCGACAAAGCCATTCGATAGCCCTTTAACACAAATGAACGGACTGAGTCCAAGTAATAACCTGGAGGTTTATTATTCCTGAGAAAATACTTCCAGAAGAGTGGGAATTAATATTGTGTTTCACTCCTGAGTAAGATCGGAAATTCAAGTTTGGAGTTTCAGATTACAGTCATATAACCAGCGAGGACTGGTGTTTTTAAAATGTTCCATGATGGACTTTTGCTAAACCAAAAAGCAACCAATCCATGGAATTTGGTTTCACTGAAAAGGACACTTGACATTTCCTGAAACATTTCTAGACTCACCCTTCACTGTGGAGCCTCAACACACAAGAGAAAAATAAAGCTGAGTTTCAAATTACAAATGACCTAGAGAAAAAAAGCAGTTTTCAAATATAACTTTGTCTCCATGAATGAAATTGAGCACTTCCATTGTTATCAAGCCCCTACATACACAAGTGGACCTAGGACACCCTACCACCTGCCCTGGAGATGGAATATTCATAAACCCCATGGTACAGATGATCATGCTAACAAACATATGATCACAATATTGGTTGTGGGAGGCATGTCAGGGAGACTCTCATTTAACCCTTTTTAATTTTTATTGAAAAACTGATTCCTTGGAGTGAGAATCAAAATAATAGTAAGATGAATATTTATTGATTGTTTACTGTGCACCATCAAGTTAAATGTCTTAACTTATATTTAATTTAGTCTTCATAATAACACAATGGTGCAGGTACTACTAATATCCCCATTTTACATTTTATAGATAAAAATCTTATCTGTAAAGAGACATATTGTTTAGGTAAATGATAACACTCTATACTAATGTTAAGTTGAATTTGTAGTTCAGTGACTGGTATAAGATCTCTACATTTTTTAATAACCAGCTTCTTTATGTCAAGTGCTGGGCTCAGGTGCTGAAAGTGAAATGGTAGACAAAACAGAAAGGATTCCCTCGCAGGACTTACAACACAGGGGGCAAAGGCAATCAGTTAAGGAAGCAATAATGTGAAACCTTTAAGTGCGCTCAGTGTAAGTACAGGGAGACCGTGGTAAACAGACAGCAGACATATTGAAGCTGGTAGGAAAGAGTCAGTGCTAGGGAACAGGGTTGAGTAGAGTTCACTCACAGAACTGACATCCAGACCCTTGGTTTCCAAGCCAGGGCTCTTTCAATGCCTCGTGCTGTACTGCGTGGTTGTGTCTCCATTAGGAAAAGGCCTAATCTGCACTACGACGGCTGGCTACCTGTGCGGCTTTGTTTGGTGAGTAAGCAGTTACAGACAGTGTTGGTCATGCCCCAGCAAATGGAATGTTTCTCTGCTTCAGTCTGGGCATCAGCTTAGTCACTTGTACATCAGCACTTAACACAAAATTTGACTTTGCAAATAAAAGCATGCATGTATTACATCCATGATAATTATTCAAATACGGCCCCCCATTAAATAATATCTGATAGGAGGGTAAAATCAGCCCCGAATCAGAATAAAATGTAGATTCTTAATGTAATGAATTTAATCTGCAACCTCAAAATAATATGGATCAGATGGTAAAACCAGATGAAAGACCCAGACCTGTTTCACCTGTGCTAGGACACTTGTAGGGTCACGCAGAATCACTTCCTCAGGATGGCTAGAGTGAAATAAGATGGACATTAACAAGTGTTGGAGAGGAAGTAAAGAGATTGGAACCCTCTTTTTTTCCTGGAGGGAATGGAAAAATGGGGAAATCACTTTGGAAAACAATTTTGGGTAGTGTCTCAGAAAGTTAAACATACAGTTACTACATGATCCAGCAATCCCATTCCTATATGCCCAAGATAGTTGAAAATATATGTCCACACAAAAATGTTCACACAGATACTAGCATTATTCATAGTGGCCACAAAATGAAAACAATCCAAATATCTATCAATTGAAGGAATAAACAAAATGTGAAATATCCATACAGTGGAATATTATTCAGGCATAAAAAGGAGTGAAGCAATGAAATATACTACAACATGGAGGAATCTTGAAAACATCATACTGAATGAAAGGAGCTAGACACAATAGGCAATGTTGTATGACTCCACTTACATGAAATGTCCACAGTAGGCAGACCCATAGAGACAGTAAGCAGATAGTTGAAGAGGCTGGGGCAGGGGAGGAATGGAGAGTGACTGATTACTAATGGGCATGAGTTTTTTCGGCTGGGGTGTCTGATGAAGTGTTCTAAAACTAGGTAGTGGTGGTAGTTGTACAACTCTGGGAGTATATGAAAAAAGCCCACTGAATTTTACACTTTTTTAAAAAAACATGTCTTTATTGATTTCAGAGAGAGGGAGGGAGAGGGAGAGAGAGATGGAAACATCAATGATGAGAGAGTCATTGACTGGCTGCCTCCTGCACCCCCACCCCCCCGCCCACTGGGGATTGAGTCCGCAACCCGGGCATGGGCCCTGACCAGAAATCGAACCGTGATCTCCTGGATCATAGGTTGGTGCTCAACTGCTGAGCCATACTGGCTGGGTTGAATTGTATACTTTAAAAGGGTGAATTTTACATTATATAAATTGTACCTCAATAAAACTACTAAAAATATTGTTGAAGGACATATAGTTTATGTAGAAGTCATGAATATAGTTAATATTTTTATATACTTCTGTCTTCTAAAAGCAAAGTATAAAATTGAGGGAACTATGAGATAATTCAAGCCTAAAAATACTTTTACCATAATTATGGAGCTACTTTATGCATGCATGACGTTTCCATTCCATTGCCTCTGTTCTACACTTCACTTCGATTCACATATATAAACAAAGCTATTGAATTCGACTTTCATTCTGACCTGGTTCTGTGGACTTGAGTTTTATTTCTCCTCTAATCATGTTCTCCTTGCATTTCTTCTCTCTGTCTCTGTGTTCTCCATGTCCTCAAGAAACTCGTCCCATTCTTTTGTGACACTCAGAACATCCTTGGGCTGGGTCATAAAAACACTTGTCGAAGTGCAGCTAATATGCACAATATTGAAACTTGAAGCATATCCTCCCACTGGATCAACACCTCTTCTACTTCTGTGATATCAAGGCTACCTGCAAGTGCTTTTATCGTCTACCTGTTGGCCTGTATATTTTCCACCCCTTTCGGTTGGGTGGGTCTGGAATTTTTAAGCAAACAAGAGAAACCTGGTTACTAAGCCTGGCAAGGCCAAAGCTGTTCACCGACTGGTTTCCGTGCCCTGCATGGTGTGGGCCGAGGGTAGGACATGGCCTCATTCTGCTGACGTCTGTTTGTACAGAAGATGAGGAAGGCTTTTTGTGTCCTGCTTACCCAGACACACTCACTCAGAACTGCTTTCAGGGTCCATCTGTAGTAGAATCTGAAAATGTGCTATGCACAATTACACAAGCAAACACAATGTCCCAAGACAAATATGCCCTATTAGTAAGCAGGCCAGAACTGAAGTAAAAACAGGTGTTTTCTATATTGGGTTTGATTGTCTACATGTGTGGCTACTCTGAAATTATTTTTTAATTACCTTGAAGGGTTAGCTCGAGCAGAGAGGGAGAAAGCTCCATGGGAGTTCTGAGGGCTCTTTGGTCCTCTGCTGAATTAAAGCCTAAGCATCTGAATCCTGTAATTACTTAAATATTATTTTTAAAGAGCCATTATGGCCCATTTTTCCTAAGCCAGCAAATTATATATTTCAACTACTATATTAATTTTCCTCTCAATATTATTTCTGGATGATCGAGAGCTTTATTAACCCAGTTATCCATTTTGATAGGGACCTTACTTGACTTTGTGCCACATGGTTGATATACAAACTGCTCCTGAACTTGCAATTTATATCATATTATATGACCATAAGAGAAATGAATTATGTAACAAGAGATATAAGGAGGCATTCTGTTATGCTTGGGTCACCAACACTGGACTACCCTAATTAGACCTAGAATGGAGCCATTTATTTCTGGTAAGTAGAAAAACTGATGATTTTATTTGTTTTTCAACCCTAGTATTTTCTATGGATAAAGCAAAGGAGACAGTGTTGAGAGCCCAGAGAGCACTCAATCAAGGGGATTAATTACATATAGTATAAAAGCACTAACTATATTCTTGGTATCACATTAGGTGCTAAAACAGCGGGAAACAATTATAAATTGTAGTCTCTATCTGCAAGAATATTAAAACTAATTTGGTACTTGGAATTCATACATAAAGGTGAAGAACAATAAATGCCAAAAATTTGGATGCATTCCCATGTAAAGTGAGATCTAGGGGTGTGAGCTGGGTAAAGATAACATGGGGAAATGGGATAACCTAGAAATTTTTCAGTTTATTAAAATAATGCTAAAAAAGGATTAATTCTGAAAATTTTCATGACATCCATTAAATCAAGGAAATGAAAGATTAAAAGGATTAAGTAGTGAGGCTAATTTCCCACAGATCAAGAAACTGAACCCTGGACCCAAACCAGTTAGGTTTAACTCTAAGGCCTCATAGTCTTAAGTTCATAATATTTCGTTTATTCTGAGAATATTTCCATTCTTATTTTTTGTGCTATAAGTATATTTTCTTTTATATACAGGGTGGGGCAAAAGTAATTTTATAGTTGTATGTGAAACACAGAGTTTATTCTTGTATCATTATTTATTGTTTTATTATTTTCCATATGAACAACTGTAAACCAACTTTTGCCCCACCTTGTATACTGGGGATGACAGAGACATTTATTTAAGTGTCTAGGCAATAAACGAAAAGTTGGCAGCTCTGATTGGTTACCTTCCTCTCCAACCATTTAATTTTACTGATCCATGAAATCCCACAGTCCAGTAATTACTTCCCTGGATCTAAATTTCTATAAAGGGCCAGAGAGTAAATATTTTATACTTTGTAGGTCATACTATATCTTCTGCAACTACTTAGCTTTGCTAGTATAGAGCAGCATGGACAGCACATAAACAGGTGAGTGTGCCTACATTCCAATACAATTTTATTTATGCACAGTGAAATTTGAATTTCATAAAATTTTCATGTGTCATGAAATACTATTATTATTTCAATGTTCCAACTATTTTAAAATGTAACGATCATTCTTAGCTCTCAGGCTATACAAAAATAGGTGACTGGGCAGATTTGGCCTTTGGTCCACGGTTTACTGAAAGCAGATTGGACAAGCTATTAACCCATGAAAACAAGGAACAATAAGATTTATCCTGATAAATTTCCTTTATGTAAATATATATGATTGCTAATCAACCTTTCAAAGCACAAGAGGAAATTCATTAAGTTTTAAATCTGAATAATAAGTTGCACAGATGAGTAATAAACCCAGCATGGAGAACAGTTACGGCTGGCTATCTAGGTGGCACTTGTTAGGCACATGTCCCAACATAATCACTTTGCAGGGAGGGGTGGCTTCCAAGTAGAAGACAGTGACTGGTCCATACTGAGTTCAGGGAGGCAAGGGACCATGTGGTTCCTTAAAGGAAATATGATGCAAATAGAAAGGGAAAAAAATTTGGAATTCTCACTTGTACAAAATTGTGCAGGTAGGAAGATTTGTGTTGAGTTTGAAAGACAATGCATATGTCGGAGAATTGGATTTAGGCAGAGAAGTAATTAAAGATAAAGTTTCAAACACAGTTAGAGGAGAACCTAAGGAAGGCTAAAAGTTTCTATTTCATTGTGGAGGCTGAAAGTTGAAATGGAATGATCAGGAGCTCCACCTAATACATGGATGTTTTATTTGGTTTGTATAGCATTTTTATATATTTGAGCCAATCTTTCAAAATCCAGTTTCTCCTTAAAAAAATCAGAAGATCTGCCAACACTAGCCCAGCATTCCTATGACCTTAAAGAAAATGAGTACCCCAGTTTTCCAGTTTCAAACTCTTCTTATTGATTTATTTCTGTCTTATTTCATTTGTTTTTGTTAAGGCAATATAAAAGCATGTCTCAGACCCTTTAAGCCATCATGATCTCATTTGCATCCACGCCTTTACACACACACACACACACACACACACACACACACACACACACACACTCATCATCCAGCCTTGACATCTTACTTATCCTTCAGGGCTCATATTAAATATGCCCTCTTCCAAGGAGCCTTCCATGGTGTGCCAAGCCTGGGTCAGATATTTGCAAGGCATCCTGGGTTTTCCTATTATTCATCCACTCACAAACTTTTATTGAATGCCTATAGTGCCAAGTACTGTTTTGGGTGCTGGGAATATAAAAATTTACAACATTAAGTCCCAGTCCTCTTGGAGCTTACATTCTAGTGGAGGGTGACAGACTTTAAGTTAATAAATAAATAAGTAGTAAGATAGTGACGAGTGTTACAGTGAAAACTAAAGCATGATAAGAAGGCTGAGTGTTACTTTTGTAAAATGTTTAGGGCAGGCCTTACTGATAATGTCAAATTTGAGCAGAGACCTGAAGAAAGTGAGGGAGCAAGTCATGTGGACATCTGGGAGAGGACTCCGCCAGGCGGAGAGAAGATCGAGGGCAGCGGCTCTGAAGTGGGCATGCATCTGGAGTGTTCGAGGAGGCCAGGGTAACTGGAACAACACAGATAAGGCAGGATCTGGTAGGAGATGAGGGGAAAACATGGTCACACCTAGGCCTGGTGGTTCAATGTAAGAGCTCTAGCTTTACTCTGAATTATGTGGGAAACTATTGGGAAGTTTTGAATTAGTATAATGACATGATCCAACTCATTTTCAGAGGATCATGCTGGCTCTTCTGTTGAGGGTAGACTGTGGCAGGTGGTCAAAGAATAGAATAAGGGAGATAAATGAGAATGTTTTTGTAGTTGGAATAAAAATCCCATTGACTTGGGCTAGAGTAGTGGAATGGGAGTGAAGCAAAGAGAAATGGAGAGCTTTGAGAGATCTGAAACAGACGAGATGTGAGGGCTGATCTGCTGTAAGAAATAATGGAGGAGAAGTCAAGGAGAGCACTCATAAGCTCTGGGTGGCAGAATTAGGGCTCCTTCTACCTCTTTAAATCTTTCATAGACAGAAGAAGCTCAAGGAAGCAAGAACATATTTATATTGCTTACAATTTTATTCCTAGTACCTAGTGCAGAGTAGGCACTCAACTTTTGATTAAATGAATGAATGAAATAAGTTAGGTATATTAGAGATTTTGGAACCAAGACGAATTTGGAAGACAACCCAGAGCAAGGGTGTTGATTATCTCAGAAAAGCTGGATGTTACACCATCAGATTTCTAAGTGATGGGAGTGAGTGCTGGGGAGTTTTTACATGCCACTCTATACTTTTAAGAGGTTTTGTCTCTGAGAAAATCTGTAAGGAAGCAAAGATTTTCATGAGAGCTCAGGTCATTAAATGGCAGTCCAGATAGTATTTTTGGCTCACTAGGTATTGGCCTCCACAAGGTTTAAAATTTTCAATTTAGTTACCAGCATTTAAATCAGTAAAATTCATATGAATATTTATATTTCTAGTTTCTCTTGAAAAAAATCAAGGTCCGACCATACTGGCCTCTTACTCCTTCATGGCAGATGTTGGGTGGGCAAAGTCCCACCCACTGCCTTTAGTGAGTCATCCTTTCCCCAGGCCCTCAGATTTGCCCCTACTCTCTGGTGTCCTCCAAACATGGAGGATGAGGGAAGGTGCCTCTCTGTCATCATATACCAGCCCTCTTCACTCATTTTTGGTTTCTGTTCTGGACCCAGAGGGGATGTATGTTGTCAACTGTGCCCTCAGACTGAGCTTCTCCTCTGTGTTCAATGGCATCTTCCCCACATTGCCTCCCTTTCCTCAGCCTTCAGGAACCCAGGAGCCCCACCCTTCCTTCCTTTCACCATCTGTTTAAGGCCCACCGTGCCAGGTGAGGGAGACATGACAGTGTCTAAACAGACAGCAGGTCTGCCATCACAGACCATGAAGTATATGGGAAGAGACAGGAGAACATAACAAATCAACAAAGAAATAATTGCAAGTACGGTAAAAGCTAGGGGGAAAAAGAGGATTTTCAACGAGAGAATATATAGAGGAAAAATATAATTTAAGTGAGTTGTTTAAAAGAGGCCTATCTGAGGAGGTGATAGTTTAGGAATGTGAAAAGCCAGGGAGGAGAGGGTTGTGAGTTAAGGGATCAGATAACAGACACCCTGAAGCAGACAGGAGCCTGGCAGGTTCAGGCACTAATGAAAGGAGGCCAAGGCCAAGACTCTGAGCCAGAGGAGAGAGCAGGAGAAAATTAGAAGGGAGGTGGGTGAGTCAAATCCTATAGGACACTGTGGGCTATGGGAAGAGGTTTTGTTTTATTTTTTAGTGCCATTTATTTTCAGGTACCCACCTCAGGTATACTAGGTCCATAATAATTATCAAAACTTGCTTTAAAAAGGGTTTGGAGTATTTTTGTGTTAAGCTAAACTCACTGGTGGGAGTTAACATGTTACCTCTCTTGGTGGAGGTGAATTTTTAATCAAGACTTTTAATTAAAAAATAAATTAACTATGGCAAAATGAAATGAATCAGCAGAACTCATGAAGATTGGAGTATGACGACCCATTATCTCTGAAATGATATATTTGGGTAAAAGAGGTTCTACCTTGGAAAATAATTCGGTACAGGATTAAATTCAAACTGAAAAATGAGCTTTAAAAATGTTATTAAGGTGTATTTATTTATTATGTACACCAGCACTACACTTATTCAGAGGTCATTTATCTGGAAACTTCAACTGGATTGGTTAAACTGGGAATGAAGAAATAAAGAAAATAGTTTTCAGCAGATAAACCAGATGTTGACACAGCCCATGTATTAAGCTTATGCACCACTCCACTAATTATGCTGTAGAAAAGCTTTATTTTGCCTCCCCAGAGCACTGATTCCAACCAGAAATATTTATATCATATATATGATATGTATATTTGTGTATATATATATATATTTGTATATATAGACAGTCTTGCAACAATGGGAGAGAAAGGAAAATATAAATAGTGGTAAAAGGTTGGAAGGTTTATCCACCTGAGACCACTGGGGACTGGGAAAGAGCTTCCTGAGGCTCACCAGTACCTGAGGAGGACAGTGCCTAGCTGTGCACTATTTATTTAATTTCATAGTGACAACCCTAACGCATGGAGGCCATGCTGAATCATGCTATAGAGTGTCTGTTTTAGAAACTCAGGGAGAGTGAAAAACATTATAGAAGGACTTCTTTCTGGAATGATTATATACAACCAGGAGCTTAAGTAGCAGGCTTCGCTGATTCAGTCTGCAAATATTCAGGACTGTTTAGCACATGTTCAGTAGCAGGGAGACAAAAATCCCACTGTCATGGAGCTGAAATAGGCATGTCACCGTGTAGAAGGTGTTAAAGCTAGATGATGGGTGAAATCAGGCTTTAGATCTGGAATGTTTGCTTAATAAAGAGTGTACACTCTCGGCTGATACTGGGCAGGAGCACTGTGGCTGATTTGCCTGTATTTGCATCCTAAGTAGAAAGTTTGTACAGGAGGCAAGACTCTCCTTAAATGTTCACAACTAAGTAGAAGACGTATTACCTGCTTATTCTGGTTTTACCTCCTTAGATGAAACTCTAATTGTAGAACCAGGATGCTAAGATTTATTATCTGTACCTTTTTATAAACAACTGATCTTATTTCCAGAGGTTATTTATAATTTGCCTTGAATAAAAGTCACCTTTTGGTCATTCTATTTATGATGGCACCTAATTACTGAGAATGAGGCTTCCATGAGTAATTTTTTTAACACACAATTTCTCTTCTATAAAAAAAAAAAATTCACTTCTGTTCATTCTTTATAGAAGAGGTTGGAGACAGCCTTTCCCAACAACTGAGCCGGGCAAAGCCTCGTCCAGGACATGCTGCAGGATGGGCTGTCTAGACCCTGCCTGTTCTCCTTCAGTCATATCTCAGTCATTCAATACCAGGGCTGGCTTTCTTGTCATGTTCTTGTATTATTATTCAACATGTATTATTGCCATAGGCCTGTATTATTAACATGTATTATTATTATTTTTAACATTTTTATTTCAGTTGACTCACTTTTTAACCTAGAATCATTAAGAAAGGATAATTTATATCACTGTCACAAATGGAAGCTTGGTATCAATTGTCATAAATAGAGGACATCAATAAAATAAATGCTCTGTTGCTTGCTGAAGCCTCGGAGCCAGACGCCTGCTTTCACTTTATTGGCAAACGAGATTAGCAGGAGTTTTAAGCATCATAGCCCCAAACAGTCTTTCTTCTAGATGGTATTGCAAGGCTACAAGAGGAAGTACATCTCTCTTTCAGATTCAAAATTACTTAATTCAGGGGTTGGTGAACCACCTAAAATCCTTTAAATTGCCACTGGTGAAATGCTTGGGGAATAGGGGCATTTTTCAAAGAAACAGTATCTGTTTGGTTTACCAAGGAAGGGGACTGATCTTCCAGAGTTTTGTGTGTTCCATTAGGCTCAGCACAGAGCTAGGTACAGGGTAGATATGTTGTAATTACCAGTTTGATGTCTACAACCATGACTGCACCCTGCCTCTGCCAAACATCCACAAAGTCACTTCTTTTGATAACAAGGATTTGGGCATGGTGAGATGGCTGAGTTCCTGGTTAATGAAACCATAGTGCTGGAATTATTTGACATGAATCACCAACACCTCTTTTGTGTTATAATAACACAAAAGTAGCAGTTTAGCATTTTTAAAGGGAAAATAACTTTGGACCTAGGTTCAAATCTAAGCTTAGGAACTCACTGGTTTCAGGCCTTGGCTAGGTTATGTCACCTCTCTGGCTTTGGTTTCCTTATCTGTAATATGGGTCTGATAATACCTTCTGCATAAGGATGGTATTAGGATTAATGAGGTAACATATGCAATATGGCTGTCACATAGTGTGGTCTCAACAATTTGGAGCTATTTTTGAGAATAACACATAATTAGGTTATAATAGCTGTAAGGCCTTATATTACAGTTGAGAAAGAAAAAATATACTTAAAGAGTTAGGCAGAGTTACAAAACCATTTCTGTAGATACAAATTAGAGAAGTCTTGAGGAAATTATGCAGACATTCCAGGTTAAAAAGTCCTGTTCACTAGAGCTAACTAAGACCAGTTTATACTGGTTTCTTTTTGTCTTGATTCATCTGGATGATTTCCTAAATTCTCTCTTTTGCAGAGTGGATACAGCTATGATAAGAGCAACAGACGTGCCATTTTGGCCATCCTTGCTTCAAGGATCTTTCTGCATATTGAAGGATTATTTTCAGATTGAAGGTTTTTACTTAATGCCAGAGCATTTTTTCTGAATAAATCAATATACCAAAATTTTCAGCTGAGTCCAGTTACCTGAAAGGTCAATGAATCATATCCCATGTAACTTTGGAACAGTTCCTCATGCAGACCTCAGCTGCACATTGCCAACCGGGAGCAGCTCAGACCATCATGGTTAATAGCAAAACCACACTTGAATCTCCTCCAATCGTGCTTTACAGTGACCCCCAAAATTGATGTGTTATTGTGATAGAGCCAGGATTGCCATTTTCCTTTTTTTACTGTTCCATCTTGATTTCAAAAAGAAATTCAGGGGGAGGTAGAAGAGACTAAAGGGGGGACAAATGGTAATAGTCGGAGACTTGACTTTGGTGGTGAACACACAATACAATATACAGATGATGTATTTTAGATCTGTACGCCTGAAACCTATGTAGTTTTATTAACCAGTCACCCCAATAAATTAAATTTAAAAAAAAAATCAAAAAATAAATTAAATTCTCTTAAATAGAATTAAAATTCACAGTTTCCTTTACTTAGAGACCTCTCTAGAAGCATTCTGTTAAGATTTACCACACATAGGTTGTGGCAAAATAAAGTTAATCTAGAAAATAATTTCATAGACCAGTTATAAATCTTATTGTTAATTTATTTCTTAAATACAATTAATAACTTTGCCTGAGTCAATGGCAACAGGATTCAAAATTGAATTGATATATACACATAAAGGTAAAAATTGACAGAGAAATAAACAATCAATTGGTATCTTTTAACAGCTGTTCCTGCTGTGTTTTGAGATCAGAAACAACGATTTGAGGACCTACTTCTTATCATAACTTGCAGTCCCATGTCTCTGTATCCTTTCATAACTTAAATTAACAGAGTGGGGTTTTTTCTTATAACTTGTTAGGGGTCATGTTTATTGATTGCCTGAAATTATTCCTTAGCTACTTGAAATTTCTGTGACAGAATTTTTAGAAAGGCACCAGTTACCTTAGTTTCTTTCCTTCATTCATTTAACAGACTTTTATTAAGAACTAGGTAGCGGTCAGCACTGGGTTAGGTCCTTGGAGGTAATATGTGAGTGGTAGGTGGTACACAAGGATGTATAAGACTAGGTCCCTGCTTTCCAGAGGTTTACAGTCTAAGATTACATAGAATTCATATAAACAGTTAAAAAACGCACCACAGCAGTAAATGGTAGATGCGCTGGGGTGCCGTAGGGAACTTGTAGAACACCGAGGAGAGGACATAGGTCAGATTTTGGAGGGTGGGCAGAATGCCAGTAAATGAAGATGGTGTAGAAGGAGGGTCTCGGGAGAGAATTTTCTTAACACAAACTCATTAACTTAGTCTGATTTAACCATCACTTACTGAGCAACTGCTAAGAATAAGATATCTGGAAATCTGAGAGATAAAGTATGAATATGAAATAATCCCTGTCCATAAGGTGTAACATCCAAACAATAGAAGTTCCAGGAAGAGAGGACACGTAATACTGATGGCAAAGAAGTGAGTTTCTGAATTGTCCTTCAGGTTCCCTGATGAGTGAAAACAGACCTGCACTGAGGCCCACCACTGTGACATTTTAGAACACTGTGGAAATTTGAGATCTCCAGAATAAAATACAGAAAATAGAAATCATAACAACTTTGGTCTTTTCAACAGAACTTCTGGCAACAATAAGACCTTGGAACAATGTTTACAATATTCCAGGGAAAATTAAAACACCAAGAGTGGGGAAAAATGTAGGATCCAGGAAAATGGCTCCAACTCACTGATGATGATGAAGGACCTCGAAGGTGCACTGGGCATAAAGAGAACCTTGTCCAGATAGGACAGGCCAGAAGGCTCTGGGAAAATGTTCCCAGGAAGATGAGATTGATGGATTAGTTGATGCATTTGAACGTAACAACAGGAGATGCAGACAAATGGGCGCGAATGTAGAGATGAATTGGTGATAAGTATACAGAAAACTAAGCCAAGAACACACATGACGGAGTATATAAGAAGGAAAAAGCAATCATACTAGACAATATGCCTCCGGGGTTAATAGACTTTGGATGGTCTAATGATGCAAACACTGAATAGATGTTTGAGTAGGATTCTGATATAATTTCATGAAGAGACAGAAGTTATTGTGTATGGTTGGAGTGCCATGGTAGTTAAAGAGAGCTTGATGCTTTTAGACTAGATAATGCCTAACATTGAAAAAAATCAAGGAAAAGAAAAATAATAGTATTTAGAGATGAAGAAATAATATGAAGGTAAAATACTGAAAGCTAAGAAAGTAGAAAGGGCTGTCTCAGAGGAGCTGGGAATGGGATAGACTGAGGAAGGCAGAGGACTGTTGTTTTTCATTCCACACCTACCAGAAGTGGTTGATCTAATTATAAACATACCTTGATACAAATAAAACACCAAATATTTTTAAAGGTACTATTTTCCCTAACAATTTATCCAGAGAGTCTAGGTCTAGAGAATGGTTACATTTTTTAATGGCATTTGATACAATTAAGCAGCAAACAGGAATGCCTTTGAAGGTCTCTGCTGGCTACCTTTTTTGATCAGTGATGTGATCTTTGTGTCCCAGTGTCTTAGACCAGAGTCCTCTCTCATGTGATATGACAACCTGAACAAGCTCCTGATGTTTATAGTTTGGGGTTGATCTTCCTAAAGGGACTACACCCACCAAGAGGTTGAGAGTTTAAATACTGACAGAAACACATCAAAAATCCACAGCTTGTTTTGATCTGAAAAGGCAGCAAGCAGCAGAAGCATCTGTCATTCTAAGCATCTGTAACAGTCAATGGAGGGCAGGGAAGCTGTTTTCATAGCAGCTGGCACAGTGCTTGGTACTTGGTAAAATCATGAAAACATTTGTTGAATGAATGAATGAATGAAATATAGCAAATTACTTTAAATTACTTTTTGGACAGCTGACAGAATAGTCTGTATATTCCAGCATGAAATATCTGGTTACTTGCTTTCACTTCTACTTTAAAACCGGCAAGGCAAGGACTTAAAGTCAAAAGCCCAAGGGGCATAATTAGAAGCATTTCATGAATAAATTTCCTGTTCCATTTGGAGTTAAACCTAGGCCTTTAAGATTTATGGCTTACACACCCATTAATACACTTTCTGTAACACTCCCAGTGTGGCAATGAGTAGAGTGATAGTTTTCAAAATGGCTTTCTTCATAAGGCAATTCAGTTCCATGCAAATACTCAAGACAGGTGCCCTGAGCTGATTTCTGGTCCCTCATCTCTGCTCAGCCAGAATGGCCCCAGTTTTATCTTTTTTGCATAAAAGAATTCCATTCAAAATGACATCTCTACCACTTAAAATGTTTAAAAACCACTGATGTAGCAATGTGCTGTTCTAGCAGAGCAGGGTGCTACTTCTTGTTGCATATTTTCTGGACAGATTAGAAAAGATATGGGGTCTCACTACATCATGGACAGCATTTTAGCCAATTTAATTTAGAATCAAAGGGCAGAGCCCCTCAGCTGACATGTAACTTTTATAGACGTGTGCATGTTTATGTATGAATGCACAACCCCACCCCCGAGTAAGCATCCAATGGGTAAAATACATCTTTACTTTTCTACAAGTAAACCTAATTTCTATTATAAATCCACATTTCCTTCTAAAATCAGAAAATTTGGTCAAATTTTCCCAAGTAAACTCAACAAAAGTATTGCTCAGTTATTTTATTTTATTTTTATTATTTTTTAAATCCTCACCAGAGGATATTTTTTCCATTGATTTTTAAAGAGAGTGGGAGGGAGGGGGAGAGAGGAAGAAAGAGAGAGAGAGAGAGAGAGAGAGAGAGAGAGAGAGAGAGAGAGAGGGACATTGATTGGTTGTTCTACTTATTTATGCATTCATTGGTTGCTTCTTGTATGTGCCCTGACCAGAGATTGAACCTGCAAATTGGGGTATTGGGATGATGCTCTAACCCACTGAGCTACCTGGCCAGGGCTTGTCAAGTAAATTTGATCCAGGTATATTAGTAGTCATTTCATCCCTTGGTGCTCAGTGGAAACACCTAAACATAGTCCACACCATGCTGATTCAATCATAATCTCTGGGCGCAGGGCCATGGCATCAGTATTGTTTAAAAGCTACTGGCACTGATTCTAATGTACAACAATAACTGACAACTACTGATAATCAAATCTATAATTTGGGCTAAATAATACTTTGGATTGACTGTATTTCTTTAAAAGCTGGCCATGTTAGTGTAGGTAGCTAGATAATAACGGAAGGGAGCAAAGGGAATCAGACATTATTAAGCCTAATAAACTAGGGAGTTGCGTCAGACAATAAGCCCACTTCACTAAGAAGCTATAGCTCCCCCCCCCCCCCCAGGAGCTGCTGCATCCTCTGCCCTCTGGACCCAATCCCTGAAGTGGGCAGGAAGGATCATTAGCAGTCATTACCCAGGATTACCAAGGGAGAGATCAAACAATAAAGGAGAAATTCCTCTGTGCATGCCCAGTAGAAGCCAAGGTGGCACGGGGAGGTGCCTCCACTATGAGCATGTGCAGTAGGAGCCCAGATGGTGACCATATAGGCTGGCCTGTCTAGCCTCGGGAAAGGCTCGGATGGGTAAGGAACACAGAACCTTGGAAGGTCTAGGAAACGGATTAGTCGGGGGAAAACCCAGCAGCAGCCTCAAAAACCTGGGAAGTTGATTGGTTAGTTTGAAAGAGCTCCTGGTCCTTCCCAAGCCTGAGATAGTATAATTGGCCTAATAGAGGCAAGTTTTCCTTCTCCCTCCCTCTCTCCTTCCCTCCTGGTAACACCCACTTGCTCTGTTCCTTAGCACTTTCTCTCTCCATAGCAGCCCTGTGGGCCCCAAGCACAGGCTCCAAACGTGAGCCTGGGTACAATAACGCAGTGCCAAGACTCCACTAGGAATAGAGACTATACCAGCTGGACAGGAACAAAGGCTGAGCTGGCCTTTGACGTGGCACAGAATTTCTGGACCTTGGCCTTTCTGCTGGGCTTGATGAAGGCAAGGCTGGACTTCTTCAACAGAGTTTGCTCCAGCTTCAATACATCTTCACCATCATACCTCACCCGCCCATGCGTGGGCCCCAAAATGCTTTTCTCAAAACACTGCAAGGACCCTATTTCCACCGGCAACAATAATAGCAAAATACCTACTTTCTTTGAAACTATGTAGACAAATAAATGACTATACCTTGTTAGTTTAAGTGGTTTCCTATTGAGCACTTGGCTTGTATGGGTAATAATCCTATATCTAGTTATGCATCTTTATAGGAAAGACTTTAAAACTTACTGTCAGTGCATTAAGTTTGGCTCCCAACATTAATAAGCTCTGGAAACACGGGCTCTTCAACTCTGTGAGAGGGCCAGAGCCCTACAGCAATGTGTGAGCAAATCATCACTTCAGCCTAATGACTGTCTTCCTAATTGGCTCCAGGGAAGTTATATATATATTTTTTTTCTTTCAGTAATTACTCTGTATTTTTCCCCCTGGCTCAATGGCATTTTCTCTAAAGAGATAATAATAGAACTCACCTAATCGTGGAAAATAACCCCAGGCAGTCTTTTTGAAATGCTAAGGAGGGAAAGGAGAAGGGGAAGTGGTTGGGGGAGAAGAAAGAAGTGAGAAGATAGAGAAGAGATGAGATGCTACACAACAACTAAGAAGGAAGAGGGAAGAAGAGAGGAGGCGGAGGTGAGGGGAGGCCACAGCAACAGTGGGGCAGGAGCCAACACTAGTTAAGCACCTTTCACAGGGTTTATGTCCTCCAAGGGTATTTATTAAAGTTTGCAGATTCCTATGCTCCATACTATCCCAGAATCATAATAGGAAAAGGGATGCTTAGAAATTTGAATTTTAAACAAGCACCCCACATGAGTTTTATGCATGATAAACTGAAAATTACTGGCCTACAATATGCTGGGTACTAAAGCTAGAGGTGCTGTCCAATTGAATTCTTTATTTTTTAAGCTTCCAGTCTTACCAAAGCAACAAAGGGTAATAATATTTTAAGATAATATAAACCCAGGGACATCGTGCTTCTGGGATTAATCTCAGACCATGGGCAGTTCTCTTTGATGCAAAGCCAAAACTGTGACAAGAGAAGACAGACCAATAGTCATGACTGCTGGTCTTTCCTGAGCACTTAACGTGTGCCAAGTCCTGTTCTAACTGATGTACATGATTTAGGCACCTTCGGTTTTCATACATAGGAGTCAATACTATTTCCCCTGCTTCACAGATGAAAAAGTTGAAGCTTCAGGTTAAGTAAATTGGGCTAATTAACAAATGCTAATAATACTGTTGCAATTAGCTAGTTAGGAAAGAAGCAAAGGGAAGGCCAGACATTACAGGCATGTCATTTGGGCAGCTTCACCAGGAAGCTACAACTTTAAACTCCCCAGTAGTCCAACAAAGGGGAGATAGATGCATGCCCAGTAAAGTTGGGGTGGCATAGGGTAGGTGCTTGTTGTCAGTCACACCTGAGAACAAAGGTCATTGGCCAGGATGGGTATGACCACTGCAAGGGCGCAAAATTTGGAATACTTAATTCCCTAAACAAAGGAGTTCGCACTCTTAGTTCCTCTTGCTGCTCTTGGGACTCTTGGGATTTGTGTGACTCTGGGCTTGTGGGGCTCTCCTGCATTCGCCTACATGTCCCACGCCATGTGGACCCCACACACAATGCACAGTAACTAGCCTGATGCTGTACCGGACCCAGCTGCAATGTGGAATGGAAACTCTGGACACTGGCTCTGATTTTAGTTTTACTGAAGGGATGTAATTCTATAGAAATAAATCTTTCTACCATATCTCATCCTCCCATGGGGGTCCCTGGAAATGCTTATCCCAGAAGTACCCCAAGAACCCCACTTCCACCAGTAGTACTAATAAGGGGCAGAGAGGATGCATACCTCAACTGCTCAAACTATTAAATATCAAACTATTGCATGCAAGTGGAGATAGAAGCACTGCAGGCCTGAGTTCCAGTTTTAGGTCTGTCGTATTAATTATGCAAACTCTGATGGCCTCACCGGCCTGGGATTTAGGTTAGTTGTCTATGAAATGGGATTGGTAATAATGATGTAATGAGAAGCCAGTAGATGTGAAATCCTTGTGAAAAGTATAAAGTACCATAAAAATGTCAGTTATCATCATACTCCCATAATCATGGTGCACATGGGCTGGATCTAAACGTTCCCACATAAACTTAGGAAATGGAAACAGGTAGAATCACAGGCTGATTCTAATATCACAAGGACAAGGTAGAAGAGCAAGTAAATTTTTTTTCATCTTCACCTGAGGATTTTTTTTTTTTTTATCTTAGAGAGAGAGGCGGGGGGGGGAGAGAAAGAGAGAGAGAGAGAGAGAGAGAGAGAGAGAAACATCGATTGGTTGCCTCCTGTATAGGCCCTAACCAGAGATTGAACCCACAACCTAGGTTTGTGGCCTGTGGGGAATCAGACTCACAACCTTTCGGTGCATAGGATGATGCTCCAACCAACTGAGCCACCCACCCAGGGCAAAAGTAAGCAATTTTTTTAAAAAGGTGCCCTCTTTGACTATTTTCTGAGCCTCCAGACCTGACCACCACCGCTGATGTTGACTGTTGGAAACACGGACTCATGCTTTCACACAAGACTTTTCCATCTTCCTTACCAGTAATGATATTGAGTCAATATAGTACCTTATTTTTTTTAAGGTGTCATTTTTAGAGAATATGTTTAAAAGGAGCAACCCTCTAGGTCTTCCTATTACCCTTAGTCACCGTTTATTCTCACCAAGAAATCAAATCCAGCTGATCAAATTGGTGAAGTCCGCTGTGTGAGCCCTGGGTAAATTTCTTCACTGATCTGCATTTCAGTGAACTGGAGCTAATCAAACCTGTCCTGCTTCTCTCAGCAGGCATATGGGGAAAATCCACCAAGAATATGCAAGAGTTTGATAGAAAGAAATGAGGAAGGGGAGCACATTGGAAACTAATGAGAAGGCAAAGAGGAGAGAGACATGAGAACTGGGTGCCAGAGCCAGGCATGTTTAAGCTCTGACATCATCACCCCATCCAGTGAGCCACAAACAAACACACAACTTGCTCCCCACTTGAAAAATATTTCAGTGACAAACTGTGGTATATCCAGGGTGCTATTTTCTCAATAAAAATAATGATCATTTACTTGCACTAGACAATGTTGTAGGCATGATTTATATAATAACTGCATCAGACAAATTATTATTACAGCCCCATTTTACAAATGAGGAAACTAAAGCAAAGAAGGGTGAAAAACATGGCCAAACCTCCCAGCTAATAGGTGGCAGAACTGGGATTCAATCCCTGGCGCTCCGGCTCCAGAGTCTGCGCTTATCTTTGTGATTACTGCTTTTCAAAACAGTGTCCGTCTAGAGTTTGGGCTCAGGTTTTTCAAACGATGCAAGTTTTCCAGTCAACTTTTAACTCACATTGCAAATAAAATTAAAGCCACTGCTTCTGCTTTGTCTATTAACAGAACACCAAGAAAGGAGAAACTGGATCACCAGCCATTGTACCCCACAAAACACTTTCTATGACTCATTTCCCCCCCAGCATTTTAATGCCAACCCCCCACATTTCCCCATGTACAGGTGTGGCCCTACCCTAGATTTCTGGTTAGTTTGGACTAGAGAATCAGAAGAACATGAGTGGTCTTAAATTGACCCCTTCGCCTTCCTAACATCTCTCACACTCCCACACACAAGTCTATCTCCTTCCCAAGTTCCAGGGCTGGGAATGAACTATTGCCACCTGTTAGTTTCTCCCTGGGACACAACCACTCAAACCGAACCATCACTCATTTGCCTAAGATACCGGACCGGACCCTCTGGTCTTTGCCTCTTTCTTGCTGTGAATAAAGAGCTTTGGCTACAGCATGGTCAGGTCCGAACAGTTCTGGAAAGAGTCTGCAGGAAGGTGTAAGGAAAGAGCTGCAGACAGATGCCCAGAGGAGACAGCAGATGCCACAAGGAAACAGAGGTAAGTCGGGTGTAAGAGCACATTGTTTTCAAGCACTTGATTCCCTCTGCTGTATTGTCTTCCCACTTCTGATAGAGTTAAGGATACCTACACTTTACCATAAGAAAAAAAAGCGGTGTAAACATAATTGCAGAAATTGACACTTTGTCTCAATGTCTGAGGATGTTGGGATGACTGCTGCTGTAAGGGAATTCAGACCCATATTTTCCATTTTTAAAAGAAGCCAGGAAACCAGATTTTTATACGACATCTCCTGAGTTTAGGTGTCAGAAACCAATTTTGAATTTTTAAAGTAATGTGCTGTGGACCGATTCTGTTTTCACAGATGTGTTTTCTCTTTCCAGTTTTTGTTGGTCAAAGAAGCCCAGGAGGGCAGAGCAGAGAGATAAGCACTGAGAACAGAGCTGTCTGTGCTCCGGTGGGCAGCCGCTTAAGATCCTCCAGCCCTCCCAGGATCAGCTGTAGGATTAGTCGTCTTCAGGCTTTCTTCGTAGCAGAATCACTGAAGAATAAACTACAATGGGCTGTCTAACCTACCTTCGCTTCTCGTCTCTCTCTAGTGAATACTGGGATTAATCTGCTTATTGTTTAAATAAATGTAATCCTTGAAGAATTGTATCAAAGCTGTAGTAAACAGGCAAGAGAAGGCAGGCTTCAAACCATTGTTTCTTATTGCAGTTAAAAGAGTGGGCCAGCCTTGATCCCAGATATGACAAGCAATCCTGAAGAGCAGTCCCCTGACGTGTGGACTAATAAGTAGCAAGGGTCATGAACACAAATGGCCATGAAAGTAAAACTTTCATTTTCTCCAAAAAAATATAAATTTGGCTATTATTAGTATACTGTGTTCTTCTCATCATGACTTCAACAATTATTTTTTGAATATAAATATTCTTTCTCAAATAGTAATTTTATGGTCGAGAATAACCTGACCAATGCCACCTTAACCAAGTGATCTGAGCTAGGATCACTAGGATCAGACATGTGGGTATCCATACCTCCCGAACAAGGCAGGGAAATAGCACACCATCACTCTTTGCTAAAAAATGCTCACTGCCAAACTAATCATGAGAAAGATTGAAGAGGGTCTATAGGATAGCTACTATTATGTATCAATACTAACGTCCTGGTTTAGCTAATTGTACTATAGATACATAAGATGTAAACATTTGGGAAAGTTGAGTGAAGGGTATACAAAAGCTCTGTGTACTATTTTTGCAACTTTTATAGTCTAATATTATTTCACAACAAAAAGTTAGAAAAATAAATTATCTTTTTTTCATAACCCTACCCCCTAAGTCTACTTTAAACAATTTTAAAGGATTTAAATTGATTACATGCTATCTTTCTATTATTTTGTCTAAGTTAACTAATTCAATATTGATATTTGCTTTTAAATGTTGAATGATGCTTAAATGAGTGAATTATAGGAGGAATAATATTCAGAATGGGAAAATATAGATTGTCAATGACTATTCTTTACTTGCTTTCTGTCTGCTAATGGGCATGGAGGCATGGTGATTGTTGTTTAAATATCCTAACACTTTCCTTCCTTTATTATGGGACCTCCTCCTCACACTTCCTTTGGGGAATTGCTCTTCCCTTACTGAAAACACTGAAATAATGATGACTGCAAGTCATAGGAAAGCTAGTATCTTCCTCCTATTTTCAAACTCCTGGTTGACCACATAGCCTACATCTGGCCAACAATAATACTAAAACCTTCTGGCCACAGGGATTGGTCCAGGGGGAACCTATTGACCAAGTCTTATACCTAGAGTTCTTCTCTGGGATCTTCATATTGAGACCGGAAAGGAAGCCCTTTTTCTCTCTTTGCATTATAAACGGGAAAGCTGTGATCCCAGAAATGCCAATAGTTATGTACTTCATCCTGTGGAAGAGTCTGAGCAATGAGAGCAGCAAAGATGTAGAACCTGAGAAGTGAGAGAAAGAGAGAGAGAGAGAGAGAGAGAGAGAGAAAGAGATAAAGAGAAAGACAGAACACTTGCTAATGCTATTTAAGTCTCTGGTCCAAGCTCCTTGGCCAGATGTAATGTATTTAAGTCTCTGGTCCAGTCTCCTTGGCCAGGTCTAGATATCTTTTTTCATGCTTTAATTACACAAGCCACTAAATTCCCCTTTTCTAAAACTTAGCTTAAGCTAGCTTTAGTTAGAATACAGCTCTTTGCCTTTTGAAACCAAATAATTTTGATTCATCCAAGATGGCTTGATATATATATACATATTATGATACTGTTTATATCAGTACTTCTTGGGGCTGATTCAGAGGAGGGGGACAGGAGATATGGGTAAGTTTTAAAACTTATTCAAAAAGGGAGATACCTGAACCAGTGTCAAAGGTCACTGAGGAATATCAGAAAGCAGACAAGGATAAGTTCTGAAAGACTAGAGACGGTAAAAAATCCTTAGTTCCAAGAGTGAAAGGTAGGTAAGTTCTATGAACTAGATCAGTGGACTACCATGAATTTCAGAATGTAGTATAAAAAATTTAGTTTGTATTACTGACAAAATAAATATTGATCCTTAGTACCAGCATGACATAGAGGAAGTCATACTATTGCCAGCAAGAGTTACAGCCTCCATAAATCTGGACTTCAGCATATCATGAGACAAGGTCTTTCTGCTATCCTTTGAACAGTCATTGGTAAGGTAAATTAGTAACTGTTTCTGAAGCATAATGATTATTAGATCAATTCTCTTGTAGGGAAGTTTCTGGTGGCCCTATCTTCTGTCTTGTTACATTTAAAAAACACACAAAAAAACCAGCCTGAATAAAGACAGCAGTGAAAAGCTGACTGCATTTGAATGTAGCATGAAGCTAGGAGCAAATTGTTGGATGATAAAATCAAGATTTCAGACATCCTGAGAGGCTGAAATTCAGTCATGGAAATAAAATTAGTCTTACACTTAGCCTCTGCCTCCATACACACAGATAACAGAAACATAAAAACAGTGTGAGTCAGGGTGGAAATGTGACTTAATTGCAGCACATGTGATTACAAATAGAGATTCTAGTAAACTATTATTTCAATAACAAAAAATAAAGCTAACTCAATTCTAGGCCATAGTGGCGGGATAGTTCCCCAAAGAGGTAAAATTCTTGCTCTAACCAGCACAAGTGTGGCCAATTGCATTTAATTCTGGGTGCCATATTTTTAAATGCATGTTAAAAAGACCCTGTCTAGACAAGAGTAACTAGGATGCAATTATTTTTAAAAACTGAAGATGTTTAACCTAGAGTAGAAAAAAAGTTAGGCAATACATAATTTGTCTTCAAAGTCTGAAAAACTGTCATACAGAAAAGAGCTAGAGACTTATCAGTGTGGTAGGGCAAAATTAACATGCTTGACTATAGGTAGGTAATGAGGAAAGATTTATGTTATGATAAGGAAGGACTTCGTAATCATTTAAGCCAATCAGAACCAAAGAATGGGCTGTTTGGGGAGACCCTAAATTACCTAACCACTTGATAGGAGTATTCCCAAGGATTGTCATGTTTTTAGGGTAATGTTAAGTAAATCAATGCTTCTCAAACTTTGTTTGCATATGAACCACCAGGGACTCATTAAAAATGCAGATTTTGATTCAGGCGCTCTGGGGTGGGGACTGACAGACTGAATTTCTAACAAGCTCCAAAGTGATACCTAGCATGATGGTATGTGGACCACAGTCTGAGAAGCAAAGAACTAGACAGCTCATAAAGTCACTTTTTAATACTGAGAATCTCTTCTCATGGGAAAACAGACTTCAGGAACAGAGAAAGCAGTTGTATACTGGGTTTCCCATGTGGAAATGGCAGTGCTTGAGAGCATAAAGGGAGCAGGAGCATTGCCTGGAAACAGAAGCAGGGATACTCCAAAACTCACTCAGTAAATACGTATTTTAAAATAACCTGTTCTACAAAGCCAGAGGTGTCACACTCTCTGACTTTATACTACAAATCTACAGTAATCAAAACAGAATGGTACTGACAGAAAATCAGACAAACAGACCAATGAAACAGAATTGGGAGCCCAGGCATAAACTTACACATATACTAGCAACTCATGTTCAACAAAGGAGCCGAAAACATACAGTGGAGAAAGAAAAATCTCTTCAATAAACAGTATTGGGAAAACTGGAAAGCCACATGCAAAAGAACAAAACTAGACTGCTATCTGACACCATACACAAAAATAACTCAAAATGGATTGAAGACTAAGAAACCATCAACAAAACAAAAATGCAGCCAACTGAATGGGGGAAGATATTTGCAAACAATATCTCTGATAAAGGGCTAATAGCCAAAATATATAAAGAACTCATAAAGCTCAACAAGAAAAAAAAAAAGCTGACTAGAAAATGGACAGCGGACCAAATGGATAGTTTTCTAAGGAAGACGTATAAATGACCAACAGATACAACTGAAAAAATGTTCAACATCACCAGCTATAAGGGAAATGCAAATCAAAACTATAATGAGATACCACTTCACCTGTTAGAAAGGCTATTATCAATAATACAAGAAATAATAAGTATTGGAGAGGATGTAGAGAAAAGGGAACCCTCACATACTGCTGGTGGAAATGTAAATAGGTACAGCTACTATGGAAAACAGTATGGGGGTTCCTCAGTAAATTAAGAATAGAGTTGCCATATGACCCAGCCATCCCTCTTCTGGGCATCTACCTGAAAAATTTGAAAACACTTATTTGTAAAGATATATGTACTCCTGTGTTCATTGCAGCATTATTTATAGTAGCCCAAACATGGAAACAACCCAAGCATCCTTGGATGGATGACTAGATAAAGCAGACATGGTACATATATACAATCGAATACTAATCAGCCATAAAAATGATGAAATGTTGCCATTTGTGACAACATGGATTGATCTTGAGAGTATTATGCTAAGTGAAGTAAGTCAGATGGAAAAAAAACAAAAACTGTATGATTTCACTCATACGTGAGATATAAAACAAAAAGCAACAAATGAACAACCAAAACAAACAAAAATAACCTATTCGAAAGAAAGAAAAATTGTTAATAAATACCTGTATATGACTACATTTAATTATCTACTTTCATTAGAAATGACTGTTCATTTTCAATAATTATAATTAAAAGCACTGACTTCTTCAATTTTAATAATTCAATTATATATTAAATTCAAGACTGTCTAGTTCATTCAACAAAAATTCTTTATAATGTTACCCACCTCAGAGATTTTCAGTGTATAGACTTTGCTTTATGATTCTCTTACCTCCACTTCTACAGAAGAGCTTCCCAGCTGATGGAATTATAGATGTCCCTCAAGGTATTGATCTTCTGATCCTTTGGAAAGGTCAGGCAAGTTGCTTGATCCTGGGCTCCTGGGAAGAAGACTAATATTGTCAATCAGCCAATCACAATTAGTGATACCTGCGGTCATTGGTCTGGCCTCATGGCAGTGAGCTCAGCCAAGCTGAGTGAATGTCTGTCACCTTGAAATCTATTTCAGCAACTAGCATGGCCTTTTCCATCATGGAGAAGGATCTGTGGACCTGCTGGAGGAGTTCACGGTCTAAGTGCTTAACTAGCATAGCATGCCCACCAAAGCTAGGCCACGGGAAGATAAGAAAGTCAGCCATGTAACTTTACTTGGTGGCTCCAATATTAGTCTTTCCATACATTAAACATGTTTATCCATTTGTGCCAAAGTAGGTGCATGGTAATTTCTCTAAAAAGTATGTGTATTTTTTTAAATTTAAATTTTTCATGCACATGGACAACAGTATGTATTTTTAAATTTAGAATTTCAATATAAGTTGTAATACTTGACATTCAAAATTTAGGTAGATTTTAAACCTATGGCCTTCTTTTATGACATTCCAATGGTAAATTTGGTAAGGAAATAAAAGGAAGAGTTGCTATATTTAAAATCAAATATTGCAAATGTTTTAATGGTTGTAAAAGTTATTTCAAAATATTTATTCTTTATTTGTGCAAATAAAATTTTTCATTGAGAGCAGCTATGAAGAATTTGAAAAGATTTGATTAAAATATTTTGATTAAGCCTGGCCGGGCGTGGCTCAGCGGTTGAGCGTCAACCTAGGATCCGGGCGATCGGGGTTAGATTCCCGGTCAGGACACATGCCCGGGTTGAGGGCTAGGCAGCCGATCAATGACTCTCTCATCATTGATATTTCTCTCTCTCTCTCTCCCTCTCTTTTCCTCTCTCTGAAATCAATAAAGACATATTTTTTAAAAAATATTTTGATTAAAAATGGTACATAGGTTTTCAAGCATAAAACTTGACTTGAGACAAAATGTTATGGATGGAAGCATATTCATATTTCTCAGTTTAAAATAATCTATATTCAATTTTAATATACTGCCCAAATATTATATTTTACTTTCTAACTAAAATTGTTTTATATAAAGAAAATGTAATGAATCTCTTTACCAAGACCCTTATAGGTGTCTCCAAATTTCTTCCAGTTTACCCTAGCATTCCATATAAACATTATTATTTTCTATGTTGGGAAACACTGCTATAGGTAGATTTGCCTCTATAATATGTTCTGTTACCAAATTCTAGTTTAATTACAAACTAATCAATTACAGATTTGTCTTAATATATAGTTACTATTACCTAAAGGAAACAAGTAAGTCTGTTAAACCTAAGTTATGTCCTCACTTCTCCTATGCCTCTTGAAAATCTTGGAATATTTTTCTGAAGGGTTAGCAATGTTCTTTTTCTTGACCTGAATGGTTACACGGTGTTCACTTTGTAATAAGTTATTGAGCACATTGTTCTGTGCACTTTAGTGTATATACTTTATTTCGCAGTAACAAAGGGTTTAAAGTTTTGTTTTCTAAGATTAAAGAGATATGGTGACCTGTAAATCTTTGAACATATTCTTACTTCCTGCTCATGCTCACCTTGCTCCTATTATTCTCCAAGAAAACTTCATCAATGATTAACTGTATCACTGGACAGTTGGGAGCAGTCATGAAAGACGTGACACTCACTGGATAACTCACAACAGAAATACAATCCTCTTCAGTTTCTGAATTATCCTGTTTTATATATAAATTAATCAAATGAAGCAAATGCTATTAAAACTAACTTTGCTCTTCTAATTCATGATATAAATCTAACACTAATGGACCTACAGGTTATTACTGTGATCCAGCAGGATAGGGCTAGTTAGTCCTAAATTTGCTAAAGTTAAGATGGATCCTACATTTATATGTGCACCCCCTAGACTCAGCAAACATTTATTTCTTCTACACCCCAGAAACTGTGGCAAATAATGCCCACTGGATAAAATTCAGACAATTACAGAATAAATTATTGATACATATTGTTTGGATGGGGGTAGTCCCTTCTTATTATGAGAAGTAGTTTACCCAGTTAAACCAAATGTTTATTCCAGGCTTGTGAGGTGCTCCATTTAAGACAAGTATTTCATTAATGAGACCTGGTCTCATTGCCAATACTGCCAAAGTGATTTTCTCGAACGGTAATAAGAAAGGGGCAAACTCTTCCTGCTCTAACCATACCTATCACTATTAAACATTTGCCATATATATATATATATTTTTTGCTATGCTAGCACATCACATCTGTCTACTGAAACACCCTAGAGAGCTTGCGGCCACAATTCAAGCTGAGAATGAAGGAAAAAGAAGACAGTTCACCCAGCCAGCAACACTCACGCGTGTGAATTTACAGAGCAAACAGAAGAGCTACCAACCTGAGACCATTCCACACCATCTCCTGTGAGAGTTACATTATTGTGATACACTTAACTGCATCGCTTGGCTCATTAACACTTGCATTTGTTTTTGTTAAGCTTTATGTTTAAAGAAATTATCAATGTAGCCCAAACTTCTGCAAACATGGAGGCGAATGAGTAATGAGCTCCACTCAGCCTCATTCTCCACCAAGTGTACTTTCATTTGCTTCCTGTAAAGGATATATTTTGCCTCCTTTCTTCCCAATCTTATTCCTTTTCTTCTCTAAAATAGACTGCGCCCCCCGGAGGTTGGGAGTGTTTTTTGTGTGTGTGTTTTTTTTTAAAAAGAAAGTGAAAAAACCTTTCACAGATGAGGCTTGATCCCCTGCAATTTTACTTTGGGGCTCAGTCCAACACGTCCCCGGGAGCTCCATGTCAGCAGTCAGGATCATGAGTCTCACCACACTTCTCCCTTCCGGTCAATTTCCTATTTTCTATTTAAAAGAGGAGAAAGGCACAGGACCAAAGAAAACCAGCTCGGTTCTGCGGGTTGCCCAAGGGCGGTAGTCCTGGGGCGCAGAAGGGCGGGCGGCCGGACCGCGCGCGGGGCGCTGTCCACGCCTCGGTGCTGAACACGGAACGCGGGGCTTTCCCGCCGGGCTCAGCCCCCTCTCGGAAGCGGCTGCGCCACAGCAGACTAGGCTCACTTCCCGGGGGCGAGGGATTCATTTAGACATTGTTACAATTCGCTTTCCACTGAAAAACATTCTTTCACAAGGAGACATTGTGCATTTTATGGGAAAGTAATAGCATAGTTTCAGTTCAACCCTGAAGGAAAAATGGAAAGTTACGAGTTAATGAAACCTGCCCTTTCTCTCCCGAGTCAACGTAAGGGCATGTGGGTCCCTAGACTCCCCTGGCTTGTGAATAAAGAAAATAATTTTCTGTTAAAAAAAATCATGTGCTTAATCATTTTTCTAATAAGCATTGTAAAGTGAGGGATACTGGGCTCTGCAATGTCCGGGATAGAATTTTAGATATAGTTTTACTGAGATTGAGAGGCGGAGGAAAGAAAAAAGTAAACTTGTTCATTAAGATGGCTTAAAATACAGTTTTTAAAAATACTGCTGTAACATTGTTTTCCAGGCGCGCTCATTTTCTTAGGCAATTTAGATCAGAATCTGGGGAGTAGAGAAGCTTTTCTCCTCCTGCCCTCCCAGCCTCTGTCCGATTTGAAAGATTGAAGAGCCCTGCTCTTTATAGGAGGTGCCGACTGACACCCCCACGGCCATCACAAGAATCCTTCTCCTCCCCCCCCCCCCCCAAGAGATAATCAAATAAACGTAAAGAAAACGGACAGAATGGAGGGAAAGTGTGCTGCAGTCTCAGCCTTCGGTTCTGGGTAGTCCTATTCCAACGGGGCACTTCTCTTTCAGAAGTGAAGGTGTTCCTCACCGCTGCAGAATTTAGGATCAGACAGGGACAGAGTTAACTGATCCCAGCGAACGGTTCCTTCCTTTTATTAATCTCTCCCTGCTTATTTTAGCCGCTTCTCCACCCCGCCAGGAATACCATCCAGATCTTAGTCCAGGTAGATCTGACGTCAAGAGATGGCTTTCGTAGATTTGACGCGTAAACACTCATTTCCATTCCAGCTGGGAAGGGCTGGGGCTCCGCTCAGCCGGGAGACCAAGGAGCTGCACTCGGCGCTCGCCGCCGCCCAGCCTCCCCTCGAGTCCCTCCTATCTCCTCGCAGAGCAACCGGGGGGGAGAAGTGGTCCGGAGCCCGAGGGTGGAAAGAGCGAATCTTTCTGGCTTTGCTCCTGTCTCGCTTCTTTCCGCCCCCCGCTTCCCACTTCTGTGCGAGCGTGTGTGTGAGCCATGCAGCGAGGAGCCTGGACTCTGCAGTGCGCCGCTTTCGCTCTCTTTTGCGCTTGGTGTGCATCGAACAGTGTCAAAGCGACGAGGCAGTTCGTGAACGAATGGGCGGCGGAGATCCCTGGGGGACCCGAGGCAGCCTCGGCCATAGCCGAGGAGCTGGGCTACGACCTTCTGGGTCAGGTAAGAGTTTGCACTTTCAAGAAACTTTTGGGGGCCCAAGGGGACGGACGGGACGAAAGCGCGATCTCCCAAGCGAGCCCCAGGTTGCCCTCTCCTGAGCCCTGTGGCGAAGCGCGGGAGCTCCTCCAGCTCCCCCGCCTGCGGGCTGGGAGCGAGCACGCTTGCATTATTTATTGTTTGGGCTGGGCGCAGCGACGCTGAACCGAGCCGCTGCAGCTGGGTAGAGCTTGTTCTTGCTGTCGTCCGCTCTGAAATTGAAATCCGTTCCCGCACGGTTTAAAAAAAAAAAAAAAAAATCCCTCCACGCTTATTCACCGAACTTGAGATGCACGCAGGCTCCTGCCGACGGAGCGCCCCCGGGAGAGGCAGCGCGCCGCGTCCCCCGGGCTCAGCCAGCCTGCGTCAGGAGCCGGCTGTTTCCTCCTTTCAATATGGCAGCATCAGCCCCACGTCCTGCTGCGAGGGGCTGACCGGGCTCGGAGGGGTCCGCCGCAGCCCCCGCCAGCGCGCCCTGGGCGCGGGGGGAGCGCCTGCGGCTGGGACTGGCGACCCGGGGCCGGGGGTCGCGGGGTGCCTGGGGAGCGGGCGAGAGAAGAGGTGGGTGGAAGGCAGGGACGGACTCTTCACGCCTCTACCGAGGGCCCCGGGATTTCACCGGGAACTTGCGAAGTCCGAGCTTCACAACTTTGCTCGGTCAGCACTCCCCCTGCACCTCCCTTCCCCCCAGGGTCAAACTTCGGAATTGACGGCGGGGAAAGGATTTCTTTCTTTCCCGTTCCTCAGCCGAATACATAATAGCTTCCCTGGGGGCTTCAGCTTGAGGGAAACTTGCCTCCGAGTGAGGCTGGGTTAATTGGCAGCTGGGGCGGGGAAGGGGCTTTAAGGCTTTGATGGGGGGAGGGCTGCTTAGCTGTGCAGTTGGGGGGGGGGCGGGGAGCAGGGTGTGCGTTCTAATCAAGTTTCCCCTGGCTTAGCATCCAGCCCTCACCCCTTGCCTTGGAAGCTGGAGGGGGGAGGAGGGAGTTGTAAAACATTTTGGCGCGGTTTTTTTCTGGAGGTGGTGGTAGAGACTCGGCTGAAGTCACAGATGAGTAATCGGCGTGGGCGGTGGCTCAGCCGCAGATCGAATCTGCTGGGGAATAGCCTTCCGTTTGCCAGAAGCTTCATTCTCCAGCTTTAAAAGCCAAACCGTCTCTGAGACGCCCAGCAGGAGAGTCAGTGCACAGACTGACTTCTCCGTGTCCCAGGCGCAGACCGAGACCTTTGCTTCTGTTCAGACCTAATCCTGTGCCAGGCTCCGTGTTAGGGGTGAAGACTAATAGGAAGGGAAGACTTAAAAAATCAAGAATCTAGAGCAGACTGGTTTAGAAACAGATGGTGGTAATGGCATGTAAGGTGTAGTAATAGTTGTACCTGGAATCTCAGTATTTGTTGATTGAAGACGGAGGGGAATTGGGGAGGGGTGAGAGAAGACCGCACAAAGGAGGAAACGTGCACAGCGTTTAGGAAGGAGACGCAAAGGTTCGATGAGAACATGATGGGATTGGAGGAGGCACTCCCGACATAGAAAACAGCTTGTGGGAAACAGGGAGATACAAAGAAAGCTGCTGAGCAGTAATTTGGAAACTGCAAGGGATTGTGAGGATCTAGAGAGAGAGTGTGTCGTGTGGGCTTGTACTGGTGTGTACCGTGGGCATCGTGGAAATCTTGTGTGTCCTGTGGGGATGGGGGTCGGACTAGGGACTTAATCCTGTATCCTTTGGACAGCTAAATAGCACTGGTGACTTCGGAGGAGATTGTGGGAGGGAGCAAAAGATAATCCCTCTTCCTTTTCTCACCTATTAGCCTCAGGCATTCATCCAAACCTGGACCATTCATTATGGAAATTGCCTTTCAAAATCACAAATTCTAAAACTAAAAAACAATAAGTCAGTATTCTTGGTAGGATCTTCAAGGAAGGGGTGGCATAGCCACAAGCTTTAAAAAATAGTAGGAAAAAACATTATATTTACACATGATTTGCATATGCTGTATTTTCTCTAGCCATTTCCAGTTAAAGTGGCATTACTAACAAACACTTTAAAAATAACAATTCTTTGTAAAAAACTAATAATGCTTTCCTGGTTCTGCTTATTTCTCCCTTTGTTTACACTAAGTTAGCATCACTATCCTGAGCTCCTTAAGGCCTCAGCAGAAAGCTAGGATTGGGGGGTGACCAAAACCAGTTGGAAAGCAGAAACAGAGCTAAGCATTGGTGAACTTTTCTGTAGCTACTGGTTTTTTTCTCCCCAACTCAATCTAGAGCTTATAACAGATTCACTCCCTGAGGTTCAGGCTTTGAGCAGGGCCTAAGGATCTCTATTTAAATATTCTCTAGGTAATGCCCTGGCCGGTGTGACTCGGTTGGAGTGTCCTCCCACACACTGAAAGGTTGCAGGTTCGACTCCTGATGAGGGCGAGTAGGGAAGTCAACCAGTTGATGTTCTCTTTCACATCAATGTTCCTCTGTCTCTCTCCCTCCCTCCCTCTCTCTCTTCCCTCTATCTAAAATCAATAAGCATAGCCTGGGTGAGAATTTAAAAAAATTCTTTACGTGATAAGAACCACCAATTTAAAGAATACAATTCTAATACTTTCAATAATAAAGGTATTTTAAAAAAAAAAAAAAGAATACAATTCTTCTGAAATAACCTATTTTCAATTATTTGTCTCTTAATTTAAAAATAAATACAGGGCATCTAGAGAATTTGGTGGCTTTAAATTAGGTACTGTTTTGAATAAAGGGACACGAGCTTAAAGAATAATGAACATAGTTCTAAATGGACCAAAGGTGTTGATAGTCCCCCCAAGAAGTTTGCACCTGCCCTAATGTAGCAAGCTGGCTTTTCCCCCAAAGCCTTCAGCTGCTGGAAAGCCTAACGGTCACTGCTAGTAGCTTATAACAATTTGCACTATGGATTGAATGGTTATATTTTATAACAACAAATTGTTTCAGCTGAATGTGGCACTGACCATATATAGTACCCACAGGGTTTGCTTGCTTTCTGCAAATTGTTGTTCTCTGAAAGAATGAATTTGATAAAATGGGTTTTAAAAAAAGAAATGTCTACCCACACAATATTGTCACACAGAAAAACAAAAGGAGCCCCTCTGAAATGTGTGGAACAGAAGCACCGCCAGCCCCCAAGTACAGTGGGAGCCCAAGGAACAATTCCATGAGGCTCATAGCACTCAACACACTAACCAGAGAGGGATGGCTTCGGTCAGTATCTTCCTCATGAAGAAAAAAGTTAACTTCAGGTACAAGGAACGGGCTTAATAAACGCTGTCTCTAATTTGGTTGGGTTCCAATCTAATCCATAAATACATATTTTGGAAAGAGGATTTTAATTTTAATTTTTTTCTTTTATAGATCGGATCACTCGAAAATCATTACTTATTCAGACATAAAAACCATCCCCGAAGGGCTCGAAGGAGTGCCCTTCACATCACAAAGAGATTAGCTGATGATGATCGGGTAAGTGTTGTGCATTTGTCTTCAGACCAACCTGACTTATCTGTTTCCTTATGATTGACAACAAGAGCAAAAGCACTTCTTCTTTATAGTGGTCAGTTATTCATCTGTAGTGTTTCTTGGTATTTCCATCGGGTTGTAATTGTACATAATAACTAGATTAAATTGAATTGGTTGAATTAACTAAATTGTGTATATATATATTAGTAGCTTACAAATCCAGTCTGAGGGCATGAAAGTAAATGTTGAAAATAAAGTGGCAGCACTAATTAAAATGTCTGACAATACAATCAATCAACAACCTTTTATTTTATGCCTATTATGTACCAAGCCCTTCAATATCTGATGTGGGGATGCCAAAGAAATGTAATATATGAACCTTGCTTTTAATAACATTTCACTGTAATTGAAAATGACATTCTGCCATTTCTATTTGGTTTGGTTATAAAAGAAACTAATGTTTATGAAGGAGCTTTAAATCCATGTCTTCACAAGTAAATGTTTTCATAAGTATTAATTACATTGTTTGATCCTATTTGATCTCTCTTTATCCTGGTTCAAACACATATTTAGTGATTAGACGACAGCAGGAAATGTCTAGAATGAATATAGGTAAATAGTCTGGGGACAATTTGAATGTATGTGTAATATACCTATTGATATCTGAAGTCTGTTTTAAAGTCAATAGAAATGTTGACTATATTGGGAGTACTGCAGTTTGCATACACAATATTGCCTTTTCTCGAAAATGTGCGTACTGATGGAAATTTATCCTGGCCGGCCTGATATCTATAAACATGGTTTCTGTTGCCTAGGACAATCTAGAGAATTATAGAAGCTTTGTGAGAGATAGAACACAACCTTTCAACTTCCCAGAAAGAAAAGTAAAAGTGAAAGAAAGGTGATAGAACTGTTGAAAGTACATGGAATTCATAAACCCTATGAAAACATTTGCTCTTTCATTTGTTCCACAACTAATAGAATTTTAGAAAGAGAATAAGACAGCCCTGGCCAGGTGGCTCCGTTGGTTGGAGCATCCTCCCACGTTCCAAAGGGCTGTGGGTTGGATTTCTGATCAGGGTCACACCTGGGTTGTGGGTTCGATTCCCAGTAGGGGCGCTCCAGGAGGCAGCTAGTTGATGTTTTTCGCTCTCTCTTTCTTTCCCCTCCTCCCCTTCCTCTCTCTAAAAACAAACAAAAATATCAATAAAAACATATCCTTGGGTGAGGATTAAGAGAATTTTTTTAAAAAGAATAAAACAGATTATGAGGGTAGGGAATGATTGAACCTGGGTTACTACTGGTCCGATATAAAAAAGCAATCACACCCAGACAAAGAATGCTATCTCAGGACCCCAGACAGTGACCCGCAGCTCATGAGCACCCATTGCTAGCTTTTTATGCAAGTTAATGGCTAGATATGGAGACCAAATCAGAGGCCCTGAACACTACTTTAAAAGTTTCTTGTCCAGTGAAGACTTTCCTTCACCATCCCAAGACAGATGGCTTATCATCTGTGGGCTCTGACAGGTAGGACAACTTTCAAGACTCTGGCGAGGCTCAGTTCTTGGGCAAAACAAGAGAGAGATTTTCTTGCTTATTAAAGGCAAGCCTAACATTAACACACAAACTGACCTCACTTCTCATCTTCATAGGAAATCAAACTGACCTCCCTTCTCATCTTCATAGGAGAAAACTGGACAGAATGGAGCATACCTAACTTGTTATTACTTAAAGTAACCTCACTAAAATGAACAGATGCCCCAGTTCCATTCTTTAGGTAGTTCCTTAATCGTTGATTTGGGGGAAAAAATCTCAAGGAATAGTGCAGAAGAGCTAAATTTTACTCTTCATGAAAAAAGAAATCCATATGATCCTAAAAAATTATCTCCGGAATAATTTAATTGCAGGCAAAATCCTAGAACCCATAGCAGCTTGAGTGGAAGGTTGGACTAAGTGATGTTTACTGCTCTTTCTAAATCAAAAGGATTATTTACAAAATTAAATATATGATACCTATTATATACATAAGAGTAGGACACCACCAATTTGTTCTGTTTCATATGGCCTGCTTTTATAGAGATTAATATGGGATTTTCAGTCAGTGACACTGATCACGTTTCCAACAATTGGGTGGCAGAGTGCCTCTTCTTTATTCCATTTTTTAAAAATTGCTTTTGATTGCCATTTTACTGCTTTTTTTATGGGGAATAAAATCCTTTCAAATTAGCCCTCTGAAATGCAGCAATCCTCCATCTTTATAAGACTGTTAATGAAATCTCCAACTGTAAGTTACTCTTTTCCTCAAAAATTAGTTCTTGTTCCCTAGCAGCCAGCTTTCAAAGACCGAGTCAGATGCAGGCAGTATATTCCAAGCATTTGGGTATTTTAAGCCAAAACAATTAAGCTTGAAAATACAGGCACTTTAAAAATAAATTATAGTCACTGATTTCTAGCTCTCAAGCCCCTCCAATATTTATGATTGGTTTGCAGTATATTTTCTAATTGAAAATTCAGTCTTAGTGGATGGCTTTACCCTATAGTTGCAAATTATTTTTCAGTTTTTATTTTTGGATCTGACTCATAAGTTTCCTCACCTTAACAATACCCCACCACACACTGGACTGCTGTCACATGGGCAACAGAGAGGATATGTTTTGGGTAGGAAACCGTCACGCTGCCAACAAAATAAGAGCAGGGTATTATCTCATAATGAATATAACCACAAGGCAGCCCATCACCCTCTCAGGACCTCAAGTATAATAGGATTATGCCATAAATGTGGGGCAGGTGATTTTTGTACTGTCGGATCTCTTTGCATAATGCATGAGACTAAATTAATGGTAAGTGTGCGTGGTCAGTAGTGCTCATTCATCACCCTGGATCTGTTTCTTATATTAAAGACTCTTAAGCAGGAGGTTGAAGCACAAGGGAGCCAGATTTGCGAAGACATAGCACCTTTCTTGTCTTGCGTAACGTTTGCAACTTCTAGCTTTTGTGTGTAAAGAAAGAGAAATTAAGCTGTAAGAGCATCATAAAAACAGTCTCTGGGACCTCTTAGCTTGTTGACTCATTCCATGAACATGAACACATTTTCAGCTACAGAGCCCTGAAATCTCAATATAAAAAATGAGTATCATGGTCCATTTGCTGATGAAAGCAGGCTGAACTTCTATTTCCACTGTAATCACAGGGTAAATAATTTGAGGCAATTGTCACTTCACTGACTCCGTCTCCTCCCCCTAAAGGTACACTTTACTGTAATAGAGGAAATGTTCATCTCCCCAGTGGGCTAACCCTTCTCGCTGAGCTGCCAGTTTGATCTGTAGTTAAACAAAAACATCACGGAGCTGCCTGAGCTCTGATGGGAAGGGTATTGGAGCTCGTTAGAGGAAAGATGATTACACAGAGGTGGCTATCTGACTGCTGATTTTCTTACTATAAATCTCCTTGCAGGTGAGATGGGCTGAACAACAGTATGAAAAGGAGAGAAGTAAACGTTCAGTTCTGAGAGACTCAGCAGTAAATCTCTTCAATGATCCGATGTGGAATCAGCAGTGGTACTTGGTAAGTACCTGCAGGACTGTGTGGGACCCTGGTTTTTTGTTACGTCTGCACAATAGATTTTTTAAATGATGGAGAATTCACCAGAGGACTATGTTACTTGGAGATTAGGGCTGATGGGCCCTTCCATGATCTGGATCTTCTGTTTTACTGGGTGAGAGTGTCTGAAATGCAGATCTTCAGCTGCTATGGGGGGTGGGGAGGAGTTGCCTTCTTGTCTTCTTAAGCTTACTTGGAGTACATGCAAAAGAATCATGTCTTGCAAGTTCGAGTTCCAAGACAGTATTCATGGCAAATATCACATTTGGTCAAAGTTACTCTTGAGAACCCTTTAAATCACTGAAAGAATACAGTAAACATAATTCACTATATAAACCTCTGAGTGGCAATTCTTACATGCTTATAGGCGAGAATTTCTGAACAAGGCTAAAGGAAGGAACACAGGAAAGAGAAAAGATATTTGCAGATGTTCACGCTTGCAAACCATTCCCCCTTTAAGATAGTTACCAAATCCTTATTGGTATGTGGGCATTGAGTGGAGAAATTGTAATCGTTCCTGCTAGCCTCTAAAGTGTTCTCCCTTCTGTTTTAATATAAAGCCTCTACAGTAGTAATGTATGTTAAGAATATTATGAAAGATAAATTTTGATGACAGCCATAAACTAAAGTTAGACATTCTTGTTGCATATGGACCCAAAAGAGTGTCAACTCCTTTCGACTCTCTCTTAACCTAAGCATTGCTTGCTCATGGCAGAAGAGACTTATTGGCTAACATTTGTGCTTTACTATGTGCCAAATACTATTCTAAGTGTTTAACATGAATTAATTCACTTAATTCTTACAACAACATTATGTTGTAGATATAGCAATTATGCCCATTTAACAGATGAAGAAACAGAGACATTGGCAAGCTGAATAACTTGCCAAAATCACATGATTACTAGTGCCTTATAATTTAGAGCTACAGAGGCCCTAGTCTAACAACCACGTTCTATGATTGTTCTTGAGACTGAGAGCTACAGAGGCCCTAGTCTTAACAACCATGTTCTATGATTGTTCTTGAGACTGAGAGAGGCCTTCGTCCCTGGCTTTAGCCAACAATCTGTGTGTAGTTTCAGCCTCCTGTAACTTAGCTTCATGTTGGTTAGTAAGGTCTTGTTTTCCCCCACCTCTTTCTGAGGAGCATCAGCTAGAAGGCAGTCCATTCACTGACACTTTTGATTGTTGTTATTTACAAATTTCTTATTGACCCCTTTACCAGGACCCTGGCACTCTTCTAATGCATCTCTCTCAAATGCATGGGGTGTGCTCAGATCTGTGTTCCCTTGCTGTCCAGCTCTTCTCTCCTACGGTCCCACACATTGTAACTATCGGAAATGCTATCTGAAAAAGAAAACCCCAAATCTCCTCTCACAGATACTTGTTTCCTGAATCACTCGTATTTGTAAACAGGCAATTAAATTGCAAGTCCTGGTGAGACCACAGCCTCCTGGGCACTCCAGGTTCTGCTCTTCCTTTTAGAAAAGTTATAAAGAACACCCACAAATGACTGTGGACCAGACAATATAAAGTAGGTTCATTGTGGCAATAGAGGCTTGGGATTTGGGGGGAGATGGAAACATAGGATATCAGATAAAGTTTAGGTAGAGGAAAAGCTGGAGCATGTCATTATAAATGAAAGAAACTTAGGGACAAACATCTTCAAAGCCACGTAGCTCAAAGAGAAGGGGCACAGGGTGACTCATTCTTTGGAGTGATTTTCCATTGGAACAATCGGGAAGAGCAGCACCTTGATGATTCACCTGGCCCTACCCTCAACTTTGTTTTTTATTTCACCTAATTGCCTTCTTCTAAAGAGGAGAGTGACCTCAGGAAAAACAAAGATGGGTCTCCAGACTGTTGCTTCAATTCTCAGTGTGCAGCAAACAAATTATGATTTGACTAATGTTTCTTTGTATTTCTTTACCAGCAAGATACTAGGATGACCGCATCCCTGCCCAAGCTGGATCTCCATGTGATACCTGTTTGGCAAAAAGGCATCACAGGCAAGGGGGTTGTTATCACTGTACTGGATGATGGCTTGGAGTGGAATCACACGGACATCTATGCCAATTATGTGAGTCTGGCCCCTCCCCTAACTTGCAGCTTAGGGAGCTGTCTACGCAGACATACAGTTAGGGTTTCCTTTCCTCAAGCAGGAGGCTGCTCGGATGTTGGCCCAGGGAATGATGGACCACTTCCCTCACCTCCCTGCCAGCCCATATGACTTTATTGTATCAGGAAGCACTGAAAGAATTTAGTAGAGCTAAGGACTGTACAAAAGCATGTGCATTGGGGTTGGGAAAAGGCACCTACACTAACTAAATTATTACAAGCTCTTCAGACTCTGTGCCACTCAGTGTTGGCTGCATTAAGTCAAGCTTCATGCCCAAGGTCATTTTCACAGTCTTCCGCCTCACCTCCCTTATGGGTCAGCATCTCTCACACTGTGAAGTTATGTGATGGGATCCCTTACATGCAAATTCAAAGTGTGGAACACACAGTGCAAAAAGGACAAGCTGATTAGAAATGGAAATAAGTAAATGAAAAGTATTTACTTAATTGTTTATGAAGCTCTCCATAATAGCTTAGGCCTTACTTAGATCAGAAGAGTCTCTGTTTCATCTTTAACATTGTCCCTTATCTTTATCTCATCCTTTCCACTCATCCACATCCTGCAGCTAAGAGCAAAGGGAAGGGGAAGGAAAAGAAGAGATAAAGATCAGCATAAAGTAGGAATTATGAAAAGATATGGAAAATATAGAGAAGTGGCAGTAGTGGTGATAGAATTCCTGTGTGGAAGATGTTTAAGGGTGGCAATCTGGTTGGAAAAGGGGGTGGAACTTGGGAGCTTGTCTTGAACTTCAAGCACACTCTCTTTAATTAAATTACACGTTTATTTAAGTATACCTGGGGAAGCCGAAAGAGATCAATGTGGACCTGAGCTACCTCTCTGCATCTACATTCATAAGAGCGATGAGTGTCAAAGTGTCGCTAACTAGCTCTACAATTTATTTAAGTCATTCAACTTCTCTGAGCCTCAAGTTTCTCATTTGAAAAATGAGGTGTTTGAATTAACTGAACTGGTTCCTCTGGTTTTAATATCCTATGAGCTTCTATGAGCTATGGGTTTGGTAACATTCACTGAGAATTGGGTGCTGCCTTGCTCTTCTGTCTCTGCCTGGCTTATGGGTATAATAAATAACCAGCCACTGGCCCAGAAACTCTGAAATGCAGACTTCTGAGCTATCAACCAGGGTAGAAAGGGGTAGGGAGAGAAGGCTTGGGAAGTGCTGTGTCATTTTTTTATGATGCTACTGTGTTATTTTTGTTGTCTTTTCAGGATCCAGAGGCTAGCTATGATTTTAATGATAATGACCATGATCCATTTCCCCGATATGATCCCACAAATGAGAACAAGTGAGTAAATGTGGATTGTGGGTGGGGGTAGCACTTTAAAATGTTTTTATATTATTTGAGCTCTCAGAAATGTTCATGTACACCATCCATGCCACAATATGTTGCTGCTTTTAAAACAGAAACCCAAAGTTCTCTTTTTATATTCCTTTTGGCTTATAGAACTATATTTCAATTAAACTTTCTTCTTATATTATAAAACATTCCCCTCAAATGTTACTGAATAGTTATAGCTTTAGAAACAATGCTTGGGACATAAAGAGTAATAACCTTCAGCCCCACCGACCCCACCCCCCTATTCCTCTATTTGTCTTCTGCTATTAACAACATGCTTGATGTTAGTCATGAAAAGAAATATAGATGCCCAAGATAACAAATCCCCACAACTTCCTATGGTGGCCACAACCATGCTCAGCAGTTCCTTCAGAAATGCATGGTCAGACACCAAACAAGAGAAAAGTACCTCGACGCCTGGTCCTCAAATTCAACACAGTCTCTGGGGCATTGGTTAAGTTAGCAACCTGTTCCAGAGCTCCTGCTGGATATTCTAAGCTACAGCGGGGGAAGAGAGGATATCTTTCGACTCCTAAATTAACTCTCTGTAGCAGCCACAGGGTAGTGATGAGGGAGGCCAAGAGCCAGACCTGCCAAAGCAAGAAGCCAAATAAAGACCCAAAGGCAAGAGAAAGTTTAGCCTTCTTTCATAACCCCAAAGAAACTTCACCCTCCAGGCACTTGGCTTCAAATGTCTGTGTCCATGTGCGAACCCATCTTTGAGCATAATGATATATCTCATAGACTTCAAGGAGACAGTCACACTTTCTTCATTTGCTCTACCCTGAAGAGACTTACACCAAAGCAGACCAAAGCCAAGGCAAAAGTTGGGGCTTGCTGCTAGGGGTGGGAATGGAAAGAGCAAGCCACAAAAAGCTGTGTGGATGCCTCGTGAAGGGCTTCCCTCTCCTCTTTGTACGGCTTTCTCTCTCTTGGGCTGTTACCCAACTCAGGTCAATCAAGTTCTCTCCTCTTATCTCCTTCTCTCTTACTTTCCTTCTCCCTTCTCCTCTCTCTCTCGGAATTCCCATGTGGGCCTCCAGAGGGCCAACAAAACTCAGGAAGGGGGGGTGGGGCTCATGGACTTGGCTTCAACTTCTGGGTGTGTATTTCTTCCTTGGGAGGAAGAGGAGGCTTGGGGAGGGTCCTGGGACACTGCTTCTTTCAGCACCACTAACTTCTTCTGGGATTTACCTTTTTTTTAAATTTATTTCAGAGAGAGGAAAGGAGAGGGAGAGAGAGATAGAAACATCAATGATGAGAGAGTCATTGATCAGCTGCCTTCTGCATGCCCCTGACTGGGGATCGAGCCCACAGCCCGGGCATGTGCCCTGACCCAGAATCGAACCCCGATCGCTTGGATCCTGGGTGGATGCTCAACCGCTGAGCCACACACAGCCAGGCTGGGACTTACTTCTTAAAGGGGTTAACTGCAAACACTCACTAGTGGTTAGACATTCCAGTAACAGTATACCAGGAACTGTGATGGATGCCCTTGGTGGTAAGTGGGATGCCTCAGGAACTTACAGCATGCTCCCCAGATAAGTGTTCAGCCATATTCTGAGTCAGGGCCATGCAGGACCAGGAGGAACATCTGCTCTTTTGAAGCACAACCTTGTGGTGTTAGCCTGGCTGGTCATCACGGCTTTGCTTATTTCCAGTAGAGAGTGACATGAGGACATCACTTCTCTTCCTCTCTGTTTTATTTTGCCTCCTAAAGTGAGTGACAAGACATCTGCTCCTTCCCGCCTGGCAGGAACGTCCTAAGGAAATGGCTTACATGCTTAGAAGAAAGAGCACCCTTCTTGGAATTTAGTAAACATGACAACTCTCACCTCACCTGCTTGGTCAAGAGTAAGAGGAAATAGGCTGGCAGCCACATGGGTGCAGCAGAGGAAGCTGTTAACTAGAGGGGAAAGCCTCCTTCCTAGGCAGTGTACCCTGGATCTTGCCCCAGGATCCAACATGGGTGATGGCTGCGTAACACTTGGTGAAATTATATTCTCTAGAGTCTACTCATGAGAAAAGGGACTCAGATGTCCCTCTGTCTTTTCCCCAAAAGGGGAACTCTCATATCACAGTATTTATAATAAATGTAGTATTTGTAATATGATTCTTCCAACTCACAGAGCTCCAAAGGCCCCTAAGGAAGTAGCCCATGAGTATAACTGTACCTATTCTGTGCCTGAAAACTCTGAGCTCAGAGCACAGCCTGCCATGGATCTTCCACACAGTACAGTTAGTGTGGAGTAGCCAAACAGTTAAGTACAAACTTTGTAGCTAGATTTAGATCAAATATCAGATCTGCCACCTAGTAGTTAAGAGACCTTGAGTAAATTATTTAACTTCTTTGGGCCTCAGTTTATCATCTATTAAAAAGGGATAATAACAGTACCTACTTTATTGGGTTATGAAGAGGGGATTAAATGAGTTTATATGTATAATTGGCTTGGATAGTGCCTGATACATAAAAAAAGTTAAGTGTTTGCTATGATGATGATGATGATGATCGAGGCTTCTCAGTTAACAACTAAGGTAGACCTCTTTTCAGTGAGAAATCAGCATGACAAAAATACTATCATGAGATAGGGGATAGCAGAGACAAGTCAGTTTTCTAAGCCAATTCAGAATCTGCTATTTTGAAATTACACAATAAGCAACTATCTCTCAGAGTCCTCTTGACTGTCAACCAAAAAGGTAGCATCCTCATCATTTATCAAAAGGTATTATAAAAAATAGAATTATCCTTCAAGCAGGTTGTCAGAAATAAGTCCCTCACGTTTGGAAAATGAATGGCCCCATGTTATCTTGGCCTTCTAACAGAGACCTATTATCTCCCAATTCCAGGGCATTATGGCTCCAAACTGCCAGTGTTGCTTCTGTCCTTTATTACTATGTAAATGAGATTAATAGAAGCTTCCTTTGAATTTCCCTCTGCAAGTCAAATGAGGAATCACTAAATAATAAAATCTTAAAAGTGCAGGTAACTCTTACTGTTAAGCTGGCATGAATCCGTATTCAGTATTTCAATACCAATTACAGATTATTTTTCTAGTTAAATAACATATGTGACAAGGATATTTTAACCAGTATAATAGTAGTCTTTAAACTTCTTGTGGAATAATTTTCTAAAAGTCAATTTGTTTAAACTCCAGTTGCTACCATTGTTCTAAGACAATAGAAGGTTATTTTATCTCAGAACCTGATTTAAGGAAAGAAAAAAAGCTACAGGCCTAAAAAGAATGATGTAGAACCACTTTGATAAAATCTTCCTTCTTTCTCAAGGTATGGAGGTGGGAACTGAGGATAAGAGAAGGAAAAAACACCAGCCCCCTATTTATAGCTGATCCTATTGCACTTTTCAAGAAAATAGTCCTCAGTGAGGAGAGATAATAGGTCATGTCACATTGCATCATTTTTAGGACAGAGGTACAGTGCCAGGGATGTTTCCCAACAGGTTGATCCTGTTGGCTCAGGCTAGAGGTTTTGCTATCCTGGGCCCTGTCTCCCATATTATGTAAATGTGGTGACTTTTGGGAGTACATTTCCTGGAGGATGGCAACTGAATTTCTCCTTCTAGAAAAGCAAAGAGGACCAATTCATCAAAGAAAGTGCCTTCTGCATATTCAGTGTGAACACATTTCTTAGGAAATGGGTGTGGTGGTCAGGATAGTTTCAGTTGCAAGTGAGAGAATCCTAACTCAAAGATTAAGTAATATGGGGATTAAAAAACAATTTTGCCAAGGGATGGTCTAGCTTCAGGCACTAAAAGATCCAGGAGCTCAAGTAATACGCCACCAAGACACCAAACACTCTGTCTCTACCTCCTAGTGCTGCTTGCCTAACTCAGCTTCAGTCTCAACAGAATCTTGGCTGGCAACAAGATCCACATGGCTCCGATGGAACCTAAAGCTGAAGACTCTGGAGAAAGATTATAAATCTCTTCCGCAGAATCTGCATTAATCCTTGAAAGCTGCCTGGGAGAAGGAGCCCTATAAAAGAGAGAATCACAAAGAGTGAGGGAGGGTCATTTCCCCAAAAGGGAAAATTCTAGAAGATGAAAAAGAATGTCCGCTGCACTAGGAAAGACCTTGAATTAAAGATGATTTCATTGTTCTGACTCAGGAATCCTAGCCAATATTTGGAAGAAGCAGGAATATCATTTAGTGGAAAATCATCTTTGGTACTTTAGGAAAAAGAGGTAAATGAAATAGAATTATTTTGAATGACCCAGTTAATTTTACATTTTTACATTCCTTACCAGGCTAAATAAATAGATGTCTAGTGTGATAGGTTCTGGCTGAAGGATTGTCAGTGCCAACTAACCCTTCTTCTCTTTTCCTCTGTGTCAGCATATCTGGTCAACAGCTCCTCCAAGGCACCAACAGCCTTCACAATTCTCCCAAGTGCTTGCATAATAGAATACAGTCATAAAATAAACACACTTATACTAACATTCTCTTGATTTACAGGCCCTCCTGAGGTCTGGTAGTGGTGGGAAAAGACAATTATTATCCCCAGAATTTCAGAATGGATGCTTTAATGATGGGTTTTGGCCTGTTGCAGAGATGGATTTTTTTCCTCCAAATACTCTGAAATCATTTATTACCCTTTTGCCTGATTGCAAACCCAATCTTTTTCAGTCCTCTTGTCCCAACCAACGTTGCAGAAGCACCGTGATTTCCCAATTAGCCTGTAGTGTCTTCTCAAAATCTCAAACTCCTCTTGGTACCAGAAAACCCTCAGATATTTTATGTATGGTGTATCATTAGAGGAGAGAAGTATGTTTTGAGAGGGAATGCTGTCCTACTAGGGCTGGTCCAGGATAACCTAATCCAAGGAAGTCCCTAAGGGGGAAAGTGAGAAGTCACTTCACTCCCAGAAAGTATGGAGCAGAAGCCATTTGGAAACAATTTCTGAAAGTGTCAGAGTTGCTCATAATAGTATCCACAGCTAATATTTACTGGGTTCTTACTATATGCCAACCACTATTCTAAGTACTCTGTACACAGCATCGTGATCTCACAACCCTTTGAGGATACTTACCCAGGGTCACACTACTAGTTAGTGGCAGAAGCTAGAACCTGAGCTCATATACTCTGGCTCCTGTACCCATACCCTTCATATGATACCAATACTTCATCTAATGCTGATAGGAAGAAACCAGAGAAAAGGCAGACAAAAAGCCAATATGTCCCTGTACCATGGATTCATGTGCAGAACAAATGTTTGTCCTCATTCATGGTTTTAATTCCCATTTTTTAATCCTCAGGCACGGCACGAGATGTGCAGGAGAAATTGCCATGCAAGCAAATAACCGCAAGTGTGGGGTCGGAGTTGCATATAATTCCAAAGTTGGAGGTAAAGCAGAGGGCTGTTCCTGTAGTTTGCACTTGTAATTAGAGTCTTGCATCACCTGAGGGAGACATGGACTCCATGCAAAATTTGCTGTAGGACTTGAGTGTGATTTGCAAATGAATCAATAGACCTGGATTCCTAGAAAATGAGAGCTGAATATATGCCATACATATGGGGGTAGGGGGCTGGAGGCTGGAAGTGTTGACTAGCTTTCAAACCAAATATAATGTCCTCTGTGTTCTGATTTAGAAGGGTTTCTTATTGCGTGCTTGCTCAGGGAACAGAAGGAGGAGGTAAATTTAGACAAAGAATTTCCCTGCCTTTCAATTTTGTACTTTATTTCATAGCAAAGATTTTAAGAATAAAAAGAATCCGTACTTATTATATTAAGAAGCCAAAGCTTATCTTCAATAGCAAGAATTTAGAATCTCTGGTTGTTTCAGCCAGTGTCTTTATGAGAAAACACATGGTAACTTCCATCAGGGCCATTAAGTAAAGGAACTGTTTACAAGAGTTAAAGGGAAACCAACAAGGCCTGACAAATGTAGGCAGATGTTACCACCTTTAGGCCTAAAGGAGCAAGTGGAAGGAGTCAGTGGAAACTGGAGAAAGAAAGCTGTGGCCATAGGAGAGAATCACTGGACAGGAGCTGTAGCCTTGAGTACAACCATGGAGCTACTTCAGGGGAATGAGTACCTCGCTCTCTCCTCACCCCCCAACCTCCTGCTGCTGTCCTCAGTTGGTGGAAACCAGTGGGAAGACAAGAGAACCTGTTCATACAGTTCCTGTGGAAAAGGGTGGTGGAGTCTGGACCTGCAAGGGCTCACAGAGACTCTTCCTTTTTAGAAATCAAATAAATATCCATCCTGGCATATATAATGCCTCTCTCACTAATACAGCACACTAATTACTGTGATACTAGCATCTTCAAAGTGCCATGTTAATTTAACAGAAGTGAAAGAAGAAGTACAAATTATGTAATCACCTAGAAAAAGAATTCCCTTTTTAAGTCATAATGAAATAAGTAGCTATAGTTTATGATAGAATCATCTGATCCATTTATTTTATAGAGGAGGAATCAGAAACAAGATTCTCAAGATAATAGTTTGTGACTGTAGAACTAAAGCATAAGACTTTTCATTCCAAGTCTACTGTTTTTTTTTCCATTATTCCACCCTTTGATAGTCTAGCCCCAAAGTGCATTTTTATATAATACTGTTTTTTTTCCATTACTCCACCCTTTGATAGTCTAGCCCCCAAGTGCATTTTTATATAATAATTTTCATCTTTAAGAATCTACTGTATGTATATCAATTATCCTGCAACACATTATAGACAGTGTATCCTGGAAGTTAACAGGATATATTTGGGTACCAGATTTCTGGGATTCAAGTCCTGGCTTTCCAATTTCAAATCTGTGTGGCCTTGGGCAAGTCACTGTCCATTTCTGCCTCAGTCTCTCCACCTCTAAAATGGGGAGAATTACAGGACCTACCTCAGATGGTTGTGGTAAGATAGATGAGTTCATAAGTTTAAGGCCTAAAAAATGGTAGCTGCATATTGTACATCCTCGATGCATGTGAGCTGTTATTATCCCCATTTTATAGTTTAAGAAACTGAGGCACAGAGAGGTTAAGTGATCTGCCTCAAAATCACAAGAAGAACTGGGATTGCCCCCACCTCCAAATGCCTTTTTAAACAAAATAAACAAGACTTCCACTAATCATGTCAATTACATATGTTTTTTTGCCTATGTTCCATTGTAAATAATAGTGTGAAAATCTGAGGTTGTGTGCTCCATTGCATCATCAGCCTAAAGCCCAGAATAACCAGGTAGCTGCCTGTATCTGTCTAAATTGCTTTTGCCTTCCTGGCTCTTGAGTACATGCGTCTGATGGTGGGTGACAGCCTGTTGGAAAGCACAAAGAGCTACTGTGTCTGCCTTCTCCTGATGAAAAACGATTCTCCCTCAGGAGCAAAATCCATGGCAATGATTTCATCCTTGAGATTATTTAGAAGAAAAGGAAGCATGTTCCTTGAAAATGTTTCTTAGCAAACACATAAAAGAATGGCCTCTGGGTTATTTTTAATCAGTGCTTAGAAACAAGAGTTCTTTTCCTATTCGTTCATTTTCTATTGTGGGTACACCTTTTCAAGCTGCACCGTTTCCCGTACATTCATTTGTATGGCACAGGTTGGATCACAGCCGTTCGTGGTATAGTCATGAACAGGTATGTCGAGGGAAGACTGTTTGGTGTCTCTAAAAGCTACTTTGGAGCAGCTTTTTCTGGTTATTGGGGTAGTGGAGGGAGGGGGGACATTTTTGTAATCCATAGCAACCATGGCTACTGCATAGTGCATAGTTATCTCTAAAGAGCAGAGAAGAAAGTTTATGGAGGTAGTCACTTGTATGTTTCTTTTGTGCTGTTAATAGCAGGTCATGGGCATTTGGAACATCCAGTGCTTACCCTGTTTTTGACTCTTTTGATAGTCCTTTTAAAAAATAAATATTAAGAGCATTGTGCCATTCTACATGTACACGCTGACATCAATGTATTGTCTGTTTTGCTGTTCAGGCATAAGAATGTTGGATGGCATCGTAACCGACGCTATTGAAGCCAGTTCAATCGGATTCAATCCTGGACATGTGGATATTTATAGTGCGAGCTGGGGCCCTAACGATGATGGGAAAACTGTGGAGGGGCCTGGTCGACTAGCCCAGAAGGCGTTTGAATATGGTGTTAAACAGGTGAGATGCTTAACGTAGATGCACGTGAAATGAAACCTGACTGTGGATATGTGAAGAAAGGAAGAACATTCAGCTTATATGGAAAGAAATGGTTGTGAACTTATTATAGTTGCTCATGATTTGAAATGTATTTCAAGAGCCAAATTATTCTTCAGAAGGATGAAAGTTAAGCGTTGAGAGATTTTTCCCCATTTGGGTCTGACATTCAACAGATTCATTACTATTAAAACATATACTTAAAAAATACTCTGGATTATGTCCTTTCTCATTTTCCTGCTGCTTTTGAATGTTTACACTAGATAAACTACTACCAGACTTCTTTGAAATGCTCTGAAAATGCATCCTTAAATATAGCAGAGCTACCTCCCGCTCGGCCCGTGCCTGGTGAGCATGTGTGCCTTGGCTGTACTGCTCTGTCCCTTGGGTTTATTGCATTCTTGCCAGGATTCTAAGGCCTGTACTGCACAGAATGAAATAAAAGTAGAAACTCTGGAGAGTATAAATTGAAAAATCATAGAAAGAGTAGCCTTGACGAGTTCCATTCACTGGAAAAGTCCCTTTCAATGCAGCTGCAAAGCAGATCTGAATAATGCCGGATTTTGTTATTCTATCAGTCAACTAGAAGATTCAAGCAGAAAGAGAGGAATTTCAAAGATTCAAACGCAGTGACATTAGCAAAGGAAGGGTGAAAAATATGAGCAAATGTTAAAGGCCAGATTATGAATCTGCATAGTAAATAAAAGAAAGAAAAGCACCAACTCAGCCCCATCCCAGAGAGGGCTTGGAGAAAGGACTGGCAGAGCCAGAACCCAGTGGCTTAATAATAGGAAGTCTCATGACATTTCCAACATTGATGCTGGAGGACTTGGAGTTGAAACAGACCACAAATAGTTGTCTCTGAGAACTTCATGCATGTATTTGTTGGGGATTTAATTGGGGTGTGACAGTGACCCCAATAGGCTATAATAGATGTGATATATTCTGTTTTTTCTTTTAGGGGAGACAAGGAAAGGGCTCCATCTTCGTCTGGGCTTCCGGGAATGGGGGGCGTCAGGGAGATAACTGTGACTGCGATGGGTACACAGACAGCATCTACACCATCTCCATCAGCAGTGCCTCACAGCAGGGCCTCTCCCCCTGGTACGCTGAGAAGTGCTCCTCCACCCTGGCCACTGCATACAGCAGCGGGGATTACACTGACCAGCGAATCGTACGTGCTTTTGTCTTACTCTCTCTGCTTAGGTAGAAGAGCATGCTTACATTCAGAAGAATCCTTTGGTCAGTACCTTTGATAAAACTGACTTGTTAAGCTTGATGTCTCAGTTGGGAAGACTCATCCTCTACTCACTTGAAAGGCTGGCATATATTGGGAAGTTGTCACTCAGGGTTAATGATGCTTCTGTCAAAACGATATTGCCTCTGGGTCATTTTTAAACTCAGCCCTGAGAAGCCAGAAACCTGTCATATATAAGGCTGAGACTCCAAATGTCTATTCGGCTTGTGCAATGCCTCCCTGAAAACAGCCTTAAAGGAGATTTCAGGGTTGTAGGGGCTTTATCACCCTGTACTTGTCGATCCTTTAATAGCAGAGATATGGTCTGACTTGCCCTTTAGCAGATGATAAAAATACTGAGCATACACCAGCTATGTCTCCTAAGAACAAACAACTCGCAGGAAAATAACAGTCTAAATTTCCCCTGAGGTGAACTTGTCAGCATCCGAATAAGCAGCTCAGGAGGGGTATATGCTCAGAGAGCATCTCCAGCCCACGCTTGGCTGTGCCTTCACTTCCATGAGTCAGACTGCCAAGGACAATTATTGGATTTCCCTTCAAGGGCACAATGAGGAAGGGCTATTTGGGGGCTTTGAGAACAGAGAGGCACTTTTAATTTAAAAATTTAAAGGCCCAAATTTGACTTCTGACACAGAAAGAACCAACTAGTTAAAGTATATATATTCTAATCTCAATGAAATAACAGGTCATTTAGATTAGATTGTGGGTGAACCCCATAATTATTAGACCTTGAAATGTTTTAAAATGCATACTAATAACATCTCACCAAAACTGTCAGAATTACTACCTTCATACAGGATCACTATTCTGGAACTCTGTCTGCTTCTGGTAACCTACTCTAATTTAGACAGTAAAACTGTGGTCTCAACTTGAAAGCACTGTCCTCCCTCTCAGGTCCATATCCTCAAATGTACAAATAATAGTGATAGTCTACCCAGGGATTTTTCCTATTTTTTAAATATTTTTAAATTGATTTTTTAGAGAAAGAAGAAGGGAGAGAGAGAGAAAGAAACGTCGATGTAAGAGTGAAACATGGATGGACTGCCTCTCTCATGCCCCCTGCCAGGGATTGAGCCCACAATCCAGGCATGTGCGGTGACCAGGAATGAAACCCACAACCTTTTGGTGTACAGGACAATGCCCAACTGAGCCACACTGGCCAGGGCTACCCAGGGATGCTCTACGGTGGGCATCTTTTATAGCCTTTGAAAGGAGCATATCAGACATGTTTTCCTCTTGTGTTCAGAGCTCCTGGCTGTTGTCCCTGTGCGTATCCAGAGTTGCTGTTGAGAAAACAGCCTGTTACTGCATTTCAGTCACCATTTCATAGACTGTCTCTCATCTGAGCTGCTTTGCTCTGAAGTAGGAGGAAGAATGTCCATCTTTGTAAAGATCCCTTCTTAGGTAAATCAATCATAGGAGAGACAGATGGTGAGTTCTATTTGAGACCATGGCAATAACACAGTCTGCCTTACGCAAACCTCTTCCCCAGCACAGTCATCTCTGGGGGCTCACTTGCGTCAACAGGTAAAAAGGGCAACCTTGCTTCCGCAACCCTCTGAGGAGCAGAGCCACCAAAACTTGAGAAATTCAGCCACTCCAAGTGGGAAGCCAAGGGAGGTGATAATAGAACAAATTATTTTTTTACACCTCCCTCCCACACATTGAAATCTCTAGCTAAAAACCACAGTGCAGGAGTCTGGGTGGGTGTCTTGTTAGTAATCCTTTGACCCAACTACTCGCTCGACCAGTAGTACTATGGTCCTTAAGGCAGATGGATTGGGAGTCTTTTTTATTTCTTCCCTTCATCTTGGCAACCTCTTCAATTAAGTTAAAATTAGCCTGGGTAATTCTTTACATTCAATAATATTGTATAAAAATGCTTTCACAGACAGGATCTCATGTCAGCCTCATTTTACAGATGGGAAAACCAAGTGACTTGCCCTTGGGACACATCTACTGAATAGTAGTTTTATAATTCGGGCCCACATCTAAGTCTAGTACACTTGCTACTTGAAAAACTTGCTACTTTCCTCAGTGTGCAAATGTGGACACTAACTCATGGGCATCAAATTACAACAGTGAGTGCAAACTACACACTAGAGAAATTTTGTACAAGTCGTTCAAGTGGCCAAAATCAGAATGGCTTTATATTCTTGTACTGAAAAGACAGTCAAATGTCAATCTGAAGGCAAGAGGGAATTTTGCATGAGGCAGAATTTCTAAATATGCCAGACCAAGCACAATGGACCTGATGATTAATGGGCCAGCATGATTCACAGTGATTTTGAAACAGTCCCTTTTTTACAGACAGCATTTCGTTTGGGAATCTCAGAGGAGAAAATATTCATAGTGGGAGCACTTCATCCCCAGAAAAGGCATCCTGATGCCAGAATTATAGATAAGTTTCATGTAGAGGAAAGTGAACTAAAATATCAGCAGATGGCAAGCATCCGTCTGTGGTTCAGAGGCGGAAGCAGGGACTCAAATCAGCTGAGTTTCCTGATCCTGATCATAGCAGATGCGGCCCTTGGTATGGTTAGCCCCAGGGACAGAATCACACTCCTCACATGTTCTCCCGTGTTTCTTTCTTTCCTGATGCCACCCAGACGAGTGCTGACTTGCACAATGACTGCACAGAGACCCACACAGGCACCTCGGCTTCTGCACCCCTGGCTGCTGGCATCTTCGCTCTGGCCCTGGAAGCAAAGTAAGGCCCAGAAAGCTTCTAATCACCATTACTAAGCTGCTTCTCCTTCTTTGTAATAACACTGTTTTCTGAATACCTGTCTACAGCAGAAAACTAGAAAAAATAGAAAAAATAAAGAAAATAAACCTCTTCCTGTTAACATCTCAAAGTAGATTTAGTATACACATATCTTACAAAACTGGGATCTTAATATACATATTACTTTGTGATTTTTAAAAAGTCCACTCTATAATATGGTATGAGCACTTTCTCGTCTAAATCAATGTTCCTTGACCTTCAAAAACTTGTGCTTTCCTCCCAATTCTCCTCCCACTCAGCTGCAAGACCTTCTCACTTCTATTTATTCCCACCAGGAAAGACTTTGTACAGATAATTTCTTGTGGGTAAGTATTAGGGATGACAAGTTTATAAAACATCCTTTTTTCATATTATATAAGCCCAGTCTTTGAGCTGATATAACATGTCAGAGGACATGAGAATTAAAAACAGGATTTTTATCTTTTTGTAGTATTCTATTATATAAATGCAGATTTTATTAAAGTTACCTAATCATGCTTCAACACCCTTGTCCATAAATATTGGTTGTCATCTCCGATAATTTCCTCAGGATAAACACTCACAACTAGAATTTCTGGGTCAAAGGGCATGCATGTTTTAATATGATTTTGATATATATTGACAAGTTATTATCTATCTAGAAAGACTACAGCATCTTATGTTTCCACCAGCATTATATGTGTGAAAGTGCCATTTTCCTAAACCCTTATGAAAGCTACTTTTGTTACTTACTTTTTAAAGTTTTTGCTATTTTGATACATGCAAATGGTATCTCATCTCCACACACTTCTATTTCATTACTAATGAAGCTCAATATTTTATATTTATATTTATCAAAATGAGATAAACATTTACCTATATGTCTTTTATTATGATTCCTTTGCCATTTTTAAGTCCTAAATCTCCCTGGAATTTTAGCATATGATGTTAAAAAGGCATTTAGCAACAATGTTTTTTCCTCATAATAATTACCCAACAGTCTCATACTTAACACAGAGGGGAAAATCCAGCTGCCTCACACTGTATATCCACAGCTTGTCATTCATCTTCATTTCTAGTTTCTGTTGTGGTGAGAAATATTTGAATGTCAAGTCAGGTGCTGTGGTTGCATGATAAAGGAAGTGATTACACTTGTAAACTACTGTTACCCTTCCCAGTAAGGAGGCTGTCCTGGGAGAACACCCATAGTCTCTAGAGAGGACAAAGCTGACCCCTCACATCATGTTCAGTAGCAGAAGAGAAGAACACATTGACTCTTGCCACAGCTGGAAGAGCCCGGAAGTTGCTGAGTCTTTGTCCAAGAGAATTCAGAGTAGCTCCAGGAGCCCTAGGGCTACCTATGGAGTTATGATTTAGTTCCTGGTATCATACCTATGAGATGGCCACAGTGGCTAAGCAAGACAGGCCTAGCAAGGCTCATACCAAGAGTCTACCTTGGTAGACTTGGATGGGCTGGGAAGATGTCAGGTAAGGAAAGAGCAAATCTGGGAAGAGCTCAATCGAAAACAAAGGAACATTTAAAACTCTTGGGCCCAATAGAAGAGCTATGTTTAGAATCTGAGTTCACTTGTAACACGAAGGGGATGAACAGAGGGCAAAGCCTATGTACCTAAGCTAAGACTGGCAACAGCAGATTCAAACCAAATTTGAGGAAAAGTAATCTAAGCAGTGAAAAGTGCAAAGAACTACTGACTTCCATTTCTAGGCATATCATGAGCTATGTGACCTTAGGTAAGTTAATCTCTAATGAGGGCTCAATTTACCATCTATAAAATGGAGGGATCAGGTCAGATGGTTTTTTTCAAACCTCTTTCCTATATGAAATTCTCCAATTTGAAATTGAAGGTATCAGCATATATAGGTCATCCAACATGAATTGTTGAGGTTGGTGATAAGTGGTTCTGAGTGGAAAAAATAAGGTCCTATGAAAGCAAGCTGTTACAAGTGGTAAAACAAGCTTATGATATTCAGTTTCAGGATATAAGCTATTAGTTCCAGGGAGCTATTAAGAAATCCATCCTTAGAATATTAAGTCTTCTCTACCCAACACCTATCAGATGCATGGAAATATAACTAGCCTTGTCCAGTGATCAATAGTAGAAACACCCATCTAGGTGAATAGATCTAATGTTAATTTTACCTAAAAATTGAAATTTTAAAATTGTAATCTATGATTTCTAAAATTTCAAACTTTTTTCTGTACAAGGAGAAAATGATCTAAGAATGATCTAGCTTCATTATTCTCATTTAATTTCTAATGGACTATTTATAAAGCAGGGGCTCCATGGATTACTATTAAATACATGGATGAGTTTCCAGGAGCCCATGAACTTTTTTGAAACTAGTTGCAGAATTGTTTGTGAATGCATGTATAGCATTGTTTTTTAGGGAATGGTTTATAGGTTCCATCAGATTCCCACACTGTTCATAATTTAAGAGACATTAACTCTATAATCTTTCTGGTGCACATAATAAGAATTTAATTCCTTTTATTTTGATTCAATCATGAGTAAGAAGGATATTATCTTAACATTTATATGCATTCTGCCAAAGTACATAGAGATTATTGAGATGTCTTCTCAAATGGACAGCTTTCTGAACTATATTCAGTTATCTATGTACCAAGACGATTATTTCAGAAAATATGAATGCCAGAATTTTTGGAACTGTCCCTAGACAATCAAGATTGGGAAAATCAATTAACTATGTGCTGGTGCTCAAGGAACAACTGGAGACTGAAGAAAAACTCTGGGCTAAATTTATTGAGAGTAATAACATTCAGTTTTTGTCAGGTGCTTACCATGAATCAGACATTGTGCTAACCTCTTTATATACAATACAAATTCTAATCCTTACAACATCCTTGTGGCACAGAAATTAATAGTTTCACTTTATAAATGAAGAAACTGAGGCTTAGAGAGGTTGAGAAATGTAACCAAGATCCCACAAAGAGATTCAAACTCAGGTCTGTACTATCAGCAACTACGCTTTGCTGCTTCCCATGGACCTAATGGAGAGGAAATGTTGAATGGTAGCCTATCATCCTCTGAAACAAAGGGCAGTTAATAAGATTGAGGCTGATGAAGGAACATCCTAACTCTCATATGTTTATGATTTCCTCAGAAAAGACTCCTTGTCATGAGCAAACTACTACTATATTGCATTAAATATGACTTAGTTGGAGCATTGGGGAATGGCAAGAGGAGAGGGAAGGAAAAAGAATGGTTTTTGGCTCAAATATGTATAGAGGAATTTTCTTCCCTAGAAGAGTGTTTCTCAAACACCAGCTTACATAATAGTCACTTTGGGAGTTTATGTAGTATGCAGAGAATCCCAGGTCCTATTGCCATCAACTCAGATTCAGAAGTTTCTGGTGTTTGGCCTAGGATCCCATTTTTAGCAAATATCCTTGGCAGTTTGAATGCTAATAGTTACCTTAACCAAATTTTGAGAAACACTGCTATGAAGAGTTAATTTATAACTGTTTTTTCCCCTGCAACTTCATCTAGCCATAATTGTGAAGCTGCCCATTTGGGTACTTAATAGGCATTAAAAAGACAGGAATTCCTTGGATATATGCCTATGGCGCCATTATTGTCATGTAGTGAGTGATATATTAGCAAGATGGCAGACAATAACCTCGGTCTTCCGTGGAGAGAGCAAAGGAATCAGAATTTTTAATAGAGAACACAAATTCTGTAGTGAAACATTGAATCCCTTGACATCTTTGGAGGTATTAAATAAACAGATGAACCAATCTTCTGTTTTCATTAAAGGCTGGAGAAAGGAATATAAACTTTCAATCCTGCATGAAACCTTTGGATAAATCACATCAGAGAAATCCTTGACTCAGTGGGTTGTGAAATGTTGGAAAGTCTCCAGGTTAGGAAATATTCAACATACTAGGCTTACTGAGGTGTGATTAGACTGAACCAGGTAGCCTCTGAGACTCATTTACTTTAGAATTTTGTTTCCAGATTACCATACCTACACTCTTCTAATTAGAAGCAATGCTTAATTTCAATGTTTAATTCCACAACCCTTATTTTCTATAAACATATTCTTGATTAGCAACCTAATACAGCTTTAAAATTTTTAATTATTGTGGATACTGTTGAGCACTAATTAACAAAAGAAGGCTGTCAGGAATGAGATGTACTATTATTAGCAGCTCCTTTACACTTATGAAATGCAATCACACAAATGAAGAATAACTCTGTTAGGAAAATAGGCTTAATTTTCCAAATTGCATGGCAATAAGCCCCCTTGACTATTTTGAAAAGAATAGGCAAAAGAAAATATAAAAACCAATAAAACTTGCAACTAAATGCAAAACAAATGCTCTACTATAGGAAATGTAGGAAGTCTATGCTTTGTATTTGATTATCAAGACCCTGCCTTATGCCTCCTTAGTATACTTTCTCATCCCTACCGCCAAACACCTGCTCACATTGATGGTCCAAATGGGAAACTGGTGTGTTGCCCATTGACCACCTTGATAAGAGGCTTTTACCTAAAACTCCCTTTAAAAGACTGGAAGGATGCAAGAATTTCAATAAAATGCTTTATAGGACAGAATTAATTTCTACATTCAGAAAATAGCTTTTTCTGCTCAGCTTGTTAATTATTCCTGAATGTGGGATGGCCAATGTAGAGAAAAGATCTACAATAAGGTATTTATGATGTTGGACAGATAGGAGGTCTGAATAGTAAGAAATTCTGGAAATTATTATACTCTTCCCTCTGTTCTTATAAATAAGTCAGCTCAGGCCCAGGGACATGAAGTGACTTGCTTAGGGCCACACAGGTCTTTGGTAGTAGAATGTAGTTTAATATGCCTTATATTACTCCCTATTCTGACCTCCATGATTTGAAATGACTTCTAATTGTCTTAGTTATATGCTGTGTTCTTTCTTTCAACTCTTATTATTTTAGCTGTAACATAGAGCTGGTTAGACACTATTTTGCAAATATGAATATAAAATCATGCTTCACCCTGATACTTTGATTCAGTAGGTTTCGGATGGGACTCGGGAATTTTCAATATTTACAAGTGTGCCATAATTACAAGATTATATGGTGCAAGCAATCTGGAACCCATGAGAATCAATGAATTGGAGTCTTTCTAAGGCTTCCATCAGTCACTCTCTGGCTGGTTATGTTTGTCAGGAGCTCAGCTGAGCTGAGAGAGAGCCTACTGAGCTGCTGGCATGAGAGTAGCCAATTAAAGCAAAAAACCAAAAATGAAAGAGTTAAAGCCTTTAATTGCTTACTGAGGTGATATGATGGTATAAGCCAGAGTCTAAAGCGAGAGGAAACACGGACTTCCCCGGTCCGTTTCCCCCTAAGGAATGGGGCACCAGTCAAGGGTCAGGTGGAGCACTGCATTCATGAGGGTCTTCTCATTGTTGAGGGACCCCCAACAAAAGGGTCTGGTAGTTTTATGGACTCTGGGTTGGTGGTAGGGCTTCGGGAAGGCTAGGAGTGGAGAAGTACTAGGGAAAATGTCTTCAAGGTTTTCCCCACTCCCCCCATAAGGAGGCCTCAGCAGAGGAGATCTCTGCCCAAGGCCTCAGATAAAGAGACCTAAGGATGAAGATATGAGGAGCTAGGAATGTAAATATGGGAAGAGCTTGACCAAGGAGGGGAGCTGAGTCCTTGACCAAAACTCTCTAGACAGACCAGAATGCATGGTCTGTGCATCCAGGCTGGTGTGAGGAGGGAGCTTTCCTGTGAGGCCTGCCAGCTAGCCTTTGCAATACCTACCAGGGGGCAATTTAACCAGTATACCAAAGGCTCTAGGGAGAAAACAGCAATTGAACCAAACTTCCCTGAGGGTTGTTTCACAACCTAGAGATAAGATAGAAACCTTGAGGAATTTATTTATTAAACAATGCTTGATTGGCTTAACGGAAACAATGCAGGTTTCAAAGCCGAGAAAGCTTGAGATCTTGAAAGACTCTAATGACTAAGAGCAGTAAGTTTTAAAATTATATTTGGGGCTAGTTAACATGAAGTCACATTCAATCATCCAACCAGTTAATATTTACTCAGCATATACTCTGTGCCTTGAATTCTTCTGAGTGCTAGGTACATATCAGAACAAGATTGATTAAAATCTCAGCTCTTCTCATGGCTAATTCTAGCAGGGTGATGGACATTAATGGTATACAAAACAAATGTATTGCACAGTATGTTAGAAGGTGATAAATGCTATTAAAGAAAAAAGTATAGCAGGATACGGAGAGCTCAGGAGCTTGTGGGGAGAACTGAAATTTTAAATAGGGTGATCAGGAAAGGCTTTGTCTGCACTGTAATAGATCCAACAATCCTGTGCATCTCTGATTTATCTTTATATTATTGCTAAATTAATTTTTACCAAGACTTCTGATTATACCATTTCCTTGCTCAGAATTTCTCAATTATTCTCCATTGCCCAAACAATAAAGTCAGTAAAGTATAAGCCCCTTACCTGGCAGTCAAGGCCCTCACCATCTGCTCAGTACTCCTTATCACCTCTTCCTGCTCCAGCAAACCAGACTGTTCCCTGTACTTGGGCCACATCCTGTACCTCCTCCCCCAGGTTTTGCTCTGTTGCCTCATTCTCTTTCCTCTCACTCTCCTTGTTGACATTTTACCCACTCTTCAAAGTTCAGCTCAAGTATTTCCTCCCAGCAAAGCCTCCTTAGGCCTTCCCATCCCAAAAGAATTCTCTCTCCTCTAAACTCTACAGTACATTATGCCATAAACACAGCATTCAACAGATATATTACAGTTATATAAAAACACACACAAAAAACTTAGTTCTTTTAGTGAACTGTAAGCTTCTTAGAAACAAGGACTGCCTCTTTGAATATTCCCAAAGTATTAAGCATAGTGCCTTGCTATAGCAAACTCAAGTAGCTAAGAGTTTCCTGACACTTTTGATACATAGAAACAAAAAGTATTTGAGTAGGTAGCCAGCCCATCTTTAAAACCTGAGTCTTTTTAAGAAGGAAGCCAAGGCTTTATCTATAAGTTAATAATGCTAAAAGTGCCAAGGACAGCAAAAGACTGGAAGACAAAGTGCTGTCATTTTTAATTTTGCTCCAGTTAAATTTAACTAATTAGAAATCATGAACCAAGTCCTACATTTACGATGCCGAACGCAAAATTTACTCATGGTAAGAGCTTAACTTACATGGCACATGGAGAAGTTTTCCATACTGTATTTTGAATTCTGAATGAAAAGACATATGAATAGTAATGCAAACTAGAATTACATAAATACAATGGCAAAAGGTACTTCATAATATTTGAATAGAGATGCTTGTTTTTAGCACTTGCTTTTGCAAGGAACTTCATTTTGTTCCTGAAAGATATTTTGGGTCACTTTCCATGCAGTCCAAATCTCACCTGGCGAGATATGCAGCACTTGGTTGTCTGGACCTCTGAGTATGACCCACTGGCCAATAACCCTGGGTGGAAAAAGAATGGTGCAGGCTTGATGGTGAACAGTCGATTTGGATTCGGGCTGCTAAATGCCAAAGCTCTGGTGGACTTAGCTGATCCGAGAACCTGGAAGAGTGTGCCTGAGAAGAAAGAATGTGTTGTAAAGGACAATGACTTTGAGCCCAGGTAAATGTCTCAGGAATTTTGAACAAATGTGTGCCCATGGCACTCTTTGATGTTTGCTATTTGGCCGAATTTTTTTTGTCACCTGCCTTTCTGAAGTAGATGGAGGTAGCATTTGCCAGTGTTTCCTGTGAGTCCAGGGGAAATACTGAGACCAAAGATCTGTAAATCATATTAGCATATTTGCATTTTCCTCTCATAGCCTACCTACCATCTAGCATTAAGTTTATGGTGTACCATTGTTTCATGTAGCACTAAGAACAATCATTGCTAATTATCACTCATCAGTTTTAAGGTTTATCCCGAATTCAAAGATGATAAAATGTTTAAAAAAATGCATCTTAGAATTGATGAAATATAGCACTTACCCACCAGTATTATCCAAAACTCAAGAGCCTCCCTTCATACCACAGTGCCGGCTGACTCCTCATTCATTTTTCTTCCATGAAAAAAATCTTCATCATAGTGCTTTCATGCAGACTACATCTGACTCGCCACATCTAGCCCCAGAAGCAGAATCTGCTATGATTGTTTTGTTGATGTTATCACGACAACCATGATTATACTGAAGACCCACTCACACAAAATACCTAAGGGCAGAAGGTGTGGGGACATGTCTACTGCAATAATAGGCCACTTTTTGATGGGTCCAAGGCAAGCCTGCCTGAATTCAATTCCATAGTAAATAGCATCCCCTCTCCAAGAATCTGTGTTCTTTACTATTTTCTTTTTATTTTATTGTGGTAAGAACACTTAACTGGGTTTTATATTTTGTTCCATTGGCCATTTATGTCTGTTTTTATGCCAGTACCATACTGTTTTAATTATTGTAGCTTTCTAATATATTTTGAAATCAGGAAGTATGGTGCCTCCAGCTTTGTTCTTCTTTCTCAGGATTGATTTGGCTATTTGTGACATTTTTGTGGTTCCGTAACTAGGATTGCGTGTTTTTTCTATTGATGTAAAAACCTTACCACTTTCTATGCATTAAAATTTATTTGTAGCTAATCCTGAATTGGGTTCTATTCATAATAGGGATAGACAACAAGCTTAGTTGAACATCTAGACAAAATTGATATGTACATATTTGCATAAAGTGCAAGGAAAAAGAGATAGACTTTATTCAGTGATGATTCATTAATATATTTAGAGCCCTGAAAGCTAATGGAGAAGTTATCATTGAAATTCCAACAAGAGCTTGTGAAGAACAGGAAAATGCTATCAAGTCCCTGGAACATGTACAATTTGAAGCAACAATTGAATATTCCCGAAGAGGAGACCTTCATGTCACACTCACTTCTGCTGCTGGTAAAGTTTTTTAAAACTTTAAAAATTTATTTTAAAACATTTTATTTAAATTTTTAAAGGTGAACTCAATTATTTCAAATCAATGAGTTTTTGTATCTTTATAGAACTAAGTCTCCCAATAGATATTTTCAGGTCTTAAAAATTATGTTTCTTCTTCCTTTTTTTAACATCAGAATTCTGCCCTGCTATTCACATGGGTGCTTAGATAAGCAAAGAATTAGGTCTATTCAAATAATAACTTTAATTAATAAGCCTTTCTGGAGTTTAATTAATACCTTAATATACATTTTCAAATTGTGCTCATTTTTCCAGGTGATCTATCATTCTTTTCTCTCACGTAGTATGTTAGTGAAAATTACTCTGATAATTCATTAATAAAGCTGACAGATGCATCAGGTACATTCAAGGAATCAGTTGGAAAACTGAGAATTCTGATCCATGAAAGAGGATTGAGAAGACTAACAAATTTTCCATAATGACATGATTAAGACCATATGATATATGGGCATTTGCTCTTTCCTGAGAGGATACTAATTCAGATGAGATCTTGGATGGGAAAGAGCAAAGAGCTTGTGAACACAAACCATAATTCAACCAGGAGAAGCTGTCCCAACGCTCTTCTACCTTTTAGTAGGATTCAGTCTCTGCCTAAATTCAGTGTCTATAGGTGATGTGTGAGGAAAGGTGAACTATCTCAGTAATGTGCTTCCATGATATGAACTTCTTAGAGGTTTGGAGCAGGTTCTAGTAATTTTGGAGTTATACTTTATAGATATCTTGGAATTGGCCTGAAATATTGGTGGGCTGCTTTTTCATTGATGGCCATATAGTTAATCTGACCCTTTCACTTAGAAAGGAATATTATTTCCTGATCTATAGAGATCTTGGATTTGAAAATTTAGAGTTACTCCAACTACTAGTTTTATATGACAGGAGATTATTACTTTACTTTTTTATGTGTACACAAGATTATAGACTCAGGCACCTATTGAATGCTCAAAATTTCCTCTTAAATTTCAAAATTATAGTTCCATTAAAATATATTTTAAGACTCAAAGAAAGAGATCAGGTTTGTGGCTGTCAGAGGCAGGGGCAGAGGGAGGGGAAACTGGGTGAAGGTGGTCAAAATGTACAGACTTCCAGTTATAAGATAAATACGTACTGGGGATGTAATGTATAACATGGTAGCTGTAATTAACACTGCTGTATGGTATATATGCAAGTTGTTAAGAGGGTAAATCCTAAGAGTTCTCATCACAGGGAAATAAAACCTTTTTCCATTTAAAAAAAAAATGTATTTTAGGTCTTGGACTCTCTTCTTTAATGTAGTTTATAAATGTAGTTCCTGAGTTCTCCTTATTCTAATAAATATTAATATATTCATTATTTATTTTTCCACAGTATGTATTGAGAGCTTATTATATGTCAGATAATGCGCAAAGTACTGTGGATAAAAACATCTTTTGTTTTTGTTTTTGTGGATGTCTCTATCCTGTTCTTATACTCAAAAGGAAAATTTGGAGGGCTAATCTCTCCAGCTTTCCTTTTCGGTTATCAGATGCTAGAGTGGGTCCTATCAGAGCTGTTAGGGCATTTATTAACTTGTGTTTATTGTATGAAAATAGGAACCAGCACTGTTCTGTTGGCTGAAAGAGAGCGGGATACATCTCCTAATGGCTTTAAAAATTGGGACTTCATGTCTGTTCACTCGTGGGGAGAGAATCCCATAGGCACCTGGACTTTGCGAATTGCAGACATGGTAAGTAAGAAGGAAAGGCTACAGAAACACAAGCTTACTTGTAAACACACTGAAGGAGTTTTAAGGCTGGTGTCATCATTAATCAGGGTCCTAAGGACTTTGATCATTCCTGAGTTGAGTACTGAAAAGATATAGTGTTTCAAGTCCTGCCCTTTGGCTACATAGATTTAATAAAAAATTAAAAAAATTAGGAACTGGCCATAGAAGAAGAGAAGATATTTTGATATACAATGTGACAGGCTGTGGGACAAATCTAAGTGTCCCATTTCAGAATGTAGCCAGCCACATGACCTACTCACCAGAATGAGCTATATTCACAAACATAGTTAAATGCTAGATGAGCTTTGCTTATGATACTCCACTGGAGAAACATGAGGGAACCATTAAAAATATTTACTACAGTCGCTATTTAGAAATAGCTTGCTTGTTTAATATTACTTTGTTTTGCTTCAGTTATGAAACAAACTGAAAAGCATTTCTCTTTTATTGTTTACTAACACTCTTTGGTATCTTTCTATAATTATATCATACAGTCACAAAAATAAAGCAAGGAGTGTCTGAGCAAAAAGCCAAATTATTTTTATAGCTGAATTATTTTTACATCATTTCTCCAGCATTCCTATATGTGAGCATATAAATAAGTGGTGTTTCAGTCTGAGTTCTTCTGAGAGAGACATGTTATTAATTATCAGCAGCACTAGCAGCACCGTATTTCAATGTCTAAATAATTTTTTGAGAAGAAATGATTTTAAATTCCTGAAGATGTCAATTAAGTTAATACAAATTCTACAGTTATTGCTACTTCTTTCTCTGAGAATAGCTTTCTCCTAAAGACAGCTAAAATTGTAATTTATGAATGGAAGTTGTAAAAATTCCTGCTCTCACAGGGAGAAGAAAATGTTCTTAGTAGGTGGTCCTATTCTTGAACGTAGCCTCCACTCTAACTCAGTTTCACATCAGGAAGCTAAGAAAATCTATTTACCAAGATAAGTCTGCAAAATTTGACTCTATACTTTTAAATATTTTTTAGATATTTCAAATTTCAGCACATTATTTTTAAAACATAGTTTTTGAGCCTCTGAAAAGCATTACTCTTCCTATAAATGTATGGTTTTTAAGGGCTGATTAATGCTGAAGGCTATTTGTAATGCTCCGTAGAGGCTGCCTTTTCCCCCAACGGAATGTTTCTACAGGTTGATAATTGGTAAATATAATTCTATTTATAAAAGGTACAGTCAACTTTTCAAGATCACACCCCATATAGAGGTTAATATAGAGAGTTCTGCTTTTTTAACTAAATGAAGCAATTAACCATTTTTTAAGTCCTTGAGCCTCTAAACTGTCAATTTTCATAGTAAGAGTGAATCCAGTGATTTATTTCTTTTTTTAAATTATCTTTAAAAATATTTTTCTTTTTTCTTATTGGGGTGACATAGGTTAATAAAATTATATAGGTTTTGGGTGTGCAATTCTATAATACACCCTCTATATATGGTATTGTGTGCTCACTACCCCAAGTCAAGCCTCCTTCCATCACCACTTATCCCCCACCAGTGATGTATTTCTTTTTACGCAGAGCTCTACACATGGAATGCACAGAATTTTTAAATTAGATTTTAACTATGAAATCCTTTTCGGATATTTTTAAGGAGGTTGTTTTATGTTAGAACACACACTAAAATTACATGTGCTTATTCATCAGTCTGGAAGGGTGCAAAATGAAGGAAGAATTGTGAACTGGAAGCTGATTTTGCACGGGACCTCTTCTCAGCCAGAGCACATGAAGCAGCCTCGTGTGTACACGTCCTACAACACCGTGCAGAACGACAGAAGAGGGGTGGAGAAGGTGGTGGACTCAGGCGAGGTCTGTGCAACTGTGCTCTTCCTGGCCTGCTCTTTGTTTGAACTGTAAATTGACCATGTAGTGAGTGAAGCTGTCCCTAATTTTTAGGCAGGGAGTCAAACATGGGTAAGGAGGAAAGGGAGTGGCAGTCATAAATTGTTTATTTTTCATAGGATGAAACCCTTTTGTTTTATTCATTTACTCTTTCATTCAGAATTTAGAAATTAAAATTAATGAATTCAAAATTATTAACTCCCTTAACATGAATCGTACCTCACTTATCAAAGTGAAGGCACAGTAAGACCAGTAAATACAAGCACTTACATACGTTATCTTACCCAGTCTTCAAACCCCCAGAAATGGAGGCACTCTTATTCCTATTCTACAGGCGGAGTTAGGAAGATTAAACGGGTGCCAAGGATATATCAGCAAGTGGAAGACTGAGGACCGAGACCTGAGTTAGTGTAACTCTAAGCCTTGTGCTCTCTCTGCTGCCCAACCGCCTCTTGAGGGGCAAGCAGTGGGCACGTGCTGCAGCTGGCCTGCTGGGCACTAAGTAACGAGCCTTCTTCCCTTTGTTGGTGGATTTCTGTGTTTTAGGAGAAGCCCACAGAAGAGAGGCTGAGTGAGGACCCCCTGGCTGCAAAAAGCCTCAGCAGCAGTGGTGTGGGAAACAGAAGGGAGGAACTGGTGGAGGGAGCCCCATCCGAGGCCATGCTGCGACTCCTGCAGAACGCTTTCAGCAAAAACTCACTGCCAAAGCAATCACCAAAGACGTCTCCAAGTGCAAAGCTCAGTATCCCTTACGAAAATTTCTACGAGGCCCTGGAAAAGCTGAACAAACCTCCCCACCTTCAAGATCCTGGGGACAGTCTGTATAACGACTATGTCGATGTTTTCTATAACACCAAACCTTACAAGCACAGAGACGACCGCCTGCTGCAAGCTCTGGTGGACATTCTGAGGGAGGAAAACTAAGTCTGACCCTGAGGTGGAAATATTCATGCTTCTTCCTTACCCTGAGATTTTGCCTGTGTCTGAAGTGGTTGCTTTTGTCATCGATTCCTATGCTTATAATATCCTTTGTGATACTTCTTCTTTTTCTTCCCAAACTGGACATTTGAAAGGGATGAATTCAAACAGTAAATCCAACTTCCTGAATGGGTCATAGCTCTTTCAAAACATTTCTTCTCTGCCTACACAAGTAAAGCGTTTGTTCCTTCTAGAGCCACAGTGCACACCTGGTCCTCGGACCGCATTAGGACACCTCCTTGAGCCCTCCCATTTCATTTCTCAAAAGAAAAATCATAACCTAGGCAATAGATTAATTTGAAAAGTAATCTGCAGAGAATGAGAGGAAAGAAATCTGTTCTGGTAGCTTGTCTCCTGTCTTTGCCCTGTGGTTCTTTGAATTTTGATGCCAAAGAAAGCTTTGGGAAGTCTCTGATGAAAGTCCTCACAATTAGATCCCCACTCTGTCTTTTCTATTCCAAAGTACTACTTATTCAGGGAGTGTCCATCTGGTCATTTGTGGGGGAAGCTGGGTTATTTAGATCCATAAACAGACTTCAGAATCTGCATTATCTGGTTTGAGCAGTTTTAGAACGTTCTTTGCTTGGTGTGCCACATAAGAGGCCTCTCTGGATGTAACGGTGGCTGAGACTCATGCTGTGTGCTCTGGTCTTCCTCTGTTTCCCCTTCTGAAGGTTTTCCTCACTTGTCTTAGCCGCAAACTAATACTGAGAGAACAATTTTATATTGCTTTCTTAGAACAAACTTACGCTTAGGACTTGGCAAATTCCTAGTCATAATTTTTTTTAGCAATAATAACAGAAAACCACTCACAACACAAAGAAACAATAACAGTAAAATATTCATAAGGAGAGAGCCAATGGGAGGTTTAGTTTGTTTTTAAAATTGTATTCATTAGAATAGGTTTTCCCAGATCCTTAAAATTGAGTGCTCATTCCTTGCCACTAAAGGCTCTTTCTCAATCTTATAGCTGATAGTATCTAAATTATCATTAAAAGGCTTCTGAGCTTCAACTGGGAGGACACAAGCTGGCAGCCCACAGGCCACATTTGTCCCTTGGGTAGATTTTGTTCGGCATGCAAAATATTTTAAAAATATGAGTGATTACTGAAAATGTGAGATTTCACATAAAACCTGATTCTCAGACCTATCTTCCCTCATGCCAACAGTTGCCTGGAGCTAAGTAGCAACTGCCCAGCTAAACCTTAGTGCCAGGCCCCCAAGGCTCCCTGCTCCATGCTGCTTACAGCAGGCCCCTTACTGGTGAGTACTTGATAGGTATTTATTTTGCCCACTCATGCACTATGAACATGTTCAAAGTGTAAATGCATTAGGAAAAAATATCTTCAGCTTCTTTCAGGAGGGATATGTATTATAATAATTATGAGAATTTTCCATGATTTGATTAAATTATTGGCCCCAAAATAGTATTTTAGATTCCCGGAAAGTACCTCTGAGATGTTCATTTAATCTCACCTCCCCTGGTTGCCCATTTATGCTAATTCACTAACTGCCAACCCCTTACCTCCCCATTCTCTATATGCTCACAAATGCTCTAGTCGCTTACAATGGCATTCTCCCTTTGGGTTCGCTGTTTGCAATTCTTCCATGAGGTTTGAACTTTATCAGGCTACACATGAACACCAGTCTGTCACTTGCTCTGGTTTTAAGAGAACACCAGTCTGTCACTTGTTCTGGTTTTAAGTATGGTTAGTAAGACAAATTTTACCTCCTGTTCTACCATATGAATTTGTGCAGAATAAGAGTATTTCCAGAGCAATACCCATAAAGCTTTGAGGATATTCTCCTAAAAGAATTGTAGTATCACTGTGTTCCTGGAAGTTTCACATGCTGTTGGATATAGAGTGTTGGATAGAATTTTGAAAATTGCAGCACATCAAAAAGTATTAAAACTAAAAAGGACCAGGGATTTATGAGATAAATTTTCAACTAAAAAGAAACAAAGCTAAGGCCTAGAGAGGACAATAAACAGTAATAAATGAAAATGTATCCTTTCCCCATTCCTAGCCTAGTGCTAATTGTATGAAGCTTTCTTTTTCATCCTTCTAACAGTACTTTTTCCGATTAAAACCCCGACCAACTCATTGGATTGTAGCCAAAGGTTCACTCTAGAGAAGCTTTAATATTTAAATAAAGTCATGTTTGAATGTTTCCAACCTGAAGTATATTGTTTGGACAAAAAATATTTTTGTCAGTCTTTCTTAGTGCCTGTGTGAATTTTTGTGAAAATGTGAAAGAAGAAACATATAATATTTCCCTCAAAATTTTAAATATATTTTCTTTACAGGTATTTATAATGTAGCAATGCTTTTATCAAACAGAATTTTAAAAGGCATAGTAAATTATATTAAAGAACCAAAATTTTCCTGAGAATAAGAAGGTTCCATTCAATAAAATATTTTTTGAAAAGGCATGTTCCTCTGTCAGTAAAAAAAAAAAAAGTACAATATATATGTGTTGTGATATTAAAAGTGACATTTGTCTAATAGGCTAGCACAATGTATGGCTGAGTTTAACCTGTGGTCTTAGCATTCTTAAGGGAACTCCCATATTATACACTTTATGTATTAACCAGAATATGTAAAATATGCTTATAAATCAGAAGAATAAATTATTTCTCACTAAGTCAAAAAGAAAAAAAGCTCATGTTTCCAACAAAAATAGGATCTTCTCTTATTTATTGTGTTTCCCAAATGAAGTGTAAAAAAAGAAGTTGAAGGTTAACATTAAGAACTTAATTCCTTTGTAAAAAAAAAGGGGGGGGGCTTTCTTAAAGGCAATTTAGGAATTACTTGAATAGGTATATTTTATTTTTCTTTATAGCTCAGTCTTTCGCTTTTTGACAACATAAAAAGTTGTATGACTGAGTCTTAATTGAAGTGTTGAAGGGGGAAAAAACCTAAAGGGACTTACTACATGTAAGAGAAATGATTTGCAACAGTTTACTAAACATGATTTTGTTTATAGCCAGATTATAGTAGCTAAGCATTAAATCTGTCCTTCCCAGAGGTCCCCTCATCAGAAGCCCCCAATGCCCAACTTTGGTATCCTGCCCTTCAGCCCAAAGCTTCACTCTAGAGAAGCTTTAATATTTAAATAAAGTCATGTTTTAATGTTTCCAACCTGAAGCATATTGTTCAGACAAAAAATATTTTTGTCAGTCTTTCTTAGTGCCTGTGTGAATTCCTCTCCTGCTTCAAACCATCCCTGGACTTGCCACCCCCAATTCAGAATATGACCTTCCTACCCAGGGTGGGTGGTTTTCCTTCAGACTCCATTCCTTTCTCCTAAGTCATAATTATTCAGTCAAATTAAAATATTTTGTTCAAGAATTCCAGAAAGGCTGTTCTGACGTGCTTTTACCCTCCACATACAGCCATCTTCAAAGTCTTCCCACCGGAAGGGTTCAGGACACGCCTCTGTTTCCCTTTGAATGCCTATTTCAACCATGTGCAAGCTGTGAGTACAGACACAAATTCACACATGTCCCAAGGGTAAACATTAATTCTTAAATACAAATTTAAACCCGCAAGGAGGAAGAGTAATGCTTTCTAACTGCCTCATAATTTTGCAAGGTATAGCACTAATACACATGATAATGATTACTATTCCCTCCACTCCCTCTGCCCCTGTGGATAAAGTGTACTTTCTTGGCCCATTGATGTTGAGCTTTACCATATGATTTGCTTTGGTCAGTGGAATATGAGTGGATGTGATGCAAGCAAGGGCCTTAAATGTGCTTGCACGGTTTGGCTTGGCTCTTGTTTTCCGTGATCCGGTGAACCACCTACTGCCTCTTCAGCTTGTTTCCAGAACAAATGTATATATGTAGCAGATCCACATTCTGGAACCAAACCCAGCCAACTGACAGCATGAAACAGAGCTGTCCAGATAAATGCAGCCTAAACAAGCTGAATTTGTTATCTTGGCAACTTGTGAGAATGAGAATAAATGCTTGTTGTAAGCAACTGAGTTTGAGTGTAATTTGTTACATAGCCTTACTATGTTAACAAGACTCACAAATAAAACAGAAGTTCCGTTTTTTCATTCCACTACCAATACCACCCCTTTCAAACTGTGCCTTGGTGAGCCTAGAATAAAAAAAAGAAGCCAGTATTTAATCATATACCTCTTAATGCTCATCCCATAGCTAAACAAAGACCCTGCCCAAGCTGTGAAATTTTCATTTTTAGAGATCTGTGTTAGCTTAGTTCCTCTGGTAAGCAGAGCCACAAATAACGAATGACTTGTGTACTGGTAGTTTATTTAGGAGGTAATAGCAGAGAGCAGAAGTGATTCACATATACCCACAAGTAGCATGGAGTAACATAGATTAGCACAAGACGTAACAAAGACTAGAATGGACATTTCACCTAACACAGTAATGGCACTGGTAGAAGACAACTCAGAACAGACATGCTTTCCTCACTGTCCCCTCAGAAGTAAGATGCAATCCTAGGGTAAAGGAAGAAAACTTATTGGCTGATGGCACATTCACAACACTTATTAGAAAGGCAACTTTTAACAGAAACAAAGTTCTGTTATAAAAAAATGAAGTAATTTTTGCTCATCTGCATTTTGGCTTGCAGTTTATACATTTGTACAATGTGTATTGCCTGTATATTGCTACATATAGATATTATATAAACATTGCTCTATCATCAATGTATGGACAAGAGTTACTATAGTCTTTACAAAATGCTCCTTGGGTAGTGTAAATTTTGAACCAAAAATTTAAGGTAAAGGGGATTTATGATGAAAGAGAAATGTATGGGTTGTTTCAAGTTTTCTTGTCAGAGAGAACCAGAATGCAGAAAGCCCACGTGGGAGATCTTATCCATCTCAACAGAGTTCCAGCAAGTGGATTAAGCACATCTTGCTTATCTGAACATCCATTCCCTGGCTCCAGCATTCACTAAGCTTTCATAACACAAATGAATGGCCCTGAATCTGATGCCATCTTGTTATGATGCTATTTTTACTTCCAGAAGTGAAAAAGACACAAGATTTTCGCTTACTAATTAGTTGATATAAATTATATTGTTCCAATTATTAAAGGGGGAGAACTGAAAATGTAACAGCAACAAAAAGTGGCTAGAGGTGTGGGTTCTCGAGTCAGCCACAAGGGAATGTGAATCCTGGCTCTACCACCTCTTGCATGTCCTTGAGCCACTCTGTCTCACTTTTTAGCTCTACTTCCACATTTTTCAAACTGGTGTCTTAATAGGCAACCTCTTGCTTCCAGGAACAACAAGATAGATTTTACACAACCTTTTCACTTCAAATTTTGGAATTTAAAAGTGAGAGAGGCCATTGTCCTCATTAATCATCACTGCTTCACTTATTTTCAAATGAACCAAAGCTCTTCTCTTAGGGGCCAACCCAATAGCTCAGAAATCCTTGGGAGCAAGAATCACCCCAGATGAATTTATGTGTAGTGCAGGCTCAGGACACTGCAGCCTGGGCTCCGACTCTAGGAGTTTTCTACTATGCTGGGAAATTTTATTTCTCCCCCAGCTCCTTGGCCTTCCTGCTTATTGCTAATGTGTCTTTCTAAGTCTCAGTTTCTTCATCCATAAAATGGTGAGAGTAATTATACTTATCTCCTAAGGTTGGTTGGTTGCTTATTGGCACATATTTGTTACACATCTACTATATGCCAGGTATTCTACCAGAGGCCAGAAACAGAGTAAAGTGCTATATGGACATGGCCTCCACCCTCACGGACACTGTTTTCATTCATCTTTTTTTTTTTTTAATATGTCTTTATTGATTTCAGAGAGAGGAAAGGAGAGGGAGAGAGAGACAGAAACATCAATGATGAGAGAGTCATTGACTGGCTGCAGCCCACAACCCGGGCATGTGCCCTGACCGGGAATCGAACCCCGATCGCCTGGATCCTAGGTTGACGCTCAATGGCTGAGCCACGCCCAGCCGGGCATTCATTCATCTTTGTATCCCCAGCCCTAGTACAGTACCTGGTATATAATAGTTTAATATGTATTTGTTGAATTATCTAATATAGTTCTTTATTTTCCCACCCATGTAACATACACTTAAGACAAAAGTGCCAATGAGTAAAAGTAGAGAAGAGTCATGGAGAAGAGTCCTCATAGAGGACTCACTGGGTAGCAGGCAGAAGGCTGAATGTGGTACGTGGATTGTTTCACTTAATCGTCATTCAGTGATGTAGGCCCACTTGTTATTATGCCACTTTATAGAAAGGGGAACAGTGTACAAACAGCTGAAGTCACTTGATCAAGGTCACATAGCTAGTAGGTGGTGAAGATGCATTGCACCCTTAAGTTCTGTCAAACTCTGAGAATCCAGAGTCCCAGGGAGAGAGGAAATGAGGAAACATTCAAAGCTCAGCAAGGAAAACACTGACATCAGAAAAGCAGCAGGAAAACATCTTTTCTTTCTCTGGCTGTTTTCACCCAGCTGCTTAGTTATCCATGAAGATCTTGTCCACCCTTTCCTCTTCAGCTTTTATGTTCTATATCAGGTAATAATAGGCTTCGCTATGTCAGGCTATATAATTTTGTTCAACTTTATGTTATATGTCATCAGTGGAAGCAGTGAGTCCTAAGGCTGCTCTATAATTCTATGTGTTCTGATAAGGAAAGGCACTTAAAATTGAACTGTAGTCTGCCGATTATTCCCCATACTGATTTCAAAGTACCCTGATGAAATAACATAATAAAAGGTAGATAAAGAAAAAGACCATATGTCAGATGGATTAAACACAAGGAAGCCAGACAGAAAGAAGACTAGGAGCTGAGATCAAAACAGCGCTTGTGTGTTGACGTGGCAAAGCAAACAGCTTGCCTAGGAGACCATGTGCTGCAGTCACTATCACAGGGCAGCAACCAAGCTCAGCAGTCTCAGCGCACATAACAAAGTATTCAAGAGGCTTTCTAAAGCTTTTCTTTTCTTTTTGAATTCTCTTAATCAATTATTTATCTATATCCCATTCCACATTCAAATCAGGAGGTCATCCTACTCTAGTGCTGAACACATTAACTTATTTGGTGTCCACATGCAAAATTCCCCAAGAATAATTTATTAGGGTAGCAGTTCTTAAGTTTTTGAAATCAATATCACAGTAAATATCAATATCACTTGTTAATGTGGCCTATATATATTGAAATGTTTTCAAATTAAAATTGAAAAAATATATATCTTTATTATTTCAAAAATTACAATAATAATCTGATTGCATACTAATATAAATAACAAAATGAGTGAAAAGAATCATTTTATACTTTTGCAAATCTCCTTCATATCTGACTTAATAGAAGAAAACTAGATTTTGTCATCTACTTCAGCATTCAACCTGCTACAGAATGCACTGGTGGAAACACATGAAGAAAACGAAGCCTCACATAGATATACACAGTTTTGGTGTCTCAAAAAAATGTATACACACTTTAACAGCTGATAGCTCAATTGATGTTTCTTTCTTTTCAGATTTTACCCATTGGAATTAATAATTATTCAAAGTGTGGATACATTTTGGGGGGACACACCATAGTTGAAAAAGGAAGGAGTATACTTACACTAAGACTCAACAAGTAGTTCCTTCAATGTAGACCCTGAAACCCTATCAAAATAACTTCAGACACTCTCTTAAAATTAAATCCATTAGTCTACCCTGAATACGGTGCACTGTCAGAAGATGAAGGCCAAGGAGCAATGGCATCTGCACAATAAAAACACTTCAGTGTGAAGTAGAAGGAAGAAGAGAAACTGAGGCAACAGAAGGGCCTCAGGGAGACACTCGTCTGAATTCAGGGTCAGAAAGAAAGACGAAATCAGAAGTCCTGTCTGAAAGGACGTGAGGAGCAATTGCAGTGAGCTCCAGGCAGATAGACTTTCATTTGGATCTGCAGAGATGGGTGGTTTCAAATATTACAGTACCAGTAAATGACAACTCAGGGGCTGGAGCCCACGAAAGATCTCTTTGTTGGATGTATCACCCAGACTGTGCCTTTGAGAGGGAAATGGAAATCTGCTGATAGGACACTTGTTTATTTTCAGCATCTAGGTTATGTCAAGATTTAAGGCAATAGCCCGGCTGGGGGTGGCTCAGTGGTTAAGCATCGACCTAGGATCCAGGCAATCGGGGTTCGGTTCCTGGTCAGGGCACATGCCCAGGTTGTGGGCTCGATCCCCAGTCAGGGAAATGCAGGAGGCAGCCGATCAATTACTCTCTCATTATTGATGTTTCTATCTCTCTCTCTCTCCATCTCCTTTCTTCTCTCTGAAATCAATAAAGATATATTTTTTAACAAAGAGAGAAAAAGATTTAAGGCAATATAATGTATGGTTTTGTAGATCCCCTCATATTCCTCTTACCTGTCTCAGTTTAATTGTTTTTGTGCTACAAAATATCAAAATATTTTCCCGTTAAAAAAAAACCAAAGAACCTTTGCATTTTTAAATAGAACTTTTACCCACACATAATTTTGTAACAGCATGCATTGTTATTTGGAAAATATTGATTCAATTAATTATGCAGAAATAAAGTGGGAGGCACCTTACTTCCTGATCTCAAACTATACTACAGAGCTATAGTAATCAAAACACTATGATACTGGCATTTAAAAAAAAAAAAAGGTATATAGACCAACAGAACAGAATCAAGAGTCCAGAAATAAATCCACACATAAAAGGTCAACTAATATTTAACAAGAGGTCCAAGAATAGTCACTGGGGGAAAGACAGTCTATTCAATAATGGTGCTGTATATTCACATGCAAAAGAACGAAATTGGACTTCTATTTATACCTCCCACAAAAAAATAACTTAAAAAAGACCTAAATGTAAGACCTGAAACTATAAAACTCCTAGAAAAAAAACATAGAGAAAAATCTCTGAAATTGTTCTGGGCAATGATTTTTTGGACACGACACCAAAAACACAGCAACAAAACTAAAAATCAATAAGTGGGGCTACATCTAACTAAAAAACTTTTGTACAACAAAAGAAACAATCAACCAAATAAAAAGGTAAACTATGGAATGGGAGAAAAATATTTGCAAATCATGTATTTGATAAGGTGTTTATATCCAAAATATATAAGAAATTCATGTGACTCAATGGCAAAAGAAAAACACTCTGATTTAAAAATAGTCGAAATAACTGAACAAACATGTTTCCAAAGAAGATATATAAATGGCCAACAGATACATGATAAAGTGCTCAACCTCACTAACCATCAGGAACATTCAAATTAAAATCACTATGAGATATCACCTCACACCTGCTAGAATACTTACTATCAGAAAGACAAGCAGTCACAAGTGCTGGTGAGGATGTGGAGAAACGGGAGCCCTCATTCACTGTGGGAATGTAAATTGGTACATCTGTTATGGAAAACAGCATAGAGGTTCCTCAGAAAATTAAAAATAGAACTATCATATGACCCAACAACTCTAATTCTGGGTATATATCTGAGGGAAATGAAATCACTAACTTGAAGAGCTATCTATACTCTCACGTTCATTGTAGCAGCATTCACAATAACCAAGACATTGAAACAACCTAAGTATCCGTTGACAGATGAATGGATAAAGAAAAGTTGATATATATGTGGGAGAGTAGCCGTAAAAAGAAGAAAATTCTGCTATTTGTGACAGTATGGATGAACTTTGCGGCCATTAAGCTAAGTGAAATAAGTCAGACAAAGACAGGGTGCTGGTGGGAGGAAATGGGTGAAGGTGGTCTATGGGCACAAACTTTCAGTTAAAAGGTGAGTAAATTCTGGGTATTGAATGTACAACATGGTGACTATAGTTAACAATACTGTATTTGTATAGTTGAAAATTGCCAAGAGAGTGGATTTTAAAAGTTCTCACTGTACACACACACAGATCACTATGTGAGGTGATACATGTGTTAACTAATCCTATTGTGGTAATCATTTCAAAATACATACATATACCAAATCATCATGCTGCACACCTGAAACTTATTGTTATATGTCAATTATATTTCAATAAAGCTGGGGGGAGGGAGCTAATAATAAGGTTTCCAAGATGATGATTTGGGACGCTTTTAATTTTTTTATGCTATTTTACAAACTCTTGAAAAGACTCAAGTTTTTTTCCCCTAGTGCCTTTCCTTGTACAGCTATGGGTAGGTAAAGTGGGGAAAATTCCATTTAATTTAAAAAAAAAGAACTTCCAAATTTAAAGACCTCTGAAATCTATCATTATTTTATTCTATGGACATTCTGAGTCTTCCAGTTTCAATGCCCTTCTTATCTATTGAGCTGAAGTTAAACTACTTCTCTGTTACCATGTGTTGTTTCCATTGTTCTGATCAGGGGTTTAGTTGCAAATCACAGGATGATTTCTAGCTAATATAAGCAAAATATTCTTTTTTAAAGTATATTAAGAACTTCTTTAGAACCTCAGGTTGATACAGAGAACTGGTCTTAAAATGCTAAGTAGCCAGTAATAAAGCACATGGAAACAACGCCCATCCACCTGGGGGGAAATGTCCTGTTGAAACACCACTCCTGCCACCCTCCACTGCTCCGCACTGAGCACACCGGTGGCCGGACATGCCACCACCACACACTCAGAAGAACTAGAAACCCTATGCCACCACACTTGCCAGGATCTTCGTGGGACCACATCTTAACATTGTTCCTTTCTTCAGCTATATCTCATCCAGGTGCCCCCAAATGGGGAAATCAAAGTCATGTGCTTTTGTACCTTACGCATCAAGGGATTCTGATGCGGTCTTTTGCATCATATCTTGATGCAGGACTCAAAACGTGGAAACTATGAAGACATAAGAGAGTATTTTCAAAAGATACTGAGAAGCCACAGATGCCTACTGTACACACCAGCACATGGACTGTTTAGACTGAAACAGGTAATATGGCGAGGCACAAAGAAGGCTTGGGGCAGTGTTCTCATTGAGCAGCACTCTTACCTCTCCTCACTTGAAGCGTGGAAATCAGAAATTATTTTAGTCCATATGCTTTCCATTATACCTTCTCTATGTCAAAAGTCCAGAATAGATTAAATATTCATGGGCATATAAAGGAGTTTGTTTTTTGTTGTTGTTGTTTTTCTTTCTGGGATGTCATTTTTTAAAGAACTGGCTTGTTTTCTGGAAATGGATCTGTGTTATATGGTCATAAGTATTTCCAGCTATTTTCACACTTGTCAGATTAGCAAAAATTAGATAAATAAAGAGGGAGAACATTCTGGATTTAATAACAACAATCCTGTATTTGAATTGCAAAACATATGGTTCAGGCAGACATTATTTTGGTGTCATGGAAACTCATCTTTTCTTCTACCAAACATATTTGAATAGCTGGCAATTATCCAATTTTGAGCGGAACAAGTTCTCTACATAAGGAGCCCAACCTTAATGTTTTTACACATTTTATATCACTTCATATGCTAATAGAACAGCAAATCTTCCTGCCCATGCTTAGAATATGCAAAATATCAACTCTTTTCAGCAAAACCAGCCAGTTCAAGAAGATAGTATGTAAGGCCAAAGTTTTCTGGAATCCTGGTAGATTGAGATTTCTGTTAAGCTTTGTGACTACTACTTGAGTTAGGAAAATAATCTATCAAAGTGACTTCCTCCTATGATTCAGAGAATGACAAGACATCCCATTGCTCCAATAACTCAGATTCCACCAATATGAAATCACATGCTCCATACCTAGCACAGTCAGCCTCACAGACGATGAAGCTACTGCTTTTATTCCCTATGAAGATGTCCACAGGACTGCAAATCTTCAGTATATTGAGCAACTTTCTAGAAGCCCTATACCTTAGCAAAAGAGGAAAATCTGCTGTTCCTGAAAAAGAAAAATGGCTACACTCTCTATGGAATATTTTTGGCAAAAGTAGAGAAGATTAAGTTGATCTATCAGCATTAGAGAGTTTTATTGCATTTGTCTCACTCTTTTGGCAGAATAAAACAACACCACGTTACACACCTGAGATATTTCACGTCCTATTCTGTACGTTACCCAGAGAGCCTATTTATTATCTATTACCAACAGCCTCTTGGTGCTCTCTGCCATCTCATCCCCAGCTCACAAGTAGAAATGATCCTGAAGCCTTAATTGCTTTTTATAGGTCATCATCACTGTCATCCAGTGTTCTTTGAGGAGCAAAATTTTAAAAGACATGTAACGTAATCAGCTGTCAGAGTGCTCAGCTTTTCCTTGTAAGACAGCCCTGCCTGTCAAATGGAAAGAAAAGGATTACAGTGGAAAGAGATGCATGTTTGAATTCAAGCAGATTTTAAGGATTCTTTAACGATAAAGAAAGCAAAAAATTAGACAATCAGCTCAAAAGAGAGAGGGAGGCATGTTCTAATTAAGAAACAATTTCCTTTCTTAGCTGTGCCTGGATATTGTAACTAAATAAATTCAAAATAAAATGCCAAAGCCACTGAGGAAGAAACTGCTACAGTTCTGCTTAGAAGCCTAATCATGAAGAACAAAGAGAAGGATGGGCTTTGGAAGGGTAGTTTCAGTGATGTGAGGAACTGAGAGTAACTGTGAGCTCACAGGAAGCATTAGGCAATGGTGCCACACTTGTTATGCAAAAGCTGGGCAGAGCCCTGGCTGCTGGCTCAGTGGTTAGAGCATTGGCTCGTGCACCAAATGGTCTCAGATTCAATTTCCGGTCAAGGGCTCATACACTGGTTGCAGGTTTTATCTCCAACTCCAGTCGGGACACATGTGGAAGGCAACCAATCAATGTGTCTCTCTCACATCGATGTCTCCCTCTCTCCTCCTCTCTCTCTTTCCACCTCCATCCCTCCCTTCCACTCTGTCTGGGAATCAATGGAAAAAATATCCTTGAGTGAGGAGTAAGCAAAACAAACAAAAAAAAATCTGGGCAGAGGTGCAGAGACACAGATTGTCAGGAAATCAGTAAAGCTCTGTTTCATTGGGTTGAGTATAACTTGATGTAAGAGACATCCAGGAGCTAATCTTCTAAGATGATGACATAGAATGAGCTTTCTTCAGTGTGCATTGATGGGGCTTCCGGCTAAGGTCATTACTAAAGCAAAGAAGAAGGGTCAAGGAAGATAATGGAAGTAAATAAGAGAGTGGTTCCCAAGGTGCAGCCTGAGGAAAGGCAGAAATGTTGCAGATTTCAACCAGGAAGGTAGGAGGGAAGCCCCAGCAGGGTCTGTTGCTTTTGTAGAGATAGGGACACCATTTAAATTTGGAGATAGCTAGGGCCCTAGGCTACCCCTCAGCTGGCATCACATCTGTTCATCCCCCACCCAAGTCCATGATATCCACACTCATGGCCAATGCAGCACTCTCTGGTCAGATCTAGTGTCTCAAGGAGTGTTTAGCTGTGTCCTTGAATAACTGGGGCTCATCCTCCCAAAGTTATCCCCCTGTAGGTTCTCTCGGCTTCTGCAGACAGCTATAGTCCTCATTGGATATAAGAGCCAGCTCTGGCTCTTACAGTGAAATTCTAAAACTCATGGGTGCAAATTAAGTGTCATCAAATCGTGGGAAAAAGAAAAAAATGAAGGATTGAATAACAAAGTTCTCAGGAAATTCTATCCTAAATGAAATGTGAGTGGTATATCTAGGGCTCACTGAAGGAACCATCTGATGTTTAATAGACAGTGGGTTGTAGCAGTCAAATAAACCTAGGCTCAAATCCTAACCATTTCATTTACCCCCCTGCAGGAAAATTACTTAAATTATCAGAGCCTCAATTTTTCCATCTCCCAAATAGTGATGATCTTGTTTCCTGTAATTGATAGGACAAAACGAATGTAAAGCATCTCTGCACAGGGTCTTCACTTAATAAATGTTAGTTTCTTAAAAGAAATTTAGTCAAGGGCAATTTATTGGAAGAAAAACATCATAATGTGAGCAAGAAGAATTTATATCAGAGGTAACAAAGGCAGCCAGGTATACTGCCTTAGTATTAGAATATAAAGTGCCCTATCCTCTATATTGATTACAAAATTTCTCTATTTAAAATTTTTTCTGCTTGTCTTCATTTTTTTACCTATTTTCAGCCTATAAATCTGGTGTGCTATTTAAAGACTAATATAGATTGGTCATCTAGGTTCATGACCAAAATTCCTCCCAATATATATATATAATTTTTTCATACTTTCAGCCAATAGGTATTTATTGAGCACCTACTATGTGCTATGACAGGCAAACTGGGGACTACAGGCAACAAGGACCCAATACTCAGGATGGTTTCTCCCTTCCTGGAAGCAACAATCCCTGCAGGGGCTTCCCTCATACCTTCCTGGTTGAAATTTATATAGTTCAATAGGTGAAAGAGACACAGAGCCTCCTACTGCAAGATAATTGCAGGGAAGTGCCATTTTGCATCTTGACAGTTCAGTCACCTTATGAAATACTTCTTCATCACATCACTGGCAAAAAAGGTTTTTGAGTGAAGAAAGGAAGAAACAAAGGAAGGGAGAGAGAGAGGAGAAAGTGTGCCATCTGAATATAAAATAAATGTGAATATGCCAGGCCTCTGCCCCATTCCTCAATGACACTTGACAGCCACCCAAGTAGACCTTCCCTCCCCCACAGGCTGCCACAGGATTAATAAGTATCTACAGGCAGAGTTTATTGAATAGCCTTGTTCATGCTGACCTTCCTGTAAACTTTGGCGGAATCTCTGAGGGATCCCTACCCTTTTGAAGCAACCATGCTTTATCAGCTTTTCTACATAACGACCTATGGAATTGGGCCAACCAAGGGAATATGACTCCATTTACTTAGCTCTGAGATACAGATGGCCTAGTGAACACTGTGAGCTAATGGAAAACTAACACACGCTAGTCCAGGTCAACAGCTGTTTGCATTGCAACTGTGGCCTGTGAGACACGGGTGTATTTCATGGGTCCTTATGTAGACTGCCATCTGCCCAATGAATGTTGTTCATTTCCTTTAACTATGAACATAGATATTAGGAATTGGGATTGTAAGCAAGTGTGCTATGGACATCAACTCTCTTTTTTAAGGCCTACATGGTTGGAAAGCCCTCCAATTCCAAATACACCCTGAACAGGTGAATATATGACTCAGCGCCTCAAGCTTTCGCATCACTCTTCTATATGATACATAGGAATACGTGTTTTGTTTCATCACTTTGCTTGAAGATTTGTTATTTATGTGGCCTCATAATTTCACCACATTAAATCTCTCGGGAGTAATAGTTGCACCATGCAGTAGAAGCAGTCAGCCTGGGCATTTACAATCTGAATTCTTTACCACATTTCCAGCCCAAATATGGAGATGGCACAGATAAAGCCTACCCTTCACTGTGAATCAGTGCCCCTTTCCCTGTGAAGTTCAGTATTCTGAGTATATAGGAAGGATACAGTTGTGGGGTGAGAGGTGAAGGAGCAGTCTGGCCCTGCAGGGGTGTTTGGCAGCTCTAGTTTATGAGAGCTCTTATTGTCTGTAGTCCCCAGTTTGGGGCCTTTAACTGAAATTGCAAGATAACAAAAACAATTCCACCCAATACCCTATTATACTTGTTTGCTTGTGTGTGTTTTTTTCTTTCTCACTCCAGAAATACTCAGCAGAGACCATGTTTGTTTTAGTTGACGGTTTATCCCCGAGCCTCTAAGAGTGTCTGGTACATACAACATACAACATTATGGGCCTGGTTTCCATTACCGCCTAACATAGCCTTTGGGCAAACAATTTGACTTTTCTGGGCTTGAGTTTCCTCACTATGTATTGGATTATTTTTCTATAATAAAAGATATTCAATACCTCCTATTATCACTTTCATATCACTAGAAAAATGAAGCTACTCCTTAGCCATTTGGATCCTCTTATATTCAGTTTAAAGTATATAAAGATACATTTTGAAAGTCAAAAAACAGTTGAATAGCAGTAATTTCATATGATTTAACCTAACTCATCACATAAATTTTCGCTGAGCATTTCTTTCTCATGTGCAAGGCATTATTGTCAGATATTGGGAATACAGCTGTGAACAAAAAGACATAAAGCCATGTTTTCATTGACTTTACATTCTTGTTGAGGAAGACAAAGAATAAACAAATTAACAGATGACAGTGTAATTGGTCAGTCAGTGAAGGGCACTAAGAAGAAAAAGGAAAGTGGGATAAAGAGATAGAGAGTCACTTGAGGGCAGGGATACAATTCTGAAAAGAGAGGGATTGAGTGAAGGTTACCTACTGAATGCTGAGGCTCTCAGCCATCTTCCCTTCCTTGGCTCCCAAATTTCTGGCAGTGGCATGATTATATATTAGAAAAGAGATTAACACGAGCTCCTCTCTGAAGAATATGACTACCCTAAGAAGAAAGATCTAAAGATACCACCGTGGGCATTTGTTAACAAAATGGCTCAGCCAAATCATGTCAGAGGGAAGCCAAGCTTCCAAGAGAGCTTTTTGGTATCCAGTGCTTCAACATGAACAGGCCTTGGGACTATCAGATATTTTAGGGTAGCCACTAATCTCAAGGTTAGAAGACAAAGCCAGTAAGCGAAAACAGTTACTTAGAGGAAACAAAGACTTTAGAAGGAGAAGAAAACATCAAAATTGTTTTATGTCTTCAGAGAGAGAAGAAATAGATGCTTAAATGTTTATATACAAATTGAAAGGATAAAAAATTCTAAGAAATAAAAAACTGCTAAAAAAAAAGGGAAAAACTCAGTAAAAAGGTTGCATGATAATTTTTCATGAAGTAAGTCAAATATAAGAAAATATAAAAAAGTCAGCAAAGGGATAAAAGTCAGCAATAAAAATGTATAAAACATGTAGGTAAAAAAAGAGAATAATCCACAGTGTTATTACACAAATAATAAAATTCTAAAAGGAGAGAAAATGTTGGGAAGAGGAATGAAATCATCAATTATTGACACAGCTTTGTAAAGTATCAGAATCCTGACCACAAAGAAATGAGAACTTTCAAAAAGGGAAGAAAACAGGATTCACATAACAGCAATACTGGACTTTAGGGGGGAAATGGAGCAATACTTTCTAATTACAGAGTACTAGGAGAAATTCTTTCCAGCTTAAAATTTTACACCCAGGCAATTAAATGTAGGGGTAGAATAAAATTAGTTTTAGAGCCTGGCCAGGTGTGGCTCAGCGGTTGAGCGTCGACCTAGGATGCAGGCAATCGGGGTTCGATTCCCAGTCAGGGCACATGCCCAGGTTGCAGGCGAGGCAGCTGATTAATGACTCTCTCATCATTAATGTTTCTCTCTCTCTCCCTCTCCTTTCCTCTCTCTGAAATCAATAAAGATATATTTTTAAAAAAATTAGTTTTAGACAAGTAAGTTTTCAAAACATTACTTTGAAACTTTCTCAGAAAAGTAATACAACAAGTTTCTATACAAGGGAGCAAATAAAAAAAGTTGTCTGTATGGAAAATACAATAATTAATAAATAATAATATAAGAATAAGCCCTGTGTTTTGCATACTCACAGGTGTAAACCTACTTTTGCCCACCCTGCATGTAGGATCCAAGGCACAGGGGCCTGCTGAGAGAGGGAACAAGACTCCCAGAAAGCTGGTAAAAAGAAATGCCACTTGCAGCTCTGCAGCGGGCTTAGAGGGCAGTTCCTCCAGAATGGAGTGGGTGGGAGGCTCTGTGAGGGAGTACAGAGTGTTTATGAGATTTATACTCCGTGGAGAGGGTTTGGAGAATAATTATGTAAAAATTTAAGCATTTTTAAAAATGGAAAGATGCTTAGTAATTCCATGGAAAAAGAGAAAGTAAAAGGAAAAAAAGGAAAGGATAAATAGAGCATTATATGGCCCAGCTGTGAAGATATTTATATAGTCATACTATGAAAATGTTGAATATTAATATAATCAAGTTGCATTATATGTGGATGAGGGGGACACTGGGGAGAGGCTATAAAAGCATAATAGATCTTTACCTTCATAGTGGGAAGTCAATGTTTAATGCCTAAATCCAAGCACCAAGAATATATATATGTATATATGTAAATATACATATACACAAATATAAGCATGTTATTCCAGGAAATGAACATACCACATTTCTTCAATTTTGAGACACATTATTTTTTCACATTTCATTATTTCCATAATTAGATGTGTCTCAACCTTTGGTGTGTCACAGTGTAACTGGTGACATTTGTTGCATTATCTAATCATAGACATTGTTGATTTAATAAAATGCGGTCGTTATCAAAAGAATCAGATAAAGGACTTCAAAGTGGCTACCTCTGGGAAGCAGTAAATCGAGGGAGGGTGGTGATAAGGGACTGCTGTTTTAGTAACAACTTTTTGAAATTATTTGACTCTTTAAATGATCTATAGATAATTTTAAAATAATGTTTAAAAAATAAATACTTAAAAAAATTCTTGTTGGCTGTTTTGTGGAGAAGTGTCTGTAAGAGGACAAGATTGTGAAGCCAGAGAGGAGTACAGGGTCTTGCCTAGTCCAGAAGGGGACTGGTGATGGCTTGGACTAGATTGAGAGCAATGGAGGTAATGATAGGTGGTCAGATTCTGGATATATATATATATATATATATACATTTTAAAATGACCAAATTTACCAATGCATTGAATGTGAGATAAAGATGAGAATCAAACATAATTCCAAAGTTTTTGGCCTGAGCAGCTAGAAAAAGGAAGTTTTAGTTTCCTGAGATGAGAGAAACAACAGGAAAAGCAGGTAAAGGAAAAGGGAAGATCAAGGGTACAACTGGGACATACATACTTGGATGCCTGTTAGACATCGAAGTAGAAGTGGACAGCAGGCAGGTTACACACACAAATCTGGAGCTCTGTTCTAGCTAGGCTGAGAATAAAATTTGAATTTTTGTCTTTTCAGTTTCCTCCCTTCCCCCTTTAGACATATGGTCAATTTTTGCTTATTTATATAGATAGTAAAAAACTAAGTCTTAATTTTTGTTTAGGCAAAATTAGATAAGTTGTTAAGTACTCTTTTTTAAATTAATCATTATTTGCAAGTGTTTGCTTCTGTTTTGTATAGTCAGCAAATGCTGGCCATGCCAGGTAAGACTGCATAGCTGTCCAGAAAACCTAAGCACACCTTACCTAGACTTTGGTTATTTTAGGCAGAATTAATTCTATTCTAGGTATTTTGTTAAAAGGGATGTTATAACCTCATTGGTAGAAAGATATTTCCTACTTGGAGAAAATGTTAAGACCAAATCTCCTATTGCACTGAACCATGGATGTCACATGTCTAAGTAACAGAGCTAAACGGGCCCTCTGACCCCTGGAAAAAGTTGATGGGTACATCATTAGTCAAATATGCCTAATTCCCTGAAGCTGCCTCCACACACATACACTCACTCCAGGGCAATTAAAGAAAAATACATTCAAGTCAGATGAAGCAACTCTTGCTTACTTCCTTCAAAGTAACACTAGAAGTCAGGCCCTGATTTTAACCTCTCATCAGACTTTTTAAAACTGAGATATAATTGACATACAACATAGTGTAAGTTTAAGGTATACAGTGTTAATTTGATACATTTATATATAATACTGTATTATAGACTTAAAAATAGATCTTAATATCAACACAGAAAAGAAATGATAATTATGTCATATGAGAGGAGTTAGCTAACTCTACAGTGGTGATCATATTGCAATATATAAAGGTATCTCCTCAAGCTCTTTAGTCCACATTGTGCATTTCTCCTTGAAGAACACTCCAAGGGACACAAAGGAAATTCTTCCTTTCTAACCAGGGAAACATATATTAACCTGATCAAGTCTTAACTACCTTGGAGAAAGGCTCTTTGGGGACTTCTTTCCTGAGTTCTAATCAGTCTTTAGCTAACACACTTTGCCCACCTCATGGGTCATGGGCAGGTCTGGTAGACCCCTCCACTGTCCTAAGCACTGGAATGATACTCTAAAATGTGATTGGCAGGTTGGGGGAGAGGGGACACTGACAAATGCTAATCTCAGATGAGAAGGCAGGAAAATGCTAGACCTACAGTTGTTTTGGTCTTTGTGGCTAAAGCCATTTCTATTAGTTCACTCTTCTCTGATCCTTTTTAAAAAATCTAGAGGACTTTCCATCTCTTGGCACATTTATTATTTTGAATTTCCAATTCCTCCACCTCCTTCTCTACTCCTAAGCACTTAAACAAAATATTTGATCATTTTTATAGCAGTATATAGTCAAACATAAAAGAACAAGTGAATTATTTTCACCAATTTCTAGTGACAATTTAAAGACTATTTTCTACCAATTTTTCCTTGTTACACCCACACTACCTTTATTCCCCAATGTTTCTTTCTTTTAAAAATGACTCCAGATATATCATACAGGTGTACAGTAGAAATATACACCATTGATCAGTCAAGATCGGTTGATTACATTGTGATTATGGGGACAACTCCAAACCTCAGTGGCTACATGCCATCTGAGGGCTCTGCTTCATTTCGCTTTGCCCTTACCCAGCAACCCAGCCTGTGACAGCAGCCACTGGCTATACTGCCAGTTGCCATTGTTCTTAAACTTCCACCGGGAAGGGTGATGCATGTCACTGCCATTACATTTCTTTAGCCAAAGCAAGTCATATGACTAAACCTAACTGCAAAGGGTCAGCTGAGTATAATTCTTTTGCAAGTGGGGCACTGAATATTAGTAAACAGCTATACAGTCTAATATGCCCACTCAACCACAGAGTTATAATGCATCTAATCTTATATCAAAATCCCTAGTAATAGAGGAAATTTCTGTACATTTTGTCCAGATGTTGTTAGAAAAATATCTAAATTCTGAGATTCAAAGTCCCAAGTCATTGTCTCAACCTTCCTTACTCTATCTGTTTGGTTAACAGCTAATGGTGTCACATTTTGTAGATAAATAAAGGTCATCATCTCATTAAATGAATATGTTTTTCAACCACAGGAAAATGTGTGACATGGTTACCAAGGTTCTTCAGTCATAATAAAGGTCTGCAAATGTCACCAAGGGAAACCAAGAGCCATTTTCAGGCTGGAAAAATCAGCTCCAACTGTGATTGCACAACAGCTACCATGCAATTGTTTTCCATCCCTCCTTTCTAATGTTATGGGCATCAGTAAACATTTTGCCCCTTTTAACACAAATTCTACATGGCTCAGAAATGTTGAAGCGGGAGTGGTGAAAAAGCATCAGGTCAGGAACTACAACATTTCTAGTATGATGTGGCAAGCCGGGAAGTTTAGTCAGTTGCCAATCAAATGTGAGTTGTATGTCCAGAGTCCACTCCATCCCTATCTGTAATATTGTGATATAATAAGAAATATATATTTTTGGCTTTGTCCCCAGTTACTGGCACACAACCGCTAATACCCTAGGAATTTATTGATCAATAGGGCTGAAAAGCATCTTTTGTTATTTATAATAAGCCCCTTTCAACCCTACCTGAGTCTTTGCTAATGAGGCGACTCTAGGAGAAAGGGACTGCTTGCCAGAGGAACCAATCAGGTGATTAAGAGGGTTGGAACTTTCATCCCCCACTCCCCTCCCCAGGGAAGGGAGAGGGCCTGGAGGTTGAGTTAAGCATCAATCATGCCTAAATAACAAAGCTTCCATAACAATCCTGACTAGAGGGTTTTGCAGAATCTGGGTTGGTGAATTCATGGAGGTACTGGGAGGGCATGGAAGCTTCAGACTTCTTCTCTCATACTTTGCCCTGTGTATCTCTTCCATCTAGCTGTTCCTGCGTTGTATCCTATTATAATAAACTGGTAATCTAAGTAAGTAAATTTTTTTTCTTAAGTTCTGTGAGCTCTTGAAGCAAATTATCAAACCTGAAAGGGGAATGATGGGAACCTCTAATTTATAGCTGATCAGTCAGGACCACAGGTAACAGCCTAAACTTGTGATTAGTATCTGAGGTTTGGGGGGTGGGATTGCACTATTGTGGGACTGAACTCTTAACCTGTGGGCTCTAAGCTAACTCCAGGTAGGTAGTGTCATAATTGAATTGTAGGACACCTAATTCATGTTCAGAGAGTTGAAAAATTGGTTAGTGTGGGAAAACACCCACACATTTGCTATCAGAAGTGTTGAAAAGTAGAGGAGAAACAGAAAAGTTTTTTTTTTTTCTTTTACCATCTTTGCATTCCTGGTCATCTGTGTAGATCAGACTCATGGTATTTATCACCCAGACTATTTCACTAGCTTCTCACTTTTCTTTTGCTACCAATGTCTCTCTTTCTACTCTAGCTTTAATGTGGCAGCAAGAATTATCTTACTAAAGCCCAATTCTGAGGTGACAGTCACTATCAGAAAGGAGCTCACTAGCGCCTATTGCTTATAGAATGAAGCCCAGGCCCTAAACAAACCCTTCTCTCAACAACTTACTTTTCAGTCTTTATTTTTCAATGCACCTCCTCAGATTTAATGAACTATGCAATTGACAATAGTGAAACTTTATCAGTTGCAAATGTGCCCTTACATTTAAAGATGCAGGTATGTCTACTCCATAAGTTTTTACGTCTCTTCTGACCCAAGTGGTCTTTGAAAGCCTCATGATAACAGTTAGACCTCTTGATGTGGGAGACAAAAATGTCTGTAGCCAATTTTTGATATATGTTTCATTTAAAAACAAAAATAAATCACTTAAAAATTACAGCAAAACATTCAATAATACCAGAGTGAGGTCGAGGAGTAAAGAGATTATCATATTTAGTTATAATTACAGCACAATGGTGAACTATAATGTCCAAACATGAATGTATCCTTAAAAGCAATACCTCAGTTTAGACATTAACAACCAATAAACATAAATTCTAGTTAAGATCTATTTTAATTTCATTTCATTTAAAATTAAATTTCATTTAAAATCATACCAATTAACTTGCCTTGGGTAAGGAATAGTTTATACTGATGAATAGAAAAGAATGATATCTTTATTGGTTTTAAAAAAAGGACAACAGCCCGGCCGGGCATGGCTCAGTGGTTGAGCGTCCACCTAGGATCCAGGAGATCGGGGTTCGATTCCCGGTCAGGACGCATGCCCGGGTTGTGGGGTGCAGCTGATCAATGACTTTCATCATTGATGTTTCCATCTCTCTATCCCTCTCCTTTCCTCTCTCTGAAATCAATAAAGACATATTTTTTAAAAAAGAGAGACCATAAAAATAATCAGAGCAGAAATTTCTTTGTTCGTGTCATGCTCTGTGTTTTCTCCTCCCTGACCTCCTCCCTGCTCCAATCCTTGCTCCTCAACTCTTTATTTTACTCTCATCAACTACTGAATGTTGGGGTCATATATGGAGGTCTCTGTCTGAAGTTCTTTACTCTTCTCCCTTTACTCTCTCTCCATATCATCCACTCCTATGGCTTAGCAGTAAACATCACTGGTGGTCTGCAGTTCCCCTCAAATCATCTTTACTGCCATGTGGGTCTCTTCCCAAGTTTTAGTCTGCCTTTATTTTAAATGGCCCTCCAGAGGACTTTCCTTGGGGTGTTAGAGGTAGTCTTAATGTATTTCTGGGATGGCTCCTACTACCTTTGGGATGGTGGTGAAGATGGCTCATAAAGAGATGTCAGAACAGCCACAGCACAGTTCTGAGGAAAATACATAACAGCCCAGATGTGGGTGTGCTAGAATGGTTCTTATATAAGACCTGAGAACCCACCCAATGATGGAGGAGGAAAAATATAGGCCTATTTCATAAGTGGATTAGCTTGATATGTTGGTACAAACTAAAAATAGACTGCTGCTGGTCTCTCACATCTGCATAACCCAGACACTGCTGTCTAGAAAGAGACTGGAATAGCCTCTTGAAGGGGCATCTAAGGTCCCAGCTTGCTGATGACAACCTATGAGATTGAAGTGCTGCTTTCAGGATGTAACATATACCTTATGCCAATGGTCACTGTGTTGCTCTGTCTCCAATAGCTAGAATATACAAATCTGGGAGCCAAGGGATGCAATTAAAAAGAATCCACTCGCTGAAACAAGATGGCGCATAGGTAAGAGCTGCACCACCGCTTCCCACAGCGACATCAAAATCACAACTAAAATACAGAACCACCATAACTCAGAGCCTCCTGAGATCCAGCTGCACAGAAGCCCCACAACCAGGGAGCTGAAGAAGCATCGAGACCGGGAGGAGGGGCGGAGACCCGGCGGATCAGGGCTGAATCCCAGAGATGCGGCAGTGGGCCCCACCCGGTGCCCCGGTTGAAACCCAGGAGGGAAGCTCAGCGGTGGGGGTTTCCCAGAGGAGGGAGGGGTCCCAGCCCCCAGCAGGCCCCCAGCCCAGGGCTCCAGGGCTGGGAAGAGACGTCCCCACACCTTCGGGCTGTGAAACCAGCGGGGACTGTCCCTGAGGGTCGCGGAGGCTGCGGGAGCCCCAGCAGCTCCTCTAAAGGGCCCGGCACGGACTCACTCGGACGCTCCCTCTGAGCCCAGCGCCGGGCAGCAGCCTGAAAGGACCCGGGACACTCGGGGAGGAACTAACCTGCCTGAGATCCGGGCGAGAGGCAGAGGGGCGGTTTCCTCCCAGGCAGAAGGGCTGGCAGAGGCTGTTGCTCCTTGGCGAGTCCTCCCTGCTCACAGCCGGCAGGCAGGCGCCATGTTTGAATCGCCAGCACCTGACTCCCACCTTTGGCCCCGCCCCGTGATTCCCGGAGGCCCCGCCCCTCCCCACCTGCAGCCCATCCAGGCCATTTCCAGGGGCTTTTCTGTGCAAGTGGCCTCTCAAGCCTCACGCTTAGGACTTTCCTAAAATCTCTCAAACAAGCAGCAGCGGGACCCATACAGCTTGATAAGTGGCCCTAGGCCTGGCACCAGCAGCAGCCTGCACTGGCTCATAGCCTGGCCTCTCCTGGACACCACCAAGCCCAGCACAAGTAGCAGCCAACTACGGTTTGCTGTGTAGCTCATGCTGGGGGGCCCTGGGCAAGTCACTGGCACAGGCTGACTTTGCACCTCCCAGGAGGCCCCAGAGACAGTGCACATGGTGGTCAGACTCGACCACACTGGATTATAACCCTACCACATCCATGAGTGACACTCAAGGGGTGCACTTAGTGAACACCAAAGTCCCACTGAAGTAAATCCTGCTCCATAGGGGTGTCTCCAGCACAGCAGCTCTTTGGCTGTAGTTGCAGCTGGTCCTCACAGCTGATTGGCCTGGGGGTCAATTCCTCCCAGTGATGCCAACAGCAACCAAGGCTCAACTACAACAGGACAGTGCACACAGCCCACACAGGGGAGCACGTAGAAGGCCCAGCTCAGGTGACTGGGGAGGCTGAGCCACTGGACCGTACAGGGCACCTACTACACAAAGCCACTCTGCAAATTCCAGAAGACATAGCAGCTCTATGTAATCCATAGAAACAAACACCAGGAAGCAGCCAAAATGTGGAGGCAAAGAAACATGTCTCAGAGGAAAGAACAGAAGAAATCTTTAGAAGAGGAACTAAATGAAATAGATCCAAGCAAGCTAACAGATACAGAGTTCAGAATTTTGTTTATAAGGATGCACAACCATATTAGTAAGAGTTTTACTAAAATAACTGAGAAAATCAATGGCATAATAAAGTACCAATTCGAAATGAAGGCTACACAAACTGAAATGAAGAATAATTTTCAGGCAATCAACAGTAGAGTAGAGGACACTGAGTATAAAATCAGCAATTTGGAACATGAGGAAACAAAAAACACCCAACCAGAAGAGCAAAAGGAAAAAAGAATCCAGAAATATGAAGATAGCATAAGGATCCTCTGGGACAACTTCAAGAGGCCCAACATCAGTATTATTGGGGTGCCAGAAGGGGAAGAAAGAGGCCAAGAAATTGAAAACCTATTTGAAAAAATAATTATAGAACACTTCCCCTACCTGGGGAAAGAAACAGACTTACAAGTTCAAGAAGCACAGAGGGTCCCAAACAAGAGGAACCCAAAGAGGCCCACAGCAAGACATATCATAATTAGAATGCCAAAGGTTAAAGACAAAGAGAGAATCTTAAAAGCAGCAAGAGAAAAGCAGTTAGTTACCTACAAGAGAGCACCCATATGACTGACAGCCGATTTCTCAACAGAAACCTTGCAGGCCAGAAGGGAGTGGCAAGAAATATTCAAACTGATGAAAAACATGGAACTACAACCAAGATTGCTCTACTCAGCAAAGCCATCATTTAGAATTGAAGGTCAGATAAAGAGCTTCACAGATAAGAAAAAGCTAAAGAAGTTCATCACCACCAGACCAGCACTACAGGAAATGTTGAAGGGTCTTCTTTAAGAAGAAGCTAATGAACAAAAGAATCTGATGAACTAAATAGATCCAGAGACATTGACACATGCAACAGACGATCATATTTCAGAGGAAAGGGAAGGGGGGTGGAGGGTGGGAAAAGATTAACCAAAGAAGTTATATGCATATAAGCATAACCCATGGACACAGTCAATAATGGGGTGAAGGCCTGGGGAGGGGTGGGAGCAAGGTGGAGGGGGTCAATTGGGGGGGAAAAATGGGACACCTGTAATACTTTCAACAATAAAGATAAATTAAAAAAAAAAAAAAAGAATCCACTCATCTCATTCCTAGTGACGCACTTATCTCTTGGAAAATTTGTGCTTCTGGGGAACCACAAGCACAAAATACCATCTCTATGGTGCCAAATGCCAAATCTATTGTCTAACCCATAACTTTCTTATGAGCTCCAAATATGAATACATAAACACCCATCTGATATTCAAATTAGATACCTCACAAGCATATGAAACCTAAAATGTCCCAAACTGTACTTACCGTCTCTCCCTTCCTACAATATATCACAAGTGAACAGTGCTGCCTCAGGAGCTCGAGCCTGAGCTCTGGAGTTTCCTTTAAACTCTCTCGTTCCTTTATCCACCATGTCCAACCAACTATCAATCTTCTAAATTCTACTGACTTTCCAAGAGAAAGAATATTATCACTTCTCTCTTATCCTACCCAAAATGAAACCGCATTATTTCTCAGTAGGATATTTCAATAGCCTGCATGGTAGCCTCTAAAATGGTCCCCAATGCTCCCTACCATCTGGCATTCACACCATTATGTAGCCCTCTCTCCTTCTGCCTCTAATAACTAGAATATAGGAAAAATGATGGGATGTCACTTCTGAATGGTTACAAGAAGACTGGTTTTCATGTTACTCTCAGTCTCGCACTCGCTTGCTCTGAGGGAAGCTGTTTGATGTGGGGACTCACACGACAAGGAACTGAGGGGACCCTCCAGCAACAGCCAGAAAGGAACAGCAGTGCTCAGTCCAACAGTCCAAGAGGAACTGAATCCTGCCACAGCCACGTAAGTGAGCACAATGTGACTCCTCCCTCAGATGAACTTCAGATGTGACAGCAACCCTGGCCAACACCTTAGTGCTGCTCTGTGAGCCGTGAGCCAGTGGCGACCAGCTATGCTCTCTGTGTTCCTGACTCACACAAACTGAGACAGTGTTTGTTGTAAGACGCTAGGTTTTAGAGAAATTTGTGACGCAGCAATAGGTTGTGAATAGCTTCTTGACTTGTTTCCACTTGTGCATTCATTCTTACCTTCTTCAAGCAATCTCCTCAGAGAAGCCAAACTTATTTTAAAAGTGAAAATTTGTCATTTTCCTATTTAAACCCTTAAGTTGCCTCCTCTTGCTGTTGGAATTAAGCCTGAAATCCTTACTCTGGCCTTTGAAGCCCCCTTGATCTAGCCCCTGCCTGCTTTCTGAGTCTCATTTTTTATCACTGCTCACCACACTCGCCCTGACCCAGGCCTGCCTTCATCCAGGGTTTTGGTGGTGGTTTGCTTTTAATGCACTGCGTTCCTTCCTACCTCACACACACCATTCCATGTCCTGAATGTGCATCCCATTACCCTTCATCTGCCGATCGCTCTTCCCTTAGACCCCCTTAGCACAGTGTCTGGCACTTAATAAGAACTTTATAAATAGTTCATGAAGAAAGGAAAGAAAGGGAACAAAATGAATAATAGAATATAACCTTTCATATTGCATTGTAAAATATGGTCAGTTTTCTCAAGTCACCTTAGAAATAGGAAGCACACCAAAAGGCATGCAATATTTACATGCCAAATATTTGAGACTGATTATTCACGTGAAAACCTTTTCAACCTATGGTATGAAAGCAGAGTGAATCACACCAGATTTTAGACATTCAAGTGCATATATTTGTTCAAATATTCCTCCTCTTAACAAATATTTACTGAATGTTTGCTCTGTGACAGGGAATTTTCACCTCTGAACATCAAAGATAATAATGAAATTTCTGGACTGAGTAAATGAGAGGATGGTGATGCTGTTGACTGAGATGAGAGAGGCTAGGGAGGGGCAGGTTCTGGCAAATGTAAAAATACTTTTAATAAGTTGAAAACATTATCAAAGTATACATTATTGATTAACAATTATTATTGTTAGGACTATTTTGGGGCCAATATAATTATTTACCAAATGGTAAGAAAATGAAAGCTGAAAATCCTGGAAACAATGCCAGGAGACCAGAAATCTAGTTATGGCTGGTTAGCAAATGGCCTTGAGGAAACACCTTCCTTTCTGTTGGCCTCACGTTGCTCACTATAAAATAAGGTCTAAATGTCATATAAGATCGCTTCTGGCTTAAAAATGTTATTACTGTCTCAGTATAAACTCCACGAATGCACAAACATTCTCTGAGTGCAGGAATCTAGAGTCTATATATGTATTCAATTTTCATGAGAGTCTGAGGGTTTTGAAGAGAATGATTAAGAAATTGCAAATATAGAGTGTCCTTGACCCAGCAACTCCACTCCTAGGTGCTTTTGACTGTAATGCTTAGCAAGCTATAGGCCACACTTTCGAATACCTCAGTAGCAAAATAAAACTTGATTTCATCCACTTATGGGTAGTGTCACTGTGCTGGCTCTGTCCAGCACACAGTTGTTATTTTATTTAATTTTTCTAAGGTCTCACATTTATTACTGAACCAATCTACTACTGCAGAAAAAAAATCAGCAGAGAAAAATAATGCTTCCAATAATTTCCCAATTTAAAAGGAAATGTGCAAAAGAAAAAAAAAAGCGTGTTATATATTAACATCATAATTTTTGAAAACTTTTTTTATTGATTTTTAGAGAGAGAGGAAGGGAGAAGGAGAGAGAGAGAGAGAAATACCGATGTGAGTGCGAAACATCCATCGGCTGCCTCCAGTCTGCCCCACACCGGGCATAAAGCCCACAACCCGGGCATGTGCTCTGACTGGGATGGAACCAGCACCACTTCCATGCACAGGACAACACCCAACCAGCTGAGCCACACCAGCCAGGGCAACATTATAATTTTTATTTATTTTATTTTTTATTTTTTAAATATATCTTTATTGATTTCAGAGAGAGGAAAGTAGAGAGAGAGAGAGAGATTGAGAAACACCAATGATGAGAGAGTCATTGATCGAGCCCGCAACCCGGGCATGTGCCCTGACCGGGAATCGAACTCTGATCTCCTGGATCCCAGGTCGACGCTCAACTGCTGAGCCACGCCCGGCCAGGCAACATTATAATTTTTAAACTAAAGAATATTTTAGTTCATCCTTCAACCCAAGAGAAATGAAACTTATGCTCACAGAAAAGCCTGTATATAAATGTTTATTGTAGCTTTATTCATAATTATCAATAAACAAAAATAATCCAAATGTCCTTCAACTTGTGAATGGATAAACAGACTGTGATAAAATGATAAAATACTAGCCAGCAAATGAAACAAACAAAAACCTCCAACAAATTATTAGTACAAGCAACATAGATGAATCTCAGGTGCGTCATTCTAAGTGAAGGTATCTAGACTAAAGGTTACATACTCTGTAATTCCATTTGCATATTGTTCTGGAAAAGGTGAACAGATCAGCGGTTGCCAAGGGTTGGGATGGGAATAGAAGTTGACTACAAAGGTGCAGAAAAAAGAAACATTTTGGGGTATAGAAATTTACCTCACTATGGTGATAAAATTACAGAACTATTCATTTGTCAAAACTCAGAAATGTTCACTAAAAGGAGTGAATTTTACTACATGGAAATTTTTAATTATGAGAGGGGGGGAATGTGTCCCAAGAGATACCATGCACTTGCACTGAGTTAGGAATGGCTAGTGGAAAGGCAGATTAAAGATAGAGACTGATCATGAAACCCAATGCTAAGTCAGAAGCCCCAAAGAAGCCCAGAATGAACATACAATCTCACTGTCTACACAGTCCCTTTTCCTGGCAAATTGGCATCAAAAGTGCGGTCAGGAAATCACCCAACACATTTATTAAGAAAGCACAGATTAAGGACTTTGCAGATTAAAACCTCTGAGGGAAAGGAAAATTTATGTAAATCAGGAGGTCACTGAAGTTTGCTGAAACCATGGGGGTAGTAGACCGGGAAGATTCACCATTAGATATGATTCCCCAAGGCAATAGCAGATTGATTAAATATAAAAGAGAAATGTCAAAATTTTAAATTGGAAAATAAAGTGATTTGCAAAATACAAATGGAATTTCATTTCTCTATCCACCCTAATACCCAGAAGCACAACAAGCCAGCATAGAGCAGCAGAACCTAACGTGAAAGGGAAGCCGGCAACAGATCATCTGTGTTGAAATAGTGACCCCTTCTGTCTGTAAGACATTAACACATGTGATTCTGTGCTTGACCACTTGATTTGGTTTTTCAGCTCTGTTTGTGCAAGTAATAATGAAAGAACCAATTCAAATTCCAAATATAATTCAGCCTAGGAAATTGAGCTTGGCACAGAAAATAAGTATTGGTTCTGCCTCCATTAACCTCCGCCTATCTGCCATTCTCTTTCCAGGTATTAGTTATTTGTTCCATTTCTCCCAGGAAGAATATGATTATCAGAAGCAAATTAAGCCAGCAGATCCCCACAAACCCAAACACAAATAAACAAGGACATAAAAGATAGAGTATGTTTAATTCCTCATTAGGTCATAGTCCAATTGTTAGGATATTTACTCTGCCAGCTACCTGATACCCCTTCTCAATGCCACTTCTCTCCTATGTTACAGTCTCCCAACAGGAACTGTGTGTGATTCTTCATTGCTTTAGGGCTTGTTTTACTCTTTAATATTCTTCCTGGGCCAGTCCCCCAATTCACCTAAAATGTGGATCTGCCTTAAAGTTACCACCCTGACAAAGGCAGGAAATTAGTTCGACCAAGGCCACAGGGTAAATGTAAAGTGATATCCAAGTAGGAGTTTCAGTCCAAGTCTTTTAGTCATCTTTTCACTCAGCACAGAAGTTTTGAGCATTGGCTGAGCCAGGTGCTGGGATAAATGTTTGATCAAATCTAAAGCATCATCATTTGTATACCACACCACTGCTTCTAGACCATTAAGAAAAATAATGCTCCCCAGCCTGGATGGCTCAGCAGTTGAGCATCAGCCTAGGATCCAGGAGATCGAGGTTCACTTCCCGGTCAGGGCACATACCCGGGTTGCGGGCTCGATCCCTAGTCGGGGGCGTGCAGGAGGCAGCCGATCAATAACTCTCTCATCATTCATGTTTCTATCTCTCTCTCTCCCTCTCCCTTCCTCTCTCTGAAATCAATAAAGATATATTTTAAAAAGGAAAAATAATGCTAATTAAATTTGCTGTAATGCCTAAAATGATAGCCCTGTGTCTTTGAAATTTATTTCACATGTTCTCAGAAATTTGGCAATTTCTTCTGCTTTCCACCGCAATGCTTGGCAAAGTATAGGCCATACTTTCATGTATATGTCAGAAAATGAAACTGCTTTATCTACTTTATGGGTAGCCTCCTCTGTTAGGTGCTATAAAGCATATGGTTGTAGCTTTAAAAGTAAGTGTGAAAAGGAAAAAAAAGGCCTGTTAAATGTTAACATCATAATTTTGAAACTAAAGGATGTTTTAACTCCCTCTCTTCCAAAAATATAGAAAGGACCTAATTTCAGAATATAGGACAGAAGTTTAAACTGAAAACATTGTTTCATTTAAAAAAGAATCAATACATTGTCCTTACTTTCTCATTTTGCCATGGACAATTAAAGAATTTATTTTGATCGGGTGCCAGTACTGCGAGGACCATTTGGGAAATTGCAATCTAGAGCTGAAGTCTTCAATTTTTTATTTTTTTTCTTATGTATCTCCTAAAAGAATTTTTTAAATCTATACTTTATTTTTAAGGTGAGATTAACATTTTCACCATCATTTAAATAACTGAAAACTATGTATGGGTGTGTTGTAAATGTTGATATTTTAAAATAAAACTGTTATAGCTCTTTGTAAAAATATGGAATTGCAATCATTCTTCTAGTGACAAAATACTTGCTTCAATACCAAATGTGCACCCCACTGCCTTATTCCCACGCCTTTCTTCATGCACAATAACTTTTTGTTTTAATGCTTAATCACAGTATCATAATTTTAAAGGCATTTTAAATGGCAGCAAAACCCACTTGTGCAGTACCAAAAATGCACATAACTCATGAAGCAATGATAGCTTGAACAACTACAGTCAGGTTCCTGTAAATTCAGGCATTTGCAACATGACCAACAATGTCTGTGAAACATACGACAATTTCAATGATTTGAAAATACAGGACATGTGCACCTTAGAATTGAGGAAATATGGTTGGGTGACCTCAATAAGAGGGAGACGTGGGCAGCTAGCTTGAGAGAAAGAGAATTCAATTCAATCTGTTTATAAGACTAGCTGCCTTTACATTTTAGAATTAGAATCTTTCCCTAAAGGAGTTTCTCCAAATACCTCAAATATGGGCCTGACTTAAAGGTAAGTGGGCAGCAGATGCCAGGCTGCAGTGGGACTCCTCTGCCCATTGGTTCTCCAAGTCTGATTCCAAGACGCACAGCCTGAGCCACACCTGGGCATTTGTTGGAAATGTAGATTCTCAGCCCTGGCACAGAGCAGCTGAATCAGACTATCTGGGGGTGAGCCCTGCACAGAGTGTTTTAACAAGCCCTCCAGATGATTTCCATGCAAGCTAAAGTTAGACCACTGCCTCAAGGGAACTGCAAACCAACGATAAAAAGAAAATTAAGTCATTCTGTTTATTATCTTTTTGTTATTCCATTTGTTTATAAAGCCTTACTTAAATTCCCAGGTGCTTCTCAGGCGTCCTCAGAGGAAGTAAGGAAGGGAGCCCACGTTCGTCCTTGAGCCAGAATGCCCAGGAGGGCACACCTGGAGGCCACGGTGCTCGCAGCAGCAGCAGTTAGTGAAAACCCCCAGGAGAATCTTGGAGAAAAAGAGCCATGGGTCCAGCTTGACTTCACTTGTAGAGCTGTGCACTACCACCCCCAACTGTTAAGCTTAGGGGATCTAAGCTGGTTTTACTGGGGCATTGATTTCTAAGGTGAAGATGGTTTGGGGTAGGGGACTGTTAATATCACTAAATCACATGTGAAAAAGTTCTTCCCTTTCAGTTTCCCTCCACTCCTCATTATGTCTAGAGAAAGTCTCCATTTAGTTTCTTTAGTCCACCTTTAATACTTTAATACTTTACAGAGATGAGCGAGAGAGAAAGTGAGAGCGAGGGGGGGGGGCGGCTAAAGAGAAAAAGGCTTAGGTTCAGTGCCTCGGCCAGCTCCGGTTTCTAGCTAGAATTCAATAATATTTTCTTGTTATCGCCATTATTTCTCCTCATGGTTAGAATCCACTCTGGCGGGGGATACAAATTTTCCATCTGAAGTCATTATGTAAAAGTTCTATTTAGGAAAGTTTATTTAAGTGAAAGATGCACCACTTTAAAGAAGAGCATTAGGAACATTATAGTAGAGGCGGTGTGAGGATACGGTATGTAAACGGAACCGCTATATTCAGGAAGGCTGTGGGCTGTTACCCTGACACACTAAGGAGATTTCAAATTCAGCTCCTCTCCTCAGGCACTGCTGTTATTCCTACTTCAGCCTCCAGGCTGGTTTTCAGAAAAGCATGTACGTACTACCTGAGCCTTACTCAATCAGTTATAGCAGTTGATTAAAACAACAACAACAACAACAACCAAAACAGAGATAGACAGAAGGACATCGAACAAAAGGAGATTGTGATCAAGATTTTTAGGGAAGGGTGAGTTAAGTCTATGGTAAGCTCTCCTTTGTAATGAGGACAAATAAGACACAATTCTCTCTCCATTTCTAATAACAATTAAAAGGCAAATAATTCCCACTGAGAATCGTGATTATTTACATGCTGTGCACAAATTGTTCTTCTGTATATAATCTTGTAGGCATTTGAGCTTAACAAAAATTACGGCCTTATTAAATCTAGAGTCAGGATTTCTCTACAGAACTATTTATGTTAATTTTTCTTCCCATTTAAATGCATCTTAAAAATACACCTTGCCCTGGCCAGTGTGGCTCTGTGGTTACAGCATAGGCCCATGCACCGAAGGGTCCCGGGTTGGATTCCTAGTCAAGGGCACATACCCGGGTCGCAGGTTCGGTCCCCAGCCCCAGTGAGGGTGCGTGCAGGAGACAATCAATTGATGTGTTTCTCCCACATCGATGTCTTTCTCTCTGTCTCTTTCCCTCCCTCCCTCCCTTCTGCTCTCTCTAAAAGTCAATGGGAAAAATATCCTCTTGTGAGGATTAATAAAAAATTAATTAATTAAGAATACACACTAAGACTTCCTGTGGCATATGTGGCAATGGCAGCTTTCGCATATAAATTACTGACTACGCAGTTAAGTTTCATTATCATTCTGCAAAAGGTTCAGCATACAGAGCTACAGCTGTAACGTAAGTTCATTTCTAATTAGAAAATCGTCATAGCATATACTTCATAGAGCTTGGAGCAAGTCTTAACGTGCTTAACTGGTTTGGAAGATGTGAAAGTTTCCTGTAAAGCCAAGTAAGTGATAATAAAGGGAGCAGTAGCATCCTCCTGTGACGGGTGATGCCTCAGTGAGGGCAGAGATCACGGAACTAGAACTCTCTTGGCAACCAAAGAGGCTTTGGTTGGATGCTTCTCTTTGGCTTTTTCTCCTACTGGGATCCAATAACTACCCAAGTAAACAAACACACCATGAATGTTACTGGATTTCAGAGCCCACTGAGAGCCAAAAAGCTGATTCAGTTGTTACTAACAACCTATGGTTCCAGAGACTCAAAGCCAGGACCATTGAGCTACTAACTCATTAATAATTAATGGATGTAAAAACTGAACCAAACTAGTGTAACTCAGAACAAAGATGAAAAACACATTAACCACCAGAGGGGGGTGAGGGCAGAAGATGCCAACTTCTTTCAGCACCAAGCTCCTTCTACAAAAGGACCTAAGCGGAAATAGAACTACTTGCCAGAGGCTCCCAGAGATAAAGGTGGACTCCCGCAGAAAATGTTCCAGATCCTGGGAAGGCAACAGCACAAATCAGATAATATTGTGTCCTTGTTTAATTGTTGCTATTATGTGTTGCAAAACAACCTGGGGCAAATAGTAAAGACTAAAGCTTGCCTGAACTTTCTTCTCCTCACAGTGACTGCTTGTCTTGCCCAGTCATCTTTTCCTATTTCATAACCAATTGCCATCAAATCTTTCTGATACCTTCCCAGTTGAAAGGCCATGAGTTCTGGGGAGATGTTAAGTGTCTCGGGGTTGAAAATAGGATCCCTCTGCACAGAGCTCTACACATTTTGTCCCTTTCAACCTACAGCCTCCCCTCCTGTCTCCAAGGAGCCTGAGGGGGATTCCCAGAGGGTCACCTGCTCACTGAACCTGCAAGTCAACCACAGGACACACCTCAGCTGTCCTCCAAAGACAGGGTCTGGTGAGACTACACCTGCGTTTGCAAGCGTGGTGGTATTATCTGTTACACGCCTGAGACCTCAGGTTCTATGTTAAGTGCCCTTGTCTCTTAAACTCTGGGGCTTTCCCCAGGTGTGGCCACATTTCTGGATGAAGCAAATCTGGACCCCCCTCTACTCTGGGGTTTTCCCCAGCTCACTGTGTGATGCTAGCCTCACTAATTATCTTCACCACTCCTCTGCTTCCCATTTATAGTGGTGTGCAATGTTATAACCAGTAATTAGAAAATGGACCTTCCTTCCAATCAGTAATTAGAAAATGGGCCCTCTTCCGGGACTTTAAAATACTTCACAAGGACTCCCCGGTATCCTTCACAGAATCCCAGTGAGGGAGGTTTTGTTATTAGTGCTGTTTTTCTATTTTGGTTCCATTTAATAGATGCAGATACCAAGGCACCGAGATGTCGGAATGATTTTCTGGGCATCATGTATTACCATATTCGCTTGGCACTCTGTTTTCAAAAGCCTCTGTGCTCTTCTGGTATGTTCTATTCAAATCAAGTTGCATGGCTAAAAGTACTTAGCATTGGTATTTGGCAGTAGCCAAAACTTTAATAATCACCATTAAAGCCAGAGACCTGGCTCCTCATTATTTTAGCAAGAATTAAGAAAGATATTTTTGTTATATTTTTGCTGAAGTAATATTTTTATTTCCAACTTAAGTGCATGTTCTTTTGCTGCTTCTGAAGCTTAATGGAGTGTCCATGGGCAAGTGCGTGGCCGGACAGTCCATGCAGCCTCCACTTCCCACCAGCCAGAAGAGCACATGGATTAAGACAGAAAACACGAGAAGCGGCCTTGCCAAGGTCCAAAGGTCTGGGCAAGAACACAGAGAGCCAAGTCTCTAGAGAACAAACAACCAGGCAGCAGGTCTCCCAGGAACAGGACGTCCTGCTGCGTTTCCAATTATCTGGGCCTCTGGGCATGGCGTCTGCCTCACAACACGCCCTCTCCCAAGGGGCTCTCCTCTAGGCAGAACAGGATATGCCTCAGAAAGAGCTGCTAGACCATCCACCAAATCACATTTTCACATCTTGCAAATTCAGTCTCTTCGGACGGACTCTCAGAGCAGTTTACTTTGAGGGAGAAGTGATATGAACAACTTCCCTAGTCCAGACTCAGTGTTCAATACTTGTCATTATCTAAATACACCGTTAGGCCTCCACTGCCACCACACCCAGGCCTCACACTGAAAGTTCTGTTAAGATAGTAAACCAGGATTATGAATGAAGAAGAAAATAGTAAGTGAAGCGAAGCATGGAAAGGGCAGATAAAATTGCATCAAGTGGCATATAGCACCAAGTCATAACACAGAGAACTGTGTGACACCAAGTGCAGATTCTCACAGTAACAATATTTGGAACTGAACTCTGAAACACATTTGACATAGGAGAGCAGGGTAAACTAGGCCCTTGCTTTGGGTTTTTGTTGTTGCTTTGGTGTTTTCAGCTTAACACTTGGAAGATGATGCTGAGGATTTCTTAATGATTGTGGTCTGGCAATGGTTAGGCCACCACGTTCAGTAACAAAAATATCAACACTGTTAGTGAAGTGTTCACTCCCTTCATTTCACATATTAAGACTTATTTCCCAGCTGTGCCTCCAGCAAGGAATTCTGAGTAGACTAGGCTGAAAGTCATAAGGAAGAATTTCAAGTAAAAATGTCTTGCATATGTTCAAAATGTATGGGATACTCTCTTAGGTACATCTCTCTGACAATATGCCCAGGATTTGCTAAAGTCACAGACTGGTGAAGAAAGGTATAAAGTGATTGGCTTGATGTCAGAAATCAGCTTCAAAGATATCTGGATTTAGTCTGTCGGTTGCAGGTCTCCTAACACAGCAGGCCAGCTTTGAAAGTGGCAGTTTCTTTCACCCAAGCAGGCGGATGCCAAAGAGGGTGTTAATATTTCACTGCACAGAAGCAGCACTGTAAGCATAGTATAGAGGTGTGGCTCCCTGCCCTTACAGAAGATTCACCTGATGTCACCCAGATTCCTCCAAGCATGGATGGAGTTACAGGAATGCAGACCTCCTATCTCCCAGCTCCTGTGTTCTGGGCTTTGTGGCATCTCCCTCTTAGTGTGACTATAAACATAAATGGTGTCCTAATCACATCTCTTTTCTCCAGCATACTAAGAAATTCTCACGAGTCAGTTGATATTGTAAGATAATAAATATAATTTTACCTATTGTCAATCATCATTACATAGGTATATAGAGATCTTATCATTAAGTAAGACTTCCTTTTCCTTCTCTTTGTTAAAAATAAGGGGAAGGGAAATCAGAACTAAAGGAGGTTTATGTCAGAGCTTAATGGCAAATTAAAGTGTGTCTATGGGTGTGTTGTATGTGTGTGTGTGTGTCTATGAGTCATTTCTGCTTTCATATTGGAATAGTTTCTTGGAAACCCCAGATTAAGTTTTACTTTTGTTTTAACTCAGTTTCATTTTCAGGTTTTCATGGTATCTGGTCAAAATCATCCTTAAGTATTGAAACCTTAAGTATTTTCCAAATGTTTTTTTCCAAATATTTTTCATTTAAATTTCTAAAGATCAAATGTAAACACATAACTTTTGCAAAACAGCTCTTAGCCTAGTGCCTTGCATATACTTAGTGTATAAGTAATATTTAGTGACATTTCTGTACCCAGTTTTAGTCCCAAAATATACTTTCTGATTATTCAATTTTCTGGATGGTATCTTGTTTCCCTTGATTAACCGATGGAGAGCTAAGTTTATAGGCATCAACAGGAGAACCAGGGCTCCCATAGAACTTGAGTCCTCTATTAATGCTCTTTGAAGTTTGTTGTGTGCTTTCTCCCCAAACATTACTGTGAATTAAATTTAAAATTATGAATCAGGACTAATCACCTGGGAAAGCACCTTCTGGACAAATAGCAGTAATAGTGTATATGGTCCCTACTATAAAATTTGCTTCATAGGAGAAACTACATAATGCTTCAACAGTGTGAATTTGATATGTCCCTTCCCTGGAAATCACCTCTAGAGGGCAGTGCTCTCTTCATAACAGATTTCCTGGGTTTTAGAAGAACTCCCTGGAGCGAAAACCTGAAATGTTTGACATACTTATTAACAGTTCTAAATCAAACTGACACACAAATATCTCAGGCCCAGTACCCTTTTTGCCAGTGTGGGGCAGAAAGAGACTGAGAAGGGTATGTGGCCGTATGGCCTTTTCCAGTCTTTCCTCCAGCCCCAAGCACAAAGGCTCTAATATTTAACATAAAATGAACTTGAAACTTCCTTTGTAATACCAACCTAACACTCTGAAGTAAAACATTTAATTTTAAAAGCAGAAGCAGAGGGAGAACAGAGGGCTAACGGGTGCGTGAAAAGGACGACTGCCAGTGAGTGCTGCTGTTGCTGGATCCCAAGGGGTAGAAGCCAAGGCCTGAGAAGCAGGCAAGCGACTGCCACAGAGAGCCACGCATACTGGGAAAGGAAGCTGAGCTTCCTCATGCAGATTCCAGGAAGCCATGGGCTGGCTCAACAGAGAGGGACAGGGTCAGATTTTTGTACCGTATGGATCATTCTGGTAGCTCTGGAATGAGCAGAATGGAGGGAAGCAAGTCTAGAAACCAGGAGGTCAGTTAGGAGGCTGTTGTATTGGTCCAGGCAAGAGAAGGTACATTAGAGATAGGGTTGCAGTGGTAGGAGTAGAGTGGAGAGGATGGTTTTGAGAAACTCATAGGAGAGAAGACCATCAGATGTAACGATCAATCAGATGAAGCATGAGGAAGAGAGAAAAGTCAAGGCTCACATTTTATAACTTTGGTCACTGGGTAACGAGAAGATGAAACAACAAACAGAGATATTGAGGTCGGAGGGAAATGTGACTTAGTTTCTGAGAAATCAAATCTGAAATACCTGAAGAGGACCCAGGTAAATGTGCCTGGCAGGAAATGGCATTGGTGAATCCAAAGCTGTGGGAAGAAATCTGAGTTGGAGATTGAATTAGGGAATAGGTAACCTATAGGAGGCAGTTAAAATCCTGAGCTTGGATAAATTCACCCAAGACGAGTATCAGTTATGAAAAGAGCAGCGAGCTAAAAGCAGGCACCTGGGGGACACTAGCATGTAAGTAGTGGGTGCAGAGAGAGAAGCTCATGACTGAGAAGGAACAGGAAGGAGTGAGACAAACTATGTTACTTTTGGGAACAGTGGTGTACATAATCAACATTGCCAAATGTCCCAGAAATGTAAAGCAGCACAAATATTGGAAAATTCCCATTGGATTTTATAATTAGAAGAAAACTGGTGGCTTTAACAAGAGCAGAAGCCAGACTGCAGGGGTGCAGAATGAATGAATGTCATATGAAGTGGGCACACTGCGTACAGCCTGAGTACAGTTTACTCTTTTAAGAAGTTTGGATACGAGGGGGGAAAAGACATGGGGCATTTTCCAGGGGACATGGGACCAAAGGTAGATTTATTTTTCAATGAATGGGAGGGAGACAAATAAGTTTATAGTGTGAAGGGAACACAACACTGTAAGAGGAAAGGATGAAGTTTCAGGACAGAGGAGGCTGTGGAGCCTGATTTTGGCAAGTATAACTGGGCAGGCCCAGAATAAAAGGGGGTACATCTGAAAGCAAAGAAAGGTAAAGAGGGGTGTGGGTGTAGCTCAGTTTGTAGGTATGGAGGAGGCAAGAAATCGAGGGAGTTCATGTTCAATTGCCTCTGTAGCAGGATAATTTATTGAGATACTTTTGATACTGCTCTTATTACAGATCATCCAGCTAATTATCAAGTCAGACTTCGTGTTGTGTTTTCCTGGTCTTGCCTCAAAGGGCTGGCATGGTTTTTATGTTTCTGGGGCTGAAAGTAAGTTTCAGGGATACCAGGATGGCAGCTCCCTTGCAAGCTTTTCTTTGAAGTGGTGATTTAATTGGGATTCTATAAATGGTCATTAAACTGCCAACTGTTTATCTATGTTCATACCTGAGGAAGTGAAGGTAGAGCTAGCATTGAAGAAGGTGAGTGACAAGACCTTGGGGGTGACTATTCTGGAATAGAAAAAGGGGCCAATGGTAGCTAGTTGTACAAATAGCTAAAAGCCAGGCCCTTCCTTGCAGCAGTTCCTTAAAAATGGCAGGATCTATGAAGAGGTGGCACGTGGTTGTGAGGGGTCTTGAGATCCCTGATCATGAAAATCTTGCCACCTTGCCTGAGTTGGTCAAGGCATGCAGTGGGGTGGATGGGTTTGGGGAATAGAGCCTCCAGCCATAGAATATACTATATGGGCCCAGACAATAAAAAACTAAGCTGTAACTGTGGTAGGCTGGAGAAGAAAGGTCTCTCCCAAATTTTCTAGACTGAGCAATCCTGCAGGGATGCCTGAGAGAAGGGGCTCCAATCAGGATTGCTACTGAGAATTGCCACTCTGGATGGAGAATTTTGGACTTGAATTATTTTTTTTAAGTGTAGTATGACATTTCTTGCACCTGAGTATCCTGGAGAAACTTCAACACCAAAGCAGCTCAATTTTCTCGACCAACTAGATAGAAAGTTGGCTAATAATGAGAGTATGAAATGAATGTGAAAGTGAGGGTTTGAGACACATAAAACCATTTTTAAATAGGGAGTCTTTAGACTCTTGGGATCAAAGAATGTTGATATTGGAAGGCATCTGCTGAACTCTCTATTGTAGGTTCCACTGTATTTCTTCCATACATATATTTTACAGATGAGAATAAATAAAGCTCAGAGAGACTAAAGGTCATACCTAAAGCCACCCAACACAGCAGGGCTTCTGCCTGTTTCCTCTCATTCTACCTTCAGGTAAAGCAGCTGCCCCCCTAGGCACCCACCTTGGGTGATTGTATTGTACACCACCACCCGACCCCTGGACCCAAAACTATTGCACCACACAGAGGCTGCCCTGGCTTCAGTTCTCACTACAAAAGGTGAGACCAGCTTGGGCAGCCCAGCTTCATTCCCACAGCTGACCTCCAGCAGCAGCACAGAGGCACCTCAGCTTTGGACCTGGTCCCTGGCCCCACCTGACACCAGGAGGCTGTCCCGGGGCCAGAATCAGGCAGCTGCTGGTCTCAGCTGCTGCTGTTCAGGGAGAGAGGGGACTGGAGGGTCAAAGTTGAGAAGGCCATTGAGCTCCAGTCCCTTTCATCCACTTCACTTACACAAAGGGAACTGAGGCCTCTGCGCAGTTCAGGGGCTTGTCCAGGCACCTAGGGAGTCTAAATCAACAGGAAAACCTGCTCACTCTGGTTTTTCTTTTCCCAAGCTTCTTTTGCAAACACATGGCTCTTCATCTGATTGTGCAGAAAACAGCAAACACCTCCCTGTATTAAAATCCCCACCGAGAACACCCTGTACAGGTCACTCTAACTCCGGCCCACGCTGAGTCCTGGAAGTGCTGACAGAAGCAAAGGAGCCCTGTGCTCCTGCCTCCTGTTAACTGGGTCATGCTTCATGCCCAGGAAGGAGGGAAAGCAGCGCTCTGCACTTAGCTAATGGGATATTAATGGAACCGGGGAATGACAGGGAGAGAAGCTATAAAAAGCCTAGGGCTTCCCCTTTAAAACTGGCAGCCCAAGCACCAGGCCCTTCAGGGGGAAAAAGGCCAAACAGCAAGAACCAAAGTAGAAATCCACTCTGTGGCCAAAAGGAAACGGTGCGGCTGAACCCAAAGGCACAGGTGGGGCCGAAGGCAGGAGGCTCAGCTAGGTGGGGAAGGAGAGACAGGCTGGGCAGAGCCAGCGAAGGCCCACATCAGTCTGCTGTGCTAACCGGGCAGTTTTCTTGATTACCCTCACCCTGATTTGCACCTGGACATATAACCCCCCCATCACATCGCGTTCCTAGAGTTCTGTGTCCTTGCTCCTTCTGTCCCCAAGCTGGGACCTACATACACCTCAGTTTCTGAGATCTCCAGGACCTGGGTATCACAAAGGAGCAGAAGGTAAACATATTCTATATGCAAAATGATTTTAAGGGCATGCAACAATTTTTATTTTAATAGTTATAGTTTTATTTTTAAGTCACTTGTTATAATAAGCAATAGTGGTTTTCCATTTGTAATGAAAAAATTTACTTAAGTTAAAAAGAAAAGTCTTAGCCAGTTTAGAGAAAATTATCCTGACGAAAATAAGGAAGGTGATATACAACAGCCCCGAGACCTGGGAAACTGCCTAGAGTCTTCCGGAGCAAGGGGCATGCTAGCCGCAGTCAGCTGATCTCACCTCCCTGGAGTGTGAGGAAGAAAAGGCAGTGTTTGAAGTTTCCTGTTACAACAAATGGTGTGAATTCTCCTACCCAGTGTGGCTGCCCGGAGGTTGTTTTTGTTTTTGTTTTGTTTCCTTTGTGGAGGGTCTCTTTATTGATCTCTTGTTTAAACTTTCCAGATAGGTGTATTTCAAATTCTCTCTCTCTCTCTCTTTTTTTTTCTAAGGTAGAAAATATATATAATTTTATTATTGTTTAAAATATTACAGATGTCCCTTTTTGGACTTCCAGGACGCGTGAGTAGGAGAGCTGTGAGGGGCTTCTGGTTCCTAAGAAAGGCCAACAGGAGAAAGGGAAAGGTGTGAGGAGTGACTCTCCCATCTCCTTCCGGTGACATGCTGAATCACAAATAGGAAAGCCACATGCATGTTCGTATGTGATATAAGACATTCATTGCTCATGAATGGTTATATTCCCATCTTTCTTCCTGATCCCTTCATCATTTAAGACTGCAAAAGCAAAACCAGTTAGACAAGGATTTAATCCGTTGTAATCTCTACACCTGAAAAGCCTTCTAAATCAGTGGCATTTCTGTGTCTAAACCCAGTAGGCAGGGAGAGTAAATTGGTTCAGTGCCGGGATAAAGTAGAAATTCAGTAAATATTTAATGTTGTCAATGAAAGAATTTCCTTAAACTCTGACCTTTGTCTCAGCTGGTTTCTTTCAGAATAAGATAAATAAGAGCAAGAAGAGGGAGACCTATTTTAGTGCTGCTGAATATATAGAAATAACAAAGATAAGCTGCAATAGAGCACAAGCTGATCGATCCAATTAAAAAACAAAAACATGAGTGATCTGATATTTTGTCTAAAAAAATAATTTTTTCAACAAATTGACCATGTTCATTGATGCTTTTGGTGTAGCCTCTGCCTGAATCTCCTGATTGCATGGTTTAGGAGTGGGGGATCCCACAAAACTCTCCTTCTGCCAACTTCTCTGACCTCCAATAGTTTGGTTTCATGGAATTCCGCACTTAAGGAAGGGAATGAGAATGAGGCACATAACCTGACGCTCAAAGAAAGAGCAGGGAACTAAAAGTGAACATTACTAGAACTGAGTTGGAGTCTCTCTCCAATTTATAATTGAAAGTTTTATATTCTGGGGAAAGTCATTCCATCTGCCTAGTCCTCAGTCTTCCCACTTGTAAACAAGGTGGTAGGACTCCTGAGTCATGGATTCTTAACCTGGGGTCCACAGATTCTGTAAGAGCTGCATAAAACTTCTAAAATCAAATTCAAAATGTGGTAATTATATCATTTCACTTTTCTGGATAGAGAATCCATACTTTTCATCTGATTTGCAAGTGTGAACAGACATATCCTAGATCACTTTTAAGATTACTTCCTGATCTCTTTTTTTAAATATTATTGTAATAGGCAGAGAATCACAGGGAAGTAAACAGGCATAAAGGTGAAACAGTGACAGAAGAAAAACACAGAAGTTATTGCTTTCCTTGTTCCTCTAGCAACACTGAGCACCTATGGCTTTTTCACCTTTTCCCAGTGTAACTCCAGAATCCACACACTCATAAATAATGAGCTACCTCCTTGGAAGAAGGGAACTCTGTGCAGAATACTATAAGGTATACCACGTTTGCTGTTATTGAATTATAAAAGAATTCTTGGCTGTTCACAAACTAGATTTGCATAACTCCTACCACATATTTCCATTAGCTTTGACTGAAAAGAAAATCCTTCATGAAACTATTAGGTGAAGCTACAGGATGACTGAAACCATATACTGATGTTAGAGGCTTCTTAAGACCCTGGTTTTGATTGCCTTCTACAAGTACAGAAGCCAATAAACTGAATGGGAACTGGGGAGGACAAGGGTGAAAAGAAGCCATGATAAAACCATTAGCTATTAAAAAGACAACAACAATTAAATATCCAAAATTGGCACATTTGCCCGTAAAGTGAAGCCCCCTGGAGATAACATCACATTCACTCTGTACTTACTGAGCTAAGTGAGAGAAAAAAGATGAGTATACATTTTGGGGGAACACTCTGTATATCCCACCTTTTCTTTTTCCACTCATCTGTTGATGGACATTTAGGTTATTTCCATGTCTTGGCTGTGGTAAACAATGCTGCAATGGACACAGGAGTGCACATATCTTTTTGAGACAGTGATTTTATTTCCTTTGGATATATATCCAGAAGTGGGATTGCTGGGTCATATGGTAATTCTATTGTTAATTTTTTGAGGAACCTCCATACCATTTTCCATAGTGGATGCCCCAATTTATATTCCCACCAGCAGAGCACAAGGTTTCCCTTTTCTCCACATCCTTACCAGCATTTGCTATCTCTTGGCTTTTTGATGGTAGCCATTCTAACAAATGTGAGGTACTATCTTATTGTGGTTTTAATTTGCATTTCTTTGATGATTAGTGATGTTGGGCACCTTATCACGTACTGTTGGCCATCTGTATATCTATTCAGTTCTTCTGCCCATTTTTTAATTGGATTGTTTGTTTTGTTTTTGTCTTTTTGTTCTCTGGGTTGTTGTTTTGTTTTGTGCTACTGAGTTGCATTTCTTTATATATTTATAAATTTTATTTATATATTTTGGATATGAACCCCTTATCAAATATATGATTTGCAAATATTTTCTCTCATTCTGTAGGTTGCCTTTTCCTTTTGTTGATAGTTTCCTTTGCCGTGCAGAAGCTTTTCAGTTCAATGTAGTTGAAACAGATCTTGACAGTAGCCATAGCAGCTATGTTAAGAGCAGAACATTTTGAGGGCATGACAAGTAGACTTTGACTCGCGGTGTTAGTGTGACTGGTTATTGGGCCACCTAAAGAAAGGCAACAGTGCAATAAAGATAGGCTCTGGCTTTGTTATTTCTAGCTGCATGTCCCCAGGGAAACTAGGCAGCAGAACCTGTGTTTTAGGAGGGTCCAGAGGTGTCACCAGTAAAATTTACAAACTCTGTCAGCAGGAGCAGGGCTCTTGTTGCCGTCCCAGGGAAGGCCCATCTGTTTGTTCAGACTTTTCCTAAGGGAGCCAGAAAGGGACTACTTTAGTTTCTTAATCACTCGAAGTCCTTAGTAAAAGTCTTTGTGGTTAAGTCAAGGTACTAAAATAAATAATATACTGTCATGCATACAATTTTAAAATTCACAGCCTTCACCAATTTAAAGGCATACAGGTTGTCACATTGTTTTCTGAGCATTTCTTCCCCTAGTGCAATAGTGCAGCCAATTGCACCCCCTCATGTGCAAGTGAGTTCAGAGACAACCCATAGTCTCCACTGGACCATCAGTTATTATCAGTGAATTCACAGGTATTAATAATAATAATGATGGTAACAGTATGTAGTAAAATAGCAATAATAATCACTTGTATGATAATTACAAGTCCAGCTAAAATTCTGTACCAAGAAAGAATATTTAAGATATGATTCTTGCCATTTGGATTGGAGAAAAAGAACTCATAAAATTATTTTTAAAGTTACCAAATAAAATACATATAGGACTTTCAGCAATAACTTCTAAAATATATAATATGAATGATAAACAGCATGGGGGGAAGAGAAAGGATTCAAATGGGAGCTGGAGAGGGTGAGGAAGCATTGAGGAGGCAGAGCTTCAATTGACGGCTTCTTGTTTAATTGGTGGCTTTTTATTTGTCCACGGTGAGACAGGACAAGCAAAAACAAAGAAGCAAGAAATGGCATATTTGGGAGTTAGTGAGTATAGAACAGTTTGGTTGGAATAAAGGAACAAATTTTGTTTTCTGGAAGTAGGTAAGACCTAAATCCATTTTTGTTGTTGTTGTTAATCCTTCCCTGAGCATATTTTTTCCATTGCTTTTTAGAGAGAGTGAAAGGAAAGGAGGGAAGAAGGGAGAGGGAGGGAGAGAGAGAGAGATCGAGAGAGAGAAAGAAACATTGATGTGAGAGAGAAACATCAACTGGTTGCCTCTGGCACAAGTCCTGACCAGGGTGAGGAATTGAACCCACAACCCAGGTACGTGCCCTTGACTGGGAATCAAACCCAAGACCCTTTGGTGCACTAGCCGACGCTCTAACCACTTAGCAACACCGGCCAGGGCCCTAACTCTATTTTATATGCTATTGGAGGTGATGTAACTTTTTTTCTAGCAGCGAGTTAGTGAGAAAGACCCATGATTTGTAATTGGCCTGGAATCTACCTTTGTTTCTGATGCTCTGAAAAAAAGATACACAAATGTCTAGAAGAGAAATTTAGTAGAAGACTCAATTTTATAAAATAGCTACTACATCCAAAACATTAATAATAATAGCTAAATTCACTCATGTTTCCAACCTGCAAAGAGAAATAAAAAGATAGCTCCATTTAGCACATTAAAAGACTCATTTGGGCTTTCTGGGCTACTCCCTATGGTCTGGGAGCTTGGTAAGTGGCCTGACAGAGCTGATGGATGCTTTGAGTTTTTACCATTTTCCAGAAAAAGCAGTTAAAAAGAGGAACTGGGGTTAGATGAATAAATCTTTACTAGTCAATGAAAAGGCCAAGGGAAGCCCAGCAGCACATGAATAAAAGACAGGAAAAAAAAGAAGAAAAAAAAACAGACAAAAGTTGGACAATTTTAACTAAAGCCAGTCATTTCTTCATTTCCAAGCTAGTTGAGTTGCTGTTAGGCTTCTGGCTGATTAGCATCATCTGGTGAAGGAAGCAGGATGGCAGTAAAGCAGAATAATCATCTTCATAATAACTAAGATCTGTATGGCAATTTATGAATTCTAAACACTTTCAAATACAAATATGTGATGTGACTTAAAACATTCAAGAATCCAACAGGATGAGTCTTATTCTCATGAAGAGATATAGAAGCTCTTGCTGCATACCTATGTAACCACACTTAACTTCCAGAGTGAGTTGTTGAACTTCTAGTCCAATGGTCTTTTGACCACAAAATTATTTCCTCTACCTTAGAGGCACTAAACAGTTAAAAGGATTTATAAAAAAAAAAAAAAACCCTTCTCTTTTATTTTGGCTAATCCAAGATGTCCCTGAGTTTCCTGAAAACTTTGTTACTAATGAAAAAGAATACATTTCCATCCAAATAGCCCACTGAATTTAAGCCAGAATGTGGTAGTCACCCTGATCTTGTCAAAGGGAGAAAACGACTACCCTAAGGCATCCTTTGCATATAATGAATTAATGCCTCTCCTATGCCAAGAATGGCGCTAGTTGGCTACCATCCTAGGGAGAGCTGAGAAAAGTTACCGAAATAATTGTCTGTGTTATATGGTTTGGATAAGAAACCTGGTACATTTTTCTTTGAGGAAGGAGTCCCTTGGTGATAGGAAGACAGGAAGGCAGGAAGGTAGTGCTCCCCATCTCCCTGCTTATTCTCTACAGAGGCTTATACAATAAAGGCGATGATAATGATGACAACTGTCATTTACTGGGGATTTACTACATGCCAAGGACTATGCTAAGTGCTTTACACACATTCCCTGACTTAATCCTCACAACAAATGTGGAAGGCAGGTGTTATTATTATTAGCATTTACAGATAGCAAATTTGAGGCTGGGAAAACTCAGTTAACCTTGTCCAAAGTCACATGGGATAAGGGGAGGAGCTGAAACTGAAACTGAAGTCAGTTTCACTCCAAAGCCATCCCCTAACCCGTCACACTACAGCATGACGGGTGGTACACTGGACCATATTCTTTGTTGTACAGGGTGACTGTTTTTCTCCACCTCATCCTCAACCGTCTCAGAGAAGGAACAGGCTTGTAAGCAGGCTGACAAAAAAAAAAAAAAAAAAAGTTGGACAACAAATTGGCCCCTAATATTTGAATCAATTTGAAAGTAAAATAAGTATAATATCATGAATTATATACATGGAATTTAAAGGAATCACAAGAAATCACACACTCCTTCATTCATTGAAATAATGTTCACTGGAAATCTACTGTGTGCCAAATCAGTGATTTTCAACATTTTTCATCTCATGGAACAGATAAACTAATTACTAAAATTCTGCGGCACAACAAAAAATATATTTTTTGCTGACCTGACAAAAAAAAAAGTTATAATTTTGATTCATTCACACTGGATGACTATTGTTGTGTTGGTTGTCATTTTTTTATTTGACAATTTAAGGGAAAAGAGGTCAGTGCCCCTGACTAAATAGTCAGGTATTGCTCAGGTGTTGCAGGTTTTATAAATTCTTGCAGCACACCAGTTGAAAATCGCAGTGCTAGATAATGTTCTAGATGCTAAAGATGAAAAAATGAAAAGTCATACTTCCGTAGTCAAGGAAGTTACATTCAAAAAGAAAATATAGGAATAGGACAGATTGCAATACAGTTAATAAGTATAATTACGAGGCACATACAAATGAAAGTGGGGGCGCAATGAAGAGAATGATGAACCCCAGGGTCTCAGGATGTCTTTCCAGGAAAAGATGCTTGAGCTGAGTTTGATGGATAAAAATGTGAGAATGACACTCCAAGAAAGACAAAGGGAACATTGAAAGGAACGAGATACAAAATCACCAGGGAGAGTCAGAGACCTGGGAACGGTCCAACACGGCTGAAGTGCAGGATGAGAGAAGGGCGGTAGCGATGTGACCAGTGAGCCTGGGCGTGGGGGCCATGGGAGATGGGGCGTCCTGGGAAGCAGGAGGGAGAGCCCTGCAGTAGATTGGGGGAAATAGGGTGAGACGCTGAGCCGAGGCGGCAACCCTGGGAGAAACGGGCTAAGGACGAAAGGTGATAAAGAAGCCACATCGGCAGAATAAACCAAATTACTGATTAGATGAAGGGGCTCCGCAGGTAATAGGAAGAGGAGAAGAGTCATGAGAATGACATCCAGGCTCTTGGTTGGGGCTGGATGAGCGACTGGGCGAAGCAGTGAAAAGATAAGTTCAGTCAGGGGTAGTTTGAGAGAGTGGTATCCATAGAAACCCTGGTGAATGTTCTGCAGGCGCTGAGACACGTGGAGAAACTCAGTCACATAGATCATTAAATCAGTGGCCTCCAAGTAATCATTTTTCTCATCATAAAAAATATTGGCATTTTGTAGTTACATCACTCCTTTCTTTCTAAGAGATCAGAGCTGACTTCCCCCAACAGCAAATAAATATGCACAGGAATTCTCTAACTCCTTTTAATATATATTTTTCATAGAAATTCTAGTCTTCAGCTCCAATTTCCTACCAACCATTTCTAATACAAATACACAAAGGACTGTATGGAGCAATGACCAATTTAGGTATAAGAACCTGTTTACTCTTGGCACTTCATAAAAGTTAAGAGGAACGTGAATGAAAAGGTGGGGCTAAACAGTAGTGTACCTTGTCAGGAAGGGGAAAAAGTGAGTTCTCAAATAGCACACAATTAAAAAATTATCTTTGTGTATAAAATCTTGACTTAAAAAATTTTTAATTGGATTTATTGGGGTGACATTGGTTAATAAAATTATATAGGTTTCTTGTGCATCAGGTCCTTAGGGCACAGTACTATAGTAAAAACCAAAGAACTAAAATACATCCATGCTTACTCCCCATAATTGCCTTGAATTGTAAATAAAGGATTACCATAAGATAATATGAGGGAGGAAACTCCTTCTGTGTTAAAGATTAAAGAGTGCAGGTAGGGTGGAAATGAACTGATAGGTCTCCTGTATCTGAGTAAGCAAGAAAGGTGAGCAAGAGAGAATTGTTAAAGGCTATTCTAATTATAATTAGGATAAAGGCCTATTCAGCTTAGTAATCATATCTGGCTTCTAGTGATATCAGTCTGCATAATAGAAATAATAAGTTAAGATAGTGAGATTGTTGGAGTCTCTTGTAAATATTATACTTATTTCCTCGGTGAGTCAGACTTCAAATGTCAGAGAGATCAATTTATATGAATACAATTAATAAGGTAATTAAGAATTAGAGAGTGCTCAAGAGGATATTGCCTAATAATTAGTAACCAGCTGGAAAGGATGACAATCCCAGGAAAGGGTGAATTAAATAAAGATCAGCATGGAGAATTTCTATCCATGAGATATGGGCTACTCTTTAAGGCAGCCAGGGTTATATCTGAAGCCATCTGCTAAAAAAATAAAACTCAAATTAAACAGAGTTGCTTGGAATTGTGTGTCCCGTAACTTTATGTCCTCTAATTTTATGCCCTAGGGACCCAAAGAAAGGGGACCAGAAGAAAGCAGGGAAAAGGAAAAGCGGAACACTGTGTCCATGGAAAGAGCGCCTGGCCTGGAGCAAGGGCCCTTGTCTCAGCTCTGCTAGAGATTAGCTGTAGGAACCTGAATGGAGCACTTCACTTTGGGGCCTCAATTTTTTCATTAGCCAAATGGAATGATTGAACTCTATGGCCTTTATAATTCCCAGAAGCTCTGAAATTTGAATTATAAACACAGTTCTTTAACAACAACGGAAAAAAGAGCTAAAAAAAATGAGTACTCGGGCCAGAACAAGGAGTGATAATTGTTGGCTGTTGGTGTTGAATATGTACTAACAGGCATTGAAGGCCCAGATTTTTAAAGAAAAAAAGAATCACCCCATTTTCTTAAGTCATGCGTCTGAAAACAAACATGAGAAATGAAGTGCGGGACGACAGTTTATTTCTCTGTTCACATCCTGATAGTTATGAGCAGCTAATTTGCTGTTATAAGAGGTCTAGCCACAACTATCAAAAAAATATCCCTGATTATAAGAAACAAAATATAGCATTCACCTCAAAGTTCAATACCCTCAGTGACAATGTTCTCTGGAAATCAAAGCTTAAAAATTCACAGGAACTTGTTCAAAGAGAAAGTGCCATTGCTAACCAGACACTCTGGGATTTGGTGAACACTTTGAAGAGAGGCATCAAATATCTTAGGTATGTCAAAGCAAGTGAGAAAACACACAGCTGCCTGTCTAGACCTCAGTTTACCTCCTACTTCTCAAAAATGCTGCAAACCCTGAAAATCCATGGAAGTTTCTAGGCTGAACTTTGGTTATTCATCTTGGACTGAAGGGCCAGCACAGGGACTGGGGAAGGCTAATTATAAAAGTCAATTTTCCTCAGACCAAAAAGCAAAGTGGGGAAGGGGGAGCAGGAGGGGATTAAAGCATTCACACCACCAGGTGTATGTCCTAAACAAAATGCTATATGGGATTGATAATGGCAGAAGTAAGCTAAGAGCCCCCTTCCTTGTAAAAAAGCATAAGTCTGGAGAGGTAGTCACTGAATAAAACACTTAGTTGATGTTTTATGTTTTTTTAAATAAAGCAGCTTATTTGGAGAAGTGAGACGTTATATCATAGTAGTACACAGATATGATTATAACTGACCTGAAGTCACCTAGAAGAGCAACCATGATAAGTTTAATTATTCTCACCAGAACATCTATGTGTTATGCTTAGATTTTTCTTTATGGCTCCAGTGTTTGATGTTGTGGAGAGAGCGGTGAGCTAGGAATTTCACTCTAGGTTCTAGTTCAAAACACTAGCCAGTTATGTGACCTTGAACAATTCGCCTCCTTGGAACTCAATTTTCTTACTTGTAAAATGAGGACATAGGTGGCCTGTAAAATTTCTCCCAGTGCAAATAATGGTCCGATAATCTTGGACCAAGAATACGAGAAAGTTTCTTTGGAAGGGAACAATTCCCAGCTTGGTCAAAAATTTTAAGACAATCACAAGTCCTGGGCAGTCTTGCCCAATTTTCCCCAGTGTCACTTTGAGAGTAAGAAGGGAGCAATGTCAATGTGTAAGAATTTACAATATTCTATTAGTTTGTAGATGCTAATATAGCAGTTGGTTATCAACTGGAGGCCATTCCCACTCCTTCCCCCAGGAGACATTTGGCAATGTCTGGAGACTTTTGGTTGTCACAACTGGTGTGGGGTGGGAGGGCTAGAGAGCGAATGTTGGGATGGGTGCTACTGGCATCTAGTTGATAGGGGCCAAGGCTGTTGCTAAACACCCTATGATGCACAGTACATCTCCCCACTGCAAAGAACCATCTGGACTTAAATGTCACTAATGCCCCTGAGGAGGAGCTCTGTGTATACACTGGTGAGGCATCTAGCTGAGTGATGAAGTTGGGAGGTAACCTGGAGAGCAGCCACCTCTTGCCTTTGCCACCCCATGGCCATGTAGGTATCACGACTCACTGTTGACAAATCTTCCAATTCCTCCAAAGTCGCTAATCTAGATTTTTATATTAATTCATCTGCCTTTATATCTTGGTGACAACTAATTCAATTCTTTCAAAATACTAAACTTCCCTGCATGGGGGAAAGGAGAAGCCAGATTCAGGCTGTCAGTTTGCCACCTTGATATTAAATCTTAGATGGCAAAAACCAACTGCATTTCCCTGGCCTTAAGAAAAGTCATTTAAAGGAAATATGGCCACCTCAGCTATTGTGCAATTCTATAAGATTAGTTTAGATAGAAATTTTGGGGGGCAGGGTACTGTCTAATTGCATAATCATGAGAAACAAGCAGTGAGTGACAGGGAGCAGCAAATGAAACATCCATGTTCCTTCCTCAGTCTTGACTTTAGTCCTCACTCAGGTTTGGTTTTGTTTTAATGCAAGTCTCATTTCCCCCTTCTTTAAGTCTAATTAAATCCCAGAGCCCCAAGCCAGCTCAGGTGATGGGCAAAAGCCTTCTTAATTCAGCCAGGCCCTTTAATGAGTGATCCTTGGCCTCAGCTTCTTGGATGCTGTGACTTGCTCAGGAGGAGTGGTATAGGCTGAACCTTCCTGCTTCACCAGGGCATGGAAATCTGGAGGTTCCAGAAACTTCTTTCAGCAAGGTGAGCCCAAAAGAATCTCTGACATGTCTAGTAGAGAGGAAAGGTGGTGATACCTCTTCATATCTGAGAAATTCCTCATTTGCACCACAGATTAAAAAGCATCTGGCTGGCCCTGGGCTTTTCACTGCTCGTTAATGGAACTTTCATCTGGCCTTTTCCTGGCTTCAGCCATCTGACTCAGACACCAGACACTTGTACTTTGGAGCACATGGCGTTTACTTTCTTGAGTGACTAAATTCTGAAGCAATGATTCAGTTTTCTATCATGTAATTTCATCTGGAAAGTTCTGGAACCCAAAGGTGCCAGTTGTTTACTAGTAACTTTGCAGGGAAGGGTTACACTATGTTAGTTTCTAAAGCCCTTTAAGCTCTTCTTGTGTTCTTATCACATCTGTTGTGACTGTGATACATAAACATCCCGTGAAGTCAGAAGGTATGATCTTATTATACCTCTTTTACAAATAGTATAGCCAACCTTTGATCAACATAACAACCTATGGAGCAGGTAGTAAACACAGACTGGAGCCAGACTGCCTGCATTCAAATCCTGACGTCATCTCATTTCAACTGTATGAGCTTGAACAAGTAAGATTCATCATCTGAAAAATGAGAATAGTAGTATCTACCTCAAAGAGTTGCCATGAGAGTTAAATGAGTTAATATATATGTAAAGCACTTAGGAAATGGCCTGGTACAAAGTAAGACTATAGAGTTAATTGTCAAAACCATCATTTTCCAGATGAGGAAACTGCAGCACAGAGAACTCAGGCAGTTTGACTACAGAGGACAGGCTCATCAGCATTTCACTCTCACTCAATGAAGAAACCAAGGAACAAAATACTGAGTAATAAACCGGTCATTCATAATGCAGCGGGGAGACTGAGAATTTGAAATCCGGGTCTCTTGACTCCAGATCTAGTGTCATTCCACCTCACCCTGTGGCCCTTGGGTATCAGAGAACAAGTGATGAAGGTGAAAATATGTCTGCAACACAACAATTGGTCCCATCTCACTTTGAACAGAACCAGGGAGGTATTTGTGAGAAGACTGTGACCATCTGAAATGAAGATGGGTAGGAAAAAGAATAGAGTCAATCAGTCCAGAAACACAAGTAAGCTATCGCCATCAACCCATCAGCAAAGAAGTGTTCATTCCCCACAGGGAGTTGTGTTCAGCCCAACATACTAAATTGTGCTTTAAGTCAAAATAATTGCCCACTTCTGCCCTGGAGAGTTTCAGATACACAGTGACTTGCTAGATGTCCAGAAATTGATCACTTTATCATCAGATGAGCAAGCCAGGGGAGCATCCTTCCGCCAGGAAGGTTAACAGGCAAGAAAATGAATTGTCTTATGCTTACAAACATATTTTTGCTGCTATGCCTAAAAATTGCTGTGATTTTTTCAAAGTTCAGATGTCTATATATTTTACTGCTGAAAATGTCAAGCCACTGAGCTATTGTTATAATAACTGACCATACCATGATAGCATGTCATGACTATTTTTCTGTTGTTATGTGGTCAACATTACAAATTCTGAATAAATTTGAGCTATTGCTGATCCGCTTTCCAGCATGTAGCAATATTGGCTCTGGAGGAAGCATTAGCTTTGTAGGATATGAATATATATTATGAATAATTCTAGGGTACAAATATTACCAAACCTTTATATGTGCTCTTTGTTTCCTAATAAAACTCTTGTAAGGTCTTCCAAGGGGCCTGCCTCAGCTAACCTAGGAATTCACTCAGCCTATTAAGTTAATATAGTAACGTGTGAGTCAGGGCTTCTGACTTTTGCTACATGCAATAGGATGTGACGGTTTTTAGAAGTGGCTTGTTTAAAAGCTTTGCAATTCTTGGAAGAAGAGTTCGTGTAATAGGACTAAATAATTATTATAATCATTATACATATTCATTAAATAAAATTATTTTTCAAGTAGGTACAGAATAAAATATGCTAGACTTTAATTCTCAAATAGAATGACATCTTTCTAATGTAGGTATGCCTCCGTTTAAATAAACCAGTGTTTTTCTGAATGACTGCATGTGTGTGAAAAGGTTTCCTGGCAATGCCCAAGCTGGCAAGTCTCTCTTGGGTACCTGTTCTCTCACTGGCATCTGTTACTCAGGGGGCTTGCTGAGACCAACTTATCCCTCCTTAGGCACCAAGAACATAACTAGGTAATCTTTTGGGACCTCCCAGATTTGGGCACTTCTCATTCAACAACCTAAACAGAGACCTTATGTATAATATTTCAAAAAACAAATGACCTTATTTGAGAAGAACCAAAGGAAAACTGGAAACATGTTTACTTGACAATTAAGTTAGATAAATATCATTAATTGCAGCATATAGAACCCAGGTGTGGTCCTATTTAATCTTTCCTCACAAAGGAATTAGTAGTCTTTTGGCCCTGGGCAGCTTGGATCTGAGTGTGAGTCCCCTTCTTTCATCATTCACCTTTGGGATTCTTGGTTATACTCCCTGCGGGGTTCTCAGATTTGCTCTGTGTTCTCTCAGCCTTCAGCTCTACCTGCAGAAAGTGTCTGTTGCGTAGGTGCTGCCGTCAGTGTTGCAGCCAGGGCTTCCTGCTACCCCCGCACATTCGTGCGTGGCTTCATCTCGCACAAGGTTTTGCTCCCCTATGACACTTTCCTCTGCATCTGTTCCCAGGTTTGCACATTTTCTTATTGTTAACCTGACTCCAAAGTTAGGACTCAGACATATCTCACACTCCCTCTCAAGTGGATTACAGAGTATCTCCTGGCCTCCGAGGAGCTGGGGATGGACAAGAGAAGGGCAGAGATGTCACTCTGCACTCTTAGCTATGCTTCAGCTGAGGCAGCTTGGCTTTGAGCTCTATTTTGTGTACTATTCTAGGACTGATTTCATTCTAAGCAAGATCTCATTGGCAAACAAACAAGCAAATGGAGAAGTTTGAATACTCAATAATTGAAGGCACTCCTTTCTTGACAAAGTCACCACTGGATCGTAGAATGTACTGTTTGTACTCACTGTTCTGGTCATCTATTGCTGTGTTATAAAACCATCCAACACTTGGCAGCTCAAAAAGACATCCACTTTATTATATTTCCAGATGTCATGGGCCAGAAATTCTGGCAGGGCTTAGTTGGGTGGTTCTTTTGTTCTATGTGGCACTGAAGGACTTCATTTGGTCATATTCAACTCTCAGGTAGGTCTGGAGGGTCCTCAGCAGCTTCACTGTCATGCGACTTGACAGAGATGAGAGGAAGAGTGGGCTTATCTGAAGCTGTCAACGTAAGTTCCCACACAAGGTCTCTGTGGCATGGCAGTGTCAGGAGTGTTAGACATCTTATATGGAGACTCATGGCTCCTAAAAACAGTGTTCTGAAGTAGAAACTGACAGAGCCTTCAGGCTTAGGGTCAGAAACTGGCACAGTGCCACTTCTGATTTTGTTCTATTAGTCAAAGCAGTTACAAAGCCCTCTCACATTCAAAGGGAAAGCAATAGACCTCTCTTCTCAATGAAAATAGTAGCACAGAGATGTGGTCTTCTTTAATCTACCATAGTTACTGACTTATACATGTCCCAAATGGCCACAAGGTTAGTGATGTCACTGCTTCTACTTCTCTTTCTGATCTCAGTCCTCTTGTGCCCTACACTGGCCAAGATGATTATCCAGCTGAGGTGACCTATGATTGGCCAGTCTAGGGGAATAATAGACTCACATTGTCCATTACATATTTCTGAACTAACTCCCAAAACCACTGACTATTCCCTATCTGTCACTCCAATGTGTAAAGTGAAGATATTTCACTTTGGTTAGGGTTATCAGATAAAATACAAGACACCTAGTTAAATTTGAATTTCAGATAAATAACAAACTTTCTTTTTTAGTATAAGTATATCCCAGACAGTGCGTGGGCTATACTCATACTAACCAATTATTTGTTTAGTCCCACAGCCCTAATATTTTGCTGGCATGGTTAAAGCCATTACATATCAAAGTGTAATCATGGGGACAAGGGTAACAGAATTCTTTTAATTCTTTGACTTTTCTTTTCCATTGCATGAGGTTTGTAACCACATTGACTGGGTAAGGGCGAGAGGAATCCAGTTCTATCCAGGATCAAAGCTTACAACCACCACTTTGCCAAACTGTATATGAGTGACTTTAATAAACAAAAGTTTCTGTTTAGCAGACATTCTATCATTCCTTTTCTAAGCTGGAAAAAAGATCTGCATTTAAAAATAGCTATATTGCAAATGTAAAGAAACAGTCAAAATATTTATTAAGTGTCAACTATGTATTAAGTCAACAATGGTTAACAAGGGGTTCTTACCTGGGAGGAGTTCAGAGTCTAGGAGGGATACTGAGATGTGAACAGATAATCACAAGGCAATGTAATTGGTCTTCAATCAAAACAAGAGCAGAGTTCAGTGGGTGTAACTAACAGGGCTAGGGGCGGGGGCCGTGTGGCATCATATAAGAGGTGACTTTTGATCTATCTTGAAGGACAAGCAGGAACTTCCCAGGCAGAGAAGGAGAGAAAGGGCATTCCCAGCAGGATGGGGAGGGAGGGGGAATGCCATGAAGTCAGGAAGGAGCTGCCATGCTTATATAACAGAGAAGGTTCTGGTCTGGTCAAGGCTGGAGAGGAGGGACCAGAGCCCCACTCAGCCTCCCTTAGACTACAACTACATAGGAAGGGTGAGGGAGGACCTCAATCCAAGTCAAAACTTAGCGACATCAGCAGGAAGAGTAACAAGAGCAAATGATCACAGGGCACAACAAATAAGCAAAATAAAAGCATGAAGAAAGATGCCCAACCTCTGCAAGGGTAAAAAGTAAACTGCTGCTGTAGCTCTAACAACTTTTATTCCCTTCTTACTGTGGAAAGCGCCAATTTCCTATGTGAGGCTGGCTTGGAAAGCTGCAGAAAACAGTTGGCTTCCTTTCAATTTTGGAGATGATGAGCAGAAACATTTCCCTGGTAGGCATTTCCCTGAAGCACTATGTTAAAAAAAAAAAAAAAAGAGCAAAATCTTGTAATGATTCATTATAAATCTTGTGATGGCAGGATCCTAACCTGGCTGCTGAAGCCATTTATGCTTGGCTATCTCATAGTTATGATTTATGAGTAGTGAGAGCCCAGTGGTAAAAAATCAGTAGGAGAGCGTGGTGAAGAGCCAATGTCCCAGGCTAACAAAACAACAGAAACTGTCCTTCTGATGTCTGACGCATCTTCCATTATTTGATGTGTCTTTCATAACTGATCTTATAAATTACAATTTGAAAGACACAATGAGATACTACTACACACATACTAGAATGGCTCCAATTTAAAAAAATCTATATATATCTAGATAGATGATAAGTAGGTAGGTAGGAAGGTAGGTATGTAGATAGATGATAGATAGATAGATGATAGATAGATAAATGATAGATAGATAGATAGATAGATAGATAGATAGATAGATAGATAGATAGATAGATAGATATGACAATATCAAATGCTGATGAGGGTGCAAAGCAGCTTGAAAAATTATATGCTGCTGGTGGTAATTCTACTTTGGAAAATGATTTGGCAGTTTCTTATAAAGTTAAACTTACAATTAGGTATATACCCTAGAGACATGAAAACCTGTGTCTATACAAAAACCTGCACATGAATGTTGACAGCAGATTTATTCATAAATGCTAAAAGCTAAAAACCCCAAAGGTCCATCAACTGCTGAAAAAATTATGTTATATCCACATTGTAATAAAAAAGGAAGAACTACAGATACATGCAACACCATGGCTGAGACTCTAAAGCATTGTGCTAAGAGGAAAAAGTCAGACTCAAGAAACTACATAATGAATGACTCAATTTATGTGATATTATGGAAAAGGGGAAAAAATAGGCAAAGAACCAGATCCATAGTTGCTGGTAGCTGGAGGTAGGGAGGGTAATTTACTACAAAGGGTCATAAGGAAATATCCTATGTTTTGATTTTGGTGGTAGTTACATGATTATATAAATTTGTCAAAGTTCTTCAAACTTTACACTTAAGAAGGGTGAATTTTACTGTGTGTAAATTACATCTCATTAAACAACAAAATTAACTTGTATGTCTAAAACAGAAAACAAATCAAAAAACCCCTCAAACCTTGAGAGCTGAGAGAGGAATTATCTTGAATTTTCACTGGAACATTGGTTTACCATTTCTAGCTCTGAAGGCTTTTTGATACTTAGCCTTTTGTTGATGATAACATGTATGCTATAGATCCTATCTAATAATAGGCTTGAATGTTTATCAGCCACTTTTAGCCAATTTTGAGAGAATTAATTCCTACTGACCACAGCATCCATCATATTTAATGGACACACTTCTCTCCAATGCAGCTAGAGAGGTCCTAGGTGTGTTCAGTCCTTGAGACAATCATTTTCTCTGTTTTATGCTTTAGATGAGAAACTTTAATTAAAAATATAGTTTATATAGATTAAACTGGAAAAAAGCAACCACTAGGGGTTATTAACATAGTGGTAGCCAAATAAGTAGTGTATTTTAGCACAGATTTTTATGAAGTTGTTCTGAACACCACAGAGGAAACAGAGGAAATGTTTGGGAAAAATCCGTTTACTACTTTCTCTATGCACCAGCCCTTTTGCTTTCTTAGAACATTGATAGAGACAAGTCTCAAACCACAAACCAAAACTAATTCACCAGGGCAGCCAGCTTTTCCCTTTTAAAACAGGTTGCTTATCTTTTCTTATTTTTATAGTTCTGGTGTTGATATGTAAAATTTCTGAGGTAAAATTCCCTAGTAGACTAGATAGTGCTTCTTTTATGAACAGCTAATCTAGTCAATAAAATGCTCTTCAACTAGGCAGAAAAATAAATCATTAGGTCTTGAGAAGCACAACAAAGGAGTAACTTTAGACTAATTTTCTACAGTGACATCCAAGGCATGTCAGGCAACATTGGACACTAGGTTTATAATCAAAAATAATCATCAAGTGAGAAGCAGGGAGAAGACGTACCTTAAAATCCAAGTTTCATTGAAGTTATAAAGCACAATCTTAATTAGGCAAATTTTCTACAACAACACGTGCTGTGAATGTATGTGTGAACTGCTGGTTATAAATATTAACTTGTGTCAGTGTCTTCCACCCAGTGCTTCTGGAGGTAGTACTATTATGGGATGTGCATGCTCCAAATAAGCAGTAACCGGTATGTGGTGGAGCAGGAAGGGGACCCGCCAACGGGAGCATGGGGGCTGGGCAGGCATGAGCACAACTTTACCAAAGAGGAGAACATTTTGATGTTTCCCAACACTGTGGTTTATTCTCCTAATCATTTCAAGTAGCTCCTGGAAGCCACAGCTAAGTGATCTTACTAGAATATTTTAGTCTTTTTACACTGCCTTCCTTCTTGGTACCTTGTTGATTTTGATCCCAGATACTGAATCGATTAACAAATTAACAGGCCTCTCTATAAATAGAGAATTCCTCTACTCTGCCTTTAATTTTTCACACACATCCCCATGCAAGCACCTAACTTAGGGTGCCAAGAGCTGCTTGCAGTTTTCATATCTCCCTGATTGAAACTGCAGCTAATATCTGGACCCCTTAATCAAGCATTTAGCATTATAACTGTTACTTGTTTTAATTTTAATTTTAAAAGTCCTGAAAGTTTACTTCCAGATTAAAGTCTCTCATCATTCACCCAATAGTCTGTGATTTCCAGAAGTCGATGTGTTTGTCAGGTACAGTTAAATTTTGTTCTCAGACACTGGAAAATGACATGAATAGTCCCAAATTCCAGAATTAATAATAACAGCTCAACTTTGCCACGTGCCAGGCCCTGGCCTATGCACTTTACTTGTACTAACTTATCTGAATGTCACAACAATTCACAGAAGCAGGTTCAATTACTTTAACGATGAGAAATGAAGTCACACATCCACAATCTTGCCTCTGCCATCTACTTGACTAATTACATTTATCCCCTGTTAGACAGTGAGAAACAAAACCTGCCAATTTTAAACAAAGATGAATTTATTGGATTGTCTGGCAAGGAAGGTCTGCATTACTCAGGTACAAGCAGCTCTCACCAAGCAGCACCAAAAGGACTAGGTTTAGAGACAAAAGAGAGAAAAACAGTGTTCTGAGTCCAGGTCCCTGCATTGTGGATTGTTTCCATTCTTTCTTTGCAAATGGCCACTTGCAGTTACATGTCACTGACACAGAGAAGCCTAGTTTTTCCAAAAAGTCTGGGATGAGTGTGGACAGTTCCCAGTGGTCCGAGGGTCAGGCAGCAAACATTCTGGATACACATGTTTAAGTGCAGCAAGATTTCTGTTTCACATCCATCAGGGACCACCGGGAAACACAACATCTATATATTGCAGAGGGACTTAGTGTCTGGTTGGCATAAAATGGGTGTGAATCTGATGCTTCATTGTGTCTCTGTTCCCTGAGGGCATAAGCACACACACTACAGAGAGGACCGTAGGACGTGAGCTCCAGTAATGTCTAACTTGCTCACAAACTTTATATTTGGAAACTATCCCACACACAATGCTTCCCAGACTTATATGGGAGGCACAATAAATTGAAAAGAAACATTTTCCTGTGTCTACTAGAACTCTGTAAACTTGAAAGCCAGGCATGGCCATACCACTACCCAAGAAAAAGAGAAAACAGAATAAAACAAAACATAAACAAGATTGCTATTTTGGACTACCTGAGCCTAGGCCACCATTGGCTCTTCTGTCCTAGCAAAGGACACCTTTCTAATTCCCAGTGGTTTAGGTTATCTTCCTGCTTAGTCAATAGGAGGACATGAAGAAAGTGTAAAAAATGCACCACTGGCTGATGTAGCTGCTGCAAAATGCCATCCCAAGAACCATGTTTCACATCCAACATCTAGGTGGGGTGAGGGAAATGTGGGCATTCCTCCAGCTTTCTCTCTCCACCAGCAGAATGCCGCAGCAGCAGCAAGCCATGACGGCACAAGTACATCTGTGTGGATGCAGAGAAAAAGGTTCCTTAGAGCAGGAATAAGAAATCGTCAATTAGGTAGCTTCCTGCCCTAACTCCCATTTTCCCCCCTCAGATTATTCTTTTGTATAAAGTAATCGTTCCCTGAATTTTCCCTTTCAAAAACTAAAATTACTGGAAAGAACAAGCACCCAGCACCGTATTAGCTCCCTGCTCAAAACTTTCTGACTGGTACCGACTCTTTGTCAAATACCACATTTCAGTGAATAAAGAACCTATTTAAAAAGAAAGCTGCCTAAGTATGTAAAAAGAAACTAACTTCCAAACTGTGTATTATACTTTCTAAGAGAATGTAAGTAATCGTTCACACTAAAACTATCCTCTAGTCCTATGAACCGCATGATTTTAGAACTGACACTGGAAGACACAAAAGTAATTCAAAGAAACATAATACCCAATTATCAAACACTACCTAATGTAGAAAAGTATCAGTTAGGGCCTAAGGGGGTGGTCAAAAAGCCATTATGAAAGCTGACATTGGGCCAACTTCCAAGGGTTCCTGTCTCTGAAAACAGTAAGTCCATAATGTAAAATAAGACCAGAGAACCAAGACACTTTTCCTCCAAACTCACAGCATTGCAATAGTTTGGATACAGCCAGCAGAGAGAGCTGAGCAGACATCAGCAGGACAGATGTCATTCAACCAGTGTACAAGAGTTTAGAATTTTACCCAAATATCTCTGATCAGTTTTTCACACAAGATTCTTGGTTCTTCTGTTACTATGTATTTTCAGCCATTTAATTAGTATAGATTCATTCTTCAGTTGTTTTACAGGGGAAAAAAATAGTAAAGCCCTAGCCTCTGTACTTTGAGAATTTGTCCTCTAGATACAAAAGAATGCTTTAATAAAAAATAATTTGCAAAGGATTATAAAGCAACATAACAACCATTGAGTAATTTCTTAAAATTAAATCTGTAAGAGCTGAAGATCTACATTAAAATATAATAAAACTGGGATAGATTTAATCAGAAAATACCTATCAAAAGGAGGTAGTTTTATGCCACATTTTGAGAAAACTTACAGACATGGATTTTCAGTGAGAAGAGCAGAAGGTACCAGCAAAGGCATAGATATTGTATACTGGATAGATATTGTTTCTACTGGAAAAACTTCAGTGTGGAGAAATAAAAGAGGAAAATGAAACCAGAAAACATAGCAAGTCCTATAGAAGGAAATGCTGTAACGAAGAATCTGAAATCCAATTAGCATTTTGTACGCTGGGTAGTTTTACACTTGAAACACTATAGTTCCTCTTAAATATGAAATACTATTTTTAAAAATTGTACAAAACTTTAGATATTTGATAGCATTTCTTTTCCCTCTAATTATAAAAATAACAAGTATTTGTGGTAGAAAATTTAGAAAAATATAAGAAGAGGTTTAAAATCTTCCATAATACCACTATTTAGCCTTAACCACTGATAATATTGATAGCTTTCAGTCATTTTATAGTACTGTGTATGCATTCATTATGTGTATGCCTTATTATAAACAAAATTAGACATCTTACAGCACATAGAGTTTTGTATATTTTCTACTTTTAATATTTTAAAACTAACATCTGTTTTACGTGACATTACAGAACTATTTTTGTTGTTCTGATTTCATTAATGCTTTTTTTTCTTTTCATTTCCCATTATGTTTGGGAAGTAGGAGCAATTACAAATAAAAGCCTGGTTATATTGTCTGGAAGAAATAATTCTTAGTTGATGAATCTCTTAGTTTGATATCGGTATATTTTGGTTTCCTCAATTAAAATATTCAGAGATGACTACATCAGTAAAGATCTGATACATCCTGATTCTGTGAAACAATAAGGGACTAATTTCTTATTACTTGTTTCAAATTTCTTCTGGGCTTTTAGAATGCTCTTGTTTCACTGGAACTAGATATCTTGTCTTCAAATAAATGAAGAGGTGCTTTTATTCACCATTGTCAATATCATTATCAAATCTCATTTATGAAAGAACTGGTCACATCAAGGGCATAAAGTCCTGAGTGAGCCCATTGGCTCAAAATGCTGCATTGTACTACTCTTCAATTGCTCCCTAAATAGTGTGACATGGACCAAAATCCAGCATGTCCCCTTCCAAAATCAGTTTATTCTACTCACACACAAAAGGCGTAGTTCATTTTTACCATGTCTCCATGGAGTGAGGCATACAATTCAAAAGAGAGATATAAGAAGCACTATGATATTAAATGTGGTTATTCAAGATTACAATTCTTCTTTCTGAAATAAAAAGTTATATCCATTATGCATTTCATTTTATATTATAAATTTCTATCTATAGTTTGCTTGCTTTAATATTCAGCAGAGTAACAAATATATGAAAGCATCTTTTCACTTTGTGAATGGTCCACAAGTACAGGAAACATTGGAGACTATTTCCCTGTTAACTGATGAAGTTTTCCTTTGGAGATGCTCATTTGCTCAGCAGGCTTGGCAAGGTGTTATGAGCAGTCAAATATTTTATGCCTTGATCTCCTTCTATTTCTGAAGACTTAGAAATGTTAAGGAGATGGAGCATTTCATTGCAGCATGAAAACTCCAGGAAAGAAGGCACCTGTGCTGGCCGCTACATAGAACTGTGTACCTTCTTCTTCTGTATAGAACATGGTGACCCTACCAAAGCCTGAAGAAATGTTCACTGAAAAGCTGGCAATCTTGGCTGATGACTTAGTTTTATTAAATGAGAAAATGTGTAGAATATATTGCTTAGGTTTGGCCACTTGCAAAAACATTACAAGACATAATATTTTCAGAATCCAACAAAGATGCTTGCACATCTGTGCATAGCAACATGTGTTCCTTCGCCACAGATAGGGAAAAATGAGTCAGATCTCAACTTTCTGGGCATCACCGTGGGAGCTAATTCAGCTGGACCTACTGCCAGTCAAACAAAAGTAGTCACTTAAAATCTCAATGCAATAGGGTTCACAGAGTTTGAGGAAAAAAAGACTTCTAAAATAATTCCTGAGGTGAACTATGTTGAGGAAGCATGCTGCCAAATTTAAAAACAGGAACAAGAGACCAGTTTTCTTCTGCATGCTTTCTTCCTTGTGTCTCTTCAAGTCACTGAGGTTGTGTGCGAAGGAGCTAGATAGAGAAATGAAAACAAAACAAAACAGAACAGAAAAACAGTAGGAAAGACTTAACCCAAGTCAATGCATGGATATATAGCAAGAGTTCCCCAACTGCTTAAAAAAACTGAAGCTAGTTGAACATTTTACAGAATAATACATTATGAAGCTGAGTCACCACAAGTTGACTCAGTAAAATGAGCATTTTAATAGAATACTTATAATAAAAATAATCTGACATTTACTTAAATTATAAATAAGTGTATGATAAGGCCTACACTTAAGAAATACACATATTCGGAGACGAAACAAGATGGCGCGTACGTAACAGCTGCACCCGCTGCCTCCCGCAACCGCATCAAAACCACAACTAGAACACAGAACCACCGTCACTCAGAGCCTCCTGAGATCTGGCTGAACAGAAGCCCCACAACCAGGGGACTGAAGGAGCATCAAGACCAGTAGGAGGGGCAAAGACGTGGGTGGATCGGGGGTGATTTGGGGAGACGCAGCCGCGGGCCCACACCTGGTGCCCGGTTTAAACCAGGGAGGGAATCTCGGCAGTGGAGGTTTCCCGGAGGAGGGAGGGGTCGCAGGCCCACAGCAGGCCCCCAGCCCAGGGCTCCAGGGCCGAGAAGAGATGACCCCACAACTTCAGGCTGTGAAACCAGCGGGGACTGTCCCTGAGGGTCGTGGAGGCTGCGGGAGCCCCAGCAGCTCCTCTAAAGGGCCCGGCACGGACTCACTCGGACGCTCCCTCTGAGCCCAGCGCCGGGCAGCAGCCTGAAAGGACCCGGGACACTCGGGGAGGAACTAACCTGCCTGAGATCCGGGCGAGAGGCGGAGGGGCAGCTTCCTCCCAGGCAGAAGGGCTGGCGGAGGCCATGGCTCCTGTGGCGAGTCCTCCCCGCACACAGCCGGCAGGCAGGCGCCATGTTTGAATCGCCAGCACCTGACTCACACCTTTGGCCCCGCCCCGTGATTCCCGGAGGCCCCGCCCCTCCCCACCTGCAGCTCATCCGGGCCATTTCCAGGGGCTTTTCTGTGCAAGTGGCCTCTCAAGCCTCATGCTTAGGACTTTCTTAAAATCTCTCAAACAAGCAGCAGCGGGCCCCATAGGGCTTGATAAGTGGCCCCAGGCCTGGCACAAGCGGCAGCCTGCATTGGCTCATAGCCTGGCCTCTCCTGGACACCGCCAAGCCCAGCACAAGTAGCAGCCAACTACGGTTTGCTGTGTAGCTCATGCTGGGTGGCCCTGGGCAAGTCACTGGCAGAGGCTGACATTTCACCTCTCGAGAGATCCCAGATATAGTGCACATGGTGGTCAGACTCGACCACACTGGACTACAACCCTACCACGTCCACGAGTGATACACTCAAGGGGCGCACTTGGTGAACACCAAAGTTCCACTGAAGTAAGTCCTGCTCCATAGGGGCGTCTCCAGCACAGCAGCTCTTTGGCTGTAGTTGCAGCTGGTCCTCACAACTGACTGGCCAGGGGGTCAATTCCTCCCAGGGATGCCAACAGCAACCAAGGCTCAACTACAATAGGACAGTGCACACAGCCCACACAGGGGAGCACGTAGAAGGCCCAGCTCAGGTGACTGGGAAGGCTGAGCCACTGGACCGTACAGGACACTTACTACACAAAGCCATAGCAGCTCTACCCAATACATAGAAACAAATACCTGAAAGCAGCCAAAATGTGGAGGCAAAGAAACATGTCTCAGAGGAAAGAACAGAAGAAATCTCTAGAAGGAACTAAATGAAATAGATCCAACCAAGCTAAAAGAGTTCAGAATTTTGTTTATAAGGATGCTCAACCATATTAGTAAGAGTATTATGAAAACAACTGAGAAAATCAATGACATAATCAAGTACCAATTTGAAATGAAGGCTACACAAACTGAAATGAAGAATAATTTACAGGCAATCAACAGTAGAGTAGAGGACACTGAGAATCAAATCAGTAATTTGGAACATGAGGAAACAAAAAACACCCAACCAGAAATGCAAAACAAAAAAAGAAGCCAGAAACACGAAGATAGCATAAGGAGCCTCTGGGACAACTTCAAGAGGCCCAACATTTGTATTATTGGGGTGCCAGAAGGAGAAGAAAGAGACCAAGAAATTGAAAACCTATTTGAAAAAATAATTACAGAACACTTCCCCTACCTGGGGAAAGAAATAGACTTACAAGTCCAAGAAGCACAGAGGGTCCCAAACAAGAGGAACCCAAAGAGGCCCACAGCAAGACACATCATAATTAAAATGCCAAAGGTTAAAGACAAAGAGAGAATCTTAAAGGCAGCAAGAGAAAAGCAATTAGTTACCTACAAGAGAGCACCCATATGACTGACAGCCGATTTCTCAACAGAAACCTTGCAGGCCAGAAGGGAGTGGCAAGAAATATTCAAACTGATGAAAAACATGGAACTACAACCAAGATTGCTCTACTCAGCAAAGCCATCATTTAGAATTGATGGTCAGATAAAGAGCTTCTCAGACAAGGAAAAGCTAAAGGAGTTCATCACCACCAGACCAGCACTACAGGAAAAGTTAAAGGGTCGTCTTTAAGAAGAAGCTAATGAACAAAAGAATCTGATGAACTAAATAGATCCAGAGACATTGACACATGCAACAGACGATCATATTTCAGAGGAAAGAGGGAAGGGGAGTGGAGGGTGAGAAGAGATTGCATACATGCATACAACCAAAGAAGTTGTATGCATATATACATAACCCATGGACACAGTCAATAATGGGGTGAAGGCCTGGGGAGGGGGTGGGAGCAAGGTGGAGGGGGTAAATTGGGGGGGAGAAATGGGACACCTGTAATACTTTCAACAATAAAGATAAATTAAAAAAATAAAAGAAATACACATATTCTAAATGCTATTTGGAATAGCCAAATTAAATGCTTCTGGAGTTCTCGGGAAGAAAAAAGAAATGGGAGGAACCCTGGCAAGTAATGGATTCATAGCACAAGGGAATCTAGAAAACTGGGCCAGCCCACTTTTGGGAAATGGGAATCCAGGGTCTAAGTATTTAGGACTAAGAACCACAGATCCTCTCTCATCCCAGAATCACCCCCCCCTCCCCGAGTTGCCTTGTTGCCTACATCCTGGGCATCATTTATGTTATATTCCATATGAATGGTGGTCACTGGAACTGCACAACGTAACAGAGATGTCTCCCACACGAAGGAAAACATCAGGTAGAGCTGGCTACTGTTTGGCCCCCCACCCCATGCCTACTGCAGTCTTGCATTCAAGCACATATGCAACAACCATTTGTGCAGAATTCTATCAGTTGGGACTCTTTCAGTTTAAGATATCTGAAAACCCAATTCAAACTGGTATAGTAAAAAAAAAAAAAAAAGTATCATTTTATGTAACTGAAGGGATGTATACTCCGGGGTATGCTGGCTTTTTTTTTTTTTTTTTTTTAATATATCTTTATTGATTTCAGAGAGAGGAAAGGAGAGGGAGAGAGACAGAAACATCAATGATGAGAGTCATTGATCGGCTGCAGCCCGCAACCCGGGCATGTGCCCTGACCAGGGATCGAGCACCGACTGCCTGGATCCTACGTCGAGGCTCAACCGCTGAGCCACGCCCGGCTGGGCTTTGCTGGCTTTTAGGTGGACAGCTGGCGTCATTGGAGGCCTGCGTGTCTTTCACTGAGCCTTGACCCCTGCTCTGCGCTGATTATTCCCTGACAGTGCTTTATACATTGTTTAGTTCTGCATAAAAGACAAAACTCTCCCAGTCAATAACGATCATTTCCTCCTGCCTTTACTGATTCCAAACCTAACATAATCACCTATGAGAACACTAAGCTATTAGTCAATAAGTGAATAGGTACCTGAGGAATAAAAATGAGCATATCTTTAAGTGCAACAGGGGCAATTCAGTGCATTAGAATTGCTGGGGCGGACCTTGAGCACCTGCATTTGCAGCAGCTCCCTAGGTGATACTTATCTCTAAGATCCACTGCCACCAACTGGCATACACATTCAAAAAAGAGCACCAAAAACTAGTTTGCCTAAATTCGTGAAACATTTAAAGGAATTCAGTAGTTATTGTGACATTAAAATGTCTCTAAATTACACTTTTGTCAAATCTTTTATTTTGGGGGTGTTTAAGAATGGATGTTTCAGGTTTTCTAAAACACCTGGGGCCCACAGAAATCTCTAAACTTTACTTAAGTGTTATTTTCAAAGCCTAGCCCCACCTTCAGATAAGTTTTATTCACATATAATTTTAGGGCAGAAGCTGAATGAAAGTTGAAACCCCTGTTTTAATTGTCACAAACATGTTGTGATAATATTTTTAAAATAGTAACATATGTTTTTTTCTCCCAGTGTTTTTTTCTTCCCCTCCTTCTATTCAAACAAAGAGGATGCCTAAGAGGAGGGGTGAAACAAGGCAAAAATCAGAAAAGTCTGAGAATCTTTCTGGGTTGGGTTTTCAAATGCTTAAGAACTTAAATAGAAAATATTTGGAGTAGAGACAAAATAATTGGAAAAAACAGTAAGATTCTGTGTAAATCCTCTCCACCCATCACCCCCACCATCCACACATAAACTCTGGAAACAGGTCCCCTCATTAGTGATAAGAGATTTCAGAAGGTCCTACAAGGAAGACCCTATGGCATGACTTCTGGAGAGAAGGCTTCACTGTGGTGGACCTAAGAAGATGAGAATACAGAAAGTCCAGAATCTTCCATACTTACTTCACTCCAAAACTGGTACAAAAACAGCTAAAATTTACCTAAGCCCCACCTACCCACCTCCACCATGACTGGCACAGGAGTAAGAGAGAGATGAAGGAGCAAAGAGAGCCATGTGGATACAAACAGGAGAATTTGGGACTATCTTGCCTCAACTGATTAAAGCTCTTGGTCATTTGACATGTACTTTCTTCTGGGGGAAAATGAACTTGATGAAGATGGACTGTCATTCGGAGAGCGCAGGACCACAAAACTTGAGCCATCCCATTCCTCAGAGATACTTTGTATATTTTACAAAGGAATGGAAAAGCAGTGAGTTCTCCACAGAGCCTTCGCTATGTACATATCTCATAAGAATTTTTATATACTTGTGTAGTAGTTATCTGTTGCTGTATGACAAATTATCCCAAAATTTAATGGCTTTAATTATAATTATTTATTATCTCACAGTTTCTGTGGACCAAGAATTTGGGAGTAGCTTAGCTACGTCATTTGGGTTCAGGCTCTCTCATGAGTCAAAATGTCACCTGAGACCTCACTCATCTGATGGTTTGACTGATCTGGAAGATCTGCTAATACATTCACCTTGGCTCTTGGCAAGAAGCCACAAATCCTCCCCTCCATAGAGCTGCTTGAGGATCCATGTAACATGTGGTTGCTTTCCCCCACAAGAGAGATTCAAGAAAAGCCAAGGCAGAAGCCAAATGTCTTTTATGACCAAGCTTCTGAAATTATATACTGTCATTTCCTCTGAGATTATATTGGTTACACAGGTCAAGTCTACTGATTGTGGGAAGGAATTATACAAGATCAAGACTACCAGGAAGTGTGGCTCATTAAACATCTTCTTGGAGGCTACCACAACTTGCTACTTCATGATATTTTCACTAGAGAACAAAGGATGCTTGCCTCAAATGAGAAAGGAAACATTCTAATTAAATGTCATCCCTATCAATCATCTCAGATATAAAAGAGGAAGGCAGTTTCCTCCACTCTGAAAAAGCAGCAGAGAGTAGGCCGTGTTCTTTGAAATTGACTCTGAATGAACTTCTTTTTATCTGTTTCTCAAAGACAAGGCATTTGGTGGATAAGGGAAGACTCATCATTGTTGCTTAAATCAAAGAAATAAAAATGAAACCTCATCATTAAAGCATTGTGAGAAACTAGTGTGAATTATATCTGATTTTTATTTAATTTTACTTTGAATGGAATATGAAAGTATTGCTATAAAACTCTTCCGATTAATGTATGTTTCTTAAAATCCTGAACCTTTCACTCATTGCTTTATGAAAATAACCAACTAACATAGGACCTGGCAAAGAAAATGGAGTTTTTCCTGATCTTTGTCCAAAAATTCCCAGCAGTGACTGGTGTGTACCAATGACTAAGGGGCAATCTGCAAACTCCCATCCTGTGTCCTGGAATTATATAAGCCTCCAAAACCTGATTATAACCCTGGAAAGGTAGGAACCCCAAACAGCACTAAGAAAGCATGAGCTAAAGTTATGATGCAGAGGAAAAAAGTAGGTTATCTCTCTTTCACACATGACCAAAATATCCACTGTCCAAGTATTCTGATTAAATTAAACCAGTGCTTGAAATAGAAGACAAAAAAATCACTAATTCTATCTACATAAAACATAACAATAGAGTAACTTAATCCATTTGGTCACTCCATTTAGTCAACTTAATTTTTAAAAAGTCTTCAAAGAAGGTTTTAAACAAAATTACATAGTACTCTAGCCTCTATTAAGAACAGCAATAATAATAAACTAAATCATTTGTATGCCTAGCACTAAACTAGGCTCATGTTTTCATCTCATTTGTCTCCCAGCAAAACTGAGATTTGTGTATCATTCGTTGTAATTTTCAGTTGAAAAAAAATCTAAGAGTTAGAAAAGTTAAATAGCTTATCTAAGGACATTTAGTAAAGCTAGGATTGGAATTCCTTACTTCAAAACCTCTGCTGACGACTCTAAGCACACTCTCTCCAATAAAGTGGTCTTTTTTGAACACAGGGCAAATTTCAAATCCTTTGAGGAAAACATTTACAAAAGAAACATCATAAAAACAACATATGTACAACATACTAGAAAAAAATTAACTATTGTTATCGATTCTAACAAGTACTCACTATGCCTAAAGTACTCTGAGATTAAAAATAATAATAATAATAATAACATATCTCCAAAATTGAGCAATGTGGCATGGCGGCAGCAGGGAGATGGAACATGACACCTGAAATGAAAAATTCCTACATGAACTCTGCAGTCTGACATGCTGACTGCAAAATTGCCCAGACCAGATGTAAGGGAAAAGGTCTGCTCATTAACCAGCTCACCTAAGAGAAAGCTCACATGCCTTTATTTTATAATGTATTCCTTATCTATACTTTATACTATGTACCTTATCATTCTCATCTAGTTGCAACTTCTGAAGGAAAACTTAACTTTGAGACCTTTGAACATTTGTGCTTGTTAGCAAGAGCCTCTTTATCCATGTTTTTAATAGAGAAACTGACACAAAAATTCACTCTTCCCAAGCCAGACAAATGGAATCGGCCAAAGAATCTTGCCCCATGACTTCAAGTGCAGTACTTTATTTGTCCTTGTAAAATAGTTATACGTCCAAAGTTTCCCAATCTTTTGGAAAATGAAATCACTCATATAAATAATATATTTTAAGATTATAAAACAGCACAGTTTATTACTTTAGTACATTGACTTTGGAGCTAATAGTAATCTAGTTATGATTATGAAATTACTATTTTATCACTTCATTCTGTGCAGCTGTGTCACTGCGCAGAAATTTTTGAAATGGCTTTTTGCAAATTAGAGGGAATAGGATGGCAGCAGAAAATATTTTTTAAGTGGTTAGAATTCAGTTCTCAGATGACTTCTTTTCAGTACTGCTGTGCCTCACCAGCAGCATGCTGGCATCTGTGAGGAAAAAAATAATGCACTTATTACACTCTGGGTTTAACAGTACTTTTTACTTCGCAAATGGGGAGGGAAAACATAAAACCGTTCCTTCATCTTATGTAGATTCCTCCAAAGTGTTTGAAGACATATAAGAAACCTTACAGCCCTGGGCGGTTTGGCTCAGTGGTTAGAGCGCTGCCCGCGGACTGAAGTGCCCCAGGTTCGATTCCGGCCGGGGCTCGGCCTCGGTTCAGGCCCCATCCCGCCCGAGTCAGGGCGCGCGTGGGGGCAACCAATCGGCGTCTCTCACATCCACGTCTCTCTCTCTCTCTGCCCCTCTCTCCCCCCTCCCCCTTCCACTCTCTCTGAAAAGCAATGGAAAAAATATCCTCCGGTGAGGATTTAAAAAAGAAGAAAATTTACAGCATTAGTTCAACGTGCATCCAAAATTTTCTTGCTCTCGAGGGTCAGATTCACCATGTAGTTTAAAAGCCAAAATCCTTCCCACAAAAAAAGAAAAACACTGAAATTCCATCTGAAACCCAAAACATTTTTTCAAAAAGTGAAATTTTTAAAAAGTTTAATATATTTATATTTCATTTTACTATCTTCAGTGTTTTAAAAAATACCAAAAGCTGAATTACTGCTCAAAAATCTCACTATAAAAATTTTTTTTCTTTTTCTAGGACTGCAGAAAATAGTAAAATTCCCTTTGTGGGATGACTTTCATCAGTTTTAAAGAGACAACAACAGATATAACTGCTTTTTAAATACTAACCACGCAAATTCCTCAGTTATTTGAATTTTTTAATCTCTTAGCAAATGTGCCACTACCCATACAAATGTGATTTTATTTTATTCGATGTGTCTGGGCTTTCAATAGGCTCTAGAATAGACGTAGATAACAGTTCAATTTCCTTATTTAAAGTGCTTTCTACAATTCTTATATTCAACAGAGGACTGATGCATATAGAGCTGAGAGTTACATGGAAACCTTGCACCCCAGGAAAGAATCCTAGGGTGAGCTTAATGGCTTTTCCCAACCACTTTCTTTGTGGGTTCATTTCACATCTATCTCACACCTTGGAGAAATTCAGGGTCACTTGAATGAGAGGATTTTCTCTTCATAAGGTGGAATAGAGATCAAGGGCTTTGATATTGTCATGGAAATGTCTCTTCGTAAATACTGCTCAAAGGCCTATTTCAAGCCAGAATGAGCTGGAACAATGTTTTCCTTTTCTTTTCAAATTATGAGATTGGACAATGGGTAGAAAGAAGCTCTGGTCAAGATGGTGGGAGGGGAAAAAAGAGTGTGCCTGAGAGAATTCTTCTCACTTATGCTGGCAAATTGTGTAGCAGAGATTTATTCAAAAACAATGTTTGTCTTTTCCCTCAGGTGCACACATGCACAGCCAGTTGAAGAGGAAAGGTAGGAAAAATAAGAAAGAGGGAATGGAATGAACCTTATGATTTATTCATTTTAAATGTTAAGATCCTTAGTTTTAAAAAGTTGAGTTTCATACTGGAAATTACGGCACACACAAACAAACAAAAATTCTACTATTCAAAGTAAGTAATTGATTTTTAAAGTAATGTTTGAGCAAATATTTAAATACCAAATTAAATTACTATTTATCTTGGCGTTTGTATCATGTAAAACTGTATTTTCTTCTAACAAACTGCAAAGAAATAAAACCTTCAGTTCCCGTTAGTAAAAAAAAAAAAAATAGGTTGAAGACAGGAAAATTATAATGAACGATTGCTTTAAAAAACACCCTCATGCTGAGACTATTAAATTGGATTTCAGGTTTTATGATCTCAAGTGTTATCTTAACTTCTAGCCTTCCTGGCAGTTTTTAAAAATAAAAATGCATGGGTCTTCCCCAATTCAGACAAAAATTTTCAGAGAAACAAAGTTAGAGAAAAATTCCTGGATTTAAGCTTTGAGGACAATTTAAAGCTAATGATATTGATAATTGGTCCAAAGCACAGTGTTTTCAAAGTCACAACACAATCCATATCTTATCCCTTACTTTAGGGGCTCATCCTTTTTTATAAAACACTCTAGTGATTCTTTTAATATTTCTTCTGAGTCCAGGGAGCAGGTGAAGGAAGACTTCTCAGTAGGAGTTGTTCACAGCACGCAACTATAGACCCTTCTTTAACCTTTGAAAGAAAGGTTATCATTGTTAAATAGGCTTAGAAAATATTTCTGCAGATCAGCTACCTTATGACAACTAGAGACTGTCTAAAGAGTATTTAAAGCATCTTAGAATGAGAGATAATGAACTGTTGCTATTAAATGTTAACATAGTGACTTCCATTTTAAAGTATCCCAGCTTAATGGAATAAACATCTAAATTAATTTGAATTTCATTACCTTGATTTTGCAGAACAAGGGCAACTCTTGTACTATGTGGAAGCACTCCTCCCAGTTGGAGTTGGTAGTGCTCAGCCTCTTAAGTGAGAATGTTCTGTTTTTATGTTAAAATAAAATCTGCCACAGGCTTCTCAGCCTCACTGTGTAATTCAATTGTGTTTACCCCAGTGGAACAAGAGAGCGATTTGCTATTCTCTCTATTCAAAGACATGCCTTCAATTGAGAGGCACATTCATAAATGTTTTAAAAGTGTGTGCTTTTAACATTAATCAAGAAATTACATAAAATGAACTGAGTATAACCACTATTGAAGATTAATATTTAATACATAGCACCTATTAATAGCATGATTCCATCTTCATCAGGCCTAAGAACAAAACAAAGCACTGGGTAATCCACAAAAATGGTTATTCCTATTTTCCAGAATTAAAAAAAAGAGAGAGAGAGAGAGAAGAAAAGAAAGAGGAAGATTGGAATTAGGGAATTAAGATTCAGGAAATACATCCTAGATAGTGATGACACTGACTTAATCCCTCTCTGCTTTGGAGGGGATGAGCCCTTTACCAGAAGCCTCATGCCAATATAAAGATTTAGAAAAAGGTGGGAAATGGGGCCATTTTAAAAAGGCTGCTGTGTAATGAACAGTCACGGAAGTTCCCCTTGTTTGAAAGAATTAAATATATTCTCCAGTGCCAAAGGCCATGAGCTAAATTTGATTAATCAGTGAAGCTTGAAATTAGGGTAAAATCTTAAATTTGTATAGTTCTTTACAGTTTTATAAAGCTTTTTAAGTAATTCTATCCATTTTAGCATTTATATTTTTCATAGCAATTATCAATACCTGACACACTATACATTTATCTATTGATTTCTGTATCTTTCTCCTACTGACAAAATTTAAGCTCCATAAGAGCAGAGACTTTAGTCTGTGTTGTTCACTTCTGTATCCCCAACACCCAGAACAGTGCTTGGTAGACAATAGATACTTGTTAAATGAATAAATGAGGTAAATAAATGAATAAATACTATTTCATTTGAGTCTTGAAACCCCTGGGGAAAAAATGCAGGCATGTATTTCTCACCTTCTTTACAGATGAGAAAACCAAGACTTCAAAACACCAAATTATTTATGATAATATAAAGAGTTAACTGGGGTCAGAGCTATGATTAAAAAGATCTAATTCCAAATTCTAGGTCCCTTCTAGTATTATTTTGCTTATTTGTGCAAAGGAACTAGACTAGGGTAGTCAAAGATTTACTACCATCAGAGTCAATCCATTTTCACTTCCCATAAAGATCGATGGGAGAGAAAAAAAGGAGTAAGTTCATGTCCTTTTCTAAAGCGATAGCTATCAACCTTTCTCAGTTTTCTTTTCTATTTAATCACTTTCCTAAATTAAGCTGCTCTGCTTAAATTAAATTGCCCCACTAAGGTGTTGGTTGTCTCATCACCCACTCTGTGTTTTATGATTTTTTTTCCTGGCATCTTCTATCCTATATAATGAGCATGGCCTACAGATATCATTTACTGAGCCCTTTTTACACAGCACTGGGCATTTGCCATTTGTCCACTTACAACCAGGATGCTGCAGATCTATCAGGCTCTAACGTCCAGGCTCTTTCCACTCCAGCATGCTGCCCCCAGGAAAGACCTGCTCCTTAAAGGCAGCCCTTGGGAGCCCCAGAACAGAGCTCACCATCACCCTTGACAAGGGAACTCAGCAGGTGCTTAAACTGGTACTTGTTAGCTGCAGGCATGTATGTGGCATAGGAGTGCAAAATGGGCAACTGGAGACCAGATTTTTAGCACACCAGCATCTGTGACAGTTCAGGGGTGTCTGAAAATCCTCCCGGATTTGATTTAAGGTTTGAATGATAAAGGTAGTGATCCAGCCAATAGTTATTCTGAGAGGGCTCAGTCCCTGGTGGTGATGGGTAGATCAACTTTATCTTTCCTCCCTCCTTCCCCAGCTACACAACAAAATTTTTGTAAAGATACTGTGCTTTCTTTTATTTCTGCCTCTTGCTCACTCTTCCCTTTTCTTCTTAGTGAAACACTATGTTTATGCCTGGAAGGAAGGAAGGAAGGAAGGAAGGAAGGAAGGAAGGAAGGAAGGAAGGAAGGAAGGAAGGAAGGAAGGAAGGAAGGAAGGAAGGAAGGAAGGAAGGGGACCAGGCTTCACTCCCTGGATATTTGGATATTTTGATTTAATTGGTAGAACTTGGAAAAAAAATTTTTTTTGTAAGATACCTCATGTGATTCTAAGGTACAGCAGCCAAGGTTGGAAAGCACTAACCTGATAAAATTAGCAATTTTAAAAATGGCAGATTTAGTAAATATTTCTAAGGTTATGACAATCTCACAATGACAAGTGTTGGATTTCACTTAGCCATTAATAAGTGACTAATTAAAATTTTTTTTAAAATACAATATGTGGATCAATCCAACATGAGGATATAACCCTTGTAAATATCTATGCACACAACATAGGAGCACCTAAATATATAAAGCAAATATTGACTGACATAAAGGAGGGATTGATAATAATACAGTTAACACAGTTACAGTACCAAACTTTAACGCCCCACTGTTATCAATGGATAGATCTTCCAAACAGAAAATCAACAAGGAAACAGTGCCTTAAATGACACATCAGACCACATAGATTTAATTGATATTTTTAGAGCATTCCACCCCAAAGCAGAATATACATTCTTTTCAAGTGCAAGTGATACAAGCATTATTTATAATAGCCAAGATATGAAAGCAACCTCACTGCTCATCAATGGACAATTGGATATACAATGGAATATTACTCAACCATAAAAAGGAATGAAATCTTACCATTTGTGACAACATGGATGGACCTAAAGGGTATTATGTTAGTGAAATAAGTCAGGTAGAGAAAGACAAATACCATATGATTTCACTTATTTATATGTATACTTTAAAGAAAAAAATAAATGAACAAACAAAACAGAAACAGACCTGTAGATAACAGAGAACAAACTGATGGTTGCTGGATGAGAGGTGAGGTTGGGGGGCTGGGTGTAAAAGGTGAAGAGATTAAGAAGTACAAATTGGTAGTTACAAAATGGTCATGGGGATGTAAAGCACAGTATAAGGAAAATAGGCAATAATATGTAATAACTAGGTATGGTGCCATTTATATAGCACCTCAGTGCTAGACTCATCAGGGGGATCGCAGCGTATATATAAATGTCTAACCACTATGCTGTACACATGAAACTAATATAAAATGATATTGAATGTCAACTGTAGTTGAAAAATTTTTAAAAACTTTTTTTAAAAAAAAAATGCAAACTTCCAGTTATAAAATAAATCATGGGGATGTAATGTACAGCATAGGGAATATAGTCAACAATATTCTAATAACTATGTATGGTGACAGATGGTTACTAGACTTACCATGGTGATCACTGGGTAAAGATATAAATGTTTAATCACTATGTGGTACATTTGAAACTAATATAATATTGTATGTCAGCTATAATTTAAAAATAATTTTTTTTTAAAAAGGAGGGGGCAAAACTTAAAAAAAAGAAAAGGTAACACTGGGAGATCCTCATTAAACTTGGACTCCTAGAGGGAAGAGACTTGACCTTAGTTTTCTTTGCAAGTCTGGTACCTTTTTGGAAGATAACCCTGCTAGCAATGTAAAACATATTTGTCAAATTGAAAAAAAATACAGTAAGTTGGTTAAGTGGTTAAGTTGTGGTGATTATGAATATTTACCTACAAGAGTTATGGAAAATAAAAACCCTTCCTAGTATTACACCAATGAGTGATTGAGGGTTGGGGTAAAATTTCCAACGATAGCATCTTGTGATACCTCATAAGATTGTTTAGGTTATGTACTGCACAACATCAAAAGGTTACATTCAATCAACATTCACATCCCTTTGGGGACACAGGGGCATAGATAATATTCAGGCTTTTGTAATACTTAGACATATGCGGTAAATGTTACCCTGATCATTGTGTACAAATATTGTAATGAATTTTGCTTCTCAGTTGACACAGAATAAAATAGAACGTCCTGATGATGCTGAAGCTGGAGACAGAGAAACTACAGTGGACATATGATTTTTATATCCACCCAGGTTCCCTTCCTTTTTTGTCCAATATTAGATACCCTCCCTGTATTTTTCAGGTTCTCCAAAGAAACAGAACCAATAGGATATATATAGATACATATATAAGAGTAGATTTATTGTAGGAATTAGCTCATGTAATTATGGAGGCTGCAAAGTTCCACAATCTGCCATCTGCAAGCTGGAGAACTAGGAATGCTGGTACCTAGTGTACTTCAGTCTGAGTTCAAAGGCCTGAGAACAAGGAACACTTCTCCAAGCGCAGGAGAAGATGGATATCTCAGCTCAAGCAGAGTGAATTCACCTTCCTCCCCCACCTGACTGTGCTATTCGGGCCCCCTAGGGCTTGGATGATGCCCACCCACATTGGTGAGAGCCGTCTTCTTTACTCAGTCCACCAATTCAAATGCTAGTCTCTTCTCGAGACACCCTCACAAACACCCACAAATAATGATTTGCCAGCTATCTAGGCACCCCTCAGCCCAAACAAGTTGACATATAAAATTAACCATCACAATCTCCCTACTACAGCTGTTTTTTCCTGGAGGAATCCATTCCATGTGGTCTTAGGTGGCTGTTCTGGCCCCCATCCCCGCCCCACCTGCACCACTAGGTCTGGCCAGTCACCCACCAGTGGGAGTGACGGATTGAAAATGGGTGTGAGATTCAGGCTGGGGCTATCAGAGAGTTGCCAGGAGTTTCCTCCTGTACCTACTTGAGGTCATTCTCTTCCCATGAAGTTTACAAAGCTAATATGACGTGTACTGGGCTATGTGGCAAAGGATAGTACTTGTTCTCCAATGTCTGTTCTCTCCCTGTTCCACAACAGTAAAAGGTCTTATAGAGTGTGTAGAATAAAGCCTACACTTTCCAGCCTTCCTTGTAGATACTTACCGTGTCAACACAAGATACAGAAATAAAAACGTCATATGAGAGCATTCAGAAATCTTTCTTAAGAGACAGTCGCTTTGTACCCTTCATTATACTTCTTCTGCTTATAATATAAATGTTATGACTAGAGCTCTATCTTGGACTGAGAACAATGTCCTCACTCCAGGGATGGCAGTTCAGAAAGCTATGTGAATGGGATCCTGAAGATTTATGGGACACAGTTGTTTTACCAGCCTTGAACTATTTACAGTCAGACCCAGATGTGAGAGAGAAATAAACCATATTGTTTAAGCCTTTTTTATTTCTGTTACTTGCAGAAGTAATTAAATGCTAATTAATTTTAGTTAACTCAGGCTGCCTTCATCAGCATGGCTACCATATGCAGGCAGAGGGACTACCTAAGAGTGAAGACAATACAGAGGAAAGTCAAACAAAAAAAGACAATTATTTTGATATAATTTGAGTCACTGAATCTAGCTATGCCTGAAGCCACACTACTTTTCAATTTTTCAGTTATATAAGCAAACCTATTTATTTTTTGTTTTTGTTTCTTAATATATCTTTATTGATTTGAGAGGCAGAGAGACATTAATGATGAGAGAGTCATCATTGATTTGGCTGCCTCCTGCACACCCCTGACTGGGACTCTAGCCTACAACCCAGGCATGTGCCCTGACGAGGAATCTAACCTCTATCTCCTGGATCTTAGGTCAATGCTCAACCACTGAGCCATACCTGGCCAGGCCCTGTTTACTTTTTTGCTTAAGAGATTTTAAGTCGAGTTTCTGTCATTAAAAAAAAAATCCAGATGAATCTAGCAATCTTGAGGAAGTATGCTCTCAATAACTTGTATGGCATTATTTTGACCAATTATGAGCTATGAAATTGGGACAGAGAGATCTAAACTGACATCTCGATTACATTGGCATCCACATTATTTCTTTATCATGGGGGTATGTTGTTTGTATTATTTTAAAACATTACATGGGATTCAAGTGGTTTCGTAAGAGTGAAGACATTTCCCTGGAAAATGGTAATTTAGGAAGATTTAAATGGCTTCAAAGTACAGGAGGGACTGAAAGAATTTTGAAGGGTGGGACTGGAGGCAGGAGACCAGTTATGACTAAGAATTGAGATGATGGGAGGGTGGTAGCAGTGTGAATAAATAAAAAGGGACAAAAGTTAAGAAAAACACTTCAATCTCTAGCTCTAACATATAGTCTGTATGACTGGTATTTTATACAGGGTGGGGCAAAAGTAGGTTTACAGTTGTAAGTATACAAAACACAGTTCATTCTTGAATTATTAATTATTATATTATTTTCCATATGAACAACTGTAAACCTACTTTTGCCCCACCCTGAATTAATAAAGTGCTTTACAGTTTATGACATATGCTCTCATTTGAAACTTAATAATTCTTTGAAGAAGGCAAAGCAGGTAACTAGTGTCATCATTTTGCAGAAGTGGAAACTGAGACTTAGTATGGTTATGAGTCTCGCCCAAAGTCACATGGGCATCAGAGCAAGGGCCAGAATCCAGATTTTCTGATTGGCAGTTCAGTCTGGATGTACTGGGTTTCTCTGTACACAGAAAGTCATCTATAAACAAAGTTTTCTTCCCAGCAGATTCACTCAGTCTTGTTTATGAATTCTACCTAATTGTTCATTGTTTTCTTCTTACTCATGACCTCTCTTGAGCAGAGATTTGAGCTAAAAAACAAAACTTCATCCCGAGATGAATCATCTTTATAATGCAGTATGGGAACCAAAGAGAGTGTGTGTGGATCAAGGGAAGAGAGAGTAACTACAAAACAAAGAAAAAAACCCCAACCTGAATCCCATAGAATAAATTTATGTTATATTTTCAAATATTTTCCTCTGCACAGTGCCTCTTCCAATGTGAAATCACTTCTCATTCACTACTGTTCCAGTAGCCTTAATAATTTGAATAATTTACCATTTCAAGGAGACATGGGAAGAAAAGGAAATTGCTTTTAGACAGTGTCTTATTCAAGCAAACGGAAATGGTCTCTGAACCACAGAAAACAAATAAAGATGCCTCTACTTGGACCTTCACTAGTGTTTGCCTGTTGTCTGGCACTAAAAGGGGTGCTTTTAAATAACAGTGCAGTGTGTGCCTGGAGACTCTGAAGGCTAGTAGGGCTATCTAAACTCTAGAAGAAGGGGATGTTGACTATGTCTGGGACCACTGAGCTTGGAGGAACTCCCAAATGCTGGGTGTGAAACCTCATGCTAAATGTCTTTCCATGCAGCAGAAATGCCAAACCCTTAATAATCAGCTCAGTTTTCACAACTTCCAAAGAAGCATATTTTATTATTGCTCAAAATATAACACTAGCATACTATGTATATAGCCATTGTTTGCGACCACCTTTATAATATTGATACTTGGCACTCTGGTGACAATGTAAAGCATTCTAAAGAATTACACATCTTCTATTATCATGTCATTGACTTACCTTTCTTCCTTTGCTTGTAAATTAAAAAATGCATAGTTTAGAATTCTGTGGGATCCTGCCAAATTCCTTAGGACCATGGTCAAACATAGCTAACTGGCTATGCTTTTCCATAATGTTATTCTTGGGCATGGAAAGGAGTGTCTTTTTAATAAAGGAAAATTGGCAAGGGGACATCTTGCAGTGCAGTCCTGGTTTGGCACAAAATTTGAGGCACCAGGGATGCAAACATCTCATCTTCAGACCCTTACCTGGCAAAGATGCAAGAGGACACATTTCCCTGGCGATGTTCAGCTATCTGCAGCACCACAGTGGGTTTCAGGTCTTTGGACTGACCTTCGCCCAGATGGTAGAAATCCAAAGTAAAGCAATGTGACCTGGCAAACATAGGATCCTGGAGCAGAGCATGTGATTTCTTCCATTCCTATGGAGATACACATTTGGCTGGAAGTCTCCTCCAGGGACAAAGTGTTTCCAGATCTTTGGCAAAAAAAGAAATGCCCTCTTTTCAATTTTCTCTATTTCAAAAAAGTAGAATGCTAACAAGAATTGGGGAGATACAATATAAAAGCTGATAACACCAATTGTTGGAGAGAATGTGGAGAAAGAGAATTTATATATTGCTTGTGGGATAACAAATTGGTACAACTACTTTTAAGAGAAATATGATAATACCTAGAAAAGCTCAAAATATACATAGCACAGTAATCAAATGTCTAGGCATATCCTTCAGGCCTAGAGAAATGATTGTACCTTTGGCTCAGGAGAACTACACAAAGATGTTCTTTCCTGCACTGTTTGAAAGAGGGGAAGATGGACAAAGAAACTAAAGGTCCATAAATTAAAAATGGAAGCATAGAGTGGTGTATTCATACAATAGAATACTATGCAGCTGCTGAAATGAAGAAACTGAGTCTACAGGGATGAATTTCAGAAACATTACTGAAGAGACAGGACCAACTTAAAGTTGCAAATGCTACATATGATTCCCCATATGGGAAATTTGGAAGCACAACATAATACTATGTATGTTCATGGGCATATACATACAGAGGAAAAGTCTGAAAACTTGCAAGAAAATGCTTCCCAACAAATTTAGGACAGTGGTGACTCTTAGGGGGAGAGCAGGAGGGATTGAAAAGAGATGGGGACGAATAGTAGTAGGTGCGTTCATAATGCTTGGTTGCAAACGCCCAAATAAAAATGACCTGAAGCAAATAAATAGAAGGCTAATATTTGTTAAATCTAGGCAGGTGGACACATAGGTATCTGTTATATTTATCTTCGGTATGTTTAAAATCTTTAACAACAGTGACATAGAGGGCTATGTGCCGGCTGACCATCAGAAGGCCAGGCCTGTTTCTGGTTTCCACTAAGGACAGTTGTATGCTCTCAGCTAACTCCTTTAACATCTTTTAATCACAGTTCCTTTATTTGTAAATGGAAGGTAATAGCATTTTGCCCAATCTATTTCAGTGTTTAGAAGATGAATAAACGAAAAAAATACCACTTTGAAAACTATTAAGAGATCAATAATAAAAAATTATTACTGTTTGCATGTTGACATATAAAAAAATGGATATCCATAAAAAATAGTCATGCTAGTTCAGGTAACCGATATCAACATGCTGTATATATTTACTGTGGGTTATATCTTGCCATTTTGACTGCAAAATTATACTAGTCATCTCATCCTGATCTAGTGGCTTGACAAGGAGAGGGTGAAAATTGGGCCCAAACATACCTCCTAACTCTATCTCCTAGATAGTCCAAGAATTGAAAGAGTAAAGCACAAAGACCCGCCAGCAGCCACTGGGAGAAAAACACATTGTATGTAAAAATCATGTTTTAATGTCAGTTTAGTATAAAAGACCACAATGCATGCTTCTATTTAGAGCTTTAAAATTTTTATTTTAAATAATAGCATTGGAAAGAAATGCAAAGTGAAGGGAGAATGAAAGGACTTTTGCATATGTACTCTCCATAGTTGTACTCTCCTTAATAAATGACCTAGCAATTAAGGCTGAGGCTCTATCCTCTCTCCACTAATTAATTACAGCAAATGAGACTGTAACATGCATCATAACAACTTAATAAGCTGGGCCAAACTATTTTAAATTCTGCTAGTATTTCATCATTGCTGGGCTATTTAAATTAGGTAAGTAATATCTGCACGTAACTAGTTTTTGAATTACCTGTGTTCTTCAAAGTAAACTCTATGTCTTGAGCAGATGAGCCATTTATGTGGGATGGATGAAAGCAAAGGCTGACATTGTGGAGGTGAGTACAAGGAAAGAACAGGGAGGCGAGGCAAACGTGACAGCTTATACAAACTATTACCTTCAATAATCTAATACCCATCCCTTCTGCAGCGCGTTACACTGGCTGACATGCCATTCCAACAGGGCCTTCACAGTTTTCAATATCTGTTGGACCTGAACAGTGGAGAATCCAAAAACTACATTAGCATCTCTTTTTTGACATCACTGGTTATGTTAATAATTCTCATCTCAAATGAATAAGTGAACCTGGATCAAAAGTGTGACTAATATAAGCTCTTTAGTAATGTCCCTTCTTTCAATGAAACTTTAACAGCAATTACTAACTCCTTGAGTCAACGAATAAACTTTGCACATCTGGGGATGAGTTACAGTATGGCTACTGTCAATGAAAGAATCAAGGGCTCTAGTCTAGATGTAAATTCTCTTAGACACAGTTATCTGAAACTTTAAAGGCCTGGTTTCTTTCAAATCAAAGATCGATATGCCTTCCAGGTAGTAACATCTGCCACCACCTCAAGGTATTGACTCACTTCAGTAAAAGTCAAGCAGCTCCTGATCTCTCCCTCACTTAAAGCACAGAAAGTTCACTGACCATGAGGGTATAATTCAGGCATTTCCAAAAGGGAAGAAGAAAAGTGTGTATTGTAGAGCAGATCTGGAACTCAAGGAGAGGTCTATCAGGAGATCTTTTCTCTGGCTCCTTCTTTCATGTTTATTATTTGTATTGTTTCTCTAGCACATATAACCAGGCACTTTCACTATGAAATGAAAAACAAAGTAGAATAATTCTCAAAATATATTTTGAATCATGAGCTGTTTAAAGGCAGAGAGGAATATGCCAATTTGACAAACCAGAAGAAATTTTTAGAGGCAAAGGCCAGTGACAAAGAGAAATAATCAATCAACTCCCTTACTCTTTGTTGATGTCACACCCCTCATCTCTAGGAGGTAACGGGTGAAAATGGAGAGTCACACACAAAACCCCCTATGTTTGGCCTAAGGAAAAATTTAATAATGGCAGAACTGTATTAGAACATCTTTCTTTCTTTTTTTGTTTTTAAATATATCTTTATTGATTTCAGAGAGAGGAAGGGAGAGGGAGAGAGATAGAAACATCAGTGAGAGAGAGTCATTGATCAGCTGCCTCCTGCACCCCCTTGACTGGAGATTGAGCCCGCAACCCGGGCATGTGCCCTGACCAGGAATCAAACTACGATCCCCTGGATTCTAGGTCTATGCTCAACCGCTGAGCCACGACCAGCCTGGCTGAACATATTTTTTGATGTCTGTTTCAAAATACATTTCACCCTCAAATTTGTGATGATCCTGGGGTGAAAAGTAAGTAAATGCATACTTTTCAAGAATGATGCTTTTGGTAAATTTTTCAGACAGAATCAAGACTGCACTGTAAAGCTGGGACTCTAAATTGATTTCTTCTCTCATAAGTTCTCTCCCATCTCCTCCTCTTTTTATGAAGGATCTATTTAAGCAAGTTCTTGCTAAGATGTCAAATGATAAAAATTTCAAGTGGGTTCTCTCCCAAGTTTACATGTATTTTTAAAAGTCCACTCCAAAATCCCAAAGCCTTCAAAACTCAAAGGAGTACAGCAATATTGATAGGATGATAGGCACAGGAATGAGATGGTAAAGGGTCGAGCCTCAGTGACCTCTCAGTACAACACTGTTCCCAAGGCCAATCAGGAACACAAGTGAGTAAGAACTGACAAGTGAAGAGAGATCTGCACTGCGTTCGCTCTTGATCAGCGAAGCAAAGAGTTCGGATGAAAACTGTTCCTTGAATTAGACATTTTCATAAGAATAACCTCTGTGAAGAAAAGTATCTAACTAAGCAAGCAATTTGGAAGGCCTTGAGATCAGTTTCAGTCCTGTTGATGCCTCAAAGGATAATAAGGCTCACTTATGTGTATGACCAACTAAAATATTTTTCTCCAACAAGGAGAGCCAGTACTTTTTATATACCTTTGTCACTCATTTACAGGCAATAAATCCACTGTGTATTTGCTTAGAACAGAAACATAAAGGTACAGCTAGACAATCTTGCTTATTATATTCCCGTGAATCCTGCTATTCTCTAGCTTTCCTTTCCTTGGCTATCCCATTGCCCATGAGATCTTGAGCGAAACCCAAAATGCTCCAATCTCTCTGTTAGTTTAATGAGTTTATTCAACTCACCTAACTATGGAAACCTTCTCTCACGTTCCATAACTGTGCTTCACAGAACAGCTTGGAAGCACTGAATTCCAATACCAGAAAAGGCCTCTCAAACAATAGCCCATTTGATTTAGATCAACTTTATCAATATCATATCGACTCTAGAGCAGTAGCTTCATCTAAAAAGCAAACTCCGTTAGGATAAGTTCTTTGGTGGGCTTGCTCTTTCTCAGCACTAAGACTCACTGTCTTTTGAGAAAGATATAATTGATTCGAAATATTTTATCTCATCTTTAACACATATAATTTATTTAAATCCCAAAATGACTGCATAATTTTCCTTAAATCTGTTCACATTTATTATGCATTAAATCATTTAGTTTTAGTAAAATTCTTCCTCTTTGCTTTGAGAGACAAAAGTTGTTCCCTTCACTACCAAGTATCTGAATAGTTTGAGAGAACAATTGTATTAGGTTAGCCTAGAGGATGAAATTTGATTTCTCTATGACATTATGCTGATTTTTTAAAAGTTATGAAAATTACTAGGAAAAAAGTAGGATAAGAAATTTGTCTATATGTTAATAAAATAACCATGTTAAAACAAGCACCAAAATTTGTAGATGGCCAATAAACATGACAGCTACTCAACTTTAGTGGTAGTAAACAAAATGCAAATTAAAATCACAGTTTGATCCTTTACATATATACTATAATGAATAAATTTTTTTAAAAAGACAGCAAAGGCCAAGTGGAGGCACCAAAACTTCCATACACTGCTGGTGGATACAAGAGTCAGGGCAACTACTTTGGAAATCTGTTTGGCAGTGTCTGTTAAAACTACACATATAGCCCATTACCCCAAATTCCACTTTCAGGTATATTCTCAACTGAAATTTGTATATACATCCATAGGAAAACATGCACCAGATTGCTTATAGCAGCATTGTAATAGCCTCAAACTGAAAACTGCCCAAATGTCCATCAACAGTTGAATGAATAAATATAAGTGTTTATTCACACAATGGAAAACTCTGCAGCTATGAAGGCAAATGATTGAGAACTACACCCAACAAGATGAATGAATCTCACAAACAGTGTTAAATGAAGGGAGCCAGACACAGAAGTACACACACTGTATGATTTCGTTTATCTAAAGCACAAAGGCAGATGATACTAATTCATGCCTGTTTCTGTCATCTGTTCCGAAGGTGTGAAGAGGGAGTCAAGGGCCAGAGGGTGGGAGAGCTAATCCTCCTCTAAGCTGCCTCCTTCTCCCCTGGGGCCTGCCTCCCAAGCGCTACACACATGAGAACATTTTTCAGGTGAATGCTGATGCTGAAGCACATGATGAGCAGGCACAAAACCAGGGAGACATACTGATGCTGCTTCCAGAGAAGAGGACACTGAGCTGTTCCCCAACGCAAACCCCTGTGACCCTGACTACCAGGGAAGCTTTTCTTTAATTCTCCAATTGACATCCCGGTCAAAGTACAGAAAATACTTTGATTTAGGCTATGGTTAGAAATGGAAACTTGTTTGGCGTGATGTGGTGGAGGGAATGGGCTGGCAAGGGGCAGGGGTTCTAAGAGATGAGTGAGCTTATTTAATGCATTTGCCAACAACTATTATAGCGCGTACTTCACACATAATCTTTATGGGAAAAGTTGCAGATGAATATTGCACTAAGGCTCCTTTCAATTTGCTTAAACTGTGCACATACAGACCACAGGAAGGTTAACAAGATATAAGCAGAGGCTACTGCTATAACTGAATACAACTTATGACAAAGATAACCCAACACATATTTAATGATGTGTATGACATAATTTTGTTGAGTAATAAGTGGCAAGTGCTACACGTAAATAGTTAAATGAGGATTATTCTTACTTGGTCAAATAAATTTTTCTGATTTCTCTCTTCTTTTTGTTATTTCCATACCCTGCAACTTTTCCCGTGGCAGGACCCTTCTTTTCTATCTTTGGGCCCCTATGGCAGGGGCTGGGACTAAGGTTCTCAATAAATTATGTTGAATGGCAGAAAAGTCCTATCAATCATTCACCCTAAAGTTCTCTTCCATCAGGGTTTCTTGTACTCCACTTATCTATCCATAATGGCTTGTGACAGAAGCCATCTGAGGGGCCCTTGCCACCTCTTTTTTGTCTTTTTCACCTTCAGGGTCCCTGAGCCAACTGTCTAACTGCTTATTACTTACCACCCACAACCCCATTTCTTTCTATCCACAACACTAACCCACCTACCGCTTGTTGCATAAGCCTGGTAGCAGCAGGACTCTGGGATACATGCAGATGGCTAATCAACAAGGACTATGATGCTCAGTCCCATGTACACATTAGTCATGTGGGAAACAAACTTTTAAAACTGGTTGGACCCAATTCTCAGAAATTCAGTCTATTTTTCAATTATAGTTGGCATACAATATCATGCTAGTTTCAGGTATACAATATAACAATTAGACAACTATACACTTTATGAAGTGATCACCACAATAAATCTAGTGCCCATCTGGCACCATACACTGTTATCAAAATATAATTGACTGCATTCCCTATGCTGTACTTAATGCCCCTGTGACTGTTTTTCTAACCGGCCCACACTGACTTTTGATGGCAGTCTTTTGATAGTTGTCATTATTGCTTTTATTATGAATCTAGTTTCCAACTCTTCACAGTGAAGACTACATCTCCAGGAAAGCTTCAAGCACTGGCTTTAGAATCAAAGGGATCTAAGTTTGAAAGCTGATTTGATCATTTAGTAGTCATAAGACCTTGAGCAATTGATTCTCTGAGTTTCAGTTATTTTCAATCTATAAAATGAAGATAATAATATCTACCTTGCAAGATTTTGTGAGGATTAAATAATATCATAAAAAAGAATGTTCTTAACAATTGTAAGGTGCACAAAAAATATCAGTTTCCTCCCCTTCTAGATAAGATCTATCTTTCAGACCTGCACTAAAAGTGGCTATTTAAATTTAAATTCATTAAAAGTATTTAAAATTATAGACTCAGTTTCTAGGTTTCCCTAGCTGCATTTCAAGTACCCAATAGCCATATATAGTTAGTAATATTTATATTACTATATATAGCATATATACCGGGTGAGGCAAAAGTAGGTTTACAGTTGTGAGTATGCAAAACAGTCTGTTCTTGTATTTATTATTTATTAATTATTGTATTATTTTCCATATTAACAACTGTAAACCTACTTCCTCCCATATGAATATGTAACATATGTAGCTATACATATCATATATATAACTATATATACAATATATACAACTACATATACAACTATATATGTTTATATGTATTGTATTTATATTACATATGTGTATCACATGCACACACACACTATTGGATAGCACAGATTATAGACCATTTCCATCACTACAGAAAGATCTAGCTGACAGCTCTGCTATGTTACCAGAACCTGCCTAAGAGCAGTTACAGTGAACACAGGAAATATCCAGGACCCACTGGCCAGGCAGTGAGGTACAAGGCTAAATCCTTCTATCAGAATATTCCAAGTGTAACATACTAGCCTCTTCTTGATGATCACTTCCAAGAAAAAGGGATAAAAAATAAAAGAGAGAGATGCTGAGGAATATGAAAATAAGCCTGGCTTACTCAGTAATTTGCCAAGGCTGGGCAAGTTATGTTAGTCTTTAGCTCTGCATAAGCAAATAAAGCCATCCAAGGTTGTCAAGAAAAGGCATATTTGCCATGAATTTTATGTATTATTCACATACAGCTTCTAGATGCTGCCCTGGTCAATTTTGAATTCATTTCCATAGCAACCTGGCCTAAATTAAGCAACATGACAGAGCTATGAGGGCAGGAGGCTTTTGAGAACATCTTAACCCATCATCTCAGACTTTGAAGTTGCCTTTCATTTTAGTTGCTATGCCTCGACCAGCCTGTCAACAATTGGCATCTAAGGCCTACAGTTGTCAGGTCACTAGTTCAGGTCATGACTTGTTTAAAAAGAAGAAATAAGAAGGTAATGGGTCACTGAGTGTGGTTGAACTGGTTGTGCACTGTACAACTCCACAGTGGATCATTTACAAGGTGATTGTAAATTTGTATATTTATTATTATAATTTCCCAGAAAATATCAATAAATATTTTAACAAGAGGTGACTTTTTTTTTAACTTTCATAAAGGTACTACTTTTATAAAGGTATACTTTAGCCATAGGAGTGGGTGGGCCACTCTGAAGCTAGAGGGCAGGAAATAGACAAAGAAGTCAAAACCCTTAAACTAGGGGATATTCAGCATTGAGACCCAAGAATATTCTGGATATCCAAGTTAGTGAAAAATGTTCAAAATTCCCAGAAAAGCAGATATATTCTAATTGGTTCTTAGTAAAACAGTCAATCTCATAAATGTATTTTCAAATGCATGTTAGTAGCCTAGAAATACATTCATTTTGAATTCATCTATGGCTGTGTCTACTGGAGATAGATGTTTAAAAAACTTTTGAGAAGAAAATGTATTTTCCCTCTGCCCCATTTCTTCTCATCCATGCCCTTTATTGCTTTCAAAAGCTGGATCACCTCTCATATCTTCCACTAAATTTTCTCAGTCCAGAGCAACCTCTTCTTACTCAGGATTTATATTGTCTGACCCTGTCATTTGGTATTTTTCATGTAACACCTCTCATAGTCATTTAACTTATCATATGGAAGTGTCTTTTCTACCTGTTGTATTCTTCAAATATGCCCATGGGCATAATGTAGAGTGGAAGAATATGCACTTTGTAACATTAACTGAACTTTCGACGAATTCATTATGAAACAGTCCAAATTCATGAACCAATCTTATCCCAGATCTATCTATGCTATGGTTCCCTCTTGACAAAGGAGAAGATACAATAATATGTCAAGATATAAGATAAGATGCCTTGGTTCTCACAGCTGTAGGATTCAAATGGCATGAATCTCTGAATCTTCTAATGTGTCATATACCAGAAAAAGGGTGTGGGAGTGTCAGTGGTCCCCTAATAGAAGCATGTGTCTTTAAAGACTATTTTTTAAAGGATGAGGAGGAATGCTGCCAAATAAATGATGGCATGACATTGACTATAAAACACATCCTGATTTAAAAAATGTAACTGTGAAGTAGGCTTTAAAAGACATATTTACATTTCTCAGGTGGGAATCTTTCTTTTTTAAAAAAAAAATCCAGCTCGGCCAGGCATGGCTCAGTGGTTGAGCGTCGACCTGGGATCCAGGCAATTGGGGTTCGATTCCCGGTCAGGGCACATGCCTGGGTTGCGGGCTTGATCAATGACTCTCTCATCATTGATGTTTCTATCTCTCTTTCTCCCTCACCTTCCCTCTCTCTGAAATGAATAAAGATATATTTTTTTTAAAAATCCAAACAGATGTTTAACCTGCTGATGTTCCTGCATGTAATTTATAACATATTTAATGAGAAGCCAACAGCTATAGGGATCTCTCTATATGGGCAGTATTGAAGTTCAGTAAGCCATGAGCCAGGATCCTTCTAAATTCAAATAAGAGAGCAAATTAATTTTTCTCTTGCCCTGGAATTCTCTTTTTTATCAAGACCAGCACCTGAGGACAGGAAGGAACAACGACACAACTGTTATAGATGTGTTCTTTCTGGCAGTGTTATGGATCCTGCTGCCATATCCCTTTTCTTCCCCACAATCAATCAAGTGCCAGTTGGAGTTCTTGTCTTGAGAATACACAAGGGAAAAGAAGATGACATCATGCAGACTTGCATCATGTCTCCTGCATGGGAAAGAGGCCATAATCTGCTCTTGTTATCAATTAAACAACCAACGAATGCTGCATTCTTTGAGCCCCATGCCTGAGCCAGCACTGCCTGATCTGGTTTCCATGGAGGTTACTGCAGAACATTTAGACCAAATATAAGATCAAAGAGGAACAGGAAAATAACAAGGATGTTACATGTATATATTTAAATCACCCATGCTGGCTTTCAAAAATAAAGCAGCTCGTTTTATATCTGAACAATATCTTATGAAACAAGTAAGAACAAACATTATATGAACTGTTTAAATGACCCATGAGTTGCTTGAGAACTGGGATAACATTTTATTCATGTTTTTATCCCCATAGTCCAAAATGATGCTCAATACTTAATGTTTTGTATCCAGTACTGCTTGCTGAATGAATGAATGAATGAATGCATATCTTACAGAAAGATGGATGGCACCTAAGCAGAATAGTCCTTAAAACTTAACTACCTGTTATAGCTTCCATCTAAGAATAAAAAAGCACTAAAATTATGTTTGGGCCATTTCATATTACTATCTTGGCCACAACTATGTGCTCCAGGAATTTGTGCTAAGGCCAAAGGATCATGTATAAAGGCCATACTCTTCTGGGGCACCTTGGTTTAATACCCATCAGTAAGAGTGCCCCATACTGCACAGAGCCCAATAAACTCCACTGAATCCTTTCTCAGGGAGTACATATACAAGTAGCACAGAGAAGGACACAAGCTCTTGAATCAGACATAGCGATGTGTTTTTGGAAGACCGGGATCCAGAGAGACTGACTGCCTGTTGTGTACTTATAAGGAACCTATTACTCCATGCAGCCTTTCCCTGTGTTTTGAGAAACAGAGTTCAGAGAGATTAAAATAGAGACAGCCTGATAATAGTCTGGGAAATGCTGAATGCCATGTCCTTTCTTGATTAGTCACAATGTCCACTTGCACATTTAAGTCTCTTAGAAATCTTGCTAAAAAAAAAACAAAAAAACTTTTAATCTTATTTAGAAAAGGGCTCCAAAGTCTTTATTTTGCAGCACACTTAAGTGTAAAAGTGTAGCACAGGACACCTGCTTTGAGACAGGGTACCCTAATGTGACTTGGATGTCTGTATCTCTGTCCTCACAACTTAAATAGGTCTAACCTTAACTATGGGGCTTCTAAATATTATACTCAGGAACTGAGGCTCCATCTTGTGAGAACGAAGCCACGGGCTCAAAATGAGACCAGGCCCTTTTCCATAAAGCAGTTACTCAAATTGAAACTTGAGTCAGAACTATGGGTTCCACATTTTTTAAGACTTCATGACTTCATTCAGGAATCCTAAAAACAACTGTGGTCATCATCTGTTAAAAATGTGACTTTCACAGCGCTCCACAGACAGGAAGATAAAAGTCCTCAGGGCTGATTTATTTTCATTAGTGCCTTGCTGGTAAATATGTAAACAATTTTAAATAAGACAAACACATATGCTGAGCATAATAAGACCTGTCTGATGTGCTGCTCTACCAAAGAAAAGAACTCTGGGTTCCTAGTCAAATAAATAAATAATCTATGGCTTTTCTTGTCACTTTTCTTCTCTTCAGTAAATTTAATAAATAAAATTGATGGTTTTGGAAAGAATTTTAGGTCAGCTCTTCCAGTTGTAACATTCTTTCACTTAAATATCAGTTACCACAACATTCCAAACTTTTCAGCAAAAGCTGTTTCCTGCATTTATTTTGACACATTTAAAGCAGTATCGAACAAGTTCAGTCTATCAGCCCTGGCTGAGCGTTTTTTCTGATACATGCCTGGCTTTTACTTTTTACTTTTCTTCATCTTCTTCTTTCCTCCCACCAATCTCCATTCTGCCCCACAATATGACATATGACACATTAAGCTCACGGTAGGAACATGAATTTTGTTTTTTAATCATTTGATGCTTGCAACATAAGCTACAAGGAAATACATTTTAATTTGTCTGAAAATTCTAACTAGGATCATGAATAGCTGAAAAGGTTTAGCAATGAGCAAACATGCCTATTATAGGGGAGAAGGGGTGAGACCGAACTCTCACCCTGAATTAATTTAGAGATAAATCAATCTATTAACATCCAAATAAGGATTAGACACCATGTTTTAAAAATCAAGAATTCAGTTTATAGCAAGGCATTACTGGTTTGATCACATCCCAACCCACCCACCCCACCTCACACCAATTCTAAGGAATTTCTGTGACTTGCCAGAAAAAAACTGCATTTCTCTCCTCCTTTTTAGTGGATGCATTATTTCCTAGTCTCTCCCATAAAATGTTAGAGGCAGGTAAGACGACTTTAATCAAACATATACCAAAATAGATGAAACTTTATAGCCTTTCTTTGAGATCAAATATGTTATCATAGCTCTTGATTTTAGATTTCAGATATTCAAATTGTTACATTTCAAATACTCACAATAAGAACAAATGAAACTTCTTCCACTGAAAAATCCTTAAATCTTCAAAGCAATTATTCATTTTCCTTCAACCTTCCCTCCCCCAAAAGAACCGAATAACAACATTAGCAATAATAATGATAATAACCTTTAGCGCTTTTGTACCAGGCACAGTGCTGTGTCTTTACACACATTATATTTTCGGAACATGACAAGTCTAAGAGACAGGAACTATTTTTATTCCCATTTTACAGATAAGGAAATTTAAATTTGGAGAGGTTAATGATTTGCCTAAGTTCATACGACTGGTAAGGAAGCTAAACCAGGATGTGGTTTCTGCTCCCTTTGGCCCCATTGCTCATATACCTTATACCTTATACTGAAGAACTTGACAAATGTAATAGGCACTGCTACATACCCATAAAGGAAGAATATAGGCATTCCAACCATGAGTGTATATGTGTTGAGGTTAACACAGAGAGAAACGTAGTGAATAAGAGAATACTCTCTAAGTAACTAGAAAATTGGAGAAATACTTAGATAGTTTGAAACCTACCCTTTGTATCTTAGCCAAAAATTCCTCAAAACAAAAAGCCCAGTGAGGTTTCAAATGCTCTAATATCCCACTGACTATTTTAGAGTGTTGATTTTACTTTCCCTGTATAGGCATAGCTCTAATGACAAAGGAAAAAGACAAATATACAATCAAGGCCCTAGGCAATCAAACATACTTACATTCCTATAGATTTCAGTTTTGGGGGGAAATTTACTCAAATATAGGCATCAGATAAGTGTTGAACACATTTGATTTCAGGAGGCTGAATTCAAAGTGAGGGCCACATAAGCAAAGCAGTTGTCTAAGCTAGGTGGGATAGCCATCTAAGTGGTGAAATTCAAGGAATACGGAAGACTCTCCTGCTTGAATATTTTCTGCCCTTGCCTGAATGCCTTCATTACACTTTGTCACACTGGCCAGAATCTCCCTTAGGTACTAATCTTGGAAATTCAAATGACACTGTCAGCTGTTCACTCTTTAGCATCAATTAGCTTAATTTGATTATTTTGCTTTCCAATAGAAGTGGAAATTTGTAGCTATTCTCAACCCTGGCTGCACATTAGAATCACCTAGAGATATTTTAAAATAATGCCAATGCCTGGGCCCCACTCCCAAAGACTCTATGGTTCTGGGTACCCAGGGTCCAGGCCGCAGCACATTTAACAAGCTAATCTCCCAGGTGGCCCAGGCATGTGCCAGGCCTCAGTCACTGGTCTAGACAACCTCTGCCTTCTGTAAAGAGAAATCACATTTACTGACCATGTTAATATTTTTTGTGTTTTTAATCCTGGATAGATTAAATTCTCTCAAAGCAGAGATAGTATCCACCACAAAATATACTTTGAAATAAGAAATGAAAGTTGTGTGGAAAGAAGATTAAAGAAAAAATCTCTATTTTTGGTTATTTAAAAAGAAAAGGGATTATCTGATTTTTTTAGAGTACAGAAGACAATTCCATTTTCTTAAGTAATCCTTTAAATATGATTTGCTGCTTTGAAATACACACTTCCTGTATTTCTTTATCAAGTCCATTACAGCTGCCATGCGACAGCAGTCAAACCTTAATTGTCAGACTCCAGTAATTCCGAGACCACTAGAATTTTGACCACAAAATAGGTTCAATAACCAACAAATTCAATTGCCATTTCTTTTCATCTCATTTAATAAATAGTTCAGCTCTGCAATGCATGAATTGACCTGGATGAAATACATGTATTTCAGGAATCTAAGTCAGTACATTATTACTGAAAGTTGTTAAAAACAAACATCCAAAGTCACCTAAAGTTCTTGCAATAAATTTCATATGTAAATAAATCATTACCTTAAAATGTAAAACTTACCTAGAATTAACTTTACCTCTCTCTACTAATTAACTCTCTGTGCAATCCAGATAGGTTGCTTAACCTCTGTAAGCCTCAATTTCTTCAGTATTAATATAGGACTATTAGTACCTACTCCACCTCCCTTGAGATAGTCTTAAAGAATTTTATTATAATGCTTGTGTACTTGAAGAACTAAAACACAATACAAAGGTAAGTTATCAGTAATCACAACTTATTCATAAGCTTTATGAGGGCAGAAACAGTTTCTCATAGATTTTTGCATTGTCAGAACTTACTGCAATGCCAAGAATATAGTACATACTAATTAAATGAGTTTAGTCATTAAATAGACGAATAGATGAATCTATGAATGAATGACAGCAATAGGAACTCACAAAGAACACAGGCTAATAATTATAAGGTAAAACAAAATGCATTTTTGTGCTATTTTCCCCCCATCACCAAAGTTACCATTGTCTTAATGAAATCAGTAACTATATTTCCAATCATCTTTAGAGAAGCCTTCAGTGACTATCAGATAAAATTCTGTCAAGTAAGAGTATGGGGAGATGAGACACAACTTGCATTCATCCACCGATTCCTGAATTGCAGTCTTACATTCCATTCCTACCTAGTTCAGAAAGTTGGGCGTTTGAGAAATCAGATCAATTAGAGGTTATAGGATTTCAACTCTAACATGAAAGTGAAGGAGAAAACAAGAGAAAGGGTACACTGTTTAATGTGACCTCTTCGTGATGTTAAATGTTAGCATTCTTGATGCTAAGACCATTCCTTGTCTAAAGAGCCCAGAGAAACAACAAACTGAGGTTTTGGGGGGATAAAGTCAGTTAGTTATTAGACTTGGGAAAAAGGCCTTTGATTGTTACCACCAACAACATCTGGCTATGAACCATAGTTGAGCTAGCTAGGTCTGGGTTCTCTGTAGAGAGAGTGTGTGTATTGATGGATGTTTGTGATGAACAGTTAATCTTATCTCATCTCCTTTCACTTCTGGACACCAGCTGCAAGTTTCCAGGACTCCTTGTAGAGTAAGCATGAATTTTCTTTGTTTTTACTTAGTTTTTCCCAAACAGTACTACTGTGCTCCTCCGGCCCCTCCCCCTTCGCCCTTCCAGTTAAATCTGGAATCCTTTGGATAGAAAGAGAAGTTAACAACAAAGTGGTTAGATGCATTTTCTAGGTGTCATCCATCCCAGCAAGACTCTGTACTCTAAAAAAATTTCTTAAAATATTATTGGCATTAACACATACCATAAAGAACTTCATTAATTGACTTACACCTTCCTAAAATGACTTTACAATTGTGCCACTTACTCATAGGCATTTTAAGAAGTCATGCCCTTATGAAGAAATTAGCCCACCCGGAGGCTGGTTAATGGACCTACTACATTTATAATGTAGAGCAGAACACAGCCCAGGAAAGAACAGGCCTTCAACTCTCAACAGGTAGGAAGCCTTCGTAAACATTAAGATTATTGGCTCTGAGTTCAAGTGAGTTGGACAGGAAAAGCTCTGCTCAAATAAGACTGCTCTGTACTTTTTCTCTGATATTTAAGTAATCAGTACATTTTCTACTAGTCAGGTTTCCGAAGACAGATGTAGTCCCACTCCACTCTTCGTCATCCCATATGTAGACTGAGTTGAAGTAGGGGAGTGGGGCGTGTTTTAGGAGGGCAATATTATAAGAGGACATCCTGATGCAGATTGCCAGCGCCTACCTTATATCTTGTCTGCCTTTCTTTCTTACTGAAAGAACCCTACTTTTTTTATTCAGGTAGCAATGAAACCTTGCTTAAAACCTAACATTTCCTTGCGTCCTTTATATTAGAGTCAAGCATGTGATACAATTGTGGATAATAAGAAGCAGAAGCTGTTAATGTGTCCAAAAGAGCTCTTAAAAGTGGAGGCGGACACAGGAGGTATGCACCTTGTTGTTTTGGGCACTTCTCACGTTTCCTGACTGGAATGTGGCTGTAGCCACTGTGGTCACCTCCTGAACTTGAGGATGAGTATCACACCTTTGTGACAGCTGAGAAGAAACCTAGAAGGTCCTGGGTCCCCAGTGTTGCCACCATGTTGGCTCTGAGGTGTCTACCGCAGGATTTATTTTATGTGAAAGAAAAATAAACCCCTTTCTGTTTTAAGCCTCTGGTTCGGTGGTCCCTGTTATTTTGTAGCTAAATACAATTTCTAACTGAATTAAGTTTAGTTCTAAAGTTCATCAATCATAACATAAAAGCACTTAAAATCATGGCATTTGAGAAAGGTTGAAGGAACTGGGGATTTATGTCTGGATGAAGAAGGGAACGAAGAATATAGAAAATAGGTATATTCAAATACGTGAGCAACTGACATACAAAGAGCCACAGAAGACAAACCAGGAAGAATAGGCGAAAGCAAGAGAAGCAGATTTCAGTCCAGCCTAAGAGATCTTCCTAATAAACAGAACCAGTGCCTCATGGGTAGGTTGCCGTTACTGGAAGGGTTCACATATTAGGATGAATGTCTAATGCATAGAAATATAGTAGAAGAGATGAAATCACTGAATGAGGCAGACGAAAAGGGGGATATTTACTTAAGTTTCCACCCCCAACTCAGCATGTCTAAATCTATGAGTTCCTATTGCCTAATACTCAATTCTCTTTAATACAACAAATATTTATTGAGTGCCTGTGCAGTGGATTTTTATTTCTTTGCTTTGTTTATTGTGTTTAATCTACCTAACTTTTACATCACCTGTAGGCCTCTTCCAAAGATGACTGACTTTTCATTTAATTTTGAAAGTGTCTTTAGTTTGTCAGAATTTATACAGAAATTCCTTACAGCTAGGGGGTAGTTATAAGATGTTTGTGGCATCTTTACCACATTCTGGGTATTGAGCCACAAGCTTTAAGTTGATTATCTATAATTTTGCAACAATCTTATGAATAAAGTAGTTTCATTATTTTCTTTTTTAAAGGAGAAAAATAAGGTACAAAGAATTTAAATAATTTTTCAAGATTATACAACTAAGGGTGATGCCAGAATGGAACTCAGCAATCATACCCCAGAATCCCTTGATGAGCAGACTATGCTCTCCATGCCTATTCTACATATAACTTCAAAAAGGCATGCCTATCTAAGGATCATAATAAAATTGCAAATGAATTACAAGTACTATAATATCAAACTATAAATTATGAATATTTTCTTACAATACTTTCTTTTTTATATTCAATGCCATTTTATCCTTGTTTCTAAACCTTACCCTGTGAAAAACAAATCTGGAATAATACATGTTAAAATGGCATATGGCAGCTATGTGACAAAGGTAAATATGTAGTCTCTGGAAAAACTGATGAAGGGTCAGGAGGTCAACCTTTCTCAACAAACAGCTACAATTACTTTTATAATGCAGAGAAGCCCCAACAGGAATCTGAATCTTCTTCCACCGATGAATGAGTGGAAGCCCACAAATTGGAAAATGTTAAAATTGTAAGCAGGTGCCTAGCCGGTGTGGCTCAGGGGATTGGGCATCAACCCATGCACCAAGAGGTCACTGGTTCGATTCCAGGGCAGGGCGCACGCCCGGTTGCAGGCTCAACGCCCAGTATGGGGTGTGCAGGAGGCAGCCAATCAATGTTTAGTTCGGATTTAAAATTTGTCTGTTAAAAGCTGAAATAACTGTTTAATTATTTTTAAAAATAGTCACTAGCATTACAAGTAAACAAATTAAGCATTAGTTTAATTACTGAGCATCTTTTTGCTCTAACCCATTTCTATCTGGTTTTATTTTTAAGTCTTCTTAAAGCTTTATCCCATTTTGCCACTGTTCTGATATATTCTTATTCTGTCTTGCAAGCTGACCAGTACTGATAAATTCAGGATCAGAACTTTGAAATAACTGACTTTAAACATGTCCACATATATTACATATTTTATCTCCCTTTGGCACAAAAGCCTGGTTGTTCCTCCCCTCTCACTATGGATACCATCCCATTTAGTTCAGCCTGAACCATGCTGACTGCAGACATTAAATGTCTGCTGAGTCGTTAAAAACAGTTTTGTCTTTCTTTACACTCAACCGACGTGCATCAAGTGATCCACTAGTTAAATGAAATACACATTCAGAATAGGTTCAAAAGGGGTAAAGAGCAAAGGAGAGGAAACAAGACAAAAGAGAGAGAGAGAGAAAATAGTAAGATTTATAGAGATAAATAACATAGAGGAGAAGCCAAGAATGTTCGGTGATGGCTACCATTTAGGTGGATTTCTAGTGTAAACGGCAAAGAGCAGAAAGCCAGGAGGAATCCCTCCTCACTAACCTCAAGGGCATACAGATTAATAACTTGCTTTGGTGAATATGTCCCTTATAATTGGTGGCCCTGCCTATTGCCACCAAGGGGCTACTGTGGGCCAAGCCTGTAAGCCAGGAACATCCTTCCTCTTAAATCCAAGTAGTGTGTCTTTGCCCACATCTGCGTTGTGGCACCAAATGTTTGGCCCAGGAATGCAGCCAGGGTGGTGGTTGTTCTCTCTGGAGACTGCGTGTTAGCCCTTCTATGCTGCCATAAGATAACCTTGCAGGTGCTTTTCTTTGCTCAGATTATTAGCACATAAAAAATGATTGCATTTTCCTCTGCCAACAAGCAGCCAAGGGTTTGTGTGCCTAAGACAGCTCTGCCAAGTGATTTTCTAGAGGTGAAATAAAATAAGGAGAGAAGTTAAGTCCCCTTCTTGCTACAGCCCAGACCCAGCACTGCTGGGAATATCCTGAGAGGGAAAGAAAAAATCAATGTTCTGACTATGTTTGCTCTGTATTCCAACTGGGCATCTTGTTCTTTCTCTCTGGTTTGAGCATGTTAAACACGAATACGCTGACATGTGTGGACAAATGCTCACTCTTTGTGTTATGCTATAGACAAGATCTCTTCAGTTATTCAGAACCAACCACTCCAACAACTCAGTCTTCTGAAACACAGCCATACACTAGTAAACAAAGTAAACAAAACGTTTTGGGCAGCCAGTATACACATCATGACATTCATCTCCCAAAGCTGGGACAGTTGTTCCCAGGAGAGATTGCCAGAACTTTGCCCAGAATTCAGCTTGCTCTAATGAAGATGTACATCTACTCAGTTTGGCTATTTGGTGCTGCAGCAAGAAAGATTAGCTACAGAAGAGTGAAGGTATGTGTACTGCTCAGACAAACACACTGACAACGGTACAGAAACAGCTGGCCCTCACAGAAGAGGCAGAGTTACTGGCACCACACAGGGAAACCAAAACCAGTAACACCACAAAATAAAAACTGCAGGAGAAAATGATCTGTCTAGTTCAACAAGTCCACAGTAAAATAAATCATATGAGGGCGATTCTGAATTGTCAAAAAATACAAATGTTCAATACTTTATGATAGGAGAGGAGTTTTAATACTTTTTTTAAGTTTTGGCACTTCAATAGGTAAAGTTCCCTTTTTTGGAACTTCCACTGATTATTGAAATTATCATACATCAATATTAGCTTTAAAGTACTTGGCTACTTTTCTAGCCACCTAATAGCCGGCCAGGGCAAAGCCACGCCAGAAAATGGGAAAAGGGAAAGAGACATCAGGTTACTGCGAGGCAGAGCTCACAGTCAGGGAGGGGCAGATAAAGTCTTAGAAAAGGTGGATGCACCGAGAAGCTTCCTCCGAACACAAGCTTTGATCTTTCTGAATGTATTAGTGCCTGCTCTCGAGCCATGGACACCGCCAATCCTGCTGGTGGAATGAGGAGGGAAGGCCGTTTCTTCTTCACAAAAGACTCAGCATGGAGCTTGGAATCTAGCTACTCTTCAGGTTGCTTGTTAAGTAGGCAGATTTCCAGGATCCACTCTTGGATATGCTGGTTTGGAATGTTTGGCGGGGACCCTGGAGTCTGCATTTTTTTAAAGCCTCACCAGGTTTGGAACCACTGACGTGGGATGCTGCGGTTTGGGGAGTGTTCTGATGTCCAGTCTTCTCAATTCAGCCACCTCTAGCTTGAGGGATCTCTAGTCCAAAGATCAGTTGGTGGTGCTTCTGGGATGCACTGCCATTCAGCCGGGCTCCCACTGTGGACACACAGCTCATTCCCCTCTGGAGCTCAGGGAGGCTCCTAGCTAGCGCCCTAAGGAGCTCAAAGAGATCAAGACGGAACAAAATCAAAACTAGCTATAACTTGTTTTTCTGTTATGAAGCATTTGATCTCCACCCACTACAAACAAAAAGTGTTTGACAATAAATAAAAAGGAGATTGGATATTTTACTGTATCAAGACCAGTTATAAGAAAAACAAAGGTGGTGGTTGTTAGGCTTCTTCAGAAAGCTGACACTGGTGGTCAGACTATTCCAACTCTAACCATGTTCTCATTTCTGCCACTCTGTTTAATAATAATAAGAGCTCACACTTAGGTATTGCTTAGCTTGTTTTATTCTGAATCATTTATTTAGGCACTCATAGTCTCTACCTAACTTCTTTCCATTGGTTTAATTTTTGACAAAAATATTACAGTACCCCCAATTGCACAGGTTTTTCAAATAAAACCTCATATAGACCAACACTTAAAAATTAAATGAATCATTCGTTATATGTTTGAATATGCAAAACCTTCCAGCCTGGGGAGAACCCAGGCCTAGCTATGCTTCTTTGGCATTTCAGCTACCAGAGTGTCTACTCATTACCTTTATGGTTTTTTCCATTACATGGAAAGCAAACATTGATATCTCTGAGCACATAGAAATTTTCTTCTGCAGAAACTAAGTAAACTCTACTGTGAACAGGGCAACTTGTCTAACCTCCTCCCTTCTATTGCTGAACAGGGATAGTGTATAGTGTGAGGCTGAGGGACTGTGGTTATTTATCTTTGGCCCTATGCAGCAGTATTGGTATATCTGAGACTCTATCCAGTTTTTAGAAGTTTCCATCTCTCTTTATCAAGTGACACCATTTATATTCTTACTGCATAGCAATGCCTTAAAATTAAGTGAACTAAAATTCTCTAAAACTTAACTTCCTAAACACACCACAGTATAAATATATGCTACATGGATAGAATAGATTGGGATTAAAAGAACAAAGAGAAATAAGATTTTTCTAGAGTCAGTTGAAATAAATTGTGAGTGGATTATCTTGAACAAAATTTAGGAATAGTTTGCCCTTGAGTAGTAGACATATTTTAGATTTAATCTAAATAATCTAAAAAGTTCTTCCCTCTATGCTATTTTGCCATCTTCACTAAGAAAGAATAAATAAATACCATTTTAAATTTTCAATTTAACATCCCTAGCATGGAAACAGGAAGAATTTCACAATTTAAGAAAACTAAAGTGTTTCATTGTAAAGAGAATACAGATTTTGTAGGAGTAGAACTGGGCTGGAATTCTCGTTAATCCCTAACTAATGGCTAAGCCTTAAACATTTAGCTTTTCAATCTATAAAATGGGCTTAATACTATTTGCAGACTTGTAAAGATTAGAAATTATATCTGTAAATCTCTAAGCATAATCTCTGGTATATGATTTTGATGGTGATGATGATGAGTTTTTAAGAATTAATACTACCATAAGCCCAGTCATTTATTTTTGTCATTTTGCATGTTCCAACTTTCTTTGTGTCAGGTAATCCTACTGTGGCTTTATTATTTTGCTTGACATAATTTCCCATAACGACAGAGCACCATATTCAGAAGGAATAAGAAAACACACTCCAAAGTAATACATATAAATACGCAATTATAAATAAAATGTTTTTAGAATGTTGCAAAAGGCAGTGTTTCATCTTTTCTTATGGCTGAGCATCAATATATTCCATTGTATACATGTACCACATCTTCTTTGTCCAATCATCCATTGAGGAGCACTTCGGTTGTGTCCATGTCTTGGCCACCATGAATAATGCTGCAATGAACCCAGGGGTGCATGTATCTTTGCAAATGAATGTGTTCAAATTTTGGGGGTAGACACCCAGAAGAGGGGTTGCTGGGTCATACAGTAACTCTGTTCTTGTGTTTTCAAGGCAACTCCATACTGTTTTCCACAGTGTCTATACCAGTTTACATTCCCACCAGCAGTGAAGGAGGGTTCCTTTTTCTCCACAACCTCTCCAGCACTTGTTATTACTTGCCTCATTGATAACAGCCACTTTAACAGGTATGAGGTGGTATCTCATTGTGGTTTAGACTTACATTTCTCTAACAGCTAGTGAAGTTGAGCATCTTTTCATTAATCTGTTGGCCATGGGTGGATCTTGAAAATACTATGCTAAGCAAAAAAAGTAGCCAGAAAAGGTAAAAAGCCATAGGATTTCACTCATATGTGGGATATAAAACTGAAAGCAACAAATGAACAAATAAGACAAAAAACAAACAAAAACTCATAGACACAGACAGCAGGATAGTGGTTACCAGAGGGAACGGGGGTTCAGGGGCAGTGATGAAAGATTTGACTTTGGGTAGTGGGCACACAATGCAATATACAGATCATGCATCATAGAAGAGTACATTTAAAACCTAAATAATTTTATTAGACAATGTCACCCGAATAAATTTAATTGAAAAAAAATTTAGAATGTCACTTAATTCCAATGTTTGGAGCTTTACTGAGAGGCTCTGTTTATCCATTAATATTCTTGGGCTACAAAAAAAATAAACCTAAGTCAAAATGAATTTTCAAGGATACAGGGTAGCTCAATTGAAGAATCGGTGGAAATGCTTCATAGCCAGGTTTTGTAGGACAGAACTAGGTCACTCTGGGGCTCAAGGAAGGGAAAATAAGGGAGTGTGTGTTACAGCAGTGCAGGGAGAAAGTTCTAATTCTAACTACTTTCTAATTTTCTGTCACTCTGCTTAATAATATTTAGAGTTCACATTTATGTGCTGCTTACCCAGGCCAGTAATGATTCTAACTATTCTCCATGCATTAACTCACCTAATCCTCACAACAGGTTTATGAGGTAGGTAATTCTCTGGAAACAAAGTCTCATCGGTGCAGCTCCAGTCATATTCTCTTGCATTTAGTAGCCTCACCAAGGCAAGATGGAACAGGGAAGTCAGGGTAATTTTCACAAAATAAAGTTTAAATGAGGCTGGGCAGACAGAATCTCAGAGAACTACTGTATTTGATAAAACCCACCTGCCTGGCTCTGAAGGATCCATGTCTCTATTTCTAGGTGGCAAAATATTTTCTATTAGTGATATGCACTGACTAGCATTTAGAGAGTTCAAAAATAAGATACTTATCCTCCAGAAAGAGACGTTATATTTTGTTTTCTTTTACATACATGGATAGGAATATAGTAACACTTAAAATGAGTACACAATTGCACACTGATTCCAGTTATTAATAAATTGAAAAATCATATGTATTTAACAAAAAAATACTTAAAAGAAAATGTAAACTCAGTTAAGTTTAACTTTCCTGACTCCATTAAGTCTAGGAATCATAGAAGAGAGGAAATTCTCTCTCCGTTACCCTAGGATTAGTGAGATAAACATTTTCCCAATCTCTTATAAGCCCCTGGTAAAATAATTCCTTCATTGATTTATTCAAATAAACAAGACTTCCACTGCCAGAGAGAAAAAGACATTTCATTATTCTGAGTACTTCCATTAAAAAAAAAAAGCACACCAAAAAATTCTGATGGTTGACCTAGAAAAAAAAAAGCAGTTGCTGCCAATTAATTATCCTATTATTATAATGTGAAGTTTCTGCAGGAGGGTAGGAGACATATTTTATTCATCCTTATATCTGTTGTGCATAACATAGGGGACTACACATTGAAGGGATGCAGTCAAAATTTATTTTACAAATGAAGAAATAAATATTTGAATTTATTTCAAGAGTAGTTCCATTTTTCCGCCAATTAGAACCTGATCATCATTATTGTAATTTAAAGTATCTAGAAATATGAAAAAAACCTCAAAGATTTCAACACATGCAAGAATAATACAAACATCATATAAAGACAATTAGCACTCTGTAAGTTCAAGATTATATTCATTCTTCATTCAGTCATTAGCTATACTTTGAATGTCTGTTGTGTTCAACTCAACAAGCTAATGTTAAAAGAATCAGACGTGTGAATCAGTGCAGGTGACTCACACCCTGTATTCTCAGATTTCCATAGAAATGTTCATATGTTATAAACAGCAAGAAGAGTCACTTTCAAGTTAGAAGCCAGAGAGATTCCATCCACAAAGCAGAAACTTATAGGAGTTTCAGCTATAAATAAAATAGATCAGATAAAAAGCAAATAAGACCAGTCACCAAGGAATAACTCTCAAATTCCCTGTGCACAGGGGTTTCTCTGGAGGGACAAAATATGGTGGCTGAATATACAGCAGAAAGTGAATGCACCCTTGGGATTCAGTTGGCTGGGGCAAATCACTGGCATTTGAAAGGACTGTTTCTTAAAGCTGAATTATTAGAGGAGCCATACCAAATGGTAAGATCGAAGCTGGGAAGGAAGTTGGGCACAGTTGAGGCAAATTGGCTAAGGAATAGACAGTAGAGAAAACTGGACCCAGAAATCTGACACCTGTACCGTACCTTCACCAAATACGGAGAGAAAACATTGCACAGTCGACATTCCTCTACTGGACCCCCAGGTGTTCACCTCCTTCTTCGGCCTTGCAGCCTGTGGAAGATGAATCTGTCAACCTACAATAGAAATGATATCAAGCTGTAGTCAAGCCTGAAAGCTTAAAGCTATAGTCTAACCTACTACTTTGTGAGCAAAACCAAAACATGGGTACCCCACTGCTCACACAAGAATGAGAAGCAGGGAGAAAAAAAATACTGGGATGAGGTTATAATAATATTCTAAGGCATAATAAATTGAAGACAGCATTCAAGATTTTTAAAAAGCAAAATTTAAAAGTTACCTACTTTATAAGAAATAGAAGTAAATATTAGAAAATGTGTGCTTCATGTCTCCAATAAAATTAAGAAAACTTGAACTATAAGAGGTTAGATTAAAAACTAGATGAAAGTTTACTTGGGTAAAAGGCAGCACTCTATTAATCTAGAGTGGAGGCAGTTAGAAAAGAATCGACACTACAGAAAATAAAATTAGTGATGTGAGGATAAACCTAAAAGTTTCTTTCAGAATGCAGAGAAAAGGAGTAGGAAATTAAAAGATGAGAAAAAATGTTATAAATGAATGCTAAAAATCAAAAATCCAATGTTATTAATTAGTATTCAGAAAATATCAGAAGAAAATGAGATAGAAGCAATAACTAAAGATATAATAAGAGAAAATTGAAAGATGTTAGAACAAAAAGGTTCCCTAATATGGAAGACTAATGAAAAAAGGCCAACACCTCTTGAAATTTTAACATTTCAGATATAAAAATAACTTGTACATGCATCTAGGTAGAAAAAAGACAAGCTAGAAAAATAAAGGTGGAAAGCTAATAAAGTCCATACTGGGGTGTGGGGTGTGGGGTGTGTGGGGGGGAACCACAAATACCACCCTTTTCATTGACTCTGGGATCAACAGGAACTCAATACTCCTGTTAAGAGACAATTTAAAAATAACTATCAATAGAAAATAAGTAAAGGATAATGAAGGCAATTTATAAAACAAAACTAAAATGAATACTAAATAATAAAATACCAGTCACTTACATAGCACTCATTTTGTGCCAGGTGCTATTTAAAAGACTTAAACAAATTACATATGTTTAGATATAAAATCATATTTATATAGTTAATAGGTCAATAAATTTACCAAAATCTCAACCTCATCATTAATTAAAGAAGTAGAAATTAAAACAATAATGTCATTACAAACTATATTATTCTATCAAATTGACAATGATTACAGCTATTAATTATAGCTATTGGACCCAAAACAAACATTCTCATATATGTTGGTAAGAGTATAAAATGACACTACCAGTCTGGAAGGAAGTTTGGTAAAACTTATCAAAACTTAATACACCCATATCCAATGGCCACCCCTGCTCCTCTAGACAATTCTATATCTGGAAATCTATGCTAAAGAAAGAATGTTTCCTTTAAAAAACGGTATGTAAAATCACTTCCAATGCAACATTTTAATTCATTCCTACCTTATTAATTTCTCAGCCCTTATTATACAGTAAAAATGTTAACACAGAAAACAGGAAACAAGCTTTATTATTCATCAATAATGGGTAGTTTAAATAAATTATGGTATATCCAAACTGTGGAAAACTAAGCAGCTATTGAAGATGAATGATGATATATATTTGAATTTGATGACATCAAAATATCTGAAAAGTCAAAGCATGATGCCACTTCTTCAGAGGAAGAAGGTAATCTTCTGACTGGAAGGACAAAGATCAGGAAAGTGGCAGCCTGTGAGTTGCCTCTTCAGAGACAGGGATCGGACGAGTCTGTATCATCGCCCGTGGAGAGGAATGCGACAACAAATAGGAACCCAGGTCTAGGCAGTCAGAATCATGATAAATACATTGTTCAACTTGGGGTTTCCAGATAAAATACAGGTCACCCAATTAAATTTGAATTTTAGATAAACAGATAATACTTAGTAGAGTACGCCCAAAATATGCAATATTTGGGAAAAATCACCACAGGGCCAGCAGTGGATTATGAAAAAGTTCAGCTGGAATGCCTTTAACATGCTTTTTGGACATTAATAGGATTTTTGTTTTGCCTTTCCTCCATTCCTTACCCTTCAACTCACTTAAAAATTTAGAGGGATACACTAGAAGTGCCATGCAAGCAGTTTCAGACACAACTGGTTCTGGGCTGAGAAAAGGGAAGGACTCCAGAGTCTTTGAGGGAGGCAGTCCTAGAGAGGCAGGTGTGTGTAGTGAGCCCAGCTCTGGTCTCCATCAGGGCAGAGTATGCACCAAGCTCTCAGAACTGGCAAATGCCCACAGGGCCAGGCCAGGGAGCAAATAGCCAGGCTCAAGGCAAAGAATCCAGGAGCTTGGCAAAGACAGCAACTTTTCCTGGACATGTCGCTGAATTGTGAGTTTTAAAAAGGAAATAGAGCTGACCATTATATTATTTGGGATTTCCACAAAACTATGTCCAAAGATGACTGTGATAAATATTTCCCAAGGTAATTCCAAAAACGGCCACAGTAAAAGCATAGTGGTTTAAAAAATGAGATCTGAAGTCAGATAGAGCTGTGTATGAATCCCAGCTCTACCCACTGTGAGTTAAGTGACCTTGGATAGGGTTCTCATCTCTACAGACTCAGTGTCCTTTCTGTAAAATGGGAATCATCCCAAGATCATGAAATGAGCATATATATATTGTTTATCTCATAGCACAGTAGTTACTAAATAAGAGCTAATCATAATACTCTAATATTTTTGATGTTATCAAAAGGCAAAAAATATATAAGAACTGTTGATCTTCCCAGCATTTCTTCATACCAATAAGAGAAATCAGGGATCTTGTGGTCTAGAATCAAGGTCCCTATAATTTAGGGTGATATTCCAGCATTCCAGGTGCTCTAAAGTCTCTGGAGTGCTAGAATCATTCCCAGGTTAATGCTGCTAGAAAAGGAGATCACTTACCCACAGAGGGGTGGGGAAAATATGTTCCAGTCCTTGAGTGACTTCAAAATAGAAGGATTTTCAGAGGCAGGGAATATCTGAGATTCCAAGAACATATTTCAGAACTTTCTTGAGGGAAGAAAGTAGGTCATGTGCTCTTAACCCAATGAGGTTTAAGATCACAGTTGGGGGGAGAGAGAATATAGTTGGCCTTAATTAGCTCCAAAAAGAGCCCAGAACTCCTGGGACTAATCCAAAAGAACTTCTAGTGGAGAGATCCAAGCTCCCAAATGTAAATACTAGTTTCAGGAGAATGAAGCCAAATCTAGGACAGCTTCTGAACAATTACCATTTATCAAGCATTTACATGTTGTAAGAACTAAAATTATCCTTCTCACAACTCCTGTTCATACAAAAGGCTTAGTCACCACAAGAAAGTAAGCTCTGTGAAGGGATGAACCGTGTCTGCCCTTTTTACTGCTTTATGGGCAAGGAGTGGCAGCGTGCCTGGCATATAGTTGGTGCTCAATAAGTACTCATTGAACCAAATCATTCAAAACTACACAATGAGATAATAGAGGGATCTGGGATTTGAACCCTGGTCTGACTCTTAAAACTACACTTGCCTCTATGTCACACTGCCAACCAAAGCAGTCTTAGGCCAGACCAATCCCAAGGCAAGCTCCTGTCCTGGCTCTCTCCCCACAAGCTCTCTTGGGGTCCACCGAGCTGTACTGAGAGAACCACTTGGAAGGGCACCACTGGGAGAATCTATGAATCTAGAAATTGTAGCAGGTATTGCTAGTTGCCTCTTAAATATCTGTTTTTCCCTTCTAAAAGAAGCTGGACTTATTCAGGCGACAAAGTTCCCATTTTAAAAAATTCATCTCCTAAAATACTTGGTATCTTAATTATTGCAATGATTTCATACTCATCAAACTGTATATAGTTTATACTTTATATACATGCAGCTTATTTTATGTAAATTATACTTCAATAAAATAGTAAAATACACACACACAACAGAACACAACACAGACTGCCCCAGATTTCCTGTGAGCCACTTCTAGCCAATGAATGTAAGCGTAAGTCTACTAGATGGGGTTTCATTATTGTTAATTTGAAATGAACGGTTTACCTTTTGAGTTTCCCTTTTTTTTCTGCTTGGAGGTGAAGCTGCCATCCAGAGAAAATGAAGACAAAAGCTTCAGGCTAAGGCTGGTGAAACAGGAGGCTAGAAGGAACCTGAGTCCTTGATAACTGTCTGGAGGGGCAGCACCTGCTTTGGCTTGTCCACCTCCTGATTTCTTGTTCTGTGAGAAAAAGAAGTGTCTATTTAGTTGACCTGATAATATATGGTTTCTCTATATGCTGCTTATAGTTACTGAATGGCAATATTCCCAAGAAAAGTATAATGAAGATAGCACAGCACCATTCCTCAAAAATTCTCAAAAATTGCTGCAGATCCCGGCCAGACGTGGCTCAGCAGTTGAGCATCGACCTAGGATCCAGGCGATCGGGGTTCGATTCCTGGTCAGGGCACATACCCAGATTGTGGACTCGATCAGTGACTCTCTCATCATTGATGTTTCTATCACTCTCTCTCCCTCTCCATTCCTCTCTCTGAAATCAATAAAGATATATTTTAAAAAAAAAAATTGCTGCAGAGTAAAATCCAAAGCCTCCTCAGTCTCATCCGCTACTATGGTACAATGGCTTCCATAAACATGTCCTTCCAGCTCTAGCAGTCTCTTTGCTACATTCCAAACAAGTAATGTTTTAAAATTAATGCTATTCTCTCAACCTGATATATCATTCTTCTCTAATCTTACAGACCTTGGAAGATTTACAGAATTGATACAGGCCATGGTTAGCTAGTGAAAGTCTTGAGAAGAAAAGTTATGTCTCCTGAATATAAGCCAGATGCTCTTTGCCCTAAATACCCATATCTGGAGTGGGAAAATCAAATGCTCTGGTAGAGACTTGATTTACTCTTTGCTTCGCTTTAATGTCAAAAGCTCTCACTTTAAAAAAAAATAATAAATTATCTTTTATTTGAAATATGTCAGAATAAAAAGCTCATTTACAACAGCAGTTGTAAGATAAACTAACATTTTAAGAACATTTTTTCCTGTTCTACAGTGTCTGATTACACATGAAGACAGAGGGTTTCTGTTTTGTACAGGTAGTAGAACATATATATATAAATGTTACATTGTTTCAAGGTAAAAACTAAGGCTAGGCAATGTGCTCTGACATTTTGTGTGGTGGCCAAACCCCAAAGTTACTGACCAAAATATTTCATTTCCAGAGCTACTTATTATGTAACTAGGATAAAGTAATTAAACCTTCCAGTTCATCCATCTGTCAAGGAGAAAGAATATTATATTTGCCATCTGTCCAGCTTTCAGATATGGCAAATATTGATGAGAGAATCTAAACTAAGTATAGGGCTTTATTCCAGTTCATTTAAAAGAGTTGACCAGTATTGAAAACTCTACTCTACAAATCAATTTTTATTTACTGATCTTGTTTTTTGAAATATTTCAAATATAACAGAAGCTAATTATTTGCTACCCATATCTAACAGATGTTAATATTAGACCTTGTTTTCTTCACATTTCTTTATTCTTTAATAATATTACAGATACAGCTAAAGCTCTAATTCCACACCCATGCCTTTCCTCTCATCTTTTCCTGAGATATCCTAAAGTTTTGGAGAATTAATTCCATGCAAGACTACATAATTTTACTACATGCATAAAATAATATACATAATCTTACTTTGATTTTAAGTTCACATATTTTAAATCATATGTAATTTGCCTTTTTCATTGAATATTTTGTTTTTCAAATCTATTAATACTGATATATGCAGATTTACGCCAGTGATTCATTTTAACTGTCAAGTAATAACAACCTACAGTTATCTCTTCCCTGACTAGAAGGCAGGTTATTTTTCATTTTTTACTATTCCAAGCAATGCTGTAATGAATATCTGTGTACATATATACAAGTATTTCTCTAAAATATATGACTGTTCTTTGAAGAAATTGCTGTACACTTTTGTACATTTTAACAGAAAACTCTCTAGGAATTTTGATTGGAATGGCATTGAATTTTTAGATAAATTTGAGGAGAGTTCATATTTTTAGGAGTGTTCCTATCCATGAATATGGTATATCTCTCCAAATGCTCAGATCATCTCATCACTATCTTTAAATAAAGTTTCATAATTTTTAAAAAAGTCTTTATTGATTTCAGAGAGAGGGAGAGGGAGAGAGGGAGACAGAAACATCAATGATGAGAGTCATTGATGGGCTGCTTCCTGCACGTCCCCCATCAGGGATCAAGCCCCCAATCCAGGCATGTGCCCTGACTGGGAATTGAACCATGATCTCCTGGATCATAAGTCAATGCTCAACAGTGAGCCACACTGGCCGGGAAAGTTTCATAATTTCATACATGAAGAAAGGAAAAGTTTTGTGAGTTTTTTTTTTTACCATAAGTATCTTTTAATTTCTCTCTCTCCCCCTGCTCCTCGTTCTTTCTTAATTGTTCCTTTGAGTTATACTTCTCATACTGCATTTCTATAAGGTTGTGCTGTTACACAGAAACTCTGAGGGGTTTTTTTTATATTGAATTTTTATTGTTAATTTTGTGCTTAGCAAATTGCTGAACACTATAAATTCTAAAGGTTCTGTAACAGAGTGAAATGCTTGGTCTCTCTGACTCTGTCTTGTTCAAGCCTGCTTTGTTCTCATAGCCTTTGGCCTAATAGCTTCTGCTTAATCTTGCATATAGACATACTAACCATTAGAGGAATTCTGCTTATGGTTTGAGGAGATAAGGGAAGTATTGTTTACCAAAGATTTGCAGGAACCTTGTGATCAAATTCATATCACCTAGCACAATCTTCCTGGGACCCCTACTGGTACCCAGATGTCTGCAGTGGTCAATCACCTCTTGACTCTCCCATTTCCCCTTCCCTTGACATAAAAGAAGCCTGAAGTCTGTACTTTCTTAAGATGGATTTGAGGTAACACTAAGTCTTTCATTTTCTTGGTTGGCACCTTCTCAATCAATAAACCTTTCCTTACTCTGAACTATGATGTTTTGAGTTTTGGCCTTTTGAAGCATTGAACACATGGACTTTGGACCACTAGCAGTTCTTTTATCATAGATATTTCCATATTTTCCAAATGTCCTTGTCTGCAGATTCTTGTGGATTTTCTTTCAAACATATTATTTGTGGATAAAGACAATTTTATTTCTTTTCAATTTTTGAAGTTTTATTTATTTTTCCTTCCTTATGTTGTTAGCTAGGACTTATAGTATCATATAGAATAAAAATTTGAAAAAGGGCATCTTTGTTTTGTTTTGCCTTTAAAAATGCTTCTAGTGATTCTAATTTGCTATGAGTTAATATCTTTAATTAGTGAGTAATTTTTTAACAGTTTTCAAGTTTCAATATTAGCATCCAGAAATAGGGTGTTTAAATTAATATATAATAGATAACCATAATAAAAAAGTCTTTGATTGAAATATTCTGTTTGTCTTAAGTAAACATGGGTAATATTTTTTTCTATACTTTAGGATATATCTTAAAGTTGCACCCAGTTCTATATTCATTTTAGAAGTAAGCAAACCTTTGAAAAACAAATCATTAGCTCAAAATATGAATTTCAAATATTTATAGGCATTTTAAGCAACGTTATCTCACTTGATGAAGTGCACAGTATTAATACATGCCATTTATTAATACAATTAGCTGGCCTCATAAAACCTAAGGCAAATAATCAAAATAAACTGTAAACATTTAAGTCAACTTTTAAAAATACTAGTACTGTTACTACTAGTTTGTCTAATCTTTTGGGGGTCATTTTACTAAAGAGAGAAGCAACTTCTTGATTGCTTTTTCCCTAAAAGATAATCCACGTGAGCAGTAAATAATCCTAACATTCATTCAGTAAGTAGGTTATCATGAACATGAAAAGCCTTTTCTAATGGAAACATTATTGCAAATGTAGTTAAATTCTCACACTAACACATAAAAAGCTATTTAATTCATAATATACCAAAAGTAAGTACAAAATATGCTCTTTCAACTACACCAAACCATCATATATAACATATTTCTATTGTGGTAAAAAAAAGGTGACAAGGCAAGTATTTGTGTATTTGTTGGGAAGGATAAGTAGATGACCTAGGGCCAGAACAATTTGTTCATTCTTTAAACTAGTTCTTTTCGATGGTTTAAACTGTCTTTTTTCATTTGAAATTACAGTAAAAGCCCTGATAAATACTTCAAGTTAAGCTTTGCTATATTCTAGGGACATAGTAGAACAGAAGTCATAAATCCAATCAACAGGCTTTTTTCTAGTCTATATTGATGTTCTCAATTTTAGTTGAATAAGAATCAGCTAATTACGTAGAGTGATGGATTAATTAGTTTGATTGCTGCAATTATTTTACAACATATATGTATATCAAAATGCCAAATCCAAGTCCTGCTCCTAAAACATATATAATTTTTATTTGTCAATTATACCTCAATAAAGATGGAGAGAGAGAAAATCACCCAGTAACATTATTAAAATTGCAGATTTCTTCCATCTTTTAACATCCCCCTTTCCAAAGATTTGATTCATAGGTCTAGGGTAAAATTGATATTTTTGTTTTTATTTTATTTTTATTTATTTATTTTTATGGTTGACAGTATTACACAAGTCCCCCACTTTCCCCACCTTTGGCCCCCTCCACCCAGCCCCCACCCCCTCCCCAGGCCTTCACCACACTATTGTCTGTGTCCGTGGGCTATGCATATATGTTCTTTGGTCAATCTCTTCCCTTCCCCCTCTCACCTCCCTCCCCTCTGAGGTCTGTCCCTTCAAACTGCTGGTGTAAATTGACCTTACCTAGATCACTCTTTGAGAAGCACTTCTCCAGATAAAGTACGCACCCAAGGTTGTGGTTTATGCCAAACCTTTGATTTTTTAAATCTTTTGCTACCAATAAAAACAATATTTTCTTTTAAGCACGATGGCCCTAATGGCCCCTCTACCTCTCCCTGATCCAATCCTGATCAATAAAATCAGTTTAGCTATTCACTTGTAATTGATATTGGCACTCTGAGCCAGGTTCTTATTTTATATAACCTCCTGATAATCTCTGTTTTGACCTACAGTACCTTAGTGAACAGCATCTGAATACCTGGGTCACTGCCAAAATCCAATATGCATTTTTTTGCTTTCTTTTTAAAGTGTTTTTATTAATAGTCTAATAATTGTTGTTCTACAAGGAAAATAATAAATCATAAAATATTACCTAATGTCATTGTTTTCAGTTATTATATCATAATTATTTTTAATAGTTTTATTGGGATATAATTTATACCATAAAGTTCACCTGTTTAAGTCTGTATAAGTACATAATTCAATGGAATTTAGGATATTTACAGAATTGTGCAACAATCACCATAGTCTAATTTTAAAACATTTTTATCATCACCAAAAGAAACCCCATACCTAACAGCAGTTACTTCTCACCCTCTTCCCTCCTTCCCTCTCCTGCAAAGCCTAGCCAACCATTAATCTACTTTCTGTCTCTACGAATTTGCTTATTCTGTATTTTAATATAAGTGGAATCTTGTGACTGGCTTCTTTCACTCAGCATAATGTTTTTGAGGTTCATCCATGTTGTAGCATATATCAGTACTTTATTTCTTTTTATGGCCAAATAATGTTCCATTGTATGGATACACAACATTCTGTCTACCCATTCATCAGTTGATAGACATTAGGTTGTATCTACTTTTTGGCAATAATGAATAATGAACATTCATGTATAAGTTTTTGTTTAGACATGGGTTGTCAGATTCTCTTGGGTATATACCCAGGAGTGTATTTGCTGGGTCACATGGTAACTCTATGTTTAACATTTTGAGGAACTGCCAAACTGTTTTCCAAAGTGGCTGTAGAAGTTGACTTTCCCACAAGCAATGTATGAGGGTTCCAACTTTTCTACATCCTTGACAGCACTTGCTATTGTCTGTCTTTTTTATTATAGCTATTTTAGCAAATGTAAAGTAGTATCTCATTGTTGTTTTGATTTGCATTTCCCCAATGGTTAATGATGTTGAGCATCTTTTCATTGCTCAGTGCTTGTTGATTATTTGTATATACATTTTTTTGGTGGAACATCTGTTCTTATCCTTTGCTCATTTTAAATTAGATTATCATTTTATTATGGAGTTGTAAGAATTCTTTATATTGTCTGAAGATATTTTCAAATATATGACTTACAAATATTTTCTCTCAGTTTGTAAGCTGTCTTTTCACCTATCTGATGGTGTTCTTTGAAACACAAAATTTTTAATTTTGATGAAGTCCAAGTTAAAGTTAACATTTTTCTATTTTACTGCTTGTAAAGTTGCTGTTGAATCTAAGAAGGCATTGCCTAACTGAAGACCATGAACATTTACTTCTATGTTCTCTTCTAAAAGTTTTATTGCCATGATTATTTTTACAGATGTGAATGAATGGGAAGTGAGAATTAAATTGGTAAAATCAGAGAGCTATCAAGGGAAAGTGTTTCAATTACTTAATTTTACAGATAATAATTATTAGGATTGTGGAATAGTTACTGGGCATTAACTCTAACTACAGATAAACTGATAAAGAGAAAAAAGTACCAATAAAGAGAAAACTGCAGTCATGGTGGACCTAAAAGGACTTAAGTAGTAGGTAGGGAACCTGGATTGGTGAGAAGTTGATGGAGGACTTTATCCCTCTGCTCAGGTCAACTCTGGGGACTCTCCAAGGCAGCTCTGAGAGCTGCAGGCCATAGGTGAGAAGTCAGAAACCCTAAAACTGCTGCCCTCATACTGCAAGACATCAGCTAGAGGGAATGGAGTAATATCCAGGTTCTACAAGAAGTACAGGCTTGATGCCATGCAGGTTTGATCATTTGTCACCATGAGAATGGGAGGTGTATCCCTCTCCAGCTGGTAGAGAGATACGTCTGAGCACAAGAAAGTGTCTGCTTTGTCACCATTCCTGGCACGCCACAGATGTTATGTCCCAGGCTCAATGGCCAAATACCAAGGGCCATTGATCAACTATTGTACATGTCCAGGTAGGAAGAAGGACCAGAAAGATACTGTTACACTATAATTCTGTTATTTTATAACAGAAAGAACACATGTGAGGATAAAAGAAGAATTTACAGATGGCCTGTCAAAGTAACTTAATCAGAGAAACTATTATCATGCAGATTCTGAATCCATTTTCTACAATATGTGAAGAAAAAAATGTCTTCTAATTCAATGAATAGATCACTGCAGTGAAAAACAGGGCACACGGTGTGAAACATTATTCCTTCCCTTCAAAACACAATACAGAACAATTATGCATAATGTTCACTGTGAACTATTTGATATACTGCACTACATATTCAGTGCAGTTAGGAGCCTCTAAATTTTTTTAAAGTGTTCTTTAAAGCAGCTGTCCTATAGTGCTGCCATGGTTGTTAGGCTCAGAAAGTGTCACTATTTAACATCTGTATCCCTTTGCTTCCCCAAGCTTCATTATCTTTATGCTATTGCTATTGCCATAGAAGCCATGTCTCTTTTCCAATGAGCACTTTCTAAACTAAGTCGCTGTACTGTGAAGGTATTCCAGGAGGCATCATCCACGGAAAACAAATTCAATCACAACACAATGGTAAGTGCGAAAGGTCTTATGACAGCCTAGCAGAAAACAAAATATCTTCTAAGGACCTGATGTAGAAAAAAGCAAAGTGTCCTTTATACCTGGTATCCTTCATGTAACAAGCTAGAAGTACTTTTCATACATGACTTGATATGTGTTCTTGACACATGATCATTCTCTATTTTGTACAGATAAAGAACATTAGGAAGAGAATCTATTCTCACCTGAGTAAAATAGTTTAATGAGTTCTCTCTTAGAGCCAGGTAATGAATAACCTGAATTTTTTAGTCTTTTCAACCCTAGAATTCATGTCATACAATAATTGGTAGACTCAAGAACAGAGCTCAGTAGTCAGATAATTTTGGTCCAGAATTCCATACATTTTGAAATATGGTTACCTAAACATTTTATTCTTAATTTTTCATTTAACATTTGCTCATATTTTTCCATTTTAATATTACGTTATCTACTTGTTCCTTAAAACAATCTCAAGGACAGAAATTTGAGGTTTTGAAATATAATCAACTTTGCAAGCACGTTGACACATTAAAATTCTCTCAATATTAATGTGACTCAGAATAGTTTACCTTTTCTCAAATCAAGGTTTTCAATATAAAAATGAATCATCCCATTATCCTGAACTTACTTTGTCAGGACTTTCTATGCAAAGATGGATTATAAAACTTATAAAAGGTCTTTTAGCTAAATGGATTACAAATGCAGACAGTAATCTACAGGACAAATAAAATTTACTGGAGCATCACACTTAAACACAGGTTTAGTGGAGACAAGGACCTATTTATTTAGAGACTAATCTGGTGATGGAATGGGGTACAAAAAGGAAAAGATATTTAAAAATTAGCCCTGGCTGGTGTGGCTCATTTGGTCGAGCATCTTCCCATACACCAAAAGGTTCCCAGGTTCAGGGCACATGCCTGGGTGTGGACTTGATCCCTGTAGGGGGCTTGCAGGAGGCAGCCCATCAATGTTTCGCTTTCTCATCTGTTTCTCTCTCTCCCGCTTCCTTCCTTTCTCTCTAAAAATCAATTAAAAATATTTAAAAAAAAGATATTAAAAAATTAGAAGTCTGGAATTCCAATCAAGACTATGCTATTATGTTTTGTTATAAACTTGAGCAGATTAATTAATTTCTCAAGGGTATATTAGGAATGTGCAGAGATATGAGTAACAGAAAGCCTACTAAAAGTAGCTTAAGAGATAAGGACAATTAATGTCTCACGTAGAGGAAATGCAGAGATAGGATGTTTCAGATTTGGTGCAGTAGCTGGCTGCAGTTACCAAAGATCCAAGCTCCTCATTTTCCTGCTCTGTTTTCAGTCTTTCTGTCTCATAATCACAAGATGGCTGCCAAGCGCCGGGGGCCACAGTCCCTTTCAAAAACATGAAGCCCAGGAGGCTGAAAAAGACTTTTTTGTAGCTACTTTCTCCCTGAAGCAATCCAGCAGGTTACCCCTTATGTACTGTTGGATGAAAGTTGGTCACTTGACCACCTCTATATAAAAGAGAGTCTGAGAACGTGAGTATCTGGGTTCTCTTGCCTCTATAGAGAAAAATAGACAAGGGAAAGGGAGTTTCATGGCTCTGTCTATAAAATGTGGGAACTGAGTAAACTGATCTCTCAGGTATAGCTCTAGACTAATGAGTAATTTTTTAAAATAAAAAGTAATGAAAAACAAGTGACCTAACTTTTATATATATATTTAAGAGGCTTCAGTTTTTATTCATATTCCCTGTGATGACACTTTTCCCCTCCTCTAAAAACAAAACAAACTTCCTCTGCCCATGATTCCAAAGTTCTAAAGCGAACAGTCTCTTCCCTCCCCTAACTAGAAAAACAAACAAACCTGAGTGGTCCAGACACTGAGTCATTCAATTTAACTTTGATGGGGCTGCATCTATTTTTGAGGTTTTGCCATCGTGGTTTAAGAACACTGTCTGCAGAGACTTTGGATATTTTTCCCAGCAACTCTCTGAGTTTATGCTGCACTAAATTTAAAATGGAAAATTAATGATGTAAAAGGCTAAGTAAATAATTCTATTGGAAAAAAACATGAGTGATCATCTTCTTTAAGAAAATCCAAAGAATTCAAAATGTATTGAATTTGTCCAATTGACATTCCATTTGTGGTACCTCATACTCCCATGTAATGTTACAATGTACCTCTGCTTCATTTTTTACAGAGAATTATACAGCTGCCCCTTATTATTAAAAGCACCCCTCCAACTGAATAAATGTGCATTCTAAAATTAAAACAAGACACTACATGAGAGAAGCTTGGAAGCCAGAATGTCGCCAGCTGTGTGTGCCAGCTGTGATTATAGAGAACACTGCTGCAATCAGCCTATTGGTTAGCCAGAAACTGTGGACACCCAGAAGAGGTCCCATCTGAATACATATCCAATGGGGTGTTCAAAACTACCGTGCAGAAATGCTTGTTTTACCAAGATACTCTATGGGAATATTTAGCTGTTACATTGTAAATGCTGTTATTTTGGTTTCTAAAAATGTCACGACAGGAAATGATTCCAGGGAGGAGTTGCAAAGATGGCTGGCTGTTGGGCAGACCCAAGAGGGGGAAAAAAGTTAAATGCAGAGAACCAGAAGCTGAGAAAGGTAAGACACCACTTACTATCTGCAATAAAGTAGATTCTTAGAGTCCAAAATTAATTTGATTTTCCTTTCCATTTGTCATCACCCAGAAGAATTTCAAAGAATCCTTATGCTCATTGTGACAAAGGTTATAATGTCCTGCTCCTCACCTTTGGATCAGTCACCAAATTGATCAATTGCCTAAGAGAACACAATCAGTTTAAACAGAGACAAGAGGTGACCCCTACACTTTTTTTGTTCACAGCTGCTATAGCCAATGGGCAGCTTAGTCCTTTTGGTAAGAATTTCTACCGATTCAGAAATATTCATATTATTTTTACTCGCTTCCTATCTGAAAAGGGCAAAGTGAGAACAGGTGAGAAGAGAGGCTGGTCAGGAAATAATTACAGTTAATGCCACACTAGGAGTTTGACCTTCCTCAGAGGGCTGCTAAGGTCAGTAGTTTAGTAACTGAAGAGCTGTAGAAATTCAAAGAAAAAGGAAGGGGAAGGGGGAGAGGAGAAAGAAGATAGAGGAAACTAAATCCTCTCCCTCCCCCCAAATAAATTTGTGTTATAGAAGATCTCTCTCCAAGTATAGAGATCCTGGTTTAGACAACTGACTTCTCATTAATGATATTTATCAATTACCTGCCTATCTTTATGTAATAATTTTTTACTACTGTTTCTGTTAGATCTGTACAAATACTCATAAGTCAAAACAGACCCTTAAGAAAATCAGCTAAAGAGAAAGAAAAATAGCTTTCTACATATATATTAATAAGGTGGTGTGCCAAAACTCATTAGTAAAAACTTCTCGCAAAATTTCCAACGTATCTATTTTATTTTCATTGCTTTACAATTAAATTCAATGTCTTCCCCTCTTCTACAGCACCCTTTATTTTTAGACTTCCCACATAACCCTTTACTTATCTAGTATGTTCCTCACATGTTTTAAAGTACAATCATGCATCACTTAATGATGGGATACGTTCTGAGAAATGCAACGTTAAGCAATTTCAATGCTGTACAAACATCAAAGAGGGCATTTACACAAACCTAGATGGTATAGTTCACTACACACCGAGGTTATATGGTATAACCTATTGCTCCTAGGCTACAAACCTGTACAGTATATTACTGTACTGAATACTGTAGGCAATTATAACACAATGACAAGTATTTGTGTATCTAAACATATATAAACATAGAAAAAGTAAGTAAAAATATGGTATAAAATATTTTAAAAATGGTAAAACTATATAGGGCACTTACCATAAATAGAGGTTACAGGACTGGAAGTTGCTTTGGGTGGGTCAGTGAGAGAGCGGTGCACACTACTGCAGACTTTATAAACACTGTACACTTAGGCTACACTAAATTTATTTATTTTACTATTATTTTTTTAAATATATCTTTATTGATTTCAGAGGGAGGAAGGGAGAGGGAGAGAGATAGAAACATCAATGATGATAGTCATTGATCTGCTGTCTCCTGCATGTTCCCAACTAGGGATAGAACCCACAACCCAGGCATGTGTCCTGACTGGGAATCGAACCTCGATCTCCTGGGTCCTAGGTTGATGCTCAACCACTGAGCCACATCTGACCAGGGTACACTAAATTTATTTAAAATCTTCTTTCTTCAATAATCAATTAACCTTAGCTTACTGTAATATTTTTATTCTGTATTTTTTTAACATCTCAATACTTTTGAAATAACACATCTTAAAACACAAACACATTGTACAGGTGTACAAAATTTTTTTTCTTTATATAATTATTCCATAAGCTTTTTTCTATTTAAAAAAGTTTATTTACTTTTTAAACTTATTTGTTAAAATCTAAGAAACAAATACACACATTAGGCTCGGCCTACACAGAGTTATGATCACTGTCATCCACCTCCACATCTTGTCCCACTGGAAGGCCTTCAGGGGCAATAACGCGTATGAAGTTGTCATCTCCTATGATGACAATGCTTTCTTCTGGAAGTCCTACTGAAGTGCCTGGCTGCAGCTCTTCTTGAGGAGGTTTCAAAATATGTCTGGTGGTTTGCTTGGTTTGTTTCTTTTTTCATCATACATTTACTTGTAAGCAGATAATGCACCATGAACATTCTGCTCTATTAATAAAAACCTTTTGGTGTCAGGGTCCATGTTTTCAAACATTTTAAGGAGCTTATTGTGATCTCCAAAAACTTCTGCTAAATGCTTCACTGTGAATTTTCTTAGGGTTCTTTTTCTTCTGCAGTTCCTTTTCTCTTGCCGCTTCTCCAGCTATTGTTCCTGTTCCAGTCCCAGCAACTCCGCATTAGTCAGTTCCTCAGGACCTGCCCCTAGGAGCTCCTCAGTGTCACCTTTATCTCTGCACATGTGAAAGTTGTTGGCCATCTCAGCCACCGACTTGCTGAGCTTTGCACCTTCCTCATCCTGGGCAAATCCTTTGACGTCATGAACGAACCTCTGGAGTATCTTCTTCCAGATGCCATTCATATACTCATGATGACATCACCGCAAGTCCAAGCAAGGTTTCTGATGCAGTCACAGATGAGATCCTTCCAGAGTTGCATCAGTGTCTTCTCAGTGTCTTCCTCAGCTGCAGCAATAGCCTGGGCAAAGGTCTTCCTCAGGCAGTAGGCCTTAAAAGTTGTTATATCTCCTTGATCAGTAGGTTGGATCAAAGAGTTGGTGCTTGAAGGGAGAAACATTATTTTGCTATTAAGAGGGAGATCATCAATAAAAATTAGATGTCTGTGAACGTATCAAGTAAAATCTTGAAAGCCATGTTATTCTCCAACCCATACTTTTCTATTTCACCGGCATAGCAATTCAGGAGAACATCCTGGAAGAGGAGCTGGGTCATCTCTGACCTCTTATTGCTCCTGTAGTACACTGGCTGTGTGTGCTTGCTGATATGTTTGAAGGCCCTGGGGTTCTCACTGTGCCAGATCACAAAAGGGTTTCAATTTGTAGCCTGCAACATTGCCCCCAAATAAGACCATTTTTGTGTCCTTAAAAGCCTTGAAACCTGGCGTTGATTTGACCTCCTTATGGATGAAAGTCCTTTCAGGCATCCATTTCCAGAATAGGGAGGTTTTGTCCATATTAAATATTTGCTCTGGCAAGTAATTTTCCTTCTCAATCAGCTTATCTAGAGTTTCCAAAAATTCTTCAGCTGCCTTCACATCAGCACTCACAGACTCACCACTCACTTTCACATTGAATTTTTTAAACCACCCAAAGCTAGCAGTAAATTCAGTATCCAACATTGTAGTTGGATCTAGCCTTTTCTTTCAACATCACAAACAACCTTTTTGCTTTGGCTATGATTATCATGGTGCTGAGAGGAATACGCTTCTGTGTCTGTTCTTCAGTCCAGGTCATTAGAAGTTTCTGAAATAGGCCCTTTCAAATTTTTGTTAGTTTTGTTGGGTTCAATAGAGCAGATCCTTTAATACCTGTCACTTTGTTTTTGTTCTTTAAGATTGTAGCTATCGCCCTGGCTGGTGTGGCATATTGGTTAGAGTGTCAGTCTATACACCAAAGGGTCTCAGGTTCAATTCCAGGTTAAGGTCACCTACCTGGGGTGCAGGTTTGAGCCCCACCCCAGTTGGGGCACATACAGGAGGTAACCAATCAATATGTCTCTCTCACATCGATGTTTCTCTCTCTCTCTTTTTCTCTCTCCCCTCTCTCTATCCCTCCTTTCCACTCTCTCTAAAAAAAAAAAAAAAAAAAAAAAAAAAAATCAATGGAAAAAATATGCAAGGGTGAGGATTAACCAAAAAAAAAAAAAAAGATTGAAGTTATCAAAGAATGGGACATGCCAGATGGGCGAGAAATAACCATCACTAATTTTTCATCTTCATTGTTCTTAATCACTTTTAATTTCATTTCCAGGTGAATCATTTAACATGCCCTCTTACTGGCAACATTATCAGTGGATTTTGTACACTTAGGGGCCATGATGAATAAAACAACATGAAATTAAATCAAGCACAAAAGAAAACGATACAATCAAAAGACTGTAAACACAAGATGTATGAGGCTGCTGCCAGGGTAACATGGCATACTGTTTCACAGCAAATTTTCTTTTATAAGTAAAAAAGTATATACACTCTAAAATGACAATAAAAAGTAAATACGTAAACCAGCAGCATAGTTGTTTATTTTCATAATCAAGTATTATGCACTGTACATAATTGTGTTATACTTTTATATGACTGGCAGCACAGTAAGTTTTTTCATACTAGCATCATCATAAACATGTGAGTAATGCATTGTGTTACAACATTATGATGTTTATAAAGCCACTACATGATAGGGATTTTTCAGCTCCATTATAATCTTATGGAACCACCAGTGTATATGCAGCCCATCACTGACTGAAATACTGTTATACAGCACATGACAGTGTAAGTTGCAAACAATCTTATTGCTCAAATTGTTATATCCCTATGTTCCCCCATATTACATATTGCCTTGCATATAAGTGCCTGTGTGTGTACATATGTAATTGTAAATTTCCATAGATCTATTTTTTTAACCAAACAAGGTAGAAAGATAGCGAATCAGGAAGGAGGGGAGTATGGGAGGAAGGAAGAAAAAAGAAGAGAAGCTAAGTCAATAAATATTTCTTGAATACCATTGCTGGCAAATGGCAGAGAGGTGGTACATTGTATTCATATTAATAAATGGAGTGATTTTAATTTCATCCCATGTATATGACATGACTTTAAGTTTAGATTACATGTAAAATCAAAGCTAGAAGAGTTGCCTCCATTCCCTCAAGATGTTAGGCAAGTGACTGTACCCCTTTCTCGTTCCCCCTGGGCATAGAGCAGGGCCCTCTTTAAGGAGAGCATTTTCTCCTTTATTTATGCCTTTTCCGCTAGAGATGCAAATATTCAAGCTTACTGGAAGCAACTCTGGTTCAGTTAGGAAAATATATAACACTCATGGTCACTAAACAGCATTGAGCACTGAGAATTTTGAAATTATTTGTTCATGTACTCATACATAAGAATTAACTTTATAAAAATATTTCAACAATAATCTAAAATATCTAGAAATTATACCAAATTATCCCTCATCATTATGGTGATATGTAATAGTTTTTAAATTTGGTTTTCTTTTTCATATCTGTTCCAAAAGCATAACTTCTGAATAAGCAGGTTAATAGACAATTGTAAATATCTTTTTTTAATTGGGTTAAAATTAAAGAATGCAAAATAGCTAAAGATCAAACAATGTGTTAAAAGAGTTTTTCATATTTTTTAAAAATTAGCTATTTAAAAAAATAAGACTATGATGAGTATTGATTATTTGAACAGGTGAAAGAAAATTCACCTTTTACATTCCTTTTTACAGTGGATGAGAGGCTATAATTCAAATAGATCTGGAACTTGATTTTTCATTTCTCCACTGGGTTAGTATTGATTTTTTTATTCTTTTTAAAGCCAAATGTGACTCATCTGATATTGGCTTATTTTTCAGATCTGCAGCATCCCTTATTTTTATTCATTCCCCACTTATCAGCCAACAATTTAGAGAAATGTCAAGTTCACATTCCTAAAAGAGAAAGGGTTTCAAACACCTATTCTTTATCACTGAGGAGAGAGCTTGTTGCCATTTAAAAGCTATATAGTGCAGATAAAATTGCCTCAGAAGTCTTGAAAAATAAATTTCTGTTTCCTGATGCACCTATAACACAAATATTAGAGGTCAGAAACAGAGTATTGCAGACTATGAAGATACATGACTGCTTAGCTGTCATTCTTTAGAAATCAAGTAAAGCTTGGGGTGTGATGCGTCAATAAAAAGATAATTGGAGGGATGAGGTAGAAGAAAGAAAATGTGTACTATGAGTTAACTATGTAACAGACAAAATATTATAGAGCTGACATTATGTTGAACCCCAATGTATTCTAAATGTATTCTTGGCTAATTTTGCTATTACAGTGAGATATTCAGCACAATAACACTATAATTTACTATTATTTATTCATTTAATATTAAATTCAACAACACCAACAAGAAAATATTATGTACAATTTGGGCCACCAACTAAAAATAAAAACGCTTCATTAACCTTCAGGAATTTACAATCTAGAATAGAAATCATAGGAATACAAAAGTAACCACAGTATATTATTTTAATTAGGTGATCTATAAAACAAGTACTAAGGGCTGAGAAGAGGGTGGCATCATTACATGAAGGAGGTCTGATGAGCATCTTATGATGGATGTTTGTTGGTTTGGGGCCAGTAGACAAACTTCCTTTGGTATACTAGGCTGCACCAACTCTTGGTTCATGCAGATGGATGGGTCTTTCCCTAAATACAGGGAGCCAAGCACATGACTCAGATCTGCCCAATTAGAACCTAATTCTCTTGACACACCAATTGATTCAGGGGTGAGCAAAATTGGCCACTTCAGAGTAAATACTGTTACCTATATGTAAGCCACAATAATAAATGCTCTTATTTAATCTACTTGAACCCTGAGGGGAGATACTGACAACCATCTTGCCATTCCTGTCTCATCTGAGTAGGAAAATTAGTATCTTGTGGCTGTCATAAAAAACCACCACAAACTTGGTGGCTTAAAACAACAGATATGTATCATCTCACAGCTGTGAAGGCTAGAAGTCTGAAGTTCAAAATTAGAGTGTTAGCAAGGCCATGCTCCCTCAACAGACCCTAGAGAGAAATCCTTCCTGGCCTCTTCCTAGCTTCTGGTGGTTGCCAGCAAGCCTTGGTGTTTCTTGGCTAGTAGATAATCTCTGCCTCCGTCTTCTATGGTGTTCCACCTATGTTCCCTGTGTCTCTGTATTCCTCTGTCCAAATTCCTGTTTCCTTATATGGACATCAGCCATTGGAATTGGGACCTACCCTATTCCAGTATGATCTCATCTTAACTTGATTACATCAGCAAAGATCCTATTCCAAATATGGTCATATTAACATGTATCAGAGTTTAGGACTTCAACATCTCTTCTTAAGGGCCACAAATAACCCACAACAGGCCAGAGAGGAGAAAGTGACCTTCAAGTCATCCATAATGAGCTGATAGTGCTTAATTTAGCATTGAAAATGTATGTTATAAGTGAAATTAATTATAACCTCCTTTAGTAAGGCATACAGTTATAAATAATCACACTGAGAAGTGACATAACTCTTCTTTCTCTTGTAAGTGATACTGAACAAGGGCATAGAGAAACTGTGTTGGGTTTCTCTGCTACAGAATAACTGAAATGGTGGTACTTTTATTTCAAATAATTTGTTAAATTCAAGAAAGAATCAAAAAAAAAAAAGAAAAAGAAAGAAAGAATGTCAGATAATGTCATTAAGTAGCCAATCAAGCTCAGAACGATTTAGAAACAAAATGAACCAAATGAGTTGAATCATTTCAGATGGCCACTTACTAGTCACAAATATTTTCAACAGCTTCACTACGTCTGATATCTTATTATTCATCAAAAAATGTCTTATGGAATTAACATTTGATATAGAGTCAGAAAACCCAGGTTCTAGTTCAGGCTCTGCCACTAACTAGCTCTATAACTTTGGGAAAGACCTTTATTGCACTAAGTTTTTTCCCCTGTAAAAAGAAGGATTGATAATCTCAATGATCTCTTCCTCCTCAAAAACGTTTCCATAAAAAAATCTATATTTTTACCACAGTCATTTTAATACTTATGTAAACTTCTCTGCACAGATCAATAAAAGAAATTAATTATAGGTAAGTCCTAGTGTGTCTGAAGATGTCTTTTATCATGTGAATATAAAAAGCATGAGGAAACTTTATGGTCACCAGATGGTTGCCACAGCTCCAGGACAACTTCACAGAGCAATGTCCAAAGCGGGAAGAACAGGAACGGTAAGGCTCCTCTTACATGCTTGTACTAAGGAGGCAAACCCTTCCCAGAGGCCTCTGAGCAAACTTCTCGGGTCCCATTAGCCAAATTTAGTTGCAGTCCTAAGCCGTAGCAACAGAGGAGGCAGAGAAAACCAGTACTTAGCATTTTCAGCCTCTGCCATGAGAGATAAGATCTAACAGCAAAGAAAGGGGAGAAAGATTTGCTGGCTGTTCATTAGGCAACAAACAGGGTCAGCCAGATAGTCTCTGCCCCAAAAGAAAGCGACCTTAGAACCTTTGTGACTTGTTCTGACAGTCCCTTAGGAGGAGAGACAGAGCAAGGTCTTCAATGGATTCAGTGAGAAATAAGGATTTCAGTCATATAAATTTTTGTCAGTTATGCCAACTTTGGCATGGCCTAAGAAATGTCATTTATTAGTTGTACAATCTTGGATGAATTATTTAGTATGTCTACTGGGCTCAGTTTCCTTAGCCATAAAATCGGTATAATACCTTTTTTTGTTTGTCCTGAAGATTAAATGAGAAATCATGTGTAAACTGCCTGTACAGTATCTGACATGTAGTAAATACACATTAAATGTTAGTTTCCTTCTCTCTCCCTAATTTACCCTTCCACATCCCCTTCTTAGAAAGAAAGCCCTTAATATAAATAATTTATATTAATTATATATAATTAGGAAATATAATCAATTTACACTAATTATATATTTAAATAATATATTTTTCTCTCCCTCCCCTTTTACACCCCCCCTTCTCTCTTTCCTCACTACATAGTTCTTGGAAAGGGGCTCTGGATAAACAACCATTAAAAGTAGGTTTTTAATGGCTTGGCACAGTATATATTGTGATGCCTAGCTCCATTCTCTCAAGAATAAACTGAGCAGACCTCTTCCTGGTCAGCTTCCTCAGGAAAGACTCTCTGAGGTTGCTAATTTGTTTGTGTTGTCCACAAATGACCATTACAAGAGAAGTGGATTAGTGATAAAGGATAACTGAAAGTGACAGGAGGACTTGGAGCCCTGGATGACATCCACCATTTGTAAAAATCATACCCCTTTCCCACCTCACATTTCAATAAAATAGAGGGCACTGACACATTATCTAGAAGAAACTTTCCTCTATCAAGCAAAAACATTTATAGAGAGCCTATTACGTACAATGACTCAGCTAGGCAATCCCCCCATTTATCTTACCTGGCTAGGTCTAAAGTATTCCCAACCCATCCAATGGCCATTTGGGGGCTATAAGACAGGGACAATATGGAAGACAACCAATAAATAGTTTTGAATGATGACCTTTAGAAAGAAAGGTATGGGTCCAGCTCTTGAGTATGTAATAGAAGTAGATGAGGAAGAAGAAGAAAAAAAGAGATTTTCTTGAATATAATTGTAACCAATGCCTAGTTTCAAAAACAGGAATTTTCAGCAATACAGAGGCCTGCCTCATGCCTCCTTCCACTCAGGAACCCTAAGGATAATCATTCTTCTATTTCCAATACCACAGAAAAGTTTTGTCTGTTTTTGTATTTTCTATGGAAGGGTTCATATATCATGTATTATTTTGGGTCTGGCTCCTTTACTTCACGTTATATTTTTGAGATTCATCCATATGTTGTGGGTAGTTATGCATCACTCATTCTCATTTTTGTCCAGCAGCAGCAGCAGTTCTCAAAGTGTGGTTCATAAGCGTCTTTCAAAGTGTGGTCTACAAGTAAACAGTTTTCTTAAATATAGTAAGATATAATTTGTCTTTTTCCCTCTATTGATATTTATACTGATAGTACAAAAGCAATAATGGGTAAAACTGCTAATATCTTAGAACAAATCAAGGCAATGGTACCAAACTGTATTGTTCATCATCCTATTATGTACTACAAGTCAACAAAAATATAAAGCAAAAAGCAATGCCAATTTCATTTTAAAATGTTCTTAATAAAAAGTTATTAATTGTATCAACTTGAGTCATGTCTTTTTAATATTCTGTGTAATGTAATATAAGGTATGCATAAAGTACTACTACATCCTAAAGTACAATGGATGAAAAGAACTTATGAGGAAAAGCCAATTGAGTTGCAAGCTAAACTAATCACTTTGTTATGGAACACCATTTTTATCTGAAAGAATGACTGACAGAAAAACTATGGTTAATAAGACCTGGGTACTTGGCAAACATTTTCTCAAAAATAAATGAAGTGAGCCTGTAACTTCAAGGAAAACAACTGGCTTTCAAACAAAAATTTTGGAAAATCTGTCTACCACCCATGCACTTGACACTGTCCCAAAGACTTTATTATATGTGATTTAAAAAAACATTATATAAGGAAATATGCAAACATTTGGAGGATCAGCATAACTCAGTGAACCAATATTTTATAAGTAATCAGTGCATGATACAAAATGATGTATGGGTAAAAGATCCATTCAAAGTTCATGATAAACCAATGGAGTTTAACAGAATATAAAAAATTCATCAATGTGATTCAGAATCCACATTACAACTAACCTTTAAGGAACTACCACTTACGCCCTGGCAGGTGTGGCTCAGTTGGTTGGAGTGTTGACCCATACAATGAAAGGTTGAGGGTTCCATTCCCAGTCAGGGCACATACCTATTTGCAGTTCAGTTCCTGGTTGGGGCGAATACAAGAGACAACCAATGGATGTTTCTCTCTCACATCGATGTTTCTCATGCTCTCTCTAAAATCAATAAACATACCCTCAGGTGAGGATTAAAGAAAAAAAAAAAGAACTTATAAAGTTTTCATGTAGCATCAAAGAAGGATAAACACATTTATCTAAAACATTCACTTACCTCTGTGTTTTATTTATATACTTTAAATAAAAAATAAAACATATAGCAATAGATCAAATAGAAAAACACAGATGAGAAATTAGCATTTTCTCATAAACTATTCGTTAAAGAGATTACAAAATGTAAAACAATGCCTCTGTTTGGAGAAAATAAAGTCATTTTTATAAAAATATGTATGTTAGCAAGCAATGGGTTTACTATTATTATTTTTAAATGAATGTATACATAAATATATTTTAAATTTCTCAGTTTTAAGTTATAATGTGGTAAATATGTAGCTATAATTAACATAATCAAAAGCTCTTTAAAGTCCTCAATAAGTTTTAAGGACATAAAAGGTCTTCAGATCAAATAGTTTGAGAACCTCTGCTATACAGTATTTCATTGTAAGCAGGGATTTAATTTTAACAGTAACTTCTGGGAATATTCTTGAGATAGTATATATTTAGCTTAATTTCCTCATCTGGCCTTTCTGCTTGTGGTTTCTTCTTTCCAACCCTTTTTGCACTGGGCCAATCAGATTATTCTACAGTCTGGTACTTACAGTGGCTGTTACATCAGGTGCACTTTATTCCTCCTGGCAGGAATATCCCAGAAGGCTTTACCAAGAATGTGGGACTGTGCTGTGGCTTTAAGGATTTGGCCAGAAGGAGGTCAGAGGAGGACAGAGCAAACTAGAGCAATGTAAGCAATAGACTTTTTCTTGGATTATGGATATGGTTTCCTGGGCTTCTCAGTTTAACAGCATCTTCTAACACCAAATGTAAAACAATCTCCCTGTGTCTCTGTAACACATAACCCTATTTTGTTCTCACCAAAATGCCTATCACTACCTGGCTTTTTTCTTGGTTTTTATTCCTTTATTTTCTTTCTTCCCCTCTGCCTTTCCCAGCGTGTGAGCTTCAAGTTTGTAGAGACTTTGTCTGTCTTGTTCATTGACTGGAACTGTGTCTGGAAGACAGTTGGTTCCTAATATATATCTGTTTAATAGATTAGTCATTCCCCCTTCAGAACTCTGTTTATTTTGTAATTCATTAAAAAAAAAAAAAAGGAAAACTCTAAGATCCAGGTTCTGTTTTATTTCATGGGATATTAGGCTTTTCCCCATTTGGGTATTTAAGAAAATAATTGCATAAAGTGATTTACAAAGTTTACAGGAACTATATTTTGACTTAAAATATTGCCTTTCCTTTTTGTCTCATCCCCTTATTCTTAGCCATATAGACAGTTGGTACTAAATAACTTCACAACTCTCTGGAAATATATGACTTATAAATAGTAGATTTCCACCACATTTCTTCTGAATTATTTCTTATTTAAGCTCTCTATATTTAGCAATTTACATATTTCATTACAAATTACATTCTCCATTCTGTTCCTTAAATGTCTTCAACTCATGTAGATTTTCATATTTAATCTTCTTGTGTAAGAGAGCACACTTCCCTAGACTGTCTTTTAAGAGTTTTGAAATTAGAAGTAAATGTGTATTTTTATTCAAATATTGCCAGCATGCTCTATATGAGACAGAAAGATCTCTAAGATATGGTATTAAGTATATATAAAGCAAGAGATATAACAGTATATATACTTTGTTCTAATTTGTATTTTCTTTTTAAAGAAAGCATATGTAATCCTATAAATGTTTGCATGTGTGTAGTAGTCTGGTTCTGAAAAAAAACTAGAGATGTTTGCCTCTTGGGAAGGATGGGAAGACTGGGGGAAAGGGGGGGAAAGATGGACGTATTAATATGTCCTTTGTGGTATCTTTTGAATTTTGTATACTGTGTGTGTTACTTAATTATTTAATTTTAAGGAAGTAAATTTTACAGATAAAACCTAAGTGGTGTCCACATGCACAAATTAAAAGACAGAGATTGGCAGAGTGAATTAAAAATATGAGCCAACTAGCCTTGGCCAGTGCTGCTCAGTGGTTGGAGCATCGGCCCAAGCACCAAAGGGTCTTGGGTTCGATTCCTGGTCAGGGGCACATACCTGGGTTGCAGATTTGTTCCCAGCTCCAGTCAGGGTTTGTGTGGGACGCAACCAATTGGTGTGTCTTTCTCACATCAATATTTCTCTCTCTTTCTCTCTCTCTCTCCCCCCCTTCCTCCCTTCCACTTGCTCTAAAAAAATCAGTTGAAAAATATCCTCAGGTGAGGATTAACAACAACAACAAAAATGACCTAACTATACGCTGTCTACAAGAAATTCACTTTGAGTATAATGTAGGTAGGTTGAAAGTAAAAGGATAGATAAAAAATGATATATCATGCAAATGTTAATCAAAAGAAAGCAAAAATAGCTTTTTAAATATCAAATAAAGTAGACTTAAAAGCCAAGATTTACTAGAGACAGAGAAAGTGACATGACATAATGATAAGAGGGCCAATCCACTAGGAGGACATGATGGTCCTGGATGTGTATGCATCAAACAACAGAGCTATGGAATATCTGAAGCAAAAACTAGTGGAACTAAAAGGAAAGATAGATTTGTCTAAAATTACAGTTAGAAAATTCATTATCCATGTCCCAAAAACTGGTGGAACAACTAGACAGAAACTCAGAAGGATACAGAAAATTCAACAACACCATTAACTAACAGAATCTAATTGACTTTATGGAATAGCTCACCCAACAACAACAGAACTCACATTTTTTCAAGAATCCATCGAACATATACAAACATAGACAGTATCATAGGCCATAAAACAAACTTCAACAAATTTAAAAGAATTTAAATCATACAGATTGTGTTCTGACCACAATGGAAGCAAACTGAGCTCAATAACATAAAGAAAAACAGTACACAATGGGTCAAAAAGGAAGTCTGAGTAGAAATAAAAAATTACATTAAAATGAATGAAAATAAAAATATAATATATAAAAATGTGTATGACACAGCTAAAGCAGTGCTGAGAGAGAAATTTATAGCATTAAATGCTTACATTAGAAAAGAAGAAAAGTTTTAAATCAATAACCTAAGCTCCCACCTCAAGAATCTAGATAGAGAAAATAAAAATAAGCTAAAAATAAATAGAAAAGGCAATAATAAAGAGCAGAAATCAATAAAATTGAAAAGAGAAAAACAATAGAGAAAATTAATGAAACTAAAACTTGGGTCTTTGTAAAGATCAATAAAATTAACAAACCTCTAATAAGACTGACAAAAGAAAAAAGAGAAGCCACAAAGTATCAATACTAGAAATTAATCAAGGATATTATGACAGATTCTGGATAATACAGGAATACTGTGAGCAATTTTATACACATAAGTCTGACAATTTTGATGAAATGGACCAATGCCTTGAAAAGCACAAAGTGCCACAACTAACACAACATGAAATAGATAATTCATATATTACAATAACTATTAAGAAAATTGAATTCATAATTTAAAAGCTAAAAAATAAAAATAAAATAAAAATCTCCAGGTGCAAATAATTTCCAAATGTTTACAGAAGAAATGATACCAATTTTATACTATCTCTTCCAGAAAGGAGAAGAAGAGAAAACACTCTCAATTCATTTTATGAAGCTAGTATTACCCTGACACCAGACAGAGCACAAGAAAACTACAGACCAATATCATTCAGGAAAATACATGTAAAGTCCTTACGAAAACATCAGCAAATGGAATTCAGCAATAAATAAAAGAAATTATATACCATGACCAAGTAGAGCTTATTCCAGTTATGTAAAATTAATTCAATATTTTGAAAATCAGTCAAAATAATCTATCATATTAACAGGCTAAAGAAAAGACAACCACATGATTATATCACTTGATGAGAAAAAGCATTTGACAAAATTCAATACCCTTTTATGATAAAAACCCTCAGAAAACTACAAATAGAAGGGAACTTCTTCAACCTGATAAAACTAATATTATACTTAATGATGAAAGACTGAATGCATTCCCCCAAAGATCAGAAACAAAGCAAAGACATCTGCACTCTTATTCAACATAGTACTAGAAATTCTAGCTAGTACAATAACTCAAGAAAAGTAAATAAAAGGCATACTGATTAGAAAGAAAGAAGTAAGACTATCCTTATTTGCAGATGACATGATTATTTACATAAAATATCCCAAGGGATCTACAAGAAAAATCCTAGAATTACTGAGTTCAGCAAGGCCACATGATAAAAAATAAATGTACAAAAATCAATTCCATTTCTCTATATTACCAATGAACATCAAAATTTTAAATACAATAGCAATTATACATATTCCTTCCCAAACTGAAATAGTTATGTGTAACTCTAACAAATTTGTATGGGATTTGTATGCTGAAAACTACAAAATGCTGATGAAAGAAATCAAAGATCTAAATAACTAGAGAGACATACCATGTTCATGGACTGGAAGACTTAAACATAGTAAATGGACATATAAATTTAATCCAATTCCTATTCATATCCCAACCAGAATTTTTGTACATATTGGCAAGATTATTTTTTCTAAAATTTATTCAGAAAGGCAAAGAAACTAGATTAGCTATGAAAAAAAATTTCAAGGATAATGGGTGAGAAATCAGTCTACCCCATTTTTTTGTGTATAGCTACAGTAATCAGAACTATGTAGTATTTGTGGGGGGAGAGACACATAGATCAATGGAACAGAACAGAAAACCTAAAAATAGACCCACACAAATATGTCCAACTGACTTTTGACAAATGTACAAAAGCAATTTAATGGAGATAGGATAGCCTTATCAACATATGGTACTAGAGCAATTGGACATCTATAGGAAAATAAATGAGAACCTTGACCTAAACCTCACATAATTAATAAACAAAAATTAACCCCAAATAGATCACGGACTTAAATATAAAATGTAAAACTATGTTACCTTCTGTTAGGAAAAAAACAAGAGAAAATCTTTGAGACTGAAGTCTAAGAAAGAGTTCTTACAGTTGACACCAAAGGCACAATCCATAAAAGGGAAAGCTGACAAACAACTTCTTCAAAATGAAAACATTTGCTCTGAAAAAGACTGTAAAGAGGATGAAAACACAAGATACAAACTGGAAGAAAATATTTGCAAACCACATATTCAACAAGGGGCCAGTATCTAGGATTTATAAAGAACTCTTAAAACTCAACTGTGAAGAAAACAAAACAGCTAATTAGAAAATAGGCAAAAGACATGAAGAAGTGTTCGTCCTTGTTACAGCAGTTGCTGGCAGAACACTTGAATTTAAAGGCTGTAAAAAAGATATGGAGATATGAACTTTACCGTACACTGGAGGAGAAACTGAAAAAAGGAATAGGCTGGACTATGGAATTCCTACTCATGATGTTATTTAGGACTAAATAATTCAGAATGTATAGATGCTGAACTAATAACCTCCGTGGATAGAGCTAGGGTTTTCTCTTTATGGCATTCCCATTGTCAATTCCAGGAGAGATCTGGGCTAGAAATGTAGAGACTATAAGGGCTAGAAAGAAGAAAATCTCTCGTCTATCTGGGACCTCTTGGGAACATTTAAACATTCCCAGACTTCCCCAGAAAGTAAGAAATCCCTTTAGCTGCCCCGAGACAGGGTTGGTCTTAGAGGCTCTGTCCTGGATGTAAATTATTCTGTGTGGTAATTCCCAGATTACTCCCACCCACCACCATGTTTGATGAAGTTGCAGCCTGGTCTCTGCTGTGTGTGGAATTAAGAGAACTGGATTTTGCTTTGGATTGAGTAGCTAAGGGTACAAATTGCCCGCAACCCCAGGTCAGAGATATGGTAAAAACATCTTTGTGCATTAACCTCATCAGGATTATTGACAACAGAGGCAGCATGTAGCGGCTTTGCAGAAAGCCCAAATGGAAGAACAGGGAAGACATACTCCACCCTGCACATTCTCAGGACAGTACCTGGGTAATGCAGGAAAAGTCAGTGGAACCTTTGAGAGAGGGACCAATTTCGAGCAGTCAGGCTGGTCTTTGAGGTGGCAGCTCACATTATTTGAGTATTTAGAGGAAATAAGATAATATTTTGTAGTTATTGGTTGTTGAGGCTGAGACATTTTGGTTTCACTAAGTTAAGAGACAAGGTCATTCTCACCAGTTCAATAACACAATGTTTTTTCATTAGAAGTCTGAAATAGCAGGGTTTTTCTCTGCTCTTCCATTCTTTTGAAAGCCTACTCATAATTAGCTTCCCACAACTCCTCCTAGGTTTCTTCCACCATTACTCATCCTGGTCTATTTGTGTTACAGATTATGATTCTCAACCTTCATTGGTTTCACCAAGTTTAGTATCATTTTGTTATTTTAAGTCCATATTGCTAATCTTTGGGGAATATACATACTCCTCCCTTATTACTATTTTCAATGCTTCCAAGTTAATCTGATTGTTCACAGAGGTTCTTAATCTGAGGCTATGAAGGTTCATGAATAAAATTCTAACAATCCATCAGTTTGGATGGGAACAAATTTCACACCTTTATTTTCATTAACCTCTAATTGAAACTGAACATTTCCTTCTTATTGATGTAAGCAACAATTCACAATGAAATAAATGGAGCATAGCAGCTAGTTTTATATTGCATTCTAATTGTTTCAGACACCTCAAAATGCATTTATGTTCATCACTAATTAAAATTATAGTAGTTATCAGATATGCCACTAGATCTTGTTATTTAATATGTTTATAATGAAGCACATATATTATGTCACAAAATTTTTAAATATTTTGATAAGTTTTTCAATATAATAGGTTTCTTCTGTAATCATAGGTTTTCTATGCAAAACAAACAAACAAACAAAAAACATTCTTCTGAGAAGGGATTTATAGGCTTAACTAAACTGTCCAAGAGAAGAAAAGCACAAAAATTATTTAAAATGCTTTGAATTCCCAAATTTTCTATAATATAATAGCAAAAAGATGAAAAGCAACCTAAATCCCCAATAACAGAAGATTTGTGCAATAAATTATCATATATACTTACAGTGGAATATTATGCAGTCACTAAACAAAATGCTGTAGAACACAATTTAATGGCATACATGGATAAATATCACAATGTGTTATGTAAAAGAAAAGTCTGTACATATGGTCATTTTTATTAAATCAAACATAAACATATACACATACATGTACAATATAAATATACAGAAAATGGTGTTAAGACACACACAAAAATGCTAATGGTGGTTACCTGCAGATGGTGAAAACTGTGGGTAATCTTTTTATTTATTTCATTTGTAAGAATTTTCTATCAATGTGTAATTATTTATGTAATAAAAATATATAAAAATTATTATCTTTAAAAGAAATGAAGTCCTAAGAAAGGATCCAAAAGGATGTGTAATTTTTACCTGTGATGAGCTATACATTCATTCATTCAACAAATAAACCTCAGTTTAATGGTCAATATTATAGAATAAATTAATGCTATTTATATGATCTATTATCATTATGGAAAAAATTTACTGATTTTCTTACAAATGATTCAGTAGTCAAATCAGTAGAAATTTTAATTAAGCACTGTTTATCAACTTTTTGGCTATGGTACCTAAAGGCAATTCTGTCTTCAGCACAAGTATAAGATAGTAATTTCTTTCAAAATTGTTTCCCACCAATCGATAATTTTGTCTTCAGAAAGTCCTTTTTGTTTGGTTTGGTTTTGTCAATTTGTATTTTTTATTTTTGAGTGTCTTATAACAAAGTAAAAATAAATTTAGATCCCTTCATACAAATCCTCCTATTAAAAATAAGCATATTTCATCAATCTGTTCCATGCTTCCATATGTCTGGACCTATTTTGTCCATGAGTTTATTTTGTTCATTAGATTCCACATATAAGTGAGGTCATGTGACACTTGTCTTTCTCTGACTGGCTTATTTCACTTAGCATAGTGGAAGGGTGGAAGGGGAAATGATTAAGTAAAGAACTTATATGCATATATGCATAGCCCATGGACACAAACAATAGTGCTGTGAAGGCCTGGGGGGGGAGGGGAGGCAAGAACAAGGTAGAGGAGGTCGATAGGGGAGAAAACAGGACATCTGTAATACTTTCAACAATATATATTTTTTTAAAAGCATATTTTATAACAACACATTTTTTTTAAAAGCATATTTTATAACAATATTTCTGAATTCACATTCCCTGAGACAAAAACTTCTTTTTTCCTCTATGATTGTGCCATACTTTACAATTCTGAATAATTACGAATCATATTGCCACTGGAAACAATATTCACTGTTACTTTCTTTTTCCATCTGGACATTTTTATATCTGCATATTCCAAAATGCCTATCATATCCCTTATATGCTAACATTTTGTTAGCTGAAAAACATAAATTTTAATAAAGTTCCTAAGTGAAGGTTTTATGATCTTAAAATACAACTCTTCTAAAAATAGACATTCATCTAATACGCAAGATGTGACTCTGGAGTAATTGGCCTAATATTATTGTTTTTGTTCGTAAAAGCACCAGAATTTATATAAGAAATAAATGTCATCCCCTCTGAGCAGTCACCTTGAGAGACCCCAGACAAACTTCAGTGACATTTGCCTTCATTCAGAATAATGTTAGAATCTCTCTTTTGGACATGGTTTTAGTCTGTTCCTTTTAATTTTAAACAAATGTCTTTAAAGGTAGCCAAACTATGTTTTTTAAAGTTAGATTTGATCTTCATCAATAGCTAAAAGTAATACAGAGTAAGAGATGGGGCCCTGGGTGCACCAAGTAGAAAAAGTGGGTGTGACAGAGGGCCTGGGGGAATGCAATGTGAAACTCTGTACTAGGGTTGATATTTAAAATATTCAACAACAGGAATGGCAGGACACAGATTAATCAGAACAGATGTCACTAAAGCAAGGTCCTGAAGGACTCTGACCAAGAACCACTTATTTACTCTTTAGTAGCTGGATTATAAGGCATTCTACAGGGTCCTATAGAGAAAACCATAGCAGTGGGAATGAGAGGGGACTTGGAGGTTTCTGAGCTGTGGCATTTAACAACCAATAAAGGACATTTGGGATATTTCAATGCCTACTAAATACTGATCCTTCCAAAAAGTAAGGAGGCCACTGCTGCATTTGTGTGGCTCAGGCATTGACTCTGAAAGCACTGCCTAAGAGTTGTTTGAAGGTGTTGAGAGCAACAGCTGCAATACTGGAATGAATGTGTAGGATCCCCAAATAATGATTTTGAAGGGTATTGCTGACCTGGATATTTAGGCTCTCTAAACTCATTAAGAATATGCCTTTTTCACTTTTTCTTCCTAGCACCTAACATGATGCTTGGTATATAGTAGTTGCTTAATAAATATTTGCTGAATAAATGGCATGTTTATTAAAGAAAAAAAAATTCAAGGTAAAATTTCATATTTAAGGGTTTTAAAAATCATTTTTACTTTTTAGACCTATGAACTATCTTTATTTTATTGGAGATAATTCTAAAAATCTCTGAAGAGAGAAATCCACCAATATGTATTCCTGACCCAAAATCCTTTGGATAGCTGCTTATTTCTCTCTCAAAAGCAGTCTTCTTCAATGCTCTTTTAATTATTACATGGTTTAAAAAGCCATGGGTAGATATGAACCTGTCTTTAACTCCTTGAAGTTCCTATTATTTCTAGCCAAAAAGAATCTTCCTTTTAGCAGATAGGACTTGAGGCTTTCTGGAAGCTAGGGCTACTATAATGTGGCTGCTGCCCAATATTTACCAGGTTATGTGTGTCTAGTGCTATGCACTTAATACATCATTTACTTTTCCTAACAACTCCTTTAATAGTTGAGGAAACTGAGTCCCAGAGGAGCTAAGCAACTTCACTACCTTTACACAGCTAATAAGTGGTAAAGATACATTTTGAATCCAGAAAGCTTGATTCCAGATCTGAGCACCCTTGACCAACACAGTATACTAAGGAGCAGGGGCTCATTTATGTCTAGTCCATCAACAGAGTAGAAATTGAAGAATTTCCTATCCTAAAAAGTACCTCACGGTTCCCATTATACTAACTTTCAAAAGCTAGGCTTCAGAAAGGAGACTTTGTTGTACAATCATCTTGCAAGTGTTTACTGAATACATATGATGTTCATACTCCTAGCTTCTAGGGCTCCTTTATTCACTCCTCCAAAAGGGGAATAAACTGAATCCCTGTCTTCAGTTTGAATTCTGGGTCCTAAGCAATCCTTCTCCTCGATGAATTGCAAATTTATACACATCGCTAGAAAGGAGGAGATCCAAGGCTTTCTCCTTTCTGGATTCCCCTGGGGGAGTATTTGATCTCCTTTGACATCCTGTCCTTATAAGTGTAGCTATAGAGGGAGCAGGAGGAGGTGGAGGTAAGAAGTGAAGCATACAGACTATCTAGAACACAGGTATCATGTAAACATTGGGTTAACACAGCAGCATTTTTCTGTTACTGCAGGATTACCCTGTATAATGCTGGTATTCAGATCCAGTGCAGCAAAGTCTAATTATTTCACATATAAATTTTATATTTTAGGAAGTGTTTCAAGTTATACAGTGGCTTTATGTGTTATCATAATTAGGACCCATAGAAACATTAACTGAACTTTGTACCTTGATGATTAAATTGTACTTTAAGTGGAGGTTAATAAATAACCAAAGAGATGGCTACCAAAAACTAAACCTAGAATAGTAAACTCTACTAAATGCCCCAAGCAAGCTGAGAGATTTTTTTAAAAGCCACTCACTTTTTCACCATAAATTATCTAACATGTGCTGAAAGGTGGTCTGTTGTAAGTGGAGTTGGTGATTCCATCCTATCCCTGCCCCGCTAAAATTTCAAGGTAAAATAAGGGTTTCTAGCAACCACAAAATAAAGAGTTCTTTCCATTTCCCCCTAAAACCCAAAATTCCCAACATTAAAATCATCCTAATGTTCTAATTATTTGTTTTTAATTTTTTTCTTATTTTATGATGCAGCTTTGAATCTCTTTTTTGAAACAAAATGCAATATAAGTTTTTATAAAAGAAGCAAACAAATACAGAGGTAAATCACTAATTGAGAGGTTCCACTTTTTCATCTAAAGATTTGATCCTTGTGAAACTAGAACTTCCTTTGGGAGGGATCATGTTTTAAGCTGTGTTTAGTCATTTTCACTTTAGTATAAATAAGTACTTGAGTCTTTCTTAACAACAGATTTTGCTAGAAGATCAAAAGTGAGACTTCTCACCCTTTTCTAAGAAGCAAATGTGCCAGAACTTTCCCTTGTTTTGATTTTGCACAAGAACAGGGCTGCTTTAACTTTAAAGCTGAATACCAAAATCTTTCTCTCTCGAAAGTAAAATGCTGAGGTATATTTATCTTTTCTACTGTGCAAAGAAATCCTATTTAAATTAAAATTTAAAAGGAGTTTCTTTTTCATACTCCTTTCATTCTCCTTGGTGAAAGGCAAATCTCCAAGTTAACCATCCTATAGTCACATAACCCATAAGAATAAAATGTTAAAGAGTTTTGTCAGAGGGATTGCAGAAAACCAGTCCCTTTATTTCATGGAGTGTTTCTGATTTTTCTGGTCCTTTAATTTTTCCCCCTTTCCTTTGTTTAAGTCAAATCATCAGATCAATAATACACGATGCTAAAACTTTGCAATTTCAGGCTCAAGAATGATATGGGGCATGCAAAATAGACATTACAGCACACAATTCTGCTTTGTGGAAACTATGGCGTAATACCCTAAAAAATAGCTTCAAGTCATAAAATGTGGTGCACTGACCCCCAGGAGAGAATTATGTCCACAGGTCCCAGAACGATGTCTGTTGTCCAACACCCTCACTCCACGTCTGAGCCCTTTAGCTCCATGTGGTTTTTCCCTTGGGGATCATTATTGGGTTTTATAATGATTAGTTTGTGTATGAAAAAGGAAAGCTCAAGACTATAATTTCATACATACTTTAAAAAAACACATAAAGGAAATTCAGTAGTGAGACAAGTAATCTCCTGGAGCCTGCTGTGACCAAGAGTATACCTGTGAGAAGGACAAGCTGATAATTGAATGTCTCAGCACATAAGGGGACAAACCACGAAGAGGAAAGCTTTGTGTCCCTCTAGCTTAGGAGGTTCTGCTCTCCTGGTCTCCCTTTCAGACACAAGGACAGCCCCCAAAGAGAAGCAGACAGCAACTGTTGAACCAAATGATTATGGGACCATCCAAGTCAGAAATTCAATGAAAAGGAGAGGGAAAACATTTCTTTCCATTTTGGCAAGCACATACTTAAGGAGATACTTTTCAATAAAGGCCTAAGCAAAGGGCAGGTTGAGGTGGTGCAGCTGAAAGCAAGGCCCAGAGGTAAAACGTGGACTGGATTGGATGCAGAGCACCTGGAGGAGTCAGAACCACATCAGGAGGCAGGGAGGCGGGCACATACCTGCTGAATTGTTCTTCAGGTTCAAACCTGCAAAGGCTCTACAGAGTCCCGTCATCTCACTGCAGAGGCAGCATAGCCTAGAGAAGAGAAAAACCTGGCTTTAAATCCTAGTTTGGCACCTCAATCTCTGTGAGACCTTGAGCTAATTATTTAATAGCGCTGTGCCTCACTTTGCTCATCTGTGAAGAAGGATGGCAATTAGGAGAATCAGTCCAAGAAAACACTTCCAACAGTGCTTGGCACATAGCAACAGCTGAATAAACGTTAGATTTTATTACATTCTTATCAACAGCCATATGAACATATTACTTCCCTTAAAAAAAAATGTTGAAAACATGTCCTACCCCCTTCAGCTCTACTTAAAATTTAATGAAAAGGAAAGGTAACTTTCTTACTTATTCCATTCAGTTGGTGGAATACATGGAGGAGTTTGCTATATTTTTTATTTGTAGTCACTTTGTATTCCTCTAAAACAAAAAGTAAATCCTTCAAAACAAAAAAAACAAACAAACAAACAAAAAGATCTATGTGTCTTTTAGATGGGATGAGTAGGGGAGAAATTGGGAGCCTATGTTCTTCTGGGGACAGAAAATTAAGTGGTAGAAACTGGGAAAGAGAAGCCTATGGGAAGAAAAAAGGAAATGACAGAAACAACCGAGGGTTGGGCTCTGGATTTTAACTTGGATGGATGCCATTTTGCCTGATAAAGACCAAGTTCTCTGGCCTAATTATCTAACCTAGTGATTCTCAACCGAAGGAGGTAGTAGCTAAGAGCAGGGAGAAATGAAACTAATAGTGCTGGAGGTGTGAACATTAAGACTGAAAAGTACAAGTTCAAGAATCATGCTCTAAGAGTCGTATATATGATCTTCTTGACTGAGAACGTCTGTTGAAAGGAGCATATATATGACTTGCATATACATTCTCTTCGCAGAAAGCTTTACTTAAACAAGTAGACATCATCTCTACTGCAAAAGCAGCCATCTAGCTGGTCTTCCTCGTTCCACTCTTACCTGACTGTGGTCCATTCTCTACACAGAGCTTGAGTTATCTTTGTAAAATATGAAGGTATATCACTCCCTGATTAGAGCCTATCACCCTTATAATAAATTCAAATTTCTACCATGGCCTATAAATTTCTGCATTATCTGGCCCTTGTCTTCGTTTTGGCCTCCTTTTGTACCCCGAAGTTTTCATTACAACGTTAATGGCAACAATAACTGACCTCTCAATACCCCAGCTTATTCCTGCTTCAGGACCTTTGCACTAGCTATTCTCTCTCCCTGGAGCGCTCTTCTCACAGCTGCTCAGAGTGGTCAAGTCTTCCTCAAATACCGCCTCCTTTTCCAAACTAACCTATCTAAAAAAAGGTCCTTCAACAATTCTCTGATCCACTTAATTTTCTTTATGGCACTTGTCACTAGCTGAAAGTCTTAAGTGTTTTCTACAAGTTTTTTATCTCTTTCTTCTTATTAGAACATAGCTTCATGAGAGCAGTGGCTTTGTTTACCCAATATCTAGCATTGTGCCTGATGTAAAGTTAGTTCCCACTTGGTTTTTGTTGAATATGTAATTAATAACATACAAATGAAGGTTAGATAGAAGAATAAGCAAAGGAAAATATGTTTACAATAATATATTTCTAAAGGGTTGAATGGCTCAGAAAAAGATATTAAGAAAATGTTCTCAGTGGTTAGACCAGAAAACTTCAAGCAATGATCTATGTATTCCATTGATTGATGGCTTCTGTCTAGCCTCTTTTGCCTGTAATTCAAGGCCTACCTCGCCTCTTATCAACAGCGGAAAGCCGTTTAGATAATCTATACAGAGAAGCTTGAAATAGAAACTCATCGGAGAGAATAGTCAAGATCAGAACTTCAGGCTCTAAAAACTGATGTGGACCTTTGTGCCACTCTGCCATTCTGCCTTGAAAATTCTGTTACTGGGACAGTCACTCAGGCCATGGCAGAATAAAATATTCATGAAAATGAAAAATTATTTCAAAATAACTGAAGACCGAATAAAACTTCTCTTTCACAGGAATAAACATATATTCAATGCCATATTAAACTAATATGCTCTTTGAGACTGGAAAAAATGAGTCACTGATCTTGTAAATAAAAATTTTTGGCCCAAACGTGTTATCTGTTTGGCAATTTTACACATCCATATTTTATAATTAGGTCCATGACTCCTTTTCCTCATGTGAAGCTAGTTCCTCTTTCAAGCTCAAAGCAAATCTTGTATTAAAAACAGGCCAATGCTTTCAGTTTGTACTGATGTTCAGATAACTGGTTGTTTCAGACATAACTTTTAAGTAACCAATAATAAAACATGTGATATTAAGTAGATATTCAAATATTGATGCTATAACAAAATGTTATCTCTGTGAATTGTATAGAATCATTCATCATAGATGCTTCAAGACATTCGAGTTCACTTGTCTAACTGTTTTCCAAGGCTGCAATCAACTTAACTCAGAATTCCCTGGAGTGGGGTTGGGGGCTTATTAAACATGGAGATTCCTGAGTCCATTGGTAGAGATTCCATTTCTATAGATCTAAGCCAAGGCCCAGAAATCTGTATTTGTTTACAAGGCTTCCCAGGTTAGTTATGGAGGCCTGCCAGGCTTAGAAAACTGTGAATTTTAGTCCAGAACCCCTTTACTCACATTCCTAATAAACTGTTACTTGGATGTGTTTTGTTGAGGTCCTCCAGAGGAAGTATAATCTCCATGTAGTTTGTCAACCTTTATTGGAAAGGTCTGGTTGTCAGAAAGCTTTTGTTTACATTAAACTATAATGCGTCTGGCAGTGATTTCCTTGCAGAGGTTTAGTTCTGCCTTCTGGTATAACAAGGGTTATTATAGATGAAAGCCCTTCATGCATTTTAATATAGCTTTCAGGTCTCCACAAGGTTTTCTTCAGTCAGACAGCCGGTTTCAACAATTGCTCACAGATCCTTTATCATTAAAGGTATCCCTGCACCCTACCACACCATCTATATTCTCTTTTCAGAGCCTTCCCTTCCACCGCTGTGGAACTAGGGTCCCTAAACCAGCTATGAGCACTTGACCTGGCAGAACAATGAAACGGCATGATGCCAGAGACCATATGGAACTGTACATACCTGTACTACTGGTTCTCAAATGCTGGCATGTCGAATGATGCCACTACGTGAATAAACTCTCACCAGTCCAGAGTGACATGAGAAAAATGACTAAATTCATTTGATCTAAAAGGTTGTACTTTCTTCCTGCCCAGGCCTAATTTAAATTTATTTATTTATTTTTTTAACGAAACTATATGGATAATAGGTAGTTTGCTTGGTTGGTTTGTTTGTCATACTAGGAAGTCAGCCATTGTATGTCGATGAGGATTATTTCTTTGAGAGTTGTGCTGGTCATACAGACCAAAATCTGGGAACCACTGCCTTAGCCTTGCCTCCGTTGCTGACATACCAGTGTTCTCTAGTAGTATATTGATTCTTGACTCTCGAGTACCCACCGCAAGATACAGCAGTTCGCAAATAATTAGAATCATTAGATCATTAGAATCAACTGAGTTTTATGAAAATACAAATTCCCAAGTCTCACCATCAGAAATTATGATTCAGGAAGTGAGGTTCAGTATCTGTGTTTTTTTAAAGCTTCCCAAATAATCCTGATGATCATCCAGGACTAGAAAGTGCTTTCTTTCATGATGTGCATTTATTCAGTGTGTCTCTTCTCTGTATTTATAACTTAACATCACCAGGGAGCAGGGTTGATTAGGAGAGCACCCGTTTGGTCAAATGTCTTAAAGCCGACAGGTAGATCTTGACATAAAAATGTTAACCTACTCTCTCCCTTAGATATGAACACATTTGCAATTATTACCTTTTCCCCTTTTCTTTAGCCTTTCTCTTATCAGGCCAGGTGTCCTTTGCTTTAGGTTTAGACATATTTTCTCCACCTGCTTAACTCCATCCAATAAACTGACCCCAAACTCTTGGGTTTTATTAATATTCCTATTAAAGCTTAGTGCCAAAATTAATACATGAAAATCTTTACTAATATGGACACCAAACATCCATTAATATAGCTTTATATCACCATCACTTTTATAGAGGCACCAGCACAGGGGGTGTTATTTGAGGTTTGAACCAATCCTTACTATCTGGTTTCACCTAAATTCCAACAAGTAGGTCTCCTTCATCCAATACATCTTGTGTTTAAAAATACAACTTCTAGTTACCATTTATTCAAGTGATACAACTTTAAGTTATCACTTTTAGCACATTTGTTACATTATCTTTTAAACAGGTTATATAATTTTCAACTCCAATATATCGAATCTCTTTTCCAGAGAGTATCTTATGTAATGGGTCCTGTGTTAGATCTACTTGAGAAATACAACTTCTTTTTCAACACAGAAGAAATTAAAACTGGGACACAAAACACTCAAGTTCCAGCCTGGACTGCCTCCAATTAGCTGTATGGCATTACCGTTCGGATATCAGTTTTTATCTATAAAACAGCAGTTAAAACTGGGGGATCTTAGAGCTCTAAAAAATATAATCTAAGAATATCCCTTTGAAATAACAGGCACCTTCCTTCTTATATCCTTTAAAGTACTCATGCTCCCTCCATTTATCTTCTAAACTTGTAACTTTAATAAAAATAAATAAATAATAAAATAAAAAAGGAAAGAAATATAACTTCTATGCTGTCATTCAAGTAATTGGCAATATATTTTTTTAACAGTGACAGCAGAAAACACGGTGTTTCTTAAAGATTCTACTTGGAAGTGACTAAGGTCACTCTTCAATTCCATTGGCCACAGCAAGACATACGGCCAAGTCTGACATTTATGGAGTGGGAAATTGGAAATATAATCTTCCTGTACAAAAGGGCTCCATTGAAAGGTGCCTGCAGAAAAAATTAGCAAGTATTTTAAACACATAGCCTAAGCTTTTCCATCCCCCCTTTTGAAAGTTGAGGTCATATGTACCTTTCTCTATTCTTTTAAAATATTTTCCTTGTTCTCCAAAATTTCTCAAATATGATAGTGCTATAATTATATCAATGAGCTTATTTATTGCCTAAAATGTAATTTGCCTGGGTCTGGGGATTTGAATTCATCTAAAATATGTAAGTTATCATTAAGCTGCTCTTATTGTGGATGTCAGTGACCTCCTAATGCAGTGATCTCTCGACGTTGCCAGCTTAAAAATTGTTCTTCTTGGTATAGACAGAAGAAAAGCGGAAGTGCAGTGTTTTCTTTTAACATGATACTATCATTCTCAAGCAATGGACCTATAATTTTCATCTATCTATTTTTCTGAAAATAGCTCTAAAAATTGCTGCTCCTGTCTCTAGTGGTTTTTGCGAACCTCAGCTAATCCTTGGCTTTAACTCTTGAAATTCTCGTCCCGTTCCTTTGTATTCTCCTAGGTTATATGTTCTCCCATTCACAGTTTGCATAGCTGTCTTTCAGCCTTATCAGACAGCTTACAGTGCAGACATTCCGGGTCCTCTAGCTGCTCCCCATTTTCTTCCCATTGAGAGTATTTTTAATTGTGTAGTCAGAATTTTATAATTCAGCCCTCCGCACCACCATGGAATTATATTTATTTTTTGATTCTCCCCTTGAAAAAGTCTTTATTCCAAAAAAAAACAACCCATCAGCTACTATTTGATACTTAGCGTTTACTAGAGCCTCATGGTCTATTTTTTTAATGGCATGATTATGAGAGGCAATATAGCATAAGGCTAAGTGTGCAGTCTCTGGAGATAAACTTGAATCTTGGCTTTTTTATTCATGAGTTGCATGACCTTGGGCAAGTTAGTTAACCTTTCTGTGCCTCAGTTTCCTCATCTGCAAAATGGGGACAATTATGGTACTTTCCTTATACTATTATTATAAGAATTGAATGAGTTAACATATATTAAGTACTAGCAACAGTGCCTGGCACATAAGCAGCCCTATGTGCCTGTTATTAGTGGGTCATACAGTTCGAGTGCCACAGGCATGATAGTTTTTCTGCTTCTACTGAGATAGAGAAGTTATAATTTTTCACATTCTTATAAATGACATTCTTCTTTAGAATTATGCCCTTCAGAACTTACTAAAGTACTCATCAAACTGGGAAGTAGCACCCACAGCGAGAGTATGGGGAAAGAGGTCTAGTTCAAGATGGTGGGCTAATAGCTCAGATTGTCCCACCTTCTTCCTGAGACCATGAAAAAGACAATAAAAGAATTCCAAAAGGAATGAAGCTTTAACAGAAAAGAGAACAAGAGAGAATCAACAAATCCCTAGGAACAGAAAGCAGACATTCCTTTGGATAAGTGAAATAGGGCACGGGAGGCCACAGTACAGCACAGAAGGGGGCCACAGTGAAGACTGGAATCTAATTTCCAAAGGGGCTTTGGGGAGGCTCCCAGGTCAGACAGGAGGTGTAGTGGGGGAAAGTGAAAATAAGTGATGGGGTCATTGAAAGTCCTTCAATAACATAACTGCACTAGGTGTCCCTACATACGCACGTGCACAACACACCCTAGGACCTCTATATTCAGAATAAAAGAGAACCTAATATTCACTCCTACAACATAAAAACAGCACCTAAAGTAATTGAGTAAGCTGTTTGAAGTACAGGCTGCTAGGGTGAGCCCTGGTTTCTCAGTCCCTCACCTACTCACCCTTATGGAAATTCTGCAGACAATAAGTCCTACCTACACACAAAGAGCCTTCAATTCAGGAAGAGGCATCCTGGAAAAAGAAACTGACCTATAGAGCAGCCAAGGAAACCTGGGATAATCAAACTAAACATTTAGCCTAAAACAGAAACTGATAAGCAGGAACTACTACACAAATGAGGGTGTCTAACAACATTAAAGAGAAGGATCGAGATAAAGTCAGAGCCCTAGACCCAGGAGACTACAGTGGAAATGCAAGGAACAGAAGAAATCTTTTTTAGAAAATTCTAATTAGACTCCTTGTGAGTTTTTTTAATGATGTTGTAACCTTAAAAACAAGAATAAGAATCTATAAAAATGGGATAGGTCATAGTAACTAACAAATTTTTAAGTGCAAAAATCAAAAATTCAATGAAGAGGCAGTAAAATTTTAAAAAATATATCAGAATATAGAATAGGAAAATAAAAAGAAACAGATGAGAGAAAACAGTCACAAAGTATTAATCCATGAAAGTTCAACTAACGGGGTTCCAGAAGTAAAACAGAGAAAACAGAGAAACATAACTTAAAAGAAAAAATAAAGAAAGAAAATATACAAAGCCATCACATTGAAGGGCCACTGAATATTATCAACATCTTACATAGTATTGTTTGAAGAGATATAGCTAAACTTGAGGAAACAAGAAATAAAACACACTATTAATGCAGTCACAGAAAAGTTACAATCAAAACCCTAAAATTAATAATATAATACCAATCATTGGGAGAAAGAATGGAAGAAAAGTTGAGTAGTGTTTCAGCAAGTCAAATCCACAACATTCAGAGCAGAAAATCATCAATAATAAAGTTGATAAATCAAGAAATAGCAGTATAAACATATTACTATATTTATAGAACAAACCATTTAAAAAGTTAAAAGTGATTTTAACTGAGAAGAATGAGATTTGCAAAAGGTCAGAGAGCAGCGTATTTTACTACAAAATCTTTCTATACCTGATGAGTATTTAGTGTCTCATTCTTTATTCAGGCTAGCACTTTTTTGTGCAACATAAAGTCTTAGGCCTATACAGACAACAAGTAATGAATCATGTCATGAAGTAGTATGAATCATGGCCAGACCCTATGGGAGACTGTAGACAGCCCAGGTGGGAGAGTGTATAAATTACTGGGCTAACCAAAGGTGAATGTCATCCCTTGGGTAACTACAAAGGCATTTGGAGTCTCTTCCCAGAATCCCAGGCAAGGCTCTGTTTTCAGCTTGACTGAACTTTCAAGATTCCCATACCTTGGTAGGGATCAGACTCTTCATTGGATGCCATTCTGCCACTATCAAGCTCGGGTTTAAGTACGTCTTTTAATCTCTAACCTTGCATTGGAATTTAAGGAGATAAAACAACACTTTTGTAGCTATTTTCAACTTCAGTAGTCTCAGTTACTGAGTTGAACTTCCTATTCACTTCAACAAAAATGACAGGGTGACTACTTTGTGCAAAGCACCATGGAAAATACACAGATAAATAAGAGAGATCTGTTTTGTTTATATAAAGAGCTTTGGAGCCACTGAACGAGAGAATTGTGCACAGTTAATTTTAATACAAGACTGAACACAAGTGAATTAGAGCATTAAGAAGGAAGAGAGTGCCTCCAACTTAGAAGGGGATCAGGAAAGACTAAGTGAGATGTCAGAGGTGAGCTGGGATACTGGGCCTTGAGTCAACAGGATGCCTGCAGGCTAGTGCTGTGATGCAACAATGATTTGGGAGGAAATCTGAGAGCATTATTATCTGAGCTGAACCTGCCCTTGCAAAGAACAATGCTGGTATCTCTAGTTTGTGGTGGCTCTGAATTTCTGTGATTAAATGCTGCATTCATTTCAAATGCCAGGCTTACCCAGACATATACATTTTCTTTAGAAAAAATGAATTGGCAAAGTATAAATCTAGCAGATTACATGCGTCTGTGTTGTGGTATAAGCAAACCAGAACTCATTTATAACTCCAACTAAATCCCAATTTCTGGGTTGTTTATATTTTTAATAGCATATCTCAACATGTGTTCATGTCCATGTGACTACATTCTACCCTCAAATCCAAAAGATTAAAGAACCAGAGAATGTTAAAATTGGAAAGGATCTTGACTATTATTCATTATAATCCTATCATATTACAGATGAGAAACTAGGCCAAGATAGGGTAAATGTAACTTCCCAAGGTTACACAAGCCCTAAAGCCTGGACTTAAACCAGGTTTTCAAATGCAGGTCCAGAAGCTCTTTCTTCTGGATACTATGCTGAAAGAAAAATGAGAGGATAGAAAAAAATCAAAGATAACAAAGAAATAAAAAGTAATGCTTAACTCAGTTATTGTAATAGATATATAATTACCAGTGTTTCTCAAATAAATTCCAAATAGCTTTTAAGAGTTCTATTTTTCTGGGGATTTTTTTTTCTCCACTTAGATAAAATGTATACATATTGGCTATCAAAGTACAAAATATTCTTTTCAAGCTGTTTTAATTAATTTTTAAATTATTCAAATTAATAAATAATTACTAAAAATAAATAATTTTGTTCTGCTAAAATAGCCAAGAAAATGGTAATTAGCTAATCATCAGTTTATACATAATTTTTATTTCATCAAAGCAAGAATAGGAAATATTTTAAAAATAAGTACTTTTTTGCTTTTTCTTATATTATATATCTAGAAGCATCATATTTTTTAAATAGACTGTATTAAAGTGGAGACTGTGTTATGTTTGTTTTTGACTATCAGCATCTACCAGTATCTATCATAGCACCTGCCTTAAACAATCTACTCAATAAATATTAATTGGAAAAAATAAATTAATACTATATTACATTGAAATTCTCTATCAGCCTTTGTATATCACACATTAAGTCCAATATTTATATGGCCCAAATCTGACCTATAACATCCTTATCTGGATGAGTTCAAAACTTTGCCTCACCTTGATTTAAAATCAGTCCATCCTTTCACAAAGCAGACTCCATAATTAGAGGCCTTCCTAGACCCACCTCTAATTAAATCCTAAGTGATAGCCAGAGCCTGTGCAGAAGTAGAATACTGCTTTTCTCCCTTCCTTACACCAACCCAAAGGAGGCTTCCAGAGGTGAAGCCCACACCTGGCTCCAGGCCCTACTCCCAAGTCCAAGTGAGGCCTGGCCAAGAATCTCTAGTTCAGATCACCAGATGGCTTCTCAATACTGCCCTACAGACTGTCTGCTAACAGGCTAACTAAAAGACACTAGAAATTGTGGAAGGAATTTGTGACCAGGAGGACTATTTGCCAGGGCATAAAACAGAAGTATACCTCAGGAAAAGAAGAGAGAAATTCACAAAGTTTTATCAAGGATAGTAAAAACCTCACGGAGAAAGGTTAAGGATGGATACTAAATATAAAAGGCATTTTTTTTAGGTCATGAGGACTTTATTTAAATGTTACGCATATAAATAAGAAGTTAACACAGCTCACATTATCTTCCTTATCCATTTTATAGTAATGAGGAAAATGTTGTGTTTTGAAAATTGGTATTACTGATGTTCTCCAGTTGTTTAATAAAACAACAAATGATACAACCACATCTAATCTAAGCAATGTTATAATAACCTCTAACTTTTTTATTTTAATATCTGCATATTTACATAACTAACTATAAATGAAATAATATAAATTTGATTATTTTTTCAGTTATTTGTGTACAAATCACTTAAAGTATAAAATTACATGTTCTCTTATCCCCCTGATGAATAAATAACCAAAGCCAAAATATTGAGAAAAATAAAATAGTAAGAAATATTAAGTTAATAAAATCAAATATTGAGAAAAATAAAAATTAAAACAAAGGAGCAGAAAACTCTGTGCTTCCTAAGTTGGCTTCTACCACTGAGTCACCAGGGATGCTCCACCTGCCTGCACCTGAGAAACAAAGACCTGGGTCAGTTATTTGATAGAGAAAAATGAGAGAAAACGGCACACAGTGGTTTGCAAGTCTTGCTAACCTCCTTGAGAACTTAACTGTGGCTCTTTAAGACCATGTAATGCCCTGTGTCCCAAGTCCACTTCAGAAGGGGACAGCAGCCCCAGAAAGGAGGCAGAGTAGGAGGCAAAGGACAAAGACAGGCCTTGATGCACAGAAACTGGAAACTCACCAGGATTTGGCCACACCACAGGAAGGAAAATTTCTGCGCTGACTCCGGAGGGAGAAAAACCCTAATATATAAATTTTGTACTTTTCTAACAAAATTGAATCAGGGACTAAAAGTAATCTGGAAAATTTTGGCCCAAATGAAGATTTTAAGAGATTCTGTCAGGGAATGAAGAAATAACAGCTTGATCACTTTATAAATGTAAGCATGTTTCCTGTTGTGAATTTTCTCAAAGATACCCGCACATTCTTATCTGATGGCAAGAAGAGAAAACAATTACAACAGGGTGTAGAGAAGAGAAAGAAAAGCTGGGTATTCAGTAATAACTTTGTACATAGACATACATTAGCATATGAAACAATTATCTTAAATAAGCTGATCATTTTATTTGGCACCTTGGTTCTAGATGCAATTTGGCCTTCTCCAGTGCTCTGGAGGCTAGACAGCTGAATCTTCCAGCAAGGTCAGAGAGGGTTGTTTGCTCACTAGGTTTAGCTTTTCCTGCCCCCATTGTTTGCATGAAGAAATTACACTTTGACAATTTTCCTCAACTACATTAATTAAATTTTTCCATTATGCTAGTAACCTACTTTACCTGAAATTGTAAATACGCTTTATTTTGTTTTTTCTAAAACATTCTTTACCTTATCAATTTGAAACTTTTTTCCTAAACATTTTCTTTAATGAGTCTTTCCTTTTCTAGTCTCATTTTTCAAATTTTCTCTTTTTTCATTATAACTCTTTTTTCTTTTTGACCATTTCTAAGCAGTTAAATTGGGGGGGGAGGGAGTGGGTAAGCAGAGAAAGTTCACAGGAGTAAATACCTCCTGCACGACTTTTCTACTAAAGCATTTCACAGGCAGGACATGCAAAAAGGAAATAAGGGACTGAGAGTTGTCAAAGGCCAGCTCATATTTTCAAAGTTAAACTTTTGATATTACCTCCCAAGGTGGCTCTACATAGTCCCATAGATATGCAACAATATTAACAGAAGACATTTATGTCACAACTTTAAATTGTGAGATTGCACCTCTTGTAATTTACTGTGAACAATACTGATCATACACACACATATGTAGTATATATAATTTCTCATAAATAACAAAATTAAACTGCATTGGAATTTTCTCCAAAAGGGCTAATTTATTAAATATAAATGCATGACTATTATTTTGTATACTCCTGTTTAGTCATTTCATTCTTAACAATACCTAGAGCCTCAAGAAAAGCAGCAAGAAGCCTTCCAACCCTTAAGAGAAGCTGCTCACAGATTATAACAAATGTGTTATAATTCTTAACATGGCTCATGGCAGAATTCTGTGTCTCACCTTTCATTTTCCAGCAGCTCTAAGCCACTTGTAGTTCTCTAAACATGGCAGGCTCTCTCATCCTCCTGCTCATGCTGTTCCTTGTCTCAAACACCCTCCTTACTTTGCCTGATTTCTCCCTCAAGAGTTAGTTCAACTACATCTTCTCTGTGTGGCTTTCTCTGACTACTCCCTGCATTCATTCACCTGCAATATGCCAGGCACTGTACTAGATGCTGAGTTACCAAAATGAAAATGCTGCGCCAAGGTCAAAGGAGGTAGCTTGGCAAAATTTTGTGATGGGGGCCAGGAAGAGGGTCAGGGAAAGATTTCCTGGAGCAGGTAACGGCTGAATCAAAACATGAAAGACAAATAGGGTAGTCCAAGAGAAGAAAGGAGGAGAGGAGGGCATTTAAGGTAAGAATGATAATGAAACAAGGATGGGAAGCAATAATGCCGATTGAGAGGTACATGTGCCATTCAAGGGAGTTTAGTGTTGTTGTTTTTCTTGAAGGCAGTGGGTATACTTTTAAGCAGAAGAATGAGATGATCCAATATATCTTTTAGAAAGTATAGAGATCAGAGTATGTGAACAAGGCTGGGGCAGGTAGGAGACACTTGTAAAGGAGATGACATGTACTAGTATGGAAATGAAGAACATGGGAGAACACTTGAGAGAACGAATGAGTTAGAAGTGAATGGACTTGGTGATAGACTGGCTGCGGTGCACAAGGGGCTGAAAGCGGTCAAGAGGGAACCCCAGGCTTCTCTGCCTTCCTGCCAGGGTGGGTAGTGGGACTTGATTGAGATCAGGAATACAGGAGGAGAAGAGTGAATGTGTTTTGAGTCTGTTAAACAGGAAAGGCCTATGGAATATCCCTGTTGAAAGGTAAGTGCTCATTTCTCTGTGTGCCAAATTACCCTGTTATATTACCTCATGTTATCAAGCTCAGATTGTCTAGCTTCCATCTCTGACTTTCCTCAATAGGAAGGACTGTTCAAACGAAAAATCTTCCCTTCAGGGTACCCTCAACTAGCCCATGCTCACCCTGACAAATAAGGTTCTCCCATTTTCCCCCTCTCATTAGAGCAGTACTAACTTAGAGGAAATAGCCTGCAAGGGCTGAAGCCTATCAACCCTTCTAGAGAAAGCAAAAACATGTATTGAAGAAAGAAAGGCTATTTTCCCTCCATTTTAATAACACCCATTTTCAAAGGGACCACTGTTTCAGAAGAAATGAGTACTTTCTAAGGTAAATAGAGTGAATAACAATCTTGTTTAAGATTCCAACTTATTAACAGAAAACATGTGTAGACTTAAGAATCAAAAATAAATATGCCTTTAAAGATGACCTGGAAGGCTTCTTACCTGCCAAGAATAAAGTTCAAGACCTCAGAAGGTCTGTTTTCCCAGAAACAGTAGATTATATTGCTAATGATGGGCAAAGGCATCAAATCATAAGGGATTTCCCCCCTATAATTTTGGTACTATTAAGGTGAGTTTTGTAATGGTCTGAAATAAGAGAGGAAATATCAAGACTGAGCTCGGGTTTTGGATATTGAGTCTATGATTTCATCCTTTGGAAGAATGTTCCCTGCTTTTCTTCCCAGGCATGTGTATTTGGGATGAATGCTTCTCATACTTGAATTATATTTTAGTAATCCTGGTTGCATTGGTATAGAAAAATACAAACTCACTTTTAGAGCATTTCCCATCAATGCTCTGAATGTTCAGTTGAGCATTTCTAATGAAGAGTATAGTTATTCTTTCAATATTTTTAGTTAGTCCAAATTAGAGGAGGATTTATGAAGGTTGTTATGAGTCAACATGGCAATTACCAGCAGCAGAATGTCTCCAAATGGACCACAGCAAGTGGCAGACCCAGAGGCAGGTCAGCCTGCCGAAGAGAAATTGATGTTGCCCTCCGCAGTCATTGACTTGTCTGGTTTTCATATGACAAATAAACAGATGAGTCAGTTTCTCCTTTTTCTAAGGGATTTTACATGATTGGGGTCAGAAACTCCACAAAGAAAAACCTTCCCTAGTTTTATAAGGGCGTGCTGACAGCATGCCACAATGATTTATTTCAAAGGTGCTGGCTATTTTCAAACTGCTGAGAGACTTTGCTTTTCCTGATCTTAGGAGGCTAGTTCTAGTACGTGCACAAATTCAGCTTGCCATATGAGCAAAAGTGAGATCATACGAGTTGATGCTGGCAGAGTCTCTGAAAGTGCAGTAATTCATGCTGTCAGTTACTATCAGTAGCAATTTGCTTCTGGATTGGTTCCTGTGAGCACTCATGTGAGGATTCTGCACAAAGGACCAGAGTGCAATATTCTCTTGGATTTCAGGGACTTAGTGTCGTTTCAACGTATAATCAAAAGTGCCATGTAATTCGCCACCTTGCATTTTGTTTTAAAGAGACAGAGGCTTAAAACTGGATTCCTTTCTTCTCTCCAAAAATGGGAAGTTGATGGCAACTTGGAACTATATTTAGAGCAATCTGTAGGTGTTTCAGTGGGATCTAACCTGCCAGTAAGATGTAATTGTTGCCCGGCTAGTGTTGCTCAGTGGTTGAGCATCGACCTATGCACCAAGAGGTCAGCGGTACCATTCCTGGTCAGAGCACACGCCCAGTTTGCGGGCTCAATCCCAGTAGGAGGTGTTCAGGAGGCAGCCGATCAATGTTTGTATCTCTCTCCCTCCCTCTCTCTCTAAAAAATCAGTGAAAACAATTTTTTTAAAGATGTAATTGTTGTTTTTAACTAAATACAATTCCACTGTCCCCACAATATTAATAATAAAGTTGCTTGACCACAAAATTTTATTTCTTAGATCCAGCTCACATACGTGACCAACTCTGAATTTCTATACAGCAAATACATTGGGAAAGGAAAAGTTCCCTTGAATGGACATTTTAATAGCACATTCTTCCAAATTGAATATAGTTTCCAAAAAGTTCTATAGCAGAGAAGTTTGGATGCTGCAGTCCTAAGCTCAAAGTCACATTATTAAAGAATCTATGCAAAACAATATAATTTTACTGAATTCCAAATAACTTTAAAATATCAGTAGCACTCTTTCTACACATCTATCTACCAGTCCTTTTTTAATGATGCTCATTTTCTATTTAATTAATACTTACAATTGAGAATCGATGGGGTTCAGGGTATGGAGTAATTCTGATCAGAAGGGTTCAGGCCCGGCAGGCCATGGCTCAGTGGCTGAGCATCAACCTAGGATCCAGAAGATCGTGGTTCAGTTCCCGGTCAGGGCATGTGCCCCAGTTGTGGGCTGGATCCCCCGTCAGGGGACTGCAGGAGGCAGCCGATCAATGATGACTCTCTTATCATTGATATTTCTATCTCTCTCTCCCTCTCCCTTCCTCTCTCTAAAATCAATAAAGATATATTTTTAAAAGGGGGGAAGGGGTTCAGGACAAAGGAAAAGACAGTCCTTGTGTCTAAGAAATGGTAGTTTATTTTCACTCAGAAAAGTGAAAAAGTATGCCACAATCTTGAGTACCATTGTCAATCACATATATGTTTTCTTTGGTGTTAACCTGTGATCTCTTGAGTGCTGAAAAATTACCTCCATGTTTCATGAAGCTCAAAAATCCTCAAAACCTTGGTATCTTACTTGATTACAAAATTCTTGTGTTTATTATCTACTTTCCCCTGCCTCTAGAATATAGACTGAATGAGGACAGGGACTTCCGTTTGTTCACTGATGTCTTTCCAGTGCCTAGAACAGCGCATGGCACATAGGAGGCACTTAATAAAAATGTGCTGAATGAATGAATATCGTCCTTTCCTTCAGCTTAAAGCCTTACCTCTTTAACAGGGTTTGCCAACCCTCTTTAACTGACTCCTGCTCATTCTGCTAGCAGCCTCTCTCAGCATTTTACCTCTTACACTATATACCTCAGCCAAATTCAGATTATTTGTGGTTCCCTAAATATACTATATTCTCTCTCTCTAGAAGCCTTATCACATGTTCCTCTGTGTAGAAGACCTCTTTTTACAGTGGTTGACACTTTCTATGTCATATTATATTTATATATGACTATATATCATGTCCTGCACACTTCTGTGAGCAAAAGGACTGATATTTATTTTTCTATCTTCTGTCTTCTACATACCTTGTACATAAATGTAGTCAATATATTTTATCAATTGAGTAAATTATGCACTCACACACATATCTATCTAGATAGATAGATAGGCAGATGTCTAATAAGGACAAACTGATAACGGGAAAGTAGCGTTTTAAGGAAAGTCACCTACTGCTCCCCACAGGTAAGGCTAGCCCTGTCCACACTGGCTCTCCCAGGCAGGGGGGAGGAAAGCACAGAGGAGGGGCGCAGATGCAGGGAGTCTCCAAAATGCCCCGACTGCAAAAACTCAGCATGGTCTGCTTCCTCTCTGCTCATTTAGCCTTGAACATGCTGTGATGATTTCATTGGCATTAAAAAAAAGAAAGAAAAATGACAGTAGAGTACATTCTCCATTGTGGAATTTCGTCATTTAAAATTTTTCTTTTTAGATTTAAAGGAAAATCTACATCAGACTTCAGTTGGCTCCTGAACTTTTGTGGTTTTTTTCCCAGTTTGAACACACCTGGTGAGCAAAATAGCTGTCTTGAACAACTGAGGATCACAAAATACAGAATCAGTGCTAGTAAATCAACCTAAGCATTAATCATATAATCAGGATAATTAACCTAACTTCTAAAACAAAAACTGAAGCATAAAATAAAAACAACTGGCATTTATTCTACATTTTTCTAACTAAGGGCAGCATTATCTACTTAAAGTAGTACTGACAATCTTTTTCATAAAATATACAGTTATCAATTTTTCATAGGAAATCTCCCCTAGTGTTTAACCTCAGCTTCTACATCTACTTACATATTAAATGCCAATTCCTACTGCACATTAACATTTTTATATGACAAATATAAAGCATCTTTTACACAAAATGTCAAATGTGTTGTCACCACTGTTATAACAATAACCCCATGAGAAAGGGGGCCACTGTAACTGAACTATAATTTATGTTCCATGCCTGAGACAGAAATGTAAGATTTTTGATTTGTTATTTCCTGTAAAATTATAGCCCACTCCCCTTAATTGTATTATAGTATATCCTTAAATATTGTGTGAGTAAAGATCTCTAGTCCTGAAAGCAAATAAAATGATAGCAAGGGTTGCACAGAGATGCAGTTATTAAAAACAGGTTAAACAAGGATCCTCCTAGCATTTCAGAATGGCTAAAGAAGCAATCAAAGACTGTTGCTGACAGACACAGATTGTATGATAAAAAAACAATAAAAGGCATTGGAATAAAATTTGCTGTAAGTCTTCCCTGGATCAGTCTGTGCTTACAAATTAAAAATCCATGACTAACTCTTTTCATGGTTTCTCCTCTCTTCACTTAGTCATAGGTCTTTCCAGGATACAGACTTGATACGGGTGGCTGCTTAGGTGTGGTGGGATCTTATTTAAGCTCTAGTTTGCATTGTTAGACTAGTTTTTGTCTTCAGGTTTTGTTTTGGGGGGGTTTTGTTTTTTAATGGTGTGTATTATATTTCAAGAGCTTTGGTTTCTTTTGTGCAATTTTTGTCCTGGGAAAACTAACAGAGTAAAGATTATATATAAAACCAATGGAAGACTTCCTTATTCAAATCTGTTCTTTAGATTAGTATTTATTATTAGTCATGTCCTAAGTCCACCTGCTTGAGTAAAGAAAACATTGAAAATAATCAGCTTATAATATGTTTACAGGATATGATATTTTGATGTGTACTTTTATGTATCCATTTCTCTAAACACTATTGCTCGTCTCATACACAAAGGCTCAGAAAATAAAATACAAGTTTTTAACATAATACAACCAAGAAAAGTGAGGAGGCCAATTGCTGGCATATTGGGCTAAAATTCATTGAACTCAGCTATCAACTTAAGTTCTCTTTATGAATAATGCTGTTGCTGACAGTTTCCCGATTCTCGTGTGTAGTCAGCTCCTGCTGCCACGATGCCGTGGGTGTGGCATTCCACAGTGGCACCCCCCACCCCCAACACACACACCTACTATCTGAACTATGCAGCAGAAAGAGGGTTTGGGACACCAAGCCTCTAGAGCCAGAATATGCTTTTGTCTTTGGGGAGTTTTCTAAAAGAGATTTTTCCAAATTTATAACATCTATGTCAAATTAGAACAAGCTTCTCAAACTCAGAGAACATCCTTTTGGGAGATTTGCCAAAACAAATCCTATTATCCAAATTATAAAGCTGGAGAGATCTTAGAAATAATCTAGTCCAAGCCGTTCCTTTACAGATGAGATAAGCAGGGCTTGTGGAAGTTAAGTGGCTTGGTGCTGATCATACAGATCAGGCAAAACCAGACAAGACTCCGGGCCTTCTGGTCCAAAAAAACAGTTAAGCAAAAGGTTCTGTTGTAAATAAAGAACAGTTTTTTAAATTATTGACTTTGCCCAGGCTGCATGGCTCAGTAGTTAGAGCGTTGGCCTACATACACCAAAGGGTTGCTGGTTCCATTCCCGGTCAAGGGCATGTATCTTGTTTGCAGGTTCAACCGCTGCTCCCGATCGGGGTACACCAATTGATGTGTCTCCCTCACTTCAATGTTTTTCTCTCTCTCTCCTCTCTCTCCCTGTCACCCCTCCCTTCCACTCTCTCTGAAAATCAGTGGAAAAAATATCCTCACTCAGGTGAGGATTAAAAAAAAAAAAAAGAGTATTCTTTAACAGTTCTATAAATCTACCCAGAAGGGGGAAAAACAAACTAATGAAATTGTAAATAACAATTAACTATTTAAAAACAATCTGAGCTACAACAGAAGATTTCTCACAAGGCAGTACATAAGAAATTTCCAAACAACTGTATAAACAGTTTTATCACATATATAACATTATTTAGTAGTAAATGTATTATAAGACTTAAGTAGTCAAGTGATTTTTATGTATAGGTGAGTTTGAGAAAAAAATTTAGAGGCCTTTGCTATAGGTAATTAAACCCAGTGATATGCAGTTTGAAGACACTGTAGAAATTAGGTTTGAGGAGATTGTGCCCCCTGCCAGGAGGGCCTTTGAAAAGAAGGTCTCTGAAAAACTCTAGTCAATTCATCAAGTAGCATCACCAGATGGTGGATAATAAACTTATTTATCATTATGATGTTTAATTTTTGGACTTTGAAAAAGAGATAAAACTAAGATCAGAAAGTGGTTTGAAATATTTTATTTCTTCAATGCCAACATGCTTAATTATTTCTCTCTAATTGGAGCTCAAGTTCAGGGACTTATTTGAAGATTATTCATCATCTAAATTACATATAACTTTTTGTTTCCTCAGAAATGTGTACCATTTCAAGACATCCACATTATTTCTCTAAATTAGGTAGAAGAGATAGGATCATATGCAGTATACTAAAGAGATGCATATGATTGTAGGCAATGAAGTCATCAGCTGGAAAGAGATCAAGTGACATCAACAGAAATTTCCTGACCTCTGCTCCTTTGAAGACTGAAGCAGGAAAACTTCGCTACGGATACATTCTTGTCAGTCCATTTTTAAGAATTCTGGTGCTGTCCAGGGCTCATACACTCTTGTGAGTTAGCCCTAAGACCATAATGACATAGGTTATCAGATTCCAGGGGTAAGTTTAAACAGCAGCTTTTCAATATTAGGTCACAATCTTGCTCTAATTAAATGAATGCCTCCTTGGGGCTTCATTGAACAACTCCACAAGCTGGAAAGTCAACTCTGAGAGTGTGTAAGCAATGTGCCGTAATCAGTAAGTGGAGACTAGGGCTTAATTCTGGAAGGCTCCAATGACCAATATGATACAGAATACATTTAATAATAATTACTTTTCTCATATGTTAAACTATCAAAAGAGTCCTCTTCAGGTTGGTAAATAGTTGCTACTATCAGCCATTCCCTGTCTCCTCACACATCCTTCAGTGAAGCCTCTCCCTGTGGACCCTCTATACCTAAACAAGTAGTGCCTGGCACAGCAAGGCCCAGTTGCAACACCAGGGGACAGACTGTCAGATACTTTGAATATTACCACTGGGTAGAAGCAAGTTTTAGGAGCCATGTGGAGACCACAGGTGAGCTAGGATTGAACAATAATAACCTTATGAGGGTATCACCCAGCTAGGAAGGTAGGTGGGAAAGAAGAATTGAGGAGAAAGGGGACTTAGTCTGAGATTGTGTAGCATACACAGATGCCTGGGGTCAGCAAGTATGGGGCATTTCAGAGGGAGGCAGGAATGTAGGAGAATGGAGTGGGTCCCTCCGTGACTGTAGGAAGTGACTGCATGCCTAGGGCAAGAACCACCCAGATTTCTTTCTATGTACACCTCTCCCAGTCCTGAGTAATTCCCTATTCAGGAATGTCTATGAAAATGCATGTTTAAAAAGGTCTGACAAATGCATGAAAGGGAAAATTTGTGATACTTTTAAAAACAGATATCTTTAACTTGGCCATCACCATATTTTCCAGTATTTCCCTTCAGGTTGAGTTTGTTATTAAGGTATGGAAACAACCAAGCATACTTCTTGTTTAGGAATGTACAGCCAAGCCATATGTGATAAGCGGGGACCGTTCACAGCCCTGGAGACAAGCCACCATTATCCCTTCCTACTAGTCCCCGTCATTGTCTCTTTCTGTGAGGCACTACCTCTCAGCCTTTCTGTTACCAGAGGGGAACAGTGGGTATAAACACTACATAAGACTTTAAACTTAGATATAACACTGATTCTGGTCCATAAGCCCTTATCGACAGTATAGAAACTTTAAAAGGAAAAAAAAAAGATTTCTTAAAAAACCTGATCTATGGGGGAGGTTCTTTCTGCAACCTCCCATGCAGAAGTATTCCAAATAATTTACAGATCTTCACCCTCTAGGAGGGGGAACATAATTCACCACTCCTTAAGTATGGGCCATCAAAAGTGACTTCTTTCCAAAAAGTACAGAATGAAAAGGGGAGAAAAAAAGAGTAACTTTATAGTGGGGGAACCTGACAAACACTATCATAGCCAGGTGATGGAGCTCAACATCAGCAGTATTAAGTCATGTTGATAGCATGTGCCCTTAAGATTGGTGAGAATGGCACTTTATTGCTGTGGTCTTCCTCCCAAAAAATCCATAACCCCAATCTAATCATGAGAAAACCATAAAAAAAATTCCCAATTGAAGGGCACTCTACAAAATACCTGACCAGTATGCCTCAAACTGTCAAAGTCATCAAAAACAAGACAAGTTTCAGAAGCTGTCAGAGCCAGCAAGAGCTTATGAAAACATAATGACTAAATGTAAAGGAGTGTCCTGGATGGAATCCAGGAACAGAAAAAGGACAATAGGTAAAAATTAAGGAAATTTCATTAAAGTATGTATTTTAGTTAATAATAGTGTATCAGTGTTGCTTCGTAGGTTGTGGCAAATGTACCACACTAAGGTAAGATGTTAACAATATGGAAAACTAGGTATGGAATGTATGGAAACCGTAATATCTTTGCAATCTTTCTGTAAATATAAAACTATGCTAAAATTTCAAAAGTTATTTTTTTTAAAACTGACCTGAACTCACATGAGACTACAAATGGTCTTTACTTATCACACATATTCATTCAATAGATTTTGCTATGAAAATATTAATATATTTGATAACATGGTCCTGCCTCAAATATTCCAGGTAAAATGCAATATATAGTTATGCACATATTTTAAAGGACAAAATATTCTGAATTCTAAAAACATTTGACTCCAAAGGTTTCAGATGAGAGACCATATACTTGAAATATTGTGAGTGCTAATAATATAACTAGTAATGCATTTCACTTACATGCATTTAGCTTTAGCAGACATTTTCAGTGTAGCCCAAAACTCTAGCCATGACAGATTGCAGTAATAACAATTTATTTTGTACTATGTGCTATGCAATTACATTTATATAATAATCTAATTGGATTCTTAAAATCTGTAAGATAGGAATTCTTATACACATTTTCCAAGAAGGAAAATGAGCTTCAGAAATGTCAACTCACTGCAAGCAGTGTGACCAAACTCAGATATGAGGGACCCACCAACATTTTCAGGACCCAAGAGTACATATGGAAGCTTCCCTGCCCACTGCCCCATCCTTCCATTCCCACATCCACTCTTGTCAGGCCCCAGCCTGCTCCATTAGGGTGGACAACCCAGCCAGCCTATCTCAGGCTTTAGCAGCCCCTGGAAATGTGTTCCCAGTTGCCTAGGCAGGGAATTCCAGACTCCTGAGAGTACAGGGACAGAGGTCCAAGGTGGGCATGTGTTTCTGGCCCCTCAGACTTCTATCTCTATGGAGAGGACTGCAGCCATCAAAAGGTCAGACTGGGCCCTCCAAAGTGGAAATCTAGGGCAGGCACCCAGACTTCAGATCTAAAGTTGCAGGGCTGGTGTTCAAGTGCATGTTTGCCTGACTCAAATGCTCATGCTCTTTCTACTATAATGTGTGTTGCCAAGAAAAAATACACCTAAAGATGACAATATCAACTTGAAAACCAATTTTTTAAACACACTGTATTTGTAAATTAAGGAGTATTGAAGAAGAGCATGTCTTAAAGTCTGATATTGATATATGAGACTGGCAAGACAGACTACCTACAAAGGACCCTAATTAAAATTTAAAAAAAATAAAAATGAAATTCTTAAATTCCTAAATCCCTCAATTTTGATGTTAAAAAACATTTATTGAGAATGTTCTGTGCACCAGGCAGCCTCTTTGGTAATTAGCTCTTCTCTAAAGGGTGAAGGTTCTATGGGGCAAATTACCTCTCTCCACCAATGGGAAAAGAGGAAAGACAACACAAATTCTTTCCTCCAAAAATCAGAAGTCCATTCTCTATTTAAAAAATATTCTTGAAAAATGAAAATAGCTGATTTCTTACACTGCCTGTCCGCACTTGCCAGTTTCTCTGTGGAGCATGCATTACAGGGAAAGTAAATAGATGAAATAAAAGCTGGAGACATGGAAAGCTTTGGGCACTTGGATTGCTCTGTATTTTCTTGGTATTCACAGAAAGCATATTTCACCCCTATCTTCACCCCCTTGGGTTGGCTTGCTCATGTGACTGCTGGATATTTGGCAATATAGGTTCTGTCTCCCAACTAAAGAGTTCCTTGCAAGCATCCTTGTCTCCTAGGAGCCCCCACAGGCCTTAATGCATTGCTCCCTGCCCAGAACTGCTTCACCTCCTGGTAGACCCTGTGTGCCAGCTGGAACCCCAGTGGGGCTGGGAATGTGCCATCCTCATAGGCACTCACTGAGGTCACTGTCTGCCTGGGATCTAAGCTTTAAATGGATGAGTCCACATTCCTGCAGAGACTCTCCCAGGCCTTCACCAGGCCACCAGTTCATATTTCTGTGATTTTTATTTCCTGAGTGAACAAACATATGCCAGCGAAAGCGAGCCACTTTTCCAATCATTGTATCAACGTAAGGAGTAATATCTGCCCCTGCTGATGAAGTTGTTGACATCTTACCTCTATTATTTTGGATGGCACACTTACAAGTAGTCTTTTCTAAGCCTTACACATAAACAGAGTCCTAGACCAAGTTAAGAGGTTTTCCCTCCCTCCCAGACTGTCAGGGGAACTCTGTGTTTCTTTACCCAGCTGCCCCTACACTCCATAAAAGGTCACCAGCGCGTTAGGAGAGGCTGCTTGTCGTGGCAGTTCTCAGACAAGAATAATAATATCTGGGGCCATCAGGAGTTCCAGGACAGAAAGCAGGAGTTTCTTTGCTCTTTAAAGCCTTTAGATCTTACTTTTTATTACAGTGTATTTTTTTCTAAAGTTGATCAATTAAGCCTTAAACCTCAGTGAAGGAGGCGTTTATCCTGTTTATAGACTTGGCATCTAACTCAGTGCCCTGAACAATGAATGAAAATATGTCTGGTTGAAGCCACCCAAATGTTTTCTGGAAGTCAATCATGTGATTCCACAAATCTTCCACATGCTGTTCCCTCTGCCTGCATGTGCACCTGAAGGCACATCCTTCCCCCAACTCCCACCAAATGCAGCACAGCTGGCTTTTTCTCGTTCATTAGTTACTGTTTCCTGAGAGATCATCCTCGTGGAGTTGTTTAAATATGCCCCCTACCACTACCACCCCTCCTTACTGTCCTTCAAGAATAGTTTCCTAATTCTATATTTTACTCATTTACTGGCATAACCCAGTTATTAAAGGAACCAGGATTAGTATGGCATGAGCTGAAAGTGACTTATACTCTCCCACTTCTGTTCCTTCAAATTGGCTCTTCCCTCTCACTAGATGAAAATCTCCCAGGGGTCTTAGTCACTTCCCGGTCATAAACAAATATTTGCTTGTCTCGGGTGATTTTATTATCAAAACTCCAAACCTCCGTTAACCTGCAATTTCTCCCTTCTGCCAGCTCATTTTTGCTCCAAGCTTGGAAGCTTGTCTAGGAAGGCAGCCTTGTCAGCTTTCTGCTCCCTCCCTCTCCTCCCACCTTGCTAGCTGTGGGTTTGGGCCCATCCAGGTTGGGAAAGGAGACAGATGAGAATAGAGGAAAATATATCTAACTTGTCAGATATAGTTGTAATCTGGGGTTGATGCTTCTGCACTTGCTTCCCAAACCTGCTCTTTACGGGGCTTTTCAGGGACTCCCATCATGGCAGTCGTCTTACCTACAGCCACCCCACTGAGCAAGGTTCTTTCTGGTTGATCCTTTAAGAATTTCCCCATTCCCATCTAGCCGCCCCATTCCAGAGGCCCACTTGCAGTCACCTTGCCTCGCCCCTCCATATAGTCCTCCTTGTCAAGTTGCTTTCAAGCCTGTTCTTTCCCCAGAGTCAATCTTGCCCAGTCAACTCTCACAGTACCGACCATTCCCAGCGCAGCCACCTCCTCTCTGCTGCGCCCTCGTGTCACACGCCTACACTCACCCTGGTCTCTGCCTTGAGGTGCCTCAGAAGTCAGTCCCCAAACCCCAGGACACACGGGGCAGCTCTCTCTCTCTCTGAATGGTTCCTGAGAAGCCTCCTCCCCACTAAGTTTGAGTGAGGGGACAAGCAGCCCCTCCGAGGTGAGGAGAACCACACAGCACAGTGACAACTCTCCTCAGATAAACCCTCCTTCCCGTACACTTGAACCTCCAAGAACCCTGAGCCTTCTCTTCATTGCCCTGGAGGTAAACAGTGGGTTCAGGCCAGCAGAACCAGTTCTGAGGTACCCTTTCTGCAAATCCTGCAGAGTTAGTCTAGCACCTCAAGTCAGAAAGCCAAGGAACCTGACACCTACTGCTTTGTTCTTTGGTGCCTCAGTCGAAACTGAGACAGAAATATCCTGTTACTCTTGTTTGTGACCAGTCTCCCCCATTAAGCTATAAATTCCAGGGGGCAGGGACCTGCTGTTTTATTCACCAATGAGGCAGATGCCTTGTATAGGTTCCCAATGGGTGCTTAATAAATATTTCTTGAAATAATAAATATATAATAAAATGAAGATGGTGATGATGCAACCGCCATTTTACGGAAAAGGGGGGAAAACAAGATGAGGAGACTTTCATATTAATCAATAAAATATCTGCTCTTCAAATAAGGTACCTTGTGATTCTTTCCCTTGAAAGAACCTCCTGAAAGACCTAAGTCTAAATCTTAGAGCTATAGTTTTCATTTTAAGCCCAAAAAAAAAAGTCTGAGGCACAGACAGCAAATGCTTACACAAGAGTTAACAGATTGGATGCTGGCTGATGATGCTAATATCAATTCTTTGTCTAGACATGCAGTGCTGGTTCTGCTGACACATTCTCTCAGGGATTTTTTTGCAGGATGTGAAACTGGCCTCTGGGTCAGTGATATTCAGAAATAAGCCTGAACTGCTGCAGAGAAAACCCTTTAAAGGGGCTCCAACCCCTATGTTCTGCCCATGATGATTCTCACCAAGCTTTCTTTCACAGGGGCAGGTGGAGAAATAGGGAGGGGCCACTGTACATTGTTTTTAAGTTTTTTTCTTTAGAGAGAGGCAGGGAGAGAAAGAGAGAGAGAGAGAGAGATTCATATGAGAGAGAAACATTGATCAGTTTTCTCCCGCACACGCCCCGCCCAGGGATCAGACACACAACCTAGGTACGTGCCCTGACCGGGAATTGAACCTGCCACCTTCTCGTGTACAGGACACCGCTCCACCCAACTGAGCTACACTGGCCAGGGTGGCCATTGTATTTTAATGAGCCTGATGCCACCTTCTTCTTCTCACTTGATAAAAGGGTTGGGAGGAGAGAAAGAAGCTGAAAAAAGCAAGTTCCCCCAGACTCTTTACATGGCAAATCAGCCAGCGCATGGAGGTGAGGGCAGATATAAGGGCTGCTAACAGAAGAGCCTAACAAACACCTTCAAAAGATTTCTTTTCTCCATCGGTAAGGTGCTGTGAGTAGGAGGAGGTGGTTTAGAGTTCAGCCTCCAACTCTGAGAAAAATGGGAAGCAGGGTTACGAAGTGAGCCTGGCCTTACAAGTTTGTGCCTGTTCTGCACACTCAGGCTCCTCACAGCCAAGCCTGATTCCCCAATTCCCTTTATGCTCTTCAGCAAAACTGATGACAGACAGAAAATTCCAGATGCCGAGTCAAAGCCAAGGAAACTGTCTCTCCTAGCAATTGTACTTAAAAATAAATCTTTAAAAGAATGGGAACTTTGGTTAGATTAAAATTCACCTAACGATGATCCTTCCTAAGACAAATATAACAGTTTCAAAATTCTGCAATAAAAATTTAAACCTTAGGGAACATCTCCAATGCCTCACATTCTACAAGTGAAGACACTGAGGTTCTTGAGAGGTTAAGTGACATGACCAAGGTTACACAGCTCCCACTAGAACCTGCTTCTTCCAACTGTAGCATCTTGCTCTTTCTGTAACATTATGCAGCATGCTGTGTAGATCACAGATACACTTCTGAGATGGATATAACTTGCTTTAAATAGTCTCCAATTATTATTATTATTTCTTCTACTTTTCATCTAAGAAGTGCCTTTATTTCATTTTCTTCTGAAGAACAGGTTAGGTGCAAAAAGTTAGTTTCGTCTCATTATTCGAGGAAAGGGGGGGTGTGCCTATGATGCTGGGCTGTGTTCTGAAGACTCCTGATGAGTGATATTTCCACGTGGTCCTCAGGTATTAAGAGGACACACACAATGCCCCACATGTCCTAAAGCTCTCGGGTGTGTGAGGTGGTGGGGATAGGGGGTGGCCTGAGAATAGTCCAATTTTTATAACTGCCATCATTCTATTGTTCTAGCAAATATCAAAATAAGATAGTGTCTCTAGCTCCAGAAATTTAACTTCAGAGTTGCACAAGGCGCTGTGGCCTGCACATAGAAACTAAAGTTTAATCCTGACTTGTTCCCTGACTCACCAGGATGCTTAGGGCTAGTCACGAATTGTCTCAGTTTCTTCATCTACCCAGTAGGAAGAGTAATGCTGACCTGTCACTTAATTTAAAGAAGCTGCTGTCTGGTAGCTACTAAGTAATTGTGGGGGGAAATTCTATAAAGATTCCAAGTATAAACTGACACCATATAACTAAAGCATCAAAGTACATAACTCAGCTGCTTTCTAATAATTGTGACATACAATATTTCAGTTTACCAAACAAGACAGGTGACTGCTGCTAGTCGACCATGTTTCTACAGAAAGCATATCATCATCATACTGTTTCAACATATCAGAGGTGTTAATTAAGCCTGCACAATTTTAGAGACAAAATTGGAATCAAAATTTGCCTCAAAGCGACTGAGACTGGGTGTGTAGCATATTCCTAAAGTTTTATCTACCAAATAAGGTCTTTCCTTCAGCAGGGGAAATAGGAGTTGTTTTCCTAAGACCAGAATCTCTATGTGGCCAGAAGTCCTGCTCACCAGTATCAGTTTTTGTGGAGGCTACATAAGGAAAGAATTCCAGAAAAACATAGACAATAGCAGTAAGAGGGAATCTGATGAACAAATTAAACTGTGCTTTGTTTCTCACTAACAGTATTCTGTGCCATTTTATCTAATACTTAGCTAACAGTGGGATTTGTGGATGGGATAAAAATAAATGTCATTCCTTTGTTTTCAAAAATGCCCACAAAATGATTTTAAAGTCCTGATAATGCCCTGTTGCCAATTGGCACAAGCTGCCTAGACTCCAGCAGCATAGTTAATCACTTCAGCAATTACCTAAAAAATTATATGGTTGGCAAAATCAGCAAAAAAAAGAGATGGTGTCTTATTTAACCAGTCTTTAACAGAACAACCAAAATGGACTGATGACAAGGGCTTACCAAATTACTTATAACAGAGTAAAAGAGTTTATACAGCAGATTTTACTTTTGAGATAGTGATGTCATCAGGCATTCTGTTTAATGCCACACTAAAAATTAGGAATAAAGCCACAAATTACTCATAGAAGGTGGTAGATATTTTTAAAGTAATAAGAATGATGTTTCAATAATTACTGTTGCAGGTAGCATACATATGGGTTTTGATGGTTCATGGGACTCTTTCCACTCCAACTTTGCCTAATCACAAAATATGGGACACTAGAGCTAGTTGGATGCTGAGACAGGGCTTATCAACTATCCCTGTGCTCTCCTACATTTTCCAGCTTTCTTTGCCCTTAAGCTGGGGGTCATGTAACTAGTTCTGGCCAATGGACTCTGAGAGAAGTCAACCTATGTCACTCGAAGGCTGAGGCAGTTAAGAACCAATATGCCTTGTCCATCTCTCTCTTCTCTGCCTCAGCAAAAGTGAGGGCTGCATGTTCCAGAGCTATATTGCCATACAGAGGAAAGCAACTGATTCACATTTGACTTTACGTAACTAGTACTAAACCTTTCTTGTTAAGCTAACGAGATTTCATGGTTAACGTTGCAGCACTAGGATAAATTACCCTGACAAACCTAAAGGCCCTACATTACTGTGTTCATAATGGACTCAAACTTAAATTTATACTACTGATACGAAGCTTTCAAAAATACCATTAGAGGAAAAATAATATATTTCCTTCTTTTCTCTTTTTTTATTTTCTCACTTCTTCTGGCCCTGCACAGTCTTTAAGACAGCGGTTCTCAAAGTGTGGTTTTCAGCATCACCTGAGGGTTAGTTAGCAATGCAAATTCCCAGGCTCTGCCCCAGGCTTGCTTCATCAGAAACGCTAGAGAGGGGCCCAGCAATCTGTTTTACCATGCCCTCCTAGAAATTCTGATGAACACTTAAGTTTGAGAACCAATGGTCTGAGGTAACTTTTCCTTCGGCCCCCATGAGTGGGGTCATAATGCAGCCAATGGCCCGTTTATAGCATATGCATCCAGGATATACCTAATGCTGAAATTCCTAGTCTTTTTGTCCCTCTCCCCCCCCCCCCCAAAATCAGCTTTTCTATTGGTTAGTTACATACTGATTTACTCTAGATTAAAGAGACCTGCAAATTCTTTGTCACTGCCCCCACTGAGCAGTGAAGACTGTTTCCTCACCCTCTTGAATAAAAGTCTGTGACAGCATTGACCAACAGAATATCGGGAAAATGAAGCTGTCCCACTTTCAAACCTAGCCTGGTGGCTCCCACTTTCTACTTCTTGAAATCCAGCAGCCATTCTACATGGAAGCTTAAGCAACCACAAGGAGAAACATAGGAGGCCTGGAGGAGAGTCAAGGCCCCCAGCTGACAGCCAGCGTCAACTGTCCACTAGCTAGGTATGCCATCTTGGGTGCTCTGGTCCAGTTGAGCTCCAAGACAGCTGTAGCCTCAGATAACTTTATGTGAAGCAAAAGAACCACTCAGCTGAACCAAGTCAGCCTAGGGAATTAGGAAATGTAATAAAATGGTTGTTGTTTTAAGACACGAAGTTTGGGGAAAGAAGAAAGTTATGAAGCAATAAAAAAACAACAACATTCACTTTCATTGCTTTTGAAAAGTACTATCAAAATCAAATTTCAAGCCCAGCTGGTATGGCTCAGTGGTTGAGTGCCGACCCAGGAACCTGGAGGTGAAAGTTCGATTCCCGGTCAAGGCACATGGCTGGGTTGCGGTCTTGATCCTCCGTAGGGAGCGTGCAGGAGGCAGCTGATCAATGATTCTCTCATCATTGATGTTTCTGTCTCTCTCTCCCTCTCCCTTCCTCTCTCTCATATCAATAAAAACATTTTTTTTAATCAAATTTCAATAGATTCTATTTATTCAAAATTCCTTTTTGGCTCAGACTGCCTCCTACAGCTCCTTATAAAAGCCTTTTCCTAACATGTCCCGCTCCTTTAGCTTAGCTACAATAGCCTTAAGTAGCTTCTCCATCCTCAACTCTGGAAGTTTGCAATAATTTCTCTAACTATCCCATAGGCTTCAAATGGAGATATGAGTCTTTTTTCTCCCATACCCATAACTATTCAGAAGAAAGAAAAGAAAGTAGAAGCAGGCAGTTTAGAATCTATCAGAGGAATTCAATTGAGTTTAGTGAGACTTTGAAACATAAATAAAATTTCCCTTTCCACATTCACCCCCAATGTAGTGATCAAACAAAAGAATAGAACCTGGTTATCAGAAAGCTTAAGCTTAAGGGACAAATTTTCACTTAGGACAGTAGTCATATGCTAAATAGTCATGGTTGATGTTTGCTGGCCATTAAGGTACCTAATTATGTTTTTTTGTTTTAACTTATTTTCATTATTTAATTTATGTAAGTATATTATTTAAGTCATTATTCATTTTCTTACTATAATCCTCAAAGGCCATTCCTATCAAGTTTATGTATATAAATAAACAACTTCCCAAATGAATGATTACCTAATTATTTCTGAATACTTTCTGTAATATTACAATAAATCAAACTCAAAGTCTGTTTTCCCACATCATCCAAACAAAGGTCCCACAAACACTTTAGGTTATGTATATTTGCCCTGTTTTACAATACTTAAAATCATAGAGTCAAATTTTGGAGCTGTAAGAAAACTGTTTTACTAGCTAGTACAAATCTTCATTTCACAGATAGAAAAGTCTGAGGCCTATAGAGTTGAATGAAGCAACTTAGCCTCATTAGAATAAGTGGTTCTCAAAAACCACTGTTGATGGATAGAGTCATCCATTCAATAATCATGCATTGAACAGGCAACTGGGGACCAGGCACTCTACCTGCGCTGGGGGATACAAGGATGAAGAAGTTGGGTTCTGCCCTCAAGGCACTCTGTTTAGAGACAGACCCAACATGAAACAGAAAAATGAAATTCTGGGTCACAGCTTCTGTAAGAAAACTTAAGTGGTATCACCAACAAGCTAGCAAATTCAACTAGGTCAGGGGATGAGAGTGGGCAGATTAGTTAAAGAAGACTTCTCATAGAAGGAGATTTTAGCCAGATATTAAAACTGCATATGTGTAGAACACTGTCTTTACCTCAGTGGAGTTTAAGTTAACCCATCAAGCCTATCTTACAGGCCAGACAAGAAGTAAAGATTGTTTGTGTAGAGTTACTGCTTACAGAAGAACGATCAGGTATGCGGTTGAGTCATGTGGGAATAGAAATTGAGTCACTTTGTTATTACATTCTCTTATAAATATTGTTTATACACATATCCAATTATTTCTTATCATATTCATTGAATTGTATTATTTCCTTTTACAATTTTACCTTTAAGTCATTATAATATCTTTATGTTGGAGGTGTGGGAAAGATAACCATTATGCCCCTTATTGAATCTCAGACATTGTAATGTTGACTGATATTCCCAAGAGTATGGCAAGTAAGTCAGAGGCACCAGAGTGTCAAACTTCAGGGTCTGTACTTAATCCACTGAGTCATACTGTCTCTTGGAAATAGGTCTCCTTTCGGATGTCTGCTTCGATAAGATTAGGTAATCACACAATAACTAGCAAGTAGTAAGAGCCAATTAGTACGTGCCTCATGAAGGTGTTTTGGGTGCACTTCGTGTATAAAGAGAAATGAGAGGTTGCCAAATAGCATATAAGTCATGTTTGTTCCTATACTTGAGCTGAATGATACAAAATTTTCTTGAGTAAACTTTTAAATATTTTCCTGGCTACAAATCTACCACATCTCTTCTCACATCAGTGCATTAAAGGTTATACGGTTGAAAGCTCATGTTGAGTTTGAAAAGAAGAAAATAAATTCAATAACAAGTAAAAACAGGAAGTACCAACCTAGTATAGTTTAACACGCACAGGTTTCAAAGTCTGATAAGAAACTCAAATTCCTACATTCTGCTCATAGAAAAATACTATCTCTTTACTTAATCTGGCTTTTATGCTGTATCAGTAAAACATGGAGTAAAGTGATCTGGTAATTTTATGCTCAATTTAGTTAGTATAAACAATAAAGGTGCACAATTCAAGTTTCAAAACAGAATATGATGAAGCCAATTTGGGTGTCTATGTTGACCAAATTAACTAGATTGTTGCTAATTAATTTCCCTTTGTTTTTGTGGGTATTCTCCTAAGCGTGGGAATTTAATGGGATGCACTTGTAAGCCATAGAGATGACAAATATTTAATTACTCAAGTAGTCAAAATCTGAGTGTATGCCGCCCAAAAAACTCAACTTGTAAACTGGCCTGATACTCATGTCCAGTACTCTCCTACACAGCCACCTAACATTGTGCACATGGCCCCCCAACCCTGTCACCATGTGGCCAACCCCACATGCCCCTGGGTCATAGGACTATAAGAGAACAGAGGTCAACTAGCACAGCCACCATCTCCATAAATAACTCACACTCTTCTTCAAAAACTGTAGGGCTTCTCAGAAGAGCACAGAACAGAATCAACAATAGCCATTTTGAATAGGAATTTCAATATCAAGACTATATATAGCAATAGGGATACAGGCTTTACCAAGATGAATCATTTTTAAGACCATTTGGTTAGGTAAACTGGGATGTGCTGTGAGTGGCTGCTGTTCCTCTTCAGATAGATCAGTTATACCCTAGCTACTTAAAAATGAGTAAATAGCACTATTTTTCCAATTCTGCATTAATAAAATCAATTTTTAAAAATTTATCTTTATTGTTGAAAGTCTTACAGGTGTCCCATTTTTCCCCCACAATTGGCCCCCTCCACTTCGCTCCCACCCCCTCCCCAGGCCTTCACCCCATCATTGACTGTGTCCATGGGTTATGCATATATGCATATAACTTCTTTGGTTAATCTCTTCCCACCCTCCACCCCCCTTCTCTCTTTCCTCTGAAATATAATCATCTGTTGCATCTGTCAATGTCTCTGGATCTATTTAATTCATCAGATTATTTTGTTCATTAGCTTCTTCTTAAAGAAGACCCTTCAACATTTCCTGTAGTGCTGGTGTGGTGGTGATGAACTTCTTTAGCTTTTTCTTATCTGTAAAGCTCTTTATCTGACCTTCAGTTCTAAATGATGGTTTTGCTGAGTAGAGCAATCTTGGTTGTAGTTCCATGTTTTTCATCACTTTGAATATTTCTTGCCACTCCCTTCTGGCCTGCAAAGTTTCTGTTGAGAAATCAGCTGACAGTTGTATGGGTGCTCCCTTGTAGGTAACTAACTGCTTTTCTCTTGCTGCTTTTAAAATTCTCTCTTTGTCTTCAACCTTTGGCATTTTAATTATGATGTGTCTTGCTGTGGGCCTCTTTGGGTTCCTCTTGTTTGGGTCCCTCTATGCTTCCTGGACTTGTAAGTCTATTTCTTTCCCCAGGTAGGGGAAGTTTTCTGTAATTATTTTTTCAAATAGGTTTTCAATTTCTTGCTTTCTTTCTTCTCCTTCTGGCATCCAAATAATACAAATGTTGGGCCTCTTGAAGTTGTCCCAGAGGCTTCTTATACTATCTTTGTATTTCTGGATTCTTTTTGTTCTTCTGGTTGGGTGTTTTTTGTTTCCTCAATTTCCAAATTGCTGATTTGATTCTCAGTGTCCTCTACTCTACTGTTGATTCCCTGTAAATTATTCTTCATTTCAGTTCATGTAGCCTTCATTTCAAATTGGTGCTTTATTATGTTATTGATTTTCTTAGTTATTTTCGTAATAATATGGTTGAGCATCCTTATAAACAAAATTCTGAACTCTGTATTTGTTATCTTGCTTGGATCTATTTCATTTAGTTCCTCTTCTAGAGATTTCTTCTGTTCTTTCCTTTGTGACATGTTTCTTTGCCTCCACATTTTGGCTGCTTCCAGGTGTTTGCTTCTATGTATTAGGTAGGGCTACTATGTGTCCTGGAATTTGTAGAGTGGCTTTGTGTAGCAGGTGTCCTGTAGGGTCCAGTGGCTCAGCCTCCCCAGTCACCTGAGCTGGGCCTTCTAGGTGTTCCCCTGTTTGGACTGTGTGCACTGTCCTGTTGTAGTTGAGCCTTGGTTGCTGTTGGTGTCACTGGGAGGAATTGAACCCCCAGGCCAATCAGCTGTGAGAACCAGCTGCAGCTACAGCCAAAGAGCTGCTGTGCTGGAGACACCCCTATGGAGCAGGATTTACTTCAGTGGAGCTTTGGTGTTCACCAAGTGCGCCCCTTGAATGTCACTCGTGGATGTGGCAGGGTTGTAATCCAGTGTGGTCGAGTCTGAGCACCAGGTGCACTGTCTCTGGGGCCTCCTGGGAGGTGCAAAGTCAGCCTCTGCCAGTGCCTTGCCCAGAGCCACCCAGCATGAGCTACACAGCAAACTGTAGGTGGCTGCTACTTGTGCTAGGCTTAGAGGTGTCCAGGAGAAGCCAAGCTATGAGCCAATGCAGGCTGCCGCTAGTGCCAGGCCTGGGGCCGCTTAGGAAGACTCACACTGCTGCTTGTTTGAGAGATTTTAGGAAAGTCCTAAGCATGAGGCTTGAGAGGCCACTTGCACAGAAAAGCCCCTGGAAATGGCCTGGCTGAGCTGCAGGTGGGGAGGGGCGGGGCCTCCGGGAATCACGGGGCGGGGCCAAAGGTGAGAGTCAGGTGCTGGCGATTCAAACATGGCGCCTGCCTGCAGGCTGTGTGCGGAGAGGACTCGCCTAAGGAGCAACGACCTCTGCCAGCCCTTCTGCCTGGGAGGAAGCCGCCCCTCCACCTCTCACCCGGATCTCAGGCAGGTTAGTTCCTCCCCGAGTGTCCCGGGTCCTTTCAGGCTGCTGCCTGGCGCTGGGCTCAGAGGGAGCGTCCGAGTGAGTCCGTGCCGGGCCCTTTAAGAGGAGCTGCTGGGGCTCCCGCAGCCTCCACGACCCTCAGGGACAGTCCCCGCTGGTTTCACAGCCCAAAGGTGTGGGGACGTCTCTTCCCAGCCCTGGAGCCCTGGGCTGGGGGCCTGCTGTGGGGCTGGGACCCCTCACTTCCCCGGGAAACCTCTGCCGCCAAGATTCCCTCCCGGGTTTAACCCGCGGCACTGGGTGTGGGCCCGTGGCCGCATCTCCGGGATTCATTCCCGACCCGCCCGCATCTCCGCCCCTCCTACCAGTCTCGATGCTCCTTCAGTTCCCTGGTTGTGGGGCTTCTGTTCAGCCAGTTCTCAGGAGGCTCCGAGTGATGGTGGTTCTGTACTTTAGTTGTAATTCTGATGTGGTTGCAGGAGGCGGCGGTGCAGCTGTTACCTACGTCGCCATCTTGATTCCTAACTTCAAATCAACGTATCTGAAGGAAAAGAAACTTTCTGCTGGTGGCCACAGAAAAAGCCTCTATTGTGGATTGTCTGCTTCTTTAATTTGAGTGAAGAGTGAATTTAATTGAAGAATCTCAACCATCTCTTTGCAGCAATAGAGTTTCAGTTGCTAGATCTCTACCCATTTTGAGAAACCAGGAATTCAAGTTTTGTTGTAAATTTTCCTGATTTATTTGAACATCAAGAGATCAAACAAAATAGGTTTATACTTAGTTTGGACCATTTACCACTGGTTTAAGATATCTTGTATACACAGGGATTTTTGTTCACTTTATTATTAATGCACTGAATATATATTTATCTGACCAATTCTTATACATTTATGATTAGCCTTATATTAATTTAATTCTATATAATATTCTTGATTCAGCTGGCTACAGTCTCACTATGTGTTAACTAAAGAGGATCCAACTATGAATAGGCTAGCATATCTGACATCAGAGAGACACAGCCTAATGGTAGAGAAAAGTCAGGAGACAAGTGGAGTGTGTGGTAATGTATGTAGAGAAATGTAGTCAGGAGAAATAGGGGTGAATTTAGGGGAGTTAATGATGGCAGATGAGGTTGGAAAAACCCAGCTAGCTAGGCCTTTTATGCCATGGCAATGTGGGCACCAGCAGCTACCATTTACTGAACACATAAAATAACCCAAACCCCATGCTTGCACCCTTTGATACATTACCCAATTTAATTACCACAACAACTATTATAATGAAGGGACTCTTACTATCTCCATCTTATAGATAAGAAAACTGAAGCTTAGAAAGGTCAAGTAAACTGTCCAAGAACATGGCTGTGTGTGGCAGAGTCAGAATCTGGGCTCACAACATCTGTCTGATTCCAAAACCTGTGTTTTCAGCCACTATGATATTGCTAAGGAATTTGGATTTCAGCCTATAACTAATGGAAAACAAATGAAGTATCTTAGTTCCACATTATTCTATTCTGTTCTTACAAGATTCTGTGAGCTAAATAATGGAAAGTATGATTACTGTTTTATATCTGGAGAAACCAAGAAAGTTTAAGCAATTTAAAGCAAAGGAAACAATGGGTTCTTATCACCCTAGTGGGCCAGTTTCTAGCCCAGGACTCATGCTGGGTTTACATGGTTGGCAAATACCAGTTTCCAAACATTTGGTATGCTTTCAACAATCATACTAATTCAAATTCAGAAATTCCAAAAGCACATTTCGAATTAAATTTTCTTCCAAGAAGAACCTTAGATATTTCCAGCCAAGTTGTTCCTAATTTGTGATGTCAGTCTGAGAAATACAAAATAACTACTGTGACAAAGAAGGACAGCAGTCATCAACTTCTTCCCCTCACCAAATGTGTGTGCAAGAGCGACAAATCCCATTTGAATATCAATAATGAAATTATAGTATTTTTTTATGTACTAGTTACTCATTAATAACATTTCTTGCATTGACTTATAATTGCTATAAATCATGTAAGCATTCAACTTTCCAGTTTATACTCACATCATTTTATTCATATCTGTGAAAGTTTAACCCCATCAAGTTTCCCTGCAACAAAAATGTAATACCACTTCTATTGTTAAAGTCAAAGCTAATAATTAGAAAGAGATTACTTACTTATAACTGTGATATAACATGGCTGGACCTAGAATATGACCAAGATATTTCTCTGCTCACAGAAGAAACAGTTGCATAAATGAACCTATATTCTTGTCACTTTTGTTCCCCAGATATGTCACACAGCTAGATGGTGTAATCTAGATGCTTTCCAGAAAAAATACAGGAACTCTCTCCTCAATAAAAGATAAAGATAATAACAACCACTTATTGAGCACTTATAAATATGTTAAGTGACCCTTTGAAGAAGGTTTAATACACCAACTTTTTCAGAGGAGGAAACTGAAGCTCAAAGAGGTAAAGTAATTTTTCCAAGGACACTAGTAAATGGAAATCTAGGAACTGAACCCAGAAAAATGTGATTCCTAAGCCTGTATGCTTGACCACTAAGAAGCGTTAAGCATTAGAGAGGCAATAAAGGGAAAAATGAAAGAAGTGATAGAAACTCAAGGCTTATCTGAGATCTTATATGTGATGACCTTGGGAAACAAGTGTAAAATGTGTATATGGCAAGAGATAGAACAAAATATAAAGACAAATTAGAGAACTGGGATAATGTTTGCAAAACCTATGACAGCAAACTAGGAATAGAAGGGAACTTCCTCAAATTGATTAAGAATATGTCCAAAAGACCTACAACTAACATCCTACTTACTGGGAAGAAGCTGGATGTCTTCACCCTTTGATCTAGAACAAGACAAGGATGCCCTCTTTTATCTCCCCTGTTCATCATTGTACTAGAAGTCCTAGCTAGTACCACAAGACAAAGTGAGGAAATAAAAGGAAATGGATTGAAAAGGAAGAAATAAAACTGTCTTAATTTGCAGATGGCATAATTGCCTATATAGAAAAAAAAAAAAAAAATCAGCAACCACAATGAAAAGCTCCTGGAATTAATAAGGGAGTATAAGCAAGGTCACAGAATATCAGGTTAATAGACAAAAATCAGTCGCTTTCCAATACACCAATAATGATGGAACTTGAAATTAAAAAAACAATGGCATTTACAATAGCACCAAGAAGTAAAATAAAACACTTATTTACATGTACAAAATGTATATGTGGAAAGCTACAAAATTGATTTTAAAATTATGTATTTATTTATTTTAATCCTCACCCAATTATATTTTTTCCTTTTTTTTTTTTTTTTAGAGAGAGTGGAAGGGAGAGAGAGAGCGAGAGAAACATTGATGTGAGAGAGACACATCGATCAGTTGCCTTCCACGTGCATCCCGACCGGGACCAGGGATCAAGCCTGCAGCTGAGGTAAGTGCCCTTGGCCAGAATCAAACCCGGGACCCTTCCGTCCATGGACTAACGCTCTAACCACTGAGTTAAAAAAATTTTAAATCTAAGTAAATGGAGAAATAGTCTGCGTTCATGGTTTGAAACACTCAACATTGTTAAGATGTCAATTTTTCCCAAATTAGTCTGTGGATTTAATGAAATTCTTATCAAACTCCTAGCATGCTATTTCATAGATACTGAAAAACTGATTCTTAAGTATATGGGGAAAAGCAAAAGACCTAGAATTACCAACACAATACTAAAAAAGAACAAAGTTGGAGGATTCACACTACCCAATTTTAAGCTTTACTATAAAGCTACAGTAATCATGACAGAGTGGTATGGGCAAAATAATAGACAAGGGACCAGAACAGAGAGTTGGAAATAGGCTCACACACACAAAAATCATCTAATCTTTGATGAAAGAGCAAAGGCAATTCAATGGGGGGAAAAAGTCTTTTCAACAAATGGTACTGGAACAATTAGATGTCCATAAAAAAAAAAAATTAAAAACACCCTAGGTGCAGCAGACCTCATACCTTTCACAATAGTTAACTCAAAAGGGAGCAAAGACCTAAATGTAAAATGCAAAACTATAAAGTATCTAGAAGAAAACACAGGAGAATATCTATGTACTTGGCTGTAGTGATGAATTTTATTTACATCAAAACACAACTTGTGGAAGAAGAAATTGGTAAGTTGGACTTTATTAAAATTAAAACCTACTCTGTAAGACAGTTAAGAGAATGAAAATACAAGCCACAGACCGAGAGAAAATATTTTCAAAATACATATTTGATAAAGGACTTGTATCCAAAATATTCAAAAAAACCTTGAAAAGCAACAATAAGAAAACAAGCAACCCAACTAAAAAATGGTCCAAATATTTTAACAGACACCTCACCAGAGATGGCAAATAAATATATGTAAATATGCTCAGCGTCATTTGTCATCAGGGAATTGCAAATTAAAACAAAAATGAGATATTTCTACATACCTATTGAAATGGTTAAAATCCAAAAAACTCGCACTGAGCATGTGAGGCAGCTCAGCAAACAGCGGTGGCATCAGGCCAGAGATGTTGCTGCCCTGACTAGTCTTCCCAGAGGCAGGGGGATCTCGGGGTTCTTGGAGAGCTGGCAACAGAATCCTGAGATGAGAAACACCTGGGTTCTTAGGTCTCTCTATTCTAACCCTGGCAACCTACAGATCTTTTTAGTTTTGTTTTCTCCAGAATGTCCTATATACAGTAGTTGGAATTATATGATATGTAAACTTCTTAGATAGAGTCTTTCAGTTAGTAATAGTCATTTCAGGTTCCCCACTTGTCTCTGCATGGCTTGACAGCTTATTTGTTTTTGTTGCTGAATAACATTCCATTGCCTGGATGTTTCCCATTGTGTATATCTTTTCACCTATTGAAGGATACCTCAGTTTTTTTCATGTTTGGGCAGTTATGAATAAAGCCACTTGTAACATTAAAAAAATATATACTGACAATACCAAATGCTAACAAGAATGTAAAGCAGCAGGAATTCTCATGCATTGCTGGTGGTTACAGCTACTTTGGAAGACATTCTGGCAGCTTTTTATAAAGCTAAACCTAACTTTACCATATGATCCAATAATTGCACTCCAGGTGCAATTTGCCTAGCTGAAAACTTATGTCCACCCAGAACCTGCATATGAATGCTAATAGGATCCATACTTAATCATCAAAAGCTGGAAGCAACCCAAAAAGTCTCCATTAAGTGAATGGATAAATAAGCTATGATACATCCATATAATACAATATTACTCGGTGATTATTTAAAAAATGATCTATAAAACTATGAAAAAAACATGTGTTAATCTTCAATATACATTGCTAGATGGTAGAAATCAGTCTGAAAGGGCTATTTACTCTATCATTCTAAATATATCTCAATCTGGAAGAAGAAAAAGTAAGTGAGGTGGTAAAAAGATCAGTCGTTATGGAGGGAGAAAAGGTTGAATAAGTGAAGCACCAGAAATAGTTTTGGGCATTGAAGCCATTTTATATGTTACTGTAATAGTGAATGCATGACAAAATGTATTTGTCAAAACCCCATAGTCTTTTACAGCACAAAGAGTGAACTTTAATGTATGCAAATTTTAAAAACATAACTTAGGAGTTGAAGGGATCTCAGGATGGGATGCAGAATGTAGCAAAACAATCTAACTGTATTACAAATGTCTGAAACAACCTCACAGAAGGGAAAAGGGGTAAAGGGTACTGACCTAAATTACTGGAAATCAGTATAATCTATCAGACTAAGAGCACAAAAATCCTGACATAAGTACTAAACACCTGCTGATGAAGTTGTCTCCCCTGGTGTACACAGAGTTGACAATTTTGATACCACTATATATAATGGTACAATTAAGAAAATGAATGGCAGTTGGGGGGAGCCAGGTTTCTCACATTGGAGTGGGAAGTTAAAAATAAATAAGAAAGATCCATGTGGTAATGAATTAGAGTTGGAGACATCAGTATGAATTTATGTTTAGTGTAATATAGATACAGATGGTTACATATACAAAAATGTATTCATATATGTATATATACATACATTTCCTTGCTCTGTTAGCTAATCCTGTAGCAATAGCATACTATTCTAATATCATTGTCCAATAAAATAAACCAGATGTTCTTTTTTAATTCCACTGTTCAGTAGAAGAAACAAGGGTCCCTTGGAAAAGCGGCTGATTTTAGGACTGAGGCAGGAAATATACAAGATGAGCCTGGAGTATCTTATAGTACCAGTAAGGAAGTGCTAAAAAACAAACAAACAAACAAACAAAACCAGGAGTATGAATAAAGAAGTAAATGGTGGGAAAGAGACAAATACCCCTTACAGAAGAGTTACAAATAATTTATGTAGATACTGCACCATAAAAGAGGTGGAGCATGACTCCCCACTATATAAGTGTTTGGGCTGTACACAGTAACTTCTTTCCAAAGATACAGTAAGTGTGAAAAGGGGGTGGTGAGGGAAGAGTAACTTCACAGTGAAGAAACACGCCAAACACTACCTCAGCCAAGTGATTAAGATGATCACCAACAATGACGAGTGATGATGATAGAATGTATCTTTAATATAATGCAATGAAAATGGCACTTTACCTCTGTGATCTTCCTCCCAAATACCCATAATTCTAGTCCAGTCTTGAGAAAAACAGACAAATCCCAAGGAGCATTCTACAAAATACTACTCAAGATTGTCAAGGTCATCACAAACTAAGAAAGTCTGAGAAGCTTTCAAAGCACAGAGGAGCTTAACAAACATGATGATTAAATATAATGTGATCTCTTGGGTGGTATTCTAGAGCAGAAAAAGGACATTAGGGGGGAGACTTAAGGATATCTGAATAAAGTATGGACTTTAGTCAATAGTAACGTATCAATATTGGTTCATTAATTGTGACACTTGTGACAAATATACTCATGTTAAGATGTTAATAACAAGAAACTGAGCACAGAGAGAATGAGGGTAACACAGGAATTCTGCTCTGTCTTCACAATTGGTCAGTAAATCTAAAACTGTTCTAAAGTTAAACATTTATTTTTAGAAATACAAATACGAGATTACTAGTTCTAAAATATAAAGAACTAGTTCTAAAATATAAAGAACTACAAATTGTAAAGAAGAAAACAACTCCAAAAAAGAAAAAGCAAAGACTATGAACAGAATACTCACAGGACAGGAAATTCAAATGATCATAAAACTTAAACAAACAAACCAAAAAAAGACATTGACCTTATCAGTGGACAAAAGGAAATAGAATTAAAACATAATACTCATCAATTTGGCTTGCCTACCTTTAAAAAAATAAAAACATCCAGTGTTTAGAAGGATGCAGAAAAATAGACACTCTCTTACATTGCTAAGTGTGAATTGCTACAACATTTTGCAAAGTAATATGACAATAGATATTGCAATAAGAAACACATATACACTTTGACCTAGCTTAGGGATGCCTACTTTAGGAAATCAGCAACAAAAGCACCAGAATGAAAAGACACATACATAAAAGTTCTCATTGTAACATTGTAGTGCTATTATACAATATTTTTGGTAGGGAAAAATTAGAAAAAACCTTAATGTCCATTAACAGGGTAATGATTGAATAAATTATATCCATGTTGTAGAATATTATGCGGCTTTTTAAAAAAGTATAATGTAAATGTAATCCATTAACCTGGAGAGATGCTATCATATAACTTTAAGTGGTAAAAGAAAATTACAGCCCTGGCCGGTGTGGCTCAGTGGTTAGGATGTTGGCCCTTGGACTGAAGGGTCTTGGGTTCGATTCTGCTCAAGGGCAAGTACCTGAGTTGCAGGTTCACTCCCCACCCCCAGTCAGGCCCATGCGGGAGGCAACCGATCAATGTGCCTCTCTCACATTGATGTTTCTCTCTCTACCCCTCGGCCCCCACCACCTTCCACTCTCTCAGAAAAAGCAATAGAAAAAATATCCTCAGGTGAGGATTAAAAAAAAAGAAAATTACAGAATAATGTGTATAGTGTGAAAGTATTTTTAAAGGCCTCTGTAAACACCTGTTTAATTATTTTTGGAAGACTGCAACCTGGCTGTTAACATCAGTTACCACAAGACAATGGGATGCAGCTTCAGATTAATCTCTCATTATTCCCTGTATACACATATATTAAAATTAAAATAAAATAATACCTCAAACATGATTGTCATATGTTACATTTAGCTGTGGGATGTTCAGAAAAAATGGATGCCAGAGCTGCAGGGAGGACTCACCTAATCACTGCCTAGAAGCTACATTGTAACAGTAAAATGAGAAGATATTCTCCATGGGACCACAGTAACCTAGTTTTTGCATCAAGGGAAAAAGCATCAAGTTGTTTATTTTTATCAGTGGCCTACATGAGAGAAATGAACCCAGTAAGTCTATATGCATTTGACTCCAAGTGAACGCAACTGTTAAAGTTGGGGAAAGGGTTCAAATTGACTGAAAATTCAGAGAAACAGCATTTTTGAAAATAAAACGAGTTCCAGTGTACATAAATACCAAGTCATACACAGAAAAACCAAAAACAATAAACTCAATTCAGGTGATCACAGCAACCATGGGTAATGTCTGACACCAGAAGTCCCGTCAGCAAGAGCCACAAGGTATAATAAAGAGACACAAACCCGATCTAGGAAGAAAAAGCCCAGAAAAGAGAAAAGTTAGCAGGATATTTGAGAACGGCTCCATTTCTTCTACACTCAACACACTCAAAGTTTCATTCAGCAATGCAGACGAGAGATGGCATCTGAAGCTGCTCAATCTAATACCAAACGTCCGGCTACCGTTACAGCCGTACGCTGCTGGCCGCAAAGCGGTGCCAATGGAAGCGTTGTGCAGGAAGAGGGGCACGGAGATAGGGAGGGAGAGAGGAAGGCAATTAGAAGGAAAATCACTAGAGAAAATGATGAACTCTTCAACAGAGAAATAGCAAATAGCTAATTTTAAATTTGAAAGATTATAAATGTAAAAAGGAAGAACGTCCAGAGTTTTTGTGGGCTGAAAGAATAAACAGAAGTAAAACTACTGTTTTATGGCCAACCTGGTTAACGCCGACCTTGCAAATGGAAGAAAAAGATGTCCCAGTCATAATGACCCTACGGGATGTTTTACGAGCAAACCCGAAGCACACTCACTAGACTTTATATTAAGTTTTTTAGACAAGTGGACCAAAGATAACAGGCTACAAGGAGCGGAGTACAGAAGAGTCTACATACCAAATAAAAATATAAGTGTATTGCAGATTACAGCTTCAGAAATATTAAGATGTTGCAAGCAAATCAGGCGCCAGAGGTAGCAAAAGTATAGCGCCTTCTTTGGCAACCATGCCTGTCGCATGAGGGGTACGTCTTAGCTCTGAAGGATTTCCCAAAGGAACACAAAATGATTTGAAGCCTTATTTATCCCCAAGCATTGGCTGGAACAAAAAGAAGAGCAAATAGAAAAAATAAACTGTGACCAGACAAAAGGAAAATTAAGAGATTTGCAAATGTGTCTCTTCTGATTCAAAGGACAGTTTTGGTTCTTGTCATAGGTGCCTCAAAACACACATGAAAAAGCATTTTTTTCCCTAGAAATGTTAAGCCTCCCTCAGTGAGGTGATTTTGAGAGAAAGGGATATGAGGAAGACGCAGAATAACGGAAAAAGTGTTGTAATAGGAGTCAGGAACCTCAGGTTCTAGTCTTGGCTCTGGGACCCGGGAGTTTTACTACAACATTCTGTTTTTCGTGAGAGAAGTGAGGTGTCCCACTCCAGTACATCATGTACTGTAACTGAAATGTGTTTTGGTTCGCTTTAAATGGAAACTTACTTGTGAGTATGGTTCTCAGTTTAAGCCAATTTCTCACATTTTTGCTTCTGAAAATAAGGCTATAGTCAAATTTTAGCCAATTGTTTTTATTACAAATGTTTGTAATGTTTTATATCCTCACCTGGAATGGTAATGAAGATTGCTCTCTAACTCTACTTGAAACCTATTTGCACAAGTTGATTTGTGGGAGCTTTCTTTGGTGTGAGAAGCAAAAAAGAACTATTTAAGGATCAAAATATAGGGTAGCAAGGCCCATGGATTTCTCTGAGCCATAGAGAGACACTGGTGCTAAGCCAGTGGTTCTGTTCCCAAACGCACAGGAGGACATCTAAATAAAGAATTCTTTCACTCAACCAACATTTGTGGAGAGCTCACTATACAATGGCAATAGGAATGCAGCAGTGACGAAGTCACAGATTCCTGCCTCTGATAGAGGAGAAATAGTACATAAATAAGTCGTAGATCTTAACAAGTGCTAAGAAAGAAAGTGGTATAATAAATGCAGACAAGTTCAGGATAGAAAGGGAAGACCTCCACCAAAAGGAACATTTGAACTGACATGGAAGGATGAGCACATGGGGACGGGGTAAGGAGAAAGACATGTCCAGGAGGCAGCAAAAATAAAAGCCCAACCAGTTGATAGTTGGTAAACTGGGCATTTATTATTTTATTCTCTCTACTTTTATATATGCTTGAATTTTTTATAAGAAAAAGTTTCAGTATCTGAAATAATACTGAAGACCATGTTTACTCTTTAAATGGTAAAAAAGAAATTATTACCATGTTCAGGCACAAGCTTTCCCTCTGAGGAAATATTAAATGTATTTTTCAGCTCTTCAAAATAAAATAAAGCCCTAAAGCAGGAGAAAGTCTGCTGAGAGTGGATGGTACAGGGTGCAGGGCCAGTTTCCCCCCAGCACTGCAGGGGCTTAAAATCTATCCTCAGAGTTATGGGAACCCACTGGAGGATTTTGAACAAAGACAAGATTTGATTTTACTTAGTTTTCATATATCACTCTGCTGTGAAAGAAAGAAACATAAAAGCAAAAGTAGGAAAAGAATAGTTAGAATGGAGAGTAAGGCTCTTTTGCAGCTGTCCAGGAAGGAACTGAAGGTGGCCTGAAACCAGGGCTGGCAGTAGAATAGGAGACAGGTAAACGTTGTCAAAGTTGTTTTGGATATAGAACTATAATATGGGGTTGGCTATGGGAGGCCAGGGAAAAGGCAGAATCCAGAAGGACTCCTAGGTTTCGGCTGGAGAGATTGGAGGTATGGTGGGGGTTTGAGTGGAGAGTGGGAAAGAAGTTGGTGCAATACTGGGAGAAGAGTGTGAGATGATGACTAATGTTATACAGACATGTCGGAGGTTCCCTGATTCTTGAGATCTGGGTAGGACATCCTTGAACCCTCCTCTCGGTAGCGTAGGGAGAACTAGATCTCCCCAAGACTCCTCTTTTTTCCCCAAGGGCTTAGGGTCTCAACATAATCCTGTGTTTCTGCCTCTTGTGTCCTCACCTCTTACTTCCACTCACCACTGTGAACCCTTCAACCATCTTCTTTCATTTTTAAATATGCGTTTGTTTTCTTATTTGGTACATATATCCTTAACAAAACTAATGGCACTGTATGTAATGCCACAGGGTTGGCATACTAATTTCAACAAAGCACAATTCATTTAAGGGATGCCTTACAATACAACACACTGGGGGGGGGGGGGGGACGACTCAAAGGTAATCAAGACATTACTATTATCATTAATACCTTTTATAAACAGCTTTGTGGTATTTGGAATTGTGTAGATTTTTATGTTTGTTGAACCTTTGTTACCTTTTCCAAATGATTTTGTGATTTCACTGGAGTCCCTACGACTGAAGTCACATTGTTCTTAGCACATATAATGTAGAAAAACATCTCTGATGTCATTCTAAACCTAATTATTTTCAAATGAGACCAGAAATGGTACAAGTTCCTCATGCATTCCTATACCAGTGACTGTCATTCTTGTATCAAGGTCTTCACATTACTGTGAACAATCTTCCTGATTAATGCAGTGATTCATGACAGTTCCTAATGGGGAGCATGCTGTTATAATTTCTGCTTCGTCTCATCTGGTGCAGCAGCATCCAGAGGCCTGGGAACCAGGATACCCCCACTTCTCACAAGAGACCTCTGGGGGAAAACATGTACTCTTGTTGATAGTTGCCTCTTTCACCCACAAGTTCACAAAACAAGTTCACTCACGCCTAACTTTCTCTGATTCTTGACTCACTTTTAATGAAGATCCAAGGGCTCAGCAAGACCACAATCAGACTTATAACCTATTTCAAATCTCCACAAATTGTAAATAAAAGCATGTAAAACTACCTTGGAGGAGATTAAGAATAACTATGTGCAGTATATCCTGTCTAGAGTACATTTTACTTTTACCAAAAAATATTTATCGTACACCTATAAATAGGACAGAAACTCTAAGTGCTAAGGATAGACAATCCCTACCATCAGGCAGCTCAAGGGTCTCAGGGTCTTTGTTTTATCATTCCAGCTGCAAGAGGAATCAAACTTATTCAATTTAGCTTGAGTCTCCTATAAGCCTTAAAAAAGGGGGGCGGGAAAGGGCGTCTCATAGAAGCTGTAGCAATGGCCCTAACTATTTTCACAGCTTTTCAAGTCAAGTCTTATGTTAAATGAGATACTATATTTAAAGTTCCCTGTGCATTACCTGGTGCAATGTAGGCACTAAGGAAGTATTGCCATCCTGCCCTTCCTTTGTTTGTTGTGCATTTAAAGCAAGTCTTACTGTCCCAAACTGGGGTTCTGCAAGGGAATTGCGCCCTAATGCCCAAAGGCATCCACCGAATGTCATGAATTAATTTCTATCCTATGCATCCAGACGGTGCTACCTCAGTACCACTCTTGAGAGACTTGAGAAAACAAGTATCTAATCATTTTCAGTAAGGCTTACTTCTCTCACACGAACGTCAGCTGAAAATTAAGAACGATTAAAACTTTCACCTTCTATTTTTAAAAAAGCAAGGTTAAATTGGGGGAAAGATCTAATTTGGTGAAGGCACAGACCCTAGAACAACAATAAAAAATAAACCAGAAGCCAGAATGTCTCTAGACAACTAAGGACTCAGAGAGAAAAGTTAGACTCTCTGAGGGTAAGTGCTCTAAGGAAAACAACTGTGCAGAGGTCGGGGCCAAGGAAACTACAGTTAGATGAAAATCAAATACAGTGCAGCTAAAACCAAAACAAGTGCTCCCATTCAAGGATAGAGACCAGAAAAGCTTGGAAAATATCACACTTCTCTGTACTCCTTAGGGGTCTCCACAAAACTTTTGAGATAAACTTGTACATGCTCACACATCCTAAAAACAATGTTTCAACCACACAAAAGGAATGAGGCATGGCACAAAACACTCAAGGCTGAAAAGTTACTCGGATGAGAAAGGTTTCTGTCCGAAGATAATTTAAAATTCTAAAAAGTGCTTAAAATCATTTAATCTAATTGCTCAGTGTCTGTTTCCCAGAACAGAAATTACCTAATTCAAGGACATAGAAACTCATCAGAGCCTATTTTAAAGCTGACAAAAACACGACAAAAATGAAGTTGTAAAAACACATTAATACTTAAATAAACATGTAATTGCTTACCTCCTTACAGTTCAACAGCAGGGACTAAACATGCACTAATTCATAATACACATCTATCATTACTTTAGGCAAGTGATGTAAAAATGGGATTTACATTTAATACACTATTGTAAATTGCACCAATCGCCACTGTTAACACAGCATCTGATGCCAAAAAAGCTTTTAAATGCCTGGAAGGACAATGCTTTCCAAAACTGTTAGGAAAAAGAAAAAAAAAAAAATAAGAAATTGGAAACAAGAAGAGACAATAAACACTTTTTTCTTGTTGCTTAATATTCTGTAGAAAGACCATAAAGGGTACTTGAAAATAAAGTAAACAGATCTTTGGACTTCTCAATCAAGAGCGGAAGAAAACAGGCTGTCCTTTCTTCTCCTCTCCTTTGCAATTCATCAGTTCAACCAGGAGGTGTGGCTGAGATAAATCACTCTAGCTTTCAAGCACAGCAAGTGGCAACACTCAAGTATTTTAGCTCATATTTATATTAATTTACAACTCACTTTTAAAACCAACAACAGTAAGATTGATCCCTAAGTAACTGTCTTCACAAGAGCAATTATAGGATTTCACAATTTTAGAAAAATCATAATTTGTAGTAATGCATCTAATGATCTCTGGCCACTCTCTACAAATTTTAAATCAGCTTAGGTAAAATTATCTTGGAGGTGACTGCAAATAAAAACGTCTGTCATGCCCTCCCTAATGTGTAATTTGACAGTTGATAATAATGCTGAATTATTTCAGCCTATTTTAAAGGCCCAGAATATTGAGTTTTTCAAATGCCACTGCCAATGAAGATTTGGATAGCCAACATATTTAGTCCCCTAATATACAAAATACATAAATTAATAAGCCTTCAAACATGGAGGGCTGACTCACCTTTTTCAAGAAATTAGAAATGGCAGAAACTACAGTTCAAATTTTGGGTACAACTGAGCTCAAAACCTGACTTCTCAATTTACTAATTTTATGACCTCACCTCTCTATACTTTAGTTTTCTCACCTATAAAAAGGAAAAAAAAATTATCTGTATAGCGCTGTTGTGGGGATTAAAAGAGATGATTTACAAAGAGTGTAGCACCTAGAGATCAACAAATAATAACTATAATTATTATAAGGAAATCAAGGATGTTTAGAATACCATCATTTGAATACTTACAAACATAACAGCTTTTATACACTACCTTGGCTTAAGGAAATCTTTAAGGTAGCTTACAAAGATATTTAAAATACAAAGCCACCAAATCAAAATGTAAACTCTGAAAAGAAAAAGAAAAAAAATGAGGTTAATTTTTTTTTTTATCCTTACCCAAAGATATTTTTTCCATTGCTTTTCAGAGAGTGAGAGAGAGAGAGAGAGAGAGAGAGAGAGAGAGAGAGATTGATTGGTTGCCTTCCATATGTGCCCTAACCTCCAACAGGGGTGGGGATCAAGCCTGTAACCGAGGCATGTGCCCTTGGCCAAAATCAAGCCCAGGATCCTTCAGTCTGCAGGCTGATGCTCTAACCACTGAGCAAAACTGGCTAGGGTGAGGTTAATTTTTAAAAAGCAAAATGTCAGAAATGATTAGTTTCATCAGTTACATACAGTACAATTCCTAAGCTAAAATAGGATAATTACTTAGGAAAAAATAAATCAATAATTAGCTGACAATAAAGCAAGACAGGATTTTTCCCAGGAGTCTTTGAAAAGAGAACAAATAGAGCAAAAAAATCTTAAACAGCATCCTTACAAAAGATAATTTTTTTTTAAATTTTTTTTGTTGTTGTTTAAAATATTACAGATGTCCCTTTTTCTCCCCAGTGACCTGTTCCACCCCCTCCCATCCCCCTCTCTGGCCCCTTTCCCCACCATTGTCCGTGTCCTTGGGTTGTGCATATACGCATATAAATTCTTTGGTTACTCTCTCCCCTCCACCCACCTGCCCTCCTCCATCCCTCTGACATTCGTCAGTCTGATCGATGCTTCCATGTCATTGAATCTATTCTGTTCATCAGTTTATTAAGTTCTTTAGATTCCACGTATAAGCAAGATCGTGTAATGTTTGTCTTTCTCTGCCTGGCTTATTTCACTTAGCACAATTTTCTCCAGGTCCATCCATACTGTCCCAAAGGGTATGAGATTCTTCTTTACAGCTGCGTAGTACTCCATGGTGTGAATGTCCCACAGCTTTTTTTCCACTCATCTACTGAGGGGCACTTGGGCTGTTTCCAGATCTTAGCTATTGTAAACTATGCTGATATGAATTTAGGGGTGCATATATTCTTTCTGATTAGTGTTTCAGGATTCTTAAGATACATTCCTAGTAGTGGGATCACTAGGTCAAAAGGCAGCTCCATTTCTAATTTTTTGAGGAACCTCCATACTGTTTTCCATAGTGGCTGCACCAGTCTGCATTCCCACCAGCAGTGTACCAGGGTTCCCCTTTCTCCACACCCTCGCCAGCACATGTTGTTTGTTGATTTGTTGATGGCAGCCATTCTGACAGGTGTGAAGTGATACCTCATAGTGGTTTTAATTTGCATCTCTGATGATTAGCGATGTTGAGCATTTTCTCATATGTCCCTTGGCCATCCGTATGTCCTCTTTGGAGAAGCATCTATTCAGGTCCTTTGCCCATTTCTTAATTGGGTTGTTTGTCTTCCTCTTGCTGAGTAGTATGAGTTCTTTGTACACTTTGGAAATTAGCCCCTTATCAGATACATCCTTGGCAAATATGTTTTCCCAGACCGTGGGGTTCCTTTGTATTTTGAGGCTGTTTTCTTTTGCTGTGCAGAAGCTTTTTATTTTGATGTAGTCCTGTATGTTTATTTTGTCTTTTGTTTCTCTTGCCCTAGGAGATGTATCAGTGAAAAGTCCACTACGTGGGATGTCTGTGACTTTACTGCCTATGTTTTCTTCCAGGATTTTTATGGTTTCGTGGCTTACATTTAAGTCTTTTATCCATTTTGAGTTTATTTTTGTGTATGGTGAAAGTTGGTGGTCTAGTTTCATTTTTTGCAGGTATCTGTCCAATTTTCCCAGCACCACTTATTGAAGAGACTGTCTTTACTCCATTGGATGCTCTTGCCTCCTTTGTCAAATATTAACTGACCATAATGGCGTGGGTCTATTTCTGGGGTCTCTGTTCTGTTCCATTCATCTATATGCCTGTTGTTGTACCAGTACCAAGCCATTTGGATTACAGTGGCTTTGTAGTACAGTTTGAAGTCCGGTAATGTGATCCTTCCCACTCTGTTCTTTTTTCTCAAGATGGCTGCAGCTATTCAGGGTCTACAAAAGATAAATTTCACAGATGTTCTCGATATCGGCACCCCACGAAATTGCAGTGACACATTTTTTTATAAAGTCAGAAATCCCATACTAAGCAACTAAAAGCAATTTTTGAATTTGAGAAATTGATAATATAATAGACTTTGTGCTGAGTTTGCAAAGAATTTCCCAAAGGGACCATTTCTACATGAAGCAGAAATCTGCAGTAGATGAAGGTCACCTCATCAAATAAGCCTACCACCCTCTGTACTTGACATTGTGGATGAGGGTATTCACGAAGGAAGGAGAAAACAGGCACTTTTTGCCTTAAAATAGTTTGAATGAATAGAGAATGTCTCCGTAAAGGGGGCAAGAATCATACCAGAGATCATAACTAAGAACTCTGTAAAAGTTAAGCTTTATCATCTCCATGCTTGTTAAACTCTGTTTTCTCTTAGTAAGCAATGCTAAGACTCTGAATATGGAAGGGGCAAGAGGTAGAAATACTGCATTACACATTACTGCAGGTCTGGAAAGGAGGAATGGGGGCAGGGAGGGGGGGAGGAGTCCTAGGGAATAAACTTAGAAATAGTCCTAGGGGTCAGGCAATTCCTGGCCGAAGTCACGCAGGTTAAAAATAAAAAATAAAAAAAGTAAAGCATCTCATAGAAAGAGAATAATAATAACACCTGACCTTTATTGAGTACTAACTGACCACTTTAAGCTAAGTATCTTACGTCAAGCTCATAACAACCTTGAGAGAAAAGTACTGTTATTATTCCCTTTTCGTCAATAAGGAAACAGATAAAAAATGTCAAATCATTTTCTGGCACTTCCACATGGCTTGCAAATGGCAGAGCCAGGACTCAAAGTCAGGCAGCCTAACTCCAAAGCTCTCCCACAAAGCCCCACATCAGATAAAAACTCCACTCACACAACTGATCAAGTGCCTCATCATCTAAGTTAGCTTTGAACTTTGAAGAGCTAACCTTTAGAGGCACACCCCACCGCTGAAGGAAATCGTTGAGGTCACTGTAAATAAATTACAGTGATGAATATCTATCTATGAAATATGACATTTATAGAGTTCTTAATCACTGGGCTAGCATCCCAAAATTTTATTCTTTGAATTTAAGGGCACTTTAGATACCATGTAAAATGTTAAGCAAAAACCTATCATCAACTTTGGAGAATACATATGATGATTGCTTCGCTCTTAAAGGCTGCAAAATTCTCCTAGTTAAATAATAGGCTTAAAATACTCTGTCTGCACAGAATCAGAGCCTGATTTGGTAAGATGTGGGTAGTTGGGATACACATAAACTGTCCCATCTTTGCCCCCTCCGTGACATTTCGTGCTAAGAATGGGGATAGTCATTTAAAAAATTAATCAAGGGGGGAAGGAAGATAACTATGTAAGACTAGTTATTAATCAATCGATGTTCTATTCAAACATCAAAGGACAGAGAAAACAAGGTGATTGGACCGAAACTAAAATGAGATTGAGATAACTTTACCATTTATCTTCAGTATACATGATTATGCATTAATAGCTGTTGTAACCCTTAGTTCTATAAAAAACAGCTTGCACTGTCTTATTACCCTCTTCCTAACTTGTCTCACATTCATATGAGATCAATGCTGAAAGTGTTTATTGTTGTTATTATGAAATACTGGTAGGGATTACAATCAGTTTGCTCATTAGGCAAACAACCATGTATGACGCTCCTCTTATGAAGATACCGGCTACTTTCTATGTTACAGAAATATAAAGGAATATGAAACAAAGCACCATCTCTGTTCTTAAGGTGTTTACATAGATGAAAAAAATTTGAAAGTTCTAATGAATTACAGTTAAATCTGAGTCAACCATATAGTTGGGTATATGTTTGAAGATATTGAGAATTAGAGGGTATTAAAAAGGAAGAAAAATCTTTAAAGACTTGGGACTAGGTTATTTAGAGAAAAACAAAAGACTAAGATGCAATTTAACTGCCTTAATAAAAGTTTTTGGAGGTATTAATTAGCTCTATCTTTACAAAAAAATTTTAGGAAATGGGGAAAATTTGGTCTGAGCAAACAATCTCGATGACCAGGAAGATTAAATTTTGATGACAAAACAATACTTTTCCAGGTGTAAAATTCTGAAAATCAATCAAACAAATATTGCCTGTCTAACTGACAGCGACAACTGGAAACATTGTTTGTGGAAGAAAGAAGGGGAAACTGCATAGACCTTCAGGCCTTGGGACTCTGAAGAGAAGAAAATAAAGGCTGTAAAACAGGCAAAGTGCGGGAAAAACTTTAAGCAGACAATTTTAAGAAAAGACAGACCGCCCGGCCAGGTGTGGCTCAGCGGTTGAGCGTTGACCTAGGATCTAGGGAATCCGGGTTTGATTCCCGGTCAGGGCACATGCCCGGGTTGTGGGCTCGATCAGTGACTCTCTCATCATTGATGTTTCTCTCTCTCTCTCCCTCTCCTTTCGTCTCTCTGAAATCAATAAAGCTATATTAAAAAAAAAAAAAAACAAACAACTTTTTTTTTTTTTAACATGTTTGCAAACCTTAAATAAGACTTTTAATGTACAAGTATTCAGAAAATCACCTCTTAATTCTCCCCACTGGGGAGTTGAACAATAGGTTCATTAGTCTAACTGTTCAGGAGATATTTCCATCATTTTCATTTTGCTGTTAAAACTATTTTATAATCTGTAGAATCCCCAGTGAGAAGCCAACCTTGGGAAAAAACAACCACCATTTTCACTAATCCACCAAGTAAATAATTCTCAAGCAGATAGCCCAAGTTGATTTTCCCATCATGCTGAACTTCAATTTGGAAAATAGCTTCTTAAAATAAAACCCTAAAATTCATGACAACAATGTAAAGGTGTCAGAAACTTAATTTCTGAATCTCCCATCATTATTTTAACACTAGCAAGCCTTTAGGAAGAAAATTTATGATCTGAAGTTAATGTGTTCCTTTAGCCACCACATGATTAGTAAAAAATCAAGACCAGGCCTACCGGTCAGAACAAAGAATGATGAACAATCTCTTAACCTATAGGCTTCCATGCCTCCTGAGTTCATAGAGATCTGGTGTGAACATGCAAAAATAATGGATATGAGTGTTTCTCATAAACTTGTTCAAATCAAGGAGCTATTATTATAAGCCTAATGTGTGTATCCTAAGAATTTCTAAGTGGCATAATAATGAGAATAGAACATATCAAAGAGTTGCCATTTCTATAGGTCAAAAAATGAGATCACAGAAACAAATCATTCACATTAAGCAGGTATGTGTTGGTCAGTGCTAGGTTCTGGGGATAGAAAAACTAATAAGGGCCCTGGCTGGGTAATTGAGTTGGTTAGAGTGTCTTCCTGATATGCCAAGGTTGCAGGTTTGATCCCCAGTCAAGGCACATACAAGAATCAACCAATGAATACATAAATAAGTAGAACAAAAAAGCAGTGCTTCTCTCTCTCTCTCCCCCTTCCTCTCTCTCTAAAATCAATTTTGAAAAAACTAGTAAGAGTGAACCATGCCATCTGGAACTTACAATTGCTCCACTGACTACAAATTCATATTATCTTATACATAATAAAATAATGGTCTGAGTTGAACAGTTACTTTATTTGACCTCACATGTATAAGAACATTTTTTGAAGTAGATAACAAAATAAAAATGGAAAATTAATGCTACAATCTGAATATCCAATAAAAACCCACATAACAAATTCCACTTCCACAAATGTGTAAGCTTAACTAAAACAAACAAACAACCCCCCCCCCCACACACACACACACACATCAACAAAAACAGTAAACTCTCACTTGGAGGTTTTGGACAGTTATCTTATTTCTTCAACTGATATGTGCACATGAAGTCTGAGAGTTAACTCTCTGGTCCCTTTAGTTGGGCTCCTCACTTGTTTTCTCATATACATGGGTGCAGCAGAACCACTGCAGGCCCCAGGGGGTGCTGATTTGAATAGTAGGTCTTGACCTACAAGAGGACTTGACCTTAGCTAGGATTTATCTAACTCAAATACTGTCAGTGTTTTTGTTTGTTTGTTTTTGTTTTTAACGATTCAAAAATGCTCTTGGGGTTTGGGAATTCAAATCCAAGGAATAAACTCTGAGTTCCAGAGTTGAGTCATAAAGGAAAAATAAAGTATCTCAGCATTTCAAAATTGCTGAAACTCAGAAAAGCTCTCATCATGTTATAAAGAAATTTAACTTAAGCAATATTATCCCAAGTTTGCAGCAAAACTTCTCTCTACTTCTGAAAAGAACACAAGCTACTGTTTGAAGCTAAAAACAGTAGCTTCTCAAAACATATATTTTTGCCTTTGTGATTTTTTTCTAACAAAATTGAAACTGACCAATGAGATTCTAAAAGTACCCCATTATTCAATAGTATCCTATAATCATGGACATTCTCTTCAATCACTGAAATAGCTTAATAATTAGAAATTATTACTAATACCATTTGAAACCCTGCCAACCTAAAAAACATGATTTTGAAGTGGGAAAAGAAAATTAGAATGCTTAACTGAAAAAGGGAGAAAAGAAATATTCTGACTAAAAGAATGGACTAAATTTAGATTAGAATTATATTTATCTTTTTGTCACAAACATTTGGTTTAATTGGTATGTGTTAGGGAGGGGAAAGTGTGAAGAAGAAAATGGAAGGATTGAAACATCTTGCTTAGTAATAGTCTCTTCTCATGTCCTTTCTTTTCCTCCAAGGAGCGTCCCTGGGAACACCGTGTTGACAGCGCTTGTCTCAATGGCCAGGCAAGTGCACACGCATTTTCCTCTCCTGAAAACCTGTGCCTCTAAGAGAACTACTAACATGATCCCATTTCACTTACACTTCAATTGAACTTGCAAATGAAATTGCAGACGAGGATGATCAATTGTGTTTCTTGGCCTGATTCAGCCTCAGAGCTTCACCTCCAAACTGGTGACTATGCAAACTTTCTTTAAGCAAGTCCTGTCCTGATCAGGTTTCCTTTTTTTTTCCTTCATCAAAATGAATATGAGCTCAAATATTGGACAGAGTTAGTCCCTGTGATCGTCAAAAACCACTTATCAACACGAGGGGAACCAAGAAAGAATCAGATCCTGATGACTGTCCTCTAGCAGTTACAGCAGGACAACAGCAGAAACAAGTACTGATGATGTGCCTGTTCTGTGCCAAACACTATGCTAGATACTCAGGGTACAAGTCAGATAAAACATAACTGCTTCCCCAAGGGGCACTTTTATTCAACAGAGTAATCTGGCCAGCACTCTTCTATATACTGGGACTGCAGAAGTGAACACTAAATGCCTTTTTGAAGCTTACATTCCAGTGGGCTTAGGTGGGCAATAAGAAAATCATATGGCATTTTAGGTGGTAAGAAAATTCTATAAGATAAAATTTTTAAAAAATAAGCTAGCAAATGCATAGGAAGTGCCAGTGGTGGGAGGGTCTTGATATTTTAAATAGGGCAGTCAGGGAAGGTACCACCAGGTAGGCGATTTTTGAGCAAAAATCCAAGAGTGAGAGATGAGCAAAAGGGGCTATCTGGAAAAAAAGTAATCAGGCAGGAGAAAGAGTAAGTGAAAAATGCTGGGGGTTAGAGTATGCCTGGCAGCAGAGGACCAGCAAGGAGAGCAGCACAGCAAATCAGGAAAAGTGGTAGGAGCAAGGTCACGAAGACAGTAGAGGGCCAGCTCATGGTGGGCCTTCTAGGCATCGTAAAGATTTTGGCCTTAACTCAGAGTGGACCATTGGAAGGTTTTGAGCAGAGAAGTTGCTTGATTTGACTTGTAAATGTTTTAGCAGATATATATTTATTTATCTGCTTTACTTAATTGGTAAGGAGACAATTTCTATATTCCAGGCAAGAGATAGTACAGAATGGAACAGGGCAGTAGCAGGGGAGTGGTGAGACAGAGCCGCAACTTTCTGATTATATGCAAGGGAAAACTACTCTACAAAAACAACAACAAAACAGAACATTGGGGATTTCATGAAATCTACAGGGAGCCTGGAGAAGCAGATTTGCGAACAAGATAGGAATTAGGCCAGGAACTACCTAACCATCTGAGCAATATCCCAGGAATGCACGAGCTTCAACTATTGCTTTTGACTTTGCACCACTATACTCAAGATTCAAATAAGCAGGAGAGTTGAGCTTTCCAAATGTGAGTCATGTGCCCGTTCTTAGCCCATACCCAGCAGTAGAGAGCTTCTCTAGTGGGAACCCAAAGTAGTTTGATTTACCACCACCATCTCTTAGATTCCCAGGACTACATTAGATGGGAGAGAGATACACCACAAAAGGAAATCAGGATGCTATTAGGAAAAATGAATAAATGCCAGGAAGCCTAGTCTAAGAAGTAATTTATGTCTAGTGAATAAATGAAGAATTAAAAACAAGAGATACATCAACTCATACTTTTCAGCGAAGGAGTATTGGTGTATTTGATTATCATTTTACCTCTCTCTCGATGTAAATATACTGATCTTGCTACTCATCATTTTGTTGTCAAGTGGTCACACTTACAAAGTTTTTTCTTAAAAAGCCCTAAGTGTCTAAATAAACCATTTTGAAAAATATTTAATTTTCTTTTTAAATCTACATAATACACAACACATATATACCTTGCCCTCAGAAGAATCAAAGGAAGTATAACATTTAAATCAGTATATTTGAATTTGAATTATTTGAATAACCATGTGAACTTCTGACCATAAAGAGCTGAATAAAAGTCCAAATATATCATCTTAAGTCATTCTTTTCACTCCCTAGATAGTTCCTGTCCTTTGAACAGGAAATAGACATGGGAAAACATGATAAAGAGTCACTCGTTCTCTTATCATGCTTTCCCATGTCTATTTCCTCTTAAAAAAAAAAAAAAAAAAAAAAAAGGAACCATCTACAGAGAGTGAAAAGAATGATTTAAGATGATACATTTGGAACTTTAGTCTGAGTATGCAAACCCTGTAGATCATATCTCCAGGGGACAACTTGGTGATATGAGCCTTCAGAACTTCCAAAGGGCAGCTGTTGCTCCAATCTAGTCAATTTTCCCACATCAGAATGCAGATTCAGAGACACCAGATCTTCCAATTTTTCAAAAGAAGCTGAAATTCCAGAGTTTTACGTGAAACCTCAAGATTTTAAATGCCGGAAGTTTGGTTTGGGGTCCTTTTTTTGTTTGTTGTTTTTGTTTTGTTTTGTCTTTTAAACATTATGTTGAAAACTTTTGTTGTTGTCAGTGGTGGGGGGTTTTGTTTTTTGGTTTTGTGGTTTTAAAAAAAATTTTGAACACTATATAGATCAAATAAAACACCTAAACGTGACATCTGTTCTTCATTCCAGATCGCACCACAACAGAGATGAGCAGCTGTCTTGATTTCTTTTTCCTGTTTCCAATAATAACGTCAGAACCCTCTCTTTCCCTCTGGCAATGAGATGACATCTATGACAAAGACATGTGATTCCCTGAGAATTCCCCTCGTATTCCAACTGCAACCAAAATGATCCATGCTTTTAGAACAATTTCAAAGTGACATTTTCCAGTGAAGAAATGGAAGTGCCCTTGCTTGCTGCTCCGTGTATACCGTCGGGAACCACAAGGGGAGAGTTGTGTAACTGCTTAGGGTGAGAAAGCCATGTTGCCTAGGGCACTTGCTGAGGGATGCAGGAACTCAGCTAAAAGAGGAACTCAAGCAATGAAGCAACTGAATCTAAGAAAAAATATGCTGCAACAGGACCTGGGGGGGTGGGGAGCCACAATAGAAAGGAGGCCCTTCTGAATTCCTCAACCCCAGCTTTTTTCCTCAGCCCTTTGCCCTAGTTCTTTTAGATGTATGCATTGGCGTCTTTTACTTAATGTGGGGCACCATGAATACCAGGCCTCTTGCAAGACACAATAGACAAAAAATATATATGTATGAATTTCCAAAAGCAATTACTTGAGAATAAATTTTTATGGCATGTGCTCAGAAAGCTGGTTACTCAGTGGAGGTTTATGTAAATATTTTTAAAGGTATTTATAAGTGACCTAATCCAGACAACTAGGCTTCCTTTTGCATTTTTTCCTCAGAACAGTGGAAGCTTTATTCATAAGCTCCAAGTGAAAGAAACATATTTTTCCATCCCATGTGTAAGGACTTGTAGAACCATTTCCTTTTTACAATGCAGCCTTGGCACATGACTTACCCACTTACTTCAGGTGAGGGACAACCACAGTCATGAGAGGGGACAATCGGGCACTGCCCTGGGAAAGTGCTCTCCATCTTCTCAAAATATTCAGACATTAACCAATTAACTGGGTGGTGAAGTCAGCCTTTAAAAAAAAAAAATGAAAAAACTGAAGATATTTAAAGGCTTTCCCTACAAAGGGATTCAGTGTCTGAGTCTGAATTAGAACTTGGACCTTCCTAACATTAGCAGTTCAGAGATTCAACTCATGTAAACATTTGAAAGGTCAGCTGTTCATCAAATACTTTTCCAACTACAGCAAATGTATCCTTATTAAGTTTCTTTTGCAAAAGTTCCAAGGTGCTGAACACTCATCCATTGCCACCAATAATTAACAATCCAAAACAGCCTAAATACAGAGAATTTTTTGTTGGCATTTTGAAACTTCAGACTATCTTAGGAACAGAGCATGTGGGAGTGGTTATGGGCAACAGGCAGGCTAGGAAAAAAGACATCAGGCTGAAAATTTTTCCTGAGATTGGTCCTTCCCTATTTCAAACAGGTTTGCACCAATAAGAAAAGTGTTTGTTCTCTTCAAAAAAGAACTTTGTCCTTCCTGGAAATGGGCAGAAAAGTAAAAACCAAGCAAAGTAATATCACTTGGCCTAATACATAAAAGAGTTAACAAAACTTGGAGTCCTAAGTAGGCATTTCACGCATACCTTATTCTATCCTGTTAACTTTGATTTAAATATATCTGTTTGCCCAATGTTTAATGACTTCAAAAACTTACTGGAACTCCGTATGTACCATGAGATATTTCCCTTTCATTCTTTCTACACACCCCACAAAAAAATCACAAGCTTAATGTAAACAATACCATTTATTGTGGGACTCGAGAACTGAATACCTACCCCCTTTAAAAGGTTACCTTGAGTCTCACACCCACACACTCTTATTCTACTTTCTGCATGGCCATGTTTTACCTGACATGGTTACATAATGAGCTATGTGGCACATGAGCAAGAGGAGAGGACCCTAGCAAAATTTAAATCTCTATGTTAGAATCAAAATTAACTTTAAATGATGGTAGACCTGAATGTAAAAAACTATTAAAGTCCTAGAAGAAAATCTTTGTGACACTGAGTTAGGGAAAGATTTCTTTCTTTTTTTTTTTTTTTTTTAATATATATCTTTATTGATTTCATAGAGAAGAAAGGAGAGGGAGAGAGAGAGAGAAACATCAATGATAAGAGAGTCATTGACCGAGCCCACAACCCGCACATGTGCCCTGACAGGGAATGGAACCCCGATCGCCTGGATCCTAGGTCAACGCTCAACTGCTGAGCCACACCCAGCCAGGCGGGAAAGATTTATTAAGCAAGACACAAAACATGCAAAAAAGAAAACAATGGACAAAATGAACTTAATCAAAATTTTAAATGTTTGCTCTTCAAAAGACACAATTAGGAAAACAAAAATGCAACCCACAGACTGTGAGAAAATATTTTCAAACCTTGTATTTGACAAATGGCTATAATTAGAGTATTTATTTGGAAAATATATATGCCCAACTCAATAAGAAAATAACCCGGTTTTTTAAATGAACAGAAGATTTGAACAATCACAGAAGATATGCAAATGGCCAATAGGCCCAAGAAAGACGTTCGACATCATTAATCATCAAGAAAATGCAAATTAAAACCACAATGAGCTACCACTAACATCTACTATAATAGCTAAAGTTAATAAGACTGACAATATCAAGAGTTGTGAAGGATAGAAGCAACCAAAACTCTAGTCCATTGCTGAGGGAATGTAAAAAAGTACAGCCATTTTGGAAAACAGTGGGGCAGTATCTTATAAAGTTAAACACAGATTTACCATATGACCTAGTAAACCAGTTCCTGGGTATTTACCTAAGAGAAATGAAAGCATATTTCCATAGAAAGACTTGTATATAAATGTTCATAGCAGTATTATTCACAATAACCAAAAACTGGAAACAACCCAAATGCCCATCAACTAGCAAATGGATAAAGAAATCATGGTATATCTATAACATGAAACACTACTTATCAATAAGAATGAAAAACTGCTGATAAAAACAACAGCACAGATAAATCTCAAAAGCTTTATACTCAACAAAACAATGCTGACACAAAAGACTACCATTTTATATGATTCCATTTATATGACATTCTGGAAAAGGCAAAACTATAGTGACAGAAAGCAGATCAATGGTTGTCTAAGGCCAGGGGTCAAAAGAGAGGATCAGCAGCAAAGGGGCACAAGGGTACTTTCCAGGTTGATGGAATTTTTCTTTATCTGATTGTGGTGGAGTTTATGCGGCTATACATGATTACCAAAACTCATTAAACTGTACACTTAAATGAGCAAATTTATTATATGTAAATTGTACCTCATTACAGCTTAAAAAAAAAAAGAAATCCCAGTGTCAGGAAATCTTAATTTCCTCCTACTACTCTACAAAGTCTTGCTCTTTGAAATAATCTGAATATTTATTATCGCATTTCATAATAGATTTGAGATTTCCTTTCAAAAGGAACCCACTAAACATGTTATATCTTTAATTTGTTTTCATATTGTTTCAACTTAATAAAATACCTCAGGAAATTGACCAGTGATTTGACTTGCTTCTTTGTCATCTTCAGAACACCATTTTCTGAGGAGGAAAGGCCCTACCTGGAGTTGATGTATTCACAATGTAATGCAATTCAATAAGCATTCATTGGGGGTCTGCTAAGCTTTAAATTCTAGAACCAGACTACCTGGGTTCAAATCACAGATTTACCACTTAGCAGGGTGACTTTTGACAAATTACTTAACCTCACTGTGTTTCAGTTTCCCATCTATAAAGTGGAGATAATAGTACCTACCTCATTAGATTTGTTCTGAGGATTAAATGAGTTAATATATTAAGAGTGCTTAGAACAGTGCATAGCATATAAACAAGCACCTTGACTTAACTATTATAATATACAAGGTATTTAACTACAAATAGGGATAAGACCAGGCTTGTTTGTTGTTTTTATTTGTTTGTTTGGATAAGCTCATAGTTCAGTGGAGAGGCAGAGAACAAACTAGTAACACATGTCAGCAAGGACACTGAGAGAAATGTTTAAGTACTGTGAGACTGCAGATGTGTGAGCAATTCATGGTGGCAGTAAGGGGAGCTCTTCAAGGAACACTACAAAGAGCAACTAATCTTGAAAAGAAAAAGCGAGTTCCCCTAGACCAAAAAAAAAGTACAAACGGTAGTTGTGATCCTGTACTGAATGTCTACTAAATGCTATGCACTGTGCTATATATTTTACATACACCATTTCTCTTGTAATTGTTACAATAACCCCATAAAAATGGTGCTACAGTACTCATTTTACACATGAGGAAACTGTCATAGATTGTGAATCACTTAACCTGAAGTCACCAAACCAGTAGGTGCCTTAAGCTAGAATCCAAACACAGTCTTTCAGACTCTGACACCTGCTCAGAGACAACAGCACAGCAAAGACTGAGTTGTTGAAGCGCACAGTGAGTTTGGAGAAATAACAGCGAAGAGCTCAGTGCAACTAGAACACAGATAGAGCTAGGAAGTCGAGCACTTAGTAGTCCTGCAATCAATTATCATGTCTCATATAGGGAACTCATATGGGGTACACTATTCCCAGAAAGGAAGCTTTTTATGGCTGCTTTAATAGATTTTACTGCTTCAATAGGCTTTTTACTATTTTGTAAGCATTTTCTTCCTTCACCAGATCTTGTTATCAGTAGCAGAGGTTTCTTAACATGTGGCCCATGACCACCTGTGCCAGAACCCCTGGGAAATTTGTTAGAAATACAGATTTTCCAGGTACCACACAAGCCTACAGAATCAGAGCCTCTTTGATCTGGGCCCTGAACTTACATTTTTAACAACTTCCCCTAAGTATTTCTCATACATACAGAAGTTTGAGAGTCCTAGCAAATGCAGAACTGAGCTCTCAAACTTCAGTGTGCATACAAATCACCTGGGAATCCTTTTAACAGCAATATTATGATTCAGTTGGTTGGGGGAAGGAGGGGAACCGAGATTCTGCCAGATGTGGAAGACGGCACTGGTCCACAGCCCATGCTTGCAGTCACAGGATTGTAGCATATCTCACCCAGATTGTTCCTCCCTTTCTACCTCCTTCATGCTCTTGCATTTATCAACAGACTTCTTCTTGCCCAGGTTTACTGCACTTTAAAACAACCTTCTGTTTATTTACTGTCTAAAAATGTACCTTTGCCAAGAAGTGGTGGTCAATTCTTTACTTTCGTATGCTCGGTATTGAAAAATAGTACTTTTACAAAAATGTTTCTTGGATGTCTGGAATTGTTTACTGAAATCTAGGAAGCCCTAATAAGTCTGGCTAGCAGTATATAAAATAGAGAGATGATGATGACAAAAGTGTATAATGTGCACTTTATACTTGTTTAAAGTTGGGGTCCTATTAACATTTTCTTCAACACATTATTTTAAATGACACAATGAAACCAACAGGGCTACTGTCTCTGGAGTCATCAAGGATTTGACTAAGGAGAAATCTTAGTCAGAATGAATCGTCTTATTTAGACCTTAAGGAACCTGAGCTTTCTGGTCTCCTGTGCAGACATGCTCTGGAAGCCTCTCCTTGCTGGCACTCCTGCGGGGAAGTTGCTGTGTGAAGCTGTCTGCCAATGCTGCAGCTCCCTGGCACCAGGCAGTGGCAAACTCCACTCCAGCTGAAAGGCGTCTTTTGCACTCCAGGTGAGAAAGCCTGCTTTAGAAAATGGCTTTTTCAGTTCCTAATGCTATTTTTCTCTGTGCTATCATACTTTCAAAGCACTAATCCTTAATCCTTATGAAGAAGATTCTTTGCAAGACCCCACTTGTATTTTTGCGGTGCCTGTTCTAATGGGCTCTCCTAAGCATTTCCTAGTGTGTGTCCATTAACTTGGACGCATTCTTGGCTTTGCAATTCAGATGATTACTTTATCTCTGCAGTTAAAACTCCTGTTTGTTGTTCCCACTTAATTCAGATGAATTAAATAGACACTTTCATAACAGGGCTACATTACCCACTCTTTATAAAATGGAGAGGCCTACATGCTGAGGATTCACTGGAGATAACAGTCTTATTTGATTTGGTGCATTTTAGGTGATGGAAAATATATTTTGGTCTGAAATCCCACATCTTTGCATTGAAGTCTTGTTCTAAGGCTGCAGAGAAACTACCACTCAAATTATTGATATTGTTAAGAAACATGCTGTCGATGGAAAGAGAAATCTATACTTTGAAAACTAAAGACTCTCTTTTGTACTTAAAGAGGCCTTCCAGGTGGAGTCAACCACCTATGGCTCACAGGAAAGCCAAGAAGCACTCTAGGCAAATTGGGAAATAAATATAGTTCAATTTTGAGGGCCTCCTACCTCCCTGATTTGTTTCTCTCCTCTCACCTCATCCCATCATCTCATTTATTTAATAACTCTTCTCAAATACCAACTATGAATGACATCGGTTAGGCTCTAGAGAAGTAACTTTAAGTAAGTCAAATGTAGTTCCTGCCCTCATAAAACTATCGCCCTGTGGAGGATATAGGAGCAAGCAGTGACAACGCAGCATGCCCCATTCTTCACTTAAGTGCTTGCCAGCCAGTCCCTGGCATGATTGAATGTTTACTGTCACTCGGCACATTTGGTTTTGCAAGGCTGGTTAACTCTCCCTGGGTGGAACACTATGCCTGCAATTTGTGCTGTTGCCACTGGGGGATACAATGGAGTCCTGGATTACTGTCATGTACTCCATCTGGCTTTCACCATTCTCTCAAAATAGTTAGCATAGAATTGAGCCACTTTTTCCTTTTATATAAAAGAAGCATTTAATAAACTAAGAGCATAAATAGAAAACTACTCATTAACATTGCTGATTGTAAACAATATAAAATACAGTTTTAAAACTATATAAAATAAGATTTAAAGAAATGCAGCCCTAGCTGGTATGCTCAATGGTTAGAGCGTCAGCCCTTGGATTGAAGGGTCTCGAGTTCGATTCCAGTCAAGGGCATGTACCTCACTTGCAGGCTCAATCCCAAGCCTGGTAGGGGCACGTGCGGGAGGCAGCCAATAGATGTGTCTCCATCCATGTTTCTCTCCTCTCTCTCTGTCTCTCTCTCCCACTCTCTCTGAAAAACAATGGGAAAAAATGTGTCCTTGGGTGAGGATTAAAGAAAGAAAAGGAATGCAAACCCATACAAATAAACTGGTGCTTTCCATCACATGCTTTTTTTACTTCTGTCACTACTTGTCTAAATTAATGCAATGTTGTTTCTCAGGCCGAAACAAAATTTCTCCTTGACTCAATTCTTAGAACTGGAAACATTTACGCTGTACGCAATCACCTGGTTGTGCTTTGGAGCTACTGAGTGAAAGTTCAGCTCTTCAACCTGCTCCCTGGGATCAGACATGGAATTAGACAGAGGATCAAATTTTTAACAGTCTCCTTCTCATCTACCTAGGCAGGTCCCATTTCCCCCTCCTGTAATATCCCAGAACCAGAATTTCACCAGCCTTCCCACCCAGAGAATCCTCCTTCACAATCCTGGCCAGATCCGTTGTGCCTCAACTAGAGTAAAAAGAGCAGGAGACTGACATGAATGCAAGGAAATTATCCAGAGATAATCTCTTTGAATCAGAAAAAACATGACCTCTGACAAGTCCTCTGGCTAGTTCACTCTGAGACTTTTTCTGAACAGCTTACTTGCTTGAGGGGGCATCTTATATATAATGGTTTAAGATTTCTCTAACTATGATTTGTGTATTCAAATTTTACTTTGTCAGAGGATTATCTTTGTTGATTGATTGTTAAAGGATATTTTCTATTTCTCAAAAGGATTTGAGATGACTTGCACAAAAAGCCACACATACAATTAACAAAAAGCAAGGGTAAAAAGAGAAAACCTGCTAATAAAACTTCCCAGAGCCAGCCCATCCTTTGCCCCATTGTAACTGGAGGAAATCTAGCCTGACAGGCCATCTACAACATTGAACAGTATTTATTCAGTGTTGTGTGTGTCACCCACACCCTCTACTATGTCCTGAGTTCTTTGAGAACTAGAGATGTGTCTTAGCCAACTTTTGTGCTCACAAGGCTTTGGCAAATGCTGGATACAGGCTGGATTTTCAATAGCACTTTTTGAGTTCACTCTGAATTTCTGAATTTCCACTCTATTTCTTTTAAGAACTGTGCTTAATTTTTTCTTTTTAATATTTTAACATGTAATTTAAATATACTAAAATTTAAGAACCATTTTAAAACATAGTTTTATGTGTTTTTTCCCCCATGAAATTAGGATATTAGTTTATAAAGATTTAAGATGTGACTCTTCCCTGAGTTATTTGCATTTTCAAAGTCTGGGGGAAACTATCCTCTCTTTTCTGCAATCCTCTGTCACTTTTGCTGTCCCCAGAATGTCCTGAAATAACCCCTATACCCACCAGACAACCTTACCACATAGACATGCAGAGAACATGAGTTTTAAGCCACTGTCACTCCTGTATTCCCACCACTCTTGCTTCCATCACCTTTACCTCTTCTCAGACAGGGACATCACACCTGCTACCACTCAGAAAATCAAAATAAATGAAGATCTGATTTTTTTAATCCAAAAGACTGTTAATCCCTCTTAGAGGATGACTGATCACTGTAAACAGCGCTGGTAAATATTACCACACACAATTTACCTTAGAGCTTCATAATCTCAATCACATTTTCTAAAAGATTTCAGATCACCAGAGTAAAATTGTATGCCTTTATTATTCAGTTTAAAGGTTTAAAGTAAAGGCAGAAAGATGATTGAGTGATTGGGAATTAAAGCCAATGAAGTTGAAGGAATTTTGTCAATTCAGTCAGAAAAAAAGCAAGAACTGAAGAGAACTGAACATTGTCATAAATGAGGCTGCTTGGGCACGAGGTTTGAGGGTCCCTTAGGACAAGCTGATGTTGTAAGGGGAATGGGTAAAGACTGGGGAGGATAAGCAGCTGGGAACTCGTGTGTTGGGCAGGACAGTGGGCAATGTCCAAAGGATGTGGTGAATTCAACTTCACGTAGCAGACAAAATCTGTAATCAATCAGGCAATGAGTGGTGGCCTGGCTCTCAGTAAGCCAGTAATAATCATAATGGGAGCAGCTTACACTTATTTAGCATTTTCTAAGTATTTTACCTGGTTGTCTCGTTTAATTCTTACAATTCTGTGAGGTAGATACTATTATTTCTCTGTTTTACAGATAAAGAAAAGAAAAAAGGTAGAGAAAGGAAGATGATGAAACTAAGAAGTGGTTAGGTTACTTGTCCAAGCTCAAGGTGGTCAAGCCAGCTTTCAACCCAAGCTGTTTAAGGCTGGAAATTCACTGTTGGCCCCACAGGACTCTTCACTCTATGTCCTGGGAGATCAGTTAGTAGGGAGTCCAGAGAGCAGGCCACAGGAGAGAAAAGGCAAGAGCTAGGGTAGTGGACTAAAACTACCTGGAAAATTAGGCTGGTAAACTGGGTCATAAACCAGCATGTTAGGGAAAAAAGAGGCTCCAACAGAGAGGTCACACAGCATTCACATCTCCCACACCAGATACAAGCTGTATGTGGAGGACTCATGCCAGGCCCAGGAGAATAAAGATTAAGGCCACTGATCTACTTTCAGGCCAGGGTAAGACTGTGGGCAAAAAAGATACTGATCCTGCAGCAATGGGGGTTGAGGAAGAGCTGAGAAGATGGATTGACTGGAAAGTGCTACCCTTTACACAACCCACCAGGCATGTCTCAGAAACTGAAGGTGGCTTAAGAAGAGCCCATCCTATACAGATGGCCAATAGACATATGAAAAAATGCTCAACATCACTACTCATAAGAGAAATGCAAATTAAAACCACATTGAGATATCAACTAACATCTGCCAGAAAGGTTATCATCAGTAAATCAACAAGTGTTCTGTTTGAAAGAATATAGGCACCCCTGCACACCTGTGTTCATTGTAGCATTTTTTACAATAGTCAAGATTTGGAAGCAACATAAGTGCCCATCAGTAGACAAATAGATAAAAAAGTGATGGCACATATATACAATAAAATAATACTCGTCCATAAAAAAGAATGAAATCTTACCATTTGCAATAGCATGGATAGACCCAGAGGATATTAAGCTAAGTGAAATAAGTCAGTCAAAGAAAGACAAATACCATATGATTTCACTTATATGTGGAATCTAAAGCACAAAATAAACGAACAAAATAGGAACAGATTCATAGATACAGAAAACAGACTGAAGGATGCTGGAGTGGGCTGGGGAGGGGTTGGTGGACTAGGTAAAAAAAAAATAAAGAGATTAAGAAGTACAAATTGGTATTTACAAAATAGTCATGTGTAAACTACAGCATAGAAAATATAGTCAATAATATTGTAATAACTATGTATGGTGCCAGGTAGGTACTGGGAATATCAGGGGGAACACTTTGTAAAGTATATTGTTGTCAAACCATTATGTTGTACACCTGAAACTAATACAAAATAATGCTGAATGTAAACTGTAATTGAAAAATAAAATTAAAAAACAAAAAACAAACAAAGAAGAGTCTGTCCTACCTTGAAATCTCTTTCAGTAAAGACCTGGTTTCACCCATGAAATTTGTAGAAGGTACAGCTAATTCAAAAAGGACCAATAATAGAATTAAATCCAAAGCCCTCTAAAATGTTATGTTTTTAGATAGGTGAGCATACTGTTAAAGCTCAAAGAGCTTCCCCATTCACTCAGGATAAATTATCCTTTTGCCTGCTCTGATGGGGGTCAATGACACTGCCCTGCTCAGAGCACTAGTATGGGTCTCACACCTCATTTCATCTGATCAGCTACTCTAAGGATCTTAGGAACTCAATCAGAAACAGCCCTTCATTCAGATGGTAGAGGCCATCTGGATTCAGACACTTCTGCTGCAGAAAGTAATGAAGTAGGGTCTTAAGCCAAGGCCTCCAAACAAGAGGATTTGAGAATAACAAGATCAACTGTAGATAAGTGGGAAACAGACTACTAAGTGGCTAAATGAAATGGAAGCAGCACTGCAGTATTGCACAGAGGTAGGTTTGAGCAGTGAGAGAGAATGCCTGTTCTAAAGTTATGACAGTAGTTAGGCAGGAATGATTTAGGCCAATGGCTTGGCTCTGCTCCCATCAACTTAGTCTTGTTCCATCACCTTGGTCTTGTTCCATCACCTTCCTTTGTCCTCTGGGTGGAGGACTCATTGTAAGCTCTTGGACTGGTTTGTCTCCCTCCCTCCCTCCCTCCCTCCCTCCCTCCCTCCCTCCCTCCCTCCCTCCCTCTCTTCCTCCCTCCCTCTCTCTCGCTTTCTTTTCTTTTCTTTTTCTTTCTTTTTATTTTTTATTACATTTATTGGGGTGGCAATGGTTAATATGAACATATAGGTTTCAGGTGTGGGTTTCTATGTTACAAGATCTGTACATTGCTCTGTGTGTCCACCACCCAAGCTCATATCTTCTTCCATGACCATATATTAGGACCCCCTTTACCCCCCACTCCCTTCCCTCTGACAACTAAGAATAATAGATCATTTTTACCAAATGCTTTGAACTATTGGCCTTTGTCCTAAATTGTTTATAAGAAATTTTATTTAATGAGCAATTTTATGTCTCTAGGATAACTTGAACAGCAAAGAGGTCTCTGATGATTTATTCTAAGAATCCAAAATTTCTTACCTCCTAGTATATATGGAGGTATACATATACAGTATATATAAAAATGGCAAAACACTATTTCTACCTCCTTAGGGCAGCTTTGGAGGAAGTTTACTTGAATTACATCCTTGAGGAATTGAGATTAGGTCAAGGTTAAATTTACTAATAATGAGGTTAGGTCTCACATTGTCACCTGAGGGTCACATAATCCAATTTAGTGTCTTCTTCCATATGAGTAGATGTTTACATAATCAATTCAACTGGTTGTATATTGGGCCAAAACAAACAGGAAGATGGCTACAAAATTGGTCAACTTTGTCATCAACTGCTTTTTTCTGTTATTTAAACACAGTCTAAATTGCTAAACACTAGAATTAATAAGAAGAAGAATCTGGACTCTCTTAAAAAGGTTAATAAATGTGATGCCTTTTCTGAGGATATTTTTAATGGATCCATGTCAAGAAGATAGAAACAAAGTAGAAAGAACAAGCTGGCCTTTCAGTATCTCTTGAGTCAAGGAATGCAATGATTATATCACATGTAGAAGAAATGCCAGGCAATTTTTCTTTGATATATTTTTGATGCTTAAAAAAAAAAAGGAGCAGTGTTGATTTGCTACAGATTCAAGCAGAGAGCACTCCACCTTTCATAGAACTCTGTTTTAGAGTGACAAGAGGCTGAAAGACAAGCTGGTCAAGATAACCTACTGGGGGCCCTGACCAAGTGGCTCAGTTGGTTGGAGCCTTGTCCTGTACATCAAAAGGTTTAGGGATCCATTCCTGGTCAGGGCACATACCTAGGTTGCATGTTTGCTCCCCAATTGGGGCACATATGGGAGGCAACCGATCAATGTTTCTCTCACACTGATGTTTCTCTCTTTTCCCCTCTCCCTTCCTCTCTCTCTCTCAAATCAATAAAAACATATCCTTGTGTGAGGATTGAAGAAGAAGAAGGAGAAGAAGACAAATTCTTTCTAAAAAAAAAAAGAAAGCCTAATGGGGGATGGAGGAAGGGAAGCATAGCAAACTACACAAAATGTGTTTGCAAACCAGCATTTCCTTCAGTCTTGTGGCAACATTTTTCTCAAAATGCTGCCCTTGTAAATATGGCTGATACAAGCAAGATACACCCTACACTCAGACACTTCACCCTTCCCTTGTGCAACCACCTTGGCTTTGAGCCAAAGTCCCAAAGAGCAGGTAGAAGTTACCATTCCAGGAAGCTAAATATAGTGAGTGGAATGAAACACCCAGTTTTTTTCCCAAGTCAAGCAGGACCTTGTAAGAAGCAAAATAAGAATTTAGATTTACTGGATAATTTAAACAGCTGTTAATGATAACTTTTGTAGCATAATTCGTTCACAGGCACTAAAAGCTGGTGAAAAGAAATTCACAGTCTTCAGATTCCTTATTGTAATAGACAAGTCCAAACAATCCACAAAGAACCAATGTTCATAATTGAGAAATATAACATGTAAACAAATTGGCAGATTCACTGAGCCTGACTTCTTGCCCATGCTCTGCATAGCAGAGGGAGAAAAATTCAGGATTAAAGTCAGATGGCTTTAACACAACTCATTTTACCTCTCTCAGCCTTTTTCAGTATTATTATCTGTAAAGTGAAAATGATAATTATAGCTACCTCACAAGATTATTATAAAAATACATTAATATTATTATTTAATCATGAGGATCAAATAATAATAATAATGTATTTTTACGACATAAATGTTTGTTGGCATCAGGAGAACTTGCAGCACAATCTCCTTCTAGTGTATCTTCTTCTCAACCTCTCCCAGGATGAAGGAGATATGGTAGTGCTAGCATGGGAGTCCCTAGGACCAGAAAAAAATTCCACTCTTTGTAAAAGTTCTGCAGGCTTTTATGTTCTAGAATCTTTTTAAATTTCATCAGTCTCCTAGTGAATATTACCCAGGTCCCCCAACTGGCTTCCTTAGTTATAGATGTGAATTAAACCCTTCTTAATGCCTCCACCCCCAATACAAAAACCTCTGGGAACTCATTAGTCAGAAAATGAACATTCTAGGGAAATAATTTTGTTTTCTCCCACAGATTAAATACGTTCTCGCCTGCAGAGGCTAATGGGCTCCAGTATCTTTCTCTACATAGTTAACAATGAGATAACAAAGTGGCAAGGTCAACAATAATCAGAAAGCAGGTGCAATGAACCAAGTGACTTTTTTACAAATATTGTTTTTCCTTAAGGGAAATAAGACACGCCTCCAATACAACAGCTCTGTAACTTGAAACAAGAAAAGAGATGTGGGGAAAGAAAGCTTGCCAACCTCGAATAGAACAATAAATCCAAACTCTAATCTTGGCAGGAAATGAAGTTCAAGGACACAGAGAAACTTCTGGGAACTTGGTCAACCAGGTTAAAACCCTTGGATCCAACTTTCTTCTCTCAGTCTACCAAATCTAAACAGTTACCCCAGTGATTATTCCGTTGAAATGTCTATATTTTCTCCTTCTTTTCCATCTCCACGTGTCTCTGCCATCTTACCATCTCTTGCCTAGATACTCAAGTGCCTTATAACTAATAATCCCGACTCTCCAAACCCAACTTCCCAAGTAACAGTCTCCAGCACGTCTCTATAGAGAGTCGTGATTTAGCTCGAAAGGCAAGGTGAGCTTCCTGTGGT